>NC_061784.1:6893721-8093721 GCF_022458985.1 Mugil cephalus
TTGAAAGCAGCAGAATATTTTTTTGCATGCATTTGCATTGGCGCATTGGAGATCAAGTCACATCGTGTTTTGTACCTTTCAGCACATTTGTCTCTTTTTGCCAATCTGAATCACTGTCAGTTACCCTAAAGAGAAATGTGAATTCTCTCATTTACAGACAAATAAGCCTGTTTTTTTTTGTGAGAAAGTAAAGGATCAAATGGGTGCTGAGCAACTGGAATCCCGCAGCCGGATGCAGAGCCTCACAGGTGCTCTCTTCAGGGGAATCCAGTGTTTCATAGGGAAATGTATCCGCACAGCCTCAGTGAATATCAATCACACACACACATACACACACTTAACATATGTGTGTGTGCATCTCCTCCTGATGCACCATTCACAGTGGCATTGAATCATAGGGGGTGAGTCATCCGAAGAGGTATTGTTTTGTTGTCCAATCAAAGCGATGGCTGGATGTCCGGTGTTTCTAGCCTCCTTCTTTGCGGCATGTGGAGAAAATTTGTGTGTTTCCGCGTGTGAGTGTGTTTCTGTGTATGTGTGTCTAGGGCGGTGTAGCAGCGGAGCCGGGTTCCATAAATACATGAGCTTCTGAGTGGTGGTGAAATAGTTTGAGAAATTTTCCAAACGTCGAACTTCTCACCTGAACCATGACATAATTAGAACAAGTCAGTTTTAATGTGTCTTGAGATTAAAACCCTTCAATGATGAATGACTTTGGTAGCTATCCGACATGTCTGCTTGATAATAGGTTAATGAGGTTCATAAGGTCCCACTAATGATGAAATCTTAAAAATGATGATAATAATGGATGATGAATTACATTGTAAGGACTCGCTGACATTTATTATACTGATTTGTAACTGCAGACTTAAACTTTCGTTAAAGATCAAAAATGATTCCATTTACAATGAGACAGTTATAAATAGTATGATAAATGTAAATAGTAATGGGGATTTCCTTGAGGCTTCTCTGCGATTTTGTACAAATGGGAGAGAGACAACTTGCAGTCACCTGTATTTAGCATCACCTCGGCGGCACAGCAGAGACTCCAACTTGTTATTGTGTATGCTTTTAGACTTCTCACGCAGCCATTGTCCTGCCACTGGAATGTCCTAATACCATGGTAATTTGTTTGCTCAAATACTGAGAGAAATATGCACAGCATCTTATTTGGAACTCTGAAGAACATCAGAACAGGTTTTGCACTCCAACCTGCCACAAATGTGAAACCAAAATAAGAATTTGGTTCGTTCTTTTTGGAGATTTTATTCATCGGACTGCTGTCTATTCTGTCAAAAGTACAGAGGGTTCAATAGACTTTGACTCAAACCCCTTCCATAAAGAGAAATAGATAAGACAGGATACTGATTAATTCATCTGCTCTATAGAGGCTTCAGAACACAAAGCCACTTCTAGTAGACTGCCCTCAAAGGGATCCCTGCAGTCTGAGAAATGACCTTAACGCTTGAAACACCTCTGAAAGGTTATTCCGAACCTTCTCCATATTCATTGCCTTGCTGTTTTCACCATTGCTGTATTACGCACAATAATTTAGTCATGAATGTCCTTGCCATTAATTAACTGTTTCCTTGACTTAGGTCGCTGCTGTGGAATTTACAATTACTCACAGCCCGAGAGGAGGTAAACAATGGTTTTAAAAGATAGGAATGTGTGTTTGTCTAGTTAATAGCACGGAATCTGTTACATAAGCCTAATGATAAAGGCAGGATGTCAGGCAGGGCTGATACCATAGGCCTTGTTAAAGTTTTTTTTCCAGTGAACAGTTGAGTCACTTCCTGCATAGATATGTGGCTATGTAATACGATCATTTTCACTGATCTTAATTACACACCAACACTGAGTGCTGATTATCCCCCTGTATTTTGCAGTTTGTAGTTGAAGTTGTAGTTTTGTAGTTGATATCATTTGCTCTACTGCATTTATTACGTTCTAGTCTCCACAGCGTCAAAGCAAATTTGTCATAGCGTAAACAGACGTATCAGGGCTGAGAAATATTTTTGCTTTTATGTTTCACTGAATACAAGGCTTCCTGTGGTCCAACAGGACGTTGTCAGAAAAAGTAGTCAAAGCACGCCATTGTTCAGTAAGTGAGGTTATGAATTCATTTTCTGCCCCTTTGGCCTGCAGTGTAAACATCCACAGAGTACGTCAACTCCAGACGTCCGTGGGCCTTACTGCCATGTATTCACTTGCATCCCGTGCGCTCCCCACATATTAAAGATTACCATCTGCAGCGATTTGCCAGAGCTTATCTCTCTGATGGCACCGGGGGGATCGCACAAACATGTGACATTAACGTCTTTCCACTGCTTGAATATACGAACAAGCAGAAAGACAATGGCGGTTAGCTGAGGAATGCGACTTGTGAGGTGTGGCAACATTTCAAACTAGTTCCATATTCACAAGCTGTTTACTGTATGCCAGTCAAAGCATTCCCATTACCTTTTCAACAGGGCTATTTGAGGTGTTTCAGACCACAAAATTAGATTCATCTTCTGCAGAACGAGGTATGAATAATTGAGCTTTTCCTATTAAGACTTGCGATAGTGTCTGTCTGCCCTGAGTTTTTGGGTGTGACCTGCTGTGTGTTAAGACTTATTGTTGGTCCAAGTTCTTGAAATAGACTGAACACATTTATTTTCTTGTCGTTACTATTGTTTCTAATGAAGCCAAACAAATTCATAAGATTGAGTATTCTGTAATAAGCACATGCTTCCTCTGTATATTGTAATATTTAGCTTTCCAGTATAATCCCATACATAGCATGTAGAGTCCGGACAAGTGTCTGATCATCTTCTTTTTTCATCATATCCAGCATCTCAAAATTATATGCTGTTTCAGAGTGTGGCCAATGTCACTATTTTGGCACTTCATGTATTAGCAGCCCTCAGTGTAGACTGACAGGTGAAGAGTTGAGTTCAATAATAGATGGTCTTTGTAGTGATGAGACACTTCCTGGGATCAGGAAACGCAGAACCCCCCATAATTAGTCTGAATCTGGTGTAGCTGACAGCACGTGTTTTGTAACACGTAGATTACTCCTACGCCATATTGTGTAAAACTGGATAAATTACAAATGACAGATGTGTCTCAATTGAGAGTCATTATTATGATGTATTTTGTGGCCTGTAGCCTTTACCAGAACAAACTGCATTGACACACTTTTCAACAATACAGGAAAAAGCTTCACTCAAATGCTTTCCCTTTCTGCGTCTCTTTTGATCTGTTATGTGAAGTAAGTCAAATAGAACCTCTCAAGATCCAAATCTTTAAGGCATGTCGGCGATGACTCTGACCAGAAGGAATTTGATGGGAAAAAAATGCATCAACTTTGAAACCAATTAATTCTGTGGCAGGGCGTACCCATTTTTTCCGCTCAAAATAAATAATCAAAACATTCCTTGTGCAGGTGTCGAATTCTGTGTAACTCAAGTGTGACATCTTATTATTGTTTTAGAGTTTCAAGCATGTCCTTGAGAACATATTTTTCTGAAAATCACTGCTCAACCATCCCTCACCTGCATGTATTCGCGTTAAAACTCAGTCTGGTATTTTACATTTTGGATTGCAAATTTTTCTTCCTAGTAGTTGGTGTTGTCTCCCTTTTCATTGTATCTTCATTCCTTACACTGAAGCTAAAATTTAAACTGTTACACCACTAAAACCAACGGACTCATTGCTTTTGCTCACTGGAGATTATCACAAAATAAATGTGAGCACACTATCGAGACCTAACATCACATGTGCTGATTCTGTTAAGAAGTGATAATGAGGCTCAATTAAATGCAGAATTACTGTAAATAAAAAAAATAAGACGCACATAGAGATGTGGTAATGTGTGGTCCTGCTCATGACTTAAAATAGGGTAGCTAATGATGTGAGGATATTTATTTTTTGACAAGCTGCAGAACAGTGCAAGTAATGATCTGAGGCCCCTGGCTTTTAAAACCCACGTGGACCAGCTGGCAGTGGGTGATTGTGGACCTCTCCCTCATCTTATCTCCACCACGCACTGCAGAACACCACGTTCTGTACGTGCGTGCGTTTCTCCAGCAGTGCTGTGGCTGCAGAGCGCGGTGGTAAAGCTCTTTCAGAGAGCTGGACCTGCAGGGAGCAGTCATCAGAGTCATTTAGCATTACACAATAGACCTGCAGCACTTAGTCGCATAAATGCTCGCGATGGGGGCTGCAGAATGGGAGGGAAAGAAGGAAATGCAGGCAACGAGCGGGAGAACGGTGAGACTGAGAGCCAGAGAGATGCGGGCTATTCATTATTCGCAGTGAACAAAGAAATCCCAGCACCAGTGAAAACCCAAGCTAATTTACATAAATAGTGGAAATTAATTTTAAATGAGATTTTAGATTACATTTCGATTTCTAAAATTAATTTTTTTTTTCTCCAGAAGGACTCAGGGAGATCCTTGTTGGAATATACCAGGGTACAGATTTTTTGTATGAAATCAGACAATCATACAAAATTAAATTAGATTTTATAACAAATCGTGTAGAGTTAGTTAATTACCATTCATTTATATTAGCACACATACTGCACAAATAACCATGTTTCAAAAAAAAACTGAATTAAAACCTTTAGGTTACTATGACCATGATTGTGGCGTGTTTTCCTAATCAGTGTAGTTAATACAATGCAAGATATATCTGTTATTTCCATCTTTATAAAAAAGTACATTCAGTGCCCTTAGTCTGACAAAAAGCTTAGTCTTTTTTATGCATGTATATATTTGTATATTCTAAAGGCATATAGCATTACTCAGTCACAGCATGGTCTTTTATAATCTACATAAAACACAGAATATTTCACCTTCACTATTTAGATACTAGCTAGTTATTTAATGTAAATATTTGCAATAAAGTTACTTGAAGTGGTTATTTTTGCATTGTTTTAGATAACTCTTCCCTCAAAATAGTGATTTAAATGGACATCTTTGTCCTTTATTTCTATTTCTATTTTTAATCTGATTACTGTCCCTTATCCTGTTGGTTGGCCTCAGCAGATGTGGGACTGTGGTGCCTCTATCTTATATAACAGCCCCCTCCTCACTTTCCTCTCTCCTCTCCTCTGTTCCCTTCCTCCTCTGTATGTTTATGCTGATGATGTATCAAAACACTCCAGCCTGCCTCCCCAGCTCCCACCATCTCTGTCAAGGGCAACATCTCTGCCCTCTCTTCTCTGCAAAGACACAAAACTCAGTTTGAGAGCATTAAAAATTCACGGCTGTTTGGGTTGGACCTCCTCATAAATACTGACTTAAAAGCCCAGAGAACGCGACCTGGTTGTCAAGTCAGTGGTGCAATTAAGGGAGCACATTTTGAAGCACTTGTGTTCCTTTCACTGAGACACAAGTTCACTTGTAAGAAGTTAAGATGGAGCAATTATTTATGGCCACGAAGATACCAAGGTCCTCTCCCTGGAGTTAAGTGGAAAAAAATCAGTGCTGTAGCTTTATTGTGTTTTATTTG
Organism: Mugil cephalus; assembly: GCF_022458985.1. Classification (NCBI taxonomy): domain Eukaryota; kingdom Metazoa; phylum Chordata; class Actinopteri; order Mugiliformes; family Mugilidae; genus Mugil; species Mugil cephalus. The sequence continues at coordinate 6,899,224 of NC_061784.1, forward strand.
GTTAGTTTAACTGTAATTTCGACAATGATACATTAAACTGTGAAGTGCCTGAACTGCCTCATCTCTGTTCCAAACTGTATTTCTTTTCTAATCTACAGCAGTGCATTAACCTAACTCCTTTTCCTCCTGTCTCACCAATTGAATACAGCTTTTCTCTGTTACATTTAATGTTGCTCTTTCAACCGTGTTTAATATCCTTTTGCCTTGTTTCTTGCACTAAGTGTAAGGCAAGTATAATGTAATCCTAATCGGTTGGAGCTGAGTGGAGGTGTCCTCTGGCAGTCCTTCACTGTGTCTCTGGCTGACTGGTATCACACAGTTGATCTGGACAGGTCTTGACTTAATAAGTGAACCGGGGAGCTGAAAATTGGCCAAGTCCGGTCAGAGTTTGAGGATTTGAAACTGTGCAAATAATTGAATCTATGCACAATTGCATGATAAATATGTTTCAGCAACCATAACCTTAATTCTGTCATTACGTCAGGCTAAGGTTTTCTCCCTTTTTTCACCCACAGTCTTCATCTGCAGCTTCATGGTGGCAGCTCCCATCTTCGGTTACCTGGGCGACCGCTTCAACAGAAAGGTCATCCTGAGCTGTGGCATTTTCTTCTGGTCCATTGTTACTCTGTCGAGCTCCTTCATCAGCAAAGAGGTAAGACACAGCTCTGATGGAAACTCAAACAGTCGCTAGGCCTCCAGTCTTAATCTATTAGGCTGTCCCCCACCGCCGCTATGCGCCGACGAGCTAATTATTCTGTTATGATCTGGATATGCTCGATGTTAAGGCAAGTGAAATGAAATGACACGCTCATCAAGTGAGACACCCGCTTTGCCTTTGTAGAATACTTTATGTCCCCCCCTCCTTCTGGCTACCAGCCAATCAACTAATGAAGGCCCATGGCTCACAGTTGTCTCAATTACAATACTTTAGAAGATAAGACTGATGTTTCAGTGCCCCCTGACAAGTGGATTTAGATTGGATCTCTAAAAGCTCCTGTATACAGAACATTGTTGGATGCATTAAACAAAAGCATTATTCTTGGGGGCAATGATGTATAGGGGGAGGGGTATCCAGCCTGGAGTAGACATCATATTACAGTAAAAGGCTCTGTTCATTGATGTTTGTGTGGTGGTGTGTTGACAGATCCTGTTATGCAGTCTTGATGGTGATTAGAACCAAAATGTAACAGACTCACTATCTAAAGTCGCCCCATTCCCAGGGAATGCTCTTCTTATTAAATTCATACAGCAAACGGCATGTCTGCAGAGCAGTGTGCCATAGTGTCAGGTCTCTAGTGAGTCAGTCTGCTCACTGCCATGGCTCCTCAGCCCAGAGTTGTGCAACTGAACGGCAGCCTGGAGATATTGATGGTCTCAGGAGAGCGTCCTTTAAATTCAATCCCCTATGGACCCATCTCCTATAGGACACAAGATTGCAGCCATTTGCCTCAGCAAGAAATACATTGGAGGGGCTGACATTACGGGCCTTTCCACTTCTGACAAATGTTGCACACTACTGATGAGAAGACGAGTAATCATCCTCAGCACACTCGGTCCTTTACCCTGAACTTTAACTCTACCCTTAAGACATGTTCTTGAGAGCGTCAATCAGATGGGACAAGTAGGCTGTTATGTAATAGCTCTACGGCGCTGTCGCCGTGAGAGATGAAAGACATGACATGTAATGAAATGTTAATGACCACTTACGAATGAGTCCTATCATTACCCATTTAAGTCACTCTCGGGCATTTTGAAAGGATTTGCAGCAGTTATGGCGCTCAGATCTTATGTAAGAGAAATTCACCGCTTTCACAAAGTGGAACTGCATCATCTCTTATGATTTATTTTTTTTTGCATTGCCATAACAGATGAATGCTGTGATATGAACACTTCATCTACGTTCAGCCTTATTTAAAGATTTATCCAGGGGAAAACAGAACCCAATCTCAATTAGCTTAAACACACTGGACAATAAAAACAATTTCATGAATAAGACCTGACTGCATGGGTTGATTAACTGATGATGATTCTTTAGTCCTTTCAGTATAATGTATCCTTTGTAGCTGTCCGTAGCATGACTCAGGCTGGTAAAAGGTTCCGTGTACCTTACTTTAAAACAAAGAAAGGCAGACAAGAAAAACAACAACCAAACAGTCAGAATGAAAACAGGATAGGACACATGTGATAGAGGTGGACAAAGACAGCATGGCAAGGCTTGCCATATATACTGAGGGAACTAATGAGGGAAGTGGCTGCAGGTGAGCAGGAGACCAGTGAAGATCAGGTGATGCAACCGGCTGGAAAGCAGCACAGGGAGTGGTTTGGTCTGAGACGACAGGGACACAGGTAGAAAACAGAATGAATACAAAATTGGGACAGACAAATATGAGCAGTCATGAAGTTTATGGAGCTCATTGTATGACACACATAGAATGAAACTAATCTCCATTAAACAATTAATAATAGACATTAATGTAGTTTTTTATTGATTAAGAGGAATGACTGGTCGTTACCTGAGAAAAATCGTTTCTCCCTTTGGTTTATGGGTCATTATTAAAGTGAATACAGTAGATGTGGATGACACACATAGAAGTGAAGTGGGTAGTAAATTTTAGTGCGCGGCTGCAAAGTATCCCCTTGAATGCAGTGAAGCAGGTTTGTGGCCATAAGGTCATGGGGGGTTGCCTCCCCTTACGTCCATAGCTCAGGTGCTTTAAGCAAGTACCTAAGAAAAATGGGAAACTGCTTCTAATGCATCCTGCTCCAGGCGTACTTATACAATTTAATTAGTTAATTATGAATTATGAAGATTTGAATAAATAACTCAACGTAGAGCCTTTTTTTTTTACTTTTGTTTGTAACTATATGAGTCCATTTTAATTATTTAAAATGTGGCGATAAACATGCACATACCTGATAAAATTAAAAAGAGTCTACATTTACTTTAACGCAGACTGAGTGTATGAGCATATATTTTTTCTCTAAATAGAGAGAAAACTGTCGCAAAGTGTGGACATTCCCACACTTTCTTTTATCTCTTTGTAGTCTTCAATCTGCTTTTACCATGTCCAAACCAAATTTTTGTGGCGCTGCCTTGGAGTTGCTGCTTGGATCTTATGCTGCTGTTGTTGTTGTCACTGCTACCAGTATTTCACCTCCAAGTGGTGATGATAGTCTAGTGACCGCACACACAAAAAAAGGGCTACCATCACGATCCCACTAACCAGTGGGCCGTTAAAGGAATAAAATAGACCAGGGATCATTTGAAGCAATGTGACAAAAACAAAGATGTACCACAGTGAAAGTTTATGGGGACTGTGAGCACGTATCATGGAAAATAATATGGGTGAATACCACAGCAGAGTTGTGTGCCTTGGGCGTCATTTTACAGCAAAGTGTGTGTGGTGTAGTCTACAGTGGATGTTTGATGGCTTTGGGTTTGACCCCATGACACAATGTGCTATACACCAGCATAAACCTTGGATTGACGTCCGAGGGCTCAGGTCAGCTCTGAGGTCGCTGCCTTAGCTCTGCCACTCCTACCTACAGCCCCTTCGTTAATCTCATCACGCTCTCAGGCTCATTGCGATGACAGCCACTACGTACAAGCAGCAAATAAGGAGACATGACATATGAGGTTAAGCAAGGCTGATGAGGAAGAAAATTCTTACGGTCACAATGTGTGCTGATTGCCAGATAAGGCAATAAGGAGTTCTCGCCTACATTCAGCTCATTTGACTCACTGGATCGACACATAGGACCAATATTCTCAGTTTGTGTCCTTCCACCGTATGGGGAACCAGATTTCTTTGCAGCTTCACAACCATACATGGAAGTCTGCAATTTGTGAGTCGTGGTTGCCATAGAAACAGCTAACAATCCAGCTGCCTACACAGGTGCCTCCGCCAGTTTGTCTGCTCCTATTAAAGCCTTCCAAGGTTTCATCTTTGTTTTGTTTGTTTGTTTGTTTGTTTATATCTGATGATGATAAGGAGATAATATGATGTAGTAATTGAATATGGCCTAAATGGATTAAACAGATTAAGTTTCTTCAGTGCGGATGTAAAGATAACTTCATTATCCTGTGAGTGTTTTTTTTTTTGGACAGATTCAAACTCAGTGTGAAAGAGTGTACATGTGCAGTAACAATGTCATTACACCTATGAAAGGCATTTGTCATTAATAAAGAATCACATGCACATTGCGTTTGGGTGCATCACATGACTCTTAATCCATTGTTCAGACCTGTTCGCTTCGTCATTTTCAGCATTTTCAGGAGTGTCCAGCTCTGATGATTTGGTAAACAAAATTATCAGTAAAGGTGTGTCTGCAGCCACAGTGTGTGGCCTTTCGCCGACACACGGGCATACACCAGTGGTGAATCATCAATGAATCAATAAACCTTAAGAAATCAAATGATATCATTGTAATGTGGGAATTTATTTTACTCTACCAGGTAGTGTGAGGACTAAAAATATAAAATATAATATAATAATGTGCTTTGAAGGAAAGTTTCTCTGAAGATCTGGAAAACAAAACTCATGAACCTTTTTTTCTCTCCCTCCCGTTCTGTCTTTCTCCACAGTACTACTGGCTATTTGTGCTCTCCAGGGGACTAGTGGGCATCGGAGAATCCAGCTACTCCTCCATCTCTCCCACCATCATAGGAGACCTGTTCACTAATAACAGCCGCACCATGATGCTCTCTGTCTTCTACCTGGCCATCCCCCTGGGAAGGTAAGCGGCAGGCAGAGCCTGAAGCAGACACTAGAGAACAACGAGATATATGTTCTGTACAGGGAGTGAGATGGTTATGAACCTGAGACAGTTAAATATCTTAATAATTTTATCCAATCTTGCCTGTCCTTCAAATGTTGGATCCAAAGGAGTCATGGCCATTAGTGTAGATAATTAAAATTATCCTCACACAAAGAAGGTCTCTCTTTTTTGTGGCCACACAAAGACAGAATTCAAAAGAAAAGTTAAACTTACTACTGGCTGTGTGAAGCATAAAGACATTTTTTTTAAGATGTGGTGTGGGGATTTGTGTGGATAGGAGGTATTATTAAGCTCAAATCCCCAGCCTTTTTACTCCATTCAATCACAAAAAAGGCCACAGGGAGAAAACAAACAAAGCTGGGAAATAAATGATGAATGCATCTGTGGATGCAGCCCGGGAGTCACTTTGAGGTTTGTCATTATATACAGTGCTTAACAGCATGTGGCTGAGATGCAGCATGCTGCGCTGATTTTCCATCGTCTGCATGCAGAATCATTCACAAGGAGAGGGGGGATGTGAAACAGACCCCTCAACACTGTATACATTAGCATTATGGTAAATGTGTATAATTTGAACATGGGTTTGTGGTTTTCGGAGGAAATCTCAGGGAAGAATTTGTTATACAACCAATTTAGCGTGCTGATCGTATCAGTATGCAATGTCAGATTGGAGACAGTCGGACAAATGAAGAAGGGAAAGACTCGACCGCCCTCTGAGTGGTCGTGTTATGGCTTGCCAAAAATGTTTGGGTCACTGTAAACTGCCCAGCAACACAGACAATAGAAGGTGAAAGACCGGGCCTCTGTAAAGTGCAGTTAAACATCCTATCCAGTCTCCCACTTGTTTGTCTTTACTAAGGTTGTTATGACCGCTTCCAGGATGTGACCTCAGGAATAAAGCCTGATTCACAGGAAATGGATTCTCCTGCTTTCCTTTTTTTTTTTTTTTTTTTTTTTTTAATTTGGCAGACAGACATGTTGCTGAGGTTCGCTAGTGTTTCATGTGAGCATATTTTTCATGCTCAAGTTTTATTGTTGGTGTTGAACTTTCCAAGCACTCTCTGGGTGGACTCTGATAAGATTAGCCGTTAGTCACTCACTGGAAATATCATATGCTGTCTGCGCGTATTTGTGCTGCTGTGTTATTTTTGGCGGACTAGTCATGAAACCACAGTTACAGGCTGTTACAACCTTTACTGTGAGTTTTTGTAAAACCTGTTGATCGTGTTTTGGCCCTTTGGCAGCCAAAACTGATAACAACCCACTCTTAAGTTTACTATCAATCTACTGTTCCAATCTGTATTTCTGACAGAAACCAGCACCTCCTGGCTAGAGGCTCTGCACAATTACACAAACAGGTCTGAAGTAAGCTTAGAAACCAGGCAGTCGGATTGTCTTTTAAATAAGCTAACATTACTACATATTAGAAGAAAAACAAGTGTAAAGTGAGCTATCAGTGCTTCTTGATGAAATACTTTAATAGCTTCAAATTGCAAGACATATATGCTACATGGCCAAATGCGGCTTAGACCACCTCCAAATGAGGTCTGTACGAACAAGCCTCAGTGATTCCTCAATGCGACTTGGGTGCCTTCACTACTGCACTTAAAGCTGTGCACTTGTGATCGTATTACCAGAGACACATTTAAATCTGTTTGTTTGCCTCTCACTACTGCTATAAAAGGCATTCTATCGTTTTAGGGTGGGGGATATTTTAGACTGAATAGTAGCAGTAGACTGGCATTTTTTTCCTTTGCTTCTCATTTAGTCCAATGCACTTTCTTTATACATCTTTACAAAAATAAAGGTTCACTTTTTTTGAGCCTATAGAATTTTCCACCTCACCACTGGACTAACTCAGAGCAAAGGTCTGTGTTTCTATGGTGACAGCCTGTGAAACCCAACGATCAGTGGCAGTAAAAATCCAAAAGGGCAGAGCTTCAAGCTCCTAACTCTAGCAAATTTGTCTCAGCGATGACAGTAACGAACTAGACAGATGAATCTATCTACCCTGCCCTTTCGTATTGAGGGTTAGGGTTAGACTTCGAAGGGCATATTAAATATTTTTATTTTCGTAATCATTGGCAAATATCGACAACTAACTAGCATTCCTCGTTTTGACCATACTTACGAAGCTGCGGGTCAGAGCCCAGAGGAACGTCACAGCTGATCTCATCTGATCAAGAATTTCCCCTCAAACATTTCATCACTGTTTTCCTTTAATGTGACCAGACAGTCAAGTTAGTGCATTCTGTGGGCTCAACAATGTTACCTTTCGTCCTACATTTTGTGATAAATGTGATAAATAAATAAAACTCCCACATCCACAAATAGACCAGTCAAGTTGCTTTGATCAGCAACACGTCATACATCCTTTATGTCAAGTGCTCAAACACTTAACACATCTTTAATTAAACCACATACAGGATGTGTGTAGTGGAGGCGTAAGCTTAAGAGATGGAAATGACCCAGCTGAGTCATGACAGTGACTAACATATTTTCTATAAAATGTGCACTGATACACCCGAATAAACTTGGATCAGATTAACATATGTGATGTTTTGTGCTCCTCTGCAGTGGGCTGGGTTACATCCTGGGTGCAAGTGCCAAGGTGGCTGCAGGAGACTGGCACTGGGCATTAAGGGTAAGAGCATCATCATCCTCAGTTTCCAACACTGCACACAAACATGCACACAAAGACAAATGAAGAGCCCCTCCCGCAGGGAAGGATGTGAGCTTGTTTTCGTTCTGGGATCAGAGGGGTCAGCGGTGGCTGGAGGACACACATGGCTGAACAGACTGCGCTGCCTAGGACATTACAGAAAAGCAGCAGAACGAGTTGCCACAGGTTGAACAAATGCCTCATGCGCATCAGCAGTGGCTGTGCCTCCTGTCTTTTTACTTGATTCTAAAAGAATTAATTTCAAGTAAAATATAAAGCCTCTGATATGTTTTGCAAGTAAAAAACAATACATTGCAGCGCAGTTGTGATTCAATAGCTCCAAGGAAGAAAGTGGATTTCTGTTTAGTGCAAAGGCTGATGCTACTTTTTTCTTTCTCGGTTGTCCAAACACATTTATCTTTTTATTACTCTGTCTATTGAGGTTGTCTCTGGCAGAGCAGGATCAATGCCAGCGTCAGTGAAAAAAAACACTGTTCTTTGACATGTGTATTGTAACACTGCAGGGACAAAATGAATCATAACGCGAGTTTAAAAACCTTGCCATTAGGTCATGATTTCTGATGTTATTTTAATTGTGCTGCGAGACTAAATGCATGCTCGAGGTGCTTGTGTGGGCCCATTCTGTATTGTGACTGGTTTTACAAATGTCTCCTTACGTCACATCACAAACTGTTGTGGCAACATACACAACAAGCACTTGCTTAGAAGGGGGATGTAATCAATTTTTAAAACAAAAAAAACAAAAAAACAAAAAAAAAAAAAACAAGGGAAAGTACATGATATACAAGTATGTATTTCAGGAGAATGTGTTGTTTGTAGAAAACGAAAACCCCTTGAAATAAATTAAGACCTCTACTAGAAAACACACTATAGCTATTTGTTTATAAGGAGTAGCGGTTTGACCTGGCCCAGAGAAACATTTGTAACCACAAACTGGCTCGCAAAATGCCCCGAAGGTGTTCCAAGAGAATTAAACTGGAACCCTTTTAATAAGTGGCTAATTTCAACTCCCAGGAGAAATTTATCTGCAGCCATTTGCTGATGGAGTATTACTCCAAAAGAAGCCCTTAGTTGACTGTTTTTTGAAGTAGCGCGTTTTTAGAGGAGAAGGGTGTAATATCATAAATAGATCACTGTTGTCATAGCATGTTCTTTTACTGGGATTGCACTGAGAGCTTGAGACAAAAGATTTCGAGGTTAACTGCTCTATAAGACATACCAGCCATCATGGAGAGGGTCAGTGAAATCCCTAATAGGGCTTTTGAGGTACCATTGACTTCGGGGTCAGCTTTTAATATCCTTAAAACAAATTATGACACTGACTCTTCTCCATAAACCAACTGACATATAAATGAAGATATTAAACATTCCTTCGGCATGTGGAAGAGATCTGTTGACATGACAGCTTCCAAGGCAGGAAGTCAATTTCTTCTCGTCTTAGTAGCACATAAGAAAAAAAAAACAACAACAGCAATGAGCGGAGCAGTTTGTTCCAAAGCGAGCACAATGGCATTCCAATAAAACAGTCTCAAAGCCAATTAATCACCAGTGTGGCATGCAGAGGGAAGCGAGTACCAAGACATGAAACGGCCCCTCCGCGCCAGTATCCTGCTTTAAGGAAAAAACACTGAAGAGCTTCCGCTTGTTTTCGCCCGACATGTTCCAGCTACCTTCCTGAAAATGTCAGTGTTATCAAGGAACACAGGAGAGATAGAAATGAGTAGCAGGAGAGGGCAGTAGCTAATTTGTTTGATTGCCCACTATCCTGAAAAGGAAGTGTCTAATGGGCCCTATGGGAGTTAAGGTCAAAGGTCACAGAATCCTGGTGTCTCTTTGAATAATTATAAAGGGACCTGAGCGCAAAAAAAAAAAAATAATAATTATTTTACACTTCAATGAGATGAGCTCTAACGTCCATTAAGAGGAAAGCACATTATGAAATTCTGATGTAGATTTCTTTCCAATTATCTTACTCCACATAGGGAGAGATTGCAGAGAAGACACAATATAGGAAAGGTAATAATCAGGGTTGGTTTAATCATCCCTCTTCTGAGACCAAAAATACTACTCTGAGACACATTATCAGCCACGTTATGAGCAACATCCGCCTCAGAATTATTCCCTCAGTGAAAAACTCGTACACAAACACATATTCACCCCCTTACAGTATATACTCGCATTTCACTCTGGCTCAGGACTTGTGCATATAAATGGGTTTTTATGAGCAACTAAATATAATATGATGAATTCCCCTTGACATACGAAATTGGTTTTGCTTTTGTGAGCAGTTTGTATTGCTCAAACAAATCCCCTTTTACACATCCAATCCTGCCTTTTGTCACCACCTCCCCCACGCAGACACACGCACGCAGGTACAAACATGCTGCCGCATAACCCATAAAAGATGACAGGGATCATCATAGCAGATGGGCTCTTAGAGGTTTTCACCTTGGTGTGGGGCTCACAAAGCTACTCTAAAAAAGCAAGAAGTTCTTTGGGACTCTTGTATTCTTACACACTCAGAGACAAGCCCAAGCCCACACATGAGCACACACACACAGCGGCAGCAGAGAAAGCAAAGGGAATGTTCTTAGTTTCAGAGGCCTTGGATAGGATGTCAGGCGTAACACAGCAAACAGTGACCATCCATTCAGACTGTAGACATACTGTTCTTTGTCCTTGATCTAATGTCTGGCCCCCACAACCACTCACCTCTGTCATGCCTTACCATCATACGAGCCTATCATATGGCTCTCTGAACTGTTCAGTCAGATTGATTGATTGATTGATTTCTTGTCATGTTAGGTGTCCCCGTTCTTAGGGATCACCGCAGGAATTCTGATCCTGCTGTTTGTGCCTGAGCCAAAGAGAGGCAGCGCCGACCACATAGGAGGACGCAACAGGACCCGCACCTCCTGGGTCTGTGACATGAAAGCCCTCGCCAAGAAGTAAGGCTCAGCTTCAGACAATAGTTTCAGGACACTGGTTGTCCAGAGACGAGCATAGTCCCTAATGTCTTTTTAATTTTAAAGCAGCATATCACTAAGAGGCTATTAAATGTTGAAAAACAAATACATATCAGATATAGATTTCATCCACTTAACAATGATATTATATTCATATAAAAAAAAAATCCTAGAGAAAATTTTGAACCATTTTCAGATGTGATTTATACCAAGTTGTAATTGAGAAAATAATTAATCTACATGAAGAAGTGAACATATTTGTCTACATTCACTCAGTCAGACTGTTGTTGTCATAAAAAAACATGAAAATGTCAACCCAAGAACTGCTGCACTGCATGACCCATATGTTACATGTCTTTAAAAGCATGTTGTGTGCAACTAAAGCCACTAAAGTGGCTGCATAGAATTCCTGGAATAATTTTACTTGAGTGACACACATCCTACACAGTGTGTGGCTTGTAGCTGCAAGCCGTCTCACACATTAAACACCTATGGAAACACCAAATGTGTGTTATATTTGTCTCCCACGTTCAACTGCCAGCCTAAGTGACATATCATTTCAGTGAACGCACCATTTTGCATTAAAGCCACTTTGAGCTCCTTGCTCAGCCGGATAGTTTCACTGACCCATTTCTTTTACTGTTTGCTGTTGGGTTTTACAAATAGGAAGCGCAAGTGAGAAGTTTGAGATTGTAAAAGAGATAGCTTGTTTATTTTTCTTTGTAAGCCAACCAATAACTTGTTGATTTTGCTTCTTTGCGTTTAGTCGCAGCTACGTGTTCTCCTCCTTGGCATCGTCAGCAGTGTCCTTTGCCACAGGTGCATTTGGTATGTGGATTCCTTTGTACCTGGCCAGAGCCCAAGTGGTGCAAAAGACGGCAGAGGCATGCACAAAAGAGATTTGCAGCAGCACCGACAGGTGAGGGGTTAATGACTAAACACAAGGTAGAGCTTTGAAGTCTGTTTGACTTGTGTAATGTGAAACATAAAAGATTAAAGCATAATTTGTGGTTCATGGTTAATAGCTAAAAAGCTTGACAAACTGGGTTCAGGTGGATCTATGCCATTATAAACAATAGCTCTGTTCATTTCGTAAGTATTCATCCACAGACGTCATCCAAGCGTTAGTATGTTAAAAAAAAAAAAAAAAAAAAAAGAAGAAGAAGAAGCTGGCATTGGTTTTTAAATGAAATAATGTTATTTCTACAGCCTAATCTTTGGGGCGATCACCTGTGTGACGGGGCTGTTAGGCGTGGTCATCGGGGCCGCCACTACACGCCTAGCCCGCCAGAAGACGGAACGAGCCGACCCGCTGGTGTGCGCTGTCAGCATGCTCGGCTCAGCAATCTTCATCTGCCTCATCTTCGTGGTGGCCAAGAAGAGCATTGTGGGAGCTTATGTAAGGCTCACTTCCTGAAACTATGTAGGCCGTATATTGTGTCTGCAGCAGAGGAAGTTGATGTGATTAAGTCTGATTATGCTTGTCAACTTCCACTTCACCACGTCTCCTCTGAGAAATGTCCCCCTGACACAGAGTGATATCAGTATTTGAATTATGCATTAGTCTTGGGGGCTTAAAGACAAAGTCTGGCAGCAAGTCCAACAAAAGAAGGTTTAGTTAAAGCTCATCAGGGTGTGGTTAATGTTTGAATTAAGTCATGCCTGATGCCAGTTCATTTCAAGACCACAGGCAGAGAAAATGTGTCGCTCTTGATAATGAACAGCTTTAATTACAGGTTAGATTGAGATGGCCACACGAGCTGCTGCAAGTACCTAAGGTTCACACCTTATTAGGCCAAAAGAATCTTAGGTAAATGCAGGTTGTGAGCCTGTATGCTTTGAGAAGCAGGAAAGGGTGCAACTTAACAATCACTACCTTGAAACAATGCACATTGGGCTGTTGGACTTGATAAGTATACATTTCTCACCGTTATCAGTAACACAGAAATAGGAACTGACTCTCAACAAGTTGGTCGTTAACAGTGGCGGGAATAAGGAAAATATTTCCCATGCGTGTAAAGGAACATAACAAGTGGGCTTCCATGTCCTAAATACGTGACCTTGACTGACTGACAAGTCTGGTTTCTTATTGCATTTTACTGGATCTGGAACTGGATCATTGCACAGAACAATTACAGCTGCAAAACAAAGTAGTTCCCAAGTGGCAAATAATTACTGATATAAATGGTGATTTCAGTTTAATAAGGTGGGAGTTGCATGAACTACCATCGGGGCAAAGGCGCACATTTATCAGGTGTCTGACAGCAGCATGACTCAGCCTCTTAATCCTGAGATGTGGAAGTATCCATATTAATTGTATGATTGCAGATCTGGCCAATTCCATTTTATACAGTTGCCGTGTTACAGAAATAGGCTTTAGCTTTTTGTAATTAACTCAAGTAACACCTGGGATCTGTTTTTTTTTTCATGAATCCGAAAGGGTAAATAGACAGTTTTGCTCTATTAAATGTCTGATATGAATAATCTTTTTCTTTAGCATTGTGTTGCATGCAAATATGCAAACGCAACCGTCTCTCAGCATTAATAGGCTGTGATTTCAGACATGTGACTTTGCGTGTTCTTGCACAACTCTACTGTCTTACACTACAGAAGCAGTTGTAAGTGATCAACTCAAGTTTCATGGCAACAAGCTGACAGATGTGTCGTATTATAAGGCGTGACGTAGTTGTAATGGCCGCTGCTGCTCTGTCCGGGCTGGCTGACCCCTTGCAGCTGTTGTCTGTGAGCACATAGCTGATAGGAGGACAGCCTGGGCTACTTTCTCTTCTCAGAGGCAACGTGCCGGTCACGGTGTCTGGTTCGCAGCTCTCAGAACAGACCTGTCTATATTTCTGCTGTCAAACTCCCTCTGTAGCTCTCTGTACTGTACGGTGGGTCTGACACACTGGCAGAAGGCTTATTCCCCAGCAGAAAACACACATCAATCGTCTGTTAAACTGCATTCGGAAGTACAGACGCACCAGACAGCTAAACCCCTCAGCGATTTTTAAGAAAGTAGCCAAGCAGTAACAGAAACTGCTACCAACCAGTGTGCACACAGTAGCCTGCATATATACTCACTATGTTATTTAAGTTCAAATTTTCTCTGCTATCCCAGAGGCAGGACATAAATTCAAATCTTGCAGCTGAACCTAAAGTTAGTAAGTGTTAATGTTTTTCGCATAGAATATATGGCTTTGACAAGAATAAACAATTCTTATCATCCGGTGCTGTTTTTCTGCTCATGAGCCAAATGCTCAGCTCTGGAGGACCAAAATGAATGCCTGCACATCCACATATAATTGGGCCACGGCATAATGACATGTTTTTAAACCACCGCGACCAAAGCACTTTTATTCAGCAGTGGATTCCCACACACCATAGCAGCGTCTGCAACCTCCTCTCCTGGCTTCATGTCCTGCCAGTTTTGTGCTCAGTGCAAATTAGCCGATCATGATTTGCACCACTGAATGTGAAATTTCTCCTTCTTTATTTAGGTTTGCATCTTTATCGGAGAGACGCTGCTCTTCCTGAACTGGGCCATAACAGCAGACATTTTAATGGTGAGCACCGAGAACCTATACTTATCCTCTGGGTCACTGGAAATTCCTGCAGCAAAACTATAACCAAATAACCAATTAGACTCAGTTTTGAGATGTGAAACGTGTGAGTGGGCTTTGTAGGCTACGGTACGGGTGGGGTTGATAATTACTGCCTGACTGATTCATAGGCTGCTTGTGGAAACAAACGGAAGGCAGCCCTTTCTCTGATGTATGTTTTGGTATTTAAAAGTGAAAACAGGAGCTCCATTGAGTCAAATGAAATTGGACTTCCAGTAAGGTGGGTGTACGGCCAGCACCTTAATTTGTTATTAGGCTGGAGGCTGTGGTGAGTATGTAGAGAACAGACAGGCTGTTACAGGACATTTTTATTGTGACTGACAGGCCCGTCTAGGGCCTCCTGACCCATCCGGGTGAGCGCTGTGTACATAATTGACGACTGCAGGAATAATTTTAACACGGCTACGTGAATCTTTCTAACTTCATCTCTTCACCACCTTACGATTTCTCATGTATTTTTCTTCCTCCGTGTCTTTCTCCATGCAGTTCGTCGTCATCCCCACGCGGAGAGCGACAGCGGTCGCCTTTCAAAGCTTCACCTCTCATCTACTGGGTGATGCGGGAAGTCCATACCTGATAGGCCTGGTAAGACTCTCGCTACATCTGATCTGGGTGTGAAGTGGAATATTTAAGATTTACCACAGTCTCATGAATCTCAAATGCTCAATCATACATGCACATGCATTCAGTGCAAAGTGAGGTACAAGAGGAGCTTTTAGCTCACAGGCCGTCAGTGCCGTTTTCTAGTAAATCTCCTGGTCCCCAGGGGCCAGTGTTTCTGTATTTCATTGGCCAGGAGATAAGAGAGTGGTTCTTACTGGGACACTGGGCCTCTCAAGGTCACAGTCCACACCCCACCCACCCTTCAAACTGTGCATACACCCAAAGAATAGCATCCAGGAGGTCTGAATAAAAGTGCTGCTTGTGATTCAATGGAGCGTGAAACTGGATTCACCTCAGACTGTCAAGCAGCATTCTTCTCATTTTAAATTGAAGGTAAATAGCAACTGAGCAGAGGCACACAATTTCTATGCTTTAGTTCAGAATACAGGAAGTAGACAACATACAAAAACATAACCATACTGCATATCACAATCTAACCCAGTGTTAAACGTTTAGTTTGAATGATTTACTTTGGAGAGATTAAACTGCCGAGAGAGAATAGATGGCCTTATCATTACATGTTTAAGTGGTGGTTTATTGTTGTGCCTCTGGCTCACAGCCTGGGATATATTAACAAAGGCAGCGGAAGTCTTTGATTAGTGAATCAAGCTGATCTGTGAGATTCTCTGTCAGGGCTGGACAGGCTGACAACAGATGCAGGTCTGCATTGAATATGTGCTGCTTTTCCTTTTTCTTCCTTAAATGGAAATGTTAAACTATTGTCAAAGCCAGATAAAAGACGCTGCGAGTTACCTCCAAGCACAAGGCAAGCTCCTCAAAAGACTCATATGAACTGGAACTGAAAGAACAAATCCAAATTCCAGGAATCAGTCTCGGTAGTTGGCACTGTATTAATTGTGCGACTCCAATAATTCATTATGTGTACAAACTCCCTGTTGACACAGTCAGATAAGTAATGTGATTGAGTTTAAATCACTTTACTTCCATAGATGAAAAGGTTTTGTTTGTGCTCCAAGCTCCAAATGTCAGAATAATGCCCCCTACAAACACTCCTATAGACACTGCCAACCAATGAGTCACGCAGACAGGGCCCAACAGTTAACCTGTTACCCTGGAATCTACTCCATCTCACTTCAGGGTCCCAAGACTCGCCTTTGAGTGACATACTGAATGTCCAGGGGTTTCTCACTCCTCATCGACAGCAGTTGACAATGCACAGAGCGCTCCAAGTACGTCACTACTCTGTGCCTCAGTTCCTCAACTGAGGTTTAGCACGGAAATGTGATGGACTTATCCTGACGCAGGCAGAGATTCCTTTGCCCATGCACATGACTAGTGTGAATAAGCAACATAGAGAATTTCAAGAGAAAACAAAATGTGGTCATTGCTAAGCAACCACAGGAGAAAGTGAGCAAATGGCCCAGTCCTTGGTTTACAGTTGGAACATGAAGAAGATGTTTATAGCAACAAACCAGTGTTTTTTGCCACCACGCCATAGTTGCTTTCTGTGGGAACGCCTGCAGATAGCGGTGCCCGCATGCCACACGATTACCACATGCCATTGTGTGAAATCCTGCTTTAGTTTATCTCCAATCTTCTCGAGCCACGATTCTCCTACATCAGCTGAAGGCAGACCGAAGGCAGTTGTCACTTAAGAATCCCCTTGAGAAAAACATAATGGAGTCCTTTTGTACTGTATGTGGAGGACATGGCCACAGGCAGAATGGGTAGCAGGGGAACACCAGTCACAATCTCTCAGCCATCTTTCAAGAAAAGCCTTCCAGCTCGATAATTAGACATGCAGCAGTTCTCCGTGTATTTTTAGCCGATGCGTACTGTGCAAGTTGCAGACAATTTACTGTACCTAACGAAAACTGGCTCTGTGCTGACCACACACACACAGCTGCTGGACCAACAAAGTGTTGTGTCACACCTGCATGTCAAAAATATTTCCTTCCGCCATCTTCTCCCTTCCTGCAATCACGTACACGCCATGCACGTATGCAAATATAAGAACATAGACTACCGCACGCACGCAGCCACTCCCTCCAACGTCCTCCTGTCAGCAGTTCCCCCTCTCTACCCGTAGAGGATCTCGTTCTGCTGACGCTAACATGAAATCAATGTGCTTGAGCCAGTGTGACCTATGGCCACTCAGACTCTTGCTCACACACAGATGAGAATCCCCCCCTCTTGTTCGTGCGGGCCTCCACACAATCTGCTGAAAGCAACCATCAACAGCCTCCTCTGCGCCGTGACTGTCAATACAGTGATCCACGCTTGTTGGAGAGCTGGCTTATGAGTGATACTGGGAGGCAGGAATGGTCACTTCACACCCACCGTTCTCCAGCTGCTGTTTTCCTCGGTGCCACGCATGACAGACTGAATGCTAGCGTTACTGAAGATGAACAGGAACAGGAAGATGAGCTTTTACTGTGATGTTCTGCCTTACTTTAGACAAAAGCAGTGCGACTTCATCATGCTGTGCCTCAATTTGATGCGTTTCCACGATGAAACGCACACAAGTGCTTATTGTGAGCTCCAGCGGAGCACTGTGTAGTGCGTCAGAGCATGACAGGATATTCTTAGAACATTTGCCGAATGATTCGTCTGAGTAAATCTCTTGTTTTTGTGGCTGTGTTTGTGTGTGGTGTTTCTGGGTGTGTGTGTCATCGTGTGCTTGTCTCGACATGGGTGCAGGTCTCCGACGCCCTTCAGCAGAGGTATGCTACATCAGCGCTGTGGCAGTTCCTCAGTTTGGGCTATGCCCTCATGCTCTGTCCCTTCATCATCGTCCTGGGGGGCATGTTTTTCCTGGCCACTGCACTGTTTTTCCTGGACGACAGGGAGAAGGCAGACAAACAGTAAGTGACTCAGACGCCAAATAATTCATTGTCATTATTCTGTCTATTATTAAGTCATTCATTCTTTAAATATTTAATACTGCTTGAGCTGTGCTCCAGTGGCTTTTTGAGTAAGCACTTCAAAAATCCAAACAATCCACGCAGGTAGCTGAAGAAGTAGCAATATTATTATTAATCTGAATACAAAGCAGACAAAAAGAGGTTAAATGTTCTACACTCTTTTACCCGGATGGTAGAGTTTCATGCGGGGCAGAGACAAGCTACACAAGTGGTGCCAACAATGGTAACAACCCCACAAGAATCAGAACGGCCCCATAGCCAGTCAGCTAAAAACACTCCAGAGCTGACACAAGCTGTTCTAGCCATCAATTTGTTAAAGTGTTCTTACTGAGACTCCTACCCACTACCGCCCCTCGTATTGCATGCATTCATATTTTCCCCTTTCAAACACCGAAGCCGTGAACCACAGGGCATAGTAGTTGGTCATGGCCATAAAAGGCTAAAACAAACGCACTCATCCTCTTTCAGATGGTGAGCCATGACTTCTTGTTTTTTTTTCAGACTGTTTTGTCCTATTTTTTATCTCACTGACTTACTCCCCTGGTGCCGGCGCTCTCAGAAATGACTTCCTTCCTGTTAAAGATGAGGGACATTTTTAGATAGGATGCCAGTCTGATGTCTGATGTCCGTCGCCAGCCGCCTCGAGTTGTGTGTTTGTTGTTTCCCACGCCTAAACCTTTTATAGAGAGATTGGTAGGGCTCAAACAAGATAAGCCTTTTTATGATTGTGTGAAGCTTAAATATCACAAAGGAATGTGGAAATTGTTAAAGATAGAGATAGATAATAAAATGCAGCAAATGTAGCTATAATAAAAAAAAAATTAAAAAAAAAGTTGCTATTTCTTCTAAGTGAAGTTAATATATAGTTTTCAAAGGGTCTCTGCAAAGGCACACATGGCGGCCGCTAGTGAGCCGTCCTGTGGCTTCCGTTGACCCTATTCCAGGAAAAAAAAAGAGAGAGAGAGAGAGAAAAAAGCAGAACAATAACTAAAAGAAAAGAAACACTCTTGCCGTTTTGCCAGTAATAGATACCAGCCTGTGGCCAACTATCTAACCACATTACTGAGCAATGTGGGCACGAGTACATCTAACCACAACCCATTCACTTTTACATGACACACTCTAAGGCAAAACTAATGCTGCTGTCGATGGATTTAAAAGTCAAGGCAAGATTTTCCTTAACTGTGATCCATCACTTCAGTTTTTTTTTTAGAGCGTAATATTTCAAAACAAATAGAGCATCTGAGTTTTCTGTGTGTTTATGGCCCTTTATAAATGGCCTATAAATTCTAACTTAATGTTTTTGTTAATCATTAAGTCATCATTTGAGTGTTAGTCCGTAGTCCCTGGCAATTAATGGGTCAACAATGTGAATGAATAGAGATAATTTATAGTCACTAATGGAGTCAAATGTGACAACCCAGTGTACAACTCAGTCCTTTAATGAAAGCTGTCTATCAGATACATGTTACATAAATTTTTATTTTTAAAAGCTTTATTCTGCTTTTACTAATTGTACTCATTTTCCACCAGTCTCTACCAAGAACTGTCCGTTCAGAATAGTTGAACTTGTCGCCAAACAAAGAACTGGTTCACATACATCTTTGCCCGCTAGATAGATCGGTTAATCATACACCAGCTTGCTGGAGTACATTCAGGTACATACCCTATATGCACAGCAGGCACACTGTTGCATACCTCACACGGGATACAAAAGGCCTCAGAGCTGCACAGATTTGCCCTAAACACGCCAATGAATGAAAAACTCAAACTTAAACAGCGGCAGCTCTTATGTAACAAGCTGCAAACGGCACCTAGGGGACCAAGAAACACAACAACTCTGTACAGCTAGGGTTGTTCCATGAGTTTATATTTATGGATTTCATTCACGCCATAAAGCCCAACAATTTATACAATCCCCCTGACTTTACAGAGTGCTGTGTGTGTTTTATTCTAGCTCTGAGTGTGTCCTCAGAAACTCTGTGCTATTTATATAATGCATGGAGCTGAAGAAGTAACTCACTGGAGCGCGCCTGTCTATTTCCAGCCTTAAAGAGTGTTTTATTATTTCTAGGTTGTTAGCTTTTTTCGGCTGCAGGGTTGCCATTAATAGATTGGGTTCAGTGCATGCCCGCTCCCCACCCCGAACGCATTCACCCAGTCTACATTTACACTTAGTGATGTGCTAGAGTACAACCGTCTCATCTGCCATGCCAGCGAGTCTTTAGAGTGCACATTCAGATTCAGTGTGGGCCAGGAAAGAGAGCGATGACGTTTGATTTCAAGACAGAACAAAACAGATGATATGTGATGAGTGATAATAGAAGAAAATGTGGAAATTGTGCTCAGAATAGAAATTTTGTTTCCTTTATACCTAAGACATTGTGTGCCTCCTTAAATCCTAAAAACATTTCTTCTTTCTTCAGGTTGAACCAGCTTCGACCACCTTCCGCCATTAAGGTATGACCAGGTAAATTACCTTTTCTCCTAAACACACTTTTACACTCTAGTGCTTTTCACATCGGTGGTTCTACAAGCAGTTTGAGTGGCTGATGACAAAGAGACAGTGTTGGAACATTAACATTTATTGAGCTTTCTTCTCATTATCTGGTGAACACAGTATAGTAAAGCTTTCATTGGATGGCACAGGGATCTGGAAACAAGGATTTGGGGGACGTAAAAGCCTCACATAGTGATATCATAGTCGAGGTGATAAACATGATAATATAAAAATGATTGATCTATGGCCCATTTTCATCCCATTGTACTCGGGGAGCGTCTAGGGATTCTTGAGTTCTGGTTCTTTGACCAACTATCTGGCATCTTATCAAGACCTTAGCTGCCTTTCCTACTTCCTGCCTTTATCAGACAAATACACATGGTCCAGAACCTCTATAATTATTAACTCAGCAGAAAAACACACAATAACTGGCAGCCCACCAGGCAGCTCTTGGACAATGGATAGTTACTGTAGCTGCCAGTAAAGAATAACAAGAATAAACTTTGACTCCCTGATGAGGAGGACAAGGAATCTTTTGCGACTTATTTGTAAAGGTTATCAGGTTTAAACAAAAGGTTAAGGTTTAATTCCTTTCTTTGTAACCCTGTGTCAGTTTATTTGCCCTTAAAACATCTGTTAAAATACTGTACACTGTACTGTACACATTGAAAATGTCGCTCCTACTTATCGGTTCGCTTCTCCTCCTTCCAGAGTGTCTGTATCTTTAATAGAAAATGATAAGAAAAAGATTTATATAAAGAATTAACAACATGACAAAAAATAAAATAAAATAAATCCTTTCCTTTTAATACTAGTAGTATTTCTGGCCAAAACGCAAATTGTCCTCTTCTGAGTTTGTAAAGTGTAAGACACAAAGGCTTAACATGAGTCCTCTGTCATAATTTGAAAAATTTCAATGCTAAAACTGCTCTAACTTATGAAAACTAAAGTAAAGTGCGTAGGAGTTCTGCCAGGATGTACTAGGTTCAGTTCAGGATAACAGTGTGATCATTTGCCAGAATTGCAACTCCCTGCAGTATTTGAGCACAACACGCGACTGGTTGGAAAAACTGTGTAAAGGTGCTAACTCGTGTACCTGCAGAGCAGATGACCTCAGGATCTTGCTGACCAATTTATTCCTCAAAGTTTTAGCTGTGTATTCACTCTCTGACAACCAGTAGTTTTTATTCTGTTTACAGTTATCCTAACTTTTGAGTTGTAATGCAGTTATAGCCCGGATAATGATGCGGCACACTTAAGATATTAAAAGTAGAGGGAAAAATAATCAAGACCCAAAGCGAAGACTTAAAACTACTTTATAGTTAATCATTCAAGACAAACACGCATGTTAATGAGTGTTAATGAATTCTTAGAAGTTTTGTAATAATCAGATTAATCAGCTACAGGGATAATGTATCTTTCTGTCCTTTCTCTATCTTTCTTCTTCTGATTAAAATAGAAAATAATGGGCCATACTTCAAATCTGCTGTGGTAAAGTGTAATTGAACGGGTGTTTTAGTGTGTTCAAAACACTGTCTTTCCAGCTGCATCACCATATGACATTGCATAATTTGGGAAAAAAAGCAACAAAATGCTCACTGAGATTTATTAGAGGTGGCTTTCACATTTGAGCAAGCTGATTTGCATGGCGGATATGAGCCGATGGTTGCCTCGAAGACAGGAAATCAATCCAAAAGAGTTGTAGTACGCTTTATGAAAAATAGTCTGCAGCAATGTAAAGGAGGTGCAGTGCGTATGTAATGGGCTGCACAATGCAAAACTGCCACAGCTGTCCTTTACTGTAAAAGCTGCAGTGTCATTACCATTGTCAGGGGGATATTAGCATGCACAGCTAATGACAGGTGACATGAAAGGCTTCCACATGCTGCAGCACATATCAAGTTACAAAGGCAGTTTGTGCTCTCAGCCCGGGGGTTTCATCAGTTTTCTGCCACACAGAGCAGCTAAAGCATTTTGTTCCCGCTGTCAGAGAGGGCTAATTAGAGAGAACTGTGATTAGAGCTACAGGAGGTCAGAGTTGAATATGCCTGTGAACTGATCATTTCTATTCTGCTCTAGAGCCACTGAGGCGCTCTGTGGTTATTGATTTTCAACACATTTCTTTTGGAGGATAATCCAATCAGTGACAGGCAATGTTTCCTCCCTTGGGCCTGACTCACTGATCAATACGGTTCACAGCTACCTGCTTTACGATGTCAAGTGATCACCCTTCACACTCAGTCAGATCACTGTTGCGCCCGTTCGAGTTACAAATTGCTTCTGAGAATGAGGTGGGGAAGATGGGGAGGAGAAGGAGAAAACACGTGGTGACATATTCGAGGACAGTGTTTAAAGTAAACAAAAGGTATTTGGACGCGACAGGTAGTGGGTGTGAATGAAAGGAATTAAGAGGGTGAGAGAGGAGACATTACCAGAGAATAAATGAGGATGAAGAGAAGCAGTAATGGCTTAAACTGTTGTACATCGCAAGCTATTAATCTCTGGCGAAGCAATCCCAGATGTAGACCAGATACGCTGAGATCCAATTAACTTGCTCTGCGGGAGGAACCGGCCTCTGCTGACCAGGTTCACCCTCCACCACATGAGAACTTGAGGACTTCCCAAAGCAGTGAGCTGTCAGACTACCAGTGTGAGATCTGACGTAGGAATAACTCATTTCGAATCAAAATTAAATAAGCTTTACTGCACATGTATATACTGTTCATAAGGAATTTGTTCTCTGCATTGAGCAAATGAACACACTTATAGTGACTAGTTGGAGCCATGAAGTGCAGTTTGGGGGGATTTTAGGCATTTGCTCAAGGTACCTCAGCCTTAGATATAGTGGGGATTCAAACCAGCAACCTCACTAGGACTCTGTTTTAGTCACTGCCCTCCAAACTGTTAAATCTGTTTATACAGCTGCAAGCACATACTTTCCCTCTTCACACTCTCATCATTCAACAAAAGCTGAAACTCCTCAGTCAGCGGTGCCGAGTGGGTTCACGGTACTGGGTAGAGCAGTTACCACAGACCACACACATATACAGCATAAATACACACACAGACATGTGTGCCAGGCTCTGGTGTGACCCGTGTTACGATACATTGAGAAAGACTCTAGAGCCTCTTTAACATACCTTTCATGTAGTGTAATGGACTATGTGCTATTTTCTGATCCATCTTCAGATGTGAATGTGAATCTACAGCAATGTCAGTTCAGACGTCCTCCGTCGTGATTCGCATCCTCCCAGCCAATAACCACTACAACTTGGTTTGATTAGGCTTTGTTTGCTTGCCAGATCAATCGGCCCTCCCCTTCACTGGAGAAGCCGGCAGTCTCCAGCGCGGCAGCCGTAGTGAAGCTGTGAGGAGGCAGTCCAATCTTTCACATATCAAAGCATTCACAGCTCTAATTATCTCTACATCACACCAGCCTTTTTAGCAATTTCAGTTTGGCTCATGAACGACCTTACGGGTTTGCAACAACAAGTGACACCAGTAATCGAGGCAAATGGTTTTTCCCAGAGAGGATTGAATCTGCATCTGCAGAACCGAAACACATTGTTTTCCAACATCCACTAATCCTCCTGTTTAGGCTAATTACCCCTGTTGGTGAGATGGTTTTCTGGAACGCATCAATGACTCTGTCTGCGCAGTACAAAGTGTATGCATGAGTGTTTATCTGTGTGTGCACAGGTCTGTGGCTCTATTTGTGTGTGTATGTGAGACACTAGCTCCATCAATCCACAGAGCCCCCTGCGCTAATCCTATTGTAGCAGCAGTAGTAGTGTTTGTGCCTCTGGGGAAACAGATCAAAATAAACCACCACCTCTCTCCCATCCAGTTTGAAGAGATCACAAGTGTGGCACCATGAACGCTTAATGGTCTTATCTCCAACTGGAGCATCGCTTCCCTCTTGTTCAAGTGTGCTTTAACAGCCGGCTGAGATTTCACAAAGAGTTGTCAAATAATGTCTGCCCAGTTGCTTAAAGCGTGTCAGGATTTTGGTCCTCACGTGAATAAATAATGCATTAGAAACGAGTAAACAGAGGTTAACTTCTTCAGTAATTTTGTGTGCACATGCTTAGTGACATATCTGACATACAGACGGAGGCAGAAAGATGAAAACAAAGCTCCATCTGGAGACACAGCAGCTGTGTGAGGCTGCGGCTTATAGCCTGCTATCGGGGAGGATCTGCATTAAACAAGCTGTAATGTGTCGGTATGCCGTGTGCAAGAAGATATTTAGGTCACAGGCTGGTCCTGGTGTGCAGGCGTTATCAGGAAGGTCCTACCAGATGGCTCAGGAGCTTTCGACCTCAACATTAATTACATGAGAATGTCCTGTGGTGAAGCCAGACTCTAACCCCACTATTTCCTCTCTCTCTCTTTCCCTCTCCTTGTCTTTCTCTTAGGTGACAAGCCAATGAGGAGCTTTGAAGGCACAACCAAACTGAATGAGGACGACAATGTGGTGATAAAAAGCTAGGGCAGCTCCTTTGAAACCAAGCTCTTGTCCTCCTCCTTGCTGTCACCTCCATGATCGTCCTCCTCCTCCTCCTCTTCCTCCTCACGACTCCTCCTGCTGCTCTTCCTTTTTACACTATCATCGAGGCTACTCAGAACTGGAATAAGGGAGCGTCTTGCCCCTCCTTGAACTGCCTCTAAATCACAGGCTGATGAGAAGGTGCTCGGCTGTGTGCTGAAGCCATCGTCTAGACGGCCAGTGTCCTCCTCACCTCTGTCTGCGAGGATCCACTGAACCTTCCGGGGAGGATGTGAGGTGGCAAAGTCTCCCCCCGCCTGTAACCCCTCTGAACTCCCGATGCCATACTACTGAATGCTGACCATGAACCTGCCCTGTCTGTCTGCCTGTCTGTCGAACGGCCTGTCTCTGACATGTCTGCCTGTCTGTCTCTTACATCGGCTGTCAATCTGCACCAAGTGCCATAGCGTCATTACATTCCTTCAGACTTTGCACTGACCACAAACAACCCTCATGCTTCATCACTGGCTATGTTTACATGCACACGATAGTTCAGCTTCTGAATATGCGAGCGCTTTAATTTGGTGGCGTACGCGTATTTTCTGCTGGAGGCTAGAAGCGGTATAATTTGTAAACTGCGCCCATAACGCTTCTTTTGGTATCTGTTGCTCCCCTGCAAATTTTCCACAATTTATCCAGCCCTGGCTTTCCCCGCTCAGAGTCTGTAAACAGAAAGGAGCTGTGAAATTAAAGTTATGTGGAGTAAGTGATGCAACAGCAGCAAAGTGTGCTGCAGGAATACAATTCTCCATGTTATTTGTCTGTTCAAACAAGCCTCTGGTAATCTGAGCGGCATCTGATTACACTCCAAATCCTAATCTCAGTATTCTCAGCATACCCATTGAACATAAATCTAGCGTTTACATGATAAATGCGGTATTCCTATGATTAAAATCGTGCTGTGCATGTAAACATATCAGTCAAGAAAGAGCCAAAAAATGTTACTGTCTAAAGGTCAGTGGATCAGCCTTAAGATTTGGATTTTTCACATCTACAGATGTTTCCGTTGACGCCCATGTGTTTGTATTTTTAGCTTTTAGCACTTAAATTAGCGTAGACAGTGCCAGAGAACACAACAGAGACGAGAGACTTCTGCACATTATTTATCGCAAGGGTTCTTGTGATTTTTATCTTCTTTATTTGTTTCTATGTGATGCTTGATTTGAAACTGGAGGTTGCTGCCTATGATTGTTTCAGAAGGATGATGACATGAAGGTCATTATAAGAAAACACTGGATTATATATTTTATAATTTATTATACACCTTTCCCAAAAGTAAATAATATGCTACTCTTTTTACCTAAAAGGAGTGTCATATTTGTTTTGTGTTCATGAGAAGCAATACGAAAAAAAATGTAGAGGGAACCAACAATTTTTTTATCCACACTGCCTTATCAGTGAGCTGGGTTTCCCTTTACACATGTAGCTCTCTGATGGTTGGTTTTGAATTTCTGGACACAACGCCCACACAGAGACGGAGTCGCTTTTAATGATGGATTCCAGTCCAGTCCTCACTGGTTACAATAACAGGCTTTGTCAAAAGAGACCTTTCCTCCGTGCAATTGCAGATATCCCATTTCACGATAAGCAGAAAGGACCTTAGAAAGGAGCCGGAGATGCAGTCATCAGTTTATTATGAAGGGAATCAAAATCCCAGGCAGGGACAGGAAATCCTCCAGCCTCAGGTTAGACTGATGGCGAGTTCTTATCACTGGTAACAGATAAGCGAGGAATCCCCCTTTGAAAGTAGCCTGTCCTCAGATATCGTTGCCATAGCCGATAAAACGATAAATACTTCTGGAATACACAACAATGAGCCCAACTGTCAGACAACTAAGAATCTGATCCCACCACTCGCATTTATTAGAGTATCATATTGTAATTATGCAAATGCAATGCAACCCCCCTCAGTAAGCTAGTTGTTTGTATATGCTAAGATTTAATTAATTACAAGCTATCTTGAAGGATGCTTTCTGTAGAATATGAAGTGCTGAGTGTAATTTTACTGAAACCTTGAAGCCACTAATGGATTCAAAGGTTTTAAAGATGTGTGCATAGAGGTAAAAAAGCACTTTGCAGACCTCCGACAACACACAGAAGGAGGAGGAGGATGGACTGACCTTAGCAGAGGAATGAAAGGGGACGTTGAGGTGGATCTTGTAGCAGAGATGTGCGAGCATGACTCACTGGTTGTGTGTGGGGTGCTGTGTGGGCTGTGTCCTTGTTGCCAGATCATTAGCTTTAGCTTCTCTCCAACTGTGTGGAGCTCTCTGAATGTGATTCTGTCCAACCTGATGTGTTTACACACCTTCATCTTCTTAATGAACTAAGCTTCTTACCTTCCTTTTATCAAGTGTATTTCTTTTTTAATGTTACCAAATGAGTTTTTTAATAACTACAGTAGAGAGAAATATATATATATATAAATATATATAGCTATATCACGCAGCAACTTTAATATATTGTAAATGATGGCTTGGATGCAATGTATTTATTTGTTTGTTACCATAATGAAGAATAATCAGTATAAAGGGAAGTTTAAGGTTTGAGTATGCTACACTTTGTGTCAGTGGGTTTTAAAATGCCTGTTTGTTCATCGTTTTGTTTCACGGTGAAAGAACACGAGAGCTTTTTTTTACGTCACTGAGATTCATTCTGTTTACTGTGATCGTCAATTGGACATCCTAGACATATACACACACAAAAAAGAAAAGAAATGTGATGGTTTCAAGACGCCGTATTGGTCTCATTGTTAGGAATGTGATACCCTTGCATTCATTTTTGTAGCTCTTGTATGTGTTTTTCTTTGTCTTTGTTTTAGAGCAACTGATCAAACCATTTTGCACACGTAACGTTCAGGGATTTATTTGAACCTCAGCCTAGCAGCAGCGTCACAGCCTCCGTTGCAGAGGTCTGTCGCTTCATGCTCACTCCAAGTGTCATCTATCATCAGAAGGGATGTTGGCTCGGGTCAGATGGGTCATGAATAGAGTTTCACTTTTGCCAAAATTATGTTGATTTAGCACCAATCCTTTAGTCTGTTGTATTGAATAATTCTGTTAATAATCACTGAGGTGATGTATTGATATGTGCTATTTCTTGTCATACAAGAATCCTGTATAAAGAAACCTATTTCTGATGTTAGCAGAAAACAGAGGTTATTTTTATTTTTAGAGCAAGTCAATACAAGAGAAGTGTCTGAGAAATCAAAGGATATTATTCTAGAACTGAACTGTGATGCTCCCGTGGGGGGTTGATAGAAGATGTACAGTACATGTCTGTAAAGCAAATAAACCTATTTAATCACTTCAAGCCACTGTGCCGTCTCTTTATTGTGTCGGATCCAAATGAATCATCCACAGCGTCTCCATTAAGAAACCCCCGAGCTATTTTAAGAGGCTTTCGTGTACAGTTTGCTTCTCCTCAGGGAAAAACACATCTATTCGGTGTGATTTAAAAAAAAAAAAGAAAGAAAGAAAGAAAAAAAAGAAGAACTACTGAAGTGTTACCTAATTGAGAGATTGTGCTATGCCTGTATGTTAGTCCTTTGATGAACCAGAGAGAGCTATTTTTCACTTATATTCACATCCATATGTCATTTTGTGAAGCACTGGTGATGCTGATGAGTTATAAATAGGCATCACTGTTCCCCTATTGTTTTCCCAGGTCCAGTTTCATTTACAAATTTTCATTTACAAACTATTTTAGGGCTATAGATCAAGAAAAAGCATTCTGAGAATGTATTAAGTTTTATTTAGTTAGGAAGAACTTATGCAGTTTTGAAAATTTTGTTGGCAAGGTCAGAGAGCAAAGAGCAAGAGGAAGAGCAAACTATTCATTTATTATCAAAAAAAATCTAGTAGAAGATCAGGGGGACTGGAGCTAGCTGCCATCAAGGAGTGTCATTGCTATGGGGTGGGGGTGCCTGGTCTGGTCTAGGTGTATGGTACATGTGTAACCCACATCTACACGAATGAAAGGTCCAGAAGTTTCCCAGCAGAACATTGAATTGTCATAAGATGATCAAAGTTATTTGCTTCTCCTGTCATGGTCGTAATGTTGTGGCTGATCAGTATATTATATGCACATAAGCAAGTGTTGTTTTTATAGTTAGCAGTTAAAGTATGTATTCAGTTAGATATGTGCCACTCAGCAGCTGATTCAGGTTAATCAGTTAATTAGGAACAGCTCATGAAGGAAGTGGTCAGTATGCTGGCTCACAAGTAAAAGAGAACAGTCTAGTCTATTATTAGACTGTCACAGTTTTAAATAGTATTTTCTTTTCTAATTTAGGTTAATTCACACAAATGTCCAAATTAGCTTATAACAGTGCTGGTTATTATGTGGCATTCCTTTGTGAGATGCCACCACATCGTTGTTGAGTATTTCTCTCATTTCCAAGATAGAGCTGCAAATAAGAGTCCGTGCTGTGTCTTCCAGGGTAACAATTTCAGAAGCTTAGAACTACTGCTCAGAAAGATACAAGCTTTTTTCTTGCTCACTTTGTTATAACTAGCCAGTAGTTTGCGCACCTTATTGTGGTGTTAGCAAGCATTCATACACGCCTCAGCTCTATTAGAGTAAAGACACACAAGCCTGAGGTGGGTCAAAAGTATTTAAACTTTTTTTTCTTTTGCAATAAACACCCCTTTTGAGAGCTTGATGCCATTTAGTTCATCCTCTCCTCATCTTTGCAGAGGCTTACAAAGACTTGATTTTTATCACAGTGAAAGAAGGCTGGAGCTGATCCATGAATGACCTACTGTATTGTCCGGGGGCAGTCAGGCAAGCCTCTGTGAGGCTCAGTTTGTAAAGTAATCTCCCAGTACCCTGAGTGGTCTGCAGACGCACTGACACATCACAGACGGAGGGCTCCATCTATACTGTGGAGGCCGGTCAAACAAAAAACATAATATTTACCTTCACAGGAAGTGGGGAAGTCCTCACCTGAAGGCAACGTTTTGTAGAAGGGGCAGTTATCTCACATGGCCACTAATAGCACTAATGGATTGTCTATGACAAGGCTGCACAAAGAATAAGTATATACCGCATTGAAAATGACAAAAGAAGACTCAAGATGTTGAATGTGAGGCCTTTAATTAGGCAGAGCGACATTTTAAACAGACCCTACAGTCTGACATGCCCCAGTTTGAAGAAGGGAAGATTATATGGGAGCTACAGGAAGCTCAAAGTGGAGAATTAGTGTTTGGTTGGTGAACGACCCAGAGAAACCAACACCCTTTCCCACACTCAGACAAATATGTACCCCAATGTCAGATGCTACAATCTCAAAGTCAACACACCTAGTCATGCAGCAGGCAGGAAACACTGGGGCGTAGACAGGAAAAGGGGAGCCATTCTTGCAAGCACTGGAATTTCCATTTGCACTTTACCCACTTCAGCTCACGGAGGGCGAAGTTTGTACAACGCGCAGGGTAAAATTAGGTTGAAACATGTGAAGTGGTGGATGTGAAACTTCAAAATGTCAGCTTGTTGAGGGCTTAAAGGCGCCATTGTCTGGACACATCCACTTCTTAATTAAATATCGGTGCACATTTCCAAGGAACACCGCCCTGTAGTTTTGAGAGAAGGCAGCAAAAAGACAATAAATAGGACAAACCATCAGTCAACAAAAAATGCACTTCACAAGAACAAAGTGACAACAGTTGTGCATAAAGTGACTATTAAATAGGCTACATATGGGCTCAGTGAGGTCAGAGCTGTGTGCTTTTGTACAGTCTGATGGAAGCGTTTTGCACCCGGGGTGGGATGATCCGTTGGCTGTATGAGCCCATTACACTTAAAATAACATGTTGTCTTTGAATGTGTTCATGATTTTTCTCAGAAAATGGCTTAAAACATTTAGGTTTGACTATTTTCCATAAACATTATATAAGAACACATAATCCCAAGCATGTATCAGTAGATAAAGCTCTTCTTTTATTCTTTATTCTTTTATTTAGTAGAACAAGATAATCCAACTAAAATACAGAGTGCAAGATAAATATATGGTGTGTTTTTTTAAACACTCCAACAATGTAACTAATCCTAGAAATATTTATACTCTACTTTCATTTTAGACAGAGCATCCCTAGAGTGTCAACAAACATGTAAAGGTTTAAATTAAAGACCTAAAGTGATACTATAATAAATCAGATCGGACGATCCCGGCAACAGCTTACAAGGAAATTAGAACACAATAGTTTTATGCTGTGGTTAAAACCACATTATATTTAACTGCTCTGTGACTTTTTAATGGCGAGGCTCTAAAATAACATATCTATCAAGAAACATGACTCACTATCCTTCAGTGAATATGTACATCAGCAAGAAGTGCAAATCCACTTGATTTATGTTGTCTATCTTCGCAAATTTGTCTCCCTGAGCTGAAATAAGGGATATCAGTCAGAAGTAATTGATACTACTGTATCCGTAGGAGTGTCTGTGCTTTCAGAGTACCTCACAAAAGGGTAGGCTGCAGGCAGACATTACTATAATTAGACTGGCCTGATGATTAATGGACGCAGTGTTGAAAAGCACAACAAATAAAATTTGAGGTTAAAAACGGGAGACACCGTCTTCATTCTCAGAATAGAATAGTGGGTCTGTGGAAGAACACATGAAACAGAAGAATCGACAATGTGCAGGATCACACCTCCACTGTGAATGTCTCACCTCTCCCTGCTGGCACCCACCGACTTTTCCAACCTCCCCCTCCACAGCACAAACACTGTCACCTTCTCTAAAGCGTGTGTGGTACAAACATTACGGGATCTGCAGTCAGTCAGATGTTCATCATTTGATGTTAAATGGTTACATCTGTATTTATGAGAACATGAGGATCCAGTTTTAATATAATTTCAGAGTGGATTTCTCTTGATGATGACACCAGAAAAGCATCTTGTGCGTGACGTGCCATTTGAGGATGTAAGCTGACAAACTCAGTCAGGCGCCACGGCCCGCATCGCGCATTTTTCTTTCTGCCAATGGGACTGAACATGATGGGATTAAAAGGAGTAACACATAATAAGGCTACGAATGACTCTCCAGGCTGTTTGTGCAATTGACGGAAAAAGGCAAAAATAGCTCTTTGCTTCATCAGTGGTTGACTAGAGGCGGTGACGTGCTCAAGTTTTCAACGACTGTCATTACGAGGCAGCACAATGAGGCATGCAAGCAAGTGACCTTTACATCGCAGTCATGATCTCCAATAAAGTATCCCCATGGAAGTGTACAGGAAACGTGAATAGCAGAACAAGGAATAAATTCATTTCCACAGTGTGTATAAAAGGAGGTTAAATCATATCGTATAACATAAATGAAGATAATTCCTTGTGTGTTAAATGACAGTTTGTTCACAAGAATTTTATCACAACCTGTGCCAAAACAAATGGGAAATGTACAAATCGTATGTGAAAACCTATGAAGTCATAGACAGTTTGTGGCCTCAAACTATATTCATTTGTTGTTGTTGTTTTTTGTTGTTTTTGTTTTGTTTGTTACATCACTCTCCCTATTTGTGTAACACCTCATCTGCTGTGTCAACCAACAGAGCAGATTTAGAGCTTGTGTTCATGACTAGTTGTAAAAGTGAGTAATAAAAGAAGTTAGTATGATCATGATCATACCTATGATTGTGGAAGTGAGTGAGAAAATGTGATTTTCAAGGAAATCACTTTCCTTAAGAACAAAATGAAAAACAGTATGTATATGTCACTATGTAAAAGAGGTTATATATCAATGCATAAGTTATATTAACAAATATATACAAGTGAAGAGACAATTTAAGTGTAAAGTCTTAAGTATGTTTAAGATGTTTCTGCTTGTGTGTCTAACTTGCTCATCAACAATTATCAACCTGATTAACATGGCTAACAGCTATGCTTTGGCGTCAATTTAACACCATAGATACAACGACAGACCCTAACGCCATAGCATGACATGCACCTCCCCAGTAATATAACTACACAATGCAGATTGCAGAGAGCTGTGACTGGCAGCTGCTTCTCCGTAATTTTCAAATTGTTTGTTTTGGATCAATAAAGATGGAACACGGCGAGGAAATGTTAAGGTTAGGAAACAAACATCTGTATGACTCGTCTTTGAAATTTCGAAACTGCGACTGCCATTGAAAATGAAGCAGGAATTAGAAGCAAATATCAACCTGACTGACAAAAAAAACAGGTCTATGAAAAGAGCAAACTAACAGCTACAACCTGGTTCTGTTACGCAGTAAAGGTAGCACAGCCATAGGATAATAGTGTCCACAAATGAGAATGAGAAAATGAGAGATGCCAAAGAAAGCTACTCAGCATTACACAGCTGCCTTGAATCCAGTCAAACGAGACTTTTTAACAGGTGCCCTGATGAAGACAGTGGTCCGATTGGTGGCTGTAAACACCATATGAGTGGGTGAAGTTTGGAGGTGGATTAATGGAGGAACCACGGAGTCAGGAATCAGTCCAGAACAAGAACAATGCCCTGGTGCATTAGCATAAACAGACAGGTTAGACAAGCATGCAGAAAACCTCTGGGGCATGACATTAAGTCACACAGTTAAAAATTATGTCTAACAGGTCTGCAGTGATGCCAGGGGTGCTGAGGATTCTTTGAGCTAAATGCTAAATGGCCAATGATTAGCATGTAAAATGTTCATTCATATCAACCTGACATTAGTTTTTCATTGGTATTTGGAAAAAAAAGTGTTAGTTTATAGTAACTTACGAGTGTTACATCAGTTGCTTACTGAGTCCCCATGTTTTACTTGAAGCGTATGCTGTATAATATACTACTATAACTACTAGACAGCTATCCAGTTACGAAAAGAAGCCACATAATTTGATATTGTGTAGAGAACAGATGCGGTTCAAGAACTCATCCCTGAGGAACACCACATGTTAAAACAACAAACAAACAAAGAACGTTCTTATTACTACTTGGAATAGAATTACAACTAGAGGGAACATGCCATTGTTTACTTCAGGTTTTAGGCTGGGAACTGGAATGACACCCAACTGATGAAGAAAATCAATACAATAAAAACAATAAAAGATGTCAGCAAATTTCTTCCACCATAGCCTTGCCATGTGTATTGCCTACACTGTACATCATACAGCCGAGGGATGCTCCTCCCTCGTTTTCCTCTGTCAAGCATATCTTCTCAGAGCATCACTGCTGTCATGTGTAAATGGGCGTTTAGGCCCGGGGAGCACACTAACTTCAGCTGTCAAGAGTCTGCATTAATGCATGGCTCTGCATGTGTTACTGTGTCATTAAAGAGCCTTACACATGTTTCACGAGAAGCAGAAAATGTCCCCATCCTCTTTGCTGTCTTCCCATGTGGAATGAATAAGAGATGTGCTTCACGGTGGGCTGAGCAGTGTCAATGAAGGAGCCAATGAGCACAATTCAAGAAGACGTGAATGGCAAGTAATGGTCGGGCCTGCTGTCTTTGGAGGCATAGTAGCACAGGACGTCATTAGCCTTCAGCTAGTTATAATGATCTCTCCCTGTTTCCCATCAGACCTTGAAGGGGTGGCTCCCTTTCAAAGTGTGCCAGTAAGGTCCCCAATGAGATGAGGGATTAATCTGATTTGCATGCTTGCTAACAAGGATGTAATGTAAATTGACAGTGGAATAGTGTTACCGCAGTGTGCTTGTTATGCGCCGCAGTGGGTTCAGTGTTGAGGGTAAACCATGTGTGAGTTATGAATACCAAACTTTTCTGAATTAAACATGAGTTTATGCTCGACTTGGCAACAAGTGAATGATGCTGTTTGGTTTTTAGTCGCTATTTTTAGTTTGCGTGATTCTATATTTAGAACGGTCGTTTCCACTTCAGCCTGAACTGATTCAGAAAAAAAATTCCACGCTATTTATGCATGTGCCCATGGCGTCTGCATTCGTGTGTCCCACACGTGAAGCAGATGCATAGGAGTGGAGGCATGGAAGCAGCTTTGTGAATGGTTTGCGTGTTGAGTGCAGGCTGAGGCAGTGAATGGAAACAGTTCTGTGTGAATGGAGGCAGAACGGCAAATTGCACAGTATACGCATACAGCACCGTAAGTGCTCACACATCACCAATGGTTGTTGGTTTCAGACTACAAACAGGTGTGTTTAGCCGACAAACAGATAAAATAGGTTACATCTGTAAGAACACACACATCATTACACAGGCAACACAGAGATTGAGAGGTCAAATGAGTTAATTGCAGCATTTTTCACCATTAAATAGCTACAGAAATAAAAGAAAATAAAAAATATTTTGGGATATTCTGTTACTTTGTGCTGTATAATTAAAGGCCTCTCATTCCAGGAATACTTTACACATGCAGCTAATGTTGCACTTTCCTGGGGTTATTAAGGGTTCTCCTACTGGGCTGAATCAGTTATGCTCTAATACTTTGCAGCAGAGCTGAGAATATAATCTAAGTCCCAGTTGTCAAAGCAGCAAATTGGAACAGCAAAACCTCTAAACAGTCAGAAGACTGTCAGACATCTTCAGGAACATTAGAAACAGAGCTCTGGACATGACAATGCGGGTTCATCAGTCAGTCTAATGATTTAATCCAGACTGAAATCTCCTAATGACATTCCTGGTCCCCTGACTTTTCCTGTAATACCATAGTACCACAATTTGGTAAAACGCTTTAGGCCTGACTGCATTCTGCATGATTATAATGTCTGTTGACTGAAGCTGAAACGAAGACGTTTTGCCACTCATCCAAGTAGCTACCTCAGGTCTAAATGACTGTGGGGAGTTTAGGTTTTTATTACCAACATCTGTGGAGGTTGTCCACTTGAAGCGCGCCGAAACTTGCCACACACTTTGGGACAAGCAAACTTTGACTAGCGCGGGAGCACGAGAGGACACCCAAGACACTCGCAGATTATAGTAATCACTTAAGTTTCAACCTAAGATGCAGGCTGCTCGTTAACAGACACGAGTCATACGAGTTTCAGGTGGACACCCACCGATGTTTCCATTACCCCAACTTTCCACCAGTCATTTAGATCTGATTAAGTGAATGAATATTGACATGACTTCATAAAACCCTACAAGTCCAGGTGCCCCCGTTTCAGCTTGTTTTTTGCACCACCTTTCATCCAGCAGAACATATCTTATACAACATGTCACAAGCTTGGCTGGCGTAAACCTTCATGCACATTCAATGGTGATTAATTGTACTGACACTAGATAAATATTAACCATTAACAAATGAGTGACTTTCCCGTCAGCCTTAAATTCTATTTTGTATTCTGAGTGAATGAATAAATGTTAGCATGCTCAGTTGCTAAGCTAAGACATTAACTAGACATTAGCTAAGACATTAATTTAATGTTAACATTATGGTAACATTAAATGGTGCCTCCTGTGGTTCTGTAAAGTTTTATAAAATCAATAAGTTACAAAGTAGCTTGTATTCCAAATCTGGCACATTTACATAAAGACATTAATATCTACAGACAGTATACAGGTAAAATCACTTAATTGTAATTAGAAAGCAAATTTGTAAAACATTGATTAATTCTTCAAGATAAATTCCTTCTTTTACTTATAATTATTATTTCAGCTCTGCTCTGCTCCGACTCTCCTTAGACAGCCAGAGAAACGAGAGCTGGGAGCTGCTAACCACAAATGAATGGACGTCACTGAGGCGAGACTCTGGAATGAGTGATAAATGGGTCTGATAGATTATTCATGATGGGAGGTCACCTACCAGGCTTTGCACACCGTCAGACAATGATGGGAAACTCACTGCATGTTGCCACTCATCCGTAAAATCAGTCCACAAAGAAAATTGGAGGTTAAACGCTCTTGGATCAAACTTGTATAGCATGCACTGCCAGCTGCTCTGAATGAGTTAATGATGAATGAAACTGTCTGAATGAGTGGTTGAGAAGCTTAATTAGAAACAACAAATACATATTCCTAACTTCCTAATTTATTTGATTTAAGTACCCCTCAGTAGTCCAATTAAATCACACCTTTCTTTTCACAGTTCCAAAGTTTACTCAGTGTCGAATCTCATGTGATCGTGTCTTTAAACTAAAGTATATCCAGCCGCTGCCATGTGAAAGCACATACAGCACGCTGCACTTCCACTGACCTTTCTGTGATTTGACCACAGGAATCACATGCCCTGCCTCTTCACATATGGCAGCGAGAGACATAAGATGGAGATTTATTTTTTCTTGGAAACCTCAGGAAATGGATTCAGATTCTATCCACTCAGAAACGCCTCGGCCCAAATGCTGCTTAAAATCCTATTTAAGGAATATGACATCAAAAAGAGAAAATGTGGCAAGACACATGCAATAACTATAGACTAGAAGGAGAGAAAATACGTTCAAACAGATGATACCGGGCGGATCCTAGTCTGATATTGTCTGTCCGCTATTGTGTTTGATGGAGGAGTAGAGAGCCAACCTGGCATTCTGGTCCACCGTTTGGCATTAAGGTTGTCAACCTCAGCATAAACATGTGCCTGAGAAGTGGTTGAGTCTAGTATAGTGTCAAATGTCAAGTGTGATAGATGGAAAGAAAAAGGGACAAGCTAGTCTCCAGAATGGAGCAACACTCGAGTGGGGCTTATTTATGACTAGATGCTGGCAAGATTGCGGATTTGTGGTCAAATCCAGGTTGACAGGTGAATCTATTTACTAATCCCAGCTATTTATGTCAATATCTTAAATCTATTTCATTGATCAACCTGTCAGTACATTTCACGAGCAATGGGCCTCATTTTGATATGGACACATTTAGCTAATGACCTTCACGTGAAAAGGACTATGAGATCAGAATGTCCGCCGACCTCTGACATGCTCAATAGTGCAGAACGCCCCTCATCCTGTCACCGTGACCCAGCTGAAAATCTTCAGGCTTGCTGGGTTTGAAAAGTTCCAACCTGGTTTCTGTTCGCCCGTGCAACAGCAAAGAGATGGGGAAAGGTTCAGCGAGGGGGACATTTGCATAATGCTAGCATGACTGGATGTTGGCAGATGAAAAAGGCCACCACCCCAAATCTGTGCAGCAGGCAAAATGCCACAGCATGTTAGCCTGCTGGGAAGCCTTGTAGCCTGTGGACAGTGGTGTGTGGAGACAAAGACAGGGAGCCCATCCAAGAAAACCTGCTCACACCCAGAGGTTGAACAGAATCTGTAAACAATGTTTGGGATTTAAGCTGACACTGAAGAAGAAGCAACGTCCTCAGGTCAAATGTATTCAAGAAGATATTAAATATATTTAGACAGCTGTAATTCTGCTAAGAGGATGAGTATTCACTGTCTGACAAATTTCTGATAAATTTGGCCATATTTTATCCACATTTTAAATTATGTATGCAAGAACCTCGCTGCTTCTGTAAATGTTAAACATGAGATGGGTTAATCTCCTGTTTTTACATTCAGGCTACTGAGCCCTTGTGAAGTTTATCGCAGCGTAACTCTGACCAGTGAATCCATCACATGTGTTAATGGGAAGCAGCCAACAGTGCACTCATGGGACTGAGGGGGATTTATGGGTTGTAGGCAGCATGGTAATCCACACAGGACTCTCTCCCACCGCTTAGCATGAAATATTTATTATCATACGAGAGTCTGCACAGCTCTCATATTGTCCGCAGATAAGATGATTAATCGACTGATAATGAAGGAAATGTAGCGGCTGGATAGACGACTTCAGGTGATACTCATGTCTGACTGTACGTCTGCGGTTTCATTAGAAATCTGTCGTCTTGGCAAGTAACTTTACTGATATCTTAACTAAATGCAATAAAAAGTTAATAATTTAAGTTTTAATAAGCGTTGGAATGTAATCGTTACCAAACTAAACTATTATCTGAGGAATATCTGGCAGAGATGTGACAACATTTGTTGAAAACTACATTTTTTGATGTGTATGAGTAATTATATATTTTTAATTTACACTTTATATCATTGTCACTTGTAACTTGAATGGCAACTTCCTGATGAATAAGGCTTTACAAAGTTAAACAATAGCACTACAAATGAGGAACAGGTGATGAGATTTGCGGTACCACATGCAGTAAACCCAAGGTGTGGAAGGAAGTATGTGTATGTGTCACTCCAGGTAGTTGAGGTGTGGACTAGTTCCAGTCAAAGGATGAGCTCACACCCATCAAACAGTAAGATATAAATGATTCAACACAAACATATTTTTAGGCTCTCTGTAATGCTGATAGACTTGCTTGTTGAAAAGCTTGATAAAGGTTCACATTTGTCTTAGCACCACGTTTAGTGGAATGACCCAACAGAGACCTTTGAGCTCCACCTTGTGGATGCAATTCCAAGCTCATTGGTCATAAACTGCAGACCGTCCTGTGTTTTCTGATTGTCTCCACACATAGTTTATTTTTTCTTAGTTAATCCGTGGATAACTGTGTGCACGATCATCCTTTCCGAGACGAGACATATCGTGTGCCTGCTGCATTGTATTGAGGATGTATTGTGTAGTAAAAATATTTGCTTGATTAGACATTTGTTTTTCTGCCACAAATTGAATTTTTTATTTTAAATACACATTAGCATGAATATATTTTAGTAAAGGGATAAGGGATAGCTCAATAGTGAATGCAAAATGTTAATAATAATATATATTTATAAATAGCACAAGGCCAAGTTTAATATAAAAGGCATACACTTAATCTCTCCATCAGTTTGGGGTCAAAACATTAAAGACCCCTGATCTAAGTCATAGTATCCACAAAAACTAAAGGTAAAACAAAGGGAACTGGACTTGCTGGGTTTCCTTAGAGGCGACTTTTGACTAATCTAAACCTTGTACAGATCCTATAATCTAAAAGTCTACGTGACTGGTGAGGAGTCACATGTCCACATGCCCACAAGCAAACATTTACCTGGGTGGTGTCCTTTCTTTGGAGACCACAGCATATAACCCGCCCGGTGTGATATGAGGTCTTTACAAGAATGTATTTTTGTTTGCAATAATGGAAAAACTGACAATACTTTTTCATGCAAAGCACTTGATTATAGTTTTAAGTCACTGATTCTGTGTGATGTTTACATCTGAGACCTTAGACTAATAGTAGTCTTTATTTAACAGTGTTTGAAGCAGGGGTGTCAAGTTCATTTTACTTCAAGGGCAGCAGACAGTCCCAGTTTGAGTGGGTCAGACTAGTAACACAATAGTAGTAGAATAACCTACAGGTAGTAATGATAGAATAACCTATAAATAACAACCTATAAATAACAAAGCCTGCGGATTTGTCTTCCTGGGCACAAACAAGAGCCTGTAGATTATTAAAATGTTTAAATTTAATGAGATATCCTATTACAAAACCTTTTATGAATAACTTGAAATTTCTAAAAAGAAAAACAGTGCATACTGGTGCCATCTGCTGTTTAGTTCTGGTGTTGTGTTCTGTCCACTACTCTTACTAAAACAGTGGACAAATTACAAATAGCACCACAAAACATGTGGTATGATATATTATACAAACTTAGACAATTTCCCTGAGGGAGTCATCCCAATGGATCAATAAAGCTGAGTCTAAGTCTAAGTTGAGTCTAAGTCGAAGATGTTACAACAAATCTGTTAAATGGATATTTGTTTTGCAGCATTTAAGATGAACACAAGAGAAAATCTGAGCATGCTTACAAAAGCCAGTTTAATTTTCATAAAAATAAACCATGTAACGGTAAGTGAACAAAAAAAAAATACTCAAGGAATGGATATTCCTGCCACAAGGCCTCAACGATGAACAGAACTGTCGTGAATTCAGAAATAAATCAAATTTATGGGCAAAAATTTGAATTCGCACAACTGCACGAATGCAATTAAGGGTGAACAGAGGGAAAACTAAGGAAAATTTGATACATTTTGACTCTATCTTCACTGCAAGTCAATGTCGAATTCAAATTCTGTTCTGAATGGACTCCAAACACAGGTGAAGATCAACATAAAAACTTCACAGAGTAAGGAACCAAAGCAGTCTTCATTACGAGGTATCCATGGCAGCAGTTTCTGAAATATAAAGAAATACATATCTTTCTTATTCTAAATATAATGTCAAATATGTACATTTTGTGTAGAAAAATAATGTATTCCACGTGATGTTTTTTCCTCAGGAGTGACCCTAACTTTAGATCATCACCTTTCTCTGCTGTGATATTGTGTAGGCACTATTGTGTAGAGCACTTTTAGTAAGTTTGTTACAAACTGAACTCAACTAATAACTGTGGATGTAGGAACACTGCAACCTGCTGCAGGCAGAGGCATTCTGCCACAACTAGAAACACTGAGAATGAACAGCAAACCTACGTGTTTCATTGAAGAGGAAGGAATCCTGATACTCCTTCATGTACTGAGATGATCTGGCCTCATCCAGGAACAGAGAGTAAACCCTTTTAATGTCCTCCACTTGAACTTCAGTTCCCTGGAGGCAAAAGACAACACGAATGAAACCAACACTGAAGGTTGTCATCCTTATCAACTGCAATAAAACAACATCACTCAAATCATTTCTGTTGAACTTAACTTGCAGCTGCAGCAATAATGTCACTAACTCTGAGCTTACTTTGCGTTTACGACACACCAGTCCTGCGGTGCTGATCAGCTGGATAGCGTAACGCAGCGACGTCTCCATGCCGATACGAGTCAGGACCGTGTGAGCCTCCTCACTCAGCTCCACATCCTCCTCCTCACACCTGAAAAATAAACACTGCGTGTTAACTTCCCTTTTCTAATGCTGGAAAGACAGGAATGGGAGTTCGCTGACAGATGATGAATGCAAATTCCCACCGGATCTTGAGGATCTGCCTCGTCTCTTTTTCGGTGTATGGGGAGGTGGCGATGATGAGCAGGCGGTCCAGCAGGTCGATGGGGATACCGTGAGGGCTCTTATAGTTTGTGCCGCGAATGCTGCCAAAAAAGAACGAACACTGAGCATTATAAATTACACCATCACTATCAATGTGAAATCTTAGTTGTTTAGATTTTTCCTAATATATTATTTGGAGACATAAGGAGAATGAATTCACATTCACAGCAACATTACAGAAATACTAGATTTACATATTGAAGATTTACATAGAAATACAAAATTTTAAGAAAGTAAAACCAGATGGGAGAGTATGATTAAATCTCAAAGTGTTGTACCGAGTGATGCCTCTGTTTGTTGCCATGATGAGAACTGGGGACAGGTCAGTCTCTAGGGCACGGTTCAGGAACGAGAAGCACTCCATGTCCAGCATGTGGACCTCGTCAATAAATAACACCTGGAACCCCAGACGTGGAAAATGAGTTAAGTACAACAACAGAGAAAGGAAATACAAACAGACGCACCTGCACACTTTCAAACCTACCCCTGGAATGATCTCTGCCTTTCCTTCTTCCCTCCACTCGCACACTTTAGCATTAATCTGCTCCCGGACCTCGGCCTTGATCTCTCCGGTGTCTCCAGAGAAAAGGGCCAGGAAGCCTTGCGTGCGGCTGTTGATGACGTCAATCTCATGGAGGGACACTGTATGGACCACCTCCTTCCTCTTCTGCAGCTCTCCCTCCGGACACTGTACAAACTGTGTCTGTAAAATGGTAAAAACAAAATCATTGTTCAACTAATCAAATGTCACATCCGGCATTTTGCCTCGTTAAGAAAATGTATTACGGTCGTATTAAAAAAATATTATACAATTTTACAAGCTTTGGCCATTAAATTTTGTCAATGTGCTACAGCCAAAGGTCGCTGTGAGTGAAAGAGGCCAAGCTGAAAATCATATTTCTTTTATACTTGCAAAACATATCAATACCGTGGCCTTTTCACTGAGGCAATGTGCTGTTGTTTGCTGCATACCTGAGCTCCCATGGCATCATAGTCTCTGGCTCTGGTGAAAGAACGGCCTAACTTGCTAATCTTCCCAGTGGCTTTGTCGATGGTAATAACATCTCTGACAGAAGCAAAAGACAAAAATAAAGCTCAGTTCAGATCATATGCGGCTATCTCATTGGTTGGAAAGACACAAAACTGCAAAGAGAATGTAAAGATTTATAACAATGGAGATGAACTTACCCAGCTTGGACTTTCTCTTTACTGAGACTGTCAATCATCTTGTTGCCCAGGTCATATACTGTCTCCATCTCAGTAGTCTTAAGAGTCAGCTTGCCCACCTTTGCACCCTGCTCGAAGGAATAGAACTTTCAGTGAATGGGATGAATGCCTTCGGACATTTTTAATATTTCTCCATTGCCTCAGCTTCCTCCTATGTTTAATATCAGTAACAAACCTGCTGGCATTTAGCAAGACAGTGTAAGACAGTAAATTAAGAGTGAATTTGTAGTTGATCACAGTGCAGGCAGCTTACCGTTCCAGTGGCCGGTCTGTCAATCTGGATTTCCACCACTTCTCCTTCAATTATTTCTGTCTCTTCTCTGTATATCAAAAACAAACAAAGTGAATAATAATTCAATTTAGACAAACGGAACTGCATAATCCAATTATAGTCTTTGCTCACTCACTTGATCCTCACTCCAATGGCTTTTCTAAAAGCTTGGTTGAGTGCCTCTGTCTTGCTCATCTCCAGGGAGAAGATCTCACTGCCAGCCAGTGCTGTGAATGGTGTATCCGGGCCAAGAGACTGGGCAATCCCTGAGGAAAGAAACCAAGTCTCAGCTGAACATATATTCAAGAAGTTAACGTGGGAGCAAGAAGACTTTTTTTAAGTCATTTTATTTGAGTCAGGTTAGTTTTGTTTAGTTTATTAAAACTAATTGCTCATTCAGTTTAATAAAACTAATTTCCAACTGCAGCCCCATCAGGTAGAAGCAATAAAATAAGACATGCACGAAAGCACAAGCACACACACGTAATGTATAATATCAATAAATATCAGAGAGAAGTATTTTATGTATTAAACGTATGTCAGAGTACAGTATCTGGTTATCAAGGCTAATAACAAACATCGTTTGTCATAGCAAAAACATAACCAAGGGATTCTCTTCCAGCGGACAACATTATGCTCCCCCAACATTGTACTTACCCATTGCAATGGCCGTCTTTCCTGTGCCAGGTTGGCCCGCGATCAGCACTGCCCTGCCAGCTATGTGGCCGTCTTTGATCATCTCCAAGATGACCCCTGCTGCTCGACGGGAGGCCAGCTGGCCAACCATCCCCTGAGACACCTGCAGGTGAACAAGAGCAGGAATTTATCCTTGAGCCAGAATTAAATGGATATAGTGAGCGGCTCAACACCACAGCCCTTCCCCTCAAAAAGCAGCCACCTGCTATTTAGCTGTCAAAATGCTATGACACATAATGACACATACTGAACCATCGTGCACCAGAGGTTCATGATGGTCAGAGGAACAGTTCCAGGCAGATTTCATATAAATATAATACGTATCGCTACGCCTCTGTGCATCCCTACTAATTTCAATGTAATTATAAGAGAACAACATTCATCTTTTTAATTCCTGTTTATGTCTCAGCTCTAAGAGCTGTCAAAGTGAATGCATTACTAATGCGTTTATGGCAGTTTGGGAAATTAGTAAAATGTCAAAGTAGCAGTGACACGATTGAAGCAAACAGAATCTGAAGTGTGGTCGTAATAAATAAATGTACCTGCTGAGGGCAGTAATAGCATCAAAACTGCCAAAAATCCCAAGAAGAACAAAAAAAAGCAGAGCTTAACAAAGAAATGGGGCTTTTGAATGTCAAGTTCAGCTTCAAGGCTCATCTGTGATATTAATAACTAGTAAAATGCGTATTATTAATTTTAAAACTATTGTTAAAACTAACAGGTTTGTTGAGCATATTGAACATCTCGTCACATGTACTGAACCAGAGATGTTGGTCACATCATAGTGCTCCAGATTAAGCTTAATAGCATATTAATCAGCTTGTTTGTGAGTTTTAACCTTAGTTTGAGGCAAAGAAAAAATGTTTTAAGCTTTGTATGTTGTTTTGTTTGATGCAGTTTTTAATGTATCACAGACTATGCGAACAGCAGCTTAAACTCCCTGCATATTGATGACCTAAATCAACTACTTGGGGTGCTTTCTAAGATGCTCGCCGAGTGGCAGGACTAAAAGAGTACTTGCTCACTTTATTTTCCTGGTAAAAGTCACACATTAAATACTTTTAATTAAAAAGGCAACACGTTACCTGTCTTGGTTCCAAAGCATCATCCAGACCAAGGCCACGAATGTGAGAATGTGCACCTGAAAACAAGATAAAAATAATTTCTTTAAGAATAGCA
Organism: Mugil cephalus; assembly: GCF_022458985.1. Lineage (NCBI taxonomy): Eukaryota > Metazoa > Chordata > Actinopteri > Mugiliformes > Mugilidae > Mugil > Mugil cephalus. The sequence goes on from NC_061784.1 coordinate 6,944,104, forward strand.
AACAAATACCAGGTAGCACTTGCACACAGTTTGTGATCATCACCACCCACCCATCACACAATAATCAGGCATAATATGCATCAGTTGAAACACTTATTCCTACCGATTCTCTCGATCCGTGTGATATCACGAACCTCCGGAACCTTTGTAGTCGCCATCTGTATAAATTAAAAGAAACAAAAAACACCACGTCCTTTATTAATACAAATAACACATGTTGGAAAAACATTTGTGACAGTATTCAAATCAAGATTCAACCATTTAAATATCACTCCACTGACAACACCAACGAAATAACTTAGTTAATTATTAACACTAGTAATACAAAGTGTACGATCACTTAAAAGAGTCCGTTTTTCCCAGTCGGTTGTCATAGTGACAACTGAAAGGCAGTCCACAACACAAGTGTAGCACACCGATAACATTAGCTTTGCTCATGATCTGCTTTTTATTCGCTATTATAATATATTCCACACAAGCAACGATTTATCTAGAAAGTTTATTTCAGTAATGTGGATTACGGAAGCAACAAATCGTGCCTGTAGTGATAAAGCAAGAATAATGACATCCCACGCTACCGCTAGCTAATGTTATGTTAGCGAACTAGCTACCTCCATTCATAGCTTTCTGTCTTTACAAACTACTACTAGACCCCGACGGAGAGCTGGCGCTAGAGTGAACAGTACGATTTAACTTGTAATGCGAATGCTACAGAATGAGGGTATGGACTCTAAGCATTTATTAACATCTATTGTATGGGTTTACACTCACCTATGAAGCCACACTTGCGAAGACGTGAGAATGCGGCGCTTCTTTGTGAAGGTGCGCCGTGTAAATGTGTCCGAAGAGAAACAAATCCTGCTGTTTGCAAGTGAACGGTTTCGGGTCGACCGCCCTCTACAGACGTGGCGGTAAATGATGGTAATGTAAAGTAGTAATATACCGGTACATAACTTTTATTTGACTTTATTTGTGGCAAAGATTCAGGGACTGATGTGAGGACATTTGTGTCATTTGGACATTTAAATCTGTGTCTTATCTTCCCATAGGCTATTGTGAAGAGTGATCCTGATAACGTTTTGTTTAAAAGCACTTGTATTAAAAACCTATCACCTGAATAAAAAAGAAAAAGAAAAAAACCCAGAGAAGACAAACAGCCTATTATGCAACGTGGTAATTTCCAAACAAAGATATGGAGTGAATTTGTTCAAGGAGGTAGCTTGTTTGATATAGCCATTCCCACAATGGAGGAACTTGACCTGTAAATGTTTGCATTCATTGTTAAACCAGGCCTGGACTCTCTGGGCACTGAACAGTGTTTGCATCATTCCAGTGATTTCTCTCCCTTTGTTTTTAAATCCCCTGTCTCCCCAGCGAATATTAATTGATCCTGACGTAAGCAACGCTGCACACATTTCTCCACTAGGGGTAGCAAGGCTAATACATTAGCTTAAAGGTTTGAGAATGCCAAGGAATGACTTCAATGGGCGAAGTTACAGGAAACTGTCAAGTGCTGACTGCACACCAAACCAGCTAAGAACACGCCAGCAGTAGATTCTTTCGAAGTCTTTGTCAGCAGCGCACTATGTGTGCAAAGATCAGAAAATACGGAACAACAGTTCAGTAAATACACTATGATTCATTTGTATGAGGCGGCAGATAAGAAACATTTGAATTCAATGTGAAGTAAAGTGTGATAAGAACACCACAACTGCGTGTGAACTAAGATCCATCAGTATTTTTTATTTATTTATTTATTTTTTTGCCGTAGTAACAACAATGATGCAATCTATCATCTCCACTGTGAGAAAGGCAAATCTTTCCGAGAAATAGTGGGAAATGTTAAAACAGTATAAAATGTCTTTTGCTTACGATGAGACTCACATGGATATGGGCTCGTCTGGGATATTTTGAATTTGTGAGGAGGCTGAGTGTCACAGTTTTGTTCTTTGAATGAGTGGAGGTGTTCACTATGGTTGTTAGCTGCTATGTGTTTCCTGAAGGTGAGGCTTTAGTGACCATAGAACCTGAGAGATTTTACTTTCATATTCTCCCTTAGGGAGTGAGCCAGTTGGACTGAGTAACTCATCCTTCCTTCAGTTTACTCGTCTGTCGGGGTAAACTTGTCAGCGCATTTACCCTGACAAGTTACCTTTTTAAAGTCATCCCATCCAGGCATGTTTCAAAATATATTTATTGTTTAATTTAAGCTGGATAGATACCAGGGAAGATTGGTTGTAATGTACCAGCTCCTCAAAAAGCGTTGAATAAGGTCAGCTGGACTTGTATGATTTCTTGAAGACATTTCGCCACTCATCCAAGTAGAATCTTCAGTTCTGATAAACTAGTGGGAAATTGAGGTTTAAATAGGAAACCCTGTGGTTACAACCACCAGAAACTTGTTGGACCATAAACTGGGGTCACTGTTTAAATCGGGTTGTCTATGTGCCTAGGCTACATACCCTATGAATGGAGCTCTAACGAGGCTATTGTCAGTGGGAGCCTGAAGGCTCAATGTGTGAATGGTGTCGAAACTTCTTGGGGACAGAAGTCAAAACTGAATTCTAAATAGATGGTAAATTATATGTCAGTCCACCTCCTCTGTTTAGAGAAGGGTTTTCCACTTTGACATAGATGACTTCCTTTACTCCTCTCTCAAACCATCTGTCCTCTCTGGCCAGGACTTTGACATTGTTATCTTCAAAGAAGTGTCCTTTGTCCTTCAGGTGGAGGTGGAGCTGAGTCATTCCCTGATGAGCTGGCTCTCCTGCGTTGGGTCATGCGCTTATGGATGGGTTGTTTAGTTTCCCCGATGTACAAGTCTGTACATTCCTCACTACACTGAACAGCATACACTACATTACTCTGTTTCTGTCCGGGTGTTTTCTCTTCAAGAAATCCTACAAGTCCAGCTGACCTTATTCAACGCTTTTTGGATTACCATGACCTGGATGACTGAGAACCTTCACAGACATAATGTACCAGCTATTAGCAGTTTTTATACATTAAACAAAACATATGAGCTCCTGCACCTGAAGAATGGCGTCTCCTTCAGCTTTTTTTCCATCAGGGCCTTTATTCACACCTTCACAATTGTGGCTAATTAAGCGTCGTGCACGAGAATAAGACGGTTTCACTGCCACTGCAAGGCCAGTGTGGGTGCAGAGGGGCGTAACATGACGAAAGGATTCTGCAGGGGGTTTTCATATCCTTTCTCTATCCTCAAAGTCCTACCTTAAGGCTGGGGCTTAAGATTCCATAAACTAAAGTCATTTCATTTCAACATCACAGCAGGAGGACGGTGAAAGTTGCAGCCGATTAAAAACAACAAAAAAAGGATGTTGCTGCTTGAATCCAGAGATTTAATGAGTACCTTTGGACAAATATCTTTAGAGTGTGACTGGATCACGTGTTTACTTAGCATACCACTAGAAGAGTCTCAAACACATGCAAATCCAGGAGCCTGTCAGTTACACCTCACCTCCCAAACGTCTCAAACGTGTGCAAAGCTGCTGTTCAAACACAAAGCTCTTACCCATGCAAGTTGATACAACGCACTTTCATTGTTTTATCCCTGTGGTTTGTGATCTTAAAAAAACAGAACACTGCCCTAGAGTCATTCAAAATGACTGACTTTAAACGTGTTTAACAGCAGTTAAATCATGTTTGGCAGAATAAATGAAAACTAAAATATAGGTTAATTCATATGTACATTTTAGTGCATGTACGTGGGGTGCATGTCAAGAAAGAAGTAAGTCATTACAGGAGATTAAACTAAAATGAAATGAAAATATTACAGCTGATGTTTGATAAGAAATGTTTATTGATAAAAATATATGTCTATGTATATCACCACCTCAATCAAGCACCGCAGTCATTATTTTAAAAAGATAATACTACATTAATAATTATATTAGTAATTTTACATTTCATAAATGTTGATTTTCAGGATATTTGCAGTCATCGAAAGTAGTTCACTTGATCAACATGTATTACAAAGTGTAAAAAAGAACATCATATCTAGTCGTGTAAAGACTCATGTCACTACAGAGTAGGAATAATTTTGTTAAATCACTGCTGTACACTGATCATTGGACACTGAGCAAACAACACAATCACATCTGGATAAGGGTGATGGCTGAGTCATACCACACCCAGTAGCCTGGGTAGACAACTTCGCTAAAAGAGGCCTTGAAGCGGTGGATGAGAGACATGGTGTCCCCTACAGCGTAGAAGGAGAGAGTACCCCCGGCGTGGTCCAGGAAAACCCCGATGCGGGAGGAGTAGGGCGCGTTGACATCTATCTGGTCCTTGTTGTGGCGGGCTGAGTAGCTGGAATCAGAGCAGAAGAGGCTCCACGACTTGCGGTTGTAGCCGATGCGGCAGCTGTCGCCGTAACCTATCCTCTTGATGCCTCTGTAGGTGACTCCGATGGCAGCCCCCTCCCCGCTCCAGTCTACCTCCCAGTAGAAGGGGCCGCCAGAGAGGGGTTCTTTACACAGGACCTGGGGCAGGGAGTCGAACCTGGCGGGATTGTCAGGGTAGTCCTGGGGGTCTCTCTTGAGGGTAGCTTTCCGGTTGCTGCGGGATAGGTAGAGCTGTCTGTAGGCTGTGTGTGGGTCCAGAGTGAGCTGGCAAGCATCTGGGAAGGGACAGGACACAAATTGAACATTTACTCGAGAGTAAGCAGTTAACTGAAATTGCCTGCCTTGAATGCAAATGAGGAAACCAGAGAAAGCACCTATTTCACAGCAGCTAAAGCACCCCTCACCCCTGCCACACAAACTGCAATGTCCAAGGGGTTAGCAGAACACGATTAGCATTTATATTTCTGTTAGATGTTTAACTAATGTCTGCAAAATCATGACACCCTCTGGCTGGACACACAGAAATCAGTTTAATCCCAGGGTTAGATATCACCTGCTTGCTGTGTGCCTCCACCTCTGCAGGTCACAGTTGGTGGGAGACGCGGTGGCCTCGGCCTGATCTGCCCGGCCTATGATCTGGCCTATGATCCGGCCTATGATCTGGAATGCCAGAGGTTGCAATGCTGTTTGTGAGTTTGACCACAAACAGAAGTCCACCTAATTAAGACCGTCTTTAAGGTGAGACTCACAATTTCTCCCGAGCTTTAAATTCCGAGCCACAAAAATTCGATACAAAAAATGGCGCCTCATTAAGGAAGATATGCTTATTATGTTAGAAAGAAATGTTAAATGTTTAATTTTTGACTGGCTAATGAATGTCAGCTTTCCCGTGCAAAAAAGGGCACAGTTAAATTGCAGCTGAAGTGAATATCCAATTGGTACGTTCCAGTCTCTGTTAACACTTCTTGGACATGCAGAGGTGACTAAACCAGATTTTGTGCCGAGCAACAAGGTGAGAGCAGCGAATGGGGTCACAGCAGGTAACAGTGTAGAGAAACTGAAACTCACATCTCATGAAATCATCCCTGTGCTTGGGTTCGTGGACAGGAACAGATTTGTACATGGCAGCTTCCTCACCTGTGGGAGTAAATACGTAAGTGAGAAAAAAGTCAACACTGTATATCAATCTGTGACTTTGACGAGACGTAGAAATAGAAGGTAGATCTAATGTCAGAAGTGTTGATATCAAGCAAATTCCGTGATCTGGTGTGGACTCTCCAAGAGCATATAACTTATTCAATCAAAAGTAAAGATTTAGCCATGTGGCAACTGAGTGCCCTCGGGGTACCCTCTAATGAAAATCACGGCCAAACATCAAACAAGATTGAACAAAGCTCTGTTGAGTGCAAAGGAAATTGCTGGTCAAGTTCTACTAAACTTTCAGCTCAACTCAACATTATATCAAAGTAAATACCCTGTATTAATGCTCATGCCACCCAAATTACTTGCTTGTTCACATCAGACATAGAAGTCACAGTTATTTTCCTTGAAAGCCCAACTCACTTTTTATTGAGCGTTTCTTTTTGGAGTCATCCAGCTCGCAGAAGCTCATTTTGTTAACTGCAAAAGAAAAAAAAAGACAAATTAACATGGCAGCAGTGATGATGTGTCCTTAGCATGTAGAGGAGGGTCAAAACAATGATTCCGTATCTCCTGTGGTTTAAATAACGAGGCCGCTGTGGGAGTTCGCTCACCTGACTTGGCTACCTTCACCAGCTCTTCGTTGCTGAAGTCATTCAGGTGCTGCTTCATCTCTGACACGGCCTTAGTCACCGGGCCGAAGCTGAAGTAGGGGTTGACGCTTACGGTAGGCAACTCCTCTGCCTCTGTCTGGGCTATCAGCATGTGGTAGCTCTGAAGGTGAAACACAGCAACACTGTTTACAAAACTGATTGCAGCATTTCAACAATGCCATATTATTTGCTTACTCTACACCTCCCTGCCTTTGAGTGCAGTGGCTGCCAGTTACCTGGATGAAGTGGATGTGGTCCTCAGTGCGGGACAGCTGAGTGATCTCGTTGTCTCTCCTCCTCAGGTCAGAGATCTCGTGGCTCAGACGCTCCATGTGACCCTCGGCGTTGCTGAGCGCTGCCCTCTTGTTGGTGGTTATCAGCTTGGACATCTCCTGCTGCATCCTCTCAATGGAGCGCATCATGTCTGCAAACATCTTCTCACATTCCTGCAGCGTTCTGTGGGCTGAGTTCTGCACAAGAGGCGTGGAGGTACATCATTAATCAGCTGAGTGTCACACCGGTTTCAGTAGCACTCTGAGACTAGCTGTCATTACTTTTACTAGAAGGAATGTTGTAGTAGTTGATTCCACTTTCCATTCAGTCTCTAGTGGTAAATCGAGTCTTATCTGCTTGATGGATGATAGGGGCACAAACCTTGAGGGAGTCCACTGCTTGTTTTAGTTCTTCCATCTGCTTGAGGCGGTCGTGAATTTTCTCCTGGATCTCAGCCTGGGTGGCACCCAGTCGTTGCTAGGAGTGAAACAATAAACACTGTTGATTATTATTATTATTACTTATTATTAAGACAAGAAATCTACAAAGTAGCAAGTGAAATATACCGCCATAATGGGAGTTTTTGAAACGTTTTAAAAATCTTTTTAATGCATGGTACAGCTCGGAGTTGAAACTTTTTGCTCATGAGGCTTATCTTCTATGTGCGTCATAAGGTTATGGCACCATTTGATCTATTGTTATCGGCCGCTATTTCAAGCTTTTACTGCCACCGTGTCATCGCCGTAGTAAACCATTACATGGGCTTAACAGCCTTATTCAGAAAAAAACAATTGTACGTGTCCATCTGCATTGTCATGATGAATTGCTTTATTCAGCATGACAAGTTGTTCACTGGACGGCATTTTGAAATGACTGACCTGGTGCTAATCCAGTGGCCGTCTGGCCCACCTGTGTTGTAAAGTGGAACGTACCTGTTCTTCCGCTCTCTCCTGCTCGGCCGACACCATGTCGTGACCTTTGTGCTCTTTCACCGTACACAGCACGCAGATACACATCTGGTCAGTGCGACAGAACAGCTCCAGACCCTTCTGATGCTGCGGGCAGATCTGCCTGTCGAGGTGGCCGATTTCATCCACCAGCTTGTGCCTCTTAAAAGTGGAGGACTCATAGTGAGGCTTGAGGTGCCTCTCGCAGTAGGAGGCCAGACACATCAGGCAGGTCTTGACGGCTTTGTGCTTCTTGCCAATGCAGATGTCACATCCCACATCTTGGGGTCCCGCGTAGTTGTAGTCCGGGGAAGGAGGTGGCGGTGGAAAGGATTCTGTGTTCCGTTGCATGGTGGAGTGCCGGGAGCTGCCGATTCGTCGCGGAGTGGGCCTCTTGTTGTAAGAGACCCTGCACTGTGGGCAGGAGTACGAGCCAGTGTGGTCAGCATGGTCCCAGTAGGTCTTCAGGCAAATAGAGCAGAATTCATGGCCACACGGGATGGACACAGGGTCCCTGAGATCTTCCTTGCACAGGTGGCACCCGTCTTCGTCAGACATGGAGGCAGTTGGGTGTTGTTCCCTTTAATGTTGAAGTAGTTGACTGGTGTCAGCACAGTGGCAAAATGACTCAACAGGTAGTACGGGTGCAAGTTATATAGAGTAAACAGGGCGGGATTCTAAACTGGTTAAGCCGAAACCAGTCAAACAAGGGCGGGGACAGCAAGGGACACTGTGAATGATTCCATTTGTTACAGAATGTGTTGAAGATGAATGAAATGTGTGATGTAATAATACAAGTTTTGGCCTCAAGAACTGACAGCAAAAATATTTTTTCACTTTTATTTAGTTTTGATTCTGCATTTTAAAAAAACTAGATAGAAACTAGATACTGTTAGTGAGCAGGAAATAGGTGCAGACAGAGCATGGACAGCAATATTTAGAACATTTTACTAGCATTTGCATGTTATACTGAGATTAGCAAAGGGAAACAGTGGAGTAGTGAGTGAGAAAAAAAGCATGGTGGAAAACACAGGTGTGTTACACTCTACACCCGAGTGCACCGTAATTGCTGAGTGTTGCTTGAGAGATTGCTTAGAGACAGACTGTTACCTTTGTATTTGTGAAGATGTCCACAAGATCCAAGTCACAGTACAAACTGACCTCTCCCTTAAGAGATTCATTTCTACACCCTGACTAATATTAACAAGAACAATGCAGTGTCTCACTCTATTATCTAATCAGTCTCTCTGAGTCTGATGCACGCAGTGATTCCATTTTGAGATACATGACCAGTGGATGACATTCATCAAATGAATCCTTTTGTTTTTTTATTGTGGCTGAAATCTTTTGGTTTTCTTCAAGAGCCGGCGAGCTGTTGACCTTCACCTCACCTGTGACCAGTTAATCATTAACTCATTGTACTTTGCATTAAAACTTATTTCCGCTGACGGCATGCCCGTGTAACTCAACACTAGGACTCTATTTTAGTAGAATAAGATTGGTTGTAAAACAAATACGTTCACTTTTGGACCGCAATACAGTTCTAAGAATGTTTCCTTCCCTGAGCTAAACCCCTTCCTCTGTACATTTTATCTTACAGTGAACACACCTCCCGGCCAAGATGGAGTTTCAGGGCTGTTGAAACGGAGATAGGAATGCAACTACACTTGATAGCCCAGATAACAGGAGGGCTGAGAAAGCCTGCTTAAAAGATTCCATTGTGTCAGAGCCAGCAGGATCTGACCGGAGTGCCAGGCATTATAAGGTCTGTTGTCTGTCAATAACAGTAACTACAGCTGACATGCACGACTAAATGTAGCATCTTATTCAACCAAAGATTCTTCTGTTCAGTGTGTCACTGCACGTGATGCAAACTTAACTCAGACTCAGGTTGCAAGATGATGAAGATTGAAAAAGAAAGAAATATATATTTTATAACAAATGCAACGAGAATGCACAGAGAAAATAAAAATGAGTGATAACGAAAAACGTTGTTGAAATTTTAATAGTGAATTTATGTGTTTTCCCAAAAAGTTGCTGCATTTATTTCAAATTATAATTTTGACCTTCATGGGACCTCGCCGCCTTGACTGGTAGCAATGCTTCACATCTACAAGAAAACTTTACATTTTAATTTAAATGATGACCTATTTTCTCAAGTCTTATCTTATTATTTTGATTATGACAATGACAACTATGACAAAAATGTCCTGTTCTGTGTTTTGGAGTTTCGGTTGACTTGCATGCTGATGTCATACCCGAAACGTTTACAAGGTAAAAATAAGTCCTTCTAAACTAACATTGAAATTGGTCTGGATTCAACAACAACATCTTAAAACATGTGATGTGCCGTAGAGAGTTTCAGCTTCTTTACAATCTTTTCATTTTGTCTGTCCTTTGTCCTAAGAACCCAATTGTCCCTTAAATGCTTGTATTTAGCCAGGAGTTGGACTTTGTTTCCATAAAACAAAAATATAGATTTTTTTATTGCAAAACCCATTGGCCTAACTTTGCTATCATTAACCTTTCTGTCCGTGCCACTGCATGGGACACATTTCAAATTAACTTCTGCGCATGCTTTAACCTTTCGAGCCTAACAATCTGTTTGACAGAACGATGAGATCAAACGAGATCAAACAAATGGTCAAGAGTTCAGACTCACACGTGACCTGCCGTCTCTCAGCTTAGAAGGGCGTGTCCCTAAACACAAACATGGTTACCTGCACTTAACAAGCAAATGCAATTAACTTAACATGTACATACACTGTACCATAGTCCACGGAATCAGGATCAGAATTAGAAAAGACTTTATTTATCCCAGAGGGGCAGTTACTTAAAGTTAAAGTTAAAGAGCAAGAGAAGAAATACACAAAGGGTGGGTGAAAGCAGCATATTGTGTGCAATGGCAAGCCCGCTGCCAGTAACAGAAGGAGTCGAGATGAATAGTAGTAAATATTAAATAAATATAAAAAATGTAAAATGGCAGATTCGGTTCAGCAATAAATAACATGAAGCATGGATTCAATTATAATATTGCACATGAGAGAGTATTGCAGTAAAGTGTTGCAAGCGAACATTTTAAGTCATTGTAACCCCTTAGAGTTACGAGGGGTTCTAAGGTAAAATAAATGTTAACAAACCATGTTGCTTTATATTTTATATCAGTTTGGCACATTTTTATTTTGACATGTGCATGAAATTCATGCGGTGAAAATGATGATTTCTGTTGTTGTGCAGCTTTTGTTTATTCACATGTGGCCTGTGCAATTTCATCACTCCTAAACTTTGGATATCTGTACAAATGTGTCTTCTGTGCTCCCACAGCGTGTTTAAACGCTGTGTCTCACTGTTTTCATTGCTCGCACTCAGTGAAGTGGGCCCTTGTTTCCTTTGATTAAACAGCCATTTGTGCTCTGCTGCACGCGGCACGAAGAAAGCGCACTCACCGCGCCTTAATGAAGACTGACCTCTCACCTTGAACTTGCACCGGGCTCTAGATGACTGAGGCGTTTCTGCCCGCTTGATAGGAGAAAAACCAGACTTACGACAACTTTGCCACTCTTTACCGAGAAGTGTTACGAAATGAACAATAACGTGCTTCATGCCGACTTTCTCAAAGAAACAGACGCATTTAGACAAATATGGGGCCGTACAACGTTCACTTGTGAAAATCCAAACCAGATTCAACGTTTTGTCTCTTGGCAGTGGTGCGTTCCGCTGGCAGACAGTTAATCTGTAAGCACAGAGAGCTCCCTTTACTCTGGAGGAAGGAAGGAAAATCTTGCTTATCAGAAACCTGACCAAATATGGAGAGGTGAAACTACAGAGTGTATGAAGTAATTCTAAGTAATGAATTGAAGGTGGGGCCAATTTATTTCTTATAACCTTGAATTCACTTTAATGATTCCAGATCTGCAGAATATATACATGATACTTTTTTTTTCAAACTGGATTTTCTTTTTTCTTTTTTTTTTCATTTGAAAAATGAGCAGCAGACTGAAAAGAAAATACCGCAAATGGGTCATTAATATTGGTGGAAACTACTAGATTCAGTCTATTTGAAATGCTAATGAGAGACTGTGATGTTAGCAGATGCTTAATTCTGCACAGAGAGTCGGGGTCTTCTAAAGAGTTTTTCCCCTGGCTGGTTTTAAATGACAATACATAAGAACCTATGAGAGGGGCAATTTATGGTGTGGAAAAAAACAACAGAACTTGAATGGATCATACACCCATGTATATAACACATGTATTGCAACACACCTGGACATGACAGGAATGTCCTGGTTGTGTGCGCGCACGCATGCATGAGGATTTCCGTTTGCTGTCTCCAGGACTATGTTCTTCCTGCTGCACAAACAGATACTATCCACATACCTACAGTTACAAATTGACTTGTAATGGTGAACAGACCGGTCGGACGAGCCACAGTGCAAATACTACAGCTCTGACTGAGCCACTCTGACAAACCACCTGCAGCAACATAAAAGTTAAACATTCTTGTTTCGCGATGAAAGAATAAAGCAGGGGGGACGTTTGAAACTGCTCCAAAAACTGTGTCCTGAATGTCGCCGAGTTTGTTTATTGGGTGGTCCCCTGAATTCCTACAGTACCTTAGGCTGAATTTATGTTTGCCGGACTGTAACCGGTTTGAGACAATGGCGATTCTGTCTGACAACAATAGGTGGAAATACAGCTGCCGAGGAGTGTGTGCGCAATTCGTGCACAGATGAGCCACATGAGAAATTTAGGAGAAGAGGAAACTACAGGGAAAATGGAAATATTTTCTTGGGCGTTAAGTGTCACTGCATTTTTTTTTTCACATTTCATTCATTCTCTTACTTTCCTTCTGTTCTCACCCCTCTCTGCCTGCCTTCTCGCCCTCGCCCTCTCCCTCTCCCTCTCCCTCCTCGCTCAACCTGCTTATCTGAACTGGGCAGGGCTCGATATACTCACAGCACAGGGGGAGGGCCTTGTCTGCTTTCAATCAATAACCTCTGGAATTCAGAAATACAAGTAGGTCCTGTCTCTGGCAGGCTGTACCACACTCTTGAGGGCGGGCTCCAAAGAACACTCGACGGAATCTCTGTCTCCTCGTAGCTTTTTTCTGTGTCTCTTTCCACAGGTCTGACTGTGTTCTGAGCCCATCACAATGGCTGACCAAAACTCTCCGGACTACTTCAGCTGCACCTTGTGTCAGAACCTTCTGAGGGACCCTGTGGCCATCCCCTGTGGCCATAGTTTCTGTATGGACTGCATCAGCGGCTACTGGAATGAGGCTGACTACACAGGAATTTACATTTGTCCCCAATGTAAGATCACATTCACCCAGAGGCCTGTGCTGCGGCCCAACGCCACTCTGAGCATGGTAGCCGAGAAGATCAAGAAGAGCGGTCTGAACCTGAACCTCAACACATCCCAGGGGAACGTCTACGCCGGACCAAGTGACGTCCCCTGTGACTTTTGTACCGGAAAGAAACTTAAGGCTGTGAAGTCCTGTCTGAACTGTCTGGCGTCCTACTGCGAGAAGCATCTGAAGCCACATTATGAATCTGCCACATTCAAAAGGCACAAGCTGGTGGACGAGTTGGGAAATCTGGATAGGAAGATCTGCCCGCAGCACCAGAAGTCCCTGGAGCTCTTCTGTCGAACAGATCAGATGTGTATTTGCGCTATCTGCACTGTCAGTGAACACAGGGGCCATGACATTGTCTCTGCTGAGGCAGAGAGGAGTGAGAAACAGGTAAGAAGCTCTCCTTTCCCTGTCATTGCCTCATTTACAGGAAGCAACTGCGTGTGAGAAACCATGAGCTGTAACTTTTCTTTGGTGCGTGACTATTATGTAGCCTTTGGAGTAACATGACTTTAAGCAAACAATGTGTTTTTCCCCAATTCTTGCCTCTGCACTACGAGTGGTGTCTGTACTTTGACCCATTTCACCGACGCTATCAGCTGCCCTGGCAAGCGTTCACCGCCGCCAAAACAAATCCAGCCTTCTGATTTGCTGCGCCCCGGCTTGGGGTGTGTCTTGTAGTTATCACCCTGAAAGCTGCTTTCCAGAGAATGCGGTGGTCCAGCTGTGGGATAAATACACAGAAACTGCAGACTTCCTTTTGCCGCATTGTTTCCCACCTGTGGGAGTGGGTTTGCAACCATACTGGAATGTCAGGGAGGGAATACGGTCAACATGTAATCACAGAGTTGTGACCACAGTCAAATGAATCATCGGTTATGTTTCCTGTAAAACTATGTAGAACAGATAAGAATGTCAGCAGACACTACATTTACTACTGACACTGGAAGTTTCTGTTAATGTGATAAAAGTGTGTTTTTATGCTTGCCAGGAATATGAGTCAACAGATATTCAGGGCATGATGAAGTAATATTTTAGCACGTTGTTTTTATAACATGGGTCGTCTGGTTACTCTCATCCCAAGATTTACAACCTGAGTTTCACACATCTCACTCCATCTCCCGCTCTTTCCCTCTCCCCTCCCCCTCTGGCACTGATTCCCCCCTCCCTAGATTCTCCACATTCCTCCAGCTTATCTTGAAGAATGGGTTGGTGGGCTTGAGTAAAAGCTGAATTAGAAGGCCTCTATTCTGCATGTCAGAGCCCTGTGCACCTTGAAACATCTCTTTAAAAGTCACACAGCGGTAGATTCACATTCCTGACATGGACAGAATTCCTCTACAGATTTTTTTTTTTTACCCCCCCTCGCTCTCTGGGAGATAAAAGCGGGCTGTATTAAGAAGATTCTTTGAGTGTGGTTTATTAGGCATTCCGAAGGGCCTCCCCAGATATTCCTTGATGGGAAAGAATGTTTGTGCTTATCCAACAGATATAAGGATTTGTATTTTGTGTAATAAAAGAGCATGGCATTCAGAAGCATGAATTAATTAAACTTTTGTGGTCAGTGATTTTAATACTGCATATAATAATGCAAGTGGTCATCAGAATGGGGTTGTGCGTTTAGAATGTGAAACTGACGGCCTTGTAATACTTCTTTAATCTGCAGAAACTCTTGGGAGTCTCCCAAGCTGAGATCAAACAAAAACGCCAGGAAAGGGTGAAGGAGCTGGAAGAACTGAAGACTGCGGTGGATTCACTAAAAGTAAGGACTTTGTGGTGATAAGATTTAGTTTCGCCCTACTAACCATTTGATCTTCACACCAAACAAAGACCTCCAAGACTTGGTCTCTTCTGTAAAGCACTGACAATCTGGGTGTTCTGTCCAGAACTCGGCCCAGAGAGCCATGGTGGAGAGCCAGAAGATGTTTGAGGACATGATACGCTCCATCGAGAGGATGAGGACAGAGGTGAGCAAGCTGATTGGTATCAACGAGAAGGCTGCTTTCAACCAGGCCGAGGCTTTGATCGAGCGACTGGAGCAAGAGATAGACGAGCTGAAGAAGAAGGAGTCCGGACTCAAGCAGCTGTACAGCACTGAGGACCACATCCACTTTTTGCAGGTAACTTCACAGGAGTTCACTGTGTGTGGTTAAATTATCTTATGGTCCACTGGTGGTGCCGCTAAACTCAAAAGATGCTGCAGTGTCACAGTAATCCTGTAAATGTTGGGTGTAATCCCAGAAGCTCGTACATTATTGTGATTTGGGTCAAAGACTAGCAGATATCTCAACCTGAACTACCAAAAATAATGGTCCCTTGTCAAAGGGTGGTGGAGTCACTTTGTAATAATGCAGAATTAGCTAAACCATTAGTGATTTCACAAGTTAAATATGGTTAACACTGAATAAATAATCCTCCTCCTCATCACACCCTTTCTCCTTTCACCGCCAGAACTTCCACTACCTCTGCACCCCCACCGACGACGGCTTCATACCCAGAGTGGCAGTGAACCCTGACTTCTCCTTCGGGTCGGTCAGGAAAGCCGTGGCTGAGATTAAGGACCGTCTGGAGGAGTTTGGCAGAGAAGAGCTGCTTAAGATCTCCAAGTCAGGTCTGACCTTTGTAGCAGTGACACGATACCTGTATAAAACAACAAAAAATTCAGTTTACTAAATGTAAACATGGTCTTTCATTTACAGTGAACGAGGTCCCAATCTACACCACAGAGAGTCGAACACTGGACAGAAGGAGCAGAGGTAAGGGCCGTCCGTGACAATATAGAACTGTATGAGGTTAATTATTATTGAGGATGGTTGATAATGTACTCAACACATATTGTTGGAGAAAAAAACACAAGGCGCTTACATCATATATTGTTCAGTTTCAAATACTGCGGAGAAACCACATTACAGAAAGAATGAAAGGCATTTGCGTGGGTGTGCGAGGTTGACTTACCACGGTGTAACTTGCAGGAAAAGAAATGACAGTGGTGGACAACACCCCTCCTCCAGAGCCACGGAGCAGATCTGATTTTGTCAAATGTGAGTAACTGGTGTATTTACTTGAAACGTCTCTCTGCAATGCAGCCATGGAAAGTAACTCATTAACTCGAGTACTGCTTTACTGGCATATTTTCATTTTGACATTCCACTCCACTATAATGTAAAGGGACGTTTAGTATCAATTTAATGCTTATTCAACAATATTAAAATGATGACTGCACATTATTACATCAGTAATGTGAATTACTTTTCTATGACATAGTATTGATTGTTCTGAGAATGTCTGTTCTTCATAAAGAATACCTTTACTTCAGATAAACATCAGAATGAATATGTTGGTGCACTGTTACTGTTCACGTTCTCACTAATCCTTCTTCCACTACTGCTGCAATTTAAATCTGACCCAATTCAGAACACTGTAAAGATTGCTTATTCATTTCTTCCAGACTTCTGCCAGCTGAAATTAGATCATTCCACAGCCTACAAGGAGCTGTTCATCTCTGACAGCAGCAGGAAGGTCACCCGCACCAGAGACTTGCAGCCCTACAGCGAAAACCCAGAGAGGTTTGACAGCTTTGCCCAGGTCTTGTGTCGAGAGGCCTTGTCCGGGGGCCGTTTCTACTGGGAGATTGAGTGGAACGGGGAGTTCTCCATCGGCGTGGCCTATAAGAGCATCAGTCGAAAGGGCAAAGGCTCGCTGTGTCTGCTGGGCTACAACGACAAATCGTGGAGCCTCCTCTGCTCTGACTCAGGTTACTCTGCCTGGCACAACCGGGTGGACAAGCCCGTCAGTGGCCCCCACTCCCCCAAGATAGGCGTGTACCTGGACCACACGGCAGGTGTGCTGGCATTTTACAGCATAGGCAACACCATGACCCTCCTGCACAGGTTTGAGACCACATTTGTTGAGCCCCTCTACCCAGGCTTCGGGGTCGGAACCTCGGTCAAGATCTGCAACCTTAAGTGAACGCAGAGATTTGAGCATTTCGATTTTTTTTTTTTTTTTTTCATAGTAAACAGCAAAGATGTTGGGATATATATATATATGCAACAATTTCAAAACTACACCAAACCACATGGATGAAGTGACTTTTCAGTAAATGTAAATGTAGCTTCCAAATGTGTATATACTTTTGTTTTAACTCTAGACATCACACACTGTATTATGTTTTGCACTGTGATGTCAAATCACATTATTGAAATATATATCTACAACTTAATCACACAAGTGCAACACAAGGAGAAGTGGTATCCCTTTTAGTATCTGGTGATATCTGCTAAGCAACATTACAACATGTCAACATATAATAAAGATACACATGTTTGGAATACACCCAAAATGTTTGCTTCACAGCACGTGTGACGTATTTTGTTACAATGTAATTGTATTGTAACTTTGAATCACGTTACTTGGACAATATAACTGCATAATTAAATGTATCCCAGTCTTATGGATGGTGTAAGTGATACAGCAAAGTTTGTTCACTAATGTGTACCATTGGGGTTTCGATACAATCTGAAAGGCTGTCGTTTCATTTTGACATGTTTTAATATTGTCTGTTGTATCAGTTGCTGAATCTTTACAGTTATTTTTTTTCACTTGAACTAACCCTTATTTAATTTTGAGTATGTTTACTTTGATAATGTATGACCAGAGTATAATTCATATCAAGACTTGTTTTGTAAAAAATAAAAAGTCATTAGTTCTAAATAAAGAACTAAATGCATGAACAGAGTTTTGTGTTTTTAAATGATGGCTGAGGTTAACAGCATGACAGGGGAAGTGGAAATCCCATTGATTTACAACACAGTCTTTACATCTGTCCTCGAAATGTTTCATCCCTGTTCACGCCTTCTGTCTGGAGTAAGTCAGAATCTGGATGAGTATCATGTGATTTTCAAGTGGACACCACCCAAAGGTGTTCCTATTACAAACCCAACTCCTCACTAATCTTTTAAAACCGAAGAGACTTAGATTAACGACGAAATGTGTTCAAGAAAGTCTCCTCTAAGCCCAGCTGGCTTTGTTTCAGATGGTTTTCTGGATATACCATACCCTGGACGACTGAGAACATTCGCAGGCACGTTGCCAACCTAAAAGCTTTACTGGATTGCAAATGATAGGTCAGTCTGATATGGATTCAAACGATAATTTAGCACTTGTTTAATTCTAAGTAAGTCCAAAAACAATTGTATCAGTGCGTTAGACACCGGAGTCCTCCTGATACAGTACGTGAGCCATAGTATTTGTGATCACATGTACATGTGACTGACTCAACCACCTGCTCTGAAATACTTGCAGCATTCACAGTTCGGCATCAACACTTGAATGGTGGCAATAGTCACAGCTCCCTCTCCTGGTTAATACAAAGAACTGAGGAAAAATAAAAATCTAAGGACACTTATTGTAAAAGATCATAAATGGCAGAAAAAAACAACAGTAACTATATTTTTTGTGTATCTTCAAATATGCATCATGTATACAAACGTGTATGCACTCTTCAGTATTCTCTACATTTCCCCATAACAATCACTCAACACATCCACTTCGTTTTTATTGAACCACTCTTTTGTTGAACTATTTGGGTTCTTGTTTTTGTCTTCTTGCTGCATGACTCAGTTTCTGCTAAGATTCAGCCCATGGACAGATGTCCTGGCCTTTTATTTTAGAATTTGCTGCATGTGGTATCTAACTCATCTAATAAGAATTCATCTGGAGACTTTCACATACATTAATTCTAAAAAATAAAATGATTTAAACCTGAAAGTAACACATAACCCAACAAGAACAGTATGTAAAGAAAGCAATGAGTCAATAATTACAACAGCTGTATTTTTTAACAATACATATGTTTATTAGATCCCAGATTTTTACAGGAAGTTGAGCATACAACGCCCAAAAGAAAACAAATGAATTAAAGACCTAAATTTAAACATCATAGCCAATTATGCCTCCTTTGCCAATGCACTCTCCGATGTAGAACCACATCAGCACTTCAGTGGCCACCAGTCCATTCCTCACAGCGTCCTGTGAGAAAACACAAAAAATTTGATTTGCTTTCGGAGCAACGCATTAGATTAGCCAGTCTCTACTGAAAAACTTACAGCCGTGGTTTTCCACATGGATCGATTTAATCCCATTTTAATTTTAAACAGCCCAAAGTGACAATAAAAACCATAAACATAACAGTGTTTTAGCATGAAACGATAAGACATTTAGTTACTCTAAATCTGATCTTAATGACAAATACAGTCTGTCGAAGTTCTGTGTTCATGGTTACAGCACTAAAAGTGCAAATATTCATTATTTATAAAATACACGTATGTGCGTGTGAGGAATGGACGCTGTGAGGAATGGACTGGTGGCCGTGTGTGGTGTGTGTGTGTATAAGGACATTTACAATTTTTTTCTTAACTAAATGTAAACTGCTTAAAACTTTGAGCACAATGTTTGTGTGTGTTTTATATTCTAATCGAACGTCTTCTCTTATTATTATTCTGAATGTTGCAGAAATTAAATGATGATATACATCATTCATGGGAAAATATAAAAGGAAACGAACAAGAAGAAGTAGAAGACGATGAGGAATGAATATTATTGTCTGTATGGCACCAACATACATACCCTCACTGTGGTTTGAGCTAAACGTCCTGTCTGGAAACCCTTGATGAGGTTTGTGGCTCCCTCGATGGCCTTGGGGATCTCAGCAGGACTAGGGGGGACGAGTTCAATGCGGGCGTAGTGCCAGAAGGCTGCTAGCCGAGGTTTGGAGGCGGTGACAGCGGCTGAGAAAGAAAACATAAGCCGCTGTCAATAATCGCCCCTGGGGCTATTCTCCTTTGCAGCGGCTACATTGTTGATTCGCTACATGCTAGTTATTAGCATTAGCCACGTAGCATAGTTTACGTTCAAGGTGTGTAAACAATGAGAGCGCGCGTGCCAACTAGCAATGACACACATTAATCAATTAAATGAAGCGGGTTCATTCATGCGGATTTAGTGTCCTCTGCACCAGACAGCATCAGCTGATGTTACATCTACTCCATTCATTGATAGCTAGGTCACGGTTTCACTGACAGCGTCGGCCTATGCATAAACATAATATGCCGGAAACTTCAGCCCTCACTGTTGGCTACGTGTTATTATAAAACAACATAACACACACAACTTACCGCCAATCAGGCTAGGTACTTTAGCGACCAGTTTCTGCACCGCTGCCATGTTGAAGGATTTATCCAAGCTAAATATTCCCGACTGAATGTCACCTCCAATCCAAAGACCCCGGTTGTCCAGCTGACCGCCTGCACAGAAACAGACCACCACTTCTTTGAGGCTTAAATGCGGCTGGCGTGACTTCACGTCTCAGTACTGCCATCCTGTGGAGCCAGATCATTCCTACACTATCTCATTTTCCCACTTGACCTCTGTCCTCCAAAAGCTGTCCAAACCCATTAACTTGACCGATGCCCTGTCCACCGCCCACAACGTTCATCATCATCCCCTTTAATCTTTCTGCTTTTAGGCAAAGTTAATAGGTAGTTCCAAAAGATTTTAAAGGGAGCACGTCAACGTAAGATAAAGCACATCAACGCAAGCACCAGGAACCATATGAAAACATGATGTGCAGTTTCCTCAAAAGGACTCGATGTCCAAAGCTGCTATGTCTGCCGGTGACAAACTTTTGCCAAAGCAGGCCCCTCTGCACCTTATGTGCACCTGCACACAGAGGGCGTCACGACTGACTGGGTGTGTGGAATCTTGCACTGCTGCATTTGTAATGCACGTGAAGGCCTTACAGCTGAGCCCCAGGACACTGCCCCTATTATATTTTCAGTGTTATTTGTTGTGCATTTGTGAGCCCTGATTTGTGAGAGAGAGCGTTTCTGAAGAAACAGGTAAGAGCAGTAAAACAAGATAGGTTATGCAACACTTTGCTACAAAAGCAAGAGGAGAGGCCTTTGATGACTCCCCTTTTCCTTACCTATCCTTTGTATGCTGGCCAGAAAGTTTATTGCTGAGTTTAATGTCCAGGGTGAGTCCAGAGCAACAATGACTGGATTATTCCACCAAATGGGTCATTTGTGCTGCCTGCCAAGACTTCAAGAAAGGAGGTTGATTGTACACATAGATTGTTTTATAGTTGCAAAACAATCAAAGAATTCAAACTAAGATCAGAGTAAGTCATTTTTAAGGAAGGATATATAAGGATATATATCTAATTTACCCCCGAATTTACTTCACCTTTAATCCAGTCATTAAATGCTTATGGAAAGATGAGACATAGGTATTGTAATTGTTCAAATCATATGAATATCATATAAAATGTAATTAACTGACACAATGTCTTTTTTTTTCAACATTTTGAATTCTATTCTGTTACAGCTTTGCAACAATGCAAATGGGCATTTGGTATCATATGAGTCATTATTCACACATTGTGTTAAGCAACGTCTTTGGAGGAAAACCTGTTTGGCGTTTGGACTTTGCAGATGATGTCACCTGTCCATCATGCTCTGCAGGAAAATGATGGACTGCTCTCTCAAAGTCTGGTTCTATTATCTGTCCCAAGCAAAGAACACAAGTGATAGTAATCAGGTCAGCGAAACCAATAAAGCAATTAAACGGGAGAAAACCCAGGGAGCAACAACTGACAGGAAACCAAGACAGACTTTACAAAATAAAACAGGAAACCAAATACAGAACCATGACAATAATGGCCACAAACTTCGGGTTACAGCTGAAAGAATGGCATCAAGCAAACATTCACTGAAATTAGAAATTAGATCCCTCCCTAGGGTAGCCAGACTCGCCTTTAGACAAAGGGTGAGGAAGTAGGACGTTCGGAGGAGGCTTGGAGAAGAAACCCTTCTCCTTCACGTTAAAAGGGGCTAATTGCTCGGTATCTTTAAGGATGTCTCCTTAGGGTTTAAGCGACTGTGCATCTGATTTTACATCTTACTTGGAAAATTCTAATTCATTATAATTAAAATTATAATCAAATTATAATCAAGTACTTATAGTATTTCAAATATTCATAAAGCAAAATGAGTGCTGCAACTTTGGGTAAAGCGCTTACCTTAAGGGAAAACACGCTGTTAAATGTTGGCCTCTGACCTAAACCCCACACAGGATGGTCCAGGGAACTTGAAGCAAAGCCTTTGTAGTGGGATTACTTTGAGCACCATTAGGTGTGGTAGGGGTAGGAGTGTTGTTTTTGTAACACAGAACCATTGAGTCAATCAAGGAAAATCTCTGCTTACGTGTTTACTCCTGGGGTGTTGTAATAAAAAGATGAACACATCTCCTTAGTGCAACACGGACGAATACAGACATTGAGAAATGTTCAGTTATCCAGCAAAACCAACCTGATACTCTACGAATTTCAAGAGAGATGGTAACAGGACTTCCCTTCTAAAAAGAAGTGTTACTCACTCAGGTTTTAGTCAGTCAAGCCAGTTACCTGAGCCTCAGGAGGAGACCAGCAGCCTTTACCTGAATGTTGAGGGAACTTTCCCTCCGTTACAGCACATCACATTAACCGTGTTCCTTGTGGCACAATGGCAGGAGGCCGGTCATGGAGCTATGTTGGTACCAACTTGTTTATTGCAGGTTAGTAACAGTAAAACTGGGTAAAGGTTAAGAACTGCCAGATTTATTTGCATTGACTGTTCAACTCTTTGTTGTCTGCTGTAGGATGTACCATTGTCTTTGTCTCAGCCTTCCCAGTTGCCCAGATCATCGTAGGTGAGTATATATTTATATCTACTGTATATACATAATCTGTGTCCCAGATTGTCACTTACTCTGTTTACAAAATTGGGGAGGGAGCAAAACTGGATTTTGTGTGGGAGACAGTGTGTGTACTTTTGACTGGCAATGAGTAGCAACGCTAGGGCATCATGTTTCACTAAAGTGATTGGCAAGTTGTCAAAATCCCTCATCATCACTCACAGTTTACAGATAAATTTGCAAACACACATATTTGTTATGCTGTGCCAAAATGAACATAAGAAACATGTCTGGTCTTGATTTAGACCAAGCATGGATCAGACTTGCTCATTTGCAATTTGCAATTGACATTTGTAAAACAGGATGCTGCCACCATTTGCGTTATACATCTGAGTAGAAAACAGTTTGGTGGAGAAAGTACTGCTAAGAGGTTTGAGTTATATTGAGCTGCAGCATAAATGGATTTTGATTTTTCCGTGTATCGAACATTTGAAGTATGAGAAGGTCTTAGGCAGAGGGTGATTTATAGAGCGTAAACTCCTTTAAGGCAAATTTGAGATTTGTGATACTGGGGCACATGAATAAATAATATAATAACCACAGAGTTTAGGGCAATTATTGCTAAGAAGACTTACTGGGTCAAATAATAACAGGCTGACAAGACATTGTCTCAGTAGCAACTAGAGAACAACATACCACAAAGATTTCTCCTTAAACTTCCAGCTATACAGTATTTGTGGAAAGAAACTGCCAGTGTCGCTAATGGGTTTGACTCTACCATGAAGACATCCCACTTAGATACATCAACAGATGGATGGCCATTGCAAATTGCAGAACATATTTTACATGCAGTAAATAGAATAGAAGGGAAGAGCCATTGTTAGAAAGGAAGAGCCACTGTGTACATAGCAAAACACTACTTTTGTTTCTAACAGTTTTCCAAATGCCTCACTTTGTAAACAGGTGCAGTGTACATATATGAATGCCCGGCAGCGCCATTTATTCCAGTTTATGTGATGGTGAGTGGGATATGTGCCCTGCTGCTGATGGGTCTGTTGGCTTTGCCAAAGCTCCTGTCTCCAGCAGTGTCTAATCACATCATCTGGACTGTGTCCATGCTCAGCCTGGTCCTGTTCGTCTTCATCTGGTTCTTCTACGGTAAGCCACACTCGAGATTCTCCACACTATATTCACCGTGCGGCTGTTTATGTATGCGACATGTTCATTATGTGCATGTATAATCAACTATTCTTGTAAACGTGTACTTATTATAGCATTGTTTTTTTGTTTGTATGTTTTTTCTCATTGACTGTATTCATTCAATTATTGTGTTTCACTTCCAGGGAGTTACCAGATTTATTCCATACATCCACCCAACTACAAGAAGAACCTCACTGCCAGTGTCAATAGTTCAACTATATTTGACGGCAAAATGAACTCCACCTTGGGGAACCAGAGCCATCCAAACCTCAACCAAACATGGATGAGAGACAACAACCAGACGTTAAGGATTCAGAATGAAACATTTACCCGAAGTAACGTCAGCAGTGAGACCAACAGAAGCCCCCCAAACACACCAAAAGCACATAATGTGTTGAGTCTAGTGCCTTACTGTGCAAGAGCTGTGTACTTGTTTGCTTTTTGGACCACCACACTGGTCTATGTGTTTGCAGGAAACACCCTGTTGATACTGGCCTGTATATATGGTTTCATGGCATTTACAAGTAAGTGTGTAGCATATCTCACTCCCTGAACTGAACTAGATACTGTATTTAGACACTGTCAACAATCACATCAGTAGTAGTTGCACAGTAATTATGTTTCACAATGTACAAAGATCAAATAAAAAAGGAACACATTGTTTAGGTTGAATGAGGCAGGGAAGGGATGAATAAAATGACTTGAATGTTGGTTATGAGTCACACAACTTGAGAAATAAAGGAAAAATTTCAACAGTTCCTTTTGAGATTTCTGTTTGGAGAGAGAAACTCAACATCAGAGTTGCTTCATTATACACCATATGTTGTTGTAAGTGACTTCTACACACTTCTTTTTTTGTAATTTGATTGCACCACAGCTCTACTGGTTCCTGTTTCATTCTAGGATGTTAATGTTAAATGTGACTAAGTTTAAAAGAATGGGGCAGACATACAGTTAGACTTATATATTTCTGGATACTGACAAAATGTATGTTATCTTAGCTCTTTACAAAATGATATGGGACTTACAGCCATAGAATGTATATATAGTGTATAAATATACATAATCATAATTCACCTGTCATCATCACTGCTGTCCAGAGTCTTCAGGTTTTCATATAGTTATGGGATGGTGAGGGGGTGTTAGGAGGTGTGGAACCAGATGCAGGACTATTGATGGGGCACGAAGTTCAAACCAAAAGTATTTAATAACAAACAAAAGGCGCTACAAGCATGGCAGGAAAATCCAAGATCCAAAAGTCGAAGAAAAGGGTCATGCCATGGATACAAAGAACGTGGACGAGGTGACACAGAAAAAAACATGGAAACATTAAATGATGCGACAAGGAACAAAGGGAAACGCAGGGCTATATTTACACAAGAGGGCTCAGGGCTGACAAGACACAGGTGAGACATATGAAGATTATCAACACAGGTGAGGCAAATTAACAATCAAGAGACAAAGAGGCACAAGATGGGAAATCCAGAAACTTGACAAAATAAAACAGGAAACTTCAAAACATAATCACAAAATAAAAGACAGAGAACCTTAACAATATGCACAACTACGGCCAATTTCGAATCACCAGTTAACCTAATGAGCATGTCTTTGGACAGTGGGAGGAAGCACCCTGAGACCGCCCACACAGACCATGCAAACTCCACACACAAAGGCCGGTGGCTATTTTTGTGCTTCATAAATTAGATGCTGTGATGTCTTAGAGACTTTATCATCATTAAACAGAGACAAATGCTCAGTATAATAGTTGCAGTCAGCTGTTAAACTGTTTAATCTGAGCAAAAGACCACAACTTTTTATACACAGCAATTAATACTTTTGTAAACATTTGCACCAGCCGTTAATGGTCATTAATATGTACGTTTTCTTTGTGCTCAAATAATAGTACTTCTTATTATTGCTGGCCACTTTCTAGAGGATGACGGTTTCCTTTCTTTAATGTCTTTCTGCTTTAATACGTCCATTGGTTTGCATTGCAGTTGTCTAAAACACTGAAATCAGTGGCATGATCATGTCGTATATACACTAGAATGTTAAACCTCCTGATTTACGTTCAGATTTACATTCGGCTTATTATATCTGTGGCGTCGTTTGGATTTCTTCATTTGGAACCCTCGGAGGTTTGTCTCCTGTTCAACGCAGTCTCAGTCTGACATCTCCTCAGTAGGTGCGTGGTGCCTGGGCATGTCGTCAAAGCTCCGCATCCGTCCACTCACAAAATTGTTAACTCATAACTGTCATCCTCCTCCTGAGATGCAAAAGAGAACATATGAGGATGACTGGAGTCATGATTAAACTGAGAAATGTGAGAGTGAGAAACACACTATGTCGTATGTAAAACATTTAGCCTTTTTGTCACCTCTGTCTCCGTGACGTCTGTGGAAGGTGCTTCTGCCTCTTTTATCTTCTTGTGGCTTGCCCCATCCATGACAAGTAATGACAGAGAACGTCCTCCCTTTTTCATAAGCAAGCTCACATCTTCCAGATATTTCTCCTCCACATTTTGTCCGTTGACCTCTATCACTACATCACCCACAACCAGTCCAGCATTCTGTCCGGGACCACCAAGCGTCACCTAGGAGGGAGGGGGGGGGGCAAATACCACAACATTTGACAAACAAATTGTGCATAAAGTGTGTAAAAGTGTATGCCTTTCTTTGTGTTTTCTGTTTAAGGGCAAGCCAACATGTCATCCTCACCTGAGTGATGACAGCCCCGGGACCCTTTGGGAAACAGCCCAGGTTAATGCCAAACCCGAAAGGGCCTTTTTCAAGAGAGTAGAGTCTAGGTTTGCGCAAGGCGTCCATTTCATTTCGTGGTGACTGAGGAGAATTTGCTGAGGCCGGCACATTGCTCTGCTTTTCTTTTTCAGCAGCAGCATCACCCTCATAGAAGAGGACAGGGGACAGACCGAGCTGCGGAAAGAAAACTAGAATTACCACCTCAGAAATATTGAATAATTTTTGTCTGCACCAGCCAATCAAGCTACAGTTTATTGTCATGTCTGTCCAGACGGATGGTAAGATTTTCTGCAGAACATTATAATGTCACAGGGAAGTTACCTTTGATGTCTTGAACATAAAATTTCCTCATCTCACTGCATCGTATAATATTACATTTGTGAGACATTTTATTGTAATTAGCATTGAGCTACAGCCACGAATGTGTTTTGTTAGGACACAGTGGCCTTGACCTTTAACTTCCAGATGTTTGAACATTTGAGGCATCACAATGAAAAGAAACTGTAGTGGTTCACTGGCGTTCAAAAGGGGACACCAGTGAAAGCCTGCTGATATGTAGTATGCCCACCTTGGTGTAAAAGTCCAGGCCCAGAGGAGAGATGGCAGTGAGTGTCACCTGCTGTCCACTCTGTTTCACTCGTTCCACAATTTCCTCATGACTCAGTGACTCCACTGATTCTCCATTGACCTCCAACAGCAGCTCTCCATCCTTCATACCTGCCTTCTCTGCTGGACTGCCTTTGTCCACCTCGCGCAGAACATGATCTATTAATGGAGAACATACCAAAAAATGAAATCAACGACTAAAATCTTGAACGTCCAAATCTAAGTTGTTGTTTTTTTCCCTTACATGTGCGTCCTGATGTCACCTTCTCGAGTCGAAGGAGGAAGCCGTAGCCCTTTGGCCCAGAGTCCAGGTGCAGTTTTCTGGCTCTGTAAGGCAGGTTATATGGTACAGCCATGGTGGGCAGGATGGGCATCCGCTTTTGAGTGTAATACTTCTCACTCTCAGTGTCAATCACTAGGATGGTGATGTAATTGCCACATTTTTTCATCTGCAACAAAATTATCATTGCGTTATTTGTCATTGTTAGACAAGGACGGACTTTTGGGATATATATTTTATTGTAATGACTGGCAAACCACAGACCATTCTGGTGAGAGCGGAGAACGTGAGATCGGATACTACTGCTCCGTCCATCCACACCAGGCGATCTCCCTTACGAACCCCCGCCTTCTCAGCTGCACCTCCAGCCACCGGACTCACAGAGAATTGGCCTTTCACGCCTACAGAGCAGGAACGGAAGGAGATGCTGATTAAGACTGCGCTGACTTCAGCTTGTCTAATCTTTAACTTTGGACCTCTTGTGATTAGCGGGGAGACGTGTTACCTTCCAAAGGTGTGAAGCTGATGCCCAGACCTGAGGCAGGATCCCTGGTGATGTGGCAGAGTCTGGGTGGTTGGAAGCTCTTGTCATCCCTAGTCAGACCTCGGATGTCCTGACCCCGGGACACAGCTTTCTCATACTCCTCCCCATCCAGCACTAACAAACACATCTGGTGTCCACTTACTTTTATCATCCTAGCCACCTGATGCATAATCGGGAAACATAGCAGACACAGTTAACATGATTCGCTCGGAGTGGTTTCTGTTCTGTTTAAAAATGGACGAAGCGCATCTTACCTCAGAGTGAGGGAGATCGTCAGTATAGCGGTTGTTAATTTCCAGAAGTCTGTCTCCATCTCGGAGGCCGCCACGATCTGCTACCCCACCTGGCACCACATTTCTGACTATATGTCCTTGTCGCCCCTTCTCTACCCGCAGATTGAAGCCATAGGACTCATCTTCCTCGCGTTTGAGAACACACAGGCGTGGGCTTGGTGACGATGCAATGTCTGAACCAGAACAGACAGAAACGCGTTGTTATATTGAGCAGATTTTTCTCAGGCTGTACCACACTGATGTTAAAAATAGGCATGCAGGATACCGGCACCATCTGTGATGACCATCACTGGGTTGTCTATTCCCTCCTTAGGATTAAAAGTAAATTTCCTTCAAATGGAGAGATAACAGACATTTTACTCAAGTATCATCGCGATCTAAAAATCAGTTCTGAAATAAATTACTCCTTCTGTGCTCCACGTGGCCTTTATAATTTGACTTTAAAGTCTAGGTTTTTATTGAGTCCTCATTTGCAGTTAATTAGAATTTATAGTACACATTAGTCTCCTCTTATCGTGTCAAAGCAACGTTTATGTCTGTACGGTAGGCCTTATCTTGGGCCCAAAGTCTTCAAGATACCTATGTTCCAAAAGTCAACATGCAAACCCGAAGGCACATACAAAAATTCAAATTCTAACAGTCAACGCTGTAATTTTTCTTTTTACAGGTAAGTATCTTGGGCTCTGTGATTTGCATGATCGTCTTATTTTAGTGTCACTAGCATTCACATTGGCATTTGAATGATGACGCAGAAACATTTGATTAGAAAAAGAGACTTACGTGGTCGGACCTACGACTTCCACCAAACCTTGAAAAACAGAAAGCACACGAATGGACGAATGGAGTTTGGCAGCATAAAGTTACTTTGAAATAATGAATTTCCACACATTTGCAGGCACATTTACATAAGTAACCTAGTACTCATTTACAACCTGTATTGCTACCATACAACCCAGATCAAACTGTGTCACCTTGCACCAGTAATTTAACATTTAACAACGAAACTTCCATTCATATTAATTCATATTAATTCAACTCATATATTAATTTAAACTTACAGTTCTCCGAATGTCTGTGTCCTGTCTACTAAACTGCAAGCCTTCGTCTGAGCTCTGGATGACATATCTGGTGACTTTAACTATCATCTGAGGCACCATAAAACAGGGTATGACTTTATGCAATTACTTTTAGTCTTTGTCCTCTATAAAGGGGGAGGAGATTAAAAGCACATCAAAGCCCTGAAACTTACAAATAATTAGATAATAGCATTTCTAAACAAGCTAGTGCTGTAAGACAAGCAGTTGGGTTATTGCCTCAAGGCCGCCGACCGATACTGTGAAAGTCAGATATTGTTCAAATAAATAAATAGAAAAAAACATGTTCATTTCTTTTTTCCAAATCTGTGCCACCGTGTTCTGAGCCTCAGTGACATGGTTCTTGAGCAAGACTGTAAACCTTTTTCTTTCTTGCCTTTCCTTTGGGTTATGAAGCATCCATTTCTGGCCTTTTCTGTTTATTATTGTAGTAAAAAAAAACTTTTCCAAGGCGAAGTGGAAACAGGTGGTCAAAATTCATTCTCCAGTAGATGATGTTATGTGACTATCAGTGCAGACATTGACAGGAAATGTGCTAGGAGATCGTTTTAGTCTTTATTTGTGCACAGTTATGTGTTATGCACCTTCTTCATTACACCAGCAGAGGGCTCTATTAAAGAATATTGTTTCTAATTTTGCACAATTTCCCACTGGTCAATTAAAATATTCAACAATTCTCCAGAATTAAAGTCACATGTCACAAAAAAAACAATTGTATTTGATACTGGAAAAACAAACAAAAAAAAACAAACGGGCATCCAGTGATAAATTAAAATTAATGTATCCAGTTTAACACTCTTAGAGGCTGAAAGAAAATCAGCTTCCTTCTGAGCTGTAGAAAGATGTTTGACCTGTTTTCTTCTCAGTCCTGGGTGATTAGAACACCATTTACTAATCTACCCTCAGGTTTAATCTTTAATCACAGGTTATAATTACCATGGCCATTCTATGTCATAAAGCTGACTGACCTTCTTTTCTTGAAAGTAAAATAAACTAGTGTCACTTATGCGTTACTTGTTATCTTCAACCCTAACCCCTGATGGTACAAGGCCATTGTGCTTCTTAATCTTACTGCTGTGACACTGTGAACATTTAGGAGGTTGTTGCTGCCAAAGAAAAAAAGAAAACACAGACAGACCGTGCTTATCAAGCCCGTGGATAACTTGGCTCCCATGGTGACCATTGGGAGGTATGAAAATGTCTAGAGCCGACAAACTGAACTGTCCCTGTCCTCTAATCTGTAACACTGCTTATCTGCGAGGCACATCATATCAGTGATGCTGAGTCCTTGCTTCTCCGACACTCAAAAACAAAAACCTAGAGAGTCGCGCCACACTTTTGCTCCCTTGTGAACTCCAGCTCTCGCATCTACGTAGCATAAAATGTGCAACAAAGACACTTCGGGGCAGCTAATGGCTCACTGTTTGCCTTCCTCTACCGTAAACCTTATTTTTAACCTCCTCTGGACAAAGTGATCCGCCAGGACCGAGCAAAGATGAAAAGCTGATGCTCTTGAATGCTACAATTAGCTATAATTACCATCAGCACTTTTTACTGGCATGTGAATTGAATGTGTTCAGATTCACACAGTTTAAGTGATTTCGTCAATTCATAAGTGTTGATGCGCTGCAGTTGTGATGCTCTGTCATAATTAAATCCAAATGCAGCCCAAGAGAATACAAAGATAATACTGGTATGAGCCAGACACATAGAAAGGTCAGACAGAGAAAACAACTGGAGAGCAATATGTAATAAATGCAGCAACTGTCCCAAAAGGTGGGACAGATGCAACTGATGTATAAAAAAACAAAACAATCAACATATCATACCTGTATCTGATCTCATGTTGTGTTTCATTCCCAATGGGCTAGCAAACTACTCACTGGGATACAACAGTGGAAGCGTTCTGTGGCCAAACGTTTATTTTAACCACAGAGAGACTCCTCCTCTTCAGGGACACCAGGGTTAATGTTTAATCTATCTGTGATGTATTTTCAGCACACATACCAGTGTGTAGAGTCTTTGTTGCATTTGTTTGTGGACTGGAAGTACAAAACGTGTAACAAGATTGATTCTGACTGTTGCATCTCTGTAGTGAACTTTCACTTGGGAATTCTGGGACAGTCATAAGTGAACTTTAAACGCAAACTATCATATATCTGTGCCTGAGAACCTGGACCAAGGCCAAAGCTTGGTGAGAAGTTACACAAACGGGAAATGTCTGGGCACTGATTTAGACTTTAACAGACCGACTGGAAATGGAGAAATAAAGACTAAGTGGAGGAATGAGGATGATGAGCAATCAAAGGATATGGCAATAGGAGAAAAGTCCCTCAACCTTAATATCTGCAAGGCAGTCTTACAGGAGATATGAGGTTTTCATATGAGCTTCAGATTTCTGATGATGAAATCAACTCGGACACATGTTAAAATCTCAAAGCGCACCAAATCATAGAGAGATATGAGTCAGCCCACGCAACAAACCGAGACGTGCACACTGCATGCACTCCCTCCGACTCCTGGTAAACAGGTCTCATGCATTGAGATAATAATTTTAATATAATATAGAGATTACTTTTGGATGAAAGATTGTATAAAAAGATATAGCTTTAACGGCAACATTTAAAACTTTGATCACTGATGCAACAATAAGTTTCCCTTGATAAAAGAAATACAGTGTGAATGAGCGTCTTTGTGCTTTTCTAAGGCTGGCCAAAGCAGTCATAGTATAAGACAGAGATTCTCCACCGGTGGTCTGTGGACCCCTAGTGATCCGTGGTGTACTTGCAAAGAGTCTGTGAAAATAAAATATCTGTTAAAAATGATCATATGTCCTTTATAGTAATAGGATTATTTTTACTTAATTGTGCCTGAGACTTTATCTACCTAAACTACAGAGGGTAACAGGACTTTGTTTCTCTAATTACATCTGTTTCACAGGACCAGTGCATTTTATTAAGAGATCTCTTTCCCTGTTGCATTGTTCATTGACACTATCAATACACCATCTGCATCCCCTACTGTTTCAGTGGGCATACACCATTCATTTCTTAATAGTACTCTTATTGTCTTATTGTGAAACATCTGCAGGAAGGTGTTGTGGGAAGCTAATTAACTCGCATGGTCAGGTTAGCACTTGAAATTCAGCTAAGCTCATTTTTGATTAGGTGGAAACTTTTGCGGGGTTGTGAAGGTATAAAGTGTTTCGAGGAAAGCATGCTGCAATTCAGGACAAACTAGACATGCCACTACAGGACCAAACTGGCAATGCCACTTTTTTAACACCGTTTGAAGTCAAATACCAGTAGGAATATACTGTATTTATGGATTTGGTCACAGACAGAAAAGCAAGTTCTGTACATGATAAATTTCTAGAGTTGAAAGTGTCTTGTTTTAACATGAGAACGTACTGTATATGCAGCACTATAGCGCTCATTTTAGACTCAGTCCACTAGGTGGAAACAAAGTCCAGGTCAAAAATTGTCAACAGCTAAAAGGCAGTCCTGTTTGTTTTTTGGGGTTTTTTTGCATGTCATTACAGTAATTGTGTTTGTTTGTTGTTAATTATAATTTTGTGTGAATGACACTTCATATCAATAACAAAATCTAAAAGTGTATGTTTAAATTTCAGGAAAAATTTGACCTTTCCCGGTGTGATTTGATTCCAGGTTTTATTATAAGGACAGCAACAGCTCCACGCTCTACGTTCACCGTTCAGACCTTAACATCAACTTTTCTTGACATTGTCGGCTTGGCCTTAGACAAGCAGTTATAACTAAATATGCTTCCTCCAGCTGGAATGGAGCAAAGGCCCGCACACAGTCAATTAGTAACTTCACTTGAACTGCTGTTCAAAGGTTAAGCTACAATATATTGCACGTGATTGAGCGGTGTTTGTGAGAATGAAATAGAAAATCAGTCAAGACGATTTGTGCAAGTACGAGTGAGAATGTGTGTTCTTAAATCAGTGTTACAATAGCTGGGAATCATCCACCACATTTGACAGGGGAGGTGAAAGAGGTGGAAGCGTGTTTAAAAAAAAAAACAAAAAAAAAAACCTTGAACCTGCTAGATGTCAGACAAAACAAAACACAAGGAGTCTGTGTTTACAGTATGTTTCCTGGATCGGGAGGAGTGATGAGGAGAAGAGGGAAAAGGAGAGAAAAAGAAAGAGCCCAGTGGAGCTTTTCAATCCCAGTTCCGGATCCAAGTGCCTGTCCCTCTCATTTGTCCCTAATGGGATCCTCCCAGCCACAGGAAGACACGAAGCTCCCATCTGTGCCTCACTCCTTGCCAAAGCACTGGAGTGTACTTGCGGTCAGAAATCTGTGAGGGAGACAGTTACCTTTTTATAAACTTAACCCCATTTGTTATACATATCTCCAGTCCAAGCACAGCTGCTCTTCAGAGGACCTCACTTGACTTTTCATCAAGCTGCAGGGGATGAGAAAGAGTAAAGAGAGATGGGGGACATGTTGCTGGAGAACCCAGACAGAAATATAACTAGAACTGCTTCTCATTTAGCTCGGAACCTGAGGCTTATTCCAGCTTCAGCAGACCAGTGTGACATCCTTGCAGAGAGTCCGAAGGCCACTCTTTTAACGTGGCACACATGGCTTCTCTGTTAGTGTCTGTGTCTTGTGTTTCCTCAGCCGACGAATCCATGGCAACAGCAGCTTGAATGGTCTATTCAGAGAGGCCTCCACTACACTCTGCCTCTGAAACTATAGATTAGTAAACCAAATGCATGGCTGGTTGGATCCAGGTTTTGCCCACTTGACAAGTAAATTAGCTATATCATTAGATGTGGCCCAGGTAGACAAACTCATCAAAAAATTAAAAATGAAAGGTGAACCGCTTTTTATGCTTCATGCATCCCTCCGTCACCAGAACGGCAACTGGTCTCCAAATGATTTCAGGCACATTCAGTTTGTTTAATACATAGATACAGTTTATGTTTTAATTAGGAGGTTTCTGCTTTTCTATAGGAAGTTTACTAAAACTTGACAAAATTAGACATTTTTTAAACTCTAACATATCAATAAGATGAATATAACACAGATTCTATAGCCAAAAACTCTTTCTTGCTCACTTACAAACATTTATCCCTACCCCCAACGCTTAACTTGATTGTGAAATATATGCTTGCGGAGCTTACCGGATGGACCACAATCCAGATGATGTCCAGTAGAAAAACAAGAAAAGCGGTGATGACGTTGCAGAGATTTACAGAGAAATCCTTTGACAACGCTTGCTTTAAGTTCACACAGTCTTGAAATGAACCAATTCACATCATTTGTCTGGATGGATCTGGATAGTTCTTCTGCAAAAACGACTAGTCTTAATCCTAAGGATGTTGGAGCTGACGGATCCCTGAAATAAATTGATTCCAGCTTGCCAATGTATTTTACGCTCAAAATCATTTGTTCATCAATGCAAAAACACTCGACATGCATCGTTTAGGGTTTCCTCTTTTAGAGTTAAGCACAAATAAGATTGAGAATGTGTCTGCAGTTGTGTAACAGTTCTGATTCACAGCTTTACTCTCTTTCATTTCCAGCCTCTCGTAAAGATGACCAACAATAATGGAATCAGTTGACCTTCCCCGAGACCTTATTATAATAAGTACAACATGTAAAACATGTAGAGTCTTATTAAATAAGGAGTGAATAATCTTAGGTGTCACATTGCAGAGAAGTTGTTTAAGGACCTTACTGCATTTGACAGACATCAATGGTGTGTGATTGACAAATACCATGTAGTCATTTTCCTGCAAACTCTCTTTCCTCATAAGCCATAATTGCTGGCTCAACAGAATGAGATATCTGCAAACGGGTCAGTTCATTGGAAAGATAGCTTTCACAGCATTCAGTTTTACATTGAGCAATAAGCAGACATCCTCTGCCAACAGAAATTGTGGATGTAAAAAAGGGAAATGAATACTGGGGTGCACACCCAACATCCAACATACATTCCATGGTCCATATGTTAACACATTGTTATTATTCCGTGCAGGCTAAAAGCACAAACTGTGCAATGGCTGTTTATAGTCATCTGAATTAATTAATCTGAACTGAATACTACATACACACTAGATATGCATTTTCTGCTGAGGTTGTGTAATCAGCTAATGGGAAAGTTTTGTCATTTTAGGTGAACCATGCTAAATACACGTACACCAATTATATCTGATAAAAATGCAATTCCGTCAATGATATGACATGTAATGAGAAAATGGTGGACAGTTCGAATATAAATTTTCATGAAAATACAATTAAAGTTGTTTAAATGCCCTCTGAATTCAGGAAAAAGTTTAAAGTTTAATTTGAGTTCAGAGGGATCTGATTGGCTGAGGGGAACAAGTGCTCAGCCGCCGTACAAACGCGTAGGAATGACGTTAATTTACAAAGACGAATGATGTGGCAAAAATCAAAGGGCGAATAGAAAGAAGTAGTTCCACTTGTGCATTTGTTCTTCCATTGTTTTATCTAGACGTCCATCGTAGCAGGTTGATATATCAAAGAGAATATAAAATGGTGTAAGTGTGCTAAAGAAAGAATAAGTATACACGGTATAATGCACTTTTTAAAAAGTGCGACTACGTATTCATCCGCCCTGTTAGTGCACTTCCATTTCCGGGATGTTCTCTCTGCTGACCAACCTCCACCGCCATTGCAGGTCCAGGGAGTCGGTGTAGTGGCAGTCAGTCGTTAGCCAAGGGAAGACCGCAAGTTAACAGTCAAGCGACGACCAAAAAAGTACCATCGCGCCGACAACACGTTTTAAACAAGGCTTAGGGTTCACTCACAATTGGACTTTTAGACTAGAGGCTCCCTGGCTGTCTGTCTAGGACCTGAGAGACGCAGCCGTAGTTTGTTAGCATTAGAAGTAACCGGAGGAGAGAGAGAGGAACCGCCATGGCTCAGATCCTGCCTATCCGCTTCCAGGAGCACCTGCAGGTATGTGGATGAATGAACGGTTAAATTGTTTGGTAAAGTTTGTCTATCAGTCACAACCACTGCGAGACTGCCTGTCCATTCAGGGACTAATACAAGTGAGACATTGCTAACAAGCTAAGTTAGCTTTTGCGAGCTATGCTAACTAGCCTGGCAGGGTGGATGACGTTTATCTTAGCATGAATCTAGCCCTCTTGCTAACACTTTGACTAGTCACCCTTGCTCTTGATTTAAAGAATGAAAGTCTGCAGTGTACACAACAAACGGGCGTACAAACGGTGCCGGTTGGTTGTAATCACATGTGACGTGGATTTTTCTGAAGTTTCATCGACCATGACCAAATTCGTAGCAAAGTGTTTTCTCGAAGTGAATACTGCTGTAGTTAGTGCCGATTGTCACTGTCAAGACTGTGTCGTTATCAGATGTATTCATTTACTAGTTATTCTAAACAAGTCTAAGGTCAGCGTTGATCCGACTTCAGTACATTATCTGTCACCACGTAGGACCTGGCAGCCGAATAAAAAGTAAATATATCGTAACTTTCACTGTTAACTTGTGTGTGCGGCTTCAATATGTGCGTCGTCTGTTTCTTTGAAAGCGATTATCCGACCTCAGGAGGATATCACGTTGGCTGGTTGTAGAAATGGTCATGTGGTGTGTCAGATAGCTATCCAACTACCCATGTTGAATGACTTTGCCGAAGTCGGCTGGGGTTCAAGTGTTCACTGCACAGGACCCTTTTTTTCGTTTTGTTTCGGTTTCTTTTACCTGTAAAAATAAAATAAACAAAAAAACTTTCGACTAGATGTGGTAGCACGGTATCGACTGTCACATATTTTTGTACAGCCACTCGGTTTTTCCTCAACACGTACTACCTGGATTGTCCTTTCTGCCTGGTTTAAATGGCCACACCTTTACTATAGCCTCAATAAAACAGGTCAGGTTGAGGAAGCAGGAAGCTAATGGATTCAGTCTGGAGTGCTGATTTTCAAGGTGTAATGAATAAAACAGTGGCATTCAGTGTTTCGTTCACATGAAGAATTTGATCTGCCCATCTCTTGACTTTTAATTTTTTACACAAATGTTTGTCCTTTCTGAACACAAAAACAACTTTTTGCCTCATAAGACTTCACTTCAGTCTAAAGGTCTAACATGTACCTGTTCCTTCTTTTCTAAGTAGCTCTGTCTCTGCTTAACTAATGTTTCCTGAAATTTGGTGGGCAATACAGGTACCACTAAATTTCACTAACAGTCTGATCAGGAATAATAGGGCTGTACTAAAGTAA
The DNA here is from genome assembly GCF_022458985.1 of Mugil cephalus. NCBI lineage: Eukaryota > Metazoa > Chordata > Actinopteri > Mugiliformes > Mugilidae > Mugil > Mugil cephalus. The sequence continues at coordinate 6,981,587 of NC_061784.1, forward strand.
TGGGCTGCAATAAGATCTATGTAACATGGCTGTGTTAGCCAAAGCAAGCTAATATTAGTCCCATTAACTACTGTCAAGTATTGTGCAACAGATGCAGCTGTTGTAATAATATATATTTAAAGATCTGTGCACTTTGAGTATAGTTTTTCAGTATCAAGTTGAAACATCTGACTCTCAACTGGATTTCTATATACAAAACAGATGCCTGTGTTTTAGCTGCTTAAATAAGTTGATGTCCCTGCTGCTCTCATTTCAAATTCTCTGTGTGGGTTTTGGTTGTCTATAATTTGATCATCCCACACAAACACAAAATAGCTCCATACCCAGATCAGTGAGTGTGTTTTTTATCACTAGTCACAGCAGACCTGTTGCTGCAGCTCCTCTTGCCACCACCTTTCTGCATGTTGTTGTTATTGTTCAGTACCACCAGTACCTTTGTTACCTCAGGAAATTGAACACTGTCAAGTTTAGGATTTTGGAAACAAAATGATACCAAAGTATCTGCCCTGGTCCTGAGTGGACACTGATCCATAAAGAGAGGTCAGGGTCAGAACCATTGGAGTTAATTGTAACTTTTATGATGCTCAGTTCAGCAGATTGTGGGTTCAAGCCTGTGGCTCTTGAGTTTATCATTTCCTCTTGCTATTCAGAAACTGTGATAATAGCGAGGTGTAGTGGCTTTTGTTCATAACAAGTGCATCCTGCAGGTTTTTGTCAGACTTTTGTGTGCTGTGCTCTGTTAAAATCAAACAAATGTGTGACTTCATCTTAAAACCTTTTAAAACCATCTTAAAACCTGTGGTATTAATATCCTTGTCTATGTGACAGCATTTGATGAGTTAATATGTAGGCCACAAGAGATTGTATGGAGGCCGGCCTCACAAAGCTCAAAGGCCCTTTGTGCCTACAGTTACAATGAAATTATTATTGAATGATTTTTGACGCTCTTGTTAAGTCATTTTGACTGGGTTGGAGTGAAGAGAGAGAGCAAGTCAGAGGTGGTGACTTGCAATTTGATTGTATTAATTCAACTAATATTTTATCTTCAGCTAAAGGAGAACTCGTGTAAAAGTGATACTATAATTTTGGTGCAATCACACTAATATAATTTTGCAGTGAAATGGAAACTTTTAATCTGAGTGAGATTGATTTAATTCACTGAACAAATATGAAATGCACAAAATGAAGCTACACACTACATGTTCTACTTTTCTACATTTCATCAAACTACTTGCAGCTTTTTGTTTGTAGCATTGTTCTTGTGCAATTTTGAATAATGATTCAATAACATTTTAATAACATTACATGAAGCTACATTGTGGACCTCAGGAAGACTAGCACTATACTATACTAGCTCTTACATAATGATATAATTTGAAAAGCTGTGACTTGACCTGATTTGTGTCACTAAAACGTCGTAATGTCATTTTGTGTGACAAATCAACTACCAAGGGGTCTCCAGCAACTAATCACTAATGCATGACTTGCATATGCTGTTCCATGCATGTTTCACGGCATACATCACTTGGGGAGCTTGTGCATGTTATTAGAACTGAAAAATATGACCTGAAATGTATAATAGGAATAGTTATTTTTGTGTTGGCTCAGGTACAATGTGCTGCTAGTGCAGAATGTAGGAAAGATGTTCTGTCAGCTTATTGGTACAGTAGAGTCATATGATCATCCAGAAACAACTCTGCCACAGTTCAGAACTCAGTAAATGTTAGTTAGTTGCTTAATCTATCAATATATTCACAGATAAGCAATCAACAGCTGTTAATAATCATGTTGTTGTTTTAGTAATTGTTTTATGCAAAAATGTCATTAAAGTATTTTATGTTTTTAGCTTCTACATTATGAGGATTTGATCCCTTTTCTGTCACATTATACTAAAGTCTTATTTGAACTAAACATCTTAACACAAACTTAAGTGGAGTTATTTCACTATTTGTTATCATGGCAATAAAACATAGAATTGTAATGAGATCAATTAGTTGTTAAACACATTCATGTGTGCATGCTATGTATCAACAAATGTCGTGTACTTTATGTATGTAAAAGTTAAGATAATGAATGAATACAGCCATGCAGATGACTCATGCACTAATATTGGCCTTTCCTACTGGATATTGACTTGAGTGTGCTGCCTTGGTCTTTTTATCTTGTTTCCCTCACTCTCTACTTCAAACTCTTCAAACTATGTGTCCTCTGTCATCCGGTCAACTTGCATAGCTTGCAGTTTTATATGTCAACCATTTATATTATATGCTGTTGACTCCCGTTAAAGACATTTAATGGCTCAAGTGCCAATTAAAGTGCCTGTATCTGACAGCGTTGCATCGTTCCCTCACGTTACACAGGCCACTTTTGGACTCCACACTTGAGCACTCGTGTTGTAGGAATTTTATTTCTACGGCTATCTGCTACTTATGACAGAGCTTTGGTATAAGTCCACAGTGTTGTCACAGAATATTACACAGGATCATAGCAGGAAACCGAGAATACGTGATGTTGAATGAATGAATGAATGAACAGGCCCAGGAGCTCAGATGTTTTGAAACAGAATGAGATTAAGATGGGTTCTCAATACCTGCTCTTTACCCGGCAGCTGGCTCTGTGCAATCTTTAAGAATGACTCTTGGATCCAGTTAATGTGATGGTAGTATGGCGTCCACTCTCTGTTGACAAAGTCTTCTCCTGCAACTAGTCATTAGTAAGCAGGGTTTGACAAGCCATGCTTGTGTTGATTATTTTCATGGGGAAACCCGTGATAATGTGTTGGCTCAACACAGTATTTCCTATACAAGTCCATGGTGACGCATTACTCCTATTTACCTTTTTTGTGGATACATGTATGTTTCCCAAGTGTACATAGTAATTCATGTTTGCAAAACTTGGCAACAGATTGAAGTTATTATGAAACATGGAACACATTGTTGCTAAGAGTATAATATCTGTTTTGGACTTGACTATGATTTTCCAACTTTATCTAGGGGTGCAAAGTATCTTCAGTTCCTGGCAGTTAACAATATAAATAATGTGTCATGACCAAAAGAAATAAAATAAGACTGCACAAAGTTAGGGGGAAAAACTGTTCTGAATGTGAATTACTGTTTACAATTGGGCTTCAACATTGTTCTGTTGTCTTGGGAAGGCTGTGAACTAAATACACAATTTAGCTTTGGCCATTAATTCAAATAAATATTGTGGTTAGCTTTAAATTAGATGTTGGTGCTCTGGGAAAGGATTTACGTCTCTGAAAACTCTGGAAAATCACTTCAAATACTTGGACTACATGAAAGTACTTTAGATGCATTTCAGTAGTCTTTCATAGGAAATTTAGTATTTTTGTAGCAGTAATACATTCCTTCTGTTTGTCCTCTGGGAACAGCGTTTATTGCACCACAGCCTTTATATATATATATATCCCCTACGGTTTGCATATTGCACTTTGAACGATGTTAGTAAATGACCAGCTGGGACCTCGTGACAGGCTGGTGAGGATGCAGATCTGCTGAACAGTCCACATTCTGCAGCACTGTCCAAATGTACGATAAAACAGAGAAAAGGGAAACTGCTGTCTCACAGCCACCTCAGCAAGAAGTGCTCTGGAGTGGAGATGGATGAGTTCCAGAAATGCACACATTCCTTCCATCGGCCCCCCTCCCTTCAACTCTCTTTATCTCGCACCAAAGGCAGACTTTTTGCTCCTCACCCCTGGGCTGGTCACATGTCCCCCGCCAGTGGACTCACGGCAGAGGAGGCAGCACAGCACTGAGCAGACCTGTTGTTTCAGTACTGGTAGACAATGGCTTCCCGGTTTCCTGTTGTGGAGCATTGCAATGAAGTGCTGCAAGCCTCAGCACATTACATAGCACATCCTTCCATGCCCTGCCTTGAACTTTACATGTGCAGGACATACATGGGGATTTTTTTCTGCTGAGCAAGTCGCTGCTTTCCTTTAAAGGAAGAGCATATTGGTTAAATCCACAGAAGGGACTCCCTTAAGGTCATTTGGAATAGTCCAAATTTGCTGACTGATTCCTTATCTCTGCGAGATGATGTAGCAACCATCAGCTCAATGGCCTGACAGTAAACGTGAATTTACTGTTTGACATGACTTCCTTGCACAGTGCTTTCTGAGCTGAATGACTGCCTGCTATGGATCCGATTACATCCTCTTGAGGATTGCACGATGTATTATTTATTTGTACTGAGAGTTACGTCAGACAATGTCATTGAGTTTTGGAACCAATATCCAATAGATGGCTGAGTATATTGCACAAATTACAGGAAAGCTGTTATGGGCTTCTCATGCTAAGGAAATGACCAGGTTGGTCAATGGCATTTGTAATCTGTTACATGTTTTCACATTGAAATTGAAGCACTCTGTCTACAATTTCAACCAACAGCAGAGGCTCCTGGTAATAAATAAAATAAATAAAAGCTCTAATTTGGTAGCGTTTGTTTGGATTTCTACTTCTGGCCAAAGTATTATAGTTAAAACATAAATCAGGAAACCTAGTACTCTAGTACTTTTAGTGAATATACAGGATGTTCATTGCTTGATTTTCCAATTAGTAATCAGTCCCTGATGAGAGGATATGGTTTTCTAGGGCTGTGTAGGGTATTGATTCCCATCATATTCTACTGTGAACCTCTTAAGTTTTAAGAGTTTTGAATCCAGACTGAGTCCTGTATGCTATCTCATTCCAGGGACCGCAGCTAGATAATCTTGCTTAGTTGAGTAATTGATCCATAACTGCAGATAATCCTCAATAACACATACAGGAAGTTGATAAAGATGACCCTCATTTTCTGATGGTTGTCTTTAAACTTGAAGTTAAAGTTCACATTGCTTGGCAATTTTGCTCACCGTCTCTTGGCTTGCAGTAATGCAGCAATTTACCCAACAGTAATATCATGTGAAGAATGGAGTGAGGAATGGGGTAGTGAGGTGGGGTTAATGGTTTAATAATGGATTAATCCATTATTTGCCCAGTGCTCTCTTCCTTTGTAGCGGCTAAATGAACCAGTCTGTTTGGTGCTATGATTGTGTTGTTGTTCCTTTTAGCAACATGCCTCGTCACCAGATAAGTCTGGCCCTCAGGCTTCTCTTGGATAACTGTCCAGTCTCTCTAGTGCTTTCCTTTTGCAACCCTGCTGTTAATTAACTGTTAACTGGATTACAAAGTGTAATCAAAGCAGCTAGCAGCTAAGCTAAATGCAGCAGCAGGAAGCCCAGGGCAAGTTAGACTGAATGGCTAAATGATTTTCCACGTATATTGTAGCTCCACTGGTTTGACCTGCTTTCCCCCAAATTCCTGTTCATTGATGTCACAGCAACATTAGGCCACAGAAGTGCTTTACCATAAGGCTTCAATGGCAAGACAGTCTGCCAGACCAGACTGTAGTGTGGTCAGTCTTCTGCCACCTATATGTGTTTGTTTTTCTTTATTCCATGGCCCAGGGTTAACATATTCATTGTGATTAGGCCATGTTCTCTTTCCTGTTTTACGAATGCTTTTCATTGTGAATGAAAGGGCTTCCTGCTGCTCCCAGAATAGATGACAGATGGCACTGTCAGAGAGAGAGAGAGGAAGAGAGAGAGAGAATGCACGTAAATCTGTCTAGGAGTATTGTGTAATCGTAGGGGACAACCTCCCTCTTGTGATTATGCAGACATACCTTGGTCTGGTTCACCCAGATTAGAGAGATGATTTAAGGCCAAACGGTTTATTCACACAGACTCTGAGGTCCCAGCCGCTGCGTGGGATATACTTTGACAAATGAATTGTGTGTTTAGATCTACGTTTAGTCAGTTTCAGGGGCAGCGGTGGCTTTTATACTGTCTGTTAATGCAAACTGTTACTAGTAATTACCGGGAGCAGATGTAACCAGGGTCTCTCTCTCCAGGCTGTTTGCCTTGTACCAGACAAGGCTTCTATAAATGTGGTCTTAGTAAACAAGGGTTCTCTGCCGTACAATGGCAATGATAAGAGGCATTGAAACTGCAGTGAGGTTACTGTATGATGTCACCCCCCCCCCAGCAAAGAAAAAAACACCACAGCTTTACAGCAGTTTTCGCTTCTTTCGCCATGACCACACAGTTGTTCTGCCAGATCCTTTATTTCAATGTCATTGAGAGGGAACCGGGTTACACGCTGTTAAAAGAATGTGGGTGGGGCAGGGCTGGGAGAAGGGTGTGTCCTGTCATTGATAAAAGGTGTTCCCATTTCTTTGGGCAGTTCTCGGAACTGGTGGTTTGTGTTCGCTGATTAGGACTGAACCTTGGCAAATTGTTGACAGTGCAGCCACATGCTCTCATTATTAAGCCCCGAAATGAACACTCTCTAGCAAACATGGATATGTTATGGCTGTTGCTGCCAAGTCTTGTCTTTTTTTTTTTCTTTTTTTTTTTTTGGCAGAAATCCAGTTTGTATTCACAAAACTACTTTTGGCATGTCTCTGCTCAAGTATAACAGTAGTATTTGTCCTTCAAGCACAGATCACTAAGATGCAAGTATAACATTTAGTTATATAGTTAAGTACTCAAGCTAACTTGTCATTCAGTTATGTAATTTGATCATGGCAAGTTATTTATGGCTATGAATGAGTGTGCTTCCTACTTAGAGAGAATATATCCCAGGTTTGTGCCTCTGCAGACTATGTTGTGCAGTTTTGTTTTAGTTGGAATATTTGCTTTAAAAATACATATATAAAGAAAGTACAGTTAAAGTAATTTGTGCTCTGATGACTACTTTGTGTCTAGAAATATGTATTGTCATATTTTGCTCCACACAGTTGTAGGAAATTATCCAATAGTTGTATATTAGTAATTGCAAAATAAAGGAAGTTGCAACAGCAAAACGTGGGCTATGGTAAGTGTTTTTGATAGTTTCATTTCCTCAAAGTTCACTTCACAAACAGCGTTTCCGTTTGCAGCTCATGCACAGCACGACACTAGGATATGACTAGATGAAGAACGGTTGTATTTTGTCATTTTGAGCGTTATAATTTGTTTTGCAGTGATTCTATATTAGAACTGCAACCACAATTCATGGTTTGCACTGTACCAGAGTCTTGACACTGCTGCTGAGAGTGGTTTTGGCACCGCTATCCATTGTGGCTGTCCTCAGTAGGTACTGCTGTGTCAGGGTTTGTGTGAGGCAAGCAGCATGCCCTGTTTCCAGCCCTGGCAGTAAGCTGGTCTGCAGAAATTGTTGGTTTAATGTGTTGCAAATCGGTTCACTCACAGCCTCGGGCTTTTGTTTCTGCACAGGTTGAGCCTCTTAATGTCCTGTATCATATTTTTGTTCTGTTAGGACACTAGCAAGTCAGGGAGGCTGATGTAACACAGGTGAACTATGCTATGCTCTTGTTGGTGAATTGCAGTAGCCCAGCCTTAGGATTCATGTTTACCTTAACAATACACAGGATAACACGCTACAACAAGTGCGTCTTCATGCTGCAATACTGCCACACATCTCCTTAACAACCCCCATCTAACCAAATACAATTTCTAAATAACTTAAAGCAGAGTTTGACCTTGAAACGTAGCTGGTTGTCAGACTGCCGGGTTGTGTAACATGGTGTGGTGTAGTTTCCTCTTTGGCCCATGCTTTGAGGACTTGGCACTGGATTAGCTCTCCACCCAGCTCCCTAACTGTCGTCATCACTCCACAGCTACTTTGGTAGTGCAAAATAGTTTAAAGTCACATCTTTCTTGTTGAGCATTGTTGTGGTTTGTTCAGGTTCAGACAATTTGATCATAGTTTTACTATTCCATTTAATTTTCACCATGCACAGTCTTAACACATTGATGAGAGAACATGGAATTTTACCTGTTCATTTTGCCATATAATTCCCCTGGCACCTCTTAGGAAAAGCTACAACAGATTGTAGCAAAGTTAAATAGAATAACAACGCATTCTGCCTCTAAAATTGCTACTTTGTGATGAAATTGTGTCGTCAAAGACTTTCTAACAAATCTTCTGACATGTCCCCTTCTTTTATTCCATTTGTCTTAGCTCCAAAACTTGGGCATCAATCCGTCCAACATAGGCTTCAGCACCCTCACCATGGAGTCGGATAAGTTCATCTGTATCCGAGAGAAGGTGGGCGAGCAGACTCAGGTGGTGATCATCGACATGGCCGACCCCAACACACCGATCCGCAGGCCCATCTCTGCTGACAGCGCCATCATGAATCCAGCCAGCAAGGTCATTGCACTTAAAGGTATGGCAATGCATTGGTATTAAATATTCCACATTTTTCTAATTGAGCGTAGTGAGAAATGATTAGAAAGACAGAGAGCTGTACTGTCGCATTTTTACTTCATTGTTGTATTTTACCTAACCACCTGTAAAGGGGCTTGCAGCATTCAGTTCTGACATGTATGTTCTTTAAAGCAACATTATCCATTTAAGAATTTGAGAGTTGTAAATGATTTTCATCTATTTATGTCCATACTCTTCAGCTACTTTAGTTTTCCACTGTAAAGTAGTTTTATTGACCAACATGTATGTTTTTTTTTTCCAGACATTTGTCCTGTAAATACTCAGAATAGCATATTTTTATTCTTTTTGTCCAGCATCCATGATTGCTTTGACTTTTTTGTTGTTTTTGTTTTTGTCTTTTCTATGTTCTTTTTTCTTTACTGCTTTCTTATGTGTTTGCAGATGGTGAGTTGAAATTTAACTACTTCATTGTGGAAGTAAAATCCTGTTTTCAAGACAGTATTTAAGAGCAAATGACACACTATTACTATTATAGCTGACATTATCTTCTACTATTTTGGTGGGTTTGGTCCAATGCTCTTAAAGCCTGTAAGCTAAATTGTAGATTTTAATATATTCCACATTTTAACTGGATACATTTTTGGAACTTTTTCCACATGTAGGCCACTGAAAATATTCCTTATAAACAGGATTTAGCTTTCACAGCCTTACAGCTTGCTGGCATTCCATCATTTTTATGTTCAAGTGATTTAGAATTTGTTCATGTGATAATATTATGGGTAAAATGATTTCATTTTAATTCACATTTCTCAGTTTTCATTTGAAATCCATGTCGTCTTCCATCTGTGTGAAGTTGCATTTACCCAGACCTGATTTTCACTTCTTTCCTAGCTGTGGTTAATATTTGATATTTTATTTTACAAATTTGACGTTTTCGGGAAAGAAAGGTTACCATTTAGTCCAACTAGAGGAAAGCATAGAACGAAAGCATTGGCTTGTAGTCTAATGGCAACATTGATTTGATTTCATGTTCCGTTGAGACCTTTTTCTATCGTGAGTAGTCCCAGATGAGGAAGGAACTGGGTCAAAAACAGGCTTTGGATAGTAAGCTGTAGGACTTTCTTGTCCGGATGTTCAAAGTAGAGTTTCGATTTAATAGATATTACTAGTTTTGAAGTACCAGCATCTGTATGTGTTTAGCTCTGTACCTTATTTGGGCAAAAAGCTTTGAGTAATATTTTTTGGCTTGACTACCTTCCTGTGGTTAACATTTTATGCTATTATATGAGTGGATGCCTGAGTCCCTTGGTCATTCAGACATCCTTCCTTCAGTGTATCTACCCCAGTTCATTTACATGTGAAACTGTGTAAACTAGTAATCAGATGTAAAAGAAAATGTTTTTATTTCATGTGATTCTATCTAATGGAGCTCAGTAAATGTTAATGTTTTCCAACAAGGAAGTTATAGTGGACACTGTAGAATGTTGTTGTTGGGTTTATGCCAGCTTTGTAATAGTAAAACAGTTTGACAGGTGTCATAGTGTGCATATACTGCTCTGGCTCTCTAAATAGACTTAGTACATATTCTTATTACAGTTGTTTAAACTTCTTTGTTTTGCTGATGGTCCACCTAACTTATCAGATTGTAGTGCCTTTTTTGTTCACCTGTAATGATGCAGCACAGGGTCAGTGTAGACCCTCCTTTCTGTTTCCACCCTCACTGTCTTCCTTGTTCAGTCTGCCGTCATTATACTTCTCAGTCGACCTTGTCACGTGACACAGTATGAGCCTTAACCTTTTCACGTAACCATGTCTGAAGAACGGAAACACTGCGTTCACACACACACACACAAACACCTCCAAACCCTAATCATGGTTGAATTAAAAATCCCTTTGCTTGCTCTTTGAAATTTGGCTGTGGCTGAAAGTGGTCCGTTGGCCACACTGCTTATTATACTTTGATCCCATGGCTTAGTGATGGCAATCTTATCTTGATGGTTGTTGTGCTAACGCATTGGTCTTTGCTTTTTCTCACATTGTCGATGAGTATTAAATAATGAGCAAATAAGGGAGTCACACTGCTTCTAAATAAAGCTTTAGCTCACTAAATTAACTCTCACTAATAAGACAGAAAACGCAGGTGAGTGAACTTTTTTTAAACATTTAGTGTCTGGTCTGTTACTCAGAGATCACAAAGCATATTTAACTTCAATTGTAGGTTAATCAGCCATAATCATCATTGGACACCTCTTCCATCCCTGTCTAAAATCTCTGATTGCTCAAAATGTACCCCTCAGCTTTAAACGCACCTCTTTTTTTAACTGTCCTGTTATATGTCCACTGTTATACAGTATATTTGTCTCAGATGCAGATGTGTTTGCCTTTTTTGTGAGTTGTTTCTTGCTTCTACCTTCCGCTTTTTTTTTCTTCTCTCTGAGGGGTGTTCATTTGGTGGGGGTGGCCATGTGGTCGGACATGATACACAACACACACTTGCATTTATGAAGCCCATCATGTGGTCAGTTTAGTCATGGTTCTGTGGGACTTTCCTGTGTTCAGCCATTCACACTCAGGGAGCACTAGCAGCACCTGTAACACACTTTGCGACTTAGTTTGCTCACTGCTTTATTAATTAAGTTGCACATTGAAAATAACTTTTCTGTCATTTTTAAAGTCCTTAATCCGTACATAAGCTGAACTACTGTGTTTTTTGGACTGCTGCGTAATGTATCAGTAGTGTTAAGAATGGGAACGTATTTGACACAATCAAACCTTATGTAGGCTCTCACAAAACTGAAGTTAAATCCACTGGTAAATTCTTTCTCTGCAACCATCACTCCACGACATATGACACAGTTTCCGACTACAGCATGTTTGGCATCCCCTGTCTATCAGTCGAGGCATCGTTGCCAGATGACTACAATATTTCAAACTTGAATCTCCCGTCTCAATTCAAATTTTGCTGTGTTTCTTTTCCTTTGAACATACGTTTTGTGTCTGTGTGCAGACACACTCGTCAGAAACTATAACTTTCTTCCGGGGCCTGGTTCCTGCCCTCTTTCTCCCCTCTCTAGCCGCCAAAACCCTTCAGATCTTTAACATTGAGATGAAGAGCAAGATGAAGGCGCACACCATGACCGACGATGTCACCTTCTGGAAGTGGATCTCCCTCAACACAGTCGCGCTCGTGACTGACAACGCTGTCTACCACTGGAGCATGGAGGGTGACTCGCAGCCTGTGAAAGTCTTTGACCGCCACTCCAGCCTGGCAGGCTGCCAGATCATCAACTACCGCACCGACGCCAAGCAAAAGTGGCTTCTGCTCATCGGTATCTCAGCTCAGGTAATTTATTGTCCATGTCTTTTGGAAAAAACCCCAAAATACTGAGATCATTGTTGTACAGTTTAAAATCAGTTTTCATGTGTTCAGCATTAGTTTTAAATGTCTGTCTGTATTGTTTACCTTTTTTTGTTTTTCCAGCAAAATCGAGTGGTGGGAGCAATGCAGCTGTACTCGGTCGACAGAAAGGTTTCTCAGCCCATCGAAGGCCATGCTGCCAGCTTCGCCCAGTTTAAGATGGAAGGAAACTCAGAGGAGTCGACCCTGTTCTGCTTTGCTGTCAGAGGCCAAGCTGGTGGAAAGGTGACTGTTAATAATATAAGAGAAAACCGATCTAATGTTAGAGGCACTACTCTTTGATAGTCTCTACTGGATGTGCTTCTCCTGAATGTTTCCCCTCTTTGACTTAGTTGCACATCATCGAAGTGGGAACCCCACCAACCGGTAACCAGCCCTTCCCAAAGAAAGCAGTGGATGTCTTCTTCCCTCCAGAAGCCCAGAACGACTTCCCTGTGGCAATGCAGGTATGTCTTTATAAAACAAACACATGGCTTTGACATTGCTCTTGTAATTGAAGTTTGCACACAGTTTTAGGTCTTTGCAAACATCCAATATCCACCAAATACAAAGAAGTCGAGGGTTGACCCCTCGGTAAGTTAATTGCTTCCCAGATACACTCTGAAAACCCCCATAAGGATCCCTGAGATTGTTCAGAGAATTATTAACATCAAGCTTTGTGTTTCAATGCAAATCAGACTGCATAGATTTATGTACGGCCACTGATTACATTCTTCATTTCAACAGATAAGCTCGAAGCAGGATGTGGTTTTCCTTATCACCAAATATGGCTACATCCACTTGTATGACTTGGAGACAGGCACATGCATCTACATGAACCGCATCAGTGGAGAGACCATCTTTGTCACCGCTCCACATGAGGCCACCTCAGGCATCATCGGGGTCAACAGGAAGGGACAGGTAAGAATGTCAACCAGCGCTCGTCCTATCAGCTCAGGGAAATTACCTTGAGTTTTAGCAAGCCGCTCTGTCTTGTTAATGTCAAAGTAGAATTATAATAAGTAGGATGATCTTTGTAAGCTCTGTCATGCACCCGCAGTTCATTATTTGGCCCTTGTTTCATAGGCAGCCACATGTCCAGCATGTGACACAAGTCAGCGAATGTTAACAAGTGCAACAGCAACCATCATTTGTTGTATAGGCTGAAGACAGCAGCAGGTCCTTGTTTGTGTGTCAACATCAGCCCAGGTTCAGACTTTACCCGGAGACATTATAAATAATCCAGGATATAGTGTTTCACACAGAGCGGTGTCTTACTGCTTTTGTAAAGCTGAACCAGGGAGGAGAACTGGATACAGCCAGCTGATGAATAATGTTCCAGCCAGACCACACAGCACATGAATAATTGAATAGGGAAGAGGAAAGCTGATCTGAGGCGGTGACAGATCTCCCTGTATGCTGGTGCAGTGAAGTGCCCGTGTCTACGTCTGCGTACACACTTCACACGCACACACATACGTCCACGTACGCAGCGATCTGAGAGATAATAGGCCACGGTCCCTCAGTGATACCAGTAAAGTTGGGTTGGTTACTGACAAAATTGGTAATATGATACTGACATTAATACAAGACCATATAGATTTCATAAACACGTGCAAAAAGCAAGCCAGATGACTGGAATTTCATAGTAATTAATGATTTTCTTTTTGTCTTGACTGGACGAACAGAACAAGCTTTAACTGAATATTTATGTTGAGTATAAAAAATTCATAAGTAAGTAAACAAAACTAAAACATCCTTCCTATAAAGCTGTTATCTCACTTATATTGTTTAACTGAAAGGACCCCACCTCTTGAACTTTAAAAGTTGTTGTTTTTAGCATTCATATCTGCTGAGATCTTAGTATTATTATTACATAATGCTCTAACATATTCCTGTAGTTTACATCAATGTTCTTGTTGGTCGTCTAAGTGGTAACAATGACTGGATGTTAGTTCAGCCTGCCATGTATCTCAGACGTGGTAGTACACATCACCAGATCTGGCCTGTCAGTGATGCGCAGCACTGATTACTACACAAAAAGCAGACAGGGACAGAAGAAATAAAATAATGAAAGTAAGTGACGTCAGGAAGAAATGGACCCACCTCCTTTTACCACATGATGTGAGTGGGAGCCAGAGCCTGGTGCCCTCAATCCTCTTAGTGCAGGTCCACTCTTCCAGACAGTCTCTCCACCTTGTTTTATATGTACAGAATATTATAGCCAAGTTTTACTTTTCTTTTATGCCTGGACAAGTGAATCTTGACAATACAGCTCATGTGCTACATACTGAGTAGAGCCCAGCCCCTCCACTAAGAAAACTATTTTTACACCCTCTTTTCGATCAACTTGTTTTTGTTTCAACTGCTCCCAATTAGTCCTCACACATTAGAGTGAGTAAGTGACCCTGCTTCAGTGGCAGGAAGAATGAGCTCTACTCACCCGTATGAAAAGCTGGGGCACTGACCTGCTGGGCTTGTTTGCAGAGGGGCCAACACTGGCCGTCTTTCTCCTTCAGCCCCCCCTCCCCTTTCCTCCACCCTGCTCTTTTCAATCGGCTCGGTCTCCTTTTTCTCTCTGTTGCCAGACCCCTCACAAAAGCCCCGCGTTACACTGACCCAGTATTAAAACATTTGCATTCAGCGTCCACGTCCCAGGGCCAGACAGTGTTTAATGGAGTCTAATGCAATTGCCCACAATTGCATTCAGTTGAACCTCTTCAGTCTGATTTCTGGCACAGGATGTAAACAAGAGCACATTGACTCATCCCAGTCTGGTGCTTGTGTAGCTTACATTTTTTTCCAAATCTAAAAGCTCATCCATTACCTTAGAAGGAATAGGTCACAAAAATATTGCCTACCACACAAGTTAAGGGTTGGTATTTCTGATGGAAGCCAATGAAACAACAGAGAGCACACACCTCTGTGTCTTACTGTGGAATGACAGACCGGCTGTCTGAGCCAAGAAGAAGTGCATAGTTGTAGTTCTTTCCAATACATAGATAAATAGATAGATAAATACAAAGAATTAAGTTGGGTAATTCTAAAAAAACAATAAGCATATGTTACTAAATCTGGGTTCTAGGGAACTATACTTCAACATTCTCTGTATTTCTTTGTGACACAGGTGCTGTCTGTCTGCGTGGAAGAGGAAAACATCATTCCCTACATCACCAATGTGCTGCAGAATCCGGATCTGGCCCTCCGCTTGGCTGTCCGCAACAACCTCGCTGGGGCTGAAGAACTGTTTGCACGCAAGTTCAACAACCTGTTTGCTGCTGGCAACTACTCCGAGGCAGCCAAGGTTGCTGCGAATGCACCAAAGGTACTCATTCTTTTAGCATGAGGTCAGCCCTCACCTCTCTGACCTAGAAAACGAGTCTAATGTAAGCGCCGGATGTCTGCTTTTCTTGTGGTTATTGTCTTCATTGTACTTTTATTTGTCATTCGTCTCTGTCTGCTCTTACCTATTCGACCTCTGTCCTCCCAGGGCATCCTGCGCACCCCAGACACAATCCGCCGCTTTCAGGGTGTTCCCACTCAGCCAGGTCAGACCTCCCCCCTGCTGCAGTATTTTGGCATCCTGTTGGACCAGGGCCAGCTCAACAAATTTGAGTCCCTGGAGCTTTGCAGGCCCGTCCTCCAGCAGGGACGAAAGCAGCTCCTGGAGAAGTGGCTGAAGGAAGACAAGGTACTGTAGATGTCCGTTTCAGCCAGCACTCACACAGAAGCCTCTTCCTGAGCTTCCATTTTGTTTACATAACTAGTCTATTATCTGGGATCACATGAGATCACTGGATAGGAAAGGAATTTGTGGAGTTTCCTCAGAAACTGGGTGGACCTAAAATGCCTCAGTAGTAAAATATATTTGACTCTAGTTTTAAAATAAACATGTTTCTGTGAAATGCAATTGTTGTCATACATACTCTTATCATCATTTAGCATAACATATTTAGTCACTTAATATATCTTAATTTAAGTATATTTAGTGTAAAATCCACAATATGGGGGAAAAAGACTTAAAATATAAAAAAAGACACTGATTTCTAAACTCCCGATGTTTATCTGTTTCAGCTGGAGTGTTCAGAGGAACTGGGTGACCTGGTGAAGGCAGTGGACCCCACCTTGGCTCTCAGTGTCTACCTGAGGGCCAACGTCCCCAACAAGGTCATTCAGTGTTTTGCGGAGACTGGTCAGTTCCCCAAGATTGTCCTGTATGCCAAGAAGGTAAGTCTGAGATGGAATTTAGTTCTTAGTTTCAGTAAACTATATAGTCCAATTATTCTTAATGAAGATGTTTGTCTCTATTAGTATAAATTAACAGAAGGCCATGTCTTGGTGTTGAAAGAATTTAAATAATGTCCCTAAAACTTGTTTAATTAATTCATATATGTATTTTTGTTTCAGGTGGGCTACACTCCAGACTGGATCTTTCTTCTCAGGAATGTGATGCGGATCAACCCAGAACAAGGCTTGCAGTTTGCTCAGATGCTGGTGCAGGATGAAGAGCCACTGGCTGACATCACACAGGTCAGAGGAAAATGAAAGACATTTCTAGTAAATCATCAGGAGATGAAATTTTGTTTAAAAAAATAAAAAAGTTCCAAATTATTAACAAATAATGCATTTGGCTGACTCACCGCACATGCTAACATCTGTGAGCCTCAGCTGTACTGGAGTATAAAGGAAATGCACCTCTTCCTTTACTTCCTGCCACTGCAGACTCTCTGCACTGTGTCAACTGCTGACACAGCTTACTGTGTTGCCTAAAGTGCTGTACTTGCAGATAATAACGCATTTACGAATGCAACCCAATGAATCAGAGGTGTCCTCAGATTGTGGTGAACTGAGAAATGTGTTTCATTCAGACAACCTTTACTTTACATTCAAATTGTGGCGTAGCATTTCTCAAATTTAATCTAATCAGTAGTGCAGGATGTAGGGGAACCATGGCAATTGGGCTCATGTTCATGGAGCAGAGTTGTTACATGTTTAATACAAAAAAAGGCAAAATCTTTGGCAAATGTTCTTAATAAATGTTAATAAAATAAGAGCCAAACTAGCATGGCCCCCCTCCTCTCTCTGTAGTTCTCACCTTTGTGTGTCTGTCTCTGTCCAGATTGTGGACGTGTTCATGGAGTACAACCTGATCCAGCAGTGCACTTCTTTCCTCCTGGATGCTCTGAAGAACAATAGACCCTCAGAAGGACCACTCCAGACTCGTCTGTTGGAGATGAACCTCATGCATGCTCCACAGGTAGACTTAGTGACTTTACAAAGTGGAATTCAGTCAATTAAGCAACACAGTTTTTTTTTCTAACCTTTTTAATGCTTATTGCCGTGGATGTAGGTTGCTGACGCTATCCTGGGCAACCAAATGTTCACCAACTATGATCGCGCCCACATCGCCCAGCTGTGCGAGAAGGCTGGACTCCTGCAAAGGGCGCTGGAGCATTACACCGACCTGTACGACATCAAGCGTGCTGTGGTGCACACACATCTGCTCAACCCAGAGGTAGGCTTCACTTACATCATAGGTTATTATGGAAGACTGGACCACCTTTGAGTTAAACTAACGCTTCTTCTCTCTCTGCAGTGGCTGGTGAACTTCTTTGGCTCCCTGTCAGTGGAGGACTCTCTGGAGTGCCTCAGGGCCATGCTCTCCGCCAACATCCGCCAGAACCTGCAGATCTGTGTCCAGGTGGCTTCCAAGTACCATGAGCAGCTCACCACACAGGCCCTCACTGAACTCTTTGAGTCCTTCAAGAGTTTTGAAGGTGAGATCCCAAAATTCATACCACAGTGATGAGTAGTTATTAATAATACGACATTACAAATGTTACGGTTGTAGGTGTTTGCACACACTGATGTAAATCTTACTCATATCCCCAGTTCACTCCGAGCCAGGAAGTATTGAAAATAGTCACATTCATCATTTGATTTGCATGAGAGAGCAGTTCACCTAATATACTTCTCTACTTGGAGAGCTCAGATGCTACATCAAAGTAGCACTCTGTTGTGCTGCCTCCTGCCTGTTTACTTCCATAGATATCCTCCAACTATCACTTAGACAAGCAGGCCAGAGCAGAGGCAGGACAATCAATAGGCTGCGGAGAATGACCTGGAGGTGAACTAATGCAGCTCCTCTACTATTACTGACATAGTGGAGCACAAAGGTTAAGAAAGCTAATTGTTGAGGAGAACAGCTTCAGTCAAGGAACAAGATGCTGATGTCAGTTTTATCTTTTCAGAGTTTATTCCTGGATCCATAATGCTGTCGCTGGGGTGCTTGTCAAACATATCGCTCTAAGCTTTATGCATCTGTCTGTCACTCAGGTTTGTTCTACTTCCTGGGCTCCATTGTAAACTTCAGTCAGGATCCTGAAGTTCACTTCAAATACATCCAGGCTGCCTGCAAGACAGGCCAGATAAAAGAGGTGGAGAGGATCTGCAGAGAGAGCAACTGCTACGACCCCGAGCGCGTCAAGAACTTCCTCAAGGTAAAGCCATGGGGACAGATAAAATGATCAAACGCTGACACTTACCAGCTCTTTTCTACTTTTACGTTTATCTCTCTCCTTTTCCCTTGCTCACTACATTTTTCTGTTCCCAAGTCATTTGTGACATCTTGTTGAAACTATTTATTTATTTTGCTGTGTTTGTCTCAAGACTTTTGAATGATGCTATTTTGGAATTTCAAATTCCAATGCGCCTTCTTTATATATATATATATATCACATCACATCACATATTGCTTGAACGGATATTTACATTACAAATGCTTCCCAAAAAATATTCCAAAGTTTATATTTTGACACTTGCATATAGATAAGAGTTTTATTACTGTCACTCGTAGAACCTCTGCAGTTTGCCTGTATTGGTTGTGAATGTTAAAGCAACAATCCTGATGGCAGTCAATTATCTTTTGTTCTTTTCCTGTTTGTCTTTGGACTGGCAGGACATATATCAGGTAAATCTATCCCTCCCCACAGTGCAGGACTTAGCCATCTCTTTTCTTCTATCCCCCTCCCCCTTAACTCTAGATAAAAGATTGAAACTGGGATTTGTATGAAGGTGTATGTTTATACACCACAATCCATACGCCCACTGAAGTCCAACCAGCTCTGTTTGAATTAAGCACAGTTATATGAGATGTTTTGTGTGTAATTCCCGTTATTAGTGTACAAGTTAGGGCTCTGTACTTTATAGTTAAAGACAGTAACGGTGTTTTTGTGGAGTGTGTATTCTCATAATTCTAGCTTCTAGTCAGTGCAGCATTTTTCTGAATAATAGTGGCAATGTGCATAATCCCCTGTGGCTGGTAGCAGTGTGTCAGCACACCACTAAATTATGGAACATGGACTAGTGGTCAGCGCTGCCTAGTGGTGACCTGACAACTAACACAGCTCCGCCTGTTCTAAAAATGGTAAAATGGTCTTGTTACTGTGCAACATCTCAAATTATTTGAGACACAAGCATAGGTGCAATGAAATTAATTTGTATTCGCAATAAATACCAGAAGAAGTAAAAACTAAACCCTGTTGCACCAAGTTAGTTTGTTTGCCGCTTTCATCGAGGCGTTCCCACTGGTTACAGTATCTTACTGACTGTTGTCTCTCTCCCTCCGTACTGTGTGACGTGCAGGAAGCCAAACTCACCGACCAGCTGCCGCTCATCATCGTCTGCGACCGCTTTGATTTCGTCCACGACTTGGTTCTCTACCTGTACCGCAACAACCTGCAGAAATACATTGAGATCTACGTTCAGAAGGTAAGGGTCAACGCACGGACTTCCGCGTTACTTTTACACTGCCTTTAAGAGGCATATGAGATTTATTGGAGATACTTTGCCTTAGGTGAACCCCAGCCGTCTGCCTGTTGTGGTCGGTGGTCTGTTGGACGTGGACTGTTCTGAGGATGTCATCAAGAGCCTGATCCTGGTTGTCAGAGGACAGTTCTCCACTGATGAACTGGTCGCTGAAGTGGAAAAGAGGAACAGGTGCTTGTCTCTTTCAGATGTTTGTTGAATGAATTCACTCTTCCCTATTATTGATCTCGATGTTTAATTAAGATTTAAAAAGTGGAACAAATGTGCCACCAATCTGCAGTTGCAGCTTTTTTTTTATGTTTTTTAATTCCTCTGATGTTTGACTTGACATAAATGTTCTTCTCGTAACATTTGCTACTTCACTTTTTTATCAAACATTCTAAGATCTGATATTCGAGTCTCCTGACGTTCATTTTCTCTTACAGGCTGAAGCTGCTGCTGCCCTGGCTGGAGTCTCGTATCCACGAAGGCTGTGAAGAGCCTGCTACCCACAATGCCCTGGCCAAGATCTACATTGACAGCAACAACAACCCTGAACGCTTCCTGAGAGAAAACCCTTTTTACGACAGCCGTGTGGTGGGAAAATATTGCGAGAAGAGAGACCCTCATCTGGCCTGTGTGGCCTATGAGAGAGGACAGTGTGACCAGGAGCTGATCAATGTGAGGAGACTTTTTTTTTTCCCTGTTTGTCCATATGTGTCTGCTATGGTCCACCATCTCTTATTGAGGCCTTCGTTTTAGCAGGAAGCATTTTTAACATTTGTCTATTGCCCATTAGGTGTGCAATGAGAACTCCCTCTTCAAGAGCTTGTCTCGCTACCTGGTCCGACGCAAAGACCCCGACCTGTGGGCCAGCGTCCTGCTTGAGACCAACCCCTTCAGACGACCACTTATCGACCAGGTACAGAGAAAACAAAATGAGTTACATTTTATTCCATACTCCTGCCTGGTGCTTCTCTAAGCTTCTGTTCTTTTCTGTTTGCTCTCAGGTGGTGCAGACAGCTCTGTCAGAAACCCAGGATCCAGAGGAGGTGTCGGTCACAGTCAAGGCTTTCATGACAGCAGACTTGCCCAATGAGCTCATTGAGCTGCTTGAGAAGATCGTGTTGGACAACTCTGTCTTCAGCGAGCACAGGTGTTAAGCAGTTATACAATGTTCTCCTCCTTTCTCTAACACTTTCACTTGCTTAGTGCAGTGTGCTGATGGTATCGTACCCTGTCCCCCACAGAAATCTGCAGAACCTGCTGATCCTGACAGCAATCAAGGCCGACCGTACCCGTGTGATGGAGTACATCAGCAGGCTAGACAACTACGACGCTCCCGATATCGCAAACATCGCCATCAGCAACGAGCTCTTCGAGGAGGCCTTTGCCATCTTCAAGAAGTTTGATGTTAACACCTCTGCTGTGCAGGTCTGTCATGACTCTTCACCACATAGGCTTCATATTTAATTGACTGAAGAAGACTGATCATCATATTTTTTTTTTTTCTCCCCCAGGTGCTGATCGAGCATATTGGAAACCTGGACCGGGCCTATGAGTTCGCAGAGCGCTGCAATGAGCCAGCTGTGTGGAGCCAGCTGGCCAAGGCTCAGCTGCAGAAGGAGCTGGTTAAGGAGGCTATTGACTCCTACATCAAAGCCGATGACCCCTCTGCATACATGGAAGTGGTACAGGCTGCTGATAAGAGTGGTAAGGCGACTTGAGTTCAAGCTATATTTGGTTGACATTATTTCATAGGTTTCTCCTTTATGCCCAAAAGAATATCAGAAGACTTTCAGGCTACGCAAAATGTAAAGGAACTTTTTATGAGCTGACCAATCACAATAAACAGATCGCTAGGTTTCACTGGAAGTGGTTAGTCATATTATTTGCCTTTGTCCCTTTTAATTGAAAACATTAAAACATAATTGGCTTTTGTGGAGTTCAAGTTTTGTCCACCAGGGGTATTTGACAGTGTTCCACAGAACCTCAGCTTACTGTTATTGTTCCTGTGTTTCAGGTAACTGGGAGGACTTGGTCAAATTCCTTCAGATGGCTCGTAAGAAGGCCCGTGAGTCCTACGTGGAGACAGAGTTGATCTTTGCCTTGGCCAAAACCAATCGTCTGGCCGAACTGGAGGAATTCATCAATGGACCCAACAATGCTCACATCCAGCAGGTTAGCTTCACTCCCATACAATCCTAATTGTGTTAATTTGCCAGGTCAAAACTGCAGTGTTTTTGTTGAACTGTTATTTATTTATTTGTTTATTTTTAGGTCGGTGACCGTTGTTATGATGAGAAAATGTATGAGGCAGCTAAACTGCTGTACAACAACGTCTCCAACTTTGGACGTCTGGCTTCAACTCTGGTGCACCTTGGAGAGTACCAGGCTGCTGTGGATGGCGCCCGTAAGGCCAACAGCACCCGCACCTGGAAAGAGGTGTGCTTCGCCTGCGTGGATGGAAAAGAGTTCAGACTGGCCCAGATGTGCGGCCTCCACATCGTGGTGCACGCTGACGAGCTGGAGGAGCTGATTAACTACTACCAAGTAAGACAGAAGTTAAACTTCTATGTTATTATTCATCCATGTACTTATTTTAAATGTTAATATACTATACATAATAATTGGCCCACACACAAGCATATATTTACCACATGCCTCCCTCATTCCCCTCTCTCAGGACCGCGGCTACTTTGAGGAGTTGATCACCATGCTGGAGGCCGCGCTGGGCCTGGAGCGCGCTCACATGGGGATGTTCACAGAGCTGGCCATCCTTTACTCCAAGTTCAAACCTCAGAAGATGAGAGAGCATCTGGAGCTCTTCTGGTCCCGAGTTAACATCCCGAAGGTCCTGAGAGCAGCAGAGCAGGCTCACCTGTGGGCCGAGCTGGTCTTCCTGTACGACAAGTACGAGGAGTTCGACAACGCCATCATCACCATGATGAACCACCCAACAGACGCCTGGAAAGAGGGCCAGTTCAAAGACATCATCACCAAGGTATGATAGCCAAGTGGAGAGTTTGGTTTAAAGGGGACATGCCTTGGACTGGGTGCATCTTTCAGTTTAATTTACTCTAATGTCATAGCTTGTATTATTGTTTTACCGAATCGCTGTTTCTTAACCGCTTTCTCTTTGCTTGCAGGTGGCCAATGTGGAGCTGTACTACAAAGCCATCCAGTTTTATCTGGAGTTCAAGCCCTTGTTACTGAATGATTTGCTCATAGTGCTTTCTCCCAGACTGGACCACTCACGTGCCGTCAACTTCTTCAACAAGGTACACTACATCGTCTCTCATATTGATGCAGATGAATCAAGATGCACATTATCTCCGAGGTGCTCACTGGATATGTCTGTCAACAGGTGAAACAGCTGCCTCTGGTCAAACCTTACCTACGGTCAGTACAGAACCACAACAACAAATCAGTCAATGAAGCACTTAACAACCTGTTCATCACAGAGGAAGATTATCAGGTGAGCACATATGACATTTATGTTGTTGAATCCTTTTCATTTTCTGTGCCGCTGTTCTTCGACTTAACATTCGTGTCACTCCCGTTAGGCGCTGAGGACTTCAATAGACGCCTACGACAACTTTGACAACATCTCGCTGGCCCAGCGCTTGGAGAAGCACGAGCTGATTGAGTTCAGGAGAATCGCTGCCTACCTCTTCAAAGGCAACAACCGCTGGAAACAGAGTGTGGAGCTCTGCAAGAAGGACAAGCTCTACAAGGTTTCCTTTCTTCTTTAATCATTCACTTTTATTTTCTTTGAGTAGTCATGACACCTTATGCACATGATGCCATGGTTAAGTTAAAGGTCCACAGCATCTGACTTGAACTATTCCTGACCGTGTTCGTGCTGTGTCTCCCCCTGCAGGACGCCATGCAGTATGCGTCAGAGTCCAAGGACACAGAGCTGGCAGAGGAGCTGCTATCCTGGTTCCTACAGGAGGACAAGAAGGAGTGCTTCGCCGCCTGCCTGTTCACCTGCTATGACCTGCTGCGGCCTGACGTGGTGCTGGAGACGGCCTGGAGGCACAACATCATGGACTTTTCTATGCCATACTTCATTCAGGTCATGAGGGAGTACCTCAGCAAGGTGGGTCAGCAGTTTTCAGGCTGGAGTTAATGTTGTGATAACTGTCAGAGAAGATCAACAAAAGACCTTAATTTTTTTAGGATTAAAAATATGAGTGTAGTGTTTTTATCCTGTTGATTGAGTAAAACTAACTCGGCAACAAATGAAATACTGACACAGTTTGTCTGAGGGCTTTCGTTTAACAGCTTAGCTTCGCCTCCCTTCTCTATCACTTTACCACTCTATTACTTCATGGGAAAACATTTTTAATGTTCATCTCCTATGCTGCACCTCTTTTCTTCCAGGTTGATGCAGTGCAGGAACAGGTGAAAGCTAAAAAGCTCTGTTTTTGATTTAGTGTTTAGCTCGGAAGATTGCAGCCTCAAGTGTGCATGGTCTTAGCTGTCACCTGCATTGCACCCTCACTCGGACACAGTCACTGATAGATCTGTCGGTCTGGAGTCATAGTTGCTGGACAACAGTCTAGACGTGTAGACGCTTATGAATCTTTCAAGGACGTGTAACTGCATAGTGCATATGAGATTTTATATTCTCTACATTGTTACCGTGAAAGGGTTGTTGGAGAAAATGCACTTTAAATATCACCTTTAACAACCGATACGCGTTACACTCCTTTTGTTTGCCACCTGATCTCAAAACGGTCAAGTTTCAGCAGATATAATACATTGGAAAAGTGCATTTCCTCACATACACTGCATAATATGAAGCTTTGTGTTCAGAAAAGGTTGATGTGTTTTGAAAAAAAAGGTTGATGTGTTTTTCTGTCTTTTTCCTGGTTACTGGAAGATGCATGTCTCTGAAAATGTTTCTTGCTGATACGTAGCTGCAGGTTGTTGGTTGTGCGTAGCTTCCTGCAGAAAGCACTGAACTGTAGGGACACCTGTCCCGAGAGCCATCGTCCTCCTCCTCTCACCAAACTGCATCCGAGTACTGCAGCTTATTGATTGAATGCTGTGTAAAACACGTTCAGCATGAGACTGTCTGTGTTCACAGCCGGTCTCTCTCGGCTCGCTGACGGTGTGTGCAGAGAATTTGATCTGAAGAGCTGCTGTTAATGACGAGGGCATGAACCAGCTGAATGATAAATGCATATGCATACACGACATGGAAGAGCACTGCTGAGCAAGCCCTTATCGCTTTCAGCTCTAGAAATAACCTGCATCCAGTTGCTGCTGCTTTCCCCTCAGGGATTCGTATGTGCATTTTGTTCATCACTGCATCTGACTTGCTGCCTGAAGAAGTTCTTCTTATTTTTTTCTGTCAGACAACAGAAGCAATGAAAAGAATTAGAAGGTTTATGGATGTCAATGCCTTTAATTTTAACCACAAGGTTTAATTCCTGTCAGAAAATAATAATAGTTGAGTTCTTAACAGTACGGTGCAAATGTTTTAAGTACTGAAAGCAAACTGCTTTATCACCAACCTACCGATTTATCACCCACAGAAATAAAACTGAGTTTATTGGTTGCCTCTGGTGGTTTGGGGTCATCGTAGATTAGACTCAGTGCCTAAAACATTTGTACCATTTGAAGTTTGTATCACGATTAACAGGTTCACCTCTTAAGTGATGTTGCGTCTCTCTTAATGTGTTCATATGTTTCCATTGCAGGTAGATAAACTAGAAACATCAGAGTCCCTAAGGAAAGAAGAGGAGCAGGCAACAGAGACGCAACCCATCGTCTACGGTAAAAATAATGACATCCATGTGACGTTCACTGTGATCCATATCAAAGGCTACAGTCGCCTTAAAGAACTTATATGGTCCACTGAAGACAAACTTTTTAAAGTTGTGAAACAAAAGCTGTTTTCAGACTAAAACCTTCTCCAGGATTCTCTGAGCTCCTCTGATAACTAGAAACCTTCAAGGACACTTTGCAACGCCGTCCTCCAGGCACCCATCACCTAGTTCTGTGTGATACACATAGAAATACAACATTGTCGCATAAAGGCCTGACATCACTCGCGCTCTCCATGCTTCTTTTAATTTTTTTAATAGCAAGCTGTTGTTTCAAGCTTAACATTGCTGGGAAATTACCTACCCTGACGTAGGTGCTACATAAACACCCCAGAAAATGAGATCTAGGAGCTCTGTTGTGCTCAGTTCCTGTTGTTGGGCCACTAAAAAGGAGCTACTTTTCCAGCAGTTAAAGGAACTATGTAAAAGTAAAAGTCCCTACGGTCTGAAAGAGCACAGCTACAACGCAGCAATGAGGAAGCACTGTGCATTCATTCAGGTTGTACATCAGTTCTGCTTAAAACAACGGGTTATGAGTTTCAAACCTTTCTGTGTGTGTCTCCGTCTTACAGGAACACCACAGCTGATGCTGACAGCGGGCCCCAGCGTACCTGTGGCCCCTCAGCCAGCTTACGGCTACGGCTACCAGGCGCCTGCAGGATACCCTCAGCCAGCAGCTCAGCCAGGCTTCGGCTACGGCATGTAAAGAACCCACCCCGCTTCTCTCCACATCTAGGCTGGAGCTACCATCCATCCATCCATCTCCCACAGTCCTTCACCAGACCATTACTGTGTCTCTGTCCCTTTCAAGGAACGGGGCATAAAACCAACAAACGTTTTTCTTTTCTTTTTTTTACTTTTTTCCCCCCTTTTTAAACTGTCATGAAGGACTCAATTTTATTTCTGTTGTGAAAGCAAGATTGAATCACAAAGATTAATTTTCTCACATTCCGTATTGACTAGATTAATTTTTCTTATGTCTATTTTATTTGAATGGGAAATGGTTTATGTACAATGGGGGGGCTGGTGGGAAGAGCTAGTCCTCTTCTCAGTTTAAAAAAAAAAAAAAGGTCTGTTGTGAAGCATCTGATTTGCACTCTGTAGTGAAAAGAAATTCATGTAGAACCTCCTCCTTTTGATGTGTGTGAGCAGCTTCTTCTGTCTGACTGTAAAATGCATTTAATTATTGTACTCAGACACACAAACCGCTATTATGTTCTTCTGTATTTGAACATGAGACTGCCGCTTTCATGACCACAATCCTGAAACACTACGTTGTACCAGTCATGTGCCCACACTCAAACTTTAGGGCTGTTTGTGGAAGAAAATCCGAGAGAGTATTTCACATGCGATTTTCAGGAAAGCGTGATTCTTTCCGGCAAAAGCCTATGCAGAACTCTCCAAAACAAATTTACGTCAGATGACCTGTCCGTGTGCTTTTCCGTACATATGCTCTAATGTGGGACCATTCCACCTCAGGAGGGACTGCAGACCTGTTTGTGTTTGACTAACATGCCCCACGCCCCCTTTCTTGAAGCTGCGGTTTGTTTCTGCCGGATATGGTTTAAGGTCGCTGTCGCCGAGCGCGCAGGAGTTCTCCTCCTCACGTCCCATCGGGAGGGGGAGAGGGTTTAACCTTTTCAGTTGACCTGCTTATCCAGATCGGAAACAATATCACAACATTTGTGGGAATTTGAAGTTTTTATCAAAGGCTTGCGTGTATACAGGAAATCAATCATTAACTCCTTTGAACTTATATTCTTATCTAAATTACCTTAGATTTAAATTGTGCACTTAAAATACTTGATTGTGCATAATCAGGATCCTAATGAATGAAACAGCGGTTTTGTTTTCCACTTAAATAAAGGCTTCTTGTTTGTCAAGAACAGTGTGAACGTGTCGTACATGCACGGTTTCATCCACTGAACTGACTCAACCCTCAGCTCCCGAAAGGGGAAATGATGTCATGGCTTAGAAATGTTCTACAAGACCATGTGATAACAGGCTGCTATAAACTGTCTCTATTAGCTGAAAGAGCAGACTGGCAGAGAAGGTACATTTACACAGGCTTCAGTTATATAAAATAAAATGGGTAAAATGTCCTTGTAGCCGTCTGTGTGGGAGAATGTCTGCCATGAATTCACCATCACTGAGTCTCTTAATACAACCATGAAGTACTAGTACCCTCTGCTGGTATATACAGGAGGGTGCTAGAGGTTATGCAGCCAGCCTCCTCTGTTTGGGGTGAGATGCTTCTTCTACTTATGTTATATAGATAATGCACTGGGAGAGTCTGATCCACAGAGGAACCTCTCCTCCTTATGTTACCAGACACCAAGGACACCCTCAGAAGACCCATGTCAACTCTCTGATGAGTCACAACTACTGTAGAGGGACAAGGGAGACCTACACGATATTAGAAAAGTGATCGTAATGTTATGTTTGCCAGAGACCAGTCACGGACACATCAATCATGTAGAAAAAAAAAACAAAGTTGAAACAAGAGCAACTGGACTTGCATCTAAAACAATAAACAACTGGATATATGCCTGTATCAAAAGGAATCTATTTTCTTTCCTCAGTGAATGGTACTGTAACGGCTCATTATCAACCAAAGACTTGTAAATCTCAAGAATACAAGAAACCCAATGTCGCTGTAAAAAAAAAAAAAAGGGAAAAGTCAAATCAAATTTGTATGGTTCAGTATTCAACAAGTCTTAACACTAAGGGCCAGAGCATTTCCAGCCTGTTTTGCCTCTCTGTTTTGTAACACAAATCTGAAATAGCTGGAAAACACATTAACTGGCCAAGAATATCAGTTAATATGAGTATGAGAGGACCAAGAATTATTTCAAATACTGTATTTTTTTTAATGAACCGGTCTCATTAAAGTATTGATATTACATTCACGCAACCAGCTCTATG
Organism: Mugil cephalus; assembly: GCF_022458985.1. Classification (NCBI taxonomy): domain Eukaryota; kingdom Metazoa; phylum Chordata; class Actinopteri; order Mugiliformes; family Mugilidae; genus Mugil; species Mugil cephalus. Next base: position 7,009,795 of record NC_061784.1, read on the forward strand.
CTGCAAGGCAAGTTCATGTAAAATTAACACTTCTGATGATGTCCACAGAATTAAATACCTCGGATTATGATGAATGACGATATTCTAATTTCAAAATGTACATCTTATCATTTCCAGTGTGTTATTTGGAGACAGTGACTCCTTATTTCACCGTGTGGTGATTCTAACGAGACAAACAACAGTACTGAATCATATTTAGTTTCTTTTTGAGCGTCTGCTGCATGAGAATGGTTCACTTTTTATTCATCAGTCTGTTAAGAAACACACCAAATTGTCATTGCTGCTGTGACAGGAGTAAGTGCCCTGAACTGAGGGAGGTGTTGTATAAAAATATAAACATGGGGCTCAGACTGTTTTACATTGAAACTAGCTTTAAGAAACGGGAAACTAGGTGCAAGTCCTACAGATGCAAGCTGGAAGTCTAGTAGAGCTTCAAGTCTCCGGTGACTTTGTCAATCAGATCAGCTGGGCCGGGGCCGATGCCCAGCACAGTGCGCGACCCCGGTGCAATTTGTGTCCTTCCTGCATCTTGGATCAGGCTGACGTGAAGCCCCGCTTCTTTGGCGTGACCCAGAAGTTCTATCAGGGTGTTCTCGTCGGGGGCTTTCACCACCACCTTGGGTTGGCCGCAGTACTCCCACTGTTTGAGCATCTGGGGGTCCCTGCGCTGGACCTGCTTGTAGGCGGATACGGCAGCATGGGAGCACTGGGCGGCGACCTTCCCCTTGCCCATCTTCAGGTCATTTCGCACCACCAGAATCATCTTGAATTCACCACTTTCTCCCATCACGCTTGTCGTGTCGGCGCCGTTTCCCATCGGCGTCGCCTGGCTTTTGGGCGAAGGACCGAAGCGGGTCTGAAGGTGCCAGCCGAGCAAGAGCCCACAGCCCAGCCCTGCTGCTACACCCAAGCCCAGCGGACCGTACCACAAATCCATGCTGTTGTATCTGCAGAACAAAAAAACACCACAGGAAGGTAAATCTACATTACACACACAAGTAAAAAAAGAATATCTGAACCAGCAAAATCACTTGGTAATGTTTGAACGTGGTGTTTGTGGGTTTGATCATGGTTAGGGCCAGTGTTGTTTACTGGAATTTCCCTTGAAAACAGATCAGGTCGTATTTCACTAAAAAGTTATAATCTAGTATTTCTAGTCTTCCCTTCCTTCATGACACCCGAGTAGTTTAATTCATTCGTCTCCTGTTTGAACGTGTCTACACAAACAGAGCAAACACTCTGTATGTACTACCTCCCTCTTGTGTTTCAGACACACTGGCTCCATGTAATGTGTTGAACAAGACATACAAGACATAACCCAGAACAAATAAGAGCTGCCCAGATCTAAACTGAGACTGGATGAACTGATAGAGCTTTTGTTCATGTGCGTTTGAAGTATAAGGTGAAATCATGTCAATGTCAAATTCTTCCACCCAGAGAGGGTTCATGCTGGGATTGAACTCACACAGTTTGTTAGTATAATGAGATTTGTCTCATTCAAGGTTGTATCATTCACTGTATTTCAGTTATCTGGCAGATACTGATGTGATGAGCTATGACAATGAACATTATCCCTTTAGAGGTAATAATAATAATAATAATAACAATAATAATATCATCAGGTGGTTCCTAAATTTATATTGTAAATGGTGGTTCATGACAACAACGCGTGTCTAAGTGTTGTAGTGCAGATTTCAGTTAAAACTCAAATGTTGGCTGAAAAACATCAAGACTCATTGACTCGAGCTGTGTCTTAGCTGTTAGATTATAAATTGTCTTGTCATAGAAACGCCCGTTGACCTATCAAATCAGCCTTGAATGCAGTGATGAGGGGGGAAAGCGTATTAAGTGAATAGATTTAAATGTAGATGTAAAGTTAACTATGAAGACGAGCTTTCCTTACTTTATGCATGAATATTTAAGGTTCACTTAAATATCAAGATAAAAAAAAAACTATTCTTCAAAGCTCCACAAGGGGCTGCTCGTTCACCTCACCAGTTTTTCCGCCTGGTAATAACGGTCACGTCATTATTCATTTTAGTTTAATACAGCGCTAATTCATATGCACGGTTCCGTTTATCTCTAGCGTACGTGTATGCTTGCTGTATACTGATTATGTGCGACTTAATGACCAGTTCATGGGCGCACAGAACAGCTGTCTAACTTTACATGTACAACTAGCCTAGCTAGCATTAGCTTCCTGGCTACAAGCAAAACGCATTCTGACTGACACCATGGCTTCGGTACAGTAGATATCATTTTCCTAACCAGCGAGTGTTGATATGTTCATGTCCTATCATGTGAACTAAGGCACACATAACTACAGCAAGTTACATTTCATACCTGCTGCTGTGTTCAGCGTGCTCACAACATGAACGAAAAGAAAACTCCTGTACCTCGATTATCGTCCGTTGGTGATGACGTAACAAAACCGGCTCCTTCTTCTTCCTCTTCTTCTTCTTCTTCTTCTTGGACTACAAACCAACCTTTGGGTTGTATTCTGCCACTTACTGGACAAGACTGTAACATCGTGGCTATGAACCCGTTGTGTTCCGGATCTTAAATCCACTATCGACATACACCGATCAGCCATAACATTATGACCTAATATTGTGTAGGTCTCTCTTGTGCCTCCAAAACTGTTGTGACTCATCAGTGAATGAGGATGTCCTGTGGTGTCTGGGAACAGGATGTTGTTAGTGGGGGGCCTTTGGGTGCTATGGGTTGTTGGGAGGGGTCTCTTTGGATCATCTGCTGGTTTTCATGTTTTTGAGTGTATATCAACAGTGTACATCAAGGAGTGTTATTGCTATGGGGTGGAGGGTGCCTGCTCTAGTCTAGCTGGGTTGTACATGTCTAAGTAACATCCACATGAATGCCAGGTCCAAAAGTTACAAGGTTTATACACTTGCTTGTCTGTCCATTGGATAGACAAGTTAAAATGAATGCATTCAAATATAACAGCTCTGCACTAAATCTAATCTTCATGAGGATCATGGTGTTCAGCATTTATTTCACATAACTGAGAGAAACGTGAATTCATCTATTTCCATTTTGGAGGATGTGGTTTGTAGAGCTATCGAATTGCATTGTGTTGTACCAACACGTGCTTCTATTATTTTGACAACCCTATTTTAGTCGATGAAATAACAGAAACGCTTGGGTGTTTAATTCAATTCAGTCCAACAGCCCCAACAAACTACATCCTCCAAAATGATTATACAGTTGAATTGCCACATTTCTGACTCTGTTTCTGTTTTTTTTTTCTCTTTTGTCTGCAACTGTCCACATAGTTAAACACCACAGGGTGTCAACATTATGTGAGATTGATGCAGTTATATTCTTGTAGCTGAATGATTTTATTGTTTCGGAATAGCCTTGTGCAGCAGAGAGGCCAGTGCTACACCTCAGTGAAAAAAGAGAAGGAGGACAAAGGACAGAGAAGATGCGGAAGGATGGACAGAGGAAGGGAGACATGTGGTGCTGGTAGGAAGTGGTGGAGTGTAGGATCCTGTGCTTTTCAACTGAACATTGGGAGTCATGAGGGGGGAAGTTAGTGGAAGACTGACACTACAGACAGATTGCACAGTACAATGTGATTTAACTATAAATGCAGATAACTTTTATGCTATGAACTGCACCTGTATTTTCCTATTATGACAAGTAACCTTGTCTGCTGCAAAAAAGAACTAGTGCCTGGTCAGTGGATTCTTTTCCATTCTGCAAAGTGCATCGCTGTAATTGGTGGTGATTTGCCTTTGTCAAAACTGATGTTAATTAAGCTCATTTAGGTCATGCACAGGCCTAGTCCTGTTACCAGTGATCTGCAGGATGCAGGAACGAGACCACACCAGCTGGTCAGCTGTGAACAAACGTGTGTGAGAGCGAAGGCTGCTTTGGGTGTTGGCGTGTCTATGTGTTGTTGTATTTGAGTCTGCGGTTGTTTCGAGCTCGTATCAGGTTCAGCCCCGGTGAGTGATGCGTGTGATGCTGTCTCTTTTCCCAGCAGAACTCCTTCCAGAATAACAGCATGGCGGAGTGTGGGGCTGAAAGTGAAGTACCTCAGATGCATTGTGTTGGGCAGGAGGAGCAAAATGCAATGCAATATGTTGCTCCTATTATCAATGCATCAGTTCTAAGATGTCTTTGAAAACATACACAACCTTTTCCTCATATTTTGCATGACTTTGAAAGAGGATTATTCACACAAAGGCCCCTCAATGACACTGAAAGTCCTGCTCACAGAGAAAATTGAGCTCATATGATTTCACTAGTGCCTCTTAAAAGCTTGTAGCAGAGGTACCAGTCAAACAAACACCCCTTCCACAACATTAACCTTAAGCAAGCAGCCAAATAAGGTTTGAATGATTGGCATCACAGACAGAGAGAGACACAAGAAAAGATCTATGTTAGGTGCTGCAATGTTTGTGCACGCTGCCTTTATACTGTATGTTTAATAATTAGTTAATCGTTATCTTAATAGTTCTAAAAGTCTCATACAGCCTTCTCTGTTGTGATTTGTGGTAGTCTTCATTCACTTGAAATGAAATGTCAGACAGGAATGGGACAGCAGACATTTGTCCATGTACAGCCATGTACAACACCAATACATTCTGCATACAGTCTGAATTATTGTACACGATAAAGAAGCCTCTGATATCGTTGCAGCAGACTCGATTATAAGTAATTTATGTTTTTAAATGTGTAGTCACTTTTAGGTTTTCGTATAAATGCCCAAATGTATGGAGAAGCCAACAGCTAGTGAGCACTGCCCTCTACTGATCAAAGCGGGGATTATTTGATGTGACTAAAAAGTTCAAATCAAATAAAGAACCCATATTTCCTCACCACGCATTCCTCACAGTTTATTAAAATGCAAAATACTTTGGAGAAAGCTGTCGCGCCCAAAACAATGTGTAAGCCATACTCTGATTTTGGCGTTTGCCCGTTTCTGGAAACTTCTGTTTCCATGGCCGGTTAGCTCAGTTGGTTAGAGCGTGGTGCTAATAACGCCAAGGTCGCGGGTTCGATCCCCGTACGGGCCACTAATATTTAGCCAAATTTCTGCGAATTCTTAACAATATCCATTGTTTCACATTTATACACTTGGCATTCAATGTCTTTCTACACTGTCAACTCCTCCTCTCTTTGTGATGTGTAAGTAGTTCAATTCATTCTTCTCCTGTTTAAATGTGTCTACACAAATGGAGTAAAAAAATCTCTGTATGTACTATTTCTCTCTTACGTTACAGACATGAAGGCTCCATGTAATTTGGTGCAATGTGCATTAGTTGAACAAGACGTGACCCAGAACAAACATGAGCTGCCAGTATCTGAACTGAATAGGCTCTGTGAAGTCAATTGAAGTCAGCTGACTGATAAGTCACAGAGCTTTTCCTTATGTATGGTACATTCGAAGTATGTGTATCGTCAGATAATGCCCTAATCCTATATCTTGTAGGCAGGGTATGCTGGGATTGCCATACGGAGAACGACCCTATTCATGGTCCATCATTCAAAGTATTTTACTGTTATGTCTTGCAGATCATTGCGATGAGCTTTTATTAATTTGACTTACCCATCTTCTTTCAGGACAAATTAAAAAAAATAGTACCAACAGGTGGTCCATATACTTATAATGAAAAACGTCACCCATGGCAATAATGAATAAGTATTGTGGTGCAGATTTCATTTGATAGCTGCAGTCTCATTTCTGTGGCCTGCACCAGCCTCTGCTGGACTCATTTTCTTTTAAATCCAGTGCTTCTCTTACACAAACTCAATGACGTCTCGGTAATTTCACCTCTCAGCAGTATTACAGGTCAGAACCAGGTCAGATCCCAGTAAGGTGTAAGTGATCTGACTACAGGGCTACAGTTTCCAGGCAGCCACCAGCGGCTGTGTCACAGATGTCAGCCAGGTCTTGAATTTTTTTTTTTTAGAATAATTAAGAATATTTATTTTTGTGAAGACTGCCATGTATTTCGCACGCCGAGTCTTGACTCTCACTCCCACTTCACCTTCCCAAGTAGAACCCAGGAGACGATAATTCAGAACATGTGATTTGTGTTCATGCCCAAATCAGTTACAACTTCCACCAGTGAGAATAGAGTGACCTGCTGGAGTCGGTAAGACGTGCTCTAAATATTTTTCTCACTCTTCTGTCTCTAGTTTTGACCTGAAAAACTGCAATGTCCTGTTTTCTCCCGTTTCCATGTGGGGATTAGCTGAGCTCTCTTTGCCCGAATGCCATTCGTTGACTCTGTGCAAAACCTACGGAGGCCTGAGGAGCGTCAGAAGTGCGCTCCAGGAAAGTGATCCACTTATTTATAGAGCTTTAATTAGACTGGCTCTCCGGAGGTTTTATTCGGCAAATGATGAAATCTCTGCCTCTTTCTGTGTCTCTCTTCTGTCAGCCTGGATGCCCCCCCTCCCCTCTCCATCTCCACTCCCCTCCTCCCCCCAACCCCCGGCAACCCTGTATCAGCGCTCTATCCCTCCCTGGCCCCCTTCATCACCACACCCTGCACTCAAGTTATGATGCACTTCATGGCGTACTGTTGCCCTACATTGCCACTGGGGCTCCACCACAGGTTTTTATTTGAGCCCAGAGCTCACTGTGGATTGAACATCAGCTGAACGGTGAGTTTACCCCGCTCTGCATGACACATTGCCAAAATATATTACGGTGTTGCGTTACAGGCCTGCTTTGTTTTACACTTTGTGTAAATGTGTCACTGTGGTTATTTCAGCGTGAAATGTGGAAAGTGATTACATCTTAGTGGATTTCCCATCCTGGAGTGTATGTGCTCTGTGTTCAGATACTCATTGTCCACCCGCTCTAGAGTTACTCAACAGGTCTGGGTTGTTTTGGTAGCAGTGATTGCGCAATGGTGTGCTGGAGCGGTGCCGTGCTACTGCGTCTCACAGAAGCAGAAGTGTTGTTATGAAACTGTCTCCAAGGTACTGGTCATGAAGAATGCACTGAGATGCAATTGAAGATCAAAGTGTTCTGCAGAACCAAACGCATACTTGCACACCAACAGCAGACATGTGAGTTCCTATGATATCATGAGTTGACGCACTTTGTCAAGCTCCTTTGTTGGACAGCGCTTTGTTCTCCCTAATGCAAGGGGAGAAATGATAGGGTGCATTTAATACCGGTGTACCAGAAACATTGGCAGAGCGCTCTGGGTTTGTGTGCTTGGGGTTTAAAATCTGTGATGAAAAGCTTTTGCTTGTGGTTAATTGCGAAAGCCAAGAAAAGCTCAAAATGCCTCGCAGTCTATTAGTTTGAGAAGTCCCCCCCCCCTCCTTGTTTGACACTTCAGCAGCACAAAGTGTGCCCATCAGGATGACACTCGATACCTAAACTTGCTGAAACTACACAGTGGCGTCATCTATTCAGGTCTTTGGCTCTGCGGCAAGAAATGGTCGGAAATAATACTGCCACCGCAGGAGCCATCTCTAAAAAACAATCTAAACAACAAATCTTACAGAAAATAAATAAATAAAAAATCCTGTGCAGGTTTTAAGAGCTATCGTGACTTCTGAATTTTTATGTCCGTGCAGTAGTCTATCTGACGCCTCACAACTGAGTGAGTGTGAATGCCTGGAAACAGAAACCAGAGGCCCAGACCTAGGGCACAGGATCGAGGGATTAAGGTTTGAGTGTGTGTGTCTACATGAGAAACTGACAATTCCACCAGATGGTGAGCTGCATACCTCAGTGTCAGAGTCCCCATCTCACTGCCCACTGACAGATTCCTGAAAGACATGAGGCTCTGCAGTGAGACAGTCACATGTCTGAAGGCGTGTGACTCAACGTGTGTGAATGTCTTGCGTATTGTCTTACATACATTATTTATACGATGTATATTATTTTATTGTCAGTGGAGATTTGCCTATATAACAAATAATAATAATAAAAAAAATCAGTCACAGAAAATATCCCAGTGTCAAAATTTATGTTAATTAAACTCATCGTGCACAGTCGGATCAGGTTACCAGCGATCTGCAGGATTCGGGAGCAAAGACAACACCAGCTGGTCAGCTGTGTACAAACATGTCTGAGAGTGAAGAGTGCTCTGGACATGTGTGTGTCTGTGCGCTGTTTTGTGTGAGCCTGCGTTTGTTTTGAACTCCTATCGGGTTCAGCTGCGGCGAGTGGTGCGTGTGATGCTGTCTCTTATCTCAGCAGAACTCCTTCCAGATGAACAGCATGGCAGAGCGTGGGGCTGGCAGTGAATCACCTCAGATGCATCGCGTTGGGAAGGAGCAGCAAAATGGAGAGCCGACAGGTCGAGAACAAAGAGCGTCTGACGTGCATCTTAGCAGTAGATTCATAAAGATGCTCTTATTGTCGGTGCATCAGTTCTAAGATGTCTTTGAAAAGATGCAAAACCCTTTCCTCATATTTGCATGACTTTTATTTAAACTAGTTAATGACTCATATGTTTATTTGTGTATGTGTGTGTATTTAATCCCCACCCTGTGTGGCCAGGCTCTGAGCCTCCTGTGGATGAGAGGAAGCAGAGGGAGAGGGAAGAGAGGGAAACCCTGGTGTTATGGAAGAAACCTCTGCTCACGCTTCACTACTTCACTATGGAAGTGCTCGTCACCCTTGAAGGCTGGATACAGAGGTGAACAAAGTGCACGGTTTCTGCAAAACTGCAATCAGTCGCACAAACGGATGTTTCTTTTGGCTTTTTCTTTTGACCAATAGCATCATGGATGAATGCTTCTGGTCAAATTTAGGGTTAAAAATCCACACAAAACAACTGCAAAACAACAATGAAATTCTGAACCTTTTGTGCCACGGTGCGAATTTGACTAAAACACAAGATAAGATGCACATATGTCATACACTTTCCACACTCCCCTTCTCACAAAATGACATAATCACCGGCAGACAAAAAGTGACCTTGATTTCCTCAGTGTTATCAACCCAGCCCGCCTCCTCCCTCGCAGTCTAGACTTCAGTCAGACCTTTAATACAGCACAAAGGCGACATGACAGGATCCGCTTATCATTTTGTCCGCTCATTACTCCTCACAGACCTAATAAGGTCTCTCCGCCTCACGGACTAATGTCACAACACCGACGCAGCAGCACCATCAAACCAGACTACATCAGACTTCACCTTGGTCGCACTTCCACGTGCTGCACTGCATGTCTTTTACGCACCTGATAATCTTTGTTGATGGGAGGGCACAGAAGAAGGTCAGAGTGTTCTCTCAGGGGGGCCTTTTGTGGCTAAGTGTGTCAGGACAACGTGTTTACTTTCTAAACTACAAGAGGATGTGGTGAGCCGCAAGCACCACGAGCAGTGTTCTGACTGAGAGAAGCTGCTGTTCGCAGACTGTTGAAACACATGGTGTTGTTCCTCCCGCAGGGGAACGCATTATGGCACGGTCTACGAGCACACAGAGACAGTGTTGCTAGGAGTGCTTTGTAATCTACGCAGCATATGTACCATATATAGAGGGAGCCTATAGGGCGACATGCAGCCCATTGTTGTGGCTCTCTACTTGTTTTTCTTTATATTGCATGCGTCTTGTGAAACAATGGCTGAGGATTGTTGTGCTCGTTACAAATATTTATGGTAAAGAAAATTCTACATCCAAAATTCCTGCATTCATTAAAAGGGGATACTCTTGCAGCCCTTGAGACAGCAGATTGAAGACATATAGCGTTACAAACATAAGGACCAGCATTTTCCGTCTACTACGCCACCATTTTACTTGAGACACTTCTCCATCATCAACATTAAGTCAAATTTCGGTCAAATTAGGAACTGAACAGCAGCAGCGCACAGGGAAAGCTGCTAGTCTGCTTGTTTGTTCCCACCACGGACGTAATTTAATGCGACACCGTTAATTAGCCGAAAATTAAACTGTCACCTGATGCTCGCTCACAAATTGCAAACGCCACAAAAACAACAATCAGTTAATGTCCGAGGGGGCAAGAGGAAAACCCCGCAGCAGTGATACCTAGCCCAGCGTTTTCCAAACGCATTTACCCGCAGATGGAAACAGCTTTAGCCAAGATACACAACGGCTAAAAAAGGTTAGCTTGACGACAAACAGCTTTTGTTTAGTTTTAGGCGGCTAACGGCTGTTTGCTAAATTTAGCATAGCGAGTAGAAGTGTCTGTTTTGGGAGTTAAGTTACGTATTCAAGTAGTGCAAGACATCATATCCGCTACTTGGAAGTAATTTTAGGTGTTTTGTAAGTATATATATATATATGGACGAGGAAGCATAGCAAACAATGACATATCAGTGTTTCCCGTAAGATTTCGTGAGAGCTTAACGTTGCTGTCTTAATTAAAAGCTCTATAAGTAACGTTAGGTAGTACTTAATAATGTTGAAATTAGCGACAAACTTCACCAGACTGTTCAAGATAGAGAGGGAGAGATGCTTACTGTAACAATATGAAAAACAACGCAAGCACGAGTTTATTTGAAATACTAAAAAAATACTTCTGATTTGTTGTGAGACCATGGCGGACTAAATTAGACCCTGGTGGGCCGCCGTAGTATTGACGGCGTATAGGGAATTGTATGGGGAAGCCTGCATGTTGTCAAAAAAAAAAAAAAGATTATACTTCTATTATTATTTAGGGTGTACAGAGGTGTTGTGTATTAAAGGGGGACCCTAATATGTTGTCCTCTCAACCCATATTATTAAAATGAACTTTAAATTACATTTTATATTACAGCTGTTTTGTTGGTTTAATTACACAGGTGTTCCTAATAAAGTTGACTGTACTGACATACCAGAGTTGTATGATGGCTCAGGTCCATTAAGACATGCTAAAAGCAGGGGACATTTATCAATACCACTCGTGAACGTCTGACTTGCATACTTAGTAGGTAATGGGACTTGAAAAGTCTTAATCTGAAGTACAGACAACACAAGCTGCCTCGCGATGCTTCCCCCAATAAAACTAACAGGGCAATTTTGCGTCCACGTATTTGATTCTTTCTTTGTCGGGTGTGCACTTTAAATCAGAACACTTGGCAGTAACTGATGACGTTTCTTATGGATAAGGATCTCTCCTTAGTGGAATACCGCCAATATTAAATTATTCCCACCTGCGTTTCCTATGTTCACAGGTCAAATGTCTGCCATGAAAATGTCTGTTGCTCACATTTTAATATCGTCTTCGAGAACAAGTCATTCCCACTGGTGAAGACTGGTGAGGAGATACACAGGTCAGCCGCAACATTAAAATCACTGACAGGAGAAGTAAATAACATTGATCACCTTGTGAGAATTCAGTGTTCTACTGGGAAACGTTTGGACCAGGCATTAATGTGGATGTTACTCAGACATGTACCACCCACCAAGACCAAAAAACATTAAAAACATAACAACCTGACCTCCAAATTCACTAGATTCCAAACAGATCCGGTATCTGTGGGATGCACTGGAACAAGCGTGATCCAGAGAGGCAAATCCCTTAACCCATAGGACCCAAAGGCCCCCACTGATAACAATGTGTTGCCAGACGCCACAGGACACCCTCAGAAGTCCCACATTCTTTCTCTGATAAGTCACAACTGTTTTGGAGGCACACGGGAGAGCTACACAAAATTAGGACATAATGTTATGGCTGATCGGTGTATCAGTGGCTTGATTAGTTTTTAGCAGATTTCTCTTCCCCAATGTTTAAGTGTTTTTCTTTTGCTGATATTTCCTAACTCCCATAGGTGAATGATTCCTCATACTTTCTCCCTGCCCATAATTTTGTGTCCCCCTCACATGTAAACTCATATATAAATCGATCATTTCTATCTCTCTTAATTCACCTCTTTCACCCAGGCTCTGGCAGCAAAGACAGATGGTGTTTGGCCTGCTCCTCCTGCTTCTCCTTCTGTCCATTGCCTACCGTATTGAAGGAACACATCAGAAGGTGGGGAATTGAACACGCTTTGCTTTGTGTCACGGTCCACACCTTTATCATCATAGAGTGCAGGGTATACAGTTCTGCCTTTTTTCCATTACAACACTGAATGTAGTAAACAGGTTGTGATTTGTTTCATGGTCCACACCTTTATCATCACAGTGCGGAATATAGTGTTCTACCTTTCTTTTCATTACAACACTGAATGTAGTGTGTATTTAATGCAGCTGTGATCGAGATGTGTATCTATATAGTGCATTGCATGGTGTATGGTTTGATTCCTGGTTTTCCTGTGTACATATTGTAGTCAGCTATAACAAGTTATAAAAGTGCAGTTCATTTATTATTTCTCTGCGTCTTTGGAAATCTCTGAGTGTATTTGTGACTGTGCTCACATTACACTTGCTTAATTATTAACTTCCTTCAAAGCTCCCTCTCACCTGTTCATTTCTTTTTCCAAGTTCTAATCTGAGTGTGCGTGTAATCTACAGAACAGTGCTTTATATCTCACTTGGCACTTCCATGTTGGCTTTTTCCACTTTGTGTGTATGCCAGCCAAGAGCTTTGCTATTGTGAAACCCGCTGCCATGGAACATTTTTTTCAGTCTTTTATGCAGAGACTCAGAAGTTGTGTAATCAGCTCTCAGTAACTACACGTAACAGTCGACCATGGCCTGCACGTCACCTCCCACCACTGCCTGCACAGAGAGAGGGAATATATACTTTCATTGTTTTTCTGGGTTTCCTGGGAAATTGAGTTTTCGGTCAAAGCCCCCCCCCCCTCCCCAGTCCCCTCCCTTCTTCCCGTAATCTACACACTTCATGCTTCCTCCTGAAAACAACCTGCCTTGGCTCAAGGGAGGAGGTGTAAATGGAGTGAGAGATGGAGTGATAATGCTGGATGAGCTGGAGGAACCCAGAGGGACATCGGGAGATCTTGGCTTGCCTTGCTTGACAAGTTGTGTAAGAGCTGCCACCAAAAAAAGAATAATGGAGCTGTTCTTCTGTCAGTGTGCTGAACACTCCTACCCTACGGCTTCGTCCTCTAAACTCAACAACAGGCTCTGTCTGTAAAGGTTTCTCTCTTACTCTCCCTCTCTCACTTGCCCTCTCCCACCCTTTAAAGTGTCCTCTGTGTTGCACACTTTCACTCTCTGTACCTTCTCGCACTCTCTGTCCCTCCCTTCCTCACACGATGCCCCCCTCCTCCCCTCCCTCTTCTTGTTTTCCTCACACTCTGTGCATGTGTCTCTACCATGTGGTTGACTGTCCCTCCCTCTGGCCTCTTCAGTATGTGCAGTACATGGAGAAGAAGACACTGTGGTGTGCCTACTGGGTCGGCCTGGGCATCCTCTCCTCCGTGGGTCTTGGCACTGGTCTGCACACTTTCCTGCTTTACCTGGTAAGACAGCATGTTCTATAGCGTTCACAACAAGTTGCCTGCTACTTTGACACGCTGCTTTTCACTTCCCTGTGCGTGCTCATGACAGAGTTCAACCACAAACAGTGGATGATGGTGGTGCAGTGACGCAGATCTAAAAAGGCTGTGTTGATTGTGTTGTGAAGTTGTTGCTAAGCTAGGAGCTCTGTTAAAAGCTTTTGGAGGTTTCTCAGGTATTTGCACTTGCATATGTTAGTATGCTAGCATGGGTTTGTGTGCGCATGCATTTCAGAGTGGGGCGGAGATGAATAGGGGCCGTGGTAGCCACACTGTTTTGACAGGCAGTCCAGGAACAATCGCACTCACTGACCCCTCTGACTGAGTGCACATGAGGATAAAAACACTCTCCCTCCCTTCTCTGAGTTCTTTATTTCCTTTCTCCCCACTCTCCTGCTCCCCACTGTGCTGCTCACTCTCACTTTCTCCAGAACTACCTCCCCTTACTCGCTTTCCCTTTTACATCTCTCCTCCGCTTACTTCCCCCGTTTCACTCCTCTTCCTCCTCTCCCTTCTTCAGTTTCTTTCAGCTTTTACACATAGCTCTTGAGGTCTCAGTGTTTTTTTTTTAACTTAGTTTAGAGCATGGGGTGTTGCATCTGTACTGTTTATCAGATCAGGATCCCAAAACATCTGCCTGTCTCCACTGCACTCAGTCCATCTGTTGCGATGAGGTCCACTGTCACAGATGTGTGCCCTTGCCCAGTGGAGCTGAACTGGAAACTTTTGAAGTACATGTCGTCCGTTGTACTGTTTTTAACAGCCAAACTGTGATGCTCCGAAATGTAATTCGAGAGTTCCTTCTCGTCTCCCATACTGGTCTGACTCACTAATTTGGAAGGTTTAAAAGTAGGATGTCACCATCTAGTGAGCGTGGCTGATACTGCAGGTTGTGGTGTCATTGGGTTCATGACAGAACTTGATGATCTTTGCTTGAGCTGCTGTTGTGCATTTTTTAGAGACTGACTGATGTTGTGTTTGTGAGGCCGATACTACCATTGAAATATATAGATATTTTTGGTTTAATCTACTAAAAGAGAGTAAATTTGAATAAAACAATGTTTATTTTTATATAATACCTCAAAATATCACTTAGTCACTGGTTTGTACAGACAGACTAGTCCACCTCTAATTAATCTAAATCATTTTCTGATTAAACATCTCGAAGAAATTAAGAGTCTTTGATCAGTGATTGGTAATTTTCTTCATTTGGCTGATATTCAAATTTCAAAATATATAACCAAATACTGGCCTTAGTTACTAGTCTAACAATTTCTTGATGTATGTAGTCTGGGCCAATCTAGTATCTGCTTTAATGAGTGAGAAGCACAAAAATCACTATAGATAGAATAATTATGATACATCTTCAGGGTTTCCAATGCAATATTAATACTATGCTGGCCAACCACGATCTAATTTAGTCCACCATGGTCTCAAAATGAATCGAAAGTATTTTTGCACATTTCAAACAACCTTGTACTTGCGTTGTTTTTCATGTTATTACATAATGCATCTCTCTCTCTCCCTTTCACAAAGCCCCCTCCACCCCCAGAACCTCCACACACACACACACACACACACACACACACACACACACACACACACACCAGTCTCTCATCTGCTCTGTAGCTCCTGAATTTCATTTAATTGGTGGAGAAAACAGCACAGACATCTCACGTAGAAAAACGCTCAGTCCGATGGTTGTGCTCTTGATTTTTTAGGCCATAGAGATTTAAAATGATTTATAGGGAGTTGGTCAAACCCAGAGGAAATTACTCAACGTGAACTAGCTTAATGTGAGCTAGCTGAGTTAGATTGAAAGTCAGCGGTTTACAATATATAAGATTTATTTCCTGGACCATTGTATAATGTAACATTTGTCCATAAAAGGCCTCATCTCAACAGTGTATGAAGTTTATCGCTAATTCCAACATCAGTATTATTACGTAGTACTACCTCGTCACAATTAGGGTGTTTTATTAAGACAGTAGAATACCCAGCCCCCAGGATTTCTGGGTCCTAATATATTTCTGATATCTGCCAGTGAAAGAGTTAATGATTTTATGAGGTAAGTGAACACTGGAGAATACTTCTGGGCATGATGCCCTGTTTTTCCAAACTAGGACTGGGTCAGTTATTGTAACTGGGTCAAACAAGTTCAGAACGTACTCCACAAACTTACAAATCTAATTAAAACTCTAACTTCTCACTTTACACCAATGTCAACATTTGGCCTTAGTGGTTTTAGTGGTAAAGCAAGTGCCCTGCTGTAGATGTACACCAACACAGGGTAAATGGGTACATAGTGTATCAGGTCTACAATTGGGTAAATCCCTTGATTCTGATTATGAGGAGCTATGAGTAGACATGACAACAGAACTCAAATGATGACTACCAAACATTTGTGGTCACACATTAAATAATACATAATACTTCAATAGTGCCAACATGTGTCTGGAAAGAAAAAATAACAGGATTAACTTTAACAAAATCACAAGTTGCTCTTGGAACGAAACCATATTTCATATTAGAATGAAATCCACTATAATTTCTAAGCAATTTCAGATAATCTCTGTGACTTTAGAGAATACAGTCAACAGGTATCCGTTCTTGGCCCTTTATTATTTCAATTTTTTTTCTTCCACTCAGTCAAATGATGTGAAATATGATTATATATTTATATTTTAGTTATACATTATGTTTTTATCCCCATTGCACACCATAGGCACCTGTGTAAATATTGTCTGGAATTAAATATACAGTTTCCTTAAGGTTAACAACAGAAATAATTTCTAACAATAAGGATCACTTAAGGTTTGGTTTGTGCCCATCAACCATACAACAGGACACAATCTGGGGTGGGTTTTGTCTCTCATTTGGTTTGTTTATTTATTTCACGTATCAAGAAGATTAAAAAAAAGATATAACATATAAAATCCAAGACAATGTGAAGGAGAAATGCCGGGGCTTTAAATGTTGTGTTTGTGAGGCCGATACTTTATCTCACCATTCCATTTTGAAGCTAGAAAGAATTCATAAAGATGTCAATGACAAAATCTGAGGATACAACCAACCGAGTAAAACTGAAGACTTTTCATAAGAGTTCATGACGACTAAACTGCAACCCCATTATTTTATTTATTTTTATTTGTTTTTCCAGAAACATTGCATAAAACATGAAGACAGAATTCATACTGTGATCAGCTAACTTACATATCTAAGATTACGTTCATCTTCATTTATGGTAGCTCAGCCATACACAGATTAAAACTTAATCCAAATGTTGTTCTTCAAAAGCAAAAAAAAATGAAAAAAAAAAACGCTTACAACAGTAAAACAACCACAACACAGAATATCTGGGGACTTTCCGACCTCGGGACAACAAGGTATCTGGGCTACTACAGTGACTGATTCTTGGTGAGTGGTTAGTGTCTGGGAGCTGATGTAATACGACACAATAGTGTCATTAGGTAAAAGGTAAAGTTTGAAATCTGAATATTTAATGGGAAGAGTTATGTTATTTAGTTTTAAGTTATCGGAAGGATGAGTCAGCTACTCTGCCACGTAACAGTTAACAGTTTAGTCAATAAGGTTAACAGTACATTGAATACCAACGGAGACTGGTATTTAAGCTGCGGAGTTTACCTCAAGTTCCTGCTGAACTGCTGAACAGTTGTGTACTTGTCTGCCTTGTGTAGCACCTTGTAATTTTGTTTTTGAAAGGGGATACATTAATTAATTCTTTGGTAATGGTTTAATTTGTAGTCAGTAAATATCCCAGTCTGACTGAATACATTTTTGTGAGGTGTCAGTAGAGGGGGCCAGTGGTCTAAAGATGTCAATCATATTTATATTAATATTTTTTTCACATAAAGGCTACAGCAGACGTTTCATGATTATATTGTGTATTGTAGATATGGAATGGTGTGAACACTACGAGCAGGTCCAACATTTGTTGTATTTTCACATGTTGTTTCCCATGTTCACTCTGTTGTCACATGACTTCCCGTACATGTCCAGCTGACTTTATGTTCCTTAATGTTTAACTTACTTAAAGGACTTTTCTCCTTGTGTGACGCTAAATCTTTCATTCCCTCCAGGTACAGTAAATTTATAGTACTTTTTTCTGTGTTGACTTCATTGCACTCAGACTTCTAGATGCAGGGTTTCTCTCTTTAAACCTTGTAAAACCGATATGAGAATCTCATACTTCTGAATGATATTTTGGTAGAAATAAATCATCACACAACATACCGAAAGCACACATCCTTTGTGTTTGGCGGGAAGCGGTAAATGTTGTTAGAGTACTGCAGAGTCACCAACAGAGGGTGGTACAAAACCAGCACAATAAAACCGAGCAGAAGTGGCTTCTGTCCTGTTCCCTGACATTGTCAGTTGCTGCCCTGTGCTTCCTCTCTGTGTTTGCATCCTGCTGAGCCTGCGGGAGATCATTGTACATGGTTCACGACTGGTTAATGGAGAAAGATAAAATGCAGCAATTCAAGCGGGCGTAGAAAAGAAAAAAGAGCACCCATGGCAAATAACCAAGTATATTTTATCCAGCTGCTCAGAGAGAGGAGATAGTGGGTGGCCGCTTACAATACATACCATGGAAACAATAAAATCACACAGGAACATTAGAGAGATCTTGTTTCAGCAGGAGCTGTGGAGTCAAGGATCATCATGCACGTGTACAAACACAAAGTCGTGCACCTGTGCATTTATCCGCCACAATGAATGTGACGATCACAGTTACGAGCGGGACCAGCTTTCATCCCCACTTACATTTTTAAGTATTTGTTTTATAGTGACAACTAGTGTCACTGCTCTCTGCAAATCCTCTTTTAACTGAGAAGGGGTTAGCAATGAGTGTGACTCTTTAAAGCAGGGGAATGCTGTAAATATTTTAGAAGAGAGCTCATCTGAGTCATCCACCATTAAATTACTTTCAGTAATGGTTGTTGCCATTAAGTCATTATGGGCAGCATGAAAATTGTTGTGCTCGACGTTAAATCAACAGAAACAAAGCATTAAAGTCATTATAATTGAAGCTGCGCACGTTGCTGTTTACATAACAGCAACTAGGGTAGTGTTTTCTTCTCTCCCTCTTAGCTTTGAGCAATTTTATGAGTGAGAGATGTAGATATTATGTCTGTCCGCGAGCATACATATCAGCAGTCACTGGGAAGAAATTGGGTAGTAAAATATCTAACCATGTTTTCTTATGACTTGTGATTTACTGTCCCTTGTCTTTCAAAAAATAAACCAGTGGCCCATCTAAATAAAGGAACTTTCTGTAGTTTTCTATATTCAGTTTCTTTTAGGGTTGCTAAATTATAGGTTGCAGGGGAGGTTTGTGTAGAATATACAGATTTTCCCCAGCAACCCCCCTAAAATTAAGTTTTGGCTGTGGGCAATTACCAGAAGCACAGCTTTAATTAGCACCAACTATCACTTCAAGCGCTAAGCAGGTCTCAGAATGTGGCTTCCACACACACTATCCTGCATTATTGTTACTAGCACAGTCACATACTACTCTCCTCTGGGCCTTAACACTTTCTGGAGCACACGCTGTTATATAGTTAAAATGCACCCAGTATCAGAGTGTGTGTGTGTGTGTGTGTGTGTGTGTGTGTGTGTGTGTGTGTGTGTGTGTGTGTGTGTGTGTGTGTGTGTGTGTGTGTGTGTGTGTGAGAGAGAAAGAGAGAGATGCCCTACCCCTCACTCATCTGATCATTGTGTTGCTTCTACAGTGACGAACGCTGCAATAATCCTCGAAGCAAACAATAGAGCACCTTCACATTCACATAGACAGGAAACTGGTTGCTTTGTTTGAGTTGTGACTCACATACTCTGCTGGTCTATATGACCTGGTCTAAATTTTCCACTACCACAGGTGTTGACAGGTGTCCAGGACAAGATCCAGCTCTTATTTCAAGTGTTGAAATAACTACTATGCAAACTGTATGCAAAATCATTGCCATGATAATAATAATTATTTTTTTATTTTATTTTGCTGTGTATGCTTAGCTATAGCATATGAGTCAGCACAGCAGAACCATTCCTCTGTTCACCAAGGTGAGACTTGATACCCTGCATGCATGTTACCAGAACATGAATGACACATCAGGATCAAATTCAGTTGTTCTTTGAAAAGCTGAAAAGCTACTGTTGACTCACCACTGGCTGGCAGTAACAGATCTCTCACTTTAAACTTCAACACCTCTTAAATTCAATTTGAAGCCATTCATTTTTAACTACATCCAGATAGTATGTCAGAACTTTATCGCCTGGATTTCATCCTCTCGCTGCTGAAGAGGCAGTATTTACTTACATACCATAAAGATACGTCGGTATGGAATTTTACACTGTTAAACCGGAGAACGGTGGTAGTCAGAGGGAATTACCCGTTTAAAAATTTGGCAAAAATATATAAAAAAAAAAAAATAAAAATACCAGCAACACAATTGCTTCCATTCATGATTTTTAATGAATTCATTTTCTTCCTCACAAGGTTGGAGACATAGATATGCCCAAACATCTTGTGACTAACTCATCTTCACCAAACTTTTTTGATGACTACCAGCGAGATGTGTAAAAGAGAGCTTTGTGCGTGGGTGTGTGGGTAGGGGTGTGTATGGTATTTCTAATGGCTTCTGAATCCTAACTGTCACACCTCAGCCATCCAAGGCATGCGTCTGTCTGTCTTTGGGGCCTCAGGAGTCCTGCTAATACCAAGTACAATAACCAATGGCCTGAAAGACATGCACGCACACACACAGGAAGCAAATCCTGGGCCAAAGTGGGCTTAGCGTGTAGCCAGTCTGGAATGACACCAACTACCCTCCCAGAACAAGCCCAACCTGACCAGACCAAACTAGAGTGTTGCTGGCAAACTGCAGGTGTTTTGGTTTTCTGAGGCATGGTTTTATTATGAAATTCTTCCGTAAAGGTCACTGAGGGCTTTTCACTGCCTGCCACACACGTTACGTGTTCCCCATATATTAGTTAGATCAATGATACACACTCAAGGAACAACTAGCTTATCACCCAAAAGATGCATCAGCTTAAATAATTACTTTTTCAGTTGTTTTTTTTTTTTATCCTTCCAGATTTTGTCGAATTTAATTGCGATTTGGGTTTTTAGCAATTTATTGACTGTTTTGATTATTTTTTTAAAAAGAGAACGGGTTAAGACTTGACAAAGGCGTTCTGGCGAAACATTGTCTAATAAATTCTTTTTTACTTGGAGCTGAGCGCGCTGCGTTTTTCCTCTTTTTTCAAGCTTTATATTCCATCACCAGCTTCAACAAGATAATCTGTGGTGTGCATTACACTTCTTCTGCTTGATTATTCTTTTAACCATTTCTTAAAAATCCAACCAGAGAATGTTGAGTATTTTTACACTTGAAATTTGATTGCAATTAATTAGTTTATTTACTTAAAGTTAATTATATTTATACTTATAGTTAGTGCTCTTCTTGTGAAGACTCACAAAATTTTTTTTTTTTAAAAAGCAATAAATTAAGCATTATCTTATATAGTTTTACAGGTAAAAATAAAACTTGATCAGTACTTTTAATACAAAGCATGTATTATTATCTTCCACAGGAGACAAGTTTTTAATTGTATGAATGACGTTAGCAGAAAAATAATTTCATACTAGTTGATTCAGTCGTTTAATATTCTTGCTTAAAGTAAACAAAAGATCATAAATTAAAACCCAGCCTTTTTTCCAGTTATTTATGATAATTTATGAAGCACTCAAATCTCAGTAAAATTACTGCAAATAAACAAAGCATATTTTCATTTAATGAGTGTGAGGTTTCATAATTTTCAACTTCACGCTCTCAATTTGCACATGAAATAAAAGCGTCGTTTATTTGAAAGTATAATCCATAGCACAGTTGGGGGTCAGAGTGTGTCTTTTTGCTGGGGTTGAGGTTTCTGAACGTGAAGTCATATGGGGAAACCACATGGATATATCACCAGCCCCTCCAACCTCCTCACAGTCAACATTTGTGTATGTGTGTGTGGACTTACCACCCAGCTCTAAAATACCCCGGCCCCTCCATGTCTGCTCACTGGCCTCCGTCCAATGTTCTCTTGCCTCCCTCAGAGATCCTAACCAGGGCTTCTTCATAATGAAGTAACCTCTAATGTTTGTCCTACTTTGCCTCCAGCAGTCTCCCACTGAAAGAAGTGGTAGGCAGGTTATGCTAGCCAGACCGTGTCTAATGTGCTTAAATGGCCCTTGACAACCACAGCGACCTGTTAATGACTGGACCATCCTGTGGTCGTGGTCACTGAGAACTGGTCAGTTTATGGTCACCCATTAACATCTGGTTTGGGCTTCAGGAGCAACAGCATTTTTCACTACAAGCTAACAAAAGGAGCCACACTTGGACAATTATGGACCATACCTGCTTGGGTGACATTTGAAGCAACACCTCAGATCATTTGTCCAGTGGTCTAGACATTTGAATTATAGGAATGTCCCCACACACACACAAAAAAAAACCCTATTCTATTTATTTCATAATGTGCACAAACTGAATCTGATTGTTGTGTGCCACTGGTTGCTAATATGAATGTCCGGGATTTGCAGTTGATACGTGATTAAATTTAATTGGACTAGACTGAAAGATCCCCTTTGAAATAACGTGCTATTATTTAAATTACAGGAATATCAACAAGGCTTGTAATTGTGTCTAATAATTAATGGAGTAGGGAGGAAATGAATTATTGACATGCTCATTCAGGTGGTATTAAAGGCACCGACTAGTTCGATTTATGTTTACATTGAGGGATTATTCTTTTTCACTCAGTTTCACTTCCTTTGCCCGGAGGTTTCAGTTTTCACCGTGTGCTCTCACTCACTCGCTCTGTTCTACATGATATATTGTCTCACGCACACACACACACACACACACACACACACACACACACACACACACTTACTGGCCTCACTGTGTATGTATCTCCGTGGATATACTTGTACCCAAGAGTGGGGTTCCCGCTCGTTTTAGAAGGCAGCCGTTGGTTTCTGCAGGTCACCACAGGAATTCCAGAAATGTTGCCTCCAGTATGGATCTTATTGTTTCAGAGCGACGAGCGTTGTCAGCACTAATGTGTATTTCAGTGGACGCATCCATCATCAGGCATTAGGCAGGTGTCCAAGCAGACAGAGCTAGGTGGTAGGAAAATAATTTTAGTATTGCTATTTCAGTACACATATTTAAAACGCCGCAGTGACTTTGTTTTTAGTAAACAGTGTGGAACGGTGCTTTCTCAGAGACAGAACAAATGCTTCACTGTGAATTTGGTGTTTTCTGCTCTTATTAACTTGTTACGCTTTCCTAAGCAAAGGTATGTGTTTTGCGTGTGTGTTTTATACATGTGTGTCACGGCAGCTACCTGGATGTGGTGTTCTGGGCTGCAGCTTAATGTTGAGTCACATGGACAACATGAGAGGACTGGACTTTAGTGTAAGATGAGGAGCAGCAACACTGTGTTACTGAGAGCGAGAGAGAACAGGTAATCAGTCACGCAACACTCTGTTGGCAGGTTGTCTGTGTGTGTTTGGTAAACACACATTACCTGAGGTAGAGCTGGGAGGTGTGAACGGGTGGAGTATAATTTTTCTCGTCCACGCAAACCTTGATGAGTTTGTGTGTGTGCGTGTAACTGAATTGTGTGTGTGAATGTCAGGGCAGAATGATCTCAATGGAGAGTGAGTGGGAAGACATAAGACGGAGGAGGGTCCAGTCTGGGTCAGTGCTGGGAGTTTTTTGACTTCTCCTTGTAGGTCACCACAAATTTCCATGTTTGTCTTCGTCTCTGTGGTAATAACTGTGTGAGCACATGATTCTTCCTCTGTAAGTCCTGGGAGTGTTATTGTGCGTATTACTGCGTCTGCTTACTAATGCTGTGTGTACAGAAATTAATCTGTGTCATCTAAAGGGAGTGCACTAGAAAAGACATTTGTTTCCTGTTGCCTCACACACCACTGTCCCTCCCATGTCCCATCCTGTTCTGTCCTGCCCGGTCCAATGCAGCTCCGGAAGTTCAGGCCCCACCCCAGGTTTGCCAGATTTCTTTGGCGCTACATTGTGTAATGCCAAACTGCCCTTGTGCGTCACTGGGAGCACCCATCCTACACACACACACACACACACATGAGTGTAAACACATGGAATAGATGGAGAACAAAGTGCCTTGCTGAATTGGCCAACTCTGTGGACCTGCCTTTATTTGCAGTGAACGTACTAGTGGTGCAAACCTGTTTGATCATCTGTCATTCCTCGCCATCTACATACTTGTTCGTCATTTATCATATCTTGTTACAGAGCAACTGAAAAGTTGCATGCCTTTTTCTTCCTTACCCGCCCCCGTTCCTTATAAAATTTACCCATATCAAATACTGTACTTTCATATGATGTTCTGAGCCTTATTGTCCAAATGAGCCGGCGTTGAAGAGTTTCCTTGTTCTTCTCAGACAGCAAACACTCATAACTGAATTTATGTTTCAGTTTTCTTAGTTTTACACAATTGTTTAATTGTTTCTTGCATTCTGCCAGCGGGGTAGAGTTGGTGCTCAGATTCTGATGTTTACTTTGAACCAGTAAACAGTTAAAGGTCTCCTCACAATAGCTGCCCTGAAAGAAATGACTCTTTAAAACTGTCAGTAATTTAAAATCTGACTATGTGGATAAATATATTACTGAAACCATTTTGTGGAGAAGTACTGGTTATTTAAGAAAAGAGTGTACTGTATCTCATACAGGACTGGCCCACATATAACTGTCTTAATTTTATCAATCAGTATATGACTCAGTGCTATCGCTTTCTTCCCATGCTAATAATAAAGGGGTCTTCCTCTGACTCAGAATACTTCCAACACATTTACTCCCACTCTTCTCTTGACTCATTTGTCTTTGTCTTTCTTTTTCTCTTTATTTCCCTCTGTTTTTCTATCTATTATAGGGACCACACATAGCATCAGTGACCCTGGCAGCTTATGAATGTGGCTCTGTGGACTTCCCCGAGCCACCTTATCCGGACCAAATAGTCTGTCCCCAGCAGGGCACACAGACATCAAGCCCTGATGCTGAGCAGGTGGGCGTGGACGCCTTGGGAGAGGACAAGATGGTGCAGTCGGCAACCCTCCAAGGAAGCATCTCTCTTTGGACAATCATGTCAAAAGTCCGCCTGGAAGCTTGTATGTGGGTGAGTTTATGCTACACTCTGGCTGTGGAAACTACAGCCCTGAGCAACTAAAGATGTGGCAGAATTTCTGCACAGGCTACAGAATCAACAGTAGTAGTTTCTAAACATTTCTCAAGGCTCCCTTTTGGATGCAATCTGCAGTGACGTTGCACTAGCTGTGACCAGTTTTTATAGTGAACGCTTTGAATGCTGTTGGTGTCAGGTGAAAACCTCATGTCTGCTAAAAGCCGGTTTCTCAGGAGCAAAGAAAAACAGTCTCGTCTTCAGTGTGACCGACATGCATTTTTGAATTTCCAGTGGGTTTTGAAAGGTGTCATTAGAAGGAGTGAGGTAGAAACATGAAAATTACATAAAATGAAGGCTTTTAAAACAAAGGCGGGATCATATTGTACAAGCCCAGGACACTAATTAGTTGTACGTAACAGACAATGGTTCATTTTTTAGTTAAAATGAAGCATGTAGTGTCTTATAAAACATCACAAACTATTAACATCCTAGTTAAACTCGTTTAGCACGGTCTCTGAACGTTCAGTAGTCGTTGCAATTTAATTTTAGTGTCACTGTCACAGTGGCCGTCATTTACCCTTTTTTTCTTTTCTGTAACAGAACCTTCACCAGTAAAGACTCAAGCTAGAAATGACACAATGTGCAAATGTAGTCATTGATAACTCATTTGCCTGGAAAACCCCAGCTACTATGAATTTCCCCCCAAGCAGCGTCAATGGTTTCACACCTCTAACCAGACATGTGGCTGCCAAGAAAGATAAAATGTTTTCAAGGTATCTGCTTTCAGGGCTTGTGAAGAAACATTTTACCATTTCTATTACACATGTACAAAAATATCTCGCTAAATTAAACACAGCGTCAGAGGTTCTTCTTAGATAATTGACTCTGAGAAAGAGAGCGACCGTATGTGCTTAAGGTTTTTAGTTAAGGGTAAGGTGGTGGTTTATCAATGAGTCACACGTGTCTCGGAGAAACCACTGACAATAGCTTGTGTTAAATTCACACCCACATACAGGACACAAAAAACAGGTGTGTAGAAGCCACACTCCATTATCGACTTCATTGTCAGCTACCAATTGTTCCCGTGTCCACTTACATTACCTTTTTATTTGTTTATTTCTTTTTTCATCACATAAAGGCAGAACCTCAAAACACTGGGAAAAGAGAACTCGGCCATGGACAAATTATTTGATTAATCGTTCTTTGTTATCTGTTTCCCTGTTCTTTATAATGTGGAAGCTGCTGATGTCAGGGGGAAATACACATCCTCAGCTACTTCTTCATTGTGGCCAATGTTACAGGAACCAGGCAGACTTTCCATAACCTGCTGTCTACTGTAATTGGCCTCTGTGCTTCCTTATTGTTGTAATCGGTTATCCATACCTAGGAACACACACGCATGCTCATTTCCAAATGTCAAATTGAGAACACAGGTGTCAACACATGTAATACAAACTTGTAAGTATTTAATCTATTGAATATCTGTTCTGTCATGATAATATTTATTCATCCCCTCCAGCACTAACCTGAAGCATGTTCCATTAATATAAAAAAAAACATACCGTAGTAAATTAGTCAGTTTTCACACTTTAGTTCACGTTGATACACTCTTATATTATATGTCTACAATATTATATCTTTGTTATATATCTAGTCTTAATATATCCCTGCACATAAAACATCATACATTTGAATTATAGGTACAGCATTTTATTTCTTCTGGCTTCAAAATGGAGTCAGATTTCCCGAGCCAAATTGCAGCCACACCAGCAACAGCATCGTGCTCTGAGGAGCGATATCCAATTCTGCGTTTGTGGGTGTGTTTGTGCCACCCAATCCCCTTGGATCCACTGCCACCCAATCACCACCACCCCCTGTAACCTCAGCCTGGCACGGCCGCCGCCTCGGCTTGTCAGCTCTACAGTTGGAGACACCTGTTGCGCCCACGGTTTCAAAGCAACCACGCCAACATCCCCTCCTCCTGCCACCCTCCCACCTTCTGGATACGCCGGTGATGGGACGCGAGGCATTCCCTCCTCACAGCCACCGCTGCCTCCGCTCCCCGTTTTCTTTCCTCCTCTCTCTTTGTCTTTTCCGCTCCCTCTCGAAGCCTCTCCGTCTCCTACTGTAGGTCCCTTAAGTGCTCCACTTCAAACACCACCACCACTGTGCAGGTGGACGTGTTTCATTGCCCCCTACACAAACACACACAGCCCCACGCTCACAAACAGAGGCTGGACTATTGAATGGAGCAGCTGCCAGGGAGATTAAGACACGTCTCCATTATGAGAAAAAACTGGCAGATTTCATCAAAGACTGCAGTGTTAACAAGAGAACAGGGTGTCCAGATTAAAGATTCAGTCTGCCAGGTTTAGGGATAGCACTGCCCCCTGAGAATGATTGTTTGGGCTTGTTGTCGCTGCCATGGTTGCTAACTACCCACTAATCATCTTCTGGCTCAGCCATTCAGCAAACATACAAGTAATGTGCCTGTGATTAGTTAGTTATTCTCTTTTGGGAGAGATTAAAGCTGTGATTTGTGTGTGCGTTTCACCCAGACGACTGAATTTCAGTGCAAAAGATAGATTTTTCAATTGCTGTCTCTGCAGGATGTTAGAAATGCATCGAGGCTTGACATCATTTCCAATCTGTAATTGTAACTTATACTAACCATATCTTCTCATCCTCCCTGCACCCATACTTTCCGCATTGTGCCTGGAAACATTAAAATAATGAGCTGTGAGAAACTCCAAAAACACTGCATTTCTTGGCGGCTGTTTTCATTGTGTTAATTAAGTCTGTAACCCTTACCCCGTCTCTCCCCCCACTCCTGCCCCTTTCTCATGTTTTGGTGGATGAACTTGGTGAACCAACTGAAGTGCTGAGGATTTATTCTCCTCAAATCACTTCCGCTTTCTTCCTGTTAAATCCCTCTCAATCACACAGGCTCCAGTGCTTTATGGCTACAAGCTCCCTTTAGCCGTTGGACATTGATATCTTGTTTCTTGGACTTTTTCACACATCCTAAATTTGAAAAACACTGCATTCCTCACGTCCAAGTATATTGGAACAGAGCAGTTAACAGCATAATTGTTGATGTGCTGTTTAGAGCTAGCATATGGGTTTTCACCATCCCTGGACCTCTGTTTAATGTATCCATGATCGTTTAATAATCTCTGGGATTTTCATTCTCGTAAATCCTTTCCGTTTTATTCCCATTTAAGCGCTCTGATCACACAATCCCAGACGTCAAGCAGCGCAAGCTTCTTTGGAAAGTGGATATTGATATTTTGCTACATTAACCCCCCGGGAACCATGGTACTGTACTGGTGTTAAGAATTAACAAGCTTATATATTGGATTTTTACAGCCAAACTACTAAATCCATAACAATGCAAAGCAATGAAATAAACCACAGGACATAAAGTCCACTGAAATGGATACAAATAAAAATCCCGAAGTCAACATTCATGTACACAGAGAGATGATGGCTTTTAGAGGAGCGGTTGTCTCTGTCTTTCTCACTATTTTGTCAGTGCAATAAACGTGAACAGCTGATATGCACCAATTAAACATCTCTGTATATGTCTGTGTATTTGTTCCTGTGTGAACAGGGTGCAGGTACAGCAATAGGAGAGCTCCCACCGTACTTTATGGCACGGGCTGCACGGCTGTCTGGGGCTGAACCTGATGACGAGGATTACCAGAAATTTGAGGAAATGCTGGATCAGACCGAGTCCGCACAGGTGACACATTGCTCCCTGCATCGTCCGTCATTCTGTCACTTTGTTTTTCTTTACCTTACTCCCCACAACGCACAAGTTTTACTCCTAAGATCTTCCATGTGTGCCCTTCTTTTCACTGTGGGATAAATTAAAGGATTATCCCATCTTATCTTATATTCATTTTTGATTTATTTTGTGTAATTAATAATTATTTCTACAAATCAGTCATTGCAATCTCCCTAAAGTCAAATCTGGTGTGCCAAATTTACCACACATTATAAACTGTGTGTGTGTGTGTAGGTCCTGACCACATTTCATCCCAGTGTCTTCAGTGTCCTCGTTTCAAGAGGAATCTAGTGCTTTCACAACATTATGACTAAGAGAACAGCAATGATGCATTTGAGTAAAATGTTCTTGCCATTTCCGGCCCCTCATTTGGAAATGGCCGGAACAATATGTTCTTATATCAAACATCCCTGCAATTGTTTCAACAGTGCCTAACGGCTCATTGTAAATATTTATTTTCCCACCATCTTGTGATTATGAATGGAGGAGGAGGAATGAAGGGAAACATGCTTGTGGTTTTGTCAAGGCTTTTCATCAAATTTGTCTGTCCAGTGTTCAGTCTGTGGAATGCTTTTCTCACTCTGCCATAGTTCGCCAAACAATCAGACAGGTCAAGTGCAGTTAAACGAGCGCTCCCGTAAATGGTTTTGAACCTTGCAGCAGACTCACTTAACCTCGCTTTTGCAAATAACCCTCAGCAGACAGTACCAAATTGTTAATGATAACTCCTTTTAGTTTTATTAAATTATTATTTATTAATTTTCATTATCTCAAAGATCAAAAGAGTGATTCAGAGGAATATTTTTCATCATTTTTAGCGTGTATTTTACTTTTTAGCATGCATGCAAGATTGATGATTGATACTGTTGACAAAAATTATACTGGCCATAGTATGCAAAACCTGTAAGATATATTCCATGTTTTTTGCGTGTATCTAAACTGAATCCCCTACAAATCATTGCTTTCTTTCCATGTTGTTCAGTATATTAACTAATATTCACTTACCATAAGCCACAACAATTTATTTATTCATTTGTTTCATGAAAGAGCTGAACAATAAATTTTTTTTTTTTTTTTTTTTAAACTGCAAATTAGTATTAGTGGAAAAGCTATCAGCAGAATTTCATAGTTTAAATAACAAATTTATCCATTCGCATAGATAATAAATCCATGATTTCAATAGTTTCTCTCGAACTAATTCAAGAATATCACAAACTTCATGTAAGAGCTCCCGGACCCTGAATTACAACATTGACTTCTAGTGTCAGAAAATCACCCTCGGGGAACCTTCTTCGCGACAACATTTTGAACGACATGTGTTACTGACATCAAAGCAGGTACGGTGTTTTGACTTCAATTAGTTGCACATATCTAGTACATTGTTAATGCCCCAAGTTATAAGAGGTGATCTGTTGTCACAAACACATACCTGTTTACACTGTGCCTGCTTTCCCTGCATGTTTGTAGACGGAAATGGATAGACATAGAGTATATAAAGTATCATCAAGTAAATCATTAAAATATACTTATTATTATATATTAATATATATATATTTAAAAATAAGATGCATGTTGGTTCGTAGTCGAGATATGCTGTTCTGCATGTTGACATTAATGTTGACCAGCGAACTCTTGCCTCGACTATATTTTTTAATGATCGAAGTCGTTCAACTGTCTCCCCATATAAAAAGTAAGACATTAATAGAAAGTCTCAGAATTATAGAGCGAGAAGAATCCGGGCTGCTGGTTTACAGTCGGCGCGCAGCATCTGCTTTCTGGTGCACGCGTACTCATAACACGGACAGGTGTTGGTTGGCACCAACATCAGCTCCGTTCGGAGCAGCATCTGTGGGAATACCGCTCTGACACCACTTATTGATGAAGGAGCACTTCTCACCGAAGCAAGAGCTGGAGACAGTGGAAGAGGGAGACAAATGGGCGGCGTTGGGAAGAAGAGATTTTGTCTAAATGACCGCCCCAGCATCGGAGAGCTTGTGCGTGTCTTTTCCTCAAACAAACTAGCATTGTGACGCAGGAGGAGCATCATCTGTTTGATTCACATCTGTGGAAGGGTAGATTAGAAGTGACGCTGCTGACTCTGTAAACAGCCTTAGCCGCTCTCTCACTCTCTCTCTCTCTCTCTCGCCCTCTCTCTCTCCTTCTCCCTCTCTCTCTCTCTCTGTTTCCTCTCTGTTTCTTTTTCGGTCCCTCAGTTGATGAGCTCTTATTCTTTCTCTCAAAGTCTGTGTGTCTTCCACTGTGCATTACTCTCTCTGTCTCTCTCGTTCCCACTCACCGTATCTGTCAGCTGTGTATTTGCATGTATGTTGCGTGTGCTTGCGTGATTGGACAGCATCTGGAGACAGGTTGCTTGCAGCAGCAAGGACCTGCCACATACGGAAACAGTTTTTCTCTCACCAGGGCTTTTACTACTACTCGGATGTTCTTGGGGTTCCCTGTTTTACTCAAGGCGCTCCTGCAACACCTCTCTGATTCGCACTTGTCCACCCTTTTCCCTTTTTATGCCTCTTAAGGAGGACGGACGCATACACTGTGGATTTGTGTCAGCGTTTGTTTTGGGCATTTTTTTTTTTCTTAATTAAAACTTAAATATTAGTAGTTGTTGAAGTGGAGACAGACTCCCATGGGATTGGAACTGTGGTATCTTTGGATTGTTGTGTTTTAGGCAGGAAGTAGTTGAATTTTGTAATCAAGGATGTGACAGCACAACCTTACATTGCTCCTCATACACACTCCTTCCTCACACACACACAGTCTCCACCCTGTGGCAGCGGAGCTGGATTAGGATGCTGACATCGTCCGCTCTGCTCAAGTTACAGAGGATTGTAGGTGCCAGCACTTTGACTTAAACGCACTGGTATTTCTCCCAGCCTACACGTGCCAACTTCCTGCCACAAGTGCACGTGATGCGCGGCAGCAATGCACTCTGGGTTTTTTTTTTTTCTCATTCATTCAACAGAGCTATTCAAAAATAATGAAGTCATGCCTTTTCTAACGGCTCCAGACGCTGATGTCATGAACATCAGCTTTTTTCCCCCCTCTTAAATCTCTTGCTCTGTTCAAGAACACTGTGTGCAGGATAGGAGTCCACAGTATTGACACAGACTGTCTTGGAAGATCCTGCACGGATCGTGTCTGTGATTCCTTGTAACTTGATTACGAAGTTATTTCCTGGATTCTTTTTTTTTTTTTTTTTTTTTTTTTTTCCATCTGGCACGGAAGGGGTTAACAGGCTGTGAATTCTTGATTGCCAACTCCCAGGATTGTATCTCCTGTAACTCAAATCAGGGCCATCTGCGCTGGGCGTATGCCTGCCTTCCCCCCTGGCCTACTGCACTCAAAGGCTCTCTGTGCTGTGGTTTGCCCAGCCCCGTCACGTGACTTCTCTGAAAGTGCCCCCTCCTTCCTCCTCCCTCTTTATTTCCAGTAAACTGTTTGAAAGGAGGGGGGTGAGTCAGAGTAAAACCAGCTTCCCTTTAACCACAGCTTGTTAAAGAATTTGTCAACGTGGACTCAGGGGTGCATTTGTGTGTGCGTGTATGTGCGTGTGTGCACTTCTGGACAGATTTCAGTGCGTACATCTTCTTTTTCTTGAAAGAGGACTCTAGCTTCGATTGCGTCAGGAGTCTTTAATCACTCCACTTCCTGTGCCAGACAGAGCGGGCGCGGGCTTGTCAGGAGTTAATGAGATGAACTTTAGCCGTCTTCATGTCAGGGGGCTCGCGACTGCTCCCGAGATGTGTGTCTTCTGTGTGAAAGACTTTCATTGAGAAAAAAAAAAAAAAGAAAACACAGAGAGAGGGAGAGAAAAATGTGCGTGGGTGTTGACTTGTGTATAGGCTATGCATAGATTTTTCCTTGTCTGACACTTTAATTTTCCACATGGAGCAGAGTGCCCTGTAGTTGCCTGCTTTTTGTCTATCTGAACTTTGTACCTCGTCGGAAGTACGAGAGCCTACTGAAGACTGTTTACTTTGCCAACTTTTTCAAAATAAAAAAGTGAGGAACTCGCCAGTAAATCCAAAATAAACAGATGTCATCATTCTGTATGTTGTACTATGCAGATGAAAACGCATAAAGAAAACCTCCCTCGATATCAGAGTTTATTTTGCTTTGAGGTTGCTTGACCAAGTTCAAAAAACATCTCTCTCTTTGTTCAGCTATCACCTAGCAACCTCAGATATTCAGACTATTATGTTTTTTTTTTTCCCCCAACTTTGTTTATTGAACAGGATTTTGTTTCTTATCCCCA
Source organism: Mugil cephalus (assembly GCF_022458985.1). NCBI lineage: Eukaryota > Metazoa > Chordata > Actinopteri > Mugiliformes > Mugilidae > Mugil > Mugil cephalus. The sequence goes on from NC_061784.1 coordinate 7,042,441, forward strand.
TACAGGCAAGCAACGGTAGTAAACAGTTATCAGAATAATTGTACATTCTTACAATTATACAGCTACACATCAATTATCCTCTTGTCTCTTCCCACCCTGTGAATAAACTCCTTTCAGGTCAGAGCCAAAGACAAACATATATATGTACTCAAATGACGAAGATAAACAAGGAAATAAACAGATAAAAGAAGTAGGGAAAAAAAATCAAATAAACAATGATGATGATAAAAATAAAAAATAATCGTAAATAAATATATATATAAAAACATAGTACATACAGAGAAGCTGAATCCTCCTCTAGAGCTGGAGATATATCAAGAGAGTTTACCACTGCTAAAGAAGGGGCTCCATATATCTTGAAATGTCTTAACGTAGCAAAGTAGAAAATGCCAATACTCGCTTGTCATACTCACCAAAAATGAATTCTGAGAAATTATCTGATCGTAAGCTCTGCCCAAGGTGTTAAAAACCTCCCCCTAAAATGGGGACTGTCCACACGTATCACAAACATCACTGACAAAAAAATAGATTCTGTGTAGTTTGTATAGTGAACTGTACGAGTGTTTTTGCATTGAATTAAACCTTGTTGTGCTCATGTAGACGAGGAGTGAACTACGTCTAAGGCAGCACGTCATTGCTGGTCTGTTAGCTTCGTATTTAGCTCCTGCTCCCACGCACTTCTTGTCAACACACGAGGACTCACCGTGGCCGGCCACAAATAGTTATACACTGTAGTGATGCTTTCCTTTTGACTGGGGGAGACTATTGTCTTTAACGGCGATTAAAATGTTCCATTCCAACAGATGTTATTTTAATTATTTTCATTTATCATATATAGTCATATATTTTAGTTTATGCTGACCAGACCCCGTTATTCCCCATCTATTGCATTAATTAATCTACAATATATTTACCACAGTGCTTTTTTTTTATGTTTAAGTTCAGATACAGTCTCTGTGTTTTCCAAAGAGTTAAATAATTGTGACACGACAGCGGCTCACATGGTGGGAACATGCTTTAAAGAGAACAAAGTAAAAACTATGATTGACTCATTTAAATGATGCTTTCAGTAATCTCTCCAAGCCAAATTTAAGAGGGGGGAAAAAACGAACCTACAAAGCACCGTTCCTCACAGGGGTTGACTCCATGTGGGGTTAGTGAGTAAACCTGGACCCTAACCTCCATCGTTTATGGCGCTGTATCCTTGACAAGAGCTTACCAAATGTAATTGCTGCTAAGCCCAGCCCTGCAGGCCGGTAGTGATGGGAGCAGTGGTGTGGTGTGGTGCGGTGCGGTTGGGGTTTGGGAGGAGGGGGGGGGGGGGTGGCGGGGGGCAGCAGACAGTCTTTGGCATGCTGCCTGGCAGAAATGGTGACTTTCCATAAGCCGCCAACGGCAGAGTCTGGATGTCTGAACTCCAGCCATCCAAGATAGACGCTTCTCTGGCCCAGAAATGAAGAATACAGAGAGAATCCAAGTACACACTTCAGCTATAGTAAATCACTGTGTCACAAGTTCACACACACACATCCTTTTACACCCTCCCCTCGCCTCCTTGGGGACCCTGTGTTCGCACTGTGGTGATATTTCCATGCTCTGTCTCTCTCCGCGTGAGCCAAAATTTAAACTACGGCACCTAATGTAAACAGAGCGCGTGACGTCAGGAGACGAAAGGGATTCGAGGGCCAGTGGCGCTGATTGGTTCTGTAGGATTCTGCCTGCGCCCGAACAGGCATGTTTGTCAGGTGTCCCGGTCCAGACACGGTCCTCTGCAATTCAGCTGTAAGCCAGCCATACACATTCCTTCCCTCCCTGTCTCCCACCAGCTGAACAACTCTCTCACACACACACACACCAACACGCTCATGTGCACACGCGGGGACAGGCTAGAATTAAAACTACAGGGTTGTCCAAGGAGAAACATTTATGATTGGACATCAGCGGAGGCAGAAATTCAAATCTTCAGCCAATCAGATTTTGCGTCCCTTCGCTCCCCCCACCACCACCTTATTAGGCGACCTCCCATGTCTCTCAAATTTCCTGTCCACTGGGTTACACCCCGCAAAGAATGTCATCAGCACTGTACTGGTTTTGTTGACCATATTAGGTATGATCATGTATTGGAAGCCCCCTTCCTGCACCTCTTTTTCAAACTAATCTGTTTTAGAAACTGAGGCCTTGCTTTGTAGAAAAGATCCACTTTTCTTTGCCTTTTAATATCACAAGAAATGTGTTTTTCCTGTAGTTTCTTTTCCTCTTGAATTAGTGTTGTATTAGACGGGGAAAAATGTGCTTTCAGTAGGAAAATTTGCTTCAAATAGAACAAATGATCTTCAAGAACCACTTACTATTTGATTATTTTATTTAAAATACAGTCAATGCAGTTTGGAAACATTGTACACCTGAAAATCACCAGAAAATTCCAAAAGTAATTAATTTTATAAATGTCTTAAATGTAAAGTTAAAACCAACATATATGTTCATACCTGCTTAAAAGAAAATGTCTCTGTGTCACTTTAGAAAAAAAAAGGCCTTCTTGTACTTGTTATTATAAGTAATATGAGTTAGTCTTGTATTAAAATATTCTTGTGAAATATAAAATGAAGTTGTTTTTTCAAGACACAAAAGATTGCTATTATTTTTTTTTTTAAAGTATTTAATTTCATATAGCAGACTCTCCAGCAGTGTCACATTCATATTCCAGGCCTGAAATCTCTAATTTCTTAGCCTTTAGTTGCTTGTCAGGATAAATCGGGCATGCCTTTAATGCTTTGTTCTGCAAAATAATTATTTAGACACTATTGACAAATGTTTACTATTAAAGAGCTGCAATAAACAAATCCCTTAATTTGCATTGCTTAAATAATTGTTTTAATACATTACAAGTTCACTCTATTTAAAAAATAGACAATATTACTACATAATTTAATTGGCTTTGCAAACAAAGAATTATCATGTTGTTCATCATCCTCAAAAGTTCAGCAACTCCAAGAGAAGCTCAGAGAAATGTAGAAATAAGAGAGAATGAAAACCGTTGTACAGTTTTCCTGCAGTAAAATATTTATTTCGCTGATGAAACAAGGAACACACATAAAAGATCACAAATAAAACAAAAAGTTTCAATAAATACTTTTGGAAAAACAATATTCTTAATAAAGTATAGTGTATAGGTTTACACACACCACCACGGTTTCTTTGTGGGAAGAAAAAATTGTTTTACAGTTCCAAATCTTGTTATGATATTAAAGTAATGACTTTAGAAATTACCTAGATGTTCAGTGTCCATCCAAACATATGAAAAGTCCAAGGTTGTCCTTTGTATTCACACAAAGTTCCCAGAAGTAAAATCCAAACAGATTAAAGCTTCTTTTCCCAGAAAAGGTATATTGAGGAAAATTCTGTGTCATTGCTGTGAATAGAGGCTTTTGTGGAGCTGTCAAGAGGGATAGGGTAAGACCAGCAGAAAAGCTAAGAATTTGTGAGTCACTGTAATGACCAAAGCCTGTTGTCTTGATCTCGCATTCCCAGTGACAAAGGGATTAAAATCTGTCACTAGATGCGAGATACAGACGTGTTAAAACCACTGTTTTACTCACCTTGAATGAAGAAGTGTGTTTACGGATGAGTCTTGAAATTCTTTTCGAAAGCCTGACAGGTGAATCACTACATTTAGATGTGGACATCATTATATTTATGTCGACAGAGTGGTGAAGAAATAAGCGCAGGACCTGATTTACTCTTGAAATCCATGTTTTTACATTTAAATTGTTTAATAGTAATTTTTTTTGTCTGTGCTAAATACACACACTGGCAACTTTTTCACAGCAAGAGTTCAAAATCACTTGTACTTTTCACATTGTGTCTAGAAATTTGGATGAATTATAAATTATAAACTATACAAGTAGTTTAAATAGGTGCATGCATTAGTGTTGTTTTTTGTGCATTTTTATCACTTCAAATTAAGCACCTAAATTTTGGAGGATTCACAAACTGAAATTCCAGTATTTAGTAAGTGAAAACCACTCTGGGTACATTTTTCTTTAAATTATATGCACTTTCAAGCTCTGAACAGTCTGTACTCTTGTACTTCTCATTTTTCAAGATCTAAATATTATGTTTGCCTGGTTACATTTTGTACAGTAATTGGTTAAAGTTGATGACAGATTTACAGAAGTTAGAGAATTGCTCTGTTGCAGCTACTGCTCCTTCACACTCATATAGAAACAAGCCACGATTTTAAAACCAGTTAATTCACCCATTTTTCGTTTCATCTGGACAACAATGTGTTTTTAGATATAAAATGGAAAGCTTTAATGTTAAAGTAGAGACTGTGAATTGTAAAGAAAATGAAACAGTGTGAGAAGACAGAAAAAACCTGAAAACACAGCTCATAGAGCATCATATAATATCATCCCAACATAAATTATAATAAAATCTTCATTTGTTTTATGTTGACATTGGAATGGATTATGAAGCATTTATTGCATAACACCTGAAAACCAGCAGCGGACTGATGACTACGCACGTTTATTTCACTCAGCTCCGTGATATTCCCCCTTCTACTTGAATTCTTCAAAAAAACAATAGAAAAGCATTTTTCTCTCACTTACCTTTATTAAATTTCAGCAGTGTAATTTATTATTTCACCTCAAAACCATTTACTTATCAAGCTAAAATTTGCCAGAAATTAATTACTGATAATGTGTCATATTAATTGCACATCACCAATTATCCTTTTAATTATTTCTGACAGTTTGAAGCTGTCAGAAATGACTTTTTATTATAAATGCAGCATGATACGTATCTGAAAGACACTCTGTGACAGTAATTACAAGAGTAATTATTTGTTTTGCAATTTTCAGCTTAGAAAAAAAAAGAAAATCAGTGTCTCTGGTCTGAAATGTTTCCTGATGTTGTCCATCTGTCTGTCTGTCTTCAGAATATTTCAATAGAATATGGTCAGTAAACCTCAGAAGGGTGAATCAGACATTTTCCCCTCTTTCCTGTTTTTCAGGACTTCGCATCCCGGGCAAAAGTAGCCGTACAGAAACTCATCCAGAAGGTTGGATTCTTTGGGATCTTAGCCTGCGCCTCAGTAAGTCACTCAGCAGTTTTTTTTATATAGATTTATATTTATATGTATAGATATAAATATATGGATATGAAACATGTATATATTTGAAACATTTTCTTCACTTGTTCTGTGGGATTTTTCATTCTAAATAATATTTATTCATGCCCACATTCACATAACATGACAGTTGTGCAGCATCTAGAATAACTCAAAATTTGAGCAAAAAATATTGTAGATGTTATATTGTAGATATTGTCAAGGCAAAATCCATCACCCTCTTTTGTTTTTCCTGTAGAAAAAGATGTAAGCACAGATACTGAATGCTCTTTAATATTCTGTGACGTTATTTGTCACTTATTTTTCTGTGTCTGGTTTGTTTTTCTTCAGGTGAATTCATATCAATATCAAGCTTAATTGTTTCTATTGTTTTTCCTTCAGATTCCAAATCCCCTGTTTGACCTCGCAGGAATAACTTGTGGACATTTCTTGGTGCCATTCTGGACTTTCTTTGGAGCAACACTCATAGGGAAAGCTGTCATCAAAATGCACATTCAGGTAAGTTGTATTTAAATTATATATGTCCATGTAACTAATGCAGGGACTCTGTTCCCCACACACACTCACACCAAAAGTGATTATTTTAAAATGCAGAGCACTCAGATGTACCTTAAAGAACAGTTTCACAGCATTTGATGTCATAGTATTTATCATTTATTTGTTACATTTTTCATTAAAGACATTAGAGACTAAAACATATTTCAGGCGGTGATGTGAATGCAGTTTTAATGTTGTGCAGAGGGAGGAATGTGATGAATAATGAATCACTCTCAGCTGGAGCATCTCTGCTCTGTAGTCAGTTGGTAGTCAGGAGGCCATTTTGTGTAGCAAAAGTAGGGGGAGTCAACCATTTTGTGATTGCAGCTGCAGCCTCCCCAGTACATTGTACAGTTGACTGACCAGGCTACAGTAGAGCTAAGGCTTGTAGGTTGGTAAAAGCTGCGTAGTGAACTTTGAATGAGAAGCTCCAGTTTGAAGACTTGGCAACACAAACCTTCCTACTGATCCTGGAAAAATCTTCAATTTGCGTCCAGGAATTTGCAGTATGTCTGTGATTACCGTCAGGGTCTTGACATTTTGTTTTCTAAGCTGAAGCTGGAATTTGCTCATTGTGACAAAGAGAAAGGTAAAAAAAAAAAAAGGAAGAAAGAAAGAAAAGTATTTTCTGGCCTTAATCCTCACACGCACAAAGTATTTCTCTCCATCAATCTGAGAAAAACATATGTGAACCGAGGGAGCCGAAGCTAAAGCAGATAAACATTGTCTGTGGGAGGTGATGGAGAAAGAGAGAGGGACAGATTGGGGGAGAAGGAGGGAGGGGGGGGGTTGCATGCAAGGCAGGAACAATCAGAGACACACACAGGACCAGATTACACCCAGGGGTCCCAGGAGCTCCCCACCGACAGAGGTGTGTCCCTCTCTGTCTCACGGAAAGAAAGATTTTACCCGGCTCTCCTGCACGTCTTGGGGCCCCAATCTCTCCTCTGTCTGCTCACGTTAATTTTCTTCCAGCTCAAGTTTTGCTTCTAATGCAAATGGTTCAGTGGTTTACAGTGTGAACAGAAAAACAATACCCATTAGAAGAAAGCGCACTAGAGAGCAGGTGACATTCTCCCTCTCGGGCCAAGAGGGAACAAAAGGGGATTTTGACGCTTGTGTGTGTGTGTGTGTGTGTGTGTGTGTGTGTGTGTGGGCGTAAAAATGTGAGCAGCCTCAGCGCTTCAAAGCGCATTTTTGATCTGGGATTTTACCTGTGCTTCAGGTGTGTTCTCACCGGTCTCCAAGGAGGAAGCTTGTTTTATTCGGTAACAATTCCTTTTATTGCTCGGTGAGCTTCGCCGGTGAATGGTTAATGTCAGCGGCAGGTCACATGAGGATCACGAGGTGATGTCATGGAAGTGCACGTTTCAGACCCTTGAGATTGTCCTGAGAACAGAGGCGTGGTGAGGTGTGGCAAAGGATGTGATTCAATATCGAACAACAAAAAAAAAAGATAACATTTTGACCTGTGCGACGCTTGACATTTTAATCTGAATGTGTCAGTCACAAAAAATGACTACTCTCACTTCCATATTACTCTAAGTTTCCTCAGTGCTCTTTATCGCTCCCAATACTCAATAAACTGTGAGCTGCTGAGAACTGATGCACCGACTTCCTCTTGTTAGTGTGCTTGTGCGTAACAGTCACTTTTTACTGGGATGTGTGTCGCTCTTAGCAGCACTATCAGTTAACTGCAATCAGCATGTCACCATCATTTTCCGAGCAGACACATCTAAGACATCTTAGTCAGCTTTCCTGTGTCTGTCCCTTCCTCCTTGCTTTGTGCAAGATCAAAGATCAGTTGTACGTATCTGTGAGGGCACTGTTGTAGTAATATCCAAGAGGCAAAGCTGAAGTGAAAGGCGGTAACATCACCGTTTATTTATTTATAGGTAGAAAAATCACATGATAGCAAAGGTCAGTGTTTTCACTTTGTGAAAGCCAGTTATAACTTTTATTATTTTTTTTGTTGTTGTCGTTTTTTTTTTTTTTTTTAGTTCAAAAACCTTGCAGCAAACACAGAAACAGAGCATTGATCAGAGAGCACTGTCACATGAAATTAAAATTGCCCTGGTGCGTGCGGGTCCTGAGTGATCTGTCGTGTGTGAGCTTCTAGGGCTTGAGCTGACAAGTCTGTCACATTTATTTTTGTCCAGCTATAGTTCAACTTTATCTTCATGCCCTCTGCGGCTTTCCCTGTTGCACCCTTTCGTCGTTTTTCAAATTTCTCAGAGATACCGGCGTGCAGCGTTTCAATTTGCGAACCTTAAGTCAACATAATTACCTCACTCGTTAGCGAGCCAAGTATTGAAACTCCTCCGTGTGTCAGGAGTTTCACACTATTTGTTTCGTCAGTCGCGTGAGATTTTGTGCAAAATATTCATATTCTGATTGCAGTTAAAAATTGTGGCTTATGCTATTCAAGAATTTTTAGACAGCTTGTTTGCTACATGTTAACTGAAGATACACATTACATTGAGAGAGACATTGATATACATCCGTGTCCCAGATGGCATTTTCACTGCTGCATCATTACATGAAAAAGAAAACTGTAAATGTCTCATGTATCATTTTATACACTTTTCCCTGTAATTCGTCAGTATATATTTAGCATCTTTGGAAACCTTGGTATCTGGACCGGATTTAAAATAAGCCTCTGTGGGTTTTATGTACAATGTGAGTTTGTAATGATGGACCCGCTAAATTCTCTGTCGTTGTAGATGTTGAGCCTTTCTAGTGGCACGTCGAAGACGAGCAGAAGTGTTACTAGACCACAATTTTAGTGGCTGAAAGATATTTATAAAAATGAAGCATCTGAAACGTCAAGTGGTGTCTGCAGGTCTCGCCCCCCCCCTCCCCTCAGGGTGACACCAGGCTAAAATGAGCCAGAATGGGCACCAGTTGCCTGTTTGTCCCTTCTGTCCCAGTGACTAAGCGGGAATCAGACTGGACAGGAGCCGGATCCAGACCTCCTCTGAAGCAGTGACACATCTACTTTGATTCCTCCACTCCTCTAGCAGGCTGTTCTTTAAGCATTCACACATATACACACACCATCTCTCTTCTGATGACAAGCGCCTTGATGTGCTGACCTAGTGTACTGTGTCGGCGCTGTGTCATAGAGCCCCGTCTTTTATTTCTTGCCCTCCGCGGCTGCTTTTAGACCAAAGTGCGTTGGTCATGCAAGTCATGGGCTCGGGCATGATGAGTAGGGTGTGTGTGAGGTTGAATAAAGAAATTACTAAGCAAACTATGATACGCACGTCTTGTTCAGCACCCCAGCAGTGAGATCACGGTACAATTACTGACTCGTTGTTCCTCTGTGTGCTTCTCTGCCTTACAGAAACTGTTTGTGATCATCACCTTCAGCAGGCACATAGTGGAGCAGATGGTCTCCCTCATCGGGTGAGTAAACCCCAGTGGGTGTGTTGGCGCACCAAAAGTACCTTGTGCATTGTACAGATATCACACATGAAAGTGTGAGTTTACGCAGAACTTTAGGGACCTTTTGGGTGGTTGCGGGTCATTCAGGTAATTTATGTGCCGTCGTGTGAACTCTGCCTCCTCCTCCTCCTCCTCCTCCTCCTCCTGTTCGTGACCCCGATAAACGTTGTGCGCCCCCAGGTCTGGCTTTGAGTTTAACCCGGTGATTTTGGACGATTGGCTTGTTGTGAAAATTGGTTCAGACTCAGGTTTTGTCACATTTTGTTCCCCTTTTGGCTCCGTACTCTGCTGATATGAGTAAAGAGCTGCTAACTGCTGCATCGAGATTAATGGCTTGTATTTTTCCACTGGATGACTATGGGCATGAACATGTTCTGGCTGCTTCACGGGACAGGCTGAACTCTTGTCTATCACAGTAACCTCTTCTCTGCTTTATCTCTCATGATATACTGTTTTTACTCATGTTATTACCTACGCGTCTGTCATTGGGAGCATAATCCACAGGAGAGAGAGATCACTATGAAACGACCTTTTATCTTTGCAATGAAATGGGCCTTTTCAGACGTCCTGGCAAGATGTGCTAATCTTTATTAGCCTTGAACGTCTTGGAAGGAAAGAAACACAGAGGGCTTTCACAAAGCTTAAAAACTTAAATAATAGCGTATACTGTAGGTTCAGTTTACTGAATGTGCCAACTGCATTGTTTTGCACAGTTCTGTCAAGACACAGGTTTTCTAATGAAGCCACTGGACACAGACACCGTTTTTTAAACATGCAAAAACAGTAAAACGGTGAAAACGGTTTTGTTGCTGCTGCCAAGCAAATTTAAAACTCACACATACACACACAGCCTCCGCACTTCTGGAAAATAAAGGTCAGATATAATTTCAGTTAAAGTAGTCTTGCTGGTTTGGGTGCTGATGGGTGACATGATGGGCGTCATCGTAGAGAAGCCAACTGCCCTCGACACACCTGCTGATTCGAGTGCCATTTATTACACAGATAAACAGAAAGAGACACACACGTCCGTGTGGTCCTCTATAGTTTCTGTCTCTTTCACACTCTTACAAACGCTAAGGTCCTCTTGGTCTCACACGCAGACTTGCTGAAATCAGACGATGAGATTGCATCAGATCTCTTCCTCGCTGTGTTGTCTTTTGCTTTGTTTCTAAAATTAGTTTTGGAAGACCTCAGTCAAGGACAGCTTTCAGAAAATTCCTGTTTCTATTTTCTTTACTTTTTTGCTTTTATAGACAGTATTTTAATCTTGTTGCAAGGCCACAATGTACACGTGTCTGTGTGTGTGTGTGTGTGTGTGTGTGTGTGTGTGTGTGTGTGTGTGTGTGCGTGTGTCAGCATAAGCACCCTATGACAGTCACTGCTCATTGAGCCACAGACTCAAAGCATCAGCTCGTAGGTTATTGACAGGTTTCATTGTGACTCACTTCCCGCTTCTTCTCTGAAGGAAGTTTCCCTCATCACAACCTGTCAACCGTCAACTTCCTTCCGCACTGAGGCCTTTCCACCTTCACTTCTGAGTCTCTGCGCCACCCTCACTTTCACTATCAATCACATGTCACCTTATGAATGGGTAACAGCCATTCCAATTTAACCCTCCGCTCTGACAAACCACAGTGTTAGGTGTGCATTTGCCTGTGTCTGATATGCACAGGCAAATGCACACACACACACACACATATCCTTTACACACACACGCTAATTCAACTACTTGTCCTCCGGATGCCCTCTTTTTCCAAAACTAGGTATAATAAAACGTTCATATCATGATTTCTTCTCTTCTCAGCCACAGAACTTTTCCAAAATGTTACCTCCCACAAATTCATGTTTGAGATTAAACTGGAAAAATGATAAGAGAATTTCAAATCTGGCCACTGTTAAAACTGCAGCATAAGTTTGTAGTTATTTATTTATTTACTTATCTATCAAGACGTTCTGATTTGGTTTTGCGTGAACAGGCACATGTCTACAAACTGAAACAGAAATTCACAAAAAAATATTCTGTGTTGATGTAATACCGACATGTATTTTAATTTTTATTTAACTTTTATTTAAAAGAGACATTTGATAATTAAATAAATAAAATAAAAAACAATTTATGCCTTGTCATATTTAGGCTTTGTTTTTGTTTGCTTGAATCTGAGTCTCTTTAAACTGAGATAATATAATTTGCCTTTGTGGGTGAATGAGGTGAGCGTTGAACTTTGGTCAAGGTGATAACATTCTCACATGACATAATATAGTGCTACGTAATATATCCACAGCTTTTTTGATTATTAGGTGAGGAAGTCAGCACACACCAAAGACACACAAGTCCATAGTTCTACTTTCATGGGTGTAATGATTTACACAACCTTTTTACTATGAAGACTGATTTCAAATGATAATGTTTTTAGCCTGAGCACAATTTTTTTGATTGATTTTTTTACACGTTCGTTATTTCTCTTGTGATGATTGTATCATTTCATCTTTCTGACAATACACAATATTTTTCAGTATGATTTGAATCAAAAATGAATCGAATGTAATTCATTGTAATGTGACCTTTCCATTTTGTCTGCATCAGGAGTTTCAGTAACAGGGAAAATACGCACTTTTCTTGACGATGACAAAAATGTTGCGTGTGTGTGTAGGAAGCACTGTATATTTGAGAGGCACCTGTATTTCCTAACAGAGATGGGATCACTGGAAGTTGAAGAGATTAAAATAGTCAAGCACCCGCTACTTGCTAGATGCCGTGGTGTGATTGTCCACAATTACGCTGCACAACCAGACCACTCACACACACACACACACACAGTGGACAATCAGACACACATACCACGTTAACATAATTCTTCTACAGCTTCCATTGTACTCAACTGTAATTTATTTAATGTTTACTTTTTTTATCTCTTGTGTACACCTTTAAACCACATGCTGCTGCAACACTGCAGATTTCCACACTTTGGGATAAATATTTGGGATTATTATATGTTTTCTTTTCTTATCTAACCTTAAATAAAAACTAAAAATCTATATGGTTAATATTCCTGTCATCATATCAAGGGATAATCATCTTCACCGGGAACAATCCAGAGAAACAGTAAATTAAAATAGTGTGTTTTACACACACTATTGGCAAATAAGAAATACCAATCTAGTAATTAAAGTTGTTTGGTGTGATATGATGGTTCTGTCCGGTTTGGTTAATTTTATAAATGAGCTTATTTCCAAATTCCAACACAGGCATTTTAGGGAAACTTTAGTTGTCAGTCATTTATCACTACTTTAAATCAGGCTAGTTCTTCCATGAATGACAAATGGAAAATGTGTGTTACTGAAATTGAGTCTCACAGGAGACATTTAGATCTGAGGCTTTAACGTCACAGGGCTTTAAACTGTCAACAATATTTTTAACACCTCTTGACATAAATGACCCACTTCTACATTTTTTGAAAGTTAAGAATATGCAAAGGACCATTTTAGAACATGTAGAATATTAATGACTTGAATTTTCCATTATACATTTATGACTTTCTGATGTTCCTTTCTCAGACCTTGACCTGGTGGAAAAATAAGTTCTTTCCTTTGACATTTGTTCACTCAAATAAACTGTTCTTCCCTTTTCAACTGTTTTTCTAATCACTGTCAATTTGGGACAAAAAAAATGCATGTCAGACATTTCAAACTTGATGTATGACTTTTATGTGTGTATTGTGAAAGCAGATTTGTGTATCTCTGGCAGAATGTTTTTAGTTTTTTCCTGCAGTGCAAGCATTTACGGTTAAATCTATAACCTTCTGTCAGCAGTAGTAGGATCATAATAAGAACAGTTTTTCTTTGAACTGCCACAAAGTCACAATAACCCCCCTCCTCTAATGCCTTTTGGGCAGATAAGTAGAACTGATAAGCAGGTCGGATGAAGCCTTGTGTCTGATCAGACTTGTTGGGTTTCTTACGTCCTGTGACTAATGTACAGCTGTCTCCTCTTCAAGACCAGCCGTGCGTGTACAGTCATTGTTTAAATCAGGAGAAGAAAATTCTGCAAACTCACATTTTGTAAGGCTTTGATCAAGATCTGAAGCAATTATATATCAAGAGATCTCACGCTCTTATTGTATAAGTGCAAAGCACCCGCATGTGGTCTTTCTACGTCTATTTTTAAACAAAGCTTGCAAGTTTGTAAGTTTTATGAAAATTGAAGAAGTATTTTATACCAAAACAAAATAAAACTAAAAATTACCTTAAATTCTTATTTTATTATTATGCACATCATGCAGATTTTTTTTTATTTATTGTGCCAGTGAGGTTCATAACCCCAGCGAGACTTAAGAGGCCAGTCAAGGCCCTGCTGCTGTGCTCCATATAACTCCGGGGCAAGAAATTTATGCTTTTCTGTGCCCCATCCCTCCCTGTCCTCCTTTTTCTTATCTTGGCTGGAGCTTCATCACCCAGTGACTTGGTGATATACCGAGGGAAAAGCTCAAAATCACCTACTGCATGCAGTAATGGAACGGGAAGATTTCCTGTGTTTGGCATGTTCTCTGGGTCTCCAGTCTGCTTGTTTGGTCTGTTGAGTGTTGCTGTGTTTAGGCTAATGCATGCCCACTTTTTCAGCCATGTGAGGATATACAAACAGGAAACAAGAGAAGTCTTCCCTAATTATGAGAAGAGCTGTAGTGATGAGACCCGGCTTTTGGCGTGAAGTGCTGCTGATTCACCCACTGCAGGATTCCAGTGTGTTTACACCTTCTCAGTGGTGACTGTGGTGGGACTGGGTTTAGTTTGTAGAGGTCCCGGAGAGGACAAACTTTGGGGCATGTTATGTGGAAAAGAAAGAAGCAAAGCAACAACATTAACTTCCATATATAATATATGCCGGCCTCACGCCAGTACTTCAAATACGTCCTCTCGATAATCCGTCATTTTGATTGAGTCTCTGTGTCTTGTATGGAGCTTGACAAATCTTTCACAGACATCTGTCAAGCGAGGGAGTTCCACTGTCAAACTCTCGGGGAGAAAGCCATTAACATGCAGAAAGGAAGAGTCGAGGCCTGAAAGGGTTATCTGGTCGAAACCGGTGTGCTGGAGCCACGGGGAGAACCAGCACGTCTCCATGTGAATGCACCTATTTCCATGTGAGTCCATCTCCAAGACAGGAGTCCATTACCAGCACAATGGACCTGCAGATGGCTGTTCCTGCTCCACAAGACTGTAAGCATTGGGAAATCACAGCAGGTCGCCCTGCTCAGAGGGAGGCCAGTGAAGGTATGAGCCCTTCACTGGATTACACTAGAACTTTCCAGATCAAAATCCGCATTCAATGTAATGGAATGATTACAGAGAAAGTGTCCTGCTGCACGTTAACCGGGTACTCCGAGGGTGTCATTGTTGTAAGAATAAATCTGAGCAAGAACATTTCGTCAACTTTCTGCATTCGTACTGTTCTCGATCTCTCTGTTTTGTGCCAAAAGATAACAAAACAAACAGAAATACCAAGGAGAAAGCTTTGGTGGTTGTGGGAATAACACGGCTTTTATGAACAGTGTGCTAACGTGCTCTTTAAATTCATTCATGTGACAAAAGGTTTATTATGTGTGCTTCTTAATTCCGTTCCCTACGAGTCTCAGTTTTACCAAATCTTTTTTACCGTCAATCGTGCAAACTTGGGTGACTGGAGAAGTGAAATTGCTGAAAATCATGCAAATTGAACTATTCTCAGTATTCACAGAAGTGCAGTTATTTGCGTGCGTGCAGATGAACTGAAGTACTGGAGTTTTAGGGGAGAGAAGTCCGTTGCTGCTTGTTTCCACTGAATTTCACTCGCCTTTGCTCATATAGAAACTGAGTTTGTGTGGTTTCATACTGAATGTGGGGCTGTCTGGGTTAAAGTTAACTGGCGTACTACTGGTAGGCTTGAAAGTCACCTAGCAGGGAGGGACTTTTTATGCTATCTATGTCACCACAGGTGCCTGCATGAAGCAGGATGCACCCAATTGATGCATTCGAATTTGATGTGTGGTGAGTGCTTTTTTTTGTGTAAAATACAACACAAAAAGATGAATGGCAGTCTGTGCTTGTAATTGAAGTTAAAATGCAGCCTATCTTTGTTGCTGAGTGGTGAACTCTGCGGTAACACTACTGCCCTTGTAAATAGCCTTCTTTGAGCCATATGAGCAAAGTCTTCCTGTTAACCCAATCTGCAGGAAGGGAGTATTTTCGATCCTATTAGTCACTGGGTGCTCTGGTCACCTGAGACGCGCCCTGACAAAGATGGCATTGATCACTCCTTCCACTGCCTGCCCTACTCACCCAAACACAGTCAGACACTTTCCGTAGGGTGATGGCATTACAGGCAAACAGGGCAAGACAGTAGGAGCGAGGGGCGGCGTGGCAGGTCGCAAGCAACTCCTTTTTTTTTACATGGCATCATTAAGTTTAATGCGAGGCGCAGCGGGGCGTCCATTTTCTCTTCTCCCCCACTTCAGTTCTGATTATCTTGGCCTCAGGCTGTGACAGTAACACAGAGGCAGTAACAGTCAGTGAGAGGTTTGACTCAGAGCCAAAAGCTCTCACTACAGTCATTTAGAATAATATTCAATTGCTCAAGAAGACTTATTGTACACGTCGCTTAGTGCATGCCTGTTTCTGTTGTTAATAGCACACTGAGGGACTCTGAGGGGGTACACAAAGATCTGAATGTAATTGTAGCTTTACTAAGTGTGTGTGTGTTTTTTTATGTGTGTGTGTGTGTGTGTGTGTGTGTGTGTGTGTTCGTTTGTAAGAGAGATAGACACAAAGACAGGGAGAGGTCTGGTTCCAGGTCTGGTGTCATATTATGTGTCTCTCAGGCACAGTGTCTATCCCAAGACTTCCTGCTCTATTCATCCCTGATTCATTTGTTTTGGTCCCGCTCTCACACTTTGTGCCACACCGCACATGCTGGTCAGTCATCAAATCATTCCTGCAGATGCTCACGAAAGTCTTTGAAATCAGTAACGTATTCATGTATCAGGACAGCAAACGGCCTGTGTGTTGTTTTAGGAAACAGCATGCCATTGATGCATTTTTAGAGCAGCTCATTTAGCAGGGGAACACAGCGTCCATTTGTAACACCCTTAATCAGCATCATCCACTGAAGTGTATTGTTTTGCAAATCCCATAACCGTCGTAATGTGTGCTGTAATTTCGCCAGTTGTCATGAGGATGTGTGTCTTGTTTGTGTTCTGTGAGAGGAGTCATCCCAGACAGCCCCTGACTCAGAGACCAGCCGGCAGACGTCCGGACCCCTCTCGCTCCCCACCCAGCATCAATCAAACCTCAGTCAGAACAGACAAATTGTCCCGTATTAACCCTAGTAACATCAGCAGGACAAATAATAAAGAGGGTTGTTTGTGATCGGTCTCACTGAACGTGCACTGTATTGTCCAGTTTTAAATTAAACAACAATCATATTTCCTAATTGTGTTAGGCCTTAGCCTAAAAGCAGTGAAATCACAAATTAATATAATATTATGAATGCAAGATGAGGAGGCTGTGTTTTATTTGTTTCATCCCAGACACATAAATAATTTGCTTATTATTTTATTTTGTTTGTTATTTTATTATGAGATTCATCACTGCAAAAGCAGTTAGTCTTTTTTATTTTATTTATTCGTTTGTTTGTGTTTTATTTATTCTGCAGACCTTAGGACAAGATAGCTAGCTTAATTAATATTCAGACGAATTTTTTATTGGGAAATGATGTAGAATGATTTTTTTTGCCATATTACTTTTTTGTCTTGTGCCAGAAAATGTAGACGTTGTGTAGCATACTGTCATGCAGGCTTCAGACACTGAGGAACTTTCACTTGCATCGCTGGTTTCTAACCACAACCTCTGCAGCATGTGGAATTAAAGAACAGTCTATAATGTATATAAAGGAGCTCACCAGTTAAATAAGGTTGTCAGTTTTGCTGTTTTTAGCTTCTGTCTTGCGTAAACCACGTTAGAACAAGAGATTTGATTGATTTGCTGCCTGTCGTAGTACTTAATTACTTCCTCTTGTTAAGTTAAGAACTCACTTCCTAAGCGAGCACACAGTTTTGAAGCGGGAGATATAGAATATGTTGTGGCTTTTGACAGCTACGTCGTAACCTGTGTGGTTGTTTTAGCAGTTTGTCACACGTATATCACACACCACACAGGATCTATACAGCCCCACAAGGCACTATATAGTGAAAGTCCCTCACAAACACTTTTGAATTCACAGGCTAACCTGCTATGTTGAACTAGTCGCATACATAGCATTTATGGAACAATCAAGCTTCAAACACTCTCATGTTCTCATTTATTCCATGTACCATTCATTTTCCACCTCTGTGGCCTCGTTTCTTTGGTCTGTTTCTGCCCTTCACATTTATTTAATATATTGTAATGTGATCTTTTAACTCCTCTTATTGGCTTCACTGTTCTTTGGTTTTCTGAGCCTCCGCACCGAGGTTTCCCATTACGAGTAGTGTACATTCATGTTGAAACGCAGTAACACTGGCTCATTAGGTGTTTCTTTGAAATAAGGGCTAGATATTCGTAACCAGTGTCATCATAGGTCACCAGTCATCAGTGGCCATTCCTCCAAACATAACACCAGAGAATGGACGGGGACACTCTGAGTAACACGTCTTCTTCTATTCTTTGGCCTCCTCTATTTGTAGCCCGCTTGTTGCTCCCGCTCTTTAAGTAGCAGGGTGACTTGTCTGGATGTGTCTCCAGTCATACTGATTCATTGAACAACTTTTTTTTTTTTTTGCCCATGGAATGATCTGGACCTTGGTTGCCCAGTGACCTAGCAACTACATACACCTCCACACCCAGACCAAGAGGGCCTGTGTAGGCATGCTGACCTGAACCTGGGGGGTCATAGGGATTGGAGGGCTGTTTTATGTGGCTGTCTGGGAAGTGAGAGGAATAATAGACTGCTATAATTGGTGCCCCCAGATTTCCTGGCAACTCTGCAGGTTCCCAAGGGGATAGCATGTGTCCATGCTTGTGTATATAATCTATGTATGTGTGTGTGTGCCGGCTGACACAGATGGCTGTGGAGCAAGGATGTGATAAACACCCTGGGCTGGGGGATCTCCATCCAGGAGTGGGCTCCATGCTTTAGTGGTGAAGTCATTGGGAAAAAGCCTGGTTGAACTGTAGGAGGAACAGACACACACCCACATGCGAACACACGGACAGATATTACCTTACAACATGTGCACGTGTATCAAAATTTTCCTTACCTAAATGTGAATCACACTCTCACTCCCCCATTATTTCATGATTCTAACACTTAATATAACAAACTGGAGCAGTGGAAATTCATAGAATTGCTACATGATGTAAAAGCCAATTAAAGAAGGCGAAGAAGAAGAAATTCAGAGTCATGTTTTGCATAGACATGGTTGAAGAGGTCAGAGTTTCAGTACCACAAGTCAGCGCACCAGCAACAGTTCTGTGCATCTTGCAATTTGGGGCTGTTACGTAGGTGTGAACTATGTCCGTGTTGAGAATTGGGTAATAAGAGTGATTGCCTAAGCCAGTTGGTGTGATGATGTTGCAACCTGTTGAACCTGGCAAGGGTTTGGTTGTCATGTGCGCCCTTGTTCTCTATCTTCCATTGCTTAGGACGTCAGGGCAGGGCTGTGTATTCCTGCATGTGTCATTTATTTGTGTGCAGGCTCTTGGGATCTCATTAGCATAAAGAACAAAAAATAGTGGGTTTTGTGAATGTGTGTGTATACGTGTTCAAGGACCACTGGAGACGGCGGCCCTTAGTAGGGGCAGACATGTCAAAGGTCACCTTTGACTCACGGCCCCTGGAATTTAGTTTTCACGAAACGAACACGGGACGATTAAACATACTCCATGAGCAGCAGCAGGAAATGATGGCTCATTGAAAAACAAGAAAAAAAAAAGCTGCGATGTTGATCGCATATTAACTCTTCGCAGGAATAATCAAGCTGCAGGAAGCTGAGAAATGCGGGGGTTTCCCATCATATTTCCTTGTTTTGCTAATGCCCCCCCACCTCTCTTTCTACCGGACACACATAATACAGATCCACTGGCTGTCGCAGCTTTATTGAAATTAACTGCAAGTGGACTAATAATAATAATAAATATAGATAGATAGATAGATAGATAGATAGATAGATAGATAGATAGATAGATAGATGCTTTAATGTCCTTTTAAGGAAATTTGTTGCCACAGTCTGTACAGTACATTGGTAACATGTACTCATTTATAGACGCATGTATACACCTACGTACAGTTAATGGGGCATTTTGTAAATGATACACAGATAAAAGCCCAGCAACACAGTTATCCTTTAAAATACAGAAATGTTTGCTATCTGTGAAAAGAAAAAGAAAAGCTACACAAAAGTGGATGCTTGTGTTTTTAATATTTCGGTCATCGCTATGTGTGAAGGTTCACAAGGAATATTTTTCCATATATTTAATATTTAGCAAGGTTTTGATATTTACACTAATTTTATATTGTGTGAGTAAATAAAAGGTGTGTGTGTGTGTGTGTGTGTGTGTGTGTGTGTGTGTGTGTGTGTGTGTGTGTGTGTGTGTGTGTGTGTGAGAGAGAGACAGACAGATAGAGCGCGAGAGACAGAGATGGCAACCACGCAATCCTCTTTAATCAATCACATAATGAAACAGGTTCCTCAGGTTGATGCATTAAATTCAAATTGACTTTGTTTTACAAAGTCCACTTCCTAGCAGCTCTGTTGAATTTCACTAAACACACTGATGCAAATTGTCAAACAGTTTTGTCTTTTGTTCTTATGGTTATGTTGCACAGATGCACAGTGTGACCACACAAAGAAGTATTTGGAAAAATGGAAAAAGCGATTGGTTTAGTGGTACGGTGGGAGAGTGGTGGTGCCGTGGTTCCTACTGTATCTCTGGGCGAGAGCTGTTAGTGTTCAGAAATATTGATCGGATTGTTTTGGTCTAATTTGTATGTATTCATGCGTGATGCGTTGTTCCCCTTCTCAGAAAAGTAATTTTGCATATTTCAGTGCAACAGGCATGGACGAAAAAACTGTGACGTTAGATGTCAGCTTTCAGTCTGTCTCCCAGGAGATACCACCCATTTTCAGCCTAAATCAACAAAGAAAAACCTAAACTCATCCGTTAGATTTACTGAGCTTTGCCTAATCCAGTCAGTCATGGTAAACATGTCTTAAAATGGATTTTCTTTACTTTAATGTAGTGCTTTTGCGGCAGCTATCTGATTTATCTGATGCATCTGATAACTGAGCAAATAAAAGTGTCACAGTTGCATCTTTTAAATATTTACCTTTGATTTCAATATTTCATTAATTTTTTTTATTTGTATTTTAAGTCTTCTATTGTTTCAATTAGACTAATGGGAAATAATTTGATGATGCTACAGTCTGTCATTCTTACTACCCAGAAGCCCACGCTTCATGTAACGCTTTCTCATGTTGATTCATAAATTATCACCTACACTGCTTTTGTTTTAAGAATATGTGCTCGTATATAAAAACATACTCATCATGTGAATAATTAGTCACATATGTATTAGAAATCATTTTATAACTTAAGTCACTGAAACCCCTCAGCTTTTGCACTGCTTCTGGAAGTAATTTAATCAATTGGAGAGCAACTGTTATAAAGTTTGATAGGATCCACACATGCAGGGTTTTATGGCTGTAACCCACCTACATTTTAAGACGTTTCTTTATTGTTATTATTATCCTTTTAAATGAGCCCAGATTTTTCTCTTTGGAAGAAGAATGTGAGAAGAGTCACTTTTTATAGCTCTGTTAAAATTGACTGCAACTTTTTTATATATATACTTGATAATAAATGTATATTTTACATTTTTATTTTTGGTTGCAAACACAGGATTATCAGGCAAACACAAAACAGTTGTTCATTTAAATACTGCACAATTCTAGTCATGGAGAGTCCATTGTGAGTTTCTCACATTCTAAATCGCATTAAATGTCGAGGAGAGAAATTTTACATTGAATAATAATTTTGTGACGCGATGAGTTTTGTTTTTATTATGCATATTTTTTTTCCATTTTGTACATTTAAGCAAACTGTAGGTAATTTATAGGAATATTATAACTTGGGTTATTTTTCCGTACTACTCTACCACAGAATTTATACATTGTCACTGTTTGCTTTAAATCAGACTTTTTAAACTTTGAACTTTTTTGAGTATAATAATTAGACCTTATGCTTTTTAAGGAGTGCGGTAAATACATTTGTCCAAACTAATTTCTTTCCCTGATTTAATTTTTTCAGGGCCACTGTGTCGTAAAGTCTAAGGAATAAAGATGCAAGCAGGGGCATTTGTTTTACTCTTACTTGAAGCACAGAAATTTTACAAACCCGTTGTTAAAGTTTGTTCAGCAGCTGTAAAGAGTTATTGTTTGCTAAATTACATCTTATTGCTGTTATAAATTTCAGCTTTAACTTTTACCCTCCACCGCAACCTCAACTCAGAAAGAAAGAAGAAAATACCCAGCTTTATATTTCCACATTTTTACTGAACATTTAAATCATCTAAACCGACAGTTACTACACAACAGATTACACTTTTACTCATATTTAATGCATGCACAAGTGACATAACATTCTCATGTAATGTCTCAACTAACAGGAAATTAACATTATCTATTAAGATAATCTAGTGAACTGGTTTCACACACAGAGAAACATGTTGAGCACAGGTACTCACGGGTAAATTCTCAACACACTTAAAGTAGGAATTCTTAAATCCAACAATTTCTCAATACCTTCTGCAGAGAGTGAAAATATATTCCCCAAAAACATGAAAACCTTCAAATATTTAATGGAAAGACGAGGAGCCAGTCCTAACTGTGTGCCATTAAATTCTTGTTTTAGACTGGTAGCTTTGAGCCTCTTTGTTGGTGGATTTGCCCAGGCTCATGACTCAGTATTGCTCATCGTGTAGGAGATGATTCGCCCGCCATTTCTGAAAACTGTTTCTCTCGTTCTTTGTTCTTGCCTGTTTGGATTTGACTACTACAGCAATGTATTTCTCTTGTGCTTTCTTATCTTTCTGTCCCTGCGAACGTATGTCTTGCTCATCATCCAGGTTATATACTCTATTTTTAGATTAGCTTCGTACGGTTCTGTACGTGAATGAGTTAGGAATTTTGAGAAGTGGGGGATGGGAATAGGAGACGCTTTGTTTCCCTCCAAAAAAAAAAAAAAAAAAATCCTTGCTTGATTTTTGATACCATGTGTCCTATTGTGTAATTTAAAACGTGACCCATCTGTTAGACTTCCTGTCCGCTTTATGCTTATTCACATGCAGCATATCTATTACCTGTTATAAAGTTAATGATTACTAAAAGGCTTTATTCTCTCACCGTAACATAGCTCTGTGTGCATGTATCTCTGTGCGTGGAGGTGGGAAGGGACGGAAATGACTTGCCTCCTTCAGAGAAAGTTATCAGCTATAAACTCAACCGTATGTGACATGACTGCCCACGCAAACTGCCATAAAATCTTTCAAGTGTCTCTGAGCTTTGATGGTGCCTTCTAAACATGAACAAAAGACGTATAAGTAGAACATAAGCAGTGCTTTAAAACAATAGCTCAGGGGATGTGCTTGACTGTGTACGGCCACAAAAGAGAATATGGTCTTTAGTATGTATTTGTTTAGTGATTAATCACTAACTCCAGCCTAGGGATGGGCCACTGATTCGCCGTTCTAGGGCATTCTCTGCAGTCTCTTACGTCTTTTTTTTTCTTTGAGTGTGTGTGTGTGTGTGTGTGTGTGTGTGTGTGTGAGAGAGAGAGAGAGAGAGAGAGGGAGGGGAGGGAAGGGGTTCAGTAGTATACTTGTAGTTGGTGGCTAAATCTTGTAAAGGGTTTCCTAATATGGGCCGTCTTACAAGAGTGCCCTCCCCTGTGGGCCATCCCCCCAGGTCTCAGCCAGTGATGACACAGCTTGGGTACGACTCACTTCCTCATTAATTGGCTGAAACCAGTTCTTACAGGAACCGCCTGTGATAAATGTGAGAGTTCTGAGAAGTCATTCATTTCTCCTCGCTGCAGCGGCAGAGGAGGCACTGCAGGGGAGTTGAACGAGTTCACCGATGTGTGTGCGTGAGAGGGAGAGGAAGCCGAGTACGTGTGTGAGAGAGGAGAGGAGAGGAGAGGAGAGCGGAGCAGAGCAGAGCGGGAGAATGTGGGTGACTACTACTGCCGCAGCTGCTGTATGAGGACCGGCCAACTTTATTCCTGCTATTTTTGTTTCTTTATTTTATTTATTTTATTTTTTTTTATTATTTTTAGTTTTGTGTGCGCTACATTATTTTCTGTAGCGGTGTAACAGCCTGTCTTTTTGTTGCTGTCTGTCCGTCTGTGTATGTGTGCGTGTGTGAGTGTGTGTGTGTTTGTGCGGGGATGAGCAATGAGGGGATCGCACTCGTTGCTCTCGCCGTCTTTCTCTCTTCTCGGAGAGAGGAAGCCGGTGAGACCGACACTGTACAGGAGATAGGACAGCATGCCTCTCTTTGTTGCTGCCCTTGGGCTGGTGAGTAACAATGATGTGACGTGATTTGTGCCCCACCACCCCAACCCCTCCCCTTCTTTTCCCCTTCCTACCCCCCACCCCACCCTGCTCCCCCCCCTCCACCCACCCCCACCCCCACCCCCACCTCCCCCCCCCACCCTTGTTGGTGGAAACAGAGCTGTTCCACTGCTGGGTGCGGCACTGCAGAAGCCCTTCAGGGAGTACTTGGAGGCCCAGAAGGCCAAGCTGCACCATCTCGCCGGAGAGGGGGTCCCAACTGTAAGTACAGGGGCCTCAGCCCCCAGCTCACAGACTCTATTCATTCACGTGTGCGCGCCAAGACAAGAATGCGGCCCCTTACTTTTGCCTCTTTTGCTCCTTCCTCCACTTTTTTTTTTTTTGTCCCTTTCTTCTCTTTATCTACGCCTTCCATTATATCCCTGACCCATTTTTTTTTTTTCTCATGGGCACAATTAATTCTTTTTTCAACCGGCTTTACCTGTTCCACTCGCTTCTAACTATTTAAAAAAATATACACGTGTCTTATTTTAAGGATAATTTCATTGTGGCACTAATATATTTTTTTTATATTTTTGCTAGGACTTAGATTGATACAATAAATTACAGAAACTTGTTTAGGACCAGAATGACAGAGTATGTTAGCACTGCACTGGGCGGGCTTGAGGGAGGGAGGAGAAAGAAGGGAGGAGGAGAGGGGCCAGTGTGGGGTCTGGCTTCACTTGCTGTATTGAACTGTACTACTGTAGCGCGGGGCGTGCTGACTCATGCTCCATCTTACCAATTGGGAGAGTGTGTGAGAGTGTGGTCACTCCCCTATGTGTCACACACACACACACTTGCACTCAGTGCCCCGCCTGAACCCAGCGCTAACTGTAGACCGGGGTGCCCCCCCCCCTCCCTCCCTGCCAGTGACAATCCATCAAACCCCCCTGTCTAGAACAAAAAGAGCCAGTTGTAGCTGTAGCCTATTTCTCTTTCAAAGCGTTTTTCCCTCCTCTCTATTTCTCACTCCCTCTTTTTTCCTTCTTTTTTCAAGTGATTCATTGAAAGATATTTTTCTTTTTTATGCGCTCACTAGGAAGGAGTAGAGAAAAAAAAAAGGATAGACTTTGAGTTGCACAAGGACAGATTAAGGCATTTCCAGAACAATGTTCCTTTTTTCTTGTAACTTGAGCCTCCAGCAGTTACAGGAGAGAAGCGAGGCAATTTAACTTGGTGGAGGCAGGCTGCAGGCTGGGGTCAGTGGGGGCGTTAGGAGGGAGGACGGTGGGGGCTGCCGCGTGTTTTATTACCCCTGATCTCTATCTGTCCTGCACATGGAGCTGGATCCCCACCTAGCCTACAGCATCAGGAGCAGAGGGGAGAGCAGGGTGTGGGGTGAATGGGGGTGGCCTTTAGCTTTCCTGACTGAGCGCCTCTCCTCTCTTTCTGTTCTCTCTGTGGTTCCTGGCAGGAGGAGAGCTGGCTGTCGTGGCTCTTTGAGAAGGTTGTGGTCATCATGGTATGCTTCTTTGTCTGCTCCATTGTCAACTCCATGGCTCAGACCTACGCCAAGCGCAAGCAGCAGGAGAAACACTCGGAGAGCAAGACAGAGTGAAGGCCAGTTCGAGATCATGCTGGACCATCAGCTCCAGAAGCCTCCTTGCTTCTCTAAGCTCCCACAGTTCCCTGTGTCTGCTCTCCCTCCTGGCCAGTAACCCACCATTATCTGACGCAAAATATCAGCCCCCATCTGGTTTCTCTCTTGTTTTTGTAGCAACATGTTGATTTTGAACTCGGACTACCATTTACTTGTTTTTGAAGGCTTTGCATTTGGTAGTGATTTCTGCAATTATTCTGTGTAAGGTAGGTGTTTGTTGGGACGCGCGTGAGTGTTTTCGAATCTGTTGTGTTCGAGGGTCCATGTTGGTGCTTTGCTTTTAGCAGCTCCCGAACACGTGAGAAGAAGCTTCTGGCAACAATTCCCCTCAGTAAGGCCATAAGCTGTTTATTCCACTGGAAGAACCTCTCATATGTCCATAGAGTCACTTTATCTCAATAAGCTTGGATTGTTTTGATTATTGTTGTGGATTTATAAAACCAGCGTAGAGCTATTTGATTAATAATCTGTTTATTTATTAGAAATATTCACGAGGTTATTAATTAGAGATTCTGTATTTATTACTGCACCGTAGGGTCGTTTTCCAGTATTGGCTGTGGTTAGGCAAGACATGTAAATGCTTCAGTTATTTAATTTCTACATATTGTAGAGCTCTGAATCAGTTGTAGTAAAGATGTTAATGAATGTTCCTGACTGTACACGGTACTTAAGAAGAGCATTTCTCTTGTATTTGCAGTAAAGCTCATCGTAGTACTTGTGAATGAGAAATGATAAATCAGCCTTGAATCACCCTGCTGGTCCCTTTGTCTGCCCTTATTGTTCTGCTTCCAGGAAGAGAGCGCATGAGTCAGCCGGGGGTACTTTACCAGATGCAGCCATATATTGAATCAGATCTACAACTGTGTGTGCGCGTGCCTGTGTTTGAGACGGAGAGCGAGACAGAGATAGTAGGTTGTGTTGCTGCCACATTTGTTGCTCTCCTTTTTATCTTTTATGGATTAAAGCAGATTGTGCTCCACTAATAGACTAGGAGGCTGCCTGGAAGACTTAGTGTGCCAGATAGCGGCTGTTGCCTTTAAGTTAAAGGCAGGGACAGTGCCATGATAAGTGCTCTTTGTCTTCACTTGTCCATGGAGCTTTTTTTTTTTTTTTTTTAATCCCTTTTCCTCAGACGAGGACGGCTCGCTCATGTTTGACATTACATGAGCAGCTCTTAGAGAAAAAAAAACTCTGCGTTTTGTCTTTTTTTTTTGTTTTGTTTTTTCATTGGATAACATCTACAGGCTCTCGATATACGCAATACCTTCCTTTTTTTCTGCAATCGCCAGTGAAATGTGCTATTTTCTTCTCCTTCGCTGTGCCGCTGCTGTGCTACGGTGGACTGAGCGCAGTGGGCGCTAGAGCAGGCACAAGAAGGAGGGGGGGAAAAAAAACCCTCAAGCGCACAGTGAAAAGCGTCTGTGCCGTTACCTCAGCTGAACCTTCGAATGAACTCGTTGCACTGCCCCAGTCACGGAGCCAGGAGACGAATCACTCGAGTAGATTCAAAACAGAGGGGTACTGTTGAGCGAGCTGAATCCTGCGCTCTGCACCAGCTCTGGTCAGAACATTCACATCTCCTCTTTTCTCCTGTCATGGTAAGTAAGGATTAGGGTTCTTTTATTTTTTATTTTTTATTTTTTTTATTTTTTTCCCATTGTTGTCCTTTCTGTACATGCATATGTCTGAGGCATGTCCGTCACTCTCGGCCTGTCAGATAGCTTATCAGACTGGTGTTGGCTGTTAAGATTGCAAGGCGACAACAGTCTGTAGGCTGTCTGACATTTCGGGCTCTTTCATCTGACCAGCATCCTGTTTTGTCCTCCTTCTGTTATTGTCATTGTTTCAGTTAGCATCAGTTCCCATTTAGAGGTGTGTGCTGCGATGTCAGTTCCCTTTATCCCAACCGCTTGTGAAACGTCGGAGATGTGGGTCTATTGTTTATTTCCTCCATGCTGATGTCTGTGAGGGTTTTTATGTGGTTTTATGTGAGGAACTGTGCGTTCGCATGTTTGCAAATGCAGATGTAGTGATGTCAGCAGTTCACTTTTGTGTTTGTGTACGTGTGTGTGAGAGAGTTGGCTCCGTCCTCTTGAATTTCCAGAGAATCCAGACAGCACACACCTTATTGCAACACATCACATTGTGACACCCGCTCCTAGGTATAGTACACGCAGTGCTCACCCAGCTCTCCTCTTCCCTTTTACACTTCCCTCTTCTGTTTTACTGAGAACTTTCTTCTGTTGCTCAATGTGCGCTTTTTTGTAGGAGGCTGCATTTTATTGGAACAGCTCTCTTGAGGGGTTGTTTTTCTAAGGGCCACAAATTGGTAATTATACAAAGCTGAAAATCATTGCTTGACCAGTGGATACTTTTGCCACAAAGCCTCAGTTTTATTTTAGATTCTTCTTTTTCTAGTCCAGAGCAAAGGGGTCAAACTTTTTCCTGGTCATTAAAGCAAAATCACTGGATAACACTGGAGTGGCTCACTGGCTTAAAGAGTGTTTTTCTTGGCAGTTTCAGGATGTCCTGTTCCATAAGGGAGCCCCCTTTTGGCACGACTGTCTGAATGTGTGTGTGTGCGTGCGCATGTTTGTCTAGAAATTCTGTTTATATTTCTCTGTGTAAGCGCCTGTATTTCTTGTCTAATAAATGTCTGTACCTGGTTTATTTTAAAAGCGTATGCACTGTACGTTTCCCCTGCTTTCACTATAAATAAAGTCTGTTGAAAAGTGGATCCGTGTTCTGTTCATTATGTGATAAGTTGTGACCACACTGGGTCGGTGTTGACCCTCAAGCCTCTAAAGAATCTCACATGTCAGCCAAGAAAGAGGGACAAGGAGGATACCGAGAGCATCACAACTCCGATTTCTCCGGCTAAGGTTTCACATCCAAACCGTTATCACATTACTGATTTGCCCTCTCCACATTGACATCATCTCCATTTCAGATTCCACGCTGAGCCTTTGAGTTCTGAATTATAGCTTTAATTACGCGCTTGGTTTAAACTCAGCACTTTTTAAATACATTCATACTATTATTAGTGAACAAACATGAGATGAGAAATGACGGTGTGCATTAACAGTTTTGTGCAAAGTGATTATGCCTTTTGAAGATACTTCATTTTATAGAAATGTTTCTGTTGATGCAGATGGGTTATAGAACTACACTATATATATATATATATATTAGCTATTAAATATAAAATACATTTTTCTAAAATGATGTCCCACATATTAGGTATAACACACTTGAAACAATACGCAAAATGTGTACATCACGTACCACATGTGTACATCCAGTACACACCCAGTACACCATGTGCACTTGTGTAGATTGGTTTTACGCCGTGTGGGTATTTTAAAGCTGAGATCAGTTCTGTGCGACTGAGAAGTGAAAGCACGAAAACGGGAACCTCGCGTCGGAACATGGCGTGATCTTGTGTCCTGAGGTCAGACGTGTGACCTGCGCTGAGTCCTCTGCAGTTCCCAGAGCGGCCACACCCAGAGCACCATGAAGACGACTGTTTCCACCAACCCCACCCCGCACTGCCCCGGGGCTCCGGCTGAAAACCCAACATGCAAATCCTGCCTGTCTAAACAGGCTGGGGACTGATATTCAAATAATGACAAAGCTTTGTCCTTCCTCTCTCTCTCTGATCATTCCATATGCTGTACATATTCTACAGTTAAATCCCGACGTGCTGGTTTCATTTCTGGCACGGCGGCCCTCCCTCCCACCCACTCCCCCCCCACCTCTTCTACCTCCCTCAGTGTCTCTCCCTCTCTGGAGTTTTCCCCCCTCCCTTTCAGCAGGCTAACCACCGGGGGATGCTGAAATATCACTGACTTCATCCGCCACCCACCCACCCACAAGCCCACTCTGCATTTGGTTATCCACTTAGTTCCTTTCACACTCTGTCTCATTAAATTATGCTGACCATGTGGATTTCTTTTCTTTCCCCTTTTTAAAAAAAAATAAAAATTCAAAATCACATTATGGTCCTTTGTTTTTGTAAGTAGCAGCCAGCAGGGTCATATCAGAGCACAATGGAGTGAGCAGGCGCGCCAAATGGGACCGAGGTACCATTTGTAACTCACAAGTCATGGATACGTTACTCCATTAAATACAGAAATACCAAACACGAGAGGTCCGGTTGCCTAAATCACCGCTCAGAACATGGACGTACAAGCTGGGGCTTGAAATCCGGTTCTGGTCCAGAATGAAGTTTACACATGTGTGATGTGAAACCCAAAACCTCCAGAGCAAACACATTGCGGATTGACTTTTTAGGGAAAAAGACATCTTGTGTCTCGTAGTTAAATGGAGTAACCAGGTAGTTTTTTCTGGAAGTCACAAATCATTACTCACAGCAAAGAATTTGTCTCAAATTTTGCCCTAATGATGATCACTGTCCATTACTGCTTTTACAAACTGCTTAATAGTACCACTGTAAAATAAATAACTTAACACACTATGAGGAGAAAATAAAAGCAAAAACAGAGATGACAGCTTTCTGCGAGTGCCCACTTAAACATGACCCTCGGTTCAGGTCTGAGCTACGCGGACGTCTTATTTGTATTCACAGCTGACCAAAGCGACTGTGTGGGTATCTCCTTGTGTGCGCACATACATCATAACTGTGGTGAGTGCAGAGCCCCAGGCCCCAAACCCTTTGTTTCCTTTATTGTGGCTTTGGCACAGCAAGATCAAACAGGCTTATCAGCGGCTTCAGACTCCTCATAATTCAGTCCATCTGGGAGGAGAGATATTATTGGTCTCTTTGAGTTAGATCGCGGGATCTGTTCGGAGTGATTGAGTGTCTGACGGAACTTAGCGACAGGCTGGCCTCTGCCGTCGGTGATTTATTGCGATCGTTCAAACCATCGCCGTGTGAAAATGTATCCTTTCGCAAATTGACACTGACACAACAAAACGCGTCTCCCCGCGCTGAGTCGAGCCGAGCTGAGCTGAGCTTAATTATGTGTGGGTATTTTACCAGAGCACAGTTTGGCGTGAGCGCGTGCTCTTCCTGCCCATACGGTGCCAACGTGGCAGGAAGCCTAATGGCTGATGCCAGGTGGCAATGCCAGGACGCCGTGACGAAACACACACATCCTTTGCTCTTCCGCCCGCCACTTTGTCTCAAGCCAATCTAAGTCGTTGTGTTCGCTGTTTCAAAGACCATCTCGAAGAATTCAAGATCAGCAGTTAAACATTTTAAATGTGAAAAACTTTTCTTTATTTAGCTTTAGCATTTTTCTTTCCCTTTTTCCTCCTTTACACGCACATACTTCCTTCTAGACTCTGTGCACCCACACAACACAGCCCACCCTCACGCACACAGCACAAAGGACAGATGCGTGGTAAACCTTCATAATGGCCTGTCATGCTTACTCACCTGTCCTACCCTGGGAGCTCGGCCAAGGAAACTGCGTCATCCAGGTGTGTCGTACACAAAGAGGGGACGTGCCGTTACGTTAGCTAATGCAACAAGGCAGAGCGTGCCTGGGAGTAGAGTGGGCGTTCATTTTCAGAAGTGTACCTCCAACGTGCACTGATGGAAGCATGGTGATAGCAACCGCGCGTGCCTTTGATGTGAGAACCACTGAGTCAACATTTGGAACGATAGAAATCTCTCCTCCGGGGCCGGTTCATCCTCGCGTGCTGAGTGTCGCTTGAGCTCCGCTTTACGTGTCGACGCAGGTTTCTGCATCGACATGACACGATGCCATCTCAGGAGACATTTCTCGGGAATGCCTCCACGCTGCCTTCCAAGCATACCAGCGCAGCTGATTTGTGGTCTCCCCCTTCCGCTGCAAATTAGGCAACACTGTAATGAACCTGAAAAAACTTGTTTGAATTAAGTCCTGTGACATCAAGTAGCATCTAGTGAGTGATTGTGAAATAATGGAAACAGTCACTCGGCCTATTCAGTTTAATATATCCGCAAAAATGGATATCTTTACCTAATTTCTCTGCAATTCATTCTGTAACGGACAAGACGGGTCTTTATTTTAAGATTTGGCATCAGAGGAAACTACTTGATGATAATCAAAAGGGTGAATTGTGTAACCTCATAGTTCATATTCTATGGTACTGATCCACTTACACATTACTGCGAGGTCAGAGTTACCATTAGAAACGAGCAGTTTGAACATTTTGGCAAATATATACATTGCTCCTCTTTTTTTTTTGGCTGTGTACTAGCTGTGAAACTATGAGCAACTTGAAGGGGATAATTTAGCTTAGGATGAAAGCTGAAGCTCGGGGGAACTACATCTGAAGCTGGTAGTTTCACATGTTGATTCAAGCAGCAAGTCGACGCGCTAGCACCTAAAAGCGCAGCTCCACGAGCGAGACCTCTGTGTAAAAACAGTTCTGGCCTTGCTATTTTCTCCATTCATGATGAATGTACGGGAGGTTTTGCAAGTCATCCTTTTAGGTTTTGTGAAGGCCTATATTAGAGCGTGGCAGCTTTGAGTGACAGATGACAGATGAGCTGTCAGTCAACGGTTGCCTTTAATTAGCACGCGATTCAAAATTCGAGATGCTTGTCGTCATGTATACAGTAAAGCCAGCAGTTCAGAGCATGCGAACGGACGTACGAGGCTCTTACTTTGCAAGTCTCCCCCACTAAAGGAATGCAAAACCTAAAAAGAGCAGAATGTAAAAAAGTAATGAATAAAGCAAACAGGGTTTGGTCTTTTGTGCAGCTTAAGCTTTTGATTTATTAGAGTTATGACTTCTTGTCATCAACCTGAGCTTTCCATTCATAATATGCCTGGATTGATGTTTGCTTTTTCAAAACCTGTGAATGCTTGGGATATTGGAGAGCACAGACGTAGAACAGGTAGGAAATCTGTTCAGTGTTATGTTATCGTACATTAGCAGGGATGGTAGTGGTTACTGATTGCGCTGCAGCAACTTGCCAGTCGTCGCCATTGTGCAAGATAGTGGCAACATATCGGGACCGTGTCTTGCAATATGCCATTCTATATCCATGTTGGAGAGACACTATATTTCTTAATTGACATAGATGAAGAAACAGATGTGTACCTGTTGCATTGGACTGATATAGTCCTGAGTGTCAGCCCTTCGACAATCAAGCAACTACTTTCTAGATTCCACTTTTTTTTTTAATGCCCACTAAAGTACAGACAGAAATCTGTCCGACACACCACCGTATCCTTTTATGCCAATATACAGACATCAAAACCATATGGCATTACTTTACAAACATAAGCTCTCCCCTTTAATGGCATTGCAATCAGAGCCATTTTTACTCTTGTCCACATACCCTGCATGAGGTCTGTTTACCACATACAGTGTGGTTGTGTGCAGCGTGCCCATCAACGTGCTGCACACAACCACAAAGAGCAAACAAAACCGACACATTTACAGCGGGCTACGTAGCAAACATGCCGCGGCCCCTGCTCATCTGGAATAGCTTCTCTGCAAAAAGGACTTTTACTCTTTTCCGACCTCACCTGAACCAGTGGTGTGCGATCCGTCTTGGTTCTGATGTTACAGCTTTGGCGTTTGTCCACGGAACCCACAACAAAAGTGGACTCGAGAGTGGGTTTCGGGAGTTCGTGGATATCTGCCTGTGCTTAGCCTCCTGAGGCCCTGCGTCCTCATACGGGGACATTAAGGTTTAGGTTTGTGGCAGCTTCTTCTGCTCCATTTATCCCCTTAACCAGGTACTAGTTGGTGTAAAAACATGATAGCGGGCATATCAGCTGACTCATTCTACAGCTGATCACGTAACAAAAGTATTAACTTTTCTAGTTTGATATGACCCGAAAATTCTATTAATAGTAACAAGCTATAACTTTGCTAATTATCATGTACAAGATTGGAGCCATTGGGACTTCACTTGGGACTTTATTTGCAATTCTGCTTTTGCACAGCCATGTTCAGACATTAAATGAACATATTTTGTTACACATCAGTGATTTTATTGCAAAATAGTCTCCATGTCCACGCATGAGGACATATTTCTTTTCCAAAAATGACTTCCTGTTCAAAGACGATGCTTAGTTTTTATAGTTCTTAGGTCCTATTAATCCCAAATAAAGATGAATGGAGAAATGATTTATTCCGTTCGAAACAAACGAAACTATTCCGTTTGTTTCGTGACCTCTCTTTGTATGTTCTCCCAAATATGTAGTCTGATTAACTGTCTGAAACGGTCTGCCACAGAAAGATCTATTATCAATCACAAAGTAATTACAGCGGTTCAAAATGTCTAATGCTCCTTCTATTTTTAAAGCTCACTCATTTATGCCACAGTTTTCTCTAAGGGTGCTTTCACAGCTAGGTCGTTGTTCCGAAACCAGGAGCGTTTAGCCACCAGGTTGATTGTTTGGCCTGGAAGGAGTCGCAGCAATCACGCTTGGTTTTGGAACAAGTGAAACGAGCTGAGCCCAGTTACAGAGGGTGGCCTCGGCCCAGTTGCGATTGCTCCTGAGAACGGTTCGTTTGCAGTGGACACATGAAGCCCACAGGCCAATACGACTGCTACGTAGTAACATAACCAAACAGTTTACCTGATGTATCTTTGGTAGAGCGTACATCCGACTGTGGTGTCTGTGCATGATCAGAACAGCAGCAATAAAGGCCAGCTCCTATGCTCGCTGCCAACGCTCCATTTTCAGTTTGATTATTTCCTGATTTCCTTTTTTTCCCCCACAGAATTGTGAACATATGAACATGAACCAGACCAAGAATAAATGCAACACTGTAACAATAGTGTCATCAATTACTTCCTGAACTGGAATGAAATATAGGTGTGAATGTGCTCCAGTGCTTACTGAGGCAAAGACAGCAACAGTTTGGACACCTTTTGCCAATTTTATTCTAAACTTGTCAGTCTTTTCCTTCATTTTCTTTACTGTCATTAACATTTTTTTTTCTGTTTGGCATGTCTATTTCTCACAATTGTTTATACAATGCCAATGTACATCTTATGTTGATTTTGATGAGGTTCTTTGATAAGCCTTCAGTGGTTCCTTTTTTTCTTATTCTGTACATCTGTGCAAATAAACTAAACTTCTTTATGAGGTACCACGGAGTAGTGGCCTAATGTTGTCTTATGTGATAGTGTGTTGACAAATGCCTGAATAAGCTCTTATGTTCTAATGCTCTAAGTGCATGTTTTTACCACTTAAGGACAGGGAGTGATATAATTTCACATAAGTAAAACAGTTTTCTAACATCCTACAACATAGGTTTGCAACCCCCTAGGGGATCCACGGAGGTACTGCAAGGGGGGGGGGGGGGGGGGGTCGCAAAATCTTTGGTTGAGTTTTATATTTTTTATAAATTTTTCAATTTTCCCCCTCACATTTAACTTCCTTTAAGTACACATTAATATGAATCCAACGTGTTTTAGTAAAGGGGTAAATGGAGGCGGAAGACGTTACCTTTCAGTCAACAGTCATTCAGCGTTACAGGAACTGTCGCGACGTTTTATGATGAGCGCCACATTAGGCCCGTCAGCCTAAGCCCCCTGTACACAGTAGGCCCCGCCCCTAACGCTGATGAGCCAATCACGAATCCGCATATTACACGCTGGCTCTGTCAGGTTCTCAATTGGCTGAGAGTCTATTCAGCCCTGGTGAAATCCCAGAAGCACGCTGCAATATAATATTAGCCGAAGAGAAGCTAATGGTGCAGCTCGCTCCCATCAACCAGCTACTGAGGCCAAAATCGATCGCTTTGTCACTGGAATAAAAAAACAATATTTGAACCTGTGTGTTATTTGAATAGCTTAATATCGAATGCACTAAAACTCAGCACTAGGCTGAGTTTAATATAGAACACATAGTTAAGGGGTCCCTACTTAATCTCTCCATTAGTTTGGGGGTCCTTGGCCTGAAAAACATTGAAGACCCCTGTCCCCTATAAAGTGTTAATCAATACTATTCATTTAATTTCAGCTGTGTCATTTATTCACCTCTCACACTCGAACACATGCTCTCAGTACAGTGGACTTGCTATATATTTGATATTTGATAACTGACCCTCTGCTCTTTACACAGAACAAACATATACACAGATCTGGCTGTCAGAACTTAGGTTGCAGCCCAACTCTCTACTGAAAATGATCTCCCCCGTCTCCTCCGGCGTGTCCCAATATGTTCTGCCGTCACCTTTTCACTTGACATCAGATGTTGGGTCTGCGCTCTGATCAGATAGCTCACTCACACTGTGAAAATTTGTGTCAATTACAGGCCGCTGTACGGTTAAAGGGGAACACCTGCCACTTAAGCCGCTTCGTATTTAAGGGCCAATTGAGAATCATAAAAACTGTACTGTTTTCTCACGTTATTGGTATTTATTGTGCACATAAAAACACTCAGATTGCGATGGAACACTCCACAGGCCTCGCAGTAAACACCGGGCGCATGCATTCAACAAAATGAAAAATGAAGCCGCTGACAGCTCTAACCCCGAGTTCAAATTAATGGCCTTACATATTGACTAAGTCCAAACACGAGAACACAACACAGTCAGTTGATATGCAAAGTGATTTTTGAAAGGACACAATACCAACCTCAAGTCATCACACGGGCCCACAACAGAGCGCTGCGACCTTCCACCAGTCTCTGGTCTGTTCTTTCGTCAGCATAAACAAAGCTAAACAAAACAGAGAACACACACAGAAAACATATTTTGTTATGCAGCGCAGCTGGTTTTGATCACTGGGCAATCAAAGTTAAACAAACTATCAGATGGAAAGGAGGCAGCGCTCAAAGTAAAGCTGACCTGCGGGGGGCTTTCCTCAGCCTCCTGACTAAGACTTCAGGCAAACCTCCCACTAAAAAAGAAGCTGTGGTGAAGGCTGAACTTCTCACTCCCAGGACTGAGGATGCTGGGAATTTCATCTGGAATCGCAGTCACTTTTACTTAAATATGGTGTAGGTCAAATTTAATTTACCCGCGCAGCTCCTCTTTTGAGCAGGCGGTATTTATGTCGTGCTGCAGCCAGGACTCCCTGCTGACTGCTTTCCCATTGAACGTACTGAAGAAAATGAGCAGGAGGGAATGATTCAATTTATTTAATATGCACTTAACAACCTTTCCTGTTTACCCCATCATCGCCATGAGTAATCAGGACACGCACGCTTGCTGGCCGAGACGTTGTTTCCCCATTTGTGAAAATTGACCTATAGCTTTATATTTACGTTGGGAAGTTAATCTATCAGCTCTGAATGAACCGTTTCAAGTCCAGCCCCGTCAAAACATGCAGACTTTTAAACAAGAGGAAAAAGCGCAGTTTCGAAACTTGCACCAACACAAACCGATGAGCACATAAGGGGAAAATGGTGCGCTCTGCAGATTTCATGATATAGATTATATAGGTATCATAAAAATCCGTGTTTGTGTTGTTATTCTTGATGGAGAAAATATCAAGTTGTTTCTGGCATTTCTATTTAGCTGGGTAACCGCCGCAAAATTACCACTTTAAAATGTTTTACTTGTTTACATTTTCACTGTGCTCTGAACCCACGGACCATCCAGGAAGTCTCAACATCCTAGCCGCTTTCTGTCGCCTATGACGCCCCCAGTCACTGTGCTGGGAACCATCTGACTGTGTCTCTAAAAGCGCGATGAAGATGATGCATTTTGAAGACATATTTGCCATTTTAAAAGAGTCCTTCGTCTCTCTCTCTCTCTCTCTCAACACGGGGACGTGAATCAAAAGACTTTTGGGCTTGTAAATACAGTGGGAGGAAACAGCAACAAACCATCTTTGTGCAAACATTGCTGTGGAGTAAATATTCCCAATATAGCATCAACCTGAGTGGCCACAATGCAGCCCCAGGCCTCAGAGATGCTTCTGCGATATGTATGTGAGAAGTAAAACACCTGCTTGTGTTCTCACTACAATGCTCTGCGCTTGAGAAACCCCCTTTATCCTACACACTGATGTTTTTCTTCTGTAATAACCCTTCATTTGTCATCTTAGAAAGAAAGAATCTGCATTGTGATGACGTTCCAAACCACGAGGGGGACCAGCAAGTCTCGATTGTCCACCACAAAATCCCCAAAAACATTTAATAATTTGCATATTGTAGGGGCTGAAGGGTTTCAATAAAGCATGGCTATAAAGGCAGAAATGAGGATGTATTAAAAAAATTACATATATGTATATACATTTCACATCCAGAAACAAATTCCCTTTTTCTCGGTGCCACCTACTGGTAAGAGAAGAAAGTTGTAGAGAGACCCTGCAGTGAATAACAGGGATATGATCCGATTATAACTGGGTGGAGCCCACTACAAGCAGAGACTTAACCTCATACAGCGTATGCACTTTTTTTTTTTTTTTCACAGGAGACATTTTGACTTGTCATAGGTGGAAAAGCACAGGTGTTCCTGATAACACTGAGTTATTACAGCGTGACTGTGACTCAGCATGCACAATGACCCTGATACTGGAGCTAGAAACTAGCTGGAGCACACCGTCATTCATTTTATCATTAACTCCTGTGGGATGTCCCCACTGTGACAAGCTGAAGTGGTAGTAATTCTGCTCAGAATATATAGTAAGAATATATTTAATTCTGACAAACAATTGCAATAATTAGAGCATTCATGTTTCAGGGTTCTGGATTTGGATCTGAATGAAAGAAAGAAAAAAGAAAGAAAGAAAGAAAGAAAGAAAGAAAGAAAGAAAGAAAGAAAGAAAGAAAGAAAGAAAGAAAGAATGATCCACATCAGCAATTTTCTGTACTAAAAATGTTTTGGTGATTTAAAGTACGATCAAAATACCTAGCAACTGATTTGCTGTTGACTGAGTCATTGGTTAATCTTTTCAGATTAGCGCGCATGAATTTTTTTTTCCCCTTGTGTTGTTGTCTTATCTAAACTGGAGCCTCTGCAAATCGTCACAGAACAATACAGAACTATAGATACACATTAAAGCATGGGAATATTCTGTCTGTTCTGTGTGTTTTTCTTCTGATGATGATCAGAGACAGCGACCACCTTAATCTATGCAAATAAGTTTCAACATGAAGAATGAGAGCAACCTGGCGTTTTCTGGAATCCAAACTGCAGAGCAAAGAACCGGATGCTTTACTTTCTTAATTAAACCACCAACCCCATAACCACAGGTAAACCACATTTACATGATCAGAGTATGACTTTGAGTGGTATGAAGATGACTGTGTAAGCTGCAGGTGGAGGAATTCAGAGGAAGTGAGAATAGTTTGATAAGTAGAGGCCTACTTTTTCATTTTCACATCCTGCCGTCTCTCAGTGAAATAATTAGGACATCAGATTATACCTCAGATTTCTGGGAAGCGCTGGAACATCAACATGACACTTGACATAACGCTCATCCGGAGGTGTGTCCTGTATTCTTAGAGTGCCAATCACCTCTCCACTCACACACTCAAAAATTAAATGTAGATTTCCATTAAATAAAGCTAAGTCTAAAATGGTAGAGGTGCTAGTGAAACCCAAGGGAAATAAAATAAATTCACTCTAAAATATAAACTCACCTACAGTTAATAATATTTTCTTGAGACCCACTTTAATAATAAAACTTAATCAGTGACATAACACACACACACACTCACACACAGAAAAAAAAAACGTTTGAATGAAAATTAACAATTGCTGTTTTTTTGTTGTTGTTTTTAACTATTATTATTTTGTTGCACATTATATTTGAAATTAAATTTGTGTGTGATTTTTTTTTTTTTTTTTTCCTTGAGATTTATGGTTCAGCCCTGCTACTGTGCTGTGACTGATCCAGGCTGAGCCGGGTAGAAGAGCCGGGTAGAGCCGGGTCGTGCCGGGTAGTGCCGGTGGCCGACACTAGAGGCTCATCGCGCCGCTCGGCTCCTGTGTTGTTTTGGTTAGCTGGAGGGGAGGTTAGCCCATGCTTTCTGTAGCCGGCTGTGACGGCGATGGCTCTCCCATGAGGCGGGGGAGCGGGGCTGTGCTTTCTGAATAAACACCGAGCGTAGTGCCGTGGCCATGGCCGGGGTTTTCGACATCGATTTGGATCAACCGGATGAGAATGTCTCTGACGACGAGCTGGAGGACGGGGTGAGTTTATGCTAACGTCGAGGCCAGCGGAGCCGCCGCTACTTAGCTGGCGAGGAGCCGCTCGTAGGCCTGCGGTGCTAACATCTCTGGCCATTAATCCATTATCGGACATGTCATGGTCCAGCCCTTTCCCGCGGTTTCTTGCTGCGCTCCACTTAAAAACTAATTCACCGTATTCGCACACACTTCCGCCGCCATTGAAATGTTTGCAGGGCACTGTTTCAGTTTCACCACAGATGTCGGACATCCGCATCACCAAATGTTAAA
Organism: Mugil cephalus; assembly: GCF_022458985.1. NCBI lineage: Eukaryota > Metazoa > Chordata > Actinopteri > Mugiliformes > Mugilidae > Mugil > Mugil cephalus. The sequence continues at coordinate 7,082,113 of NC_061784.1, forward strand.
CAGCGCACAGTTTGGCTGGAGTTTAAGTGACCGTCATCATCCTACAGCCATGGGACAGCACCCTGCCGCGTTTTAAACACCCCCTGCGTACAAATAGTCTGTGAAACTATCTAAAACGAAGTCCGGGGCGTAATAAAACAAATGCCGCGCACAAACCGAAAGTATTTGCCAATCCACTGCGGCGGGCGGCCGCACATATTTGTCCGATAATGGAGGTATAAGCGGCTAACGCGCTGTATCGGTATTCGCCAGTAAGAGGTGTAGTCACATCAAACTGTCTGTTTATTAACATTAAGGTGTATGGTTTTCTGTTTGACAGCCGCTTCGACATGAATGGCGAGCTGTGTATTATAAGTGGCGTATAAATGAAATAAAAACTCACTCTCCAAAGCTAAGGCGATGCTAGCTAAAGAGGCGGCACTGTTGACTAGCCTCTACCCCGCTAGTATCCACTTTATCACGGCTTCATGAGGTAGCCTCGGTAATGTTGCTAAGTTAATGGGAAGCTCTGTTAAACTAGTTTGGTTGCTGTCGTGTTAGTGAACTAGCCTGTGATATTTGACGAGTTAAACCAGTGTAAAGTGTTACTGTAACATCCCTGTATACATGTAAATGTTGTGTCCTGTTGTTTCCAGGGTCAGCTCGGTGAATACATGGACCAGTGCAGTAGCTTTGAATTGTGAGTATTAAACAGAGCCACCATTTACTTGAAGAGGAGACATTTCCAGACTTTATGGACATTTTATTGCCTCAAGTTTCCATATTTTTTTTTATACTGAGTGTTTTCACTAACCCAGTTTAAGTGGACTTACTGTATTGTGCCCGGCCCATAAGGAGTGATGACTGACTGACCATTTAACATCAGGGAGCATCACATGCCTCCAGACCATGGACTCAGACCTTGTTTTAACATCTGACACATTGAGATTTGGATTTGGAGGTGGTCTGTGATGCTTTTTTTCCTTTTGGTGGTGTAAACACACAATGACTCCTGGGCCACACTAATAAGATAAAGTAAAAATAATCCTTTATTCATCCTGACGCCTACACATCAAGGTGGCTGTTGTGTAAGCGATGTTATGCTTTATTCATTCAGAAAAAAACACACACAACAACGCAGTAAATGTTCATTAGTTTACCAAATAATATATAAATCTAAACAAGAACTGTTAAACTAATTTATATAACATGAGCACACTGTTATCAAAGGGAAAATGAAACACTCAATCAAGTAAATCGCATTTTGTATGCGGGAGTTTTGCTCTTATCAACAATATATAACGCTATTGACAAATGTTACTATATAAGAAGAAAATACAGTGGCTGTTTTTTTTTTTTTTTTTTTTTAGCATGTGTGCCACCATCTTGCCGTTCTGTGGCCTGTGATGTCATGAGGTTGGTTAGATTGGTGATTCTGAGGGCGACAGATAGTGAAAGAGAGAAGAGAGAGCTTGAGAAAGATGGACAGTGAAAGTTAGATAAAATTACAAAAGATTGGACGTCGCGCGCACTTTTGGGTTTCGAACAACAACAACCAATAGGAGGATTTACACAAGGTCTGAAGATCTCTTTCTCCATATTCACTTTTTGCACTGCTGTGTCCATTTCCCCAACCATGGATCACAAGCTGATCTTTCATTATCTGTCCAAATGGCCCGAGGATCCAACCAACGCTGTGATGTATTTGATTACATCACTTCAAAATGGCAACTCAATAACAGGCAAACCAGAAGGACCAAAAATAAAACCTCTTAAATCTTTAAATTTAATAACTTTTTAATATTTGATTTTAGCAAATGTGTTATTTTGGATGTAGTTCGCAGTCTAAGCACCAAAACATGTGCGTTTCATTTTCCCTTTGAAAACATAATTATTGATGCGATTGTGCTGATGTAGTGAAATCCAGTTTGAGTCGTGACCTGAGCATTGTGCATCAGGGCAGTGGACAATAAAGAAATAATAGCGCTTGTGATTTCGAAAACTTCACAGCTTGTTCCAAAATATGTACCATGACATGACGCATCAAACGGCTGCTTGTGCATCTATGTTGTAATATTCTATTGTGGCTCAAGTGATGCTGGCGTTTGTTTGAAAACACAGCACAAAACCGTTGCTGGCATTTCTTGTCTGGCACGCACGCGGACACCCATTTTAACGGCAGTTGTAACCGCACATACGTAAAGCTAGCCAGCTGCGATAGGATTTTCCCGGGACAGACGTTATTGCAAGGTCTGACCAGGGACTAAAATTACCATTATTTAATACTCTATTGAAAGCGTTCACTGACATTTAGGAACCACTTGACTGGTCTCCCTCAGTCCGCTGTTTATTCCCTCAAACAAAACTGCTGTATCACCCTCAGTTCAACTACCACCCACTCCTGTGTTTAGGATCAAGTGCTTGGAACACTTGTTACCGTGACTGAATGTCCTGGAAATTGTAAACAGAACAATGAGTAAATATTTTGAATGTGCTTTTTTTTTTCTTTCTTTATTTTCGTCTCATCTTTATTTTTTTTGTTTTGTTTTGCCAGTAACATGGATGACTGTGAGAAGTTTGAAATTTCAGAGAACAGCGTGAACAAGGGAACAGAGCAGATCAGGCCTGAATGCTTTGAGCTGCTGAAAGTTTTGGGAAAAGGTGGCTATGGAAAGGTGAGACATCTGAAATCTAAACTTGAAACTCCAGGTCACTGGAGCGTGCATAAAAAGTTATTTTGTGAATGTGTGGGAATTACCACTTTGTCATTTGCTTGTCTTGGCTCGGAACCTTCTGCATTGCCACTGTGTGGGGGAGGACTTTGCAGTTGTTGTGAGATTCCAATGGGTGGGGATTTTTTATTTTTTTAACAAAGTAACTGGAAACTGAGTTTTGCATGCTGGAAATTTCAGCAGTTTTTTTCATTGTCATTGTAGTTTATCACCAACACTTTTCCCACAGATATGTTGCAATGTGCGTACATCTGCTGTTAAAGAGCATCTCTTTGCACCTTTAACTGTAAGATCTGGCATCATGGGTTGTCTCTTGTTTCACCTGATAGATATAAATGCAGACATCTGTCTTGTTTTCATGATTATATTTTAAAGTAAATACCGTGGGGGTTTTCTTGTGCCCGACATGTCTTCTGATGTTTTTCTAAACTTGACAATGACAGTGCACATCAGTGTTATTTTGGAAACATTCTCCACTGAGCAAGCAGATGCATGACTTACTCTGTCTTGAAGCAGTTTTGTCTGTGATGACTAAGGAGTCATTTTCTGGAACTTGGGAATTTTTTCATGTTACAAAGTAAATGCATATTGGTTCCAACGCAGCAGCTTTTGTTTTTAAATCTTCTTATGACAGTACAAGTTTTGGCTTCGGTCTGAAGTTTCCTTGCGTCACCCCTGATAGCCTGAGCAGTCTTCCAGGAATCCTGCAGAGATGCAGATGCTGATTTTGTTTTGCACAAATCAAAGTAGCGCCCGGTTGCGTTTTAGCCAAAACAATAGATGCAGTAGAGTCTTTTTCATTTTATTTCATTTATTTATTTTATGAACAATCCGTCTTTTTCATGCAAAGTAACACGCTTTATGCACATCAGTAATTTGTCATCTTCATGCCTTTTCTCCATGTTCCAAGCATGACATAATTATATTTTACAATCTATAGAGGCACAGAAGAAAGGATATGGTCATTTCAGCCAGAGGGTTAGTGACTTAACATCATCTGTAGGTTTCTCTTGCATATGTGGCTGCAGGTCGTCAAAAATTAAAAAAAATATTGTTCAACTTTCTTAAGAGTGAGTCAGCAACATTGCACCCTCGGGCAAACACCATCACTACTTCTAGCTATCTCATCTTAATCTCTTCGTTTTTTTTTTTTTTTTGGACGAACACTGTAATACTGTTGTACATGGCTACTAAGACTACAATGCAAAATACAAAAAAAAAGTTTTAGGTCATATTTACAACAAGTCTTTCATCTTGCCTTGCTCAGTATGACACAGAGTCTATGTGACGTTAAAGGATTAGTAAGTCTTATATTTAAGTCTGTGTGATAGTCTGGATTCATCTTGATATTACATACATTTGTGCAGGTGTTTCAAGTTCGGAAGGTGTCAGGTGCCACCTCTGGGAAGATCTTTGCCATGAAAGTTTTGAAGAAGGTGAGTGAATGTGCTTTTAGCTGCCTGATATACAGAGTAATCCGGTTATGTTGCATTAGATCCCCCCATTAAAGGTGGACTTAACTGCCCCCTAGTGTACTTACACGGTAGTGTGGTATAATATGAAAATGGTGATTGAGTTGCATCCGTGCGCCTTTTCTGGGTGGACGTGCGATGGACGGGGCCTGGATATGAGGACAGACCATCCAAACTAATGGCACCAGGGCTATTCCCATGAAACCTCCAAGCTGCTTCTTCTGGTCAGATCTCTGCAGTTGACACAAGAGCTCATGTCTGACTGTGCTTGTAAAGCCAGCTCACATTCCCAGAAGCCTGAGGTTTTAGTTAACGACCGTGTTTATTGACTTAATGAGACTGCAGCTACCATCCTCGGCGTCTTCATCCTGCCCTGCCCTCGTAGCTGATGTCGAACTATGATGCGAACGAGGGTCAGTTTATTGTGAATGAGCATTTTCACTCTGACCTCCTCTGCTTTTCTGTCCCTTGCCAGGCCATGATTGTGCGCAACGCGAAGGACACGGCGCACACCAAAGCTGAGAGGAATATCTTGGAGGAGGTGAAGCATCCTTTCATCGTGGACCTCATCTATGCCTTCCAGACAGGCGGAAAACTGTACCTAATCCTGGAGTACCTGAGCGGTGAGCATAGCCATGATCTGTCGACACGTTGCAAATAGTGGGATATGGTGTTGTCGCCAGAAACTGGAGTAAAATTTGTCTTACAATAAAGTGATCACACATTTTTTTTTTGTGGTAACTACAGGAGGGGAGCTGTTTATGCAGCTGGAGAGAGAGGGCATCTTCATGGAAGACACAGCATGGTGAGTTAGTCTGATGATCTGGACAGGAAACTGTGGCCTTTATGTTTCCTCTTACTTGGTTTCAGTGTCTCTGCTGATCAAAATGACTATTCCTGCAAATATAAATGCAAAAAACATTGCAGGACTTTTATATATAAATGTCACACACAATCACTAGCACACAGCTAAAGAGGGGAATAAACACAATGACTCATACGATGCTGTGACAGCAACTAGGATACAGCAGTTGTGAGAGTTACCAATGTAACTTGGGTTCTATCAGTTCTGTTTTAGTCAAAGCGAATGAGACCTGGGTTCAGAAAGGTCTCTGACGCTCCAGATGAAAAGAAGAAAGTTGCTGTTCAGAGGAAGGATTAAAGTCGAGCAGGAAATCAATTGGGAGAAACACAGACCGTCAGTGGTGTGCTCCTGTATTTAAAGGGCTAAACCATTTCCAAATGAGTACCGTATGGGCATCTTAACAAACACCCGCTGTTGTGTTTTGTTTGTCTTGGTGATCTTTCACGCTGACTCCTGATTCAGAACAGCGTCAGAAACTTTCCTGAATAGCTGGTCACAGTTAAACAAACGCTTCTAAAGATGATACTTCATTTCTGATGTGTTTGAAGTGTAACATCATCATAAGAACACAGACAGGTTTGAAGTTAGTTCAGTTGCGTGAACCAGGTGGACGCGCGACACTGTTTCTCAGGCAGTGTGAGTGTCATGTGGAACAGGGACAAACATGTTCCTCTGTTTTATAAACACAGCCAGTAGATGAAAATGGTGATTACAGGAACCGAGGCTGCTGCACAAATAAGGGTGTGTAATATTCCTGGAATAACCTAAGTGAGTAAGCTATAAGTAAGCTTGGCAGCTTTGTGCGGAGGACTGGTGGAGGAGCATTATATGTGGGGGGGAAATTGTGTTAATACAATGCACATGATCAGCGATGAGTAAGGAGGGAAAATGCATCGTGCGAATGTCAATGCATTTTAATTTGTTTGTGCCGACAGCTTCTACTTGGCTGAGATCTCGATGGCGCTGGGTCATCTGCACCAGAAAGGCATCATCTACCGAGACCTGAAGCCTGAGAACATCATGCTCAACAACAATGGTACACAATCCTGATGTGCTCTTTAAAAAGACCTTTGTATTAATGAGGAAGCTAAACCACTTAAAGTGACCAGATTAAAGTATCTGATCTCAGACCACATTTGACTGAATGCTTTTGACAGTGTGAACATAAAGTGGGTCCGGGGTCACATTAAAAACCACCCACTCAGCAGGGATGCTCTTGCGTAAATGAAATTTACTCATTCATTCAAGAAAAAATTGCACGATATATTATAAATGGAAGCATTGACTGTTCAGTTATAATCTGAGCTTTGTGCAAATAACACCAGGGTGGAGATAAATAAATAAATGAATAATAATATAATAAGAGCTTGTTCTGCAATATGTATCAGGTGTCATAAAAGACACTCTGAAACGGCAGTAGCAGTCCATTAGAGTCAGCAGCTGTTAAAATCTTACTTTGGACAGAGGTCGGCTTTGAAGTGCTCTCGTGTGAGGATGCATTTTAATGCCAGGTGTGAAGACAGATCCTTTAAGCTGGACACTTGCTATCAAATTGCCCAGGACGGAGTTAATGGATTGTTTGTTCTCACTCACTGTAACTTGTGTGCACTTTCCAGGACACGTGAAGCTGACCGACTTCGGTTTATGCAAAGAGTCCATCCACGACGGGACGGTCACACACACCTTCTGTGGCACCATTGAATACATGTATGACACACACTGAACAAACTGCAGCTGTGTGTACATTCAGATATTGTCCCTACTTTACACACAGCGCGGTGTGTCAACATGTCCTCCCTCTCTCCTTCGTCAGGGCTCCAGAGATTCTGATGAGGAGTGGACACAACCGTGCTGTGGACTGGTGGAGCCTGGGAGCGCTCATGTACGACATGCTGACAGGAGCAGTAAGTACACGACAATCGGCCCCACTGTACGGCTGCCAGTCTAAGCCTACAAGGTCTGCGTTGTAGGACTACGTGTTGCTGAGCTGTTGTTTCTGCTCTTTCTTAGCCTCCGTTCACTGGTGAAAACCGTAAGAAGACCATTGACAAAATCTTGAAATGCAAACTCAGCCTTCCACCATACCTCACTCAAGAAGCCAGGGACCTCCTGAAAAAGGTGAGCCGTTAAAGCCTTCCATCTACCCCACGCTTCACTGTTCTGTGCTGCTTCCACTAATAACATTCAGAAAGGCAGAAAAATAGTTTAATTTTTTTAAATTTTTTTTTATTGCAGCTGCTGAAACGAAACGCCTCATTGAGACTGGGGGCTGGACCGGGAGATGCTGCTGAGGTTCAGGTAAATATGTCGCATGTTTTTGCATGCAGCGTGTCACTGATACTGAATCCAGTAACTGAGAAAGATGAGCACACTCATTAAGTACAAAAGACCTGAGGCTGTCATCGTCCTTCACAGGCCCACCCATTCTTCCGGCATATAAATTGGGACGACCTCCTCGCTCGCAAAGTAGAGCCTCCGTTTAAACCGTTTTTGGTGAGTCTGTTTTCTGTGAATCGGCTTCCTCTGCGACCCGTCCCTGCACCGTGATTAACCTAAAACCTTCTGCTGGCAGCAATCAGCTGATGACGTCAGCCAGTTCGACTCCAAGTTCACCAGCCAGACTCCAGTGGACAGCCCTGATGACTCCACGCTCAGCGAAAGTGCCAATCAAGTCTTCCTGGTGGGTAGAGTAACATGGCATGCAATACAGGAAATAGTCCTGGAGAAGTTATGCTGCAATTTCAACGCAACACATAATAAACTTGTCTGGAAAGAGTAATAAACAAAAACCAACAGGGTATATGATCAAGAAAGAGTCATGCGAACAATGGCTGTGAAGGTTCTTGGTGATCTAGGTCGTGGTATATCCAAAAAATCAAGACGGAACCAGGGACACTGGAATTGTTGGGAGTTGGATCTTTTATAGGAACATTTGTGGATGTTTGCCATCTGAAAATTGCATGGCTCCTGTTGTCACCTACATCACGAGGACAAACCTCTGAAGACAATGACATCTATATTTTAGTCAGAGAAGACAGATGGTGGCCACATCCATGTAAAATGAGGAAACTTCTCTCTAATCAGAGGAGGTGGACTAAGAATAAGTCCTGTCACAACAATCAATAAATCAATTAATCAGTTAATCCGGGATAAATTGAAACAAAGTCGATAGTTTTGCCAACCGTGATGATCGCCATACGTTTTCCAGAGTTCTCTCTACCAAAGAGGCAGAATGACAGGAGGGTTCACTTTCTGCATCGGTCTCAGAAACTGGGCGCGTTGCTTCTATAGGAATGAATAGAGTGAACCCTCCTGTCAGCCATCACTCTCTTTGACTCAGTGGGGTTGGGGGCGAGGCCTCTAGCAGCAAGTGAGGAGTCAAGAGCGAGTAGAAATTTGTCGGAATAAAAGGGATGGTTTTAAAAGCCGAATGCCACGGCCCCAGCGTGAGAACATTTCAGATTTAAACCAAATGAGCAGGTGAGCTCATTAACACAGATGAGCCAGTACGTCGTGTAAGTTTGAAAGCAGAGCCAATTCAACCAACTTGTACGCGCACCTGAAACACAACCGTCTGATCCAGTTTTCCCAGCTGGGAAGAAATGCAGCTGGAGATGCACACAAGCTTTCTTCCCGACAGTCAACACTCGCTGAGGTGTTTGGTTGACAAAGTAAACATAAACGAAACAGTGCAAAATGTGTGCTCACTGAGAGCGGACTTCGCTACGTTACAAAAGAAATGCAACCTTGTACCGACGGTCCGTTTTACTTTTTTTGTTTGTTTTATTTATTTAGGATATTTAAAAGTTCTTGACATTCAAATTAGAGTGTTAAATACTCTTGAGAAATAAAAGTTTATCAGTTTTTTGCTTTTGAAATAGCGTACTTGTATTATGATGCCATAATATCATTTTAATTATTTCAAAATAATTTTGACAATAATATCGTTTGTCGTCAATAGTTTGTGGGACAATATATTGTCCAGCAAAAATCGTTATCGCTTCCCTGCTAGGAATGAATTGTTAATCCAGTTTTAACATCTCTCCCCGAAAAAGTTTCACACCTTGAGTTCATGAATGGGACTAATTTGCACTAATTGGAAGAATAAAATCTAATTGTAGGTGAGTATCTGGTTGTAAACAGACCTTAGTTGTGTGAATTTTTTAAGTGGGCACAACACACAGATAGTCCTGTATTAAACTACCTGGATAAGTGGCGACACTCGTGTTTCAGATTTATTTTTTAGACTCAAAACCTGAATGCTGCGCACAGTTGTGGGTCAGTCGCTGTAAGGTACATAGTAATGTTACGCGACATTCGTATTCCTGAAGGTGATGTTGCTTAATTCAAGTGGAAAAACATGCGGCCTTTGATCAAACGCTGAGCATTTTACTCCCGGTCTCTACTGTTCCTGTGTTGTCTGCGAGTAAACACACAAACGGAGGCCAGCTCTGGACACAATGTTTTTATATTTCCTTTTCAACAAGTATGTCTTACGAGAATCGGTTAATGCGTCCCATCTGGTTTTTAATCCTGTTGGTTTTCCTGGAAGCTTCGCTCACTGTTTCTCACCACATTGCATGAAGTGCTTTTCTCAGCGTTTCATTGCTCATCATCAGCTGTGGGTTGTTTTTGGAAAGATGCTCTTTGAAGAAGTGGACTTAGATCTCCCTCTGTCTGTTTTTGGCTTCCCCAGGGTTTCACATATGTAGCCCCGTCCGTGCTTGAGAACGTCAAAGAGAAGTTCTCTTTCGAGCCAAAGGTCCGCTCGCCCCGAAAGTTCCCAGGAAGCCCGAGGACACCTGTGAGGTAACGGCGTGTTGTTTTTGTCTCTGGTTCTGTTGAACTGCGTTGGTCATTTGCAGGTTTTTCCTTCCTTCAAAACAAGTGTGACTAAGCAGTGATGACTCATTGGCCTGTTTGGCTGAAGTGAACCATTAGACCATTTGAAGAGTAGTGCGTGGAACTAGAATAACTGGAGGTGAAGGAGGAGGTTTTCGTGTGTCGGCATCTTTTTTGTACTGCATAATCACGCTAACCTCCTACAGGATAGCTCAGGGGAATGATGGATGTTTTTCATGTCTTCCACCACAGTCCGCTGAAGTTTGCTGGAGGGGACTGTTGGCCCCGGGGACCTTTAGCGACGGGCAGCCCGTCCTTGCTGTCCCCGAGCAGCTCTGTGGACCAACCCATGGAGGTGTCGAGCGTGGAGCAAATGGACACGAGCGGCGGCGGCACCTCCGAAGCTTCGGCCCCGCTCCCCATCAGGCAACCCTCAGGCATCAACGCGGGGCCCTACAAAAAGCAGGCCTACCCCATGAACTCCAAGCGGCCCGAACACCTCCGCATGAACCTATGACGCTCGGCTCGCCCCGCGAACTTTAGCTCTCTTTCAATTTCTCCTCCTCTCGCTTTTTTTTTTTTTTTTTTTTGATTATTATTGTTTTCTTTCGAAGAGACTCGTAGAATTTTTTTAAGAAATTGACTGACACTGTCAACGCCGATCACCAGCTCTTCCAGCAGCGCCTTCCCCCCCTCTCCTCCCGACTCAGCCCGACCTTCCTCAGCCCGCCGCAGATAATCAGCAGTAGACATCTGATTAGCCAGCGGAGCGGCGTGTTCGGCGTGTGCGAGAGGTGCTCTTTAATGAAAAGTCTTCTTGGCTGTTGGCTCAATAACGCCGGCAGATGAGAGGGCCGAGGCGGTTTCAGTGTGCCGGCATTATCGTGAGGATTTACTGGTGCTCTTTATCCGAGTCTGGGCAATGTTACCCATGAGGTTTACGACTGGTTACCCTCTTCACAGAGCGAGAGAATTTGGTTACAAGAGGCTTTATTTCTGCCTCGACATGCCAGGCGTCTTGGTGAATGGTCACACTGTCGGTAGGTAGATTTACTGGATAGCAAATCCACAATGATCACAGTATTCCTTTATGTTTGAGGGAAAGAAACACATTGCCTTTGTCACTGTAGCGTGGGTCACGAGTAGGTGGAGAAAGCAGCTATAAAAAGACACGTGAAACTTCAGCTGAGAGCATCACTTCCACCACAATCAATACCAAATGCTGGCACTGCTTTGCTTCTCCGACTGGACGGGTTTCTGTTAGGAGAGGCCTGTTCAGAAAGCACTGTTCAGTTTCTTTTGTGTTGAATGTAAACGGACTCCAGAAAGCCTTTTTGTGTCACACTTAAATCTCCTGCCTCCTCCCTTCTTGTTTTTTTTGACTCCCGTAGTCATGCAGTCTCATTGCCACAAGCACGAGTAGAGACTGCGAGCATGTCGACCCAAAAATACTCTGAGCCAGATTGGGAATCACTGCCTTTTACAGATTCATTCATGTCTGGGGTGCTTTGGTGCTTTTTCTGAGTAGGACTTTTTTTTTTTTTTTTTTTTGTGGCTCTCTGTGTTTGAGTAGGTTTGCCAGTATGTACGGTATGAGTCTAAAGATTGGACACAGCTTTTCATTGAATTTTTTATTATTATTATTATTGTCTCTATATTATTATAGTGTACCTTTAGCTTTGATGACAGCTTTGCGACTCTTGGCGTTTCTCTCAGTCAGCTTCATGAGGTCTTGAAGGAGTTTCCACAGGTGTCGAGCACTTGTCCAACTCATCTCACACCATCTCAGATGGGTTTAGCTCGGGTGATTGCAAGAAATTCAACAAACTGACTCCTGACAAGACACACCTGTTAACTGAAAACCATTACAGGTGACGACGTCGTGAATCTGATCGAGAGAATGTTCAACGCTAATTTTAAGAACCTAAAACGTGGTTTGTTCAAAACTGGCCGGTTTACTACACAATTCCACATGTGCCCCTCCATAGTTTTGGCGTCCTCAGTATTAATCCCCAACACTGAATGGGAAGGTGTGTCCAAACCTGCGGCTGGTACTGTATACGAGTGGACCATCTTACTAGAGCTTTGTTTGAACTGACGAGTTTGTGCGACGTGAAGCTGCTACATGAGCCTCTGGAATCAAGCCATTCGACACACTCCTCCTAAAACTGACCACGGCGTCGGCCGATGATTCCCACCCAACGAAAACTGAATGAGTGAAAAATTGGCTCGCGTTCGAATGGTTTCCAAATACTTTAACGAAATGACCAAAAGCAATGTTTGAATCATGGGGAAAACTACCGAAGAAATGTGTTACTGATGTTTCTGACTAACGCTTCAAAGGTCAAACATGATTTTTTTGTTTTGTTAGCTTTGTTTGTTCGTGCAGTCAGACTTTAGATCACGGCGACATCCTCTACAGTGATGCTCGACGTGTTCATGGAAGTTGTTGTGCAGTTGCTTCACACGCGGGTGAAGCTTCTGTACAGATCGTTGTCAGGCTGGACTGATCGTCTTCTACCATTCCACTACAACAACCAAGAGCAGCCACTCCACTTTTTACTCCACTGACTTTCTGTTTCTATTTATTTCAAGTGCCATTGTGGTTCCACTGCATTGTCCACACTATGCAAACTATGTATTTATTATGTAGTACTATTTAGACGAGGCAGCAGAATGTGTGATGATTTGATTTCTTTTGTCATGTACAGTATGTCTTACAACAACCTCAGATGAGTTTTTTTGTTTTTTATACATATATATATATATATATATATATATATATATATATAAATTCCAAAATTGGCCTGAATGTCTTGCGGTATTTATTTTGTGGCAGAGTATCACAGTCAAAGGGGATCCTCGGAAGACATTTCGATATTTAAAAACTTGCTTAAAACTTGAACTTTTGTTTTTTGTTTTATATATATATATATTTTTTTTTTCCTTTTTGCAGTGCTTCAAGTATTGTGTAAAAAGACAACCGATGCAAAAACCAATGGGAATGGCATTGTGCCTTGTGCTGACCGAGTACATCATGTATGTACAGCTGTATATTGTAATTGTTCTTGGGAAAAGGCTGGGATCGATCCCCAACGTTCACCTCCTTGCTTCGTTAATCATCGTGAGCAGGATCATTTGTCAGGTTTGTGAGAGATTCAGGCGGGATTAATAATTATCCACACACACACACACACTCTGACACGTTTCTGGTGGGAAACACATCATTTAAGGAGAAGGGATGTCTTTAATCAGTGGTGGGCATTGAATAACATTACTTCTGTTGATGTGTCACTTCTGGACCAGCCCCTTCAGATGGCCGTGTATCATGTATGTATCCTGTACATAATTAAATCAAAATAAAAGAATTCAATTAACGCATCCCGTTTCTGAACCAGGTCAGTGTGGCCGAATGTACAGCACAAAGATTTGCTCATTTAATCTGCTGATATTCTCTGAGGTCACTCCCAGTTTGCTACATAAAGGAAAAAAGTCAGCTGTAATTCAAATGTAGATCTTTATTCAGATACTTTGTGGATCTTAATGGATAAAAATAACACAGTGAATGATTTTCATACGTAAAATAGATGTTTCTCCCAGTCTTTGGTTTTGACAAAAACGGGGCGGCGTCACCCCCATAGAAAAATAATTTATTTGTAAATCAATCTCTCAAGCTCGGCTGCATCATTTTCACAAGTCATGAAAAGTTTAGCAAAAGGCAAACTGTAAATCTGTCTTCAGCCTGCCACGTCCATGCTTGTTGTGACTTTGTCGCGTCACTGCGTACACTAGAGGTGTTGCGTCGTCGTCAGCCCTTAAGGTCTAACATTGAAATTCAAGCCCAGGGATTCATCTATAGCACAATTTTTCAGCCTTTAAAAGAGTTGCTTCCACAAATTGAGTGAGACGGGTTCGTGGAAGGAAGAAAAATCAGTTTAAAATACTTTCTTGTATAATTCTCTTATGGTTCCAATATTTACAAGTAGAAGAAACGAAGTGTGACAATTTCACCTCTGTCATTAGGAAAGAATATGCCAAAATTGCAGGTGATTAAAACCAACACAACACAAAAAAAAAGCATAACAAATGGCAAAATCAAAAAAATACTGAGGGCGTGTAATATAATTAACTTGGAAGTGATCAGTAGGGATGTCCTGGTAATAATAATAATAAAAAAAAAAAACAGAAACAAGCCTACTGTAGGTGTGAGTGCTGGCCTCAGCGCGCAGACAGCCCAGCCCTTTAATGACTAATGAAACAGTGTGTACGACATTACTTGTCAATCGGGTTTGACATTCATGGGGAAAAAATAATAATAAAAAAAAATAATCACATAATACATACAAGCTAATATCGATGTCCCACACCCGAAAGCTCCTGATGTGTGCCTCGTTAATCAGTAAATCTGCAGGTGTGGAGATGTGGCACCGTCCCTCCATTTGTAGACCTTCTCGGTGATCACCGTGCGGCAGAGGGGGCAGCTCTTCTCCCGGTTGAACCACAGAGCGATGCATTCGTCACAGAATATGTGCTGCGCGGCAAAGACGCGAAAGCACGTCAGCATGTTGAACACGTAAAAGACTTAAGTTAATCTGATTTAAGGGATATAAGGGACCACAAAGTGTGAACCGAATGAACTCCTTCCCACCAACATGACCTGCAGTTTCCGCTTTTTGTCTCACCTGACAGAGCAGAGACCGAGGCTCCCTGTACTCTCCCTGACAGATGGGACAGATGTCTCCAGCCTCGCTGCACTGACTCCTTGTGGCTGCTGCGCCTGTATGCTGAGAAATCGAAACCGAAAGAACGTCACCACTGAACACCAGGTTTGAAAGTTTAATATTTAACCAAGAAGTTGTTTCCCACTGACCTCGCCCATCAGAAATACCCTCACAGTTTTCAGTAAAGATGAGGACTGTGTGTACAATCCTAAAAGCTGAAAGAAAAAAAAACAAGTGTTTTCACTTAACTCTCAACGTGGGAATGTGTTACTGCTTGTTAGTTCGCGCTATCCGACCTTCAGTATGAGGTAGAGCAGAGCCAGGAGGATCCCCAGCGTCAGTCCAGGGCCGCCGTCCGTCTCCTGGTAGGTGACCAGGTAGCGGAACCACAGTGGAGCAGGTGCTGTGGCCTGGTGGACTTGACCGAGCTCTTCAGTTAGCATCAGCCAGCGCCCCTGGAGACATACAACAAACTTGTGCTCCTGCCAATACACAGAACTCAATCCATTAAATCAACAATCAAAAGGAGAAACCTGACGATCTTACCTGGGTTCTGTAGGTCACCAGTGAAGAGGGCACCAGCAAAATAAGGCACTTAATTCCCATAAAGAGGAACTTTATTATGAAATTGGTGATGCCCACGACCCATAGAATCTCCCAGAAACCCAGCGGCTCAATGGTTGGACTCAAGAAGATGAGGCTAGAAGAAGGGCCACATTCAGGTCAACACATCAGATATTTCTCCGTTGTAACACGAAAGTAAAAGACGGTTTTGTTGATGCTGCTATGGCTGACTCACTGGCTGAGAGCTACTGTTTACTAAATAAAGGCGTCATGTCATCAGAAGAGAGAGAAAAACTAAGCCTTACCAATAATAAAGTGTCTCAGTGAGAAACGTGTAGTAAAGCAGGAGGGTGGAAGAGACCAGGAAGACGAGCAGCCATACGCACTGCAGCTTTGAGTGACGGTCCTGAGGGAATACGACAACAGAAACATCAGATGCAAATACACTCACAAACACGTCACGGGCGCCCTTACAGTTCTTCACTTACCTGAAGAAAGACTTGAGTTTGAATGCTTGTATTCACATATAAAAAAGTTGTGAAGAGCCCGACCCCAACTGCTAAACCTGGTGAATGAAGAGAGAGAGGTTATGGCTCGTTTTGTTTGGAGTTCCCAATCACGGAATATCGTTTGTTTAACTCATCCCCACCAAGAGCATGTTGGATGACCAGCTTAGCACACAGTATGACGAGGAAAGGAAGACTCTTCTGGAGCCAGCGGAAGAGGCAGCGGAGCTCGGACAGGGAGGTGCTGGGCTCTCCGGAGTCCAGGTCGGAGTCGGACGGGTCGTGCTCGGGATCTGAGCTGGAGTGGTGGTGCGCCCGACTGTGCCCGTGCGAATGCGAGTGGCCGTGGGAGCTGACCCTGGACCTCCTGGACGACGCGCCTCCACCCGACTCCCCGGGGCCGCCGGTCATGGGCACCCGCACGTCACCGCTCTCGGGGCAGACGGCGGCGGCGGCACCGGTGACCGGTGCCCTGATGAGAAGCTCTGGTTGCAGAGTCAGGGATAAACCGTTTCCTGCATGATCCGCCCGCTCACTTGAATTTGGCTGCATTACAGCCGGATACTCTCTCAGCTTTAGGGTTCTTCTGGAATCACTCCTGAGACACAAAAGACAAACCTCTATCTAGCAATCAGCCACAACATTAAAAATGTTCCTAATATTGTGGAGGTCTTCCTTGTGCCTCCAAAACAGTTGTGACGCATCAGAGAATGGACATGACAACAGGATGTTGTTAGTGGCAGCCAAACACCTTGTGCCGTTTGTCATGTTTTTTGAATTCATTAACCATTTTTGTGTGTGTGTATCTGAGTGTCCTTGCTATAGGGTCCAAAAGGTCCAAAAGTTTTTCAAGTTTTCATATTGTGTATTGTCACAATATGCTCAATGTTAGTGGTTTTAATGTTGCAGTTGATTGGTGTCCAACAGCCACAGCCATTATAAATGTATTGATAAGTTGACCGGTACAAACAGCATGTTTGAAGTCTGACAGTTTTTCTATGTTCAATGTTATGATTCAGCAACGATCAGAAAGTTCAGAGAAAACAGTCTAGTCACCGCTGTTGTATTATTTTACAAAGTTTACGTCCAAGGTGAATGACAGAAAAGTGTAACTCAAGTTAAGTGTCACACTGGCAGTATTTCATTCCAGAGAATTGATTGTTGATGACTGTAGTCGGGTTAGCTAAAGTTTTGTTTGCTGGCTCAAATTGACTCAATGTCACAAATAATAATCCCAAACTACGGAAACGGAGTGTGATCATATCTTTGCAACTATATCGGTGTAGACATAGCATTAAGTCAAAGGGTTCAGCTCCAGTGACAGACGCAGGTAACGCACAGCTGGCCGCTTCCTAAACACAACTAGCATTAGCATTAGCAGCTAACAGATGTTTTCTGTGCGGCCATACTTGTTAAGGCTACAGCTCACCTGTCAGTCTGCACCCGGAGTTTCATGATAAGCTCTTAGTCCCCATCTAGTACAAAAGCCCAGAACGCCAAACGACACTAAAGAAAAAGGAAACGAAAATAAAACTAAGCTGTTAGCTTTCAGGCTAAGCCATAAGCTGCCCGTTCAGACATCCTGATGCTGTTTACGGCAACAGACGTCGCAAACGTCTTCTGTTGGAGTTTTACGGCTCAGAAGACGTGAGTGTGGCAATGCTACCACCTACTGGGAATATGGATAATTGTACCCATGTTGAAGGGTCACAGCCTATGCACATTAACACAAAACACATAGATATTTCTTTTTCACTTCTCTCTATTTATGACATCTAATTTATCACCATATTTAGTGTTCTTTATTTTCCTCTGATTCAACCAAAACACAAAAAAAGTTAACACTACAGTGAACTGAGTCATTTTTGATCATTAGGATGAATGCAAATGAGAGACTCACCCTCAAGAAATGGTTCTTCTCACAGGTTGGGGCGCTGAGTAGAAGGTATGCAGCCGAACCAGAGGATGCAGGCGGTTGTGTTTCGACTCTGCCAAACTAGCTCTCATCTTCTCCTTTCTTCACTTCCATTACATCTCATTTTCCCCTTCACACATCACACCCTGAGCCCCTCTGCCGAGGAAGACATCGAGCCATTCCCAGTCGACAAAAGAGCTATCTATTCCCGAAGCCAACAATCTGTCTATGCACATTAGTGCTATTATCACTTGCTTTAATCACATCCACAGCAAGACATTTGAGCCAGAAGCTTTAGTCTTTTAGATTCAGGCTCAGATTATTTGCCAAAGGTATCACATTACGTTCCTGTAATAGGTGCTATATCTTGTGATGTGGAGGGAGGGTTTCTTGCTCGAACAGGACATCTGAAAAAGCTGTGGGTAAAGGCTTTAGAGTAAAAGTTGGAGCTGACTCACTGGCTGAGATTTCTCACAGACATCTCCTCATGCACTATTTATCGGAGAGATTTCTAATTCACAGCGCTGGCTTGGAGAAAAGGAGTCTGATTTCCAAACCACAGCGGTAGACCCTCTTCGCCTTTCAGCATACACATAAAACTCTAGACATTATGCAGACAGACTTCAAAACACTATGAGAGACTAGAGATATAAAGATAAACGGTTTATGGGATTTATGAAAATTAAAATGAAAACACTGTTTGCCTATGCAACCTATGTGCAACATATTTAAACTGTATATATTTGAACTTATATGCTCAAATGAAGTTAATACAATTTATTTATGACTGACATTAATGTACGTGTTGAACTTGAATCAAACTTTGAATAGCTGTAGTCTATAACACGTAGTTGGGTAGTGATAATTTATGTTGTCACTGTCATTTTTATTTCAAGAAGGACAGAAAGAAGCAACAGGGGTAAATAAAACTATTAATATGTTGAGCAATTAAAAAAGTTTAGAGCAGGACTCTCTTGAAAACTGGATTCTGATTGGTCAATCGACAAATATTTGGTGAGAAATCGTTTCTATATCATGTCTAGATAAAATACAGGTCAATCTGACCAAGGCGAAACCAAACTAGTTTGATTCTACTGCTTCTGTTCCTTCAATTCAATTTAATTTATTTAAGATATAGTGCTGCAACCCTTCACTGTTATTGTCATAGTATTGACTTTTGAATTTCTCTTTCCTGTTTCTGTCTTGAAAGCTTCTTCCTTGGTGTGTTGTTTCTTGCTTTACTTCCTGTGTTTTCCCTCCTTTGATTGGCCTCTGCCCTCAGTCTCACTTGAGCCTCATTAGTCTGTTAGTGAAAAAGGGCTTGTGTGTGTTTATATGATCCTGCCTTTCCCTGTACGTCGCTTTGTCTTTTGTTTCTCCTGATGGGTTTCCCCTTGCTTCCCTTGTTTATAGTCATGACTTCCTAGCTGCTAGTATTTTTTTATTTTTTCCTTGTTCCTATGAATCATTTCCGTTGGATTGCTCCTTTGTTTGGACTCATTTGGACTACCTGCTTTTTCACGGCAGCTCCTTGTGTCACTACCTGGAGTAAGTTTTCATAAGACTGAACTTTAATATTTCATCCAGTCTTGCTGCCTTGTGTGCACATCCACCATTTGGTTCCTTCCTCTTTGCACCATATCATAACAGTTACAGCTATTTATGAAACGGGTGAATACGCAACTGTTGGCATGTCTTGCCTACAGTGGCCAGACATTTGTTTTTGCCAGTGTAGGGGAAAGAAGAAACCTTGAGGAGAACCCAGCTGATATGGAGACCAGCGAGGTAGGGACAGAACAAAGAGGGAGGGAAAAGAAAGCAGAAGAAGGAACCAGGTGTATTTATAAATTCATCTGGATAAAGAACACATGCGCCATTATAAAAGTGATACTAGGTGAGGTTGCATGTATTTGTTGTTTTTTTTTGTTCTTTTTTGTGGTTTGTTCTTTGACCCTTTTGTTGAAGTTAAATCTGTGTGGAACATCTTGTTTGAACCCAAATCTCAACCCAATCCATCACCGCCGGGATTAACGGGGGCCAGCTGTGAGCCTGGCCGTGGCAGTTTTACATCGGTGGACAATCTCACCAGCGCTTTTATGGCCGACTTCTAGCAAATCCCTGCGGTTGGGTAATAAAGGCTTGTGGAAAGCTTTCCAAGAAAAGAAAGTCTCAATCAAAGCAGCAGAGGCTGAGATATTTAGACTTTTATTGTCTGAAACGACTCGGTTCCAGAAAAACCCGGAACGCTACAATGCTCATAAAACAGCTCAACTGCATCTTTTAGCGTCGTATCGATCAAACTCCAGTACGTAACGCTGATGAGGCTATTTGATTCTCCTCCTGCAGTCAGACGGAGCGAGCCAACAAACTTACAATATGTATGCTGTTAATCTTTTTCTATTGCCTGCTGCTTCTGGGCCCCCGGCCAGGCGTCTGCTCTTTCACAGCCGTGCCTTCCTGCCTCTGCTCACCTGCAGCTCAAGGCACCTGATATGATCTTCCACGTTATAATAAATTGTGAAAATCAAAGCGGAAGAGGGCGGAAAGTGCTATTGAACCTAATCTCCTCTGTGACATATTGTGTTTTGTGGATTATAGTGTGCACTTACTCCTCTTCAGTTCCTCCTGTGGGATTTGACTCAGAGTTTCAGCACTGACAGAGGTATGAAATATGCCTCTAGTATTTTTGGGGAGATTTTAAACAACTACTCAGTGAGAGAACTGTCTTGACTGGACTATGGGGCAAGCGATCAGTCAGGTTCTTAATAAAAGAAGAAATGCTCATAGGTTTTAAATTCTGCCTGAAAACTGGGAAATGGTTTAAAAGGAAAGGCAGGCTTTTACAGGAAAAAACTGCCCTTGTGAAGGATTTAAACTCGAGAGCTAAACCATCAGGACTGCTCCTGCCAAAACATCTCCAGGCCAACGAGAAGAGTCCCTGTGCTTCCTGGCACTGACGCATCAGTAGCAGATTCATCAGGTCTTGTTAAGCTGTGATTCTTTTTATTTTATTTATTTTTTTTTTTGGAGGTGTCAGTGGCTCAGACCTATTCCAGCACATCCCCACAGGCGGTTCATGGTTTGTCCTTCTGCAGGCCAGAGCACTGCACGCTCTGTGGAGATGTCCCCGCCAACATGAGCCCAGAGGCTTTACACTTGTTCTCTTTTTTTTCCACGACTAACATGTTGCTGAGGAGAACCGATTCACAATCCAATACTGAATTTTTTTTTTTCTCCTGTTTAAGAGTTTTCCACGAAGCCATCCAGTCCCTTAAACACACTGAGTGACTATAAAATACACCATTAATATTTACAACGCTGCACAATCTACTCAGTATTATGGGCTTAGTCTGTTTGATTGCTTGTCACAGAGTATTTTGTAGAGGTACTGCAAGGGGAGGGTTGCATAATCTTTGGTTGATTAGACATTTTTCTTATATTTATTTTTTAATTCCCCCCACAAATTTAAATTTCTTTAAATGCACATTAACATGAACCCAATAGATATTAGTAAAGGGATAAGAATAGCTTAATATTGAATGCAAAATGAGAATAATGTATATTTATAAAAGGAACAATGCCAAGTTTAATATATAACACCGATAGTAGGTAGGGGGTCCCTTCTTAATCTCCATCAGTTTGGGGTCCTTGGCCTGAAAAACATTGAAGACCCC
This sequence comes from Mugil cephalus, assembly GCF_022458985.1. NCBI lineage: Eukaryota > Metazoa > Chordata > Actinopteri > Mugiliformes > Mugilidae > Mugil > Mugil cephalus. Next base: position 7,103,383 of record NC_061784.1, read on the forward strand.
TGCTGTATACAATAAAAAAATATTGGCTTTTGAGCATGCGTTGATACAATCTAAACATTATGGTGTCATCTGTGGGCTGCCGTCATTTAAAATTCAAACCTGTCCAGTACTGGGAGCGTTTTATATCAACTGAAACTCTGACATTCATTGTGCTTGTTTGCAAAAACTTACTTAAAATACCTCAAATAAAACGTTCCAACATGTCTGATCCTGTGCACAGTGCGGTTAAAGATCTGAGTCTGTGTATTCAACAGCTCTTTAACTAAAGTCCCTTTGGCCTATTTCTGTTAAACTAGGTTTGTTTTCTCCAAAGCCTGCCTTGGTTCTTCTAGCCTCCGCACAAGCATTAAGTCAGCCATTGTGGTAGACGGAGGTTAATGTACTGCGGCCGTTAGAGCTGTTCCCCAGCTCTGCTCTGCTCTCTGTAATTGTGTTATTGCACTGTACAATTGTCAGCGGAGTTGTACTGCCCCACTCAAGACATCTGAGCCAAGTCTGTGCAGGGAGGTTAACTTGACATATAAATTGCTATCTGCCAAGATGAATGGGACTCGCCAGAGAGCAGACGAGGAGAGCGGTGACCTGACATCTCTTCTGACAGACTCCGTATATCCCCAGTCATCTTCCTCTCTTCCTTGTGCTCTGTACACAGAGCCAACAGCTGCCTTCTCTGATGTCTTACTGGAGCAGCCGGGGATCTAGCTCTCCTGTCGTGCGCACATGCAGTCAGACACGTTGGTGTAATTCCCGACTCTGAACACCTTTCACTTCTATATTATCAAACAAATGTCAATCAGTGCTTGTGTGTTCAGCTGGTCACACCTACGGTGCAGCTTGAAAGTTCTTGCACACACCAGTTTTTTACATTTATGTGTAAAAGTGACTCAGATCAGCAGACCTAATCAACTATTGTGCTCGAGTGTACATATCTGTGACCTGCAAAAGTAAGTGAACCCTATGTGCAGCAATGAGAGTAACTGAGATGTTGGTGGGTTTTCTCACATCAGTCCCTTGCTTCAGGTCCTTCCACAACATTTTTCCTAGATTAAGGTCAGGACTTTGAATCTGTCTTTCCAAAACTGTCATTTTGTTCTTTTGTAGATTTGCGTACTTGAGGCCGTTGTCTCACTACGTGGTCCGGTTTCTCTTAAGATTCAGCTCATGGACAGATGTCCTGACATTTTCTTATTATAATATGCTTATATAATTCAGAATTCATTGGTCCATCAGTGACGACAAGCCGTCCTGGCCCTGATCCAGGAAATAGGGAAATTACCACCTCACCGTTTCATGGATGGGGTGAGGTTCTGATGCTGGAACGCAGTGTTACTTCGTCTCCAAACATGAGCCTCTTATTAAAGGGTAACGATTATACTCTGGTGTCATCTGTCCACAAAACATTTTCCCCACAATCTGCCTTGTCAACATGATGTTCAGCAAACTGCAGACGGGCAGAAAGGTCGAGCGGCGGCCCCTCCACAGGCTTCTTCGCGCCACCTGTTCTAGTGGTAGGATTCATGTGCACACTGAACGTGAAGGAGGCATGCTTTACCTCTGGAACCTTGGTTTATGCGTGTGTGTGTGTGTGTTTCCAGGAGTCGGCCTTGCGTCTGAAACCACTTATTCTCGAACCGGTTTTGTGAAAATGTATCCCCGGTAAGTTGAGTATTCAGCACTGCGTGGCATTTTACAAATTCCAGCCTTCCATGCAGACATTACAGGGAGTGTCCCATGTACGGCAGCATCTAATATTACTTCTGGCCTTCCACATGTATTGTGCGCATCATAAAGTCACAACAGGGAGGAATGCAAAGACACTGAAGGACAGAATTTGCCTGATAATTTCCAGCAGGTCACTAATTTGTTTTTCCCAGCAGGTGGCGCTGTTTGATAAGTGATGGAAGGGACAAGCATGAGCGCAGAGGAATAGCGATTTTAGGGAACACGGCAACACAGTATGGCAACCACTGCCATCAAAGACATGTAGTTGATGTAAATTCAAGACTACTAATCTTTCTCTTAACTAACTTAACAATTCTTAACTAATTTTTTCTCTTACCATTTTAAACCAGTCCTCAAGAAACATCAGGATATGCAGGTTAACTAAGCTGCAGAAATCTATAATATTTGTTTCAGAGAAAGGTGAACAGCAGATTAATGTAGTTCTGTGCTCTTTGCTTGTCTCCGCAGCACACTGGAGGCTAAGGTGAAAACAACGCTTCCACGGTGACCTCCGTGTCGCTGCTCTCTCAGAAGCCTCCCCCTTCCTGATCTCCAAACCCTCTTAAGGCCAGGTAGCCACTCACGCAAGTTTGTTTCAGTGCCACTATTGTGGCACAGTTTCTGTTCTTCTCTCTTTCATCTTAATAGATGGGGTTCTCCCCAGCGGAGGCAGGGGAAAAAAAAAGAAAAAGAAAAAGAAAAAAGCTGCCTTACCAACCACGACACGGCCCCTCAAGTGTCAGTCTGATTGATGTGCACAGCCTGGATCTAGGCCACTGCATTAGCTGTTGGAGGCTCCCAGCCGCTCACCATGGAGACACATCGCTGCTCACATCTTGTCGCTGTCGTGGTGTAATTGTTTTGTTGTGGCTCGGACTGGGTGCGATGCGGCGCCCATTTAAATGTTCACGTCGCACCGGGCAGCTCAACGTTCGCGACCTGTTGCATTTGCTCAGAGCTGCTTGGAGACGTAGCAGAGCACCCACTCACAATTTACCTGCACTCGCTCAAATGGGGTTTATTAACCTTTGGTTTGCAAGGAAAAAAATCATCTGTCCTTTGCTTCGCCACCTTTTCAGGAGCTATTTACTGCTGTCACACTTGTGAATGCAGTAAAAAAAGAATGTCAGAATGAAGTCAAACTTAAAAGCTGCTGTGGTTCTTTAAGAGGCACCATGATGTTTTCTATTGATGGGATGCAATATCTCAGCAGAGGTCCTCCTCTTCCACCGCCCTCGCCTCCTCTCTCTCTCTCTCTTTCCCCCTCCACTGCTAGCTGGAGGCCAAGAGCCTGGGCCGCCATGCCAGTCCTAATAAATCCTCAGCCGAGAGTGGCGGCAGCAGCAGCAGGCCTGCATTCTTCAGGAGCCAGCACTTCCCCTAATCTGCCCCGGAGTTGGAGCAACAGTTGGCCTGGCTGTCGGGGATGGGAAAGGAGGGGAGAGGAGAGGAGAGGAGAGGAGAGGAGAGGAGAGGAGAGGAGAGGAGAGGGGGGAGGGAATGGGGGGGGCTCCCTGGTGACAGGAGCGTGATGTATTTGTAAAAACACTGGGAATGTTGGAACTGGATATGCTCTCGCTCTCCCTTAAGCAGCGGAGATGCAGAGGCTGATTTTGGCAGATGTGTTCATTTTCTCAAGCTCCCTGTGCTAAACACAGAGACAAACAGAAAGCATTACCTTACCTGCCTCACTCTTTTTTTTTTTTTTTTCCTTTTTCCCCCGTGATGTTTGACACTTTGACCCCCTATGATGATGATGATGATGGTGTGTGTGCGCGCGCGCGTGTGTGTTTGTGTTGGACAAAGCAAAAGAAAGGACGGGCTTCACGGACGAGGAAATGCCTTGCAGATGTGTGCAGCAATGTAGCCACTCGTGTAAGCCAGGGGATTTTTCTTGGCGGCGAGAGGAACATAACTCTGTGTTGTAAACGAGAGTGAAGGGTTTCATATACAACATGGAATAGCCGAAATGTATTTACATCTCTTAAAGCACATCTGACTGTGAGGGTGATTAACGGCCTGATCGCGTGTCAGAGCCTGGTCAGTGGGGAAGGTTTTTTTTTTTTTTGTCTAGATATATGCGCCTGACGCAGTCTTCGCAGGGCAGCTCAGACCCCCGTGAATGAATTCCTCCCTGCTGCTCTCTAGTTTCAATTGATCACTTTAATTTGGCCCATAATGAGTAGGAGACCTCCTGCCTGCAATTAGTGCACGGGTGTGTATGCGCGCGGACCGTGTTTAATTACTGCAGCGGATGGATGTCGTGTGGCGCGGCAGGATCCGACAGGAATGGGAGGATCCGCAACTGTGCTTGGCATCGGCTGACCCTTCTGCCCACGGAGCATCAGGGCCAGGACTTAGCTTAATGCCTTCCTGTCTCAGGGAAAAAAAGGCAGCTTTTCCTCCGACTTAATACCACAGATCCCGGCATTTGACCTCGCGACCTGAGCTGATAGACTTTGGTTTAAGGTTTGTCGGAGTAAATCGGGACGAAGTGCGTTCGGAGTTGATAATCCCTCTTTTAATTAACTTTATCTCATTGAAAAGAATCATTTTGAGTTGAGAAGGCAAAGCGCATATTGTCGGCGAAATAAACCGATACAAGAGGAACATATTTAAACACATCTCCTGTTCTTCAGCTGGGGTTTTTAAGGGATTGTGTTTCCATTTTTATTACCGATTTGACTCCACAGCATTTCAAAGAGAAATGTTACTTTTGTGACTCTATGTGCATATGTTTTCAGCTTAACATCTGACATAAAATGCAGGCCGTACTGACTTATCGTGACCACACTTTTTGTGGAAATTTGTGCACGGCAGTAATAACACTGTTGTGAAACCTGCATCCAGTTATCCAGGAGTTCACGTCCTCGGCGCGGCAAAAACAAAACTCACCCCTCGACACCCTCCCTTCTGTCTCTCATTTGTCTCCCTATCTCTCCAGCATTTGTTTAATTAAATCATGCTTGCTCATCAGCAGAGGAGGCTGAGCATCTTTTCGTTCTTTCTGGGCAAGAGCAGCAGCGGCTCCCCTGGGGCACGGCGGAGGGGGTGGAGGAGGTGGTGGTGGTGGTGGTGGGCCCGGTTCGGTTTGTGCTGCCTGTCTGTATTGAATGCAAATGAATCTCTGCTCCCGCCCCCCCTCGCCCACCCCACCCGTACCAACCCAGGCACCGATCCATCTCTCGCCATCGCTCTCTCCCTCACTGTCTCCCATCCCATCTATCTCAAGGTCCTCAGGGTACACGCGCCATCCTCCACCTTTGTTTAAATCATGATAACAAGGTGCACTTAGCACTCAGCTGTCATGCACATCCAAAATGGTGGCTTTATTACGCTATAGTCACGCCGGTCGCTGAAGGATTGCGAGCACACGGGCACGACGGAGCACACTTTTGTTCCACATCCAAAACAGGCCTCCAGTATGTGACGCACTACTAACGCATGACGCGGTTCAAGGGCTGACTTGTCCACTCCTAGATGGAATAAAACCTCCACGCCACGCCTCTTCACCTTCACTTGAGCCCCCGATTGGGTTTGAACGCTCCTATTAGCTGAGCGCCGGTAGACCTTTCAAGCATGAACGCTCCATCTCAGTACAGTACGTGGGGAAATATATTAAACTTTGGGTGATTGTTTATGCTTCATTAATAACTGAGTGCAATTATTTGTTCAAGATCTCTTATCTCCAGTAGGACTAACCTCCACCTACACTTAATTATCTTAGCGCCACACTATATCACGATAATTTGAGCTGCGTAAAGCTGGGTTTTTAATGATCTTGCGTGTGCGATTACTGTGAAGCTCCTCCGCCGGTACGGTAGGATGGATGCAATTTGTTTTCCTCAGTCATTAAGCAAATAATGTTGACTGTCGGTAGCCGGCCGCCGCCGGAGTCTTCTCCGCAGTAAAGAATAACACGGCCGCACAGGTAGAGCTGACGAGCTTCTATTAGAGGCCTTTGCTTCTCTGTTTCTCCTTTATAAAGCTCATAAATATTACTTATTGTTTCCAGAAGAAAATCAAACTACTGTATCGCTTCTCTTTTTTTTTTTTTGTATTCTCTCCAGCTTCGGGCTGCAGACTTGATTGACCTTGCATCCTAATACATTTTTATAAGCACATCCCTCAAGATCTTCGTGCCTGGGAAGGTTAGAGCAAGAATCGCACAACAGTGTTACTGACTATTTATGGCCTCCACAGATCTGGTAATGCAACATGACACAAGAAACGCATACTGCTGATGGAAGACCTTGTTTCCCCTCCAGTTGCTAGTTATTGAAAGCATACATTATAAGCTCTGAGAAAGGATAACAGCGGCAGGAAGCCGTGGCGTTGGTGGGTTTCGCATTGCAGTTGTTTCGAGCAGAAATTAGACGGGTACGTCAGAATAGTGGTACAGTAAAGATAGCACTTTTTGTTTCTCGCTATAGGTCTATAGGCGAAAGTCATGGTGTTGTTGGGTTTCACATTGCAGTTGTTCATGTTTTAAGCTTCAGAATATGCTGGTATCGCAAAGCCGAAGCTAACATTGTTTGTTTTTTTTTCTATAGGTCCATAAGCCTATGATGGGGGGGGCTTGTGATTTGAGCTCTTCCGTTGAAGGAAAAGATCCTTCATGCTGCACAAGAAGTTGAGTCAGCTCTAAAATATGATCCTGCCCTTGTACCGAGTAAGTCCCTCCAAACTGTTCTCACAGCCGCGCAAAATGATAGTATTAAGAGTGACCTCTAGCCATACCTGCAGCTGGTCCTCCAGACATATCGTATGTGCAAATGAAGCACAGGGACAGAATGAAAAGAGGAAGATGACACAGTTTTGCATTCAGCTCAGGAGAGCAGCGGAGCCGGCGGTGTGACTCTGAAATAACAAGTGAGCATAGCACATCTGAGAAATGTGCCCAGACACGGCATCGTTAGACGTCCGTAGCGCTCGCGTTACACGGATCAGACAGTCGGATGCTCCAAGGTGAGATTTTGCCACACGTGACCCCGGTTTGCCTCATGTTGTCAAGCGAGTCCGTGCCTCTGTGCTGGCGACATCTGTGTCCGCGGAGCGGCTCAGGGGCGCCTGCACGACACAGATTGTCGCACAAAATTTCAGGACAAAGAGGACAATGAGGTCGGCATGACTCTGTGAAAATCCTTTTATCTGATGAATTCAATGGCAGCCGACACCACAGGTCTTCAACACAGGTTCCGCGACCCCTAGGGGTCCGCAGAGGTATTGCAAGTGGGTCCCAAAAACTTTGGTTGATTATACATTTTTCATATATATATATTTTTTTTAATTTCCCCCCCCCAAAAATTTAATTCATTTAAACAGACATTAACATGAATCCAACATATTTTAGTAAAGGCTTAAGGCACAGCTTAATATTGTATGCAATTTATAAATAGCACTAGGTCGAGATTAAAGTAGAACACATGGTGGGAGGGAATTATTATTGAGGAAATTGCTCTTCTGTCAAGGTCCTCATGTAGTTATGATTAAGCAATGATCTGGAAATGTTTTTAATGTAAGCAAACATAAACCTAAACCCAACACGTTTGTTGTCTGAGGAAACTTTGGCAGCGTTCAGCAGCTAAAACTGTGCAGCTAAAACATGAATTTAACAGATTTCATTTGTCCCTCGAGGCCGTCAGGCTTCAGGTTTTTTATTGCATTACGTTCTAAGTTTAGATTAGTTTAGTTATTAACAGTTTAAAGACTTTCTTGCTGAGCTTAGCCTTCACTTTAAAAGTAAGGAATGCTCGCAGTTTTTGCCCATGTGGTGTTTGAAGGAGAGATTTAGAGCCACAAAAGCAAAGTGAGACGTGGGAAAAAGCGGTTAAAAATCCCAAGAAGACATGCACATTCTGTGCAAATGAGTGATGTGTTCTAATATTTTCACTGTACATTAGTCCTGATCTTCAGCTTCCCTATCCTGTGCAGACACATTTATTGAATCCCTCCCTTCACTGTGTAAAGCACTCAGCCGTCAGCATGTGTTTTGTGCAGCGCTCCTGGAGTGTCTGCGGTTATTTGAGGACATCCAGAGGCAGAGACATTCATCTTAGGCAAAGTCTCACTGTTCGCACTTAAGGCTGTAATTTTCATCATCTCCGTGCGCCCCTTTCTCTTTTAGTTATTTTTTGTGTGTGTCATACATTTGCTCCTTGCTTCAATTCCTCTGTGTCTTTACCTCTTTTTCTGCCATAACTGTTGTTGCCGCCCGTGGCCTCAGCTGCGGTGGTAGATATCTGAAATAAACGCTTACTCCGTCTCTCTCTCCTTCGGCCTTCGGGGGCGAATGCAGACTGATGCTTTTGGCCGTGGAAAAACTGTGGCGAGCGGGACGGTCAACATTCCTGTTAGTGTAGCTCACCCCCGCTTCCGATAAGGGCTACTTAGTGTATTTATATTGTAAGATAGAATATGATTTAGAATGGATTTGGAATGCATCCCAGAAAGTGAAGAGCAGGTATAATGCTTCTGTGCAGATGAACTTGATGTGCGGAGGGATGCAGGTATATACAGCACCGCTGCACTGCTGTATAAATAGTCAGAGGTTGCGTGTGTTTGCAAATGAGCCCACACAGCAGAAACGGAGCGTATTAGGTGTGTGTGTGTGTATGATCGTGTGCACGTGCGTATACATACTTGAACATGCGCTTGTGCTGATGCATTTGTCTTTGCACCTGTTTGTGTGTGTGTGTGTGTGTGTGTGTGTGTGTGTGTGTGTGTGTGTGTGTTTATGTGTGCACATGTGTGCATGCGTGTGATTGACTTCCCTCGCCTGGCTGTGTTTGTAAAAGCTGAACGTCGTTGCCTCTGAGACCCGGCCCATCCAGCGCCTCCAGCTGCGGGCTTTAACCAAAGCTGCTGTGGGCTGTGTGACCCACCCACATCAAACGCACGCGCGCACACACATCAAAACACATACACACACGTCAAAACACACATCTTAAGCTCCACTTTATGCAATCAGTGTCCCCCATTTACATACATTACCATAGATCATACATGTTGAGGCTGCAAGCAAGGTCACGGGTAAAAAGATCCCCCGTATAATTGGGAGGATAACATCATCTCTGATGGCTGCAACAGCACATCCTCGGTTTAATACACGAGCTGTAGACCTGCCATTTGACATTGCCCTGCGCCGTACGCACCGCTACCTGCCACAACCACTCAAGACACGTGAAATGCATGGACGTCATCTCCACGTAATTGCAGGGTGCACCAGCGAGGGCGTCTCTTTAGTATAAGAGCCCTTAATGCTAAACAATGGGACCTCTGTTTCCTCAGTGGAGGTATGTAACAGCATGTGAGCTGACAAAAAGGGGAGTGGGCTGGAGTCAGTGATGTCTCTCTCTCTCTCTCTCTCTCTCTCTCTCTCTCTCTCTCTCTCTCTCCCTCCCTCCTCTCCTCCTTTCCTATCCCCCTCTGCTGGTTAATATGCATTTCATCAGACGGGAACCGTGCTCTCTTGGCTCGTCTCTTCCACTCACAGCAGGACTCCCTCCAGGATTGGACGGCATGATTCTCCAAGATGGCAGCGGGTCCAAGCCCACTTTCCACTCAGCCATAGGGAAAGCTGTGGATAATTCACCTCTCCTCTCTCTCCCGTCTCTAACTGAGATGGATGCAAATGAGGTTTTCAATACCTCTCACTGTGCGTGCATGGGTGTGTGTGTGTGTGTGTGTGTAGGAGGCGGTATGCCTTAAGCAAGAAATGGATTGGTCTGTGTCTTTAGACTGGGCCCGGTGAGGCAGGCGGAAAGTATAATCTGATTTAAAGCATGTCAAAGATTGTGAATAATTTCCTCATTACCCCCACCCCTCCCGTCATTTTCAAGCCATATTTAATTTAACAAGAAGGGGGGAGAAGAGCGCGCGCTCGTGCTCGCGCACGCGCACGCGCCTTTGTGTGTATGTCACATCTCCGCCGAAGACCGCCTCATATCTTCCCGCTCGAGGAGGAAAGAATTACTCCTTGCATACTCCCGCTCCGTCTCTCGCTTTGCCTCCCTCTCCGACCCCCTGAGAGCTACAGCTGTCACAGTGTCACTTTTCCCATCTATAATTGAGGAGTGTGCACTGCACAAAGCCCATGAAACCATGTCAACCACTTCCAGTTGCTCCTGTTAAATAATCAGGCAGAACCAACAGTGCCAGGGGGGAATATGCCGCCTGTGCAGCTGCCTATATCGCTGGCTTGTGTAATCAGTCCCCAGCTTGCCCCCTCCTCGCCCCCGACCCGCTCAAAAGGAATAATAATAATAATACACAGTCTCCACTGACCCCTGTTGCTGGACTTGTCCAGTCCAAGTTGTGTCCAGGTGTCCTGATGACCAGCTTTTGTTAGCTGTCAAGAGTAAATGGAATGGAAATGGGAGTGTCACAGTTCGAGCGCATTCAACGCCCCGCGTTCGTCCAGCAGATGTCCTCGGTTTCTCTTCCTGATCCGGGGCTGCCTCGCCCACTTCACCTGGTGACCGGTTACCGATCGGCTCAGCTGTTCAGCATTCAGACTTTCTCTCTCCGCAGCCCCTCCGCTGACAGGTCGCGTTTATATTCCTCCGCCCGCCTGTGCCACAGTCTCTGCCTCCCTTGCCCTCTGGTGTTGTTTGGCTGCCTGTCACCTGTCTGCAGGCTTCTGCTTTTTAACAGAGATGTTTTTTAAAGCTGCTTTCTATTTTATATCGGATTTAATTACAGTTGCATGTTGACGTTATGAGGTGCGATTGGGAACAATTGACAGTGCTAAATAGATGTTTGGAGATTTTTATAAACTATTTCTATCAAATCTTCAAAGTGGCTGTCTTCATATTTCATGTCAAACGTCTCTGCAGAGCCGAGCGCGATTAAGCTGCACTTTGCTTCAGGCTCGGCTCTAAAACGAAGCCTAATTTGACAATTAGCTCACCTTTAACCTTCTGATTAGTGAAACGCAGTGTGCTATGAAGAGGTGAGTTATTATTTTTTTTCTTTTTTCACCTCTTTTCGTCTCTGCCCGTCTCCACCCCCGTGCCCCTCCTCTCTCCCTGACATCTCGCGGCGTCAGGAATCAAAGCGGGCGGAAAGCTCCCAGGAAGGCGTTGGACGTGCTGTGAAACGGGCGCCAGGCTCCCGCCCTCACCCTCGCCCTCCCCTCCTCTCCCCGACCCCCGTCCCGCCCTTTCCCAGGCCACCGTGCAATTGAGCGTCACCGCCTTCTCCGTGGAACTGCAGTGACTTGCACCTGCAGCATCTATTAGAATGACACCACCTACCCTGATGATTATTAGACGCATGCCTCGCTCTGGCGGCACGGCTGTGCGTGTGGAGGCAGGAGAGGGGGGAGAAATGGTTAAGGTGCAGCGTAGCGTAGTGCAGTTTGACATGAAAGCAAGCCTTCAGCCACTTCAAAACTACAGAGAGCGGCTCACGTACAGTAAATAAGCAGCGCTGCCAGGAGAGGAGCTGAAATGATACCGTAGCCCGCATGCAGAAATTGTCCTAGGCGAGTTTTGTCTGCGTTGTGTGATCAAAAGAGCTGTCTGGATGTGTACACCCTCCACACAAAGGTAGAGTACAGCTTAGTAATGAAAGATCTATAATTACTGTGTAGTGAACAGTAGTGGAAACCTCCCACTCCAGGCTTTTGACAGCCATACAGCTCTCCGTGGGGAATGAGGGATTCTTCGTGTAACGTGGCTCTCTAATTTATAGGATGTAAGATGTAGGCTATGGTGCAGGCCCCAGCTGAGAGCTATCAACGGGCCAGACATTGTTCCGCTCTCCATTCATACGTCATCTTATATGTCCCGAAGACAAGATTACCGGAATACGGTATATCTTTACATTACCAGACATCGTCTAAAAAGGGGTTAAGCGCTTTAAGCTATGGATCGGCGATGAGTTAGAATAAAACAGGGTTATTAAAATCCCTCCGGCTGCCGCTCGTTCTTTTTGCAACTGGGTCTGATCGTCTTAAAACGTCCTAAAAGTTCTAGTTTGATACAGTAGGCGCACTTTGCCGTACGCACGCCGAGACGTTATTGGTTCGCTTCTCTAGTTCACGCAGGTCATGAGGAAATTTGTTTCTAATGGGACTCAGATGGACGAGGTGGGGAGCACATTCCACCGTCTGCCTTTCGACTCTAAATGCGTTTTCGCATTAGAACAATGTGAAACAGACCAAGTCAAGTCGGGTCAGTCACAGCCTAGCTTATTATTTCTGGTCTAGAAACACTTAATTATGCATTAATAAAGCTGTTACACCTTGTAAAATATTGCTCACTGGAAAAGTGTAGCTTTTTTTTTTTTTTGGCTCAAACTGAAGTGAGAATTAATTTTCCAGTGTTGTCAAGGGCATTTTAGGTAAAACTTCAAATACTAGTTTTAATAGTATTGTATTAGATATTTATTTTACTATTACTTTCTGTAGTGCCAAGACCTGAGTACTGCATCTCGTTCCTTCATGTTTTTTCATGGTGTGAATGACGAACTAAAGTACACAACATTATACTTCACAAGCTCGGTGTTTATTAGTGACATGACTGGAGTCGTTTGGTTCCTCCTCTGGTGAAACGTTCTTGGAAGCTCACTGCTTGGCGAATGAGCCTCAGTGTTTGAAGTCTTGCCTTGGCGCACATTAAACACATTTTCTTAGAGACCAAAGAGTATTATTTATCCTCTTTTCTAAACTACCCCCCCCCAAGCAGGTCCTCCAAATTGAGCTGGCAACCTTTTGCCTCTGAAACTTTCGCCTATAGGCCGCCGCTGCTGCTCCTTGCAGTAAAAAAAAAAAAAATGTGTAGTTGTTGTAGTGTTTGCTCATTCAAAGACATCCCAGCTTAACATCCCTCTAATAACCCATTCGGCTCCGCCGCTTCTATATTCTTCGCGTCGACGACACCAGTGCCAGTCGTCCTCGCGCCGTGCGTTTCCCTGTGATCCGCCTCCTGTATGTAATCTGAATGATGATGGGCTTCTGGGCCGCAGTGCCCCTCTGCCAAGCTTTGTTGTTGTTTGCGCTGACACATGCGGCGACTGGAAAAGGTCAATGGCTTCTCCCGCGGAGGGAAATAAGAGGACCTCTGGATCATAACTCCTGCATATCTATGAGCCAGTGAGAGCGGCTGTGACTCGCTTCCGTGGATTTATTGACTAGCAGACGAGTCTAAATGGGGAGCCATAATTGTGCGGAGACGCAGGAATCCAAGCAGGCTGTATTATGTTAATGTGGCGTCTGCTGCAGGAGAAGAAAGCACTGTAGAATAGTATTTGTGTTTTCCTGCCACTCAGGGCGTGCGTCTCATGAAAGCAGCCGGCTTCAAGGTTTTTCACTCTGCGTGTGTGTGTGTGTACTAACCAGAGCTATTCATAGCTTTGATTGCCCCTGAGCACAGCTTTGTCTGTGTGTGACTGACTTGCCAAGCTGCAAGACGCAAGGAATGACTGACTGCGTTTGACTTTTTTTTTTTTTTACTCGGTGCGCGCATATGAGAGGCTTAAAATAATTAATTAATTTTTAGTAATTCTTTTTAGGAATCTGGATGCGTGGCGCATTAATTCAACTCCAGCACACTGCGAGTTACCTGCTGTGGAGCGAGCGCAGTGAATCAAAGCGGGGCGCTGCCGTAGTCGGCCAGCTCCTCCTCGACTTGTGAACACCACTCTACCTTCCCCGCTCAGACCTTGTGGTTTTTTTTTTTTGTTGCTTCAGCAGTGGCTGGGAGGCAGCTGCTGTCTTCAAGCCTGCCAATCTTCATTACTGGCTAAAATGGAGTAAATTGATTGGAAAGATTTTGTTATTTTCTCCGAGTGAAAGAGCTGACTCCCGGGGAACTGATTCCTGTTCGTATGTGTTTGAGCGAGTTATACACAGTGTAATGGTGCATGCACATGTGCAGCGACTGGACAGCATAATAAGAGCAAATGAGAATGTAGAGGCCAATCCAATAAAGCGGCTCTGACATAATACCACCTGGCAGTCGCTACATCGCCCGACTTTATGCGCTCGCACGTAAAGAAGCGGCACTGATGCCGACTTACGATGGAAAGACTTTATCGGTCGCACAGCTTGTTCGGTAAAGTATATGAAAACGAACCAATTTAGATTTTTGCGAGTTTTTGTCAAGGTTCATATCAGAAGGCTACCGTATCTGGACTTTTATGCAGCCATTCAGCAAGTGCGAGTCTGAATCTGATGAAACGAGTGGCAGATCTGTGGGTGCGCCCTCTGTAAAACAGATGAGGGGCCAGATTGTTTAGGAGCAGACAAGAGTCAAACAGTAAAGACAGCTGCCACATATAGAGGATGTGAAATTTTTCAGCTTGGCTCAACAACATTTTCTTTCTCAGTTTTCCATTAAATTCAGAACATGTTGTTCTCTTTCTGGAGTTCTTAGTTTTTATTCCGGTGGCAATGATTTACGACACTGTGCCCCTCAAACGACCCAACGCACGCAAGGCCCATGCCTACAGATTAACGCGACACACGGATTTGATCTAAATTCTTTCATACCTTTGCGTCTAATACTGTAGGGCAGAATATTATAGACTGGCGCGCAGTACAAAACCAAAGTGAAAAAGGAATTGGAGAGAAATGGAAAAGCGGACAGGGGAATGACAAATTAAGCCATGTAAGGAAAAGAAGAAATGAGAAGAGGTGAAAGGAATCCGCCCGCACTGCCGGCCCAAGTCGACTCACGTACAGTAAAAGTCTGCATGTCTGCCAAAGATCTTTTTGCCCTAAATGAGGAAGTAGACTGCAGACGTTCTGTGAGTAAAAAAAAAAAAAAAATCATGTTTACCTTTATTTATTAGATTTTCCTTTCAAACACTGTTATTATTGAGCAAGGAGCTGAATGGAATATAATGGCTTATTTTGTTGACTCCTTATTAAAAAGGAGGCAACTACTGAAAGCAGCTCATGGTGAATTTAACTTTCGGTTGAGAGAAAAGGAATGTGTTGTGTGTCCCATACCACACAGAAGATGAATATATGCACAGCTCACGGACACATATTCCTCTTTAGTGGTGTTCACACAAGGTCGCTGCACGACCAGGCATCACACGAGCCCGTGCGCAGGATTAGACGCGACACGGCGGTGGGTGGAGGAGGCGTTGTGGTGATTCCATCCGCGTCGCTCGTGGTTGTAGATCGGGAGGCTGCTGCACTCGTGTTTAAGTGGTATTTAGAGGTCAAGCTGTACGTCACGCGTGCTGCTGCTGCTGCAGGGGCCTCGCAAAACGGGATGATGACCTGGCTCCAGTGTTTGTTCAGACCATGGGGATGATATCTGAATATCACATTACAACGTCCAGCGCTTCCCTTTTACAGCTTATTCTCTTCCCATGTATTACCCCCAGGTAAACATCTCTCATCGTAACAAGGCAGTTTAGTTAGATTATTTTGCCCCGCGCTGGGACGCTCTCCGGCCGCGATGTGTGTCGGGATTGTTCTTAATGGATTCCTCGTGTTTTCAGCGGCCCACCAGTCAGCGTGTCCTTGACTCTGTCAGCCGCAGAACATAAAGAGAATGTGATCCTGTGAGTGTGTGCGTGTGGTATCTATATAGAGTGTGTGTACCTGCTTAGCATACATGTGTGCCTCTGTTTTTTTGTTTTTTTTTACGTTGCGTGTGTGCAGACGGTGCAGCAGCCCCGTCCTCCACCACGGCTCAGGCCCAGGCTCTGCTCTTCAGACATCTTGTGCATCTCTGGTGAATAATCAGGTAATTGATCATAGAGACAGGTAATTATTCCTGTGCCAAGCTCACTGGCAAATGAAAAGTCCGGCAAAAAGCATCCGTCTATTCCAACACTGCCTGGAGTAAGAGGACAAGAGAGGAGTAAAAATGGGACTCTGGGAGGATAGATGGCCAAATGAAAAGGCCTTAAATCACAAGCAAGCTTTTTTCTTTTTTTTCCTAGAGCTTTTAGCCCTAACGTATTATATAGGTGTGTTCCACGTGTCCACAATCCTGGATTCTATAATAAACATGGAGATTAAAGGAAGGGCTCCCTCTTGGGTAGCTCGAGTTCCCACGATCACACTTCAGGAGTTTAGGCAGAAGCCTGAACTCGTGATGGCTGCTGTTTCATTCCCCGCGATGATTAGAATATTTAAGTGGTTAGGTGGCGCGTTTCACTTGGACGTGCCGTGGACAGGGGTTCGAAAAGGTGAGCTGCCGCTGGCGTGACAAAGTGCTCGCGGGCAGAATTCTGCGTCCGCCTGCCTACATCTGTGATCTAGATTGCTTGCTTCATTGGTGTCATTTAGGTTTGTTCTGGAGCAGTGAGTAAACCAATCTTCTCACATACACCCCTGTCTGCAGTTTGCCCTGATTTATGAACAGGGAATAACCCAGCCGAACTTGAGGCTCATTTGTCACCTGTCATTAAGATGTACTGGTAAGGTGTTTTCTTGTTACAAATAGCCCCCCTCAGCTCCCTCAACCCCCTCAGTGACTGTGCTGCTGCTGCTGCTGCTCGTGGGCCTGTGTGGTGGAGAACAGTGGAGGAAGAAGAAGAAGAAGAAAAGGGTCCTGCTGCCTCTCCAGCTGCCTGGAGCTCACGCTGAAGGGAAGAGTACTGCGCGTCGTCCAGTTCACCCGTCGTAATTGCGTCCACGGCGCAAGATCTCGTTCCCCTCGCAGCGATAACTCGTTGTCATTTTTCATTTTCACGAGTGAGCGTTCCATGCCTTTTTTTTTTTTTTTTTACCCCCCCTCCCCTTCCTTTCCTTAAACCCCCTCCGTCCTTGCTCACGCACCCCTCCACCATTCACAGAAGTGGTTCCGCTCTTGTGGGCTGAAACTCCCACTGGAGACAGACACTTATTTGGCTCCGGGATAAGGCTAGATGTGTGCTGAATTGAAATGCTAAGTCTAGCATGAAACTCCGGGGCCATGGGAGACTAATCAGTTGTTGAGAGGCAAATAAATAAATAAAGCCATACAGCAAATCTAATTTAGCCCGGACATATGTTCCTGCATGTTGTGAGCCTAACTGCCGCTAAAGCCTTATAAACATGCAAGTGCATGAGTTTTTTTATTTTATTTATTTTTTACCCTTTGTCTCAGTGATGGAGGGATAGAGAGGGGGACATTATCCCCAGAGAGGTGGTGGGTGAGCCTGGCTGGATGGGTGAGGTTGAAAGAGACACCATTGCAGATTTGTCATTAAATATGTATTTCTTTCAGCAGAAATCTAAACACACACACACACTCCCCGCAACTGACATTCAATTGGTATTCTCCGAGCTGTACAGGGAGGGGGGGCTGGAAAGAGGGAGACAGACACAAAGAAAGAGAGACACACAGGCCGAGATGGGAGAACATGTTTGACAAGAGTGAGAAACAAAGGCAGGAGAAGCTGTCTAGGGGGAAAAGCCGAGCCTGCGATCCAGTTAATGCGGCTCTGATCAAATGTGTGCGTGTTAAATATTCAGAAAGTAAACAAGGACAGAGAAGCTGGAATATGAATGGGAGCGTTGTCAACCAAACGCGCCCTCATCAGATTTCTCTTTTCCCCGCCACTGTCAAAATTCAATCTGTTGTTCCGGTGCAAGAAGTGGAGCATGTGTGACAGCTAAGATTACACATAGCTACACGGCTAACACTGATTAATAACGCAGTCTAATTATAGCATCCGGAGTTGAACTCGTGGGCTCAGCAGTCAAGTCTGTTTCCATAGAGGCTCTTGGTGTGTGTGTGTGTGTGTGTGTGTGTGTGTGTGTGTGTGTGTGTGTGTGTGTGTGTGTGTGTGTGTGTGTGTGTGTGTGTGTGTGTGTGTGTTCATTTACCTGTTCATACAGCACAGAGCCGCTTGGATGACTTGCGACAGCAGCATTTATGAGGCCACAGCTTCAAATGGCGTTTGCAGACATCATTCACAGATTTGGGGTTAATCCCGAAACGAGCTTCTACATTCGTAATTTTGCATTATTATTCAACAGCCACGGAGGTTGGAGAGGATGTACAGAAAATACACTTCTCTTAAAGCATTTGTCATAATAGCGCAGAAGGCAGAAGAGAGCAGAAGACTTTATTTTAGTAACCAACTATCCTATTGCTGGTATTATGTTTATCATCAGTGTTTTAGTGTGTTCATCTAATTGTCAAGTTGTAGAGACACTTCACTCTAAACCACGCTGATATTGCTGCAGTGCAGGGTCATTAAAGTTTGCTTTCTGGAACAAAATAAATAAATAATACAAAGACTTGTTTTAATGCACTTAAAATGAGCATAATGACATCTCACAGAGGAGGAAGGAACATTTGGTCCTCATGAGGACAGAAGTATGAACAGAGTCACATCCAGAAAAGTCATTGGAGTCAGTCCCACTCTTTTCTTGGCCATATCTTTCATCTTATCGAGCATCCACAGGCACTTGAAGAGAGTCTTCTGCCTGTTACCTAAGGCTAGAGCCAGCAGACGCAACAGAATGACAGGAGACAGTAGTCACGGGAGGAAAAGCGAGTGAGGCGGCATCAAACTTAGATAGACCGGTTGCTGAATGCGTGTTGTGGTTTAGTATAATACTGCAAACTGGACTTCAGAGAAAAGCAGATAATCATAAACCTTTTACCTTTTGTACCACTCAGAGCTAATTTTCCATGACCGAAAGTACCTTTCCTCTAGAGAAGACCTCATACATACTGGTGACGATGGGAATGAATTGCCGACTGGCAGGTGTCATTTGAATTCAGTATGTGCACCAAATGTATTACATGTTACAGATATGAAAATGATTCCAGGCCTTTGGAGCAAGGGAGTGTGCTTCAAACTTAAATATGAGATGGTTTATTACTGTCTGGAGTTCTTTTATTTCCAATTGTGCAATCTGGAAAAGATTTTACTCTGCGGCGTGAGTTGATTTCAGGTCCCAGGTCAGTTTAGAAATGATTACATGCAAGATTGTAAGAAAATGTCCACTTGGCGTAAAAATGTCATTATAGAAGGCTAGGACCATTTTCTCTAAATTATTTACACCCACTCTGGTCTTCTGAGGTTCTTGCTGCTTTTTCCTTCGGGAAGTGAAGTGTACCGCCTAATGGTTTAACCGATGTTAAAATGCACACATACTGATGCTTTTTGGAATTATATTGCACTCTCCAGTATGTTTTCTACTTGAACATGTCTCAGAAGGAGCTGGTAAAAGCTGGGACATTAACCCTTTGACTTCCACGCTAAGAAATGCGATTAATCGCGATTAAATATCATTCATTTTTAATCTAGATTAGTAGCAGTATTATGACGTATTATTAAAATGTTCACACAATTGTACAGATTCGTACAATATAAATACTGAAGCTGTATGACGTCTATTTTTGAGCCATGGTCATCATATATAGCCACAGATTAGATATTTGTATAAATAATGTAATTACACATGGGAAAATTTGTGTATTTTACAAATTGAATGATTAGAAAATGGGTACATAATGACAAATTAAGCATTTTATTGTCTTTTACTACAAAAAAGATCAACTGTGCGGTTACAATGCCAGTCACAGGGTTAAAAAGATAAATAAATAACAAGTGCTAGAGAGAATTAATCATTGCAGTGGTGGTTTGTCTTAAACCTGTACTGTGCTTCTTGCTCCCTATCTTCTCACAAGGGGGCGGAAAGGCCAGTGAGGGTTATTAAATTTGCACTCAAGGGCAGTTCCTGTTGTGGAAAGGGTTAATTGTGAGCTCAGAGCAGCAAGACCTTTCTGAATCTCAGCTCGAGCTCACACCAGCTTGTATGATACCCTGCCGAGACTATTTACCTTGAAAAACATGGAAATAGCATCGTAGCA
The DNA here is from genome assembly GCF_022458985.1 of Mugil cephalus. Classification (NCBI taxonomy): domain Eukaryota; kingdom Metazoa; phylum Chordata; class Actinopteri; order Mugiliformes; family Mugilidae; genus Mugil; species Mugil cephalus. The sequence continues at coordinate 7,122,888 of NC_061784.1, forward strand.
TCCACAGACTCTGACTGAGAGAAGCTTTCCTCCTCCCTCTTGATCCGATCTCACAAGGTCTGCGATAACCCCCCCCCCCCCCCCCCCCCCCCCCCCCGCACTTGAAATGTACAATTAAATGATGCCTTAAATAGCTTTAGTGAGGCGTTCTGATGATTCACCCCAGATGTTGTATAAAACCTATTTTTGATCAGAATGACCAGCTTCTTTAGCTGATTTTCCAATCGATTGTGTTTCTGGTGTGTGATGTAACACTGACATCGTAAACTGAAATGACTCTGTTGGTCTGACGAATTTGAAGTCAGCGCAGTGTAATGACATGGTTATCTGTCAGTCAGCATCAGTTTACTGTTCAGCTGTTGTTTTTTCATACTGAAATATACACCGATCAGGCATAACATTATGACCTATGACCTAATATTGTGTAGGTCTCCCTTGTGCCTCTCTGTTTCATCAGAGAATGGTCACGGGCCTCCTGCATCCTGCTGGGGATGACTGCTGCTGTCAAGGAGTGTCATTGCTATGGGGTGGGGATGCCTGGTCTGGTCTGGTCTAGGTGGGTGGTACACGTCTTAGTAACATCCACATGAATGAATGCCAGGTCCAAACGTTCCCAGCAGAACACTGAATTGTCACAGGATGATCGATGTTATTTACTTCTCCCGTCAGTGGTCACAATGTTGTGGCTAGTCAGTGTATTTAATAGTTCATACTAAAATGTAATAATTCAGTTTACTATGGCTGTTTTAACAAAGGCAAAGTTACCAATTAAGTGCAGCTATATATATTTGTAGTCTTTAAAACACCGATGATTCTCATTAATCTCAATAAATCAAATATTCTTGGCGCACTTGGTTTAACCACTCAAAAGTTGTAAACTTCTCTCATTGTTTTAGAATTATTTATCTTGCTGCCGGCAGTCATGAGAATGGTTTCACCAGAGAACTGCGGTGCCTCTTTACCCTCATGCCTACCACACGTCTGCCAAGAGATAATTTGGAAGGTTGCGTATCAAAGCCTGTGATTATGGTTTTATCTCCATCATCAGAAACAGTTTATGCAACGCTATGATTAAACATCCAGGGGATGGTTTCTAAGATCAAACAAGCTCTAAGGAAAAGGAGTAAATGTTTATCTTACATACTCATGTTTTGCAGCAGACTGTGCACCGAAGAGGCTTTGCGTAACTAGAGGAAGATGTCTTGTCATGCAGTTGCTGTACGGTTTAAAACGCCAGAGAGTGGCACAGACGTTAACGGACTCCCGCCCCACAGTCGTGCTTTACTGAGGCCTGCTCTGACTCATCAGGTCACACACCGCCGTGAATCAGAGAGAAAAGGCCGGAGCAAATTGTGTGCGCATTGTGTATGTGGGCAGTGGGTGGGGGTGCCAAGAGTGCAATAAAAGGGTTTAATATGTCCTCAGAACCACATGAACACAGAGCCTGTTTGGCTGCTGCTACCTGGCAGATGTTTATCTCTAATCAATATGAACACAAAGAGATTACGGCAAAGTCTTATCATCTGTCATCTATTACACTATGGCTCCAGTAAACGTACTGTTCTTGTCTGCTCCACCTGTTGTGGGAATTTAAACTTGCTGCAGTCAACAGACTGAGCAGCCTTGAGTTTGTGCGGCAGAGGTTCAGTCAGAGCCCCGATGATGATAATGAAGAGAGCTCAGCCAGCTGCGCTCTTGCCGAGCTTTGTAAGTGGTATCATGAAAGCGTTCAGACATGTAAGGGCAAATCTGATTTGCAAACCAAATGCCCTCAGCCGAAACGCTCTCTTTCAGTTGTTCACAAGTAGAGTATGTTAAAAAAAACAACACACACAAAAAAAAACATTAACATTTAACACTGAATCATATCACTTACAGTAGGGACACAGGCTTTTCACAGCTGCAGACAAACTGACAAAATGGTAAGTTACACATACCTCATTCAATATGCAGACAAGTGTCTGGAGATCATGAGGCTTTAGATAAGTATTTCTAAGATGAACTGCAATTTTCATGCTCCTCTTATTCGCCCATACGTTGCGAGTTACCCTGATCAAGGCTGGCAATTTGGATCCATGCACTGAAATGAATTCACCCTTCATCAAGTAAGACTCTAGTTTCTCATAAAAGTAATATCAGACAGTAAATTCTGAGCTCATGTGTGGTAACTTCCAGTTAGTGCAGGAAACGGTTCAAGCTGATTGCACACATCATGCCAACCGCACTGCCTCTCAGAACAAGACACTCTACACAGTAGACACAAGGCGCAGATGCAAACATGCATAAATGCATGAGTGTGGAGCAAGTGTTCCCGTTGCGACGTGAGCGCACCGCGTTACCGGGGAGTATTTATGGCACATTGCGCCGTGAATAATGATTCCAACCTCACGCGTGTACGCACGTGCACGTTATGCGCACGTGCACGCCGAGCAACCCGGTGTCTATTGACAGCCCTGAAGGATGTCCTCTTGGCAGTTTACACCCTGTATCTTACTCGCAGCTCGGCTTACACTGAGCAAGTAATGGCATGTACACAGCATTAATAAAAATGTGCGTTACAGCACTCACCAGACTGTCGGCTGTATTTAGTCATGCAGCTCCTTGAATCCAGAGCAGATTTAGTGTGCTCCGTCTATTGATCACTGGGCAGAGGAGGATACTGTATCCGTCTGTATTCTCTGTTGGAACTATTTACAGAGACCTTGGATGCTGCACTTGGTAAACTTATTGACCAGGAACTAGTATGTTCAAATAAACCTTGCTCATGAATATTGACCAAAGTCCCATAAAATATTGACGAGTGTGCTCTGCCCGATCTCTGGTTGTGTGTTTTTGTGCATTTCCCTGCAGATGAATGCATAGATGATATTTACATGAACTTCACAATCCTGAGTAAATGATCTTTTTTTTTTTTTTTTTTTAAACTATACATAAACTGTATATAGATATTTTTAGTACTTTTTGTGTGTGGCTAGAACTTGGTGGCGGTGCCTTCAAAGCTACGGTCTGTTAAAGCAGTCTGCGCAACCAGCAGAGAAACATTATTCCTACAGTTAATTCACCATTTAATGGTTGCAGAGCTTGTGTATTCGAAATTCATTCTTAATTTACAAAATGGTCTCTGAATTTATGTTAGATTTTATTAATATACCATTAACTTAGATGTAATAGCCTTTTCAAATGTCACACATAATGGGACTCGGCTAACTGCTGGAGGAACCTTTGGGAGTAACATTATAATTAGGTTTGTTACATCTTATGCATAAACCGTGTGTTTCACAATAAGTGTTGCTGGAGTTTTGACTCTGTCTTCTCTCCTCCACACACCTTGAAGAAAGCTACTCTGCTACGACACCTCGTAAGAAGAAAAGTGTGAAAAACAACTGAGGAATTTATCTTGTCTCTTGTGGAAAATAACTAGACTAATTAGCCTAATAGCACAATCGCCTAAGTCATATTTGAATATTGGAAAACAAGAACAATTCTTTGTAAGCACATTGGTATTTTTATTGATATTGTAACAGTAAAGTGCAGGGGGGTCACAAAATCTTTGATTGATTAGACATTTTCTATATATATATTCCATCACAAATTTAAATTTCTTTAAATACACATTAACATGACAACAATACACACATTTTAGTAAAGGGTGACATGGAGCAAATCACAAGGCTGCATATTACACTGACTGTGTCAGGTTCGCTGCAGTTGACTGAGAGCCTGTTCAGTCCCCCGGTGAAATCCCAGAGGCACGCTGCAATATTAGCAGAAGAGAAGCTAACATTGCGGCTCGCTCCCATCAGACAACTACTGAGGTCAAAATGGCTTGGTGATTCACTGCCCCCTGCTACATTTAGTAAGCTATGTTTAAAGTTAAAACTCGAATCTGTCAATTATTTTCTTTATCTGGTAACACACCAGTTAGGTATGTCGTTTTTACGACAGTTGCACGGCCACCCTACTGGTGCACATGGTTGAAATAAGGAAGTAAATATTTGAACCTGTGTATACATTTGAATAGCTTAATATTGAATGCAACATGATGATAGTTATAGTGTACATTTATAAATGGCTCAAGGCTGAATTTAATATAGGACACATATAGTAGGTAGTAATTTAATCTCTTTAATCTTCATCAGTTTGGGGTCCTTGTCCTGAAAAAGACCCAGTTATGCTATTAGGCTAACGACATGTATCGGACATGACAAAATTTAAATGTGAGTGATTAAAGAGTTAATTAAGTTAATTAAAGATATATTTATAACATGTTACAACTAATCCCATGACGTCCTGATGTAGAAGACACTTTGGCCATGCATTTTATTGTAAAAATAAAATAATAATAATAATAATAATTTTCTAAATGTTTGCAAGGCAACAATTATACATGATCCCGCTCGTTTCCCCGTCTGCCGGTGAGGCGACTTTGCAGCCACACCGTATCTCAGACCTTGACACTTATGAGCTGGAAATTGAATCGAGACTCGGACCTCACTTGTTAAGCGACTCCAACAAGCTTCGCCGCGTCTCACATCTGTTGTTTGGAAATGCCCATCAGTCACAGCTCCACTTTAATTTACGCATTTCTGCAAGTGTTGCAATTTTTTTCAGCGTCATCAACTAATGTAATGGGCTCAATGCAGGAAGCTGAGGTTGGTGGATGGAGGGGCGGAGGGGCGGGGGTGGGGGGGCATGCAAGTTAGGGGTGCTGCTGATGGGGCAATCAGATCCTATCATGATTACTGGAAGCCTTCTGGGTGGTTAACGGGCCTCTATATCAATCAGCTGACTGGGAGGGGAGAACACACGGGCTCTGGAGCCTCCTCCATCCCACACACAGCCTCCAATTAAGCAATTAGGGGCCTGGGCTGCTCTAATTCAAAACATGGCTGGTGCTGCTGCACAAGAGCCTCCAGTGCATCAACAGCCCTTCAGACACCCTACTCCATGCCACTCACCATGCCCTTGAGTTGAACTCCCTTCTAGCTCCCTCTCTCTCCGTCTCTCCCTCTCTCCCTGATCTAATTGCATCAGCAGTCCATATGGACGGTGAGAAAACTGCAAACCTATAGGTATTTTCCGTGGCCACCGCGTCCGTCTTTACGGTAGAAGATTCCACAATCTGCGTTGTTTCAAAGTTTTTATCTCCTATTTATTTTACATAGGGGCCTCCTTTGCGAACCTTGAATAATTGCCACGCCCCGACACAGTGTGAATGCCGCCCCGCTCCTCAGTGCCACTGCAAAGAAAATGACAAAGCGGCGTGTCAGAGAGGAATGCCGGGCATGTTGTAGCCAGTCACCCAGGTCAGCCTCCTGACAGCGGGCCGGTTTTATGGTTTTGCTGACTGCTGCTTTTAATGGTTTAATTGTGACAATGATCTCATTCTCTCCTTCTCCCCCCTGCCTGATCTCAAGGAGTTCTCTGCTCAGCCTTCATCCCGGTGGCTGGCAGACAGGAGGGAAAGGTTGGGGAGGGGGGGGGGGGGGGGGGCGCACATTTCATTAGCTCTCAATTCACATTGAATTTATTAATCCCATGCTGGTTCTGCAGGGTGGGAGCCTGCTTACAGAAGAGGTGGTGGTGGTGGGGCGGGAGGGGGGGGGGACACCTTTTCTCCCTATGCTTGCAATGTGTGTGCAAAACTGTATGAAAGCGGGGAGGGAGGGGGAACCGATGATGAAGGAACCGAGAAGGCAGAGATAGTGAGGGGGAATAACAACGACAGCCCCACAACAAGGGCTCGTGAAAAGACTGCAGTGGTAAAAAGTGTGTCAGATCATTTACCAGCGGGGCTGCACGACTTCATCTTTTTAAAGGCAGCAGCCCTGCAGAAAGGCTCTTGTCTAGTCAGCACTGCAACAAAAGGCACAGCCACGGCTTTATTTGTGTGCCTGGAATGTTCCTGTGTGCACAGGGGCAGCGCCCGAACAACTAACCCTCAGCTCCATCAAGGGAGGGAACATGGCACTAACCTCGGCCAGACTTCACCCCAGATAGAGAGGCAAGGCATTGTTGCGGCAACCGAGCTGACAAGCACCTCGCACTATTTAACTACAGAAGTGACTCAACAAAGAGCCGCTCTTTGCCTAACTGCCTCTGAATAACACTGTTTGACGTCGCTCTGAAGGGACTCGCGTTGTAGCGCAACCGCGCCTGTCACAAAGAAAACCGTACGGTTGGATTTGAGCAGGTGTCAGCCGACAAAGAAAGTTTATCCATCCCTCACGTCTATTTTATTCACGCTCCAAAGAGCTGTTGACCTGCAAAGATAACAGGACACGGCTGTTTTGGTTTTGGAGCACCTCAGGTTTGAACCAGCTGAGCCGTCGCTCAGCGGGCCTATACACGCTCCAGCTCGGCTTGTTCGCATGGAAATCGTGACGGCAGCGAGCTACCTGCTCCGCGTCCTCGCCGCTCCTGGCGTTTCCGTGCTTCTGTCTGAAGGTGGGAGGGGCAAGGGAGGTCCCCCGTTCAGGATTTGGACAAGTCTGAGTCGTGTCCACTAAATATTGGCGTAAAACAGCAGCTTGAGCTTTTCTGCTTCAGTCCAGAAGCCGCTTGTTTGCGTGTAGCTTCGTTAAATTTGTCCAACCCGCTCTGTCAGATTAATGACCGAGATCAAACCATCCCAGCAACAGTTACCGGACCCGAAGGCCTCCAGCTCGCACCGCCAGCCATCAATCGCAGATATTTCATTTCATTCATTAATTTATAATCAGGTTTCCACAAGGAGTTCCTGAACAGCATTGTGCACTTTAAAGGTGCACGGCGTATTTCGTGGGAATCGAGAAGAATAGACCGGTTCTCTTGTAATGGCAATTTTTCACACTGCGAGTAAACATTGTTTGGATGCCGCTTTGAACTGTAAGCCTCTTGAGATGTATGCCATTTGTTCTGTAGTATTCTTGTGTTCTGGCAGGGTGTGTGTCTGGGAGCTAGACAGATGGCAGAAATGATTGAACAATGTGACCTCCTGTAGATAAGAAGTATAACACAGATCTGCTCTGTGTATTCTTTGCACATTTGCCACTCTCGGTGTTCGGTGCTTTGTCTGTGCTGTGAGCCCATCTGCAGAGGCTGCATTTAACACCACAAAAACACCACAGTCGTCTGGTTTCTTAATTTCCAACAGAAAGTTTTTCCACGCTAGAGAAATACCTTAAACCCTAAAAATGAAATGCCCTTATTGTGACTTGCACAGGTGCGTTATTTCTGTGCCTCTTATCTACATGTCTCATTTCTCTGTAAGCCTGAGCGGCACTGATGGTGATCATAAGTGGAATGCAATGCCTGAATAAAAGACACTGTAGCACGCTGTGTTATAATAAACCACTAATAAAAATACGTCCAGCCTCAAACCAAGCAACAGTGTGTTTCATTATATCTTATTTTGCAGTTCAAGTCGGATCCACTGTGTGATTGATGCAGCTTCATCAGCGGGCAGCCGTTCTTCCTTTATTTAGGGTAACAGCCCCGCAGAAAGGCTCTTTTTATTCCATTTGTGGAACTGAGTCAAAAACCGAAGCTGGCCTGTGGAGTCATTTACCCACTTTCACTTTTCTTCTCGCAGCGACAGTTACTGAAGTGCTGATCCCCATCAGGAGAGCATCAGCCGAAGACGCTCTCTTATTGGATCTCACACTCACGTATTTCAGACAAACCTCGCGGCCCCCGCTGCCGCAGCGCAACGGCGTTTCTCTGCGTTCACTTTTTCCACTCTTGTTCTTTTCAATAACTTCGCAGCCGGTGCCAAGAACCCATATTTGAGTAAATAAATGCCGTATGTGCCTTATTAAAGTGAGTCATTATTTTCCAATGTGTTTCTCAGCTTTTGCAGATGAGACTTGTGGGTGTGGGAATAAAATGCTAAAAATAAACAGCGTGCGTTCATGTTGGTGTTGAGGAGAAGTCGGGGAAGGAGGAGGAGGGAAACGATGAGCGCATACCTCTGTATTCTTTAACACGGCGACTGGGGGGTGGTGGTGGTGGGGGGGTTCTTTATTTGAACATGGCACGGCTGTTGACCCTCTTCATGACTATTCCTCCTCTGCGGAGGCTAAGAGGGGGATATTACCACTTAGCCTCTGTAAACACAAGTTATGCTGTTGAACTGTGGACCTCGGAGTCAGGCTCTTAACTGCTGGATGTCTTAGCCGCGTCTGCAAGCGAGGAGAAAAGCCCTTCCTGTCCATGTGGTCAGTTTTATTGATTTACAGAAAGCTTTTTGAATGTTTTCTTTCGGGGCAGCTGCGCATCTCCTCCCACCTCCTGTCCCAGGTCTAAGGTCACACGGTGCACGCGGATATCCACAGATCATGCTCCACCGAACACATTTATTAATATTTTTTTCTGTTTTATCTGACCACAGTGCCGTATTGAATTCAGCCAACGTTCTATTTCTGGCTAAATCTCTGATTTGCACTTTCTCGTGCAGGATTTAGTCGCACAACAGTGAGGCAGGACCCTCTGACAAACGCTCCTACAGCAGACTGGCAGGGACCACAGAGCATGTCAAATCAAATGTCAAAAGACTAGTTGGCCAACTTCAAGCTATCTTACACTTTCCTTTCCCAATATCCTCGAGTGTTGCTGGGACAGAATACAAGCGACAGAAAGCCTCTGTGGGACTTAGATAAGAAGGAGCTGGAGATAAGTGAGGGGAAACCATCGGCAGATATGATAGCAATCTGGTATCCACATTAGTTACTCTGCTATGACAACTGTGCTCATCGACAGCACTATTAGATTTTTTTTTTTTTCACTTAAACAGTCTTATACAGATGGTATCACACTGCAATTGTTTTTTTGTATCAAGGAGTGATGATAGAGCGTGGGAAGCACTGAATGTGAGATTATCATCCTCTCCTATCGGGGGATTTAAGGTTTAAAAAGCTGCTCAGTCCTTTAGAATCAGATGAAAGGCACAAAGCTTATTGGTGGGCCCCTGGAGGCTGCACAATACAAGCAAAAAAAAACTCCTGTTACATTATTTTGTTTTATTGTGTCGTTGCATTTGTAAGTCTTTTAAAGGGCTGCACAATTAACGTGTCTCGGCTAGATTATCTCATTCAGATTTGGAATATTTCCATTGTTTTTCATGCGAGGGACAGATGTTTCATCAGTGTGGGAGAAATCTAAACAGGAGCGCCCTGAGGTAAACAGAGGCAACGATATTCTGCGAAGGCCTTTGGGTTCGAGTGTGTTTCTTAGTTCATGTAATTGCTGCGTTGACTGACTGAGCTGGCAATGGAAGAATTAGCTGAAGAGGTGCCACCTGAGTCAATCTTCATCTTTTACAAGTTTTGGTAAAAACATCCTCCAAATTAGTTCTTGGAACAAATCAATCTGCTTTCATATTCTCTTCAGGTTTCTTCATGACTCCAGCAGAGTTTCAGGAGGAGCCAGTGGGTTTCTAACCTTGGGACTTGCTACCGTTGCCATTTTAATGTACTGGTTTTCCAACTTCTCACCACAGTACTGCAAACAGTAAAATATAACTTGTGTTTATTCGGGGCACAGAACAGAGAAGTCCGACGGTGGTACACATCAGATTAATTTGCATTGTACTGGCACTGACTTAAAAAATAAATAAGTTTACAACAGCGGAGACCTGCTGTGATGCCTGGATTGAATAACAAAAGCAATCATATTACTGGAGTGAACCAAACCAAAGTTGAACTTATGGCCTGTAATTACTCATTAATGAATCACAGTGTAATAGACATGAAACCAGCTGCCACTCATTTCTAAAAAGAAATTATGACAAAAGAGAGCTCACACTGTATGATAATTAGGAACGAGCACTTGCTAAGCACCTATTATTATTGCACAAAGGTGCACTTAGAAAAAGGAGGAGTAATACTCTGACTGGGAGGTGTGCCTTGGGGTAATAAAGTGAGAGAGGTAGGTTATGTGAGATAAAAGTCTTGAGTTACTGGAGGATTTGCTTGACAGACAAAAACAATAAAAACACAGACTGGTGGATAAAATGCTAAACTACTTAGCACATGCTGATTATTGTTATTTCTATCTGTGTATATCTACAAGAAATGTAATTATTCATATGGCTTAAGAATACAGTCAATCAGTTCAATACAGTAATGTTTTATCTGTGCATGAGTTGTATTTTTCTTGTTGAAATGTTTTTTAGCTACTTGAATGTAAATTTTTCTTTTCTTTTCTTTTCTTTTTTTTTTTGGAATGCACGGCCTGCAGGAGAAAACTTCACATGGTGGTAAAACAAATTCAACTGGACACAGAGGCTCTCTGAAATCAGTTAGCCTAAAGCTTAATACAGACTGCAGTAGGCTACACGCAAGCCAGAAGAACAACAACAACAAAAAAATGTTCTTCGGTTTATTTCTCTTCATTCCGAGGCTCTAATTGAAACCCTTTTGGTCTAGATCAGCACCAGCTTGGATGCTGGTTGGATGAAATCAGAAGTTCAGCTCCGGATTGCTTAAAGTTTTTGCAATGGTTTGGAAAAATTATATATACAGAAGAGAACGGTGATATACAGATGCTGGATTTAAATCTGGAGTTGCTTAGAATGAAATGCGGACGGCAAAAAATCTGCATGCTAATTTCTCCAGCATTTTAAGTCAACTCTGCACGTGCATTGATTTGTTCACTGCACTTCTGCTTCATTTTAATCTTGTTTGAGTATTGGCAAGTTTTTCAGAACACCATTAATTTCTTTAAAAGTTAAGGCACATCAGACGATTGCCCTGAGGCCATTGTGGTTCAGTATTTTTGCACTGCTGTGCATCTTCCTTCCTGAACTCTGCCGGGGCTACCTGCCAGGTATGATCATAGACGCGGCTATTTACTGGAAGGTCTGGTTCTGCCCTAAGAAACAACAGCCAGCCACCCTGATAAGGAATCTTTGATCAACATGCTTGTTGGGAAGTTGCCGCTCTCCGGCAGTAGCAAAACAAACAAAAAATGGAATGGTTAAATCAGTCAAGACTTGCCTGATGAAATGTGATCTGATGTGCGGTGGCACAGAGCTGTGCCACCACAATGTGCTCTGATGCCTCGCAGCAGGAAAGTTCAGAGTTTGAACCTGCTGGCCCATTCAGGCCTTCCTGTGTTTGCAAGTTCTCCCTGTGTGGGCTTTCCCCAACTTCCTCCCACAGTCCAAAGACATGTTTGTTGGGCTAGCTGGTGACTTTCAATTGGCTGCAGTTCTAAAAAAAGCTGTGTGTCTGTGTTAGCCCTGTCCAGGGTATACCCTGTCTCTTGTCCACTGACAGCGAAGACTGATTCCAGCCCCATTGTGACCCCCTAAAGGATAGATAATAAATGAACAATTTATTCTATGGCTGAAGGTACAGCAATGAGAACGAACAAGGTGGAACCTGCAAAAAGAAAGTGTGAAAAACAATCAGTGCAAAGAAACAGGTGCTTAAAGGTGTGTGTATGTCACATGGTGATGTAGAAGTAAGACAGTGAAATCTTTGTTCTCTTTGATTTTTTACCACAGTCTTTTATTTTATTTATGTTTTACTGTATTTTATTCACTTTAACATGAACTGTCTTTACCGTCAAATTTTGAAGCACTTTATTTTTTTTCCTCTAACCCTGTCAGCATTTTCCAGAGCTATTCATCAACTGTTCTCACTTTCCCTTCGTGCTTCTTAAATTATCTTCAGCGGCATGCATTTGTTTGTTCCTTCGTCTCCCTGCCTAATAAACGTTTGATGGTTGCGCTGCTTTCTTTATCTCACTCGAGCCGCACTCTGTTAAATTACAGTCAATTGAATGAATTTGATTGAAATAGATCAAAACAAAGGGCGCATCAATGCATCTCGGTTGCACATTTCAATTGCAAGTGCAACATCACATGCGCTAGGTGGTGCACTGTGTAAGTGAGCAAGTTTATAGGGTTTGATCATTAGTAACAAAATCTGTTGCTCAGTAGCGCCACTCGCGCTGGCCCAGCGGCAATACCTATCAGTCTTGTGTTATTACAGCCCTCATGCCAACGACAGAATCAAGTTAGCAATACTCATACCCGGAAATGCTTGCCAGGACTGTCAAAATAAAGCAGCCAGTGACTAAAACTGGATTTTAATTAAATTTATACTGTAGATATGTCACTTTATAACAACATGTGATTAATATAAAATATAATTCTGATTTATAGTATTTTTCTCCAAAACTATTTCGCTGATATCGCACGTGTTGTTAAAGGAAAATAATTGCACACCTTTACTTTGCCGGAAGTGCTGCCTGTTGTCTGATGTGCGTCTGTGTGCGTTGGTCTAGCTTGACGAAGCTTTGACCACGAATGAGCCAATAGGCTGTGGAAGGCAGAGTTGTCCCTGTGGCCGCCATTAAAGAAAGGAATCCATGAATTCAAATGGAAACCAACAGGAACCGAGGCTGAAATAATGATCGAAATAATCGTTAAAATATAGGCCGGTGCCAGATTTCGAGAGGTCGCTACAGGATGTACTTCGTTTTCAGGCTAAAATTTGCGATGGAGGAGTAAGACAGGACGTTTTTATTTTTTTAAGCGGAGACCGTTTTAGGGCTAAGGGGGAGGGGGAGAGTTGCTTCTTTGCTCTCCTTTTCTTTTTGTTTTATGAACATTTTTCGCTTCCCTCAATTTGTTTTTACTGTGAGCTTTTGAGATGTCGACATAAAGACCGCACGGTCGCTTTTATCCGCTTTTAGCTCCGGCGGGGGGAACTGCAATCGGAAGGTTGTTGAATTAAACTATCCAAGCCAAATGTTACACAAAATATTTCTCGTTGATTAAGCCTGCACATCCTAGAAAACAGCAATTCGAATATTGTTCTTTATTTCCCGGGAAGTGAAACGATGGAGAGTTGGACCTCGCAGTGAAGAAGGATGAGTTCTTGTTTTGTACCAAACGGGGCCAGCTTGGAGGATTGCCATTCCAATCTATTCTGTCTGGTAAGAGATTTAAAACTAAAGGAAAGCAGCCATTTTTAACTAGCTGAACGGAGGCTAAGCTAACGTTAGCCACAGAGGCATCAGTTGATAGCAGCTTAGCTAGGCTTACGGCCCTGTCGAGCTGACATCATTTTAGGACAGCAGGGTACCCCACTTCGCTAATGTTACTACAGTACTTGTTTTTAACACTTTATCTCGTAGTTGTGACGCCCTGTCTGCTGCAGCCTGCTCCCCGTTTTTTTCCCCTGTCTGCGAGCAAAACACTTGAGGTTAACGCCACTCCGCTTGTACAAAAAAAAAAAAAAAAAAAAAAGCTTCATTTACAACATTTCACATAGCATGAAAATAAATGTGCACATTACTGCCGGGAGCACGGCAGTGTTTTCCCAGTGAGTTGTTGTTGTTGTTGTGCCACTTTCTCCCCCCCCCCCCTCTCTGCTCCCTGACGCCTTGTTTATTATTAACTTGCAGTCTACTTCTCGTTGCATTTCCACTGTGCTTTTTGTGAAGTGACGGGCCGGTGAGCCGAACACTCGGTGCACTCGGCATGTGCGGCGTTAACTTTGACACCGTCGGACCACCGTGCATTTGCAGTTGGATGTTGTTTTGTCAGCACTGACAACTCCTGGATGAGCGAATGTCACTGCCCAACTTGCACGACTCGTCTGTAAAAGCACGCCCCTTAAGTCCTGCCCACACAGCTCCCCTTCTTCTCTTTTTCTTTCTTTCTTTCTTTCTCTCTGTCTCTCTCTTTTTTTTTTTTTTTTTTTTTTACAACAAGCTGGAAACAGAGCTGCGTATTGTAACGGTGTTTGTTTGCAAACTATTTATGTAATATGTCATCATGGTGTTTATTCGTGTCTTAATCTCCTTGGACTTCATTTAGTAGTATTCGGACCAAGTAGGGCACAGGCCCGGGCTGATTATATAATCTGTGGCATTCATCCCTGGCCATTACAAACATCTACAGGGCTCAGCTGCACGAAGATTGGGAGGAAATGTGTGTTTCTTCTGAATATCTCGCCGCCGTTGTTGTCACCGGTTGCGATCCGGCCCCTGCTCCAAGGTTCACGGATATTGTTTTAAATCCCCCTGTGAGGGATCACTGTGTGGTCTACGACAAATGTGGAGGTGTCCCCGCCTGAGTGTACAGTTCCTCCTCCTCCTCCTCCTCCTCCTCCTCCTGTGGCGGCGATAATCGAGAACATGGTCTGAATGTGTTTGTTGTCGCAGTTAATTGGCTTGTCAGCAGGATTAACTACAGATCTACAGATTTACTTGTAGGTTAGCCGAGGAGTGTGATGTGCTCCTCTTAACGCCGCGCCGCCCCTGTTGGAAGTTTTGTGGAACCTCTGTAGAAAAGGAATTAGTTGGATACTTGGATTAGCGTTGCAGATTAAACAAACGCTTTGCAGGTGCATGGGCAAGACCGCGAAGCAATAATGTGTATTTGTTGATAAGGCTATCTGATAAGTCAAATGAGCGGTGAAAGTAGAAATGCGCCAGTCGGACACTAGAGTCTGGTATAATAACAATATAGTGAAATACTACACTGCTTTTACCTCGAACTGTCGCAGCTTCCGAGCTGTCCGCCCCCTAAAGGTAACATTTCACTGCAGAAAATCCCCACTCTCTCGATACTACTCTGTTGGGTCGATTGTGTGTGCTGAACTCGTAATTACAATGTTTACGACGGCACTTGAAGGCAGCGTTGGCTACAGTGGACAGGCGAGATAGAGGCTGGTAGTTGTGGTGCTGTGCCTGTCTGGCTGACATTTTCCTGCACACTGAGACTAAGCATAACACCACTGCTGTTATGACTCACTTGCTGAACAGACTCCACTTTGTGGTTTTATAGTGAAAGAATGCGAACACATTGTGGCAGTTTTCCCCCCCCCTTTCCTTTAACTCTGGACAGTCTTCTCTGGAGTTTGATGCTACTTGTTGCATGCTTTTTTTTTTTTTTTTTTGCTTCTGTTTTCTTTCTGCAAAACCACCTTGTGGTTGCATTCAACCTGGAATACGGCAAATTACGTGGTCCGCGTAAACTTGCTCAAATGGCACTGATTGAATTTGCAGCCAAACATGCAAACTCTGCTTCGTGTCTGCTCCATGACAGGCTGGCCGAGAGGAGAGAGGTGACAGGCAGGGAAAGAGACGTGGAGGAGCATCTGTGGCATCATTTGAACAGCTTCACCTGTTGCTTGTCTCATATCTTGAAAGGCAGGAAGGCAGCTGTTTGGACACAGTGTTCCCTACTGAGACCCAGATCCCTGGGTTGCCAGAGGGAAGGTGAGCAGCTGGCAAAATCAGGGGTCACAACCCCCTCCCCTCAAGTGCGCATCACCTTAGGGGAAACTTCCTCCCTGTATCCAGTGGCTTTGGCCTCAGATTCCCTTCTGATGCAACAGTGTGATTTTTGGCTGTGACATGAAAGCTAAAACTTCCCATCAGGCTTCGCATTGCTTACCTCGGGGACATTTTATAAGCGGTCGCTCACATACCTGCACATTTACTAAGACGTGCTGCAGAATCGTCGCACAAGAAACGTCTGAGTCGCACTCATTGACACAGCATGGGAAGCATGACTGTTGGAAGGGAATACAGCCATATCCTTGGCACCCTCTGCTTTTACACACAGGCTGCGGCTGATTTACTTTGAAAGGACAGACAGAACGACTGCAGAAGGCACATTTATCCTTGATAGAGCGGTCTGCCTCTTGGATATTGTTGATGGTTAGCGCAATCGCGACGTGCTCAGTCTTTGACAGAGGAGCTTTTCAGCTCTGCCTCTTCTAGCTCGGGACGGAGGTGAAGATTTCTTCCTTGAATACACGGTTACAGTTTTGCAAAATTTGATTAAAACCGTTGTGACAGCTTAAACAAAGCGGAGCAACAAACAGTTTGCAGGCTGATTTAAGGTCCGCGCCGTTTACGACGTGACTTCTCAACACAAATGTAATTTAAGACTTGTGTAATTCCTAAATAATGTAGGTAGGTATACATCTGTGCAATGAGAGAGACTGCTTGTTCAGGAAGTTTTTTTTTTTGAAGGGTTGTACAACATTCCAGTGCGTATTGGTGGGTGTAGCTTTCTATCGAAAAGAATGTGTGCAAAAGCCATGTGTTGCTATAGTTATCTGCAAGGGAAATGTTTCTTAAAATACTTGCAGTTTGTTTTTGCGTTTCAAACCCAGAATGTTTCCACCCGGCAGTTCTACATAAACCTTCGGTACGTTTGTAGTTTGCAAATGCGAGGATAAACTTTAAATATTCCACCAGGGACGACGAGTGTTATTGTATTGTTTGTAGAATTAAAGATTACATAAACACTTCTTCAGTCTTCATCATTAGGTGCATCCATTATGGATCAGCAGTGGAAATACTTGGCTTACCTCCTCTGTAAACAAAGCAGATCCTCCAGGAAGCAGCTGGTTTCGTCGAAAATGTTTTCAGACGTTTTCTAATATCGAATTCTTCCGAAATACGCTCAGCAGGTGCCTTGTCGTTTAATGTACGCTCATCTGTCTCAGTGGTAATTGTTCACGCATCACCTTTCTCACCATTCTTATGCTCATGCCGATTAAAAAGATGCCTAAACTCTCCCCAGTGACAACTTTTAATTCAGGTTCAGTTCAAGTCCAACGTGTCACTACTTCCATAAAGTACTGAGCTAAGAAGCTCAGTAGAAGTGTGAGGACTTAAGGTTAAATTTACCGTCATTGTGAGGAGAAAAGGCCGCTCGGAGGGTCAGTGAACAGGTATTAAACCATAGTAAAACAATAAACAGTTTGGCTGACTTTACACTTTGCCTAAGTTGTCATTAGATGGTGGAAACCCTTCACAGCTGTCATTCTTCTTCAGCGAATTCTCAACGACATTTGCTCTTGCAATGAGTAACTATTGATTGCTGTTTTTATGAGCAGAGGTTTTACTGACTATTAGAGCTTTATCAGATTACATAAAATAACATGTCAGATAAGGCTCGGTGTTCACACAGGCACCCCTGTTAACTTCAGACACGTGCTGCGTGAAGATATCTGCACACAATTTATTGCAGAGTGACAATAAAGGAATGAGGTGACTGTGGCTGTTCCGATAGAGTTTCTATCGGCGATGAAGTCACATTGCGCGTGAACGTGTCAGCTTGATGCTGAGAGCGTTCTCGCTTTCCGCACATCGCAGCTTCCGTAGCGTAGTTTTTCTGAAGGTGCTGTACGTAAAGGGTTTGGTTTTCTGCTCGGAGCAACTGCTGTTTAATCCGAACGTTCCAATGAGACGACTGTAAGATAAGGAGACTGGCCCGCCGCTCTTGTAAGTTGTTGAATTCTCACGTTAACAGCGCCGTAGCACTAATCAGTACGTCAGCTGTGACTGCTGCTGCTGCTGCAGTAGCTAAATGAACCAGGTCAAACTCAGTGCCCACAGGATGTGGTCAGTTTGTCTGATGTCTACAGTTGCAGTGCAGTAACTATGGATAATGATAAGAAGCATGTCTCTGTGTTCTCTGCTCGGTATTTTAGACGTCGCCTGACACCAGACTGACGGTCAATTAAACTATTAACCGTCTCATGGTCATGTGTGCGTCTCCGTGCCTCTCTTTGGAACTGATCTGCGCAACAGTTTGTCAGTGGAGGAAGCCTAACCTGTTTCTGTTGTTATCCCTCTAGTTACTTACGCAGTTCATTCACAAGTCATCAGTTAATTTCCACTTGATTGTTTAATCAGTTAATGGACTAATTGTTTCAGCAGAGGTTGCAACTGCTCGGTCGCTGTGCGCAAATGAAATGTTACCGGAGCTTTCGCAGAGTTTCCATTGCCCTGTTTAGTTGTAAATGTAATGTTCACATTAAAGAAGAAAGTGTTGAAGTAGAGTAGCTTTATTACTTTCTATAAATATGTGCAGGTTTTTAATTTAGCTGAGCCCTGGCACTTTATATCACCAGTAACACAGTGTGAAGGAATTGCGTTCTATTTGTATCCACGCTTGTTGTCTCCTGTATTAGACCTGACCTGTAACATCAGTCTGTGTCAGTTACAGGTCGTCTCATGAGGCTTTTCTTTTTTTGTCTTGTGACAGGAATTGGTAATAATACAGTAAAGGACTATTCAAGAGACTCCAAGCAAATTTGGATTTTTTTCTGAGAAACTGAGAAAAAAAAGTGTATTTATACAAATAACTGTAATTTACATAAAACTATTTTCGGTATCGCTACATCTGGCAATTACAGGGCCAGGGTTACAGAGAGTTGCACTTATTTAAATAAGAGCTGCGCTGTTCAAACCAAAGGTATCGGTGGATTGTGACTAGCTGGATTCTTGGTTTCCAGTGTGCAACAGATGATCAAGTCCCATCTATATATACGTTAATCTATATGAGGGCCAGAGACCTACAATAGGTGTAATAGGCCTGTAGGCCACTGAAGAACAAACCCTTTTACATGGTGAAATACTCAATACTGCTGGGGACTGGCCGTGGTCTGGGAGATGGTGGTGGTGGTGGTGGTGGTGGTGGGGGGGTTCACTTGCTAATTGCCTATCTGTACTGCTTATGATCTGGTTTCACAGTCAACCGTTGTCTGCATCCTCCCTTTGCTTTGTGTGCACAGATGTTTCCGAGCGGGCTGCAGGTGTAAAGTAGTGCTTCTCACACTCCAGCAGGAAGGAGCAGGCTAACTGCTGCAGCTCTGTCGTTACACACAGAGCGAGCTCTGCCGTTTGAACTGTGGAGCTCGTCCTCGGCGCGCGCGGCAGCCTTTGAATTCCTCACGAGCCAGACTATTCATCGGAGATCATGTTGTTTTGATCACGCACCTCCGCGACTGTTGTGTGTAGTTGTGACGAGACTATAATGCAACCTTGGGCTTTTGTGCGCCTGCCAGACACTTTTTTTTCCCCCCCTCGGTTAGTTGTTGCAACAAATTAAGCACTCGCTGTGTTTATTGATAGTGCACAGTTTAATTGTGACACAAGAATCGAGGCTGCACGCTGCATCATATTACGGACGCACACGCGTACATGTATGCATCACAACTTTGTTGTTCAGCCTCGGGTTTGTTATTAATTGGCTCACGTTTGTGAAGAGATCATTGCTATGTTTTATGGCTGACTAACTTGTTGTGATCCAGCGCTGCTACAGCTGACGCCACACAATGCTCTGTTTTGACAGCCCCCCCCCCCCCTCCCCCATCCCAACTAACACCACAAATCTCTCAGCTTATCCCTAGCCAAGCGAAAGACCACCGCTTCACCACAACCGCGGGTAATCACTTGTTCAGGCTCAGCGCCTCTGCACTTGAGTTAAGATATCCCCTGAATTGTAATGGATTAATTGGTTGAATATACAGAGGGACGGCTTGCCAGCTCAGCCTGAACGAAATGCTGCTAAATGGAAGGAAAATGAACAGTGCATGTTCTCGCAGATTACCTGAAATGTCTACAAGGGTGGATGGATGGATGGATGGATGGGTAGATGGAGGACCAAGATTTCCAACAGAAAAGAGGGATGCACGCTTAAAGCACCTAATGTGTGTGTGTGTGTGTGTGTGTGTGTGTGTGTGTGTGTGTGTGTGTGTGTGTGTGTGTGTGTGTGTGTGTGTGTTTTCTGGTAGTTCCAATGCGTATGTGTGCATGTGCTTAGGTAGACATGGGCAGTCTGTCGGCGCTCGTGTGATAAGCAGCAGTGTTGGCTAGCAGTGGAGCGTAATGTTCCTGTTTTAACACTTAATAACCCCGCCAGTGATTTACTGCCTATGAGGCTTTTTCCTGTGTGTTTTGTTCTCTCTATAAAAGCCAGACAGCGTTTATAGAAAGGCAGAGCACCCCCCACAGCACTCACCAATAATGAGGATTAAGGTGGTGAGACCACATCTACCAGCATTAGTTTTTTTTCCTATTTGCGGTTCGAACATGTTGTTCGCGGCGATATTGAAGGCACCTGAAGCATAAGTACAAATGTCCCAATTTTTTAGGGACTATTTCTCCTTTGTGTCAACGCACAATGGACCTCTATTTTTGTGTTGCGTGTCTTTCCATCTTCCCTTTTCTCTCTCCATTTTCTGCTACCCCCCCCCCCCCCCCTCCCCATTTTGACAGCATGAGTTGTTGTCAGATGTAGTTGGAGGGTGAACTGCCCCATAAAAGAGGATTAATACCTACTCTTAACGCTCCGGTCAGCACATGTTTACGCCGAGGTGCTGAGTGGATCCTGAAGCACAGACTATGCACACTAACACTTTTTCTTCTCCCCCCCTCCACCCCCCTCCCCTTTTTCTTTTGCAGGCTGACTTGACAGGGATCAAATGGAAGAGGTTTGTGTGGCAGGGTCCCACCTCTGCGCCCATCCTCTTCCCGGTGACGGAGGAGGACCCCATCCTATGCAGCTTCAGTCGCTGCCTGAAGGCCGACGTGCTGAGCGTGTGGCGGCGCAGCCAGCGGCAGGGCCGGAGGGAGCTTTGGCTCTTCTGGTGGGGGGACAGCCCCAACTTCGCTGATCTCATCCATCACGAACTCGCAGGTGGGGCTCCCTCCCTCGACACACACACACACACACACAATAATGCTTGTTTTAGTTAGCCCGCGCGGGTACGTCTTATTTATTCTGTTGCTTCACGGAGGTCGGGGTCAGCTGTGGAACAACACCCAGGGCGCTTGTAGCGATTCAGTGATTGAGTTCAAGAGAACGGTGCCGTTTGAGGAAAAACGGTTCCTACTGTTCAGGAGGAGCAGGTCTCTTCGCTCGCTGTTGAAAGACAGACGGATGCTAAATGTCTTTTAGTTGTTTAAAAGGGCGATTTAAATTGAATTGTTCCGTGCGCCTGAACATATTCTATGAATATTAACGTTTTGTTAAATTCGCCAAAGGTTTCCTGTAAAAGATAAAATGCAATGGAGATTTTATTTTTTTAAAAGAAGCACTTGAACATATTATAGATCACAGTGTGAAGATTGGTTATTGGTTGTACAGTGAAAAACGATACCGATTTCACTGCTTGATTGTCAGGTAGGCACTAGGGAGATGTCCTGTAAGTGAGAGCCTCAGGGAAGTGTTGTGATCTGTGTAATTTGATACCCCCCTAATACCCCACACCCTTACCCTCCTCTGGCTGCTGATCTATTCAGCCAGACTGGTAGTGCCAGCACCTGTAGGGCAACTCTCTCTCTCTCTCTCTCTGGAGACACCGGGCATGATGCCGTGTTATTATTCTGTGTGTGTTCGAGAGTAGGTTAACGTTTGCGGACGCTGCCTCGCGGAAGATGAAACGGCACCTCTCGTTTTAATCCCAAGTAGAGCAAGTAAGCTGAAGTCGTGTGTCGCCATTCTGCGGCGGGTGAACAAGGGAGGAAGGAGGTATTAGGAACCGAGCTCGGTCCCATCATAACTTGAGTGAGGAGCGCAGCGTGCGGGAGCAGCCATGCAGAAATGAGGCAAATGCATCTACCCCCCACTTTCTTCTTTTTCCTCTTGAGTAACAGTCACATTAGCGGCCGAAAGATGGAGAGGACCATCTTTATGCATGCTCCCTGCCATGTAGATTGAACTTTGGAGCCGGAGCCGAACGCGGCCCCGCCTGTGACCCTCCTTCATTACGAGACGCCGTGCTTCAAGTGGACTCAAAATGGGAGCTGAAGGCTACGATGGGCAGCTCATTCAAGCCTAACGGGTCCCGGTAATAACCCGAAGCCGTTGGCTCGGGGCCCTCTAATGGAGTGTGCTACATTTCAAGTAGGAGGGGGCGGTATGGACAATCTATATTTGGAAAAACGTTGGAGTCACTGTTGTGCTTTTACTCTTGCCTTAGGGAGATTAAACATGATATCTTTATGGTTTGGGGGATTTAAAAAAAAAAATAGTGACCCATCTGCAGTGTATATTTCACAAAAAAAAATATGTTTTCTGTTGTGCTGGTGGCAGGTCTTGTTTTCCGTGTGGTGTTCCTTGAATTGTTAGTGAGCCTCCATCTACCCTCTAGGGGATGATCTTGACATGGACACTGTCAGCGACTTGCATCATCAGCATCCGATCACGTGTCGCATCCTCCACTCGCTGCAATCACCTGTCTGTCCGTGTGAACGGTTTCCAAACGGGTGGCGTAATCCCCGTTTCTTGTTTTTGGAAACTGCTGCTCTCCCCTCACGAGTGGAAGACGTCTCCCTTGTCCTTCTTGAGCCTCCCTCCCAGCGTCGCCCCTCCGCGGGGCTCTGCCAGTGAAATGAAGCAGAGCAGTCTCTCCCGACGGATCTAAAGTAAGCCAGAGGGCTTCTTCTTCTTCTCCTCCTCCTTCTTCCCCTCCTCCTCCTCCTCCTCCTCCTCCTCCTCCTCCTCCTCCTTCCCCCCAACCTCTGATCTGCTGCTGCGGATCAGTATGTTCAGGATGGTGTGTCCCGAAACTTGAAAACACAGCTGAGATCGTGATTGAGGAATGTCAGGACCTCAGTCCACATGGCTTTACCTGGATCTGTGTTGCACTGTGAGTGGATGTTTTGGTTCTGTTTAGAGCCTTTTAGTGTAATCTGTGTCTTTTCTGAGGCCCTACATACCTGATGGTTTTCAGCCTGACCGCCTAACTACCAATAAGTTGGCTATCGGTCGGATGATCTGTGCACAGTGTGCACGCGTGTCCCTCGAGAAGTAAAATGATTGACAGTTAGCTGTGTTTATGGCCTCCCCTGAGTCCTCTCCCCGTGAAGGTACAAATACCATCTAGCAGTGACAGGGCAGACCGCGGCAGGACCAGTCCAACCTGTGCATTCAAGTGGAATGTCACATCTGTTGTCGCCTTTTAACCGCCACACTCTCTTTGCCACTAGTTTGATGTTTTTTTTTTTTTTTCTGCCTTTGGTTGTAGCCTCTCGGGAATTTTAAAAAGCTTTCTTTTCTTTATGTGTTTTCAGCCTCTTTTTAGTCTATAGTGCAATGCTGGCGGTAAACATGAAAATCCGCTCTTGTCCTTTCATTTGGGCTGCAGAAATGGCGCTTGCTCATTCCCCACACCCCCCTTCCACCCTCATTAGATTAGCAGCCTGTGAAAGTCTTTTAATTTTGAGCAAGTGCCATTTCTGTATACCAGTGTGCCAGTAATCCCTTCTCTCCTGGGAGATGAGGGGAGAAGGAGTGAGCCAGAGTGATGGGAGTAGTGAAGGGCGGAAAACTTAAGGGATCTTTTAACGTCAGACGCTTAATCACCATTGAAGAAATGTAAGGGGGAACAAACCACCAAGCCCCTTTTCTACACTGTTGGACAAGCCGCCTTGCTTGCACGAACGCAACGAGAAAACCAATTCTAATCTTCCCTTGGCCATGCACAGAAATTATTCCCAACAAGCGACATGCCGTTGCTGAATTAAACGGCTTGCCTCCCCCTCCCAGCGGTAGAGTATATGCGTGTATTCTTATGCAAATGACATGCTCTCTTCATCGTCCCCTCCCCTCAAAAGCTGGTGGAGTCTCCTGACCAGGGGCATCCAAAGCTAAAGATAAATGGCTGCCTTTTCCTCCTCTCAAAGACCCACTAATCTTTTTTTTTTTTTTTTTTTTTTGCATAGAAATTAGGAGTAGGTGTCTGTGAGGGTAATTGCTCTGTGCACATTTGTCCTAAGTTCTTCGTAGTTTGCCAGAGTCCCTCCGTCCCCTGCACTGCAAGTCCCACCGGGGCATCCGCTGCTGGTAGTCTGACGCCACGTTTTCTCTCTCGGGTCTTTTCCAAGTTCACCGTTTCCTCAGCGTACGACTAGAGTGTGGTTACATCCGCACTGATGTCATTCCTTACATTTCTGTTTAAGTGGATTATGTTTACTTGTAGTGGGTGACGCCATCTTTTCTGTGTGGATCACGCATTTCCTCCTCTCTTCGGACGGTCATCTTTCGTCCAGCACTGGTTGTTGGTGACCCCACTGTGATCGCTGGAGATTCTGTTAATTGGTGCTGGGTCTGATCTGTTGAATGCGCGAGAGAGAGAAACGATGGGGCCGCATGTAAACCGTCGATCTCCTCCCCCAGTGTGACGATGAGCGCTGGTTTGAGACTTCTTCAGTGCTGCAGGGAGGAAAGGCTCACTCTAGCAGCAGCCCTCCGTGAGCTTGTTTTATCAGTAATCTTCTCCCGATTGTTATTGTTTTTATTCGTGTGCAGTCGTTCCTTGACTTTTTCTGGCTTTTCCAAGTTCACAGGATTTTTCTTTTTTTTTCCATCCTCGTTTGATGACTTTCTTCTGTGCATTTGAATCGAGGGTGAAATAAAACCAACCCTGCTTTACACCTCAGGGCAGAATATCCAGTTCCAAAGGGCATATTTCAGTAGTCTGTGAGGGCCGTGCTGGCTCAAAGTTTCACTTTCTCACTGGTCTTCCTGTGTTTTTATTCGCTCCTCTGTGAAGATCTCTCAAGTTCAGGATTATTGAACTGCCCTCATGTATTTGAGAGATGTTCTGTTTGAAGGGCTGCCTACAGAATACGGATGTTTGTTGACAACAAATATCTGAAAACGTGTTTGAGTGCCGTGGGTTGGTGTTGTCTGTTCAATAATTGTAGGGTGACAGAGTTCATGTGTTGTTAATTCAGTGCAGAACACATTACCGACGGTCCGTTTGCATGCGGAAGAAGCATTTTGAGATCGCTTCTGTGGCACGACCTTGCACTGATCTAGTTGAGCGAGTGAAAAGGTACTTGTGTATTTTCTGCTCTTCATATCATGTCATCAGATCATTATTCCCCCCTTTTTTTATCCAGCAGAGTAAAGAGGGAGTCTGAAGTAAAACTCTTGCAGATTGAACGTCTGAGAAGTGATCCAATCGAAGGCATTTAAAAATCTTACTGATGTGCGACTGTGTGAAAGCACAGCGGCTTGAACGTACCCCGCGAGCCGAGTGTCTGCTTGTTGCGCGCGGGAGCTTGCGTTTTCCTTTTTTACTGGATCGGAGTTAGACAGCTCTGATTTTTAAACGCGAGTTGTGTTAAATTTAGTAAATCATGTTTGACTTGTGCTCCCACCACGCAGCCACGCGCTTGTTTGCTTCAGCCTCGGCCCTATCAATACCAGGTGCTTGCACTGAGAAGCGTGCTCGAGGGTTCTGTGTCTTCATCTTTACGGCTTAAGTTTTTCGAGACAAAGTGAAAATCTGGCATCGCGTTCGACTGTAGCAACTGCAGGCTTCAACCTAAACATCAAGCCGTCAATTATACGGCTTTCTGACTTTGCGCTGCATCTTTGTTAAAGAATTGCATGGGCATATTTGCTCTCATGGATAGTGACACGAGCCACAACAATGACTGTGCTGCAAATTGAATCCCACAATGATGTAAGGCCCCCTCCAGCTCAGTGGATGCCCTAGGCAAGGATTCAGAAAGGAGAAATGCCGCTCACTCGTTAGGATTCCCAAATGGTATTGACTTGGACAGTCTGTGAATGTCAAACTGGATTTTGAAATCTACATAGCGCATGAACAAAACGTGCGCAGAAGTCTTAAAGCGAAGCGACAACAGAATGTCAATTGGGATAAGTAACACTCACTGTGTAAGATACTGTCCATGTTGTATTTTGTCTAATTGATCTCTACAGTAACAGTCACTCAGAGATAAATAACCATTCACACTCACACGTATGGGCAATTTAGAGTCACCAGTTAACCTAACAAACATGTCTTTGAGGGTGGGAGGAAACCGGTGTACTCGGAGAAAAGCCACGCAGACTCCACCCAGAAATGATTTCCTGATTCAAATCAATCTTCCGTTGAAAGTTCTGATATTGATTAATAGCCCCCTTGGGTCAGTTTATGAAAATCATAATAAAAAAAAAAAAGAAATCTCAGAAGTGATGCTGACTTATTTCCCCACAACAAATCTCTTCAGACTAGATAACGAGATTAGTCCGTGTGTGAGGGCAGGGTTGCCAGATCAGGCAGTTTCACGGTTGGTTTGGGATAGTTTTGCTTTTTTTCCTTTCTTATTACTTTTTAATGCCGGGTTGAAACGGAACCAATGTGAATTTACTCTTCCCAGGACAGCGAGTGCACTGAATGTGTGCTGCTTTCTAAAGAGTAGAGAATCTGCAGCTTAATCAGTGGACTACACGATGACATCAGTTGGCTTCCTAGGAGCCAGATGTGACTAGTTAAGGTTGGCTGACTGCTGCAGTTTATAATACTGGATGATATTTATGCATCCACTGCATTGTTTTTTTTTTAATTTTATTTCTGGCTACACCAATGTAAGGAATCTAGGCAGTTAAAGTATGGAAGAACACATCGCACTAATATATGTGTGGGCTTGTGCACAGCTTTTGGGCTGGAAACCATCGGACGTATCTGGCAGCATCCAAAACATGACAGAAGCTCTAACTATGAGTTGATGTGTGGCAGCGTTTTGGATTCAAAATGTTTGACGGCAGACAAGAGCTGCACAAAAGCAAGGCCATATGCAAGATGTGAAACTAAGACCCCAAATCTATGGAACCAGTGACAAAACTAATTCAAAAAGCCCTTTTAATAAAACAGGGTTGAAATTGAAATACCTCTAAATTAATTGATATCGAATGAAATCAAATTTGAGTTGGGATATCGAAATTGGATCAGTCGAGGAATTTGGCAGCAACACCCAGCCCTGCTCCTGGTGGAGGCCTACACTCTGGATTCGTGAAGCTGTGGATGTGTATCAAAGACAATTAGATACAGTTGGTTAACCTTAGCCCAGGATTTGTGTGGCTTTCCTCTTTTTTTTTTTTTCCCCTCGTCAAAGATGGTTCTAAACTTCAGAGTGTATTGCAGAGATTGATGAATAGATAAACCCAGGCCGGCTCTTAGGAGGAAAAAGTGGAGGAGGACGATGGCTTTTGTGCTCGGGGATCAATTTTCCAGGGCTAATCTCCTGCCTGTGAACCACCCTCCGCTTTGCTCTTTTCCTCCTGCTCCATCTCCCTCTCCCGCTCCCTCTGATGGATCTCCATTGGCCGGGAGAGCGCGGGGACTCGGCCATGCATGCGGCTCTGGCCCATGGGTGCAGTCTCCCTCTCTCCTCTCTCTATATTTCTCTCTTTTTCCCTTTCTGCTCAAGAAATATTCATTAATTAGTAATGGAGACTTTACAGTGCTCTGCAGGTTCTCTCTCTCTCTTTCCTTGCAGATAAGGAAGAATAAAAGGGGGAGGTGGAGGAGAGGAGAGGAGGAAAACCTTCTGGCCATGCTTGCTAGAATCCCCCTGAGCACAGTTGATGGCAAGGCATTAATCTTGCTGTTTAATGACTGACTGCTGCTCTAATTGCTTATACACAGATGAGCAACTGTGTGTGCGTGTCTAAAAAGAATCCTCAGATTTTATAAAATTCATTGACTTTTTTCTTTCTATATATATATAAACCCTTCCAAAATGCCCGTGTGCCACGGTGGGTCTTTGGTTGAGTTTTTTGGGAAAAAAGCCCTTTGCTCCCTTGCGTCAAAAGGTGTTTCCGTACTTCAGAGTTGGATTCTTAACAGAGCTGCTGTGTTCCCGCCTGAGAGCTCTCACAAAGGTCAACTCTTCTGGGTCTGCTTCACGGGAGGCAGAGACACCAAAGTGTCCTAAGCATAAGCTGAGCCCATAAATCTTTGTCTAAATGAGGCCGCCCGTCTTTCGCCCCTTGCGCCGACCGACGCCCACCGCGCGCCGCCCTCCCAGCTTCCACATGTGCCCCGACACATCTGTCACCAAGATGGAATTTTGGACGAGTGGAGCAGGTTTGAATTGAAGCTGAAGGGGTTATCAGTTTGGGAAATGAGCTGCATTCAGCAAAAAATAATAATCGATAAGCAACAAAAAAGGTGCTATTTCCAGTTTTGAGGATGTGACAATTTGATGAATTTTAATAATTAAGTGAATATCTTATATAACGGTACATCTGGGTTGATTTAAAGCACACAAATAATGTCACTCTTGAGAAATGTAAAGGACATTTTCACAATTTTCTGTACAGTTTACATTCATTAATCAATTTATTTGCCATATTAATTTGTAAGGCTGATTTATATAAGATTTTCCAATTCAAATCAACCTTGCCTTGAAAGAGCAAACAATCGAGCCATAAATTCGGCAGATTGATTTTACACACATTTTCCTGCGTCCTCTCGCTAGAAATGTCGGCGCGGTCTTGCGAGACGTGGTTTTGCAAGAAGAGGCCGGGGCAGGGAGACTCATCCATGTGAGAGGGGGGATCCAAAACACGAGCTCCAACTCTGAGGAGACTGTCAGACGTGAAAGCTGAAAAAAAAAAAAAAGGATGGCGACAGGGAAGAGCTGCACAAAAGCAAAGCCAATATGCAAGATGTGAAATTAAACGACTGTCTGGAGCCAGTGACGTTAGTAAATGTGTTTCAAAAGTGAAACATCTCCAAATAAACTGATACTGAATCAAAAGCGATGGCAAAAACCCTTTTAATCTGTAAAAATTGTCGGTGTAAATCCAAACAATGGTATGTCTTAATATTTAGCACCTTGACTGTGAGTGTGTGGTGGAGGGCTGACCATATATTTACACAAATCTCCCTCTCTCAGGGCTAAAGAGCGGTCACTTGCTTAGACAAACCTCACGAGCTGCTGCATGTGTTGACGCTTAATGCAGAGCCGGTGGGCTAATGGGTGTCACTCAGGGACCTAGAAGGACAAGTGCCACCAGGAAAACAAACATGTTCAGGAGTTGTGTTTTTAAGTGTTATGGCATTAGTGTTATTCTTTTCCCCCTGGAGTTGTTTCCCTGTTATTGTGGCAGTTGAGTGCAGACATGTGTTACCTTTAAAAACAATTGCTAAGCCAACTCCCGTCCGCCCCGGAGTCACGCTTACCTTTTAAACGGTTTCAGATATATTAATTACTCGTGAGCGTGTCGTTATTCATATTGCAGCGAACGCTTTGTGACTTCGACTGCAACATTTATTTATTTATTTATTTTTTTGCCTCTATCTGTCTGAACGTCGCAGTGAGCGTTGCACGGCGAACATGAGGTCTTAGGAACACTTGATGCAAAACAGACGCCTGTTTTGGAGCTGCTCGGCGCTGGAGGGAGGGACTGGGGAGTAACAGGCGACAGGGAGGAGGACACACGGAGCAGATATGATCTTGGCAGAGAAAATCTGATCAGATGGAGAAGGAGGTGTGGGGAGGTTTTCCTGCGTGCAGGTCGTAAGGCGTCGTGCACGCGGGGTTTAAGTAGGTGTGACGGCTGGTTGGATGTCGCTTCTTCGTCGATAAATTTGACCCTACTTGTTGTCCTCATTCGGACGTTCTTCAAACATTATCGTAGCCTGGGAGCCAGAACAACTTCCACGCCTACCACTTTTCTGTGGTGGAAAGTTGGTCAGGCAGCGATGCACATCATTTGAGCTCTGTGGTTTGAATTTGTTTACAGCAAAATATCTGTAGTGGAGGAGCCGTTTGGAGTCCACAATTGTGCCTTTTAAAAGATACTGACAGCGAAATACCGTGAAAGGTATTTTGATTGGTTGTAGCACTATCCAATTGCATGCAGAGGTATTTTTTAAGTTGAAACCCCACTGTAGTGTCCACATGTTACCAGATTTCACAGTCTGATGAGAAGTGAACAGAGTTGCCCTACGTCCTTATTTGTTTTTTTTTCTCTCCCTTTCCCTTCTCTTAATCTGTCATCAGTGCCACAGCGGGCCGACTTTCTTCTCTTGTTGACTTTTTGCCCTCTTGCCTGCCATGTCTCTCAGGATGGCCGGGCCAGCTGTTAAATCACTCAAAGCCGGCCCGGTTCATATATATATATATATACACACACACAACAAGCTCTTGATTCCACGCATACTCCACTCAGATTCACATTTTCCAGAAAGTTAAGTGGCTTCACACTGTTGTGTTTTATTTTTATTCCGCAGTCGCTGTTAATTTTTAATGGGAAATTGCTGTTTTCCTTCCTTTTTCCTGCCTCTGCCCTGCTTTTCTGTGTTCCTGATCCCTCAAGATATGTGTGCACCTGACGAATTAGCTTGTTTCTCTCGAAATCGTCGAGCACGTAGCCTGCTTTCACTTGGCCGCCAGCCTGCGGTTGTTTTCCTTTTGGTGGGAAGTATTGGTTTAAAGGCCAGCTGAAGTTGCAGGGTCTGGTAGAGCTGTGGCATTTGAAAGTAGATTTGTTGGGAGCCTGGGATACGTCTTTGCCTTTTGAAATTGACATATTTTCTTGATGATGTTTATAATTGCACCCTTGCAATATAGCTGTCTGTTTGCTTAAACTCAGGAAAGGCATAACAAGCGTCATCCTAAATGAGCTTTGTATACCTGCCAAGATGGCACGGAGCCTTGAGTGCCTCGCTTATTCTAAGAAGGAAACCGGTGTAAGTCCCTGTGGTGATACCTTTGGAATCATCTAAATTTAAAGTATTGTTGCCTACCTTCACATTTACAATATGGAGCCAAAAACTCACCTAATAATTAAATAAAGTTTTGATTAACTCACTTCTGGGCTGGCTTGTGGCGCCCTGGCACACAGCAGGCTGACTGGAAGGGTTGGTCACACTCGGTATTTATTTCGTCTGTGCTCATGCAGAGACAGCACACTCGGGGAGATGTTTGCTGCAGACTTGACTGAAAGGAGCTTAAGTGCTGTAAGATGTGAGCAGTTTGCTGTTAATGAGATTAGACCAGCATTCAGGCCAGCGCAGAATGTGATTCAGAAAGCAGCCCTGATATCGCTCTAACGGTACATTTCTTCGTCCCGAGCAGTTAGGTGCAGTTCGGTCGCGCCCTATGAACCAGATAATTATAGTCCTGTGAATCTAACACAGTCCAATTACAGTCGAGCTCCTAGCAGGTGTAGAACAGGCATGCAGAAGTGAGAGTTATACCTGGGTTTTTGCAGCGTGGTGATTGCCGTGCTAGTTTGTCAGCTCCGTGTCAGCCTGCTTCAGGTCTCGTTTAAAAGCATCATATTTTTCCAGTGTATAACTGTATCAGTGTCTCTGTTCCCGGAAATGACTACATCAAACATGTTATCGCATTTCATTAGCTACTGAATCACCCCCGGTATGCCTGTTACTGCAACAAGGCTAAAACCAACCGAGCTGCACAGGCAGGGACATGCCACATGGAAGTGTTTATCACAGCAGACATGTTATCATAATCGGTTGGAGTCATAGATGACCCTCAAAGTGCAACAATATAGTCTATATTTGTACAACACGTCTGTTGCCTTTAGTTTATCACACTACTTGTGCCTTGCTTTTTACAGCAAAGTGAAATCAGTTTAAGTCTCGGTTTTCCCCACCGTACCGAAAACAAAACTGTTGAACTGTGAATTTCCATCACTCTTCCACCTGGAGCCCTACGTATGAAAACAGAACGCGCAAAGAAGGCATCTGAAACCTCCACAGTCTAAAACCGGGCAGCAGAAGGTTTCTACTTCACCTCTGTGTCTGTCTGAGTGAGCACACACGCGTCTGCGTTTACATGGCCGGTTTGCCGCCTTTTTTCTAATGTCACTTTAAGAGTTAACTGTTTTGCATCCCAGGAAATGTGACATGTCTGCATGCAGGTGTCCGGAGGGTCTCCCTCTGTGTTGAATGCCCAAGAGATCTGTGGGTTTGATTTGTTGGTGGAGCTGCCCACAGCCACATCTGTGTTTATTAGACAGTTTGTCAGGCTGGAGTTGCAGGGTGTCCCATAATGTCTATAGGAATGGATTACCTCAGTCAATAACATCCACGTAAACAATATATACATGTTCAGTTCATCTCATATTTACTGTAAATATATTCTTACCAGTGATGCCGTTTTATGAGTCACTTTGTAACTTAAACATTGTAGTGCTGAGTGATAAACAATGTCTGACTGAGAGCTTGGTATTGGGGATACAGTATTATGTGACAATATGTTAAGTGTGACAGTTGGTACTCCCATATGTCATCGTGTACACATCCATGAATATCCCTTTTTAGTGACTGTGCCATCTGATCAAATGCAAGAACTGCTCCACGCTGCGCTCCCGCTACCCACAGCAGCAACATGCGCCATCCTCGCTGCAATTGTAAATGGAGTTTTTGTGCTGTCAAGATTGACTTTGTTCGCCCTGGAGTGTTCTTGTTCGTTTATGAAAATGGAATAAAAACTCGCAAAAGCTTTCCCTCTCCCTGTCCTCTTATGTCTGTCTTTTCTGGTTTCTTTTTCTTTTTTCCAGCCGAGGACGACGGGCTGTGGGAGAATGGCCTTTCCTACGAGTGTCGCACTCTGCTGTTTAAAGCCATTCACAACTTGCTGGAACGCTGCCTCATGAATCGCAGCTTCGTTCGCATCGGCAAGTGGTTTGTCAAGCCCTACGAGAAGGATGAGAAGCCCATCAACAAGAGGTACGCTGGCACCATTTGCTCTGTCGTGCTCTTATCCATGTTGTCTCTTCTTTTTGGCAGGTGTCTGCGCATGTAAACCCGCTGGAATATATGAATTTTCCCGGCTGTGTCTTGTCATTGCCCTTTTAGCTATGCTATGACTCTTGTTGGGTTTTGATGTGGGCTGGTGTGGCTCAGTGGGCTCAGCAGTGCAACAAGTGACACACAGGGTTACAGTCTTGTGTGTAAAGACTTGTGTAGCAACTGAGCTCTTGAGATAGAGGGACTTGTAGAATAGAATATAAAAGTACTTTATTCATCCCCTGGGGGAAATTTGAGTTATTTAGTAGTATTAATTTGAGTATTGGTATTGGCATGGATTGCACGATACGATACATATCACGATTCTTGAGTCACGATACATTATTGCGATATTATGATATTACGATATATTGCAAAATTCTACAAAGTTCAGAGAGAATTTTTAAATGCAGCATAAAATACACATTGTATATATGTGCATCAGATGACAATACAAATTTCTTTGAGTCAAAAAACAATATTAATTGGAAGAAAAAGTATCGCGATATATTACCATATCGATATTTTTTCCCACCCCTAATTGAGTGCATATTATACCTAGGGAAATAGCAGTCTATCATATTGTGTGTCCATCTAACAATACTTAAAGGTTTCTGTGCATCCAAACCTTCTTATAGTTGAGAATGGAAATCAGGTAAATCCCAATAAACCTGACCTTCTGCTTTCTGATTATAATCAATGATTTGCATCTCAAATAGCTTGGAGTGCAGTAGGCTGGTTAAAACTTTTCTTAATATTTTGACAAACGTACTGTCTTTCATTTGCTTATTAAAGAAAGGGATACTGTTTTTCGTAGGTAGATCACTTACCTTGCTTATATGAGGCATTTGTTTGGCAGAATTAGAGTATTAACATAAGCTGCAGTTAATCTGTCAAGGGAAAAATTTAATCTACCCTTGAATGCTGTAATAAAAGAGCAGGTGTAGTAAATGTGTTCCATTCTGGAAAAACAATATGTGTATATATATCAAAGATATGTCTGCATTTGCAGCATTGTCTGGTTCTTATCGTGTTTAGCTGCCATAACTGAATGCTGATACTTTAAATGTAGTTATACAGCAGCAGTTTAGTTCATGAGGTTCATGTGCAGAAACGTTGCTGAAATATATGCAAAACGAACCCAAATTGTGTCGACGTGTCTGCATATTGTTACGTTATTAATTTATTTCAAACTACCGGCTGCTGTTCATTTATGTTGTGTGCAGTTTAATGGCGAGTCACCTGCTTGCAGGTTGCTTTGCATTTAATGGAGAACTAATGGACACCTTTGATGTACTCCTATAAACACGGCAAAAAAGCACGGTAAATTAACCTGGCTCTATATAATGGTTTATGTTTCAAGTTCGCCTGGACTGGGACTTGTAAGATGGCACTTGCATTATACGCAGCATTTTCGATATGAGCATGTTTAAAAAAGAGAGTCTCCTACCTCCTTTTACTCTAAGTGTGTTAGTGTGCAGCCGAGGCATCCTCCAGCTCCTCGTTGCTATCTGCTGAGCTGGATTTCTGTCGGTGCCGTCGGTGTCTGGGCTTATTGATAACAGATGAAGACACGGGTGTTGAGGAGAAAGCGTCCACGTTTGTGTCGTGGATCCCCACCAACTCCTCATCTTCTCTCACCCCATCCCCACAGCTATTGTACGACGGGACACTGATCAGTTGCAGGGCAACGTTAGATGAGAAGAGCTCTAGAATCAAACAGGTTTATTCTACGTGCAAACTCCCAGCTCCGTTTTTTTTGCGTGTGCACGTGTGGCCGTGTTATTGTTGTTTTTGTATCGGGGCCAGATTTTCCAGTCAGGTGATCACGAGGGGCCGCGGTGCAACATAATCTTTTACATGCACAGGCACGTGTTTTTGTTTGTTTGCAGACCAGTTGGACTCTCCGAGTTAGACACGACCAAGGCTCTGTCAGCTTGTCTTTATCGTTGCCACGGCGTGAGGCAGCAGACCAGGTTGGCAGCTTTGATGCAGGCTGTTTACGACCCTGCACACCGACTGGCATGTGTACAGGACAACAGAACAAGTGTGATAGATTTTAATGGTATAATTACAGCGAGTTGAAGAGACAGAACGATACCGAAGATCAAGCCACTTGTCTCTTAAGCACGTGTCTTGTTTTTAGCTCTATTGCCTCTTTACCCAGTGCAATGATCACAGAGGGCCCCAGTCAAGGGGAAAAAAAAAACAATGGTCTTTTCCTCTGCTCTGGAATTCACAGGCCACCCTCTGTCTGTGTGTCTGCTCCTCTCCCTCCTCCCTCGTTCTCTTTTCTCTCCCTCTCTCCTTCCCTCCATCCCCCTCTGCTGTCACAGAGCAGACTGGGCAGGTTATAAATAGTGGTGCAGCCACCCTGAATCTCAGTTGTTGTCGTCGAGGATGTTTTTCCTCTCTGCTTTGGTGTGATCCTCTGTGCCCCAGCCACACTGGGATTTTAACAAAGTACTACAAGACTGTGACGGAAATTCACTGCACCCCTTATTGTGTTTCTTTGATGCTGCTACTGTGTCCAGACCAGCCGGTCTGACGCTGAAACGTGCCCCGAGCCATTGATGTACGAGTGTTTCTAGAAATGATTAAAGGGCTCACATAATATTAGCAGTTATTTTTTTGGGACAAAGTATCGCCGAGCACAGAGTGCAGTCCTACTCTTTCATTCTTCCTCGCATCTCGTCTCCATGGAGATGTTCAAGTTTGTCCTACCACTTCTGCCTTAGGGAACTGAGTGTTCCCCCCTAGAGACAGTTCATCCTCATGGGTGGCACGGCGACGCGTTTTATGTCGGCCCTCAAACCTTGCATCAGGCGAGCTGATTCCACAGGGAATCGGACTGAAAGGTTCCGGGGAATTCCCGCTCTTATTGTCCTGTGAAAACTGCGCATTGTTTTACGTCTACCGTTCCCGGATACATTTCCTGCCCCCCTTCAAGTCCCCAAACAGACGCTAAACTGATTACTTAACATTGTTTGCCAACACCTCTGCTCATCTGTCTTGTCTAAGCACCCTGTTCACCTTTCGTTGACAAGTAGGTCAGTCACTGTTTAGTACGACTTCTTCTTTTAAACTGCAACTGGACTCGAGGCAAAGATAATTTAAGAGGCAAAAATATCTAAGAATATCTCTCTTTGTATGTGACTCCTGAAATCTCAGATCCTGTATTTGTATAAAGAAATAGTTTTCTACTAAGTGGTAAGTTTCAGACCATAGGATGACCAACATTTCAGTTGTGGAATACCTCACAGTTATTTAAGGATGGTGCTCATCATTAGATTAGTCGGCGGAGGAAGTAGTTTGGTGGAAAATTGCAACATCCGAATTGCATCATCAGCAAAATTGCATGTGAATAAAAAAACTAGCAATTATCTTCGTGATTCATTCATCTGCAGATTATTTTGTGATTGATCGGTGAATTGTTTTGCCCATGAAATGAATGGGCAGTGCATGTTGTAATGGCTTACAGTCTAAAATTTCTTTTTGTTTGGACAAAATACAATTGATGAAATAATTTTGTCTGTGTATAATTGTATTTTCTCAAGTAAACAGAACATCAGTGAAAATATTGGAAGGTTGGTCATGAAAGGCTTCGTAAGTCCCAACCACAATTGCTGATTCCGTGTTTGTTGTTGTGGTCCTTGCAACAGGCATATACGCGTACGCGCCATTGTTGCACGCTTCTCTTTGTCAGTCATCTGTGCAGGCTCTCAGGAGCGTTTCCCCGCAAACAGCTGGACGTAGTAAATAATAAAATCTTATCTGGTGTTCAGATCAAATCCAATCTGCAGATGGGCAAGCGCGGGGCACCCCGCTAATCGTGTCGTCACGCAGCTCCTGTGCGCCGTCCAAAGTCTCCAGTTGGTTGGAGCTGTAGCCAGCTGACACTGCTCATAACCTCAGCCCCAAACCTCAGCCTGTGGTGTAATGCTTACATCATCTCCCCGCCCCTTTCCTTCGCTGCTTCTCGTTCTGGCCCGATGTGTGTGCTCAGCAGTAAACGGCAAAAAGCTGAAGGATCTGAAACCGGTAATGATAAAAATGGTAATATTTCAAGGCCGATGCTAAAATATAATATGGGGCAAATGGACAGTTTCAGTGGGGTTTCTTTAATTAAATGGATTCGCATTGATTGGTCGAAGCCTTTCGGTTTTGACGGGGAGCTGCGGATGCAGCAGTATGTGTTGACACAGCTGACAGTAATTCCCTTTGTCTGGAGTACATGCGGCTGCAAGTTGTGCAGCCTGGTTGTTTCCCTGAACCTTCTACTGCTAGGTAGACGGGCTTTAGGAAACACAGAGAAAGAGCGGGAGAGAACACGAGGGAGGGAGGGAGCGAGGGAACGAGCAGGGGAGAGCTCCTCTTGGTTGTCATGGCAGCAGGGAAATGCACCCTGGGATCGAGTGTTTCCAAGGTGAAGCGGGATGCTCGCGTTCTATTGGTCAGCTTAAGGCAGACTAACTCGTTGACTCGCTCCTAATTGGCTGCGTTACAGAAACTCGTAGCCACGTTAAAGCCGGCCCGCTTTGATGTTTCAATTTGGCCAGGACAAAAGGGATATCACTTCATTTATCTGCTTAGTATGCACTCTGGATTTAAAGCAGCGTTTACAATATCTGCGACGCTCTCCGACTGCTCTACAATCAGAGTGTTGGATTACAACTCCTCTGAATTTAAATATGTTTGTATTCTGTGCCGCACTTAGTGGCTGTTGTCGTACTGGAAGCATCATTAACAAGTCAAGCTGTTATGAAAAGAGGCCAGTCTGCAGCAGCTTATGTTACAAGAGGGAATGATAATGAAGGAATGCTAAACACGGTAATACAGAAACAAAATACGGCCGCATCGACACTTGCAACTGTCTGTGCTCTCCTGCGCGGCTGTGGGCTGTGGGCTATGTGGGTGAGCGCGTTTCTTCCTCTATTGTTTTGGCTCAGCGTTGGGAGGTGAACGTGTGAGTCCTGGTGCGCTGTGGCAGGCGGAAGCAGAGAGCAGCACTCTGTTAAGTAGGACAGTGCAGGATAAAGGGCCACTGCCTCCAGTCTGGGGCTAAAGTGCTAAATTTATCCCCCTCCCTGCTCGCAGCGAAACACAAACACGCAGGGAGACGCGGACACAGGCGCGCTCGTCAACAATCGCCGCGCGGGCCAGTCTGAAAGGTTGAAATGCAAGAAAAGCCGCGCCGACGTGACATGCCGCGTCCGTACAGAGCGGTCACGTCGAGGTAGACGTGCAGGACAACTCAGCACCCCTCCTAAACACCCTGCTCCCGACGCTCGACCCCCAGCCCTCTGGTCTTGCCTGTACTTCATCAGTCGCTCTAGCAACAGGAACTCCAGGGAGACCGGGCTGTGGCACCATGTGACCCGGCGCTCTGGATATATCATGTTGCCGGAGAGATCCTGTCCAGAAGATAAATATGGCTCTTAAAGGAAAATACCAATAGTTTTCAGTGGTACAGTTCATTTACTTAATTGTTGCACAGTCAGACCTCAAGTTAGGGTCACCATTTAAATTATTTGCGCCACCAATTTTAAGAGACATTCCACAGTTTTTAACTATATGCTAATCTTAATGGTATATCTACATTTGAACTGTCAACTGGAAGGTAAACCACCTTATCTGGCTGCTTGGTTAAAACAGCATTTATACATCAAGATATTGATGATACACCACGGGTGAATAAGGATATTGTTTCCATCTGAATTCGACTAACAAGCTGATGTGACTTTGATTAACACGTCCCATGACACGGCGCTGTAAACAGAACATTCAGAACATTTCAGCCAGTATGAGGAAACGAGTAACCATCCAATACTTTGCTAGAAGTTAATTTACTAATTTCTGCTCCTGAACTCCTTCCTCACTTCCTCTAAGACCAGCCACTAAGAGAGTAAAGAATTTACCCTCCTTTACTATGGCTGCTTTATGCGCCGTAGCAGTGAGGAGCCTGGCGTTAGCAGTGAAATTCAAGGGTAGCAGCAGGGACACATTCCTTCTTTCACCGAGGGAATCCTGCGCCCTTAAATTTCCTCCGCTGCGTCTCGGCTCCCTTGTTCTTCTCACCCTCCCGCCTCCTCGGCCGCAGCATTCCTCGCATTCCCCCCGTGTTCCCATGTGACCAGGGCCTGTGGCGGACGACAGCTCCGAGAGAAGGTCTGAGGAAGTCGTCATAGTTAATCCGTCAGGCGTCACCCTCTGCCCGTCTGCCCCTCCCAACCTCTCTGTGACTCCTATGGTACCGTCTTTAATCCAGAGGTTCACCTTATGGTTGTTGACTTTTATTTGAAGAAAACTTAAAATGAACTCGCCGCCTATTAGTGCAAACATGTGTCTTCCAAACACAAGTCTTTTATTTTTAACTGATTATACACAGTTTTTTTTTTTTTTTTTTGACGATAAAGGAAGATGTTACATTCTCCGAAGAGCTGTGAAGAGCTGGTGGCTTCAGCGCCGCATTGTATTCGACGCTGTTTGCGTGATGTGCGATTGGTGTAACGGACCAACAGGAACGCATCCACAGAGGACAAAGAATGGCTTATTTTCTCATTTCTGGCATTGCACCGAGTCCAGTATACATTATGTAACGGGTTTACTCAAAGAAAGTTTACACAGTCTTATCTGCTGGAGCAAACACTGCCAGCAAATACTGTCGAAATAGATACGTGGTGTACTGAGAGTCTAATCTCTTCTCGGTTTGACGTGAAACTTACTTAATCCGAGGAGTCAAAATAAGGCATGTGTAGGTCTTGCTAATCTTTTTAGACTATAGAAATATGTAGATGCCCTTCTATTTGGGCACTAAAATTAGAAATACTTTGAAATGTTAATTTCGTAGCGAGTGCACTAATAAACAAAAAACTCAATCAAAATCAATACTTGGAGGGAGCATCCTTTGCCTTGATACTCGTGTGTGCAGGGTTTCAATTTAGTTCTATTTATATGTCATCAAAAACAAAGAGAAAGGCCCTCTGTGCTTTTTTAACCATAAAAGCACAGAGAGTGTCTCCTCCCCCCCCGAACCTAAACTTGGATCTGGTGTCCCTGGCTCTCCCAGAGCCCAGACTGTCTCAGTGATGCTGAGATCGGGGTTTGTCGGGGGCCGCGCCATCTGTTGCAGGACTGTTTTGGACGAGGATACTTTTCTTAACTCTGGCTGCGTGTTTTGAACCGCTCCGCTAAACGAATATGTGACCGATGTCATTACTCGATAGATAAATCAAACGGAACGGGCCCGAACCACTCGGAGGGCGCGCGCGCCGTGATCCATTAACCCGATGCCGAAGTCTTAATTTCCCTCCGCGGAGTTCACAGGCCTCTGATATTTATCCAGACGTTCGTTGCAAGTTAATTCACTTGTTCCGCGAGACAAAGAGATTATGTCGCCCGGGCTAACCTTTCCTCGTTTCCCCCGGACACAGTTAGGAACACCCACAAATTCGGTCGTGACATTTACTTTTTTTTCGCGCGGAACGCGTCGCAGCTGGTAGTGACGATTTTAGTTTAGCGCGGTTTAGATAAACAGTTCAGTTAGTTGAAGAAAATGGCCAGAAGTAGACTTTGCGTTTCTGGGTTAACCGGAGAAGCCCAGCTTTAATCCAGGATAAGGCTGACTAATTGCCCACGGCTCTGAGTAATGAGTCTTCATTATTACACTGGCACATCTTGTATTACTTATGTTGTGATGACCTAATGACTCAACTGGCGTAAAACTGTTTTATCCTAACGTACCGTACCAGAGCAGAGCGGATTCGGTTTTACATGTGCGTTTCACGGTTAATTGTCAGCGAGGTTCTCGTGCACATTTCGACAATTAAACGTGTCACAAGCAGGAACAGATGCCAGACCACAGTGGTGATATAGTTGCTCAGTGATTATGCGAAGGTGGTAATAATCAGAAATATTTTATTTTTTTTTCTCCGAAGAGCAAATGTGTCTGGATCAGACTGAGATCGTGACTGTTTGGCTGAGGACAGGTGTATTAGAGGAACCCTGGTGTGCCACTGCGTTTGTTCCTGTGTGTGTGTGTGTGTGTGTGTGTGTGTAATGCAGACGGAGGGAGCTGGGAGCTGGAACCTGCCTTTGCTGTCAGGGTTATGTCAGTATTATCTTTAGTTCGACTCGGGCTGCATCCGCGCGGCGGTTGCGATGCACTCGCGGGGTCGGATTTCTCCCGGTTTTATGGACTTGTCGTTCCGTCTCTTTCCATTTCTCTTTCAAGTTTAATCTGACACACATAAAGAGTCTCAGCCCCCTTCTCCATTTGTGGCAGAGGGAAATCAATTCAAAGTAATAGAGCTCTGCATGTGTGAAAGTGCTGGCCTTAAGAGTTTTACTTGAGTGTTTTCTCCAGTACTTGGTCTCCTGTGTAAATCGCGCACTAAAGCCGGAGCTGCTGTGTCTCTCTCTGGGCCGTGTGTGTTTTTGTGTTATTTTGGCAGCAGACAGTGCTGTTGTTTCCCAATGGTCAGGTGGCTAGACAGTAGGGAAGATTATATCACCATGTCCTATAATTCACTGCTGTTTACCACCTTATTTTTTATTTATTTATTTTTTTTTGACCATCGCACGTCCCCTATTTGTCTAATTTTTCACTCTTGCGCAAAACGCAGCCAATACAAACGTTCTATTTATACGTGAGACATCGTACGTTTCCTCTTAAAAGAGAAATTGTTGTTTTTCGGTGCGAAGCATTTTTCTGATAGTTGTTGCTACATCTGTAACTCTGCTGTTTCCGACAATAGCCTCATTCTTCTTTCCAAGAACAAGCTTTAATAACTAACTGCTGTTTCTTAGCAAACCTCCTTTACCTCTCTGAACTGAGCTGAACTGAGCTGCCGTCAGAGCAAGTTCCTGCTGTTTCTTATTACTGTAAGCCTCAGTTCCAGAACCGTTCTTTTATTAATGTTGTGCCAGAAGTGTTGGCCTGTCGCTGCAGCGGCACATGACCAGTGAAAACACGCGTACACCCCCCACCCCCCCACTCCCGATTGTAACGGCAGATATTATTCTCGTGCCGAGCGGACCTCAGATGACTGACTGCTGTTTACGATGAAGCAAATGGGTAGAAACGAATGAGGCTCTCTTTCCCAGTTCGAGGCACGGCTTGTTGTTGTGTTCAGGAAGGGTACGCCAGCTAAACGGAAGCTCACTTGTTCGAGCGCGGCCAGCCAAACCCAGCAAACATCCATGGAATGTCACAGCTCCACAGCTTTTTCTCAAGTCACTAACTTCATATCTCCCCCTCCTCCCTCCCTCCGAACTGTTTGTCCCACTTCAGGCTCCAGGGCCTACAATTGACATATGATGTGCATTTATCTCATACATGAAAAGAAAAGCACATGACTCAGCAGTGTTTAGTTGCTCACGGCTAATTAGGATTCTGTCACGTCCTGCGGCCTCGGTGGGATTTGTCTTTATCGTGCAGCTTAATAAAACTAACGGAGGCGACTTAAATACCACCGGCAGCTGCTTTAGAAGTTGGTACAGATAGCGGCCTGCCCTCGAACAAACCAAAAAATGATGTCACGCTCGGGGAGAATGTTTGCGTTACGAACTCATCTAAAGAAACGGGGCCGAATAACGTATCAGCAATGAAATAAATCTCTGCAAAAATGCCACTAATGCATAAAAATGTGGCAGGGACACTATAATTCTGTGGAGTGAAGGGGGGGAAAAAAAATCCATCATACATTAATCTGTTGCGGCTCGGGCAGCGAGTGAATGCATTTGGATGCTCTGTCCTCTGTGCGTTTACATGGGCAGCTGATTTTTTTTTTTTTTTTGCTATTTGCTGTAACAACAAGCCACAAATTCATCTGCTGGCAGGCCTGGATACAGATAACATGGAAGATAATGAGACGACGTTGCTCCCAGAGTAATTGTTGGATTCAGAGGGAACATTCCGCTCCGATGTCGATTCGCCGGACAGGAAAACGTAATGATTTCGAGGGAGCGTTAAATTATTCGCGCAAGTTACGAAAGTTAAATCGACGGATTGATTACTGACTCGAACAAAATATTTGGAAACGAGCAATTTGAGGTCGTTTTCTCTCGAGCGATTGTCACAGGCAGCTAATTAATCAAATGGGAACATAATTGACAAATTGATCAATAATGAAAAGTAACTGAGATTTAGAGACGCGGTTTGCTGATACGCGCGCGCCTTATTTATAAGCGGGTGTCATAATTGCCTGGTGGACTAGTCTCCGCTCCGCTGATCACCTGTTCGCATGCTACCAGCAGATTATCCGCGAGACAAAGGTGGAGGCTGCCGGTCCCGCTCGGCTCCCCTCTCTGGCTCCGGCCTCTTCGCCGCTGGTCTTTGGCACCTCATTTCCATGGCATGCCAGCTGAAGGCAAATGTGCCCACCTGGCTTCCTTTGTGTGTTGCTGCGCTTCTAATCCTCGCCGGATTATCTTATTGTCTCCCCGCCAGGCCAGAGGCCACCGGCCATTTGCATCTGAGAAGGTGGAGCGGGGACAGCCTCTCCGGACGTTCTCGCTAGCGCGCTGGCGAGGGGCGCGCCGTGCCGCGTCTGCGGCGGAGAAGGGGGGGAAGGAGAGGGCAGATCGAAACGGCAGCCCTGAGACAATTGCCACTTAATAGATGAAGAGCAGAGCAGAGGAGAGGGAAGTGGGTGGGAAGGTGGAGACGGAGGGAAAAAAAAAAAAAGATGATTAAACGATCTTGTGGCTGTTTTTCAGGCTACGGCAACAACCGGTTCTCCTTAATACTCCTGCTCTACATAATAGACACAGAGAGGCATTTTAACATATAAATATTCTGACAAGGATCAAATGGTTTTGAAAACTGTTCTAAGTTGATTCACTCTATTCGTGATGTGATGTTTTGAATTCCTTCCTAATAATTTGGCAGCGCAATGAGAGATCTTTAGCTCCCTCAGAGTGCGCTGCTGACAGGTGGTGTTTTAATTTCAGGCAGGCAGTCTCTGGCCTTGGGTTTTGGCCTTTTTCTTTCTTTCTTTTTTTTTTTTTTTATTATTTTTTGAAGTGCAAGCAGTATCTCGCTGCAGGGGAGATGACATTCTAAAATCCCTGAGATCCTCGGTCTTGAGGCAGGTTCGACACACTATAACAGACACAATGTGCTCTGGGTGAGGGCCCTCAAGGGGTCCCCTCAGGGATTTCCCACAGACCCCTCAGGCAAAGCACAAAGTTTTCAAATAAAAATTCTAATGAAGTCGTGCTTCGGTTTCGGACATGAGGCAGAAGGGGGACTCTTACAGAAATGTGTGGGTTTCTAAAGCGACGGGCAAACGGTGGCGCTTGATGCTGTAGAAAACTGATTTTACATAAAATTCTGTTTGTGATTTGGGGAGCTTTAGGGATTTTTAGTAGGTGGATTTTTTTTCTGCGTTGCCTGTTTCTAGTCTCCAAGCGAAACCGAGCTGATCAGCTGCCGATTGCCCAGACACCTACACTTGACCCGCTCACCTCAGCTCACCTCACCCCAGCCACCGCACACACATTCCCACCGTGCTCACCAGCTGCTGTTCGCCAGTGCATCCCACATGCCGTGGTGTTTGTGTGTTTGCAGAAGGACTGAATCTGGCGCGCTGATGCTGTGTGTGTGTGTGTGTGTGTGTGTGTGGCATGTGCGGACTGGACGGCGAACACGCAGGCAGGCGGGCAGGCGGGCTGACAGATCCAATAGGCTTGTGTTGTGCTTTGTCACAGTGCGCGCTTTACTAAATCCTGTTCCTTTTGTGCGTGTCGGGGAGTGAGGCGGTGGTGAGAAAATGTGTCATGTGCGCCTGTTGTTGTTGTTGTCGTCATCGACGTTGCTTACTTGGCCAAGAGCTGGTTGAGCACCTGTTGACATTTGAACCCCTCTCAATTTTTATGAGCGCGCGAAAGCAACTACGTTTTTTTACGGACGACCTGCGCGATCATTTCTGTCGTTTTTATGGCCGCGGCTCCCGTTTATACAAGTTGACAAACACAAAATTATTATATGACGTGAGCCCTAATCACTGCCGAGTGCGGATGTTATCGTTTTCCATGCGAACGTTTAAATTTTAAACAGCTGGCGCGTCCAGTGAAGTTCTCAACCTAGCCGCCGACACCCTCAAAG
The DNA here is from genome assembly GCF_022458985.1 of Mugil cephalus. Taxonomy (NCBI): domain Eukaryota; kingdom Metazoa; phylum Chordata; class Actinopteri; order Mugiliformes; family Mugilidae; genus Mugil; species Mugil cephalus. Next base: position 7,167,309 of record NC_061784.1, read on the forward strand.
CAATCTGTGCGATCGCATTTGAGAAGAAAGCGATTTAAATCGGGGACGAGCTTGGGTTGTATTTCTACCCGCTGAGCCACAGATGGCAGCCCTCTACCTCCAGTTTACGAACGCCCCCGCAAGCCCAGATGTGCGCTAATGTGTGGCGTCAGGTTTTCTTTGCACGTGCGAGGAGGATCTCACACTTTATTTCTGTTGATATCTGCACAATGCTCCGGCACATGGTGTCTCTCTGCGGCCTCTCGCTTCCACTCCCTCCCCTCGTCATTCTCCAGGCTTGTTTTCCTCCCGTATTCATAAATACACCGCGGTATTAGCAAAGTGGCCCATTTGTCATCAGGCTTCGTTCGTAAAATAATAATAAAGCCTCACTGTTTCCACTGACCGGCCGTCCACATGAGAAGGCCTCGCGTCTGCTGATCATTCCACCCACAACTTCATTTCTGCACTTCCTTTATCTCGCACATGCTGCAGGTGGTCTGTGTTTTATGTCCCGCCTCAAGACAGGAGGGTGCATTACACGTCGCACAAACACACCACGCTTCAAAGGGAAGCAGTGTAAGTTACTACTGGAGCGCCCGAGCAGTTTTAACACACCTCCCAAACAAAGGTGTCTTTTCTCCCCGTGCCAGCATGTGGCCCAATTCCCCAGATGTCTTTTCACAACCTCACCTGCCTGCAGACCAGCGTTTTCCCCCTCGCGTTGTGTTTGTCCCTCTACTTCCCTTCAGGCCAACGCTGGCAGCGCTGGGTTTCCTACTTTTTTTACTCTAGCGTTTTATATTGTATCCCAGTTTCAATTGTGCAATGCTAATTGGTCTTCATTTGAAAGATCTGATCAATTTATAAACTCTTAGGACGTAGACACTTTTCTTTATCCTCCTGACAGAAACTTCATTTCTGAGATTTAAAAGTATGGCTACACAGAAGGGCAGTGCCATATGCCGTAAGATGTGTCAGTTACAAATAAAATATTGTAGAAATGCCACAAATGTGTGGAGATGATTTGTGAAAATCTCTCTCATCCCTCAGTAAAATAGTTTTGAAACAGAAGCATCTCTAAACGAGTAGATACTAGATTGATTTCAAATCATAACCTTGCAAATCGATTCGAGCAACAATCCTAAAAAAAAAAAGTCCTCACTTTACAACTTAAATCTGATTCCTAAACAGACAGAACGGCATTATTTCCTCCGCTGTCTCTTCAAGCTGTTGATAAAATTAGACCCGAGTCTGTTGTAGCGATCAGAGAAACCTGACATGTGAGCGACTGTGGCGTTGTGGTGTCGTAGTGAAGACACTATCTTTTTAATTGTGACCTCGGTTCTGCTGTGCCGTCTCGCGCCTCTCTTAAAGCCTGCGCCAATAAACCACCCAGATCAGCCGCGAAGGAAAGGCCCCTCGGGTCACGCTTGGCAGGTGTCCCAGCCGGGTTTAATTTTGGACTCTTATCAAGTTACTCTTGAATTTATAATAATTAGCCGTAGCTGATATGACCCACCTCCTATCTGTCATTTTAAATGCGGACAGGGTCGCCCGCGTCAGCTGAAAAGGAGAAGACACTTAAATGTTCATTGCACTTTGCTACGGCTGAAGCTTTCGCGCGAGCTGGACAAATCATTTTTGCAATTCGCGCATTAATTGGGAGCTTTGCGTCGTCGCTCGGCGGAAACGGCACCGGGCCGAAGTCGTAAAACCCGGCCGAGGAAAGTAAAGATTGGATTTTGATCGACTTTATTCAAACTGAGCCAGTTAATGTGCCCTGATTAACCCCGATACCGATCCACGGGATCGGGGCGTGTGCAGCCGCAAACATTAATTACCGCGCGCTCGGCACAACGTGGAGGCACAAAGACGGATTTACACAGCGACACCTTCTTTGAGTTTGGAGTGTCACTCGCTCGAGTTGTTTACTTCAGATTTCTTTCTTCTGTCTGAACAGCCAGTAACTCAGGCTGCTCAAGTCACTGTATGTGTGTTAGGTTTGTTCCACTTCCAGCACTCAGAGAAGGAATAGTGAACTCTTTCACTGCGTGCATTGTATCAGCTGTGTCCTTTAATTCAGTGGCCGCAGTCTACCTGTATGTGCGTGTGGATATCAAAGTCTGTCTTTGTTTCTGACTAGCCTTCATTAGCGCACCAGCTTCCATCCACGCAATTATTCGCAGCCGCTCACGAGCTAGAACCGCCTTGTTCTTACAGAAAACGAGGAGCGTAAGATGGATGTCAAGCTCTGGGTGGGCTTAGGGCAGCTCTCCAATACGTAGGTGGTATTATCTTATTAAAGTGCTTTCTCTCTTTCTCCCCGTCCCTATCTGCCTCGCTCTCCTGCTCGGCTCCTTTTCTTTAATCCTCTGCAGAGAAGGTGTGTCAGAGCGCCAGGGACGGGGAGAGAAGACGGATATTTGCTTAAGCAAATCCTCCGAGGAGGCAGCCCTCTTTGATCCACTTCCAAATTCACTGCGTTCACTCTCATTTGGTCATTTGTCACTTGCGCTGCCTCTCCTTCGCTCTCCCCCCTCCTCCCGATCTCGGTGTCTTTCAACGTGCGTGTGTCGGAGGGACAGAGAGCGAGAGCCCGGAGACAATGCCTTGAATTTCCTTCTTTCACTTGTCTTTTTTTTTTTTTTGTGCGCTGCTGAGGTCAGAGTGGAACAGGCAGGCGTTGTTGGGAGCAGAAGAGCCCTTGTGTGTGTGTGTGTTGTAGCTGAGCTTATTGGCCAGGGTGCCAGGGATAGCCAGGGCTTGCCCCTTTGTTTTACCCACGGCTCCATTCACTCTGCGCAGACTGAAGCGTTCACAAACCACCTGTAACATCCGGGCCTCTGCACATGCTGTTCAGGTCTCTGAACTTCCTAACCTGTGTGTCATCAACTTGAGGGATCCCACTGAACGCAACACTGTAATAAAAGATCACACACTTTAGCATCATCCATAGTGATGTGGCAATAAAAAGCTATTAGTTTGAAAGCTTCTTATTCTACTCCCTCTAGCTTCTTCTTTTCTATCCACAGCTTGAATCTATCACGTTAAAGTAGAATATGAGTTAAATTTATGCTTTTCCCTTTTCTACGAGTGTCAGATTCAAAGGTGCACATCGAAGTAGTGTGGTTCCCAGTGACTCACCTGCCTCTTTCTTTGTCCCTTTCTTTGCAGCGAGCACCTGTCCTGCGCCTTCACCTTCTTCTTGCACGGCGAGAGCAACGTGTGCACCAGTGTGGAGATCAACCAGCACCAGCCCGTCTACCATCTAACGGAGGAGCACCTCACTCTGGCTCAGCAGGCGTCCAGCCCCTTCCAAGGTGGGTCCCCTCTCCTCTCCTCTCCTCTCCTCTCCTCTCCTCTCCTCTCCTCTCCTCTCCTCTCCTCTCCTCTCCTCTCCTCTCCTCTCACCTCCTCTCACCTCACGTGGCAGCTCTCGGCGCGCCGCAACGTGTTCCGAGTGGAAAACGATTAAAACAAACATGCTACATGGTTCTAGTAAACGCCGCGTCCTTGGTGAATTATCCACTCCCCTTCAGGCGAGTTGGAAACAATAACATGTGTAAGCGCGGCATGATGTGTAATTATGTTCGTTTGCCATGGGACTTGATTTAAGAACCTTCAGCGCTCGTGCGCGCGGTTCCCACATGTTTCCCAGAAATCGGATCAGAGGTTGAGAAAATAGCTTCGCCCTCCAATGTGTCACTTTGATTTGAAGTAAAGCACCACACAAGTGGAGACACTGTAGTAACCTCTGGAAGCCTCTTAGACATTTGTTCGATTATACACGTACATGTTCTCTGCATTATTTAACTTTTGTAGCTAATGTGGCTACATTTGTTTTTACAACGAATAAATCATTCATTTTTTTCATTCATGTATGAAAAGTTAAATTGGTTGTTAAATCATTAAGTTACCTTTACATTACATGACATTCTTGCTGTCAATAGAACAAACAACCATCATGCACCGATCAGGCATAACATTATGACCACCTTCCTGATATTGTGTAAAGGAAAAACAGTTGTGACTCATCAGAGATTGGACGCGGGCCTTCTCAGGTGTTTCCTGTGGTGATGCTTTTGTGTGCATGTGCATCCTGCTGAGGATGGTTGCTGAGTGTCATTGCTACGGGGTGGGGGTGTCCAGGTGGGTGGTTTCATGTCTAAGTAACATCCACATGAATCCAAAAGTGTCCCAGCAAACTATTGGTGTTGTCAAAAAGTGGTCAGTATTATTCCCTTCTCCCGTCGGTGGTCATAATGTTGTGCCTGATCGGTGAACATCGATAGACAGGCATAAGAGCATGCGTCTTGTTGATTTATGAAGAAAAGGCAAAGAAACTGTGATGATGACTCATCAGGCACTAAAAATAAGGCTGTTTGAAAAACATTATTTTAATTATTTTCATTAAACACGGACACACTGCCAGATTAATTTATTATTTTTTTATGGTCACTATTACAAATATCTTTATTCTCGTTTTTCTTTTTCTCACCCACAGTACAAAACCTACAGATATTCAGGTTACTTAAGATTTTTATTTTATCTTGCAGTTCATTTTAGAGGCGGCTTTTAGCATAAAATACAGGTTAATCAGTGCAATTAATAACGATTCAACGGTCTCTGTTTATCTCAGAGCAAATCACAAATGCATCAACCTAGAACACTGTAAAGACAAAAAAGAAAAAGAAAACCTTCAGAAGCACCAGTGTGCACATGTTCCTTTAAATATTAGCGCTAGCGTTAAGTGTAGTGGGAAGATTTTTGAATGAAACATATTATCGGAGTGTGTGCGCCGTGTTGCCAAGATAATGCACATATAATCTTCTGAGAGGCTGTCTTTCATTACAGATTGGCTTGCAGCCACTTTTAAAAGAAAAAGCCTCCGTAGTCACTTTAAATCATATTGCGGTGTAGTTGTAAAAATCTGTGGCTCTAATGATCACCCCCCTCCCTCCCCCTCCCTCCCCCAAGCCAAAGACTTTGTAATCCCCCGACTATTGTCTGCTTGCATTTCCACTCACACGCAGAAATGTTGATGTAATGACTGTAATATATGTTCTGTGGGAAAGCAAATGATGCTTGCTTCCTCAGACACATAATTAGATTTCTAATTCGAGTATCACACAGTCGTCCTGTTGATATTTGTATCGGAGGAGAGGTATGAATATCTGCGAGCGTTATCCGGCTCCACTCGGCCATTTTATTTGCATAGTTGACTGACTTCCCCACAATGTTCCTGTAATATTCAACCAAAAAAGGCGTACTGAAAGTACATTTAAAGCTGCTCTCAAACCATTTGGAGTACAGGTATACATGCAAAAGAAGGATTTTTCTCCCCCAATAATAATATCGATAAAATGTTAAATTCGAAAGCTTCATAAGGATTAAATTATTTTCCTTCTTCAAGAATTGCCCAAGCAGTCGAGTGACGCGTTTTCCCAGAGGAGTCGTTTCCCTCTCTTACCTCCTCATCTATAGTTGGATAGATGTGATTCAGCCGTCCTCTCTTCGTACACCCCCTCCAGAGTAATAACAGTGATCACTTCCTCCATTCACCACAGTAATTCCTATATATCCAACCCCTTTACTGTCTCTGGAGCCCTCCTGGGGCGCGGTGATAATACCCCTCAGTTAAAGACTAGTGCCTTGGATAAAAATAAAATCATTATTGGAGTTTGGCATATGGATGGCCACGTGTACGTTGATGGGCTCCGCCAGTCATTTACGATGATCGCATTGCTCCCCAGTCAGCAGCTAATCATTTCGTTAGTGTATGAACACCCGGTGTTGCTGTTTTTCCCGCAGTCATGACTGAGCAAGTTTTTATGTGACACCCACACCTCCTTATTCCGCTGCGAGATAATGTGTAAAATAATACGTGAGAATACAATGTGGAAGAGTTTGTGCGCAGGTGTGTGATTTCGCCGCCGCAGTGTATCTCCTCCTGGCTAACCAAGCATAGCGCCGAGGAAGGGTTGGCTTCCACCCCCCCCACAATCCGTCCATCCATCCATCCAGCCCCCCACCCCCACTCACCTCTGCCAAGCTTGGTTTACTGTGCGGCAGAGCGCTCCGGCAGGCAGACCTCTCCAGGATGTGACCTCATAAAAGGGCGCAGAGTGAATGTAATGAACTCTCAGCCCATTACACTGATCTGAGCACATTTGACATGTCTTCAGGGAGCCAGAGAGAGACCCACGGCCAGGGAGAGAGAGAGGGAGAGAGAGGGAGACGGAGGGATGGGAGGATGAGGTTGAGGTGGTGACGGGGAAAACTGTAAACCATTTCCATAATTGTGCGGGATTTGATCTCGGCCGCACAATGAGCCTCGGGTTTTTACGAGAGCAAGAAATGCAGAAACGAAAGGAGAGCGGGCTTGAATTTAATCAAGGTTAATATGATCGGCCGTAGTTGGATGTTATTGTGCATCGCAACATAAATAACCTTTTGTTCTCCTCCTCCGTCGGGTTGTTTTTGCTGAGGTGGTGTGTTCTGCAGGCTGAAGCGAAACGGTGCGCCGAGGGGCACTGAGGACTCGCCGCGTGCAGGCGGCACGATGTTGTGATTTTTAAAAGATATTTATGCGTTTAAGTGCTCTCAAAGCCACCTGGGTTCAGTTGTAAAGAATATTATTTCTCCGAGCAGCAGACTTTCCCTGGTAAAGCTGCAGTGCTCCCACTCTCTGTTACTTATCTTGCACTACCACCTGGCAGCCACGTCCTTAAAATATCCAGAAGTGGCGGATCTGAATGGAAGATTTCTCTTTTAGGCCAATAATGTCCGAAAGCTTCTCGTTTAATGTTGTAAAAGCTCGAGATTTGAGTACGCGTTGATTTGGCAACAAGCGTGGTTACCGCGGTAACGGCAAGTTCGGTCGAGCTCCTCGAGCAGCGACTTTGTCGGAAGATGCGACGGAAGAGCAGCTGGCTGATGTCACAATGCTGTCAAACAATGTCTGTTTTAATAAAAACGGCAAATAATAATTATTGTGACCTCGCGACGTACGTGGCGCGGGTAGTTTGCGCACCACCAACTTCTACTGGGAGCTTCACCACGTGCCCCGCTGTCATGTAGAAACCTGTTGCTCCCATCTAGCAAATCACTTTGGCTGCTGCTGACTGTTCAGTTTCTCCCAGCGGCGTTTAAAAATGATCCACTCACGGACAAAACACCAAACGTCCTTAGTGTTCATTTCTAGGCTCTTATTTGACCGTAGTGTGTTACCCCGCGCTTCTTCACAATAAAACCCTCAGTTAGACGCTTTAATAAGAAGCTGCTGCACAACAGAGTTCTGTTTGCAGCAGGAATGCGTTATTATAGCATGGCTGCTAATCAGTGAGGTGGATATCAATAACTTCCCCTGTATCGTTTCCAGTAAATCCCTTACGTTTAAGTCATTGCCAGATTCCTCCACCGCTGCCATTAAAACTATTACACAGAGAGCTAATTACAGAATAGGAATGCATTGAATGGCTGCAGGAGATAAACATCGGAGGGACAGCCTTATACCTTTAATCCATAGCTTTCAAGTGGTTGTCAGAAACCTTCTTTTTTTTTTTTTTGTTTTAATACCTTTTCCTTTCCAATGCTGCTGCCATTTTCCTATTATTGAAGCTGTTCTTCAGTCCAGCCACCGGATCAATACCCGGTGGACAGAGGCCATCCAGTCTAGTAATGACATACTAGAAAGGCAGAGCAGGAAGGCACATTAACAAATGCTCACTCACACACCCACCCAACCAGCCGGTCCGTTCGTAGACCCCCGCTCCACATTCCAATGCATAATAGACGCAGAGAAAGAGAATGGCCTGCGTGGCGAGATGACAGGTGCGCACGTGTGTGTGTCGCCAGTCGATGTGCGTACGGTTTCCGTGCTCATACGTACGCATTATGCATGTTCGTTTCTGGTACTATCTGCATCGGCTGATGGATGCCGGTCCGCTCTATAAGCGGACTGATGGGTTTCCTCTGCCGCTCTCGTGTCTGCGAGGTCAAGTGTGTTTGCCAAGGAGTGGCTCTCTTTATAAGCCTCTGTTTATGGGCTCTTGAGAGGCTGCCGCTTCTTAATAATTGGCATCTGGAAAGGTCGGAGTGCCGCTGATTTGGCTGGGGTATGGGAGGATGACGGCGGAAGGGAAGCGTATGTAAGAAGAAAGATGACCGAGATGAGAGCAGGATTATTGCATGAGAATACTGGCCGGAGAAGAAGGGAATCACAGAAGATGGAAGTGAAGAATGTGGAATAAGAAGTTGTAGAAAATTGAGGTGAAATATAGCCAATGTGAGAAACAACAGAAAGCAAATAAGGGGGAAAAATGATAGAGAGGTGGGTGAGGATGTGAGAATGATGCAGAATGTAATGCTGACTAACATTGTCTTTATTTTTCCTCCACCTCCCATTTTCTTCTGACTAGTCATCCTGAGTCCATTTGGCCTGAATGGGACGCTGACTGGCCAGTCCTTCAAGATGTCAGACCCACCTACGCAGAAGCTAATTGAGGAGTGGAACCAGTTCTATCCCATTAGTCCCAGTGCCAAGGAAAGTCTGTCGGAGGACAAGGCGGAGGACATGGACTGGGAGGACGACTCTCTTGCCTCTGTGGAGGTTCTCGTCGGTCAGTTTTAAATCATTGTTTCAGATTGATGGTTTAAAAGTTGAGAGTTCTCTTATCTGGGTTAGCCTGGTTTTGCTCCCTGACCACCCCACCTGTGTGTTTTGCGTATAGGTGGTGTGCGTATGGTGTACCCAGCATGTCTGGTGCTGGTACCCCAGTCAGACATCCCTGTTGTGGCCCCTGTGGGGTCTTCCCACTGCACTGCCGTCTACTCGGGTGGCCACCAAGTGCCTGCTTCCCAGCGAGAGCCCGCCATGTCTTTGGTGACCCTCACCCCTCCCACATCACCCGAGGAGGCGCAGACAGGTAGGGCGACAGGCGGCGTGGATGTATGAGACTTAAGCAACATTTTGAGACCAGGCTTTGCCTTGGGATGCTGAGGAGAATTGGTTGTATTCTGTCAAACGCTCCGCTAACTTCGCTGTTTCCTCCTTCAGTGGACTCCCACTCGGCCCAGAAGTGGGTTAAGATGCCTTCATCATCTGACGCTTTCAGCGTGGACAGAACAAGTCACCACGGAGGGAAGATTCCACGGCGGTTAGCCAGTCAGGTGGTGGAGCATGTCTGGCAAGAGTGCAATATCAACCGAGCTCAGAACAAGTGAGTAGAGTCTAGAAAGAACCTGCAGGTGGCTGCTTAAAAAGTGGAGGAAAGATAGAAGATAAATAAACTCAACTGAACGGATCCCAGACATAATTACCACAAATAATTAACATATGAGTTAGCTTACAGTTTTTCCCCCTGGTCTTTTGTATTTCACAACATCAGTGGATGTGACACATGGGGAGCACCCCAGGATCTGTTGCCCCTTGACCAGGCACAGAATGTCTGCTATAGTTAGCTGTTAGCTTGTCAGCCCTCCAAGGCAGGTGATGAAAACAGCCTCAGCGCAAAGCAGAGCAATTTCAACTGAACTTAACTTAAACTAAACAACAGTGTTAAAGACAGGACCTGTGCTGTCATCTGCTTCAGATATTCCATGAAAGTGAATGAGTCGATCATGTTTTTAGACCTCGCCCCCAGTAATCGCTTGTTTTTTTCCCAACCCCCAGGCGGAAATTTTCAGCTGCAACCAACGGTACCTGTGAGGAGGAGCCGATCGAGAAAGCAGGAGCCTGGGATTTTGTGGAACCTTCACAGAGGCCGTACTGCAACTGTTCAAGGTCAGCCTTTGTCCACGTCGGTGTGGCGCGTTCTGCGCGCGCTCAAAGACGTTTTGAAGGGGTCATGCAGCGTCTACAGGGCTTTGAACGCCGCACAGAGGGCCACAGTCAGCGAAATATCTGCAAGTTCCGTCCACGTCTAGACTCTGACAAGCGTATTATTCTTCATATTTTTCAATTTATCACTATTTTGTGTAAGCGACAGCCGGGGGCCAGGGCTAAAACCTCTGCTGGGCCGTGTGTTCTCGTAAGTCGGACATTTTTATTTCCACGCTGATGGGAATAATTTCAGGCGGACAGAATGATTTGACCCCTGATGGAGCTCTTGAAGTGTGTGCGGCGGTGGTAAAAAAGGACGTTTCCGCTGCATGTTCCTAATGTTGATAATGAGCTATAAACATGTTGAATAACTTCATTCATAATGCATTGGTTTAAATGTCACGGCTCTTTTGCCTGCATGGACAGGCAGCTGACGCAGAGTGTCGGGATATAGACCGAAAACTCTACAAAATCTCCTCCTTATCTCGCGCACACAATTATTGCACATCACCGTATAATAATCGGACCTCTGATTGTTAATCTTTGCATTTGTTGTGCGTGCTTCCACCTGCACACCTTCGAGGTTTCTCTTGGATCAGAGTGCTTATCACATTCTAGTCAATGAGAGTCTGGGAGGTCTCACTCCACCGTCTCCCGCGTCCCCCCGGTCTCCTGCTCCTCTCTCTGTTCTGACCAATTGCTGCTGCAACCAGCTGTTTAATTCACAAGATTACATGTAAGCACATGCTTGTCTAACCAGTGAGCTGGACAACCGGATGCCTAAGCGGCCCCCTCAACGCTCGAGCAGTCGAATAAATTGAAAGAAAATATGTGTTTATTGAAGCGACGTCTGACGCGGATCTTTGCGTGTCCGTTCGTTGGGGTCGGCCCGGTTTGCGCGTACCTCGACCGGGGAATCCTCTTCACCAGGCTTGTTTTAGGGCGAGGAGAGCTGACTTGGAGCGCAGATTAGAGCGGAGCGTATTGGGACAGTCAGCTGGAGCATGTTAATTTTGTTGGAAGCCACCCAGCACTTTGGCAACACAGATATTGGAAGCGCTGGCAGTTTTAATGGCCATTTGTTTAGTAGATGGAAAGCGTCCGTGCGCCTGCTTGTGTTTGGTTGACATCTAATTATCGGGACACACATCTATCCCGTGTCATTAAAGGGGCGCCGCTTCCTCATCTGCATGGAACCACAACAGTATGTGACCCAGCGATAGACAGAGAGACAGACAGACAGACAGACAGACAGACAGGCTGGACAAACACCAATACTGACCCAGGACTCTTTGACACGTATCTGCTGTGGAAGATGTAACACGAGGCAGGAGAGGAATCCTTGTCTGGCTGTGAGCGCGTTAGATGGTCACGGAGTCGGTAGCTGGCAGGACGACAGCAGGTCATGGTGACCATAGCGAAGCCTGGGTGTGTGTGGTAGGGCATAAAACGACCATAAATTACCCGTCATTTGTGCTGGCAGAAGCAGCGATGCTTAAATCACGAGCACCTGCTTCTTTTCTTGATTTTATGATTCAGCATCACGGAAAACGAACGAGGTGAAATGTGATTTAAGTGTTTCCTGCTAATTGTTTTGGGATGAGTTAGTGAGCCTCCTGTGTTTCAGGTGAGAGGAATTAATGTAATTGATATTTCTATAAGAAGCAGTTGCGAGGCTTTAGAGGGAGGTTTTACGTAAACTGCACGGCATCTCCGCGTGCGAGGAAGAAAAACCCTCATTAGGCGTCTTGATGGTTTGAAAGATTATATTTTCCCCGCTCCTGTTTTGTTTAGCGTCAGTGCCGCTTCACGGTGTCGCCCCGTTATTTACCCGTTTGTCTTTTTGCCTGCAGATACAAGTCGGTGAAGCAACGTCCAGGCAGCACTCCGGGCCAAGCTCAGTCAGCAGGTCAGCCTTCGCAGCCTCCTACCAAGCACAAAACCGGAGGAGAGAAGCCAGAGAAAGGCGAAAAGCAGCAGAAAAGACCCCAAACTCCCTTCCACCACCGCAGCCTGACCAGCGAAGAGGCCGCGTCCATAGAGAGCGACGCGGCGGCGGCGGGCCAGAGGCTGGCCATGCGGGGCCAGGACGGCGGAAGGTTCTCTAGTATTCGCTCGACGGACGTGTCCGCCATCCAAAAAGCGCCGCAGCTCCACGGCGGGGGGGTCAACGCCGGGCCGTCGGAGCAGGCCAACTCCCCCCAACCCCCACCGCTTAGCCCCCACCTCTGTGAGCGTGGCGAGGAGTCAGGAGAGGGCATGAAGAACCCTTCAACCCCCAACAGCCAACACTTCTACCAGCCGCCCCCCGAACCGTGTCTGGCGAAGGGCGGTGGCGAGGAGCCCGGCGGGCCAGAGGGCCTGAATCAGCACTTCCACTCCCATCACCCGCATCCCGGAACCTCCGCCTACTCCGAACCTCCCGAGCCCACTGTGTACGTGGGTGCAGCTATCAACCTGGAGGACGACAGCTCCCACGCGCCGTGGAGGTTATTCAACTTACCCCGCAGGAAAGAAGCAGAGCTGCCGACGCCGCTGCTGCCGGGCGACAAGCTGAGGGACGAGGCCTCGGCGTCGCAGGACAACCTGGTGTCAATCACAGAGTGAGTGACAGCTGCCACTTAATGCTTACTACTCACTGCCCCACATACGCAGGTGGTAAATGGGTCAGTTGCTCAGCCGTCCAGCTCATTCCACCTTTCCGCCTTTGGAGTTGCCCTGGGCTTCATTGAAGTGTTTTTTTTTTTTTTTTTTTTCTTCTGCAGTCCAGAAAAAATGTTTTGAAAGAGTAATGATGCAAAACACACCTCTTTCCGCCTCTTGTTCTCTCAGATCCTCTCCCCCTCCTGCCCCTCAGAATGTTCGCTGTAGCGCTTAGCCGCACGCAGCATGTTAATCTCTTGCTATGTGCCCTTTTGACATCATACATCACCAATGTGCAGGGCCAGCACTACTCATTGATTCCTACGCACAAACACGCTCTCGCTGCGGGGCTAGGAGGGAGCAAGAGCAATGATAGGGTTAGATAAAGATAAACCTCGGCTATTGTAATAGAGTTGAAGCCCGTAGAAGTAGTGTCTGCCGGCTGTCGGCGTGCCTGGCGCCGGAGAGAAACTTTGACCGGGAAAAAGCTGGCAGCGAGGGATCCTGGATGGTCAGCGAGGTGAGGTTGTCCAGTGTGAAGGCAGCCAAGCAGCCGACCGGCAGGATGTAGGGTGCCGTAGTGGGAATTATCAGTGGGGTTATGCAATCCCGAGGGGCCAGCCACTTGGATGGCCTGTTCTAGTGAGCTGTAATCCTCCCAGCCTCAGCTCTGAATGGCAACTAATCTCTGGCCCAGGCCACTGCACACCATCACCTTGCATCAGAGCTAGACAGGCATGACGAGAGGACAGAAGTACAGAGAAAATGTTGGAGGCGGAGGGGAGGGCGCGTAAGTCGGGCCGGTCCCTCCCCTCCCTTCAAAACTGCCAGCGGTGCTCCTCTTCTCCACCCCTCCTCGGTCTGCTACATGCGAGAGGAGCAAGTAGGCCACGGCCGTGGCCGCGCAAGGCATTTTGACGAGCGGTGCCGCGGCAACAGGTGACGGCGGTGTCTCTCGGAGTCTGAGCAGTCGGTGCTGCAGTCACCGTGCCTTCAAAAAAAAAAGTCTAGCAGAAATGTAATTGTCTGACAGCAAACACGATGCATTAGTTCTGCTGCATGACAGCTGTCAGAACGGTTTGCAATCGCTGCCACTTCTGCTGCCGCAGACAAACATGGTGGCAACATTGTGCCATATCAGACAGAATCGGCCCAAAACGGAGCAGCTGGTGAAATGTTCCCTTGTTTGAAATGTCCTCCGTAGCTTTATTCACATACGGCTTATTTAATACCTGATCAGACGGCCACTTCGTAATGGCCCGATCTCTTAATGTTTTCCGTGCACCGTTGCTCTTTTTGACGGTCGGCGTTCTTCCCTCTTCCAGGGTGATGTCCACAGCTAAATGGCCGTTGAAGGTGTCGGAGGAGCGCGTTCAGATGTACCGAGCCAGGAGGAACCAGTACCTGGCTGCGGCCGTGACCGACGGCGACCACGAGCCCGAGGCGGATCCCTACGCCTTCGAGGAAGGAGATGTCAAGTTCACGTTCTCCAATAAGAAGGATAAAGCAGGCGGGGAGCGTGAGCCAGGCAAGAAACACAAGGTAAGCCAAGCGGTGGAGGGCGGGATGTTTCTTTTTAGTTGGATGCTGTAAAAGATGTATCACCCTTGACTTTTTTTCTGTTAAAATGATCTGTTTGGCTGTTGCTCTGGACAATAGGCTCAGACAGAGGCCAGATATCATACGTGGCTGTGGTACAAGTATTATATTTTATCCCATATGTGCATTATCAACTAAAAGGCAGATAAATTGAAAACAGGTTTTGCAACTAGTTTCCATAACAACAAACTGCAGTCAGTTTCAGTATTGGCAAACATTACCTTTGTACAGCTCTCAAACATTAACTGCATCTCCCACAGCATATGCTCCACGCCGGCGCTTAACTTCTTTATCTTCATTTGAACAAACACAGATGTGTTATTCGCATTTTATTTGGTCTCTGCGGTTTTCCAAAAAAAAATAAAAAAATGTTCCTTCATTTTATTTGTTATTTTTACAATTGAAATATCAACCAAACCCTAAACTCAATCACCGCAATGTAGCTACTATCATCTGTACTCTGTCTACTGTAACTTAAAGTATTTAAAGGGAAAATGCTTGATCTTCAAAATGAAAGTGGTTTCCAGCTCCACAATAACGGGCCCAACAAGACACACATTATAATGCGTAATGTGCATGATTTCCTTTTAAATGCCACGAAGAAAATGGCATCAAGTATAAATACTTGCTCATCATATTTGCTGCCCTCCTGCTGTCTTAGGAAAAGCAAGACATTATTATAAAAATACACATTTATGACCATAAAGACCCCGACCGCACTAAACATTTAAGAATCATGTGCATATCTAGTATTATTATGGTGGTATGTTACGCTATCACTTTTTTTTTTGTTTAACTTGGCTACATGCACGTCTCCATTGTGACGAGTTGACCTGGATATGTTGATCCCCGCTACTCTGCATGGAAATAAGCTTTGCACCGTGCCTTCTGGCTGCTTTCAATCCCTCGTGCAGCTGCAGTCCAACGGACTTCTCACAAAAAAAAAAAAAGCAGCGACACTCTAAAGATTTTGTCGTGGTGTGAAGCCTTCCGGGCTTTTTAAAGGCGGTATCGAGAGTAACCACTTCACCCCGCGCTTTCGTCACTAGTTGCCTGGGGTAAAAAAAAAAAAAAAGGGGGACGAGAGGGCTGATTTTAAGATCTGGGAGCAGGCGAGGTAGAAAATAGGCCATCAGCATCCTCAGCAACGCTGCACTAAAAATAACGGTGCAATCACTTTCTACATCCTCTCGCGCTGTCCAAGTCTAACCGAACAGGAAACCATTCCTGAATCACCATTGTTATGTGAGCCCACGGGAACACCAAATACTAAGCCTGTCCAGCTTCCTCTAAGTTGTTAAGTTTTTCCTATTTGATCTGCCCTCTTCCTCCTTCCCATCCTCTCTGTATTCTGCTGCTCTGCTTCTGCCTCTGTGACTTTTGGCTCCTGCTCCAGACAGGCTCCACCTGTTAGCTGGTATTGCCCCCAGCTTCGAAAGAGAGCTCCGGTATGTGTGTGTGTGTGTGTGTGTCGGGATGTGCAGTCTTCCCAGAGCCGCAAACCTGGATCATTGAACCATTAAGCCTAAAAAGCAGATACCTCCCTGCTCCTGTGGGTGCTGGAATGTTGGGTTGAAGGGAGGCCTCGGTGGACTAAGGAGTCCCCGAAGAGCAGTCTGTGCAGCGGAGCCTTCCCACCGTCTGTCTGCTTTATGCGGCGCGTGCAGACGTGTTGCCTCCCTCTCTTCCCCGACTTTTGCTTAAGCTAATTGATATTTTCGCCGCGTCGGAGCCTCTTCCCTTTCGAAACCCTTTCGCATTAATGGAGATGCAGTATGCTTCATATCTGGCCGGGGTTTTTTTTATCTAACCTAGGATTATCTCCCCGTGATGGAGGAATCAATTAGATTAAGTATTTCTTCCCTCTCTCTTCGTATTCTGGCGGGTTTGGAGCCGAACCAAGACTCTCTGTTCACTCCTCATCAGCTCATTAAAGAGCGGGGACCCAGCGCGAGCCGTACGCGTGAGCATCGGGCGGCGATCTTTAAAGCGGAGAGCGATTGGCCGCGCCGTAATGGGCCATCATCTGATCACCATACCGCCACGTAGAAGAGGCGCTGGTGGATTAAGTATGAGGAAAGACGGGGAGATGGAGATTGAAGGTGATGGGATGCTTTCATGCAGTCAGGCTAGCTTTCGCCATACGTAAAGACCACACACACACACGCACGAACACATTTCCCCGCCCAAGGCTGCGTTATTGATATGGGGTTAAAGGCGTCGTTGCCACCTATAGATTGCGGCCTTGGTGGGGATGTTGTGCGCTGCTGTGGATTGGGGCCTTTAAGGGAGACAGATTAAAGCCCAAGTTACTCAGAGAGAAGCCCTGGAGCGTAATGAAATCAATGGCTAGGACATAACATTCCTGTTCCCCAGCTAGAACTGCCTCGGCACACAGTGTACACACAACCCCCGTCATAAGATCGCACACTCTCGCAGAAGGCCAGGCCCGACCAGATATTGATGCCTGGGTGGGAGCCTGGGAGGCAGTTCCTTGGATCGTGATTTCACTCCGGCCCTGCTCTGGAAATCTCATTTGCCACAGCGGAGGCACGCCGTCCCCTTTCCTGTTCCTGCCCGTCGATCCAATACTCTCCTTTGTCGTGATCCTTCTCGTTATTTTCCACATTGATTGGATAAATCAACATCTTTTCTAAATTTAATCTGGCTGCTCTCTTCTTTATTTTTTTTTAAGTTGTTATTATTCGTCTAGTTTATTAACCACAGTTCTGCGCACAAAGGATTTCGCACACCCACATTTTAACACAGTAATGAAGCAGATTTCGCTCAGCCAGGTGCCTCCATTAAGAAGAGGGGAAGGCTTCATTGATACGAGAGTGCAGCTTTATGAATAAGCGTGCGCCGCACATCCAGAGCGCTGTTTAACCGAATGTTCATTTTTTTGACGGATTTGATTTGAACGTGAGGCTGTTTGTCCTTTCTTCTAATGCATCGATCTCGCTTTTTCTTCCAGGGTGAAGACGGAGCAGCGGGTCAGTCAGATGGTAAGGAGATCCTTTGTTTAATCCTTGGCTGCAGTCTCCAAAGAGCCAGACAGTGACACCGGGGCGTGTGTTCGGCTCGTATGTTCTTTCAGATATGGGGAGGTAGCATACAGAATAATTTGGATTTCAGTAGCAGCTACATTCATTCACTAAATAAATAACATTCATTGCCAATTATTTTTAATTGAACCCCCATAGAACAGATTTGTCATGCCATGAGCATTTCAGTAATTGAATTTAGAAGAAAATCTACTTCCTGAATTGAGTTAAAAGGGAAGTGAATCGAAGCCGTCCTGGGTAGTCAGAATAACCAATCATAGCTCCGAGCAAGATGTTTTCCCTTTTATTGAGTACTCAGGCAGCCGGAATCCACTTGTCAACACGGAAAGTTTCAAACCTGGAAATATTTTGTATCAACATCAAGTACGTGTGTGTGTGTGTGTGTGTGTGTGTGTTCAGATGCTCAACGCGCAGCTGCTCACAACCGCATGGCCTCCACCAGCCTGATCCACGAGACAGACCTGGCGGTGTCCATCAACGACCTGGACAACCTCTTCAACTCGGATGAGGATGATCTGGCGGTGAGCGCGGTTCACACTGCAGTGAATATCTTATTACAGGCTGTGCTTTGGCACGTTTGAGTTATGTGTGTGTTCCCTCCGGCATTCGTGTACCAGAACAGTCTCTCATCTCTGCCCATCACCAGCTGACTCTCACTTTCCACTTTCACCATAAGATGATGTCATGTGTGATGCTGAACTACTGCCCCCACCAGAAATGTAGAGAAACGCAAAAGCAACGATCAGAGGCTAAAAGTTTATTGATTTATTTATCTGTCTATAGCCTGGATCCAGACGACCGATGAATGGGACCGATGACAAATTTGGCAACAAGGAACCAAAGCCATCCACTCTGGACCCCGTATCCTGCATTAGTACGTATCTCTCTCCATCT
This sequence comes from Mugil cephalus, assembly GCF_022458985.1. Classification (NCBI taxonomy): domain Eukaryota; kingdom Metazoa; phylum Chordata; class Actinopteri; order Mugiliformes; family Mugilidae; genus Mugil; species Mugil cephalus. Next base: position 7,185,315 of record NC_061784.1, read on the forward strand.
GCTTCGTCTGGTGTCTGTCTCGCTCTGTTTTCCCTGAACACCGATGTGTCTGCTTAAACAACAAGGATGGATTTACCTCAAGTGTTAATCTAGAATCAGCTTCGTCACATCTGGGAGCCCCTTTAAAATTAAGAATGGCATATTGAGCTTTTGCCAGGAGCCACTTTAGCTTTAAATATAGTATTCCCCCATGCTCAAAATCTGAGCTAAGTGAAATGGCATCAAGTCCTTTAGTCCACTAAATAAAATGATTTTTTTTTTTCTCTACTTGAGCACAGGTGGTGCTCACACTTGGCTTCGCCACCTAGTGGTGAATATTATGTCCGTCACGAACGTCACAGTCTCATATCAGCTCCTGTAGTTGTCTCTGTTGTTACTAGCCTGCAGGATCTCCAAGCTAACCCAAGAGCCTTAAACTTGATGTGAGCACAGCTGAACTGCACATCATGTCCTTTAGAGAAACTCAATGTATTTGTAGTGTATTGTATGTAAGGCTTGAGCTCAGGGACACTGATGCGGAGCTAAAGAGAATTTAAGGATGCAGCATATTTTGTACTCCGAAGCAAATTGGTCTCAGGTCAAGTACTCTCTTTAAGGTGTATGAGCAGGATGTTCCTTTTGCTTTTTTAAAATAGTTATTACCTGGATGTATCTTAGAGTTCTTACAAAAAAAAAAAAAAAGGATCTTAGATTTTCCCTACATCTTTGCGTTTGGCTTCCAGGAACCTGCCATACACGGAGGCTTATCTTGTGGGAATTAGAAGCATATAACCTGCATAAAACGCTCCTCCGATATTTGTAAAATGTCGAGAATGTACAAAAGGAAATGCCAAGATAACTGTCACAAACCATGTAAACATTTTGTCAGCTGTGAGTGGGATGCCTTCTTAGACTAATACCCTATAAGCATCCATTTGTTTCATATTTCCATGCAGCTTCCCGTGACGACAACATGCTTGTCGTGTTGGTTTGCCGAATGAAAAATCGCACATTAGCAATCGTCTTGTCAGAATTTGTAGTAGCACTCTAAGCTTGATATACATTTTGCATCGAGTTGTCCGGGTTATGCTGTGTGTCGGTCAGTTTGAATGTAGGAGACATCCTTCATGCCTCCCGCTCTTCCTCTCCCACCAGGCTCAGCAGACCTGCACCAGATGTTTCCCACGCCTCCCTCCCTAGAGCAGCACATCATGGGCTACTCTCCCATGAACATGTGCAGCAAGGAGTACGGCAGCATGGAGCCCAGCACCGGCATGACCACGCTGGACGGCACCTCGTCTCTGGGAGGCCACTTTAAGATCGAGGTGGAGGAGAGTTTCTGCAGCCCCAAGCCATCTGAGATCAAGGTAGGTCTGGGTCCCACGAGCGATGCTGCCGAGTCCGTCTTCTCTACGGAAGAGACGGACCTGCTTTGAATGTTTGAGCGCTGAGGACGTGTCTGTCGCAGTCTCACCAGAACCGCATAGGTTTTCATTCGTGATTCATCCGTAAATCCGTCGCGAAGTCAGAAAAAATACGTTGGTTTCGGCGTGAGAGAAATCCAGCTGTGCATCCATGCAAATATTTCAAACTACACCTGCATCGTGTTTCATTTTCTACAGCGCGTCCAAACAGAAAGTAGACAAATACCCTTTGTCAGGTGTGAGTTTTGAACTGACTGTGACTGGAATGAAGCACAGATGTTGTTTATGGGAGTGTGAAGCATCAAAGTAATACCTTGATTTATTTTCTTCAGCCAGAACCTGTGACGATAATTATTTATTTTCTGTCCACCTTGTAGGACTATTCTTTTGTTTACAAGCCAGAGCTGTGCCAGCCGTTCGTAGGCTGCTCCATGTTCGCCCCTCTTAAGGCGCTGCCCAGCCAGTGTCTCCCGCCCATCAAAGTACCAGAGGACTGCATCTATCGATCAAGCTGGACCATGGGCCGAGAGATTCTCAACCCCGTGCCTGTGATGACCTTCTTCAACAAGGACAGGTATGCTGCCGCAGTCAGATATTTCCTTCAGTTTGATAAACCTCCTCCTCAGCCGCTTCTGTGTCTCCCTCTTTTTTTTTTTTTTTTGTTCTTTCTGAAGTCTGTCGAACCGAATCAGCGTTTCCGAGTCGCCTTATAATTTATCATGATGATCTGGGCAGAAGGTTACTGAAGGACTCTAATTTGACTTGCAGAGGAAATGCCAAGGCTGCTCTGGATTGGTTTGCGTTTTCTGTGCTGGGAAACCTCGCACACACACACACACATATACCCACGCTTTGCTCTCTTTCTGTCCACGAACACCCTCTGGTCTCTCCCTGGACGCCACAGTAGCAGGCAGCTCAGTTCTCCATGCATGGCTGCCTCAGGCGGAGCAGGGAAATGAGTGTAAAATGCCTTCTTGGTTAAAGACGAGGATTATCGCTGGGGTGTGCGATAGGCCGACAGAGCGGCTCCATGCCACCTCGCCGCTCGTAGCAGCACGCCGGCTCCGGTGTATCTGTCACATATACATCTCTGCTACTGTCTGTTCAAACACGGACGTCGTAATCTCAAAACAAACCCGGCTTTCTGCTAATGAGCCCGATTACGTTTATATGAGCTGGTTTATTAGACCCGCGCTGATCTATATTTGATTCACGGCGACGCCGCCTCCGATTTTGTTTGTTAACCACGTCGGCCTTCCTGCTTTTGTGCACCCGACTGAATTTTATTATGTCAAATGTACTGTTAACTGTTCAGGTTACAGCAAACCGGGAATACTGAAAGTAAAAAAACTGGCCCGGAGCCAATGGCAAAACATTTCTTCAGGTGTAGCAGTGATTGGGGAAAAAAAAAAAACACGGTGACTCATAGGAAAAGGAGCGACGCGGCGCTTCTAGCTGAAAACTAAAACTGTCAGCGTGCTGTTTCTTCAACAGGTTGAGGCTTTCGCACGAGAGGGAGTAATTGTTTCTTAGCCGAGCTAATTGCGTTTGCGGGAAACGCGGCTACAAATCTGGTCCGTTTTAAATTTGGAAAGCGTAACGCGAGGGCGGCTCGTTATTTTTTTTGAAGCGTTCAAAGAGAGGTGGATGGAGGTTCCGTAATGTTGCGCCGGTGCCGCGTTTCGCATCTGCATCCCGTGGAGAGCGAGAGCCCTGGCTGCGGAGAGAGCTGCGCTGGGACTTCCGTCTAATGGGTCTGTGCCAGGAGTTGTTCCCCCACGTACAGCTAGGGACATGATGTGCTCACCCCCCTCCCCCTCCCCCCTCTCCCCTCTCTCCCTTCTCCCGCACACGCACTTTCTCTCCATGCTTCCTCACGGTTGCTTGCCAGCCCAAAAATAACCCTTACCTCAGAGGGCCGCTTGTTGAAATGTTTATTGAATGTCTCTCTCTCTCCCTCTCCCCCCCTCCCCTCCCTCCACTTCTTCTCGCTGCCCGTCCCTCGTTCCCTCTCTCCCCGCATTCTTGTTCTCTCATGTGTAAACATGTGTGCGATCCAAGCCCACCCTGCACTGCTTTGGCGGTGAATGTCGCCGTGCCCTACTGCCTTATTGCTCCGACCGTCTTCACAGATTCAGGGAGACGGTTAGATAGCGGTATATTGTTATCTGAAGTAATGTGCTGGATGTTGCTGTTCGGGGACCCGGGAAAACAACCGTGTTCTCCGTACTAGTACTAGTTGTGTTCCTTAGAGAATTAGACAATATATCACACCGGTGGTGCTTTGTCCAGGGGACCCATATGTGAGATGATTTGATGATGTGTTTTCTTTTTATATGGGATGTTTTAGTTTTAACACTAGATAAGAAGTAGTTATTGTTATTTATCGTCTAATACTTTAATTGTCCTCTTCGCTGGGGATCACGAGAACAACCGATAGGCCCGTCGTAAAACCCTAAAATGTGCCGTTACGGCCCCGATGTCCGTTTTCTAATTCATGTCCTTTAATCTGTTTCCCCTCAGCAACATCCCCAGCGTGGGCAGCGCCATGGACCAGGACTACAGCCAGACCTACACCCCTCAGACCCACACGCCCATCATGTCGAACAGCGCCCCACCGAGCAACAGCGGCGCGGGCATCCTCCCCTCGCCCGCCACCCCGCGCTTCTCCGCCCCCACGCCGCGCACGCCGCGCACCCCGCGCACGCCCCGCGGCCCCTCCAGCGTCCAGGGCTCGCTCAAGTACGAGAACTCGGACCTCTACTCACCAGCGTCCACCCCCTCCACCTGCCGGCCGCTCAACTCGGTCGAGCCGGCCACGGTGCCCTCGATCCCCGAGGCCCACAGCCTCTACGTCACCCTCATCCTCTCCGAGTCGGTCATGAACCTCTTCAAGGACTGCAACTTCGACAGCTGCTGCATCTGCGTGTGCAACATGAACATAAAAGGGGCCGACGTGGGCGTGTACCTGAGCGACCCCGTCGGCGAGGCGCAGGAGCTCTGCACCTGCGGCTTCAGCGCCGTGGTCAACCGGCGCTACGGGAACGGCTCGGGCCTCTTCCTGGAGGACGAGCTGGACATCATCGGCCGGGGCTCGGACGTCAGCAGGGAGGCGGAGAAGCGCTTCGAGGAGCTGCGGCTCTCGTCGCTGGAGAGAACGAGCGTCGGGAGGGGGGACCGCATCCCGGACGAGCTGATTCTGCTCCTGCAGGACCAGTGCACCAACCCCTTTTCGCCCATTTCGGTCCTGGACCATGACATTGTGACGCGGGGGCCGAGCGGGGTCCGCGTGCCCGCCTGTGTGAGGGTGGAGGAGAGGGACTACCACAGCGACTGCTACATGGCCTTGGAGCACGGCAGACAGTTCATGGACAACATGTCGGGTGGCAAGGTGGACGAGGCGCTGGTCAAGAGCACCTGTCTGCACCACTGGGCCAAACAAAATGGTGAGAAATGATTCAATCCACTGGAGAAAAAAAAATTCTAGTTTAGGTTGGTTTCTGATTGGGTTCGTCTTTAACTTCCTCCTTTCCTCATCTGTTCTTCAGCAGTGGACGTGAGCGCGCTGTGTTCTCAGGACGTGCTGCGGGTGCTGATGTCCCTCCAACCCGTACTACAGGACGCCATCCAGAAGAAGAGGACGGTGCGGTCGTGGGGCGTTCAGGGTCCCCTCACCTGGCAGCAGTTCCACAAGATGGCTGGACGGGGCTCTTACGGTAAAGCTGGGGAAATTTACACAGTTCTGACTGGGGCTTTGCTGCTGCTTTGTATAACTTGTATAGAACAGATACCGGTTAAACAGTGTTTTAGAATAAAGCTACAGAAAAGGTTTCTGTTCAACCAAAAAACTTTTGCACCCAAGATGTCAAATACTTGGTGTTGGGGTGCGTGCCGTATGGGATGTGTGTGTCTTGAGGTAGTAAAAGTCATAATGTTGTCAGATCAATAAGCAGCGCGGTCCCTGTGCTGTGGTCCAGATGTCAGCCCTGTTGGGAGAATCTGTCAGATCATTTAGTGAGGAGGGAGAGAGCTGACGACTTACATGTTAACACTACTCTTGTTTTATTCCATCTTACTTTGTGTCTCTTTCATCCACCCTTTGCTTTCCCTTAACACTTCTCCTGACTCCGCGTTATTCCCACAGGCACAGACGAGTCCCCGGAGCCTCTGCCCATTCCCACGTTCCTGGTGGGCTACGAGTATGATTTCGTGGTCCTGTCCCCGTTCGGTCTGCCATACTGGGAGAAACTGCTGCTGGATCCCTTTGGCTCCCAGCGCGACGTTGGCTACCTGGTTGTTTGTCCCGACAATGAGGCCTTGCTTAGTGGCGCCAAGAGCTTCTTCAGAGACCTCACTGCTGTTTACGAGGTATGCAAACCTTTCAGTGTCGGAGCTGTCTGTATACCTTATACCGTCATCTTATTCCTGATGGAATTGTTTTTCATTTTCTGCTAAACTGATTCACGAAGAGCATCAAGTATCAGCTGCAGCTGAACTCAACCCTCCATACTTTGACGGTTTTCATTGTGTCTATTTCTGCCTTTTTCGCAGTCATGTCGACTGGGGCAGCACCGGCCCATTTCCAAAGGCTACCCTGATGGCATAGTCCTCGTCGGTGGCAGCGGAGCCAAGAATCTTGTGGATCAGCCGGTCAGCGATTGGTTCCTCAAGGCCGCCAGCGGCAACAGCGACGCCTTCACCAAGCTCAAACTCTATGCACAAGTGTGTCGCCACAACCTCGGTACGTGTCATTTACACCGGCAAATTTCTAAATGAAAACGTCAGCGCAATCCCTGGTTCTGCCGGTGTTCAATGAGTTCTTCAGTCAGGTCTCACATTACTGAATTTCCACCTCTTGGCATAGTTGTCATTATAATATAGCCCGTGAAAAGACTATCTGGAGAGCCTTGACTGCTCGTAAGAAAGTGGAGCTTTAAAATGCCAAAGTATTGTGATCGGCGTAGGAGGATGTTGAATAAACCGAGTATCTTTTTTCTATGAGTTTTACCGAGCGCTCCCTGAATGTTTCAAGTGATTAATAAAAGTTGTATTTCTCTTTGACGCCTCAGCTCCATACCTCGCATCGCAGCCATTAGACAGCTCCCTCCTCACGCAGCCCAGTCCCGCGCCCTCGTCCAACCAGTCGTCGTCCGCGCAACTGTCGGGCTCCGGCGCCGTCGGCCAGCAGGGCTCGGCGAACGCCGCCGGCTCCTCCGTTCCCAACAACAACAACAACAGCAGCAGCAGCAACAGTGGGTCCGGAAACGGCTCTGCATCGTCCAACAGCCTTCTGACGTCGTCGGGCCAGCCTGGCGGCACAATACAGTCTGCCAAGCCAAACGCTTTCCCCGCATTCGGGAGCATGGGCAGCCAGGGCCAGGGAGGCGGCCCCCAGAGTGGACAGCTGGGACAGCAGGCTGGTACCCAGAATACTGCCACCTCAGGGGACAACTCCAGCAGCCAGGCGCAGGGGCCCGCAGAGCCTCCTGAAAGGTACAGCTAGAGCCCGAAACCTAGCCTCGAATGTGGCGCGGCCGTTGTGTACGAAGCTAAGAACTTGAGGTTGTGACTCTTGTTTGCGCGCTCCCCTCTTTCCGCAGCACTTTGGAACGAGAGAAGGTCGGCGTGCCCACCGACGGCGAGTCCCACGCCATCACGTACCCACCCGCCATCGTTGTTTACATTGTGGACCCCTTCAGCTACGAGGACGTTGACGACGGTCCCGGGCCGGTGCCGGCTCACTCCAGCGTGTGGACGCTGGGTTTACTACGCTGCTACCTTGAGATGCTTCAGTTCCTGCCCCCGCACATCCGCAACTCTATTTCTGTACAGGTGAGCGAACGTCCCGTAGGAGAGCTCCATTTACACTGCCGACCGTTTGATTTCATTCTCACGACTGGAACCACTTAAGGTGCGTTCGGGGTGTCTGTGTCAGTCCCCCCCTCAGTGGTTAACGGCTCGTCCTCGGTGGCTGCTGAAATATCCTTCCTGCTTTTCCGTATGGTCAGATACGTCAACAGTTTAGCACAACCGAAGAGCGGCCACCTCACACCGAGCGCCTCGTGTTGAATCCACATTTCACCACTTTCATTAATCATCTGTGATGCGAAAACATACTTTCACACTGAACAAAATACTTTTGCTCAACTAAGTCCTCTTTTGTTTGCTAGTTTCATTATCAAGTAATTTTACAGCCCTGCGTACAGTACAAATACATACACTCTGTTTTATGTCGGCGCTGTAAAGAAGTATCTTTTAGCTTTCTATTATATGAACACATATAATAGGTACGGGGTCCCTACTTAACCTCTCCATCAGTTTGGGGGTCCTTTCCTGAAAAACACTGAAGACTCCTGGTGTAGAGAGAGTGTTAAAGTTTGTCTGTAACTTGTATTTCTATTTCATTTGTTTTGCCTCAGATTGTCCCGTGCCAGTACCTGCTGCAGCCAGTGCGAGGCGAAGACCGCCACGTCTACGCCCAGCACCTCAAATCCCTGGCGTTCTCCGTCTTCGCCCAGTGCCGACGGCCGCTCCCCACCTCCACCAACGTCAAGTCGCTGACGGGCTTCGGCCCGGGCTTGGCCATCGACACCGCTCTGAAGAGCCCGGAGGTAAACGCAAGCGCGGCCACTTCGCTGCGGCCGAACCGCTGCAATCGCTGCTGTGACATAATCTATCTGCAAGCCACAGGCTGATGTTAGCATGCAGCTGGAGTTCACCTCTTTAGCTGATAAGTAGCAGGTCCCCAGCTAGGTTCCTCCGTCCTCTGATCGATAGGCAAACAAAGAGAGGCCGACACCGCGGCCGCGCGGCAGAGTTTCATTTGCTTACAGCTTTCCAGCCAGACGTGAACCTGACCCGGTGTGACCCAGCCTCTAGTCCTGGCTTTGTTTGGTCTGCCGGTGGAAAGAAAGAAGGCAATGGGATAAAGAGGTTTAGCGCTAACCATTCTCGGTTTGTTTATTTGTTTTTTAGCTGGACCTGGACCAAAGGAACACGTAACCCTCTGCTTGAGAGCTTTCTTTCTATTATCTTGTTGGCTGACTCCCTGAGACCTTTATAATGGGATCTTGACTCCTGGTTTAGACGGGAGCCTATTCAGTTCACTTCATACCTTGCTGCAAACACAACCTTTCTCTTTACACACTAGCAAAGGTTGGACAGCAAAACTAGTATATGGATAGGACAACAGAAGAGGGACAGCAGCATTTATTTACATGTCTAAAATGCTTTAGCAGCAGCAGTTAGGATTAAAGATTGTATTTCTTGTGGCTCTTTTTTACTCGTATGTCTGAAGCAGTCCAATTTATTTTTGTTGTAAAAAAAAAAGATCGAACGCTCACCCCAGATCGTTTTTTTTCCTCCCCATCTGCAGAGACCGGAGTGTCTGCGTCTGTACACACCTCCGTTCATCCTGGCACCCGTGAAGGACAAGCAGACGGAGCTCGGGGAGACATTTGGAGAGGCGTCGCAGAAATACAACGTGCTGTTCGTGGGATACTGTTTGTCCCACGACCAGCGGTGGCTTCTGGCCACCTGCACTGACCTGTACGGGGAACTCCTGGAGACCTGCATCATCAACATCGACGTGCCCAACAGGTGAGATTCATCCACATCCGCAAACAGCCACCGGAGCTCCTTTGAATAGATTTTTCAATTTTCTGTTTTATTCGTCTGAATATGAAACACTAAAAGCGCTCATGCCAGTCGGGGTTTTAGAGCGGTTTGACATCCTCCTGCACAGACTCAACGAATGACTGCGACCTTGCAAACGGTCCGAATCAGCTATTGATGACCCTCCAAATGTGTCTGCTTTAAATCCACGCCGCAACACCCGCGTCTCCTCTCGCAGCAGCTGTCAGACGATAGCCTGGCGTAGCCAGACTTTGGAATTTGAGTGTGGTAACGTCTCAACCAATGCACAGAAAAAAACACCTCTGTGTCCTGCAACTAATCAGAGCCACAAAGTGTGTGACATTAAATGTTAATTGTTCGTCCTCTAAAGTTTCATCGCTGTCAGTATCTTTTAAATGCGACTCTAAAAAGCTCAGTCGTCTGATGACAGCCACGTCTTTGTAAATAAATTCAACCCAACAGCGCTCGGATGACAAAGGCCCTCGCAAACCATTTAAAATGGAGCAGCAGATCTTTCCCGGAGCGTGGTTCATATGACATTTTGTGTTGAAATATGAGGCACGAGACTGTTAGCGGAGCACACATTTCCTGAGAAGAGCTTCTCGTGAACGGCTCAATATCTGAAACCCCCTCTGATTAGTGACTGAACTCACTTGCGTTACACCTCGAAGAGGAGTTTTGACGTGTCCGTGTGATCCGCAGGCCGCGGAGGAAAAAGGGCTCGGTTCGGCGGCTCGGCCTGCAGAAGCTGTGGGATTGGTGCTTGGGACTCGTGCAGATGACATCGGTTCCCTGGAGGGTGGTGATTGGCCGACTGGGCAGGATAGGACACGGAGAGTTAAAAGGTAAGGAGGGCCGTCATGCTAAAACGCCTTTTCACGGTCTGCGCGGCGGAACATTCAAGCGTTTGTGAACCCCCGTGTAACTTGTTCAGTCATCCGTGCATCTCTCCTCTCTCAATGCCTCAGACTGGAGCATTCTGCTGAGCAGGAGAAACCTCCAGTCGCTCAGTCGGCGTCTGAAGGAAATGTGTCGAATGTGCGGCATCTCCGCCTCCGACACCCCCAGCATCCTCAGCGTGTGCTTGGTTGCCATGGAGCCGCAGGGATCCTTTATCATCATGCCAGGTACAATGCGTGCACAGGAGCAACATTATAAATACTCCCGGTATCTGTTTTAACTTCTTATCTGAGCGACGTTACCCCGCCCACAAATGTAACACTGGTGTGTATTTGTGTGTGTGTGTGCGTGCGTGCGTGCGTGTGTGTGGCATGATGGATGGCAGCGACATATCACAATCCGTGTCCTCTCCTTGTCCAGAGCAGATTGATGGCAGGGAAGACCGTGTACCTTTCGCTCATAAAGCACTACCTCTCAGATGCCCATTGATCTCAATGCAGCTTGATGGAGAGCCAGATCAATGGGTTTATTTTGGGAAACGAGTGGGGGCTTGTCAGCGCATCATACCGGGATTGTGTTGAGCTATGCTGCGCTGAGGACATCTCCTTTTTTTTTTTTAAATAAAAAAAATAAAAAATAAAAAAAAGACAACCTCCGAGCTGGAGGAGATTAGCAAGGCAGCGTTAGCCTCAGATGACTATGACGACGAAAGGGGGCTGGCACCAAACCGAACAGCTGTTCTGACATTTTAAATGGAGTTTGTTACATGACGAACATAAGGGAAACATTTTGAAATACATTTTTAAACCACTGCGAGTTAAGCTTATCCAATCAATTCAACCAGTGTTATAAAAAAAAAAAAAGTAAGGCGTGCATTAATATTTAAACAGTCATTTCTTACACTTTGAATGGTATACTTGAAAGGAGGTCTACTTTAGTCAGTTAAAGCTTTAATTTGCTCTTCGGTGGAAGATGTTGCATATTAATAACGTACTCATTATTATTATATAGCGATGGAATTAAACTGATTGAAACCAGTGCAATGTGCAGAATTTTCTCTCTGCTCTGTATTGACCCTCTCTCCTCCCTCTGCGTCCCGTCAGACTCCGTGTCGACGGGCTCGGTGTTCGGCCGCAGCACCACCTTGAACATGCAGACGTCCCAGCTCAGCACCCCGCAGGACACCTCCTGCACCCACATCCTGGTCTTCCCCACCTCCGCCTTCGTCCAAGTCGCCAGCTCCAATTACACCAACATTGACCCCAACATCGACATCCTCAACGCCAGTCAGTGGAGTTTCCTACGTTTGTCTTGCAGTCATTCCCCGGGTCATCCTATTTCACCCGTGCAGTCGGTTTACAAAGTTGTGTAGCCTGTGTTGTAGCGGCGTGTCCTTGGGTGCATAATCCACCCACGGGAAACTTGAGTCTTCAGCTTTTTACCTTTGTGAAAAATACATTTATTGCCAGAAGTGTACAGCATTCGTCACATTATGCAGGGAAGTGAATGGCGTACTCGATCAGTAACGGCATTGTAAGGAAGTCATTTGCCTCACAAATAGATGTCATATCTCAACGTACAGGAAAGGTCTTTTAACTGCTTTCCACTCAATCAGTTGCCGACCTAACGTGTTATTCTCCCGCTCAGATGGGTCCGATGCTATTGGGATCTTTGACCTGCTGGACCAAGAGAACGAGTTAGTGGACCCAGACATCATCAACATCTCACCCACCACTTCTCCAGTCCACTCCCCTGGCTCTCATTACCACCACGGAGGCGATGGCAGTAAGGTGAGCCAAACTGCACTCGCACGCGTGTCACACGGGCTTTAACGCGACAGCACGAGTCACTTCGCACGCAAACGAAGCTAATGCTCAGTCTCCGCTGTGTTGAAGGGCCAGAGCACAGATCGGATGGAGTCTCACGAAGAAGTCCCCAACCTCCTGCAGCAGCCCCTGGCACTTGGCTACTTTGTCTCCACGGCCAAAGCCGGCCCTCTACCCGACTGGTTCTGGTCAGCCTGTCCGCAGGCTCAGAACCAGTGTCCACTCTTCCTCAAGGTACTGCACTCGGCCTCTCTCGCACACACTTTTAACTTACTTTTCTATGATTTGATACTCACCGTCGAGTGTTGAAGGGGAATCGATCAGTCCTCCCCAACGGCATCAGTCGCTCCTGCTTCTTGACTTAAAATGAGCCTTATGTTACGTATTATTTGAATAACTGTTCCATAAAGCACTTATATGTTCCACGGCTGTTTGACATCCCATCATGTTTACAGCCTATAGTTGTGTCACTTTGATTGTCTATAAATGTGTAGTCGGTTTTCTGTTCACATCTATTACACAGCCGTCAGTTTTCAATCGCTACTCCTTTTCTGGGGGGAGTTCATCCACAGCTCTGTCTGAGAAAAGGTGTTGAATGTCGTCCGTAATGTAAACTCCCTTAAAGGCGAGAGGCTGGGAGTCATGCAAAATTTGTTCTGTGACTGGACGGGTTAAAGGAATAATTTGGAAAATACACTTCTCAAGACTTAGAAGAGAAGATAAATACAAATCTCTGATTATGAATCACAAGCTGGTATGAGTGTCTCCTGATTTCCTCGAATCTCGCTGACTCCAGGAAGTCACTGCTCCCGGGACAAAGTCCAGCTCCCCATAAAACCACTACTGTGTTCAGAAATGCAGTGAAGATGTAAGCTGTCAATGAAGTGTAAATCACTTGTGTGTTTGTGATCATACCTTCCTTCCTTCCTTCCTTCCTTCCTTCCTTCCTTCCTTCCTTCCTTCTGTGTTATGGAAAAAATGAAAATAAACTGTGTATCTGACGTGCAGCGATACCCCTTGCGTCGGGAACTGGCTGCAGACCCACTGCTGCTATCGCTGCCGTGAAAAGGGCTGTAATTATTTAGATGAGATGTAATAAAAGGTTGACAACGTCACTGTAATGCCTTTGACACCGACTCTTTCCATGCGCTCCCTCTTTTAGGCCTCTTTGCACCTCCATGTGTCTTCAGTGCAATCAGATGAACTACTGCACAGCAAACACTCCCATCCCCTTGACTCCAATCAGACCTCAGATGTACTCAGGTAAACAACACCAGAACACATTCCGCCTCGAGTCAAGTGCACAAATTACTATCGCCACCCTGCTGATTGTGTTTCCAGGGTGAGCTTTTCTATGTGCGTGCTTTCATTTCAGACTGAAGTTGTTTTTGTGCATTGTGACGACAGCATAAATTTTTTTTTTTGTATATTTGTTAATTATAGCCCAGGATGGGGCCATCACTTTATCGGTCTATTAATAACTCTGCCCACAAGACTTGACTACATTTATCTATGTGCCTGGACAGATATGTGCTGGAGCAGTACAACGCCCTCTCCTGGCTGACGTGTGACCCGGCTACGCAGGACAGACGATCATGTCTACCTATTCACTTTGTGGTGCTCAACCAGATGTACAACTTCATCATGAACATGTTGTAGCCAACGGCCCCGTTACAGGAGGGGATGCGGGGGAAACATTTCAGAGAAGAGGAAAGTCCGAAGCGCGTTTCGTCTAGAACTACAGAGCTGGATCCTGCACGGAGATGGAGTTATAGGGCTGTTCAAAGCCTCGTCGGTCCCGCCCCAACCCCCCACCTCCCCCTGCCCCTCCATGGCTGTTACTTGTTGAGACTGTCCTGTCCCTGTGATTTAAAGACATAAACATAGAGACAATGGAATAAAATAAGGGGGGAAAACTGAAGTTGACTCGCAATTAATGAACGTGAGAGACTGACAGATTGGCTGTCATGGTATGTAGCGTGGCAGCGCAGTCACTGGCCAGTCTGTATCGGAGAGAATTCTATCTGTAAAGTTATTGGAAGAAAAGGGACATATTTGATCAAGGAAAAAAGAAACTAAAGAATGGCTCTTTGGTTTTAAAACATGAAATTCATTTTTATTCCTTTGGATGAAATAGTATCCAAATGAAATGCCTGCATCTATCTTATTTATTGTAAGTTTTTAAATGTATAATTTGTCTTATTTCTTAACCTTTTATATATAAAAAATGGAGAAGGTTTATATCACCTTCCTGCTTTAAAGCAATTGGTCTGAGATATATGTAATCGTCTTAATTAATAAAACAACCAGGAAAAATCCCATAAAAATTAAATAAAGTCCCAGTAGGTCGCTTTTAGAGTATTATTTTTTGTAATGGAGACAGAATATTTGTATTGTCACAATGTACAGAAGAATTGGAGTGGAGAATTATGTTTCATGCCTTTGAGCATGAAGGACTTACAGCAAAGCTGTAGCTACAGAGGTCTTGTACAGCAATGAACTTCACTGTGTTCAAATAAAGAGGTACATTGTTGTATATAGTATTTTATACCACACATTTAGACACAAAAACCAAACGGCAATATATATATAAATAATTATATATGAAGGCCATGCCAGCAGTTGGTGGTGTGGCTTCTGTTTTAGGAATAAAGTGCGTCAACTTATTTCCCTGTGCTTGTGTTTATTGCTTTGGGGGGAGGGGGAGTGGCCGTGTGCAAATAGGGCGCCAATAGTGGAGTGGAGGTAGAACCATTGGCATCTCTTGGAAGTGGCTGACCTCAGGTTTGACTTTTTTTTTTTTTTTTTTTTTAAAGAACAGAGATAGGGTGTGAGAACAGCTGGCAGACGTGCAGTGACCTTCCCAGCACTTCCCTTTAGTTCACTGTACCTCTGCTCACTGATTGGCTGAGGTCCGGCTGTTTTGGCACCACTTCTGATTGGTTACGGATACATTTAGACCAAACCCATTTTACTTTACTGTGAAAGTAAATGTGTGGTGTAAATGGACTTTAACCAGCTACGGATGGTTGCCCCAGCAGACATGCAGTGTTTGTGCAAAGAGGACGATGTACTGTCTGGATTTCTCCTCTCCTGAGGGAAACTGTACATTGACTATACATCCATTGATATTTCTCTTTGTCTTGCATTGTTTTACCAACTTGGCTTTGAAATTTGACCATCGGTATGTATTTGGTCTTTTGAGTGTAGATAAATACATTTAAATAAACCTCTAAAAATTAATTTTGCCATGTTTTCTTTTTGGAGAATCATGGTCGCTTGCAGTGGCCGTCTGCTTCTACTGTACGCTAGGTTAGCACTGTTGCCGAGCAGAGGAAACCGAGCGCTGACTGAAGTCACCCCGCATAACAATTTGAGTCAGATATCTTACTTGTAAATTGCTGAATTGGCCCAGGGTGGTGTAGTCGCAGCTGGCAGTTTATTCTTTTTGAAAGATGTTCTGCATCTCCTCTCTCCGTCTGCAGCGTTTGAATAAACGGAGGTCACGCTCTGTTTTCCTTCATTTCCCTGCAGCTGCTGTCAGAGTGCCCTTGAAGATGTAGTGGAATTTACACTGACATTGTGTCAAGGACCGGGTAGGTAAAAACGTCTACAACATTCGAGAGAGGCTTCTAAATGTAAGTGTGCCTAGCCCATTTTAGGGGTGCTCAAGCAACAATTGGGGGGAAACAAAAAACGAAAAGAACATTTTCGTTTTTTTACTCCAACAAAAAACTAAATAAAAAAATAGATAAAAAAATTATTTGGTTCAAAGATTTGTCTATGATAACTAAGATTACCAAAACAAAAAAAACAGCACAATAGTAGAAGTGATGAGTTTAAGCATAGAAAGGAGGGCCTGCTAAGAGTCTGCAGGATCCAAAAGGAGACACAAATAGATTGGTGATGTCTTTTAGGCAGGGTTGCATATCTTTAGCAACCGTAATATCTTGAAGTTTGTTTTGCACTTAATGTTCTTCTACTTCATCGTTTCATTTAAATGCAATTTTCTTTATTCCTTTAACCAAATGGTTGCTTTGTGACACAGTAGTTTGCTTCTAACTTTCTAAATTCAACCACAACCCCGAGGCATTCAGTCAAAATTAATAAATTTTATATTGAAATAGTTTGCAGCTTAATCAGGAATAAAAATCAAGGCCTATCTAACATATGATCTTGAAAGTGGGAGTGCAGGCTGTCATCATCGGAGATGGTGCAGGAATAATCTACAAATGTCAAGTTCTGAAGGCTATTATTTATCCTCTTCTTCACAAGTTTCCACACAGCTAATTAATATTGTCGCTAACGGAAGCGCGGTGGCTCTTATTATAAGTAACCAGACTGAAATAAGATTTCCGCGCTGCCTACCTGCGCTGTTAATCGGTGTCAAGCCCACTTCGCTGAGGGCTGGACCACGGGATCGTTGTGCCTCCAGGCGCTGTCAGTGTGAGTCAGTCAGCGCTGCTCCACGGCTCTGACAACACCACTTGCCTCACTCCCACACTGACACCGTATCCCCTGTAGGAGACGATAAGCGGAAATTACAATAAGCAGGACGTGAGATATATAGAGCTTTAGACATCACCATAAACCTACCGGCGTGAGCTGGGACAAGCTTCCTCCTCCCTGTCACTGGCCTACGACTCTCCCCCCGTAACGATAGGCTGTGCGGGCTGGAGGCGCACAACACAGTCCGAGGTCTGAAGGCCTCGACGCTGAATGCTTGGTTAGAGGCTCACAATCATCCCAATAAGTGAGGTAAGGGCATTCTTAATGGACAATTGTATTCAAGGTTTTAGACGGCTGAGACGGACCAGACTGCACGCGCGAGTATTGTCTTCTAGCTTAGCCTTAGCTGCTAGTAGCACAGCTAGTAGCATAGCATGCTAAGAGTTTGCTACATTGACTGTGTTTTAAAATGTACAAATGTACGAACATAAAACATTATGAATGCAACTGTTGAATTGAGATAACGTAGGGGCCGCGGCCAAGAAAATGCCACGTCAGTTTAAGTTATGTGGAGTTTTTGCAGTAGAAGCTAATATTAGCGTTATCTGCGGTAGCCAGCTTTTGCCTTGTTTAGTTAGCACTGTGGCTATTAAAAACGCTAACTTCAATATGATGTTTCCAGCACCTCTTGACAAGTTCACTAACAACACATGACTGCGGACCACACATTAACAGCTGTTAGCCTTAAAACGTGTAGAAATTAATATAACATTAAGCGTTGACTCAAGAATACTGAATGAATGAATACATCTGAACTCATGGCTTTGTGAAGTTGTGTTTAGTTTGTCATGACCACACTAGTCTGTCCTCTGCATTATCTGTGTCTGCTCTCTGAACGGTCTTTGCCTGTTCAAGGTTTAGGGACAGAGAGATGGCAGACAGCACGGGGCTGCAGTTTGTCAGCTCCTATGCGTTCGAAGCCATGCAGAAGGTGGACGTGGTGCGGCTGGCTGCCCTGAGTGACCCGGAGCTGAGGCTGCTGCTGCCCTGCCTGGTGAGGATGGCTCTGTGTGCTCCTGCAGACCAGAGCGAGTCCTGGGCACAGGACAAGAAGCTTATCCTCCGCCTGCTGTCTGGGGTGGAAGCTGTCAACTCCATTGTAGCGCTTTTGTCCGTGGACTTTCACGCCTTGGAGCAGGACGCGCGGAAGGAGCAGCAGCTCAGGTACGGCTGGCACTCACATGGTAACATGATTATGGCTACGGGCTGACGAAAGATAGAATCCACAGCATCATACATACATGAATACGTACACTGCTTTCTTCATAGATATTTTCCAAACCTATGCTGGGGCTTCTTTGTAGCAGTATTCACAGTATGCTCTGTCTTCTTGCCAGGCACAAGGCAGGTGGCTCTAATGGAGAAAGCATCCTGGTGTCACAGCTGCAGCATGGCCTGACCCTGGAGTTTGAACACAGCGATCCCCTCAGGAGACTCCGTCTGACCCTCAGCGAGCTGTTGGCTATCATGAATAAGGTATAGTTACAGCTTCCCACATAAATCATTGACACCACAGGACACTGACGGTGATGTTTTCGGATTTCTGACCAATGATGATTCTAAATAAACATACAATAATAAGTAATTTCTGAAACCCGGATGCCTTACAGATGAAAATATCTGTATAACTAGTGTTGTGGAAAGGTTGCTAAGGCACCGTGGACAAACATCAGACCTGCAATTTGTCATCCAGAGGAAGCACTCATCACCAATAATGTAGCTAGGTCAGTTGTCAGAGCGCAGTGCTGTTTCCAGGGAGGATACTATTTGTAGAACAAGATTGAAAGATGGGTCAGGTTTAACTTTTTTTATGTAACTTACTAAGTATCTCTTATTGACTCGTTTAATTATTTTTTGTACAGGTGCTTTACATTAAAAATTATGGTGAGAGTTTTTTGTTTTACTCCTAAACGGGGTGAGAATTATTTTAAATATAAAGATATATTTAGGAGTGAATGCTATAGTCTAATTTAATGAGGAGGCATTATATGTATCTTACTTGAAGAAATTAGTCCACGTGAATGTGTATTTCTTTGATTTTTCATCTAAGCACCAGTCTCTATCTGAAACTACAAATTTTTGGACAGCTGCTCTCACATTGACTGAAATTTGATGTTCCTCTGCACTGCTATTACCCTTCAGTAGTGTAATCTGCATCTAATAGGATGACTTGGATGATTGACCCACGCAATCTGTGTCCCGTTCCCCTGTTCCTTCTCAGGTGGTGGACTCTAATGGAGAGTTTTTCTTAAAGTCTTCTGAACTCTTTGAAAGCCCCGTGTACTTGGAGGAGGTCGCAGATGTTCTCTGCATTTTACAAGCAGGTACGCAACTCCGTTAATGTTCTGTGTCGTTTTACCTACAGGTGCTTTACAATGGGAACTTGATAGTTTGTTGGCCGCCTTTCAGATAATGTGTAATGTGGAACGTGACTTTGTGCGACAGAGTGTTGGGACTTTAAACCCAGACGAGAAAACGAACTTTAACTCGAGACTGCTGCTGTGGGGCGAATGAAACACATTCTGGAATGAGTTTATTTGAGTTGACAACAACAGTTTGTCACCAAAAAAACCCACCTGTAAGATTTTATGGTTTAGATTTATGATTTCTTTATGGTCATTTTATCATATGCATTGCTTCCCAACAAAAAGAGTGCATAAATTAATTTAAAAGTTAACTTAAAGGAAATAATAATAATTAAGAAAATCATTCTGCATCTACATTAGAGCATCACAAATGAAAATGTGACCAATATTTAGAGGGAAGTATTAGCATGTAGTGTGACTTGTCTTTAGTTTGCATTGTAGTTAGCCTGGCGTTGCCACAGTCGGCTCGTAACAGAATATGAGTTTGGTGATACGTCATTTGTATTTCGTTATGACGCCTGTTTCAGCCCGTGCAGAGGAGACGAATATCTCTGCACACGACCCGTCAGAGCCATTTAGTGGTAAACAGATTCAACTCCACAACTCTGTGTAGACATGTGTGACTACGCGGCTGTTTCTCTGTTTCTGTCCACCACATAAACCCAGCTCATTAGATTAACCTTCCAGATCTTTGCCAGAGCACAGTCAGTTCCCAACAGAGTGACTCCAGACCAGATTTCTACTAAAAGGAATTTGTGTGCGGGAAAAGTCGAGCTGGCTTCACTGGAGTAGAATTTGGAGCAGTAAGATAGACGGAGACTGTAATTGTCATTTATCACACAACCGTGATTAAAGAGATGCGACTCGTGCGATCTTTCTTTGCACGGCGCATTTGCTGTCACCTGTTGATCTACTATGTTTAACGCGGTAAATATCTCATTATTCTCACAGCAAACTGTTATAAACCGTCTGCACCCATCATTAGTTGTAAATAACACTTTGGCCTAATTGGCTACGTATCTTAAAATTTCTCTCTGCCATTGAGACTGAGAACAAAGATCAACACGTCCTCTCAGCTGAAGTACCTTTTCAGTTAATTAGAAAGAGTTAGAGAGACAGATGAGTGTATGAATGATGCCGCGGGGCTGACAGCCAGTTTATTGTAAAATACTCCAAACAGGGAAGGTCATGCCTCATTGAATCTATTCAAATAGGTTTTGGAGCTTAATGAGTAGCAGCCTTATAAAATGGAGTAATCAAGATGTGACTGAAGTGTAGACTTTCAGCTTTCAGGGGTTTTAAAAAAAATAATAATAGTCATCTTTTTCACAGTCAAGGCCAACTGCTTCTTTGGTGTTTCATGACAAATTAAAGAGACAAAAGAATTGAAACGTTATATCCCAAACGGCTACTAAAGCCACAGTCTACTGCTGCTGATGCATTAATTACATCAAATATAAAGTCGTAGTAGTATCTTAGAAAAAAAAAAATTCCGTCTCTGCAAACTACAGCCACCCTGAAACTGTCTCAAGTGTGTTTACCTTGTCTTTGTCGTAGAGCTGCCTTCTTTGCTGCCCATCGTGGACGTGGCGGAGGCCTTGCTTCACGTCCGCAACGGAGATTGGTTTCTGTGTCTGCTGGTCGCCAACGTTCCCGACAGCTTCAACGAAGGTAATTCATCTGTCTCGCATCGCTGCACACGCCGTCAGCAGCCGACGTTAAGACCGAGCGGCTGGTTAATTGGCGGTAGTCGTTTCGTATGGTTCGTCGGTGCGGCTGCTTTACACGCGTTCCGCGGTGGCTCCATTATAGTCGTAGGGAGGCAGTTATTGAGTCGCCACCATGTGTTCTTTTTCTGACTTTATCTTTTTCGCCCTCTTAATTCTAGCCTTGCCACTGGCCCAAGGGTGCGTGCGTTTGTCTGTGATTGATGATGAACATTATTGTGTGGCTCCGACTCACAGAGAGTGCTGTGTCTGCTTTGAGAGTCGCATTAGAAGAAAATGCCTCCAATGTCTCCTTAGCACACAGAGGGTCAGAACTAAGTCGCTGCTGTGTGTGTGTGTGTGTGTGTTACATTGCAGTCAACATCAAGGAATCCTTTTGCCTTTGTTACTGGAAAAGACTCGTTTTATTGAATTGAAAGTGAAATAAACAGATCTAAGGGTGAAATGTGGGAAATGGTTCTGTCTCGAAGCATCAGGGTCTATTATGCTGAACGCCAGCCAGTAAGCAGACCTAACTCCACCGGCTCTTTTATGGCGTATGAAATTGTCCAGAACTAGATGAGATGGAAACTAATAAAATTTGAGAACATTAAGTAGTTTCAGGCGGCCATAAACATTTGAGTTTTTAATGTGTCGTATTGTGGATAAGTGCAGGGAAAATGAGATAATATGAGGAAATGCTATCCTTTCATGTCAAATTAATAGACCATTTAATGGTCTACACATGTCCTGTGTAAATTCAACATACGTTGTATGTTGAATTTACACAGGACACGGCTGCAGCATTGGAGAAATGACACTAACATTTGTGGGTGTTTAAATGTTCCCGTCTTTTGTTGCAGTTTGCAGAGGTCTGATCAAGAACGGAGAGCGTCAGGATGAGGAGAGTGTGGGTGGTCGGCGCAGGACTGAAGCCCTCAGGCAGCTATGTCAGATGAACCCCTCACAAGCCCTCAACATCAGAGCTATGGTGGTCAGTTACACTATTGATATAATCGCATAACTCCACACTGGAGGTGGATTTGTACCGCGTCTATCTCCTGCTCTGTTTATTTCGCTTATGTTAATTATGCATCTGTAACCTTAAATGAATGCTTGTTAGCACATTTTTTGTCATCTCCTCTGTTGTTGTGATATACTCGCCTGAAAAAAATGTGTGTACTACAGCGCGGTCGTGTTTGCAGAAGCATGGGTATGTAAAATATTGAGGGTGATGGCAACGTAATTATTTACTGTTATGAGTCGACAGCTTCTCTAAAACGTTTACGTCTACATTTAAAGGAGCGTTGCAGACATATCACACATATTACCCACACAGAGTGGCTTTAACTATCATGGTCTTAGTAGATCATCATCACCCAAATACCTTCTAGAGCTCTAAATGATGGGTTTAGGTTGTTATTAGGAAGAGCTGTGAGTGGTGCCCACGTGAAACTGTCATGACTGGGGCCAACCAGATACTTTTAACTAGAGGAATGATTATTATTATTTTTTTCTTCCGATTAGCGGGACTCTGCCGACATGTTAATGGTGAGGAACTCAAGTGGTGAATGGAGATGAAACTTGTCTGACGTTAACTTCGTACATTCTCGATATTCTAAGACATGCTTGCAGCTAAAGTGAGGAGAAGTGCTACATTGAAAATGGTCCGGTCCGAAACAGTGTCCTGGCACAGCATTGTGAACACTGTGTGATCACATGCTGGTAAAATAAAAATTCATATAACAAAAAAAAAACACACAAACAGTATGAACCGATATTCCACCCATCCTATTTCAAACCATCTGTCTTCTCTGGCTAAAATGTATACCGTGTTGTCCTCCAACTGCATCTAAGTATCTGATTTTAACAGTCATCTCTACTTGATATAAATAGAATTGAGTTAAAATAAAAATGTAATTGAACGAAAGTTCCAAGCACCATCCACAGATGTCGTCACCCACCAGTCATTTACAACCTAAGAAGTCACTTGGATGTGTGAAACGTCTTCCATAAAAGCTCAACAAGTTCACTTGTCCAGTCACCATTAATGGATCAGTAGAGTACCAACAGCACCTGGCTTTAGCTTTGTTTTTGGACATACTATTGAGATGATGTGGTCTCAGTGGAAAATATGCTGCGTGTTGCACCTCTTTGTTTTGTTTGTACAATTTAAAAAAAAAAAAAAAAAAAAAAAATCTTAACAATTTAACCAACTAGCTAGTGATAGGTGGTGTTACACCACAAACTTTTTTCTGTACTCAAGTCACCTCACGAAGGTTAGTAAAAAAGAGGATTTTCTCTACACTGATTTATTTTGTGATACACTTTGTGATGCTGTCCCTGAGGGGAGGAATTTGTCTTCCCGCTTTCCCCTCCTCCTCCTCCTCCTCCTCCTCTGAAGGAGGTTACAGCACAAGGTCAGTTATCGAGCGAGGCCTCAGGAAGTAGCAGAAATTCATTGCCTCGCTGAATGATGCATCGGCAAGACTTAACTTGCCTGTATTTTGTGGTCTCAGACAATGGAGCTTAGTAATTAATGTAATCTTGAGCTGAAACTGGCTTTGTTTCAGGGACCAGTCAGACATGTTTGTTAGCGTTAAACATGTGGATCATATGTGCAGTATCTCAAGTAAAGTATGATGCTGTCATGCAAAGGTTATGCAAACGCCGACACCGATTATTCTGTGTATTTCCAGGTGGAGGAGTGTCATCTTCCTGGTCTCGGTGTGGCTCTTACTCTGGACTACAAACCAGACACAGCAGATGAGGCTGTCAGTCCCCTCGTCTCCTATGTCAGCGGGTTACTGCTGGGCACCAACAGCAAAGTCCGCACCTGGTTCAGCATGTTCATTCGCAACGGACAACAGGTAAGAGGCCAGGGTTCACTCTCTGATGTTGTTGAAACCTCTGGGGTCGTTTCTTTCTTTCGGGGTTTAGTCACTTTAAATACTCGTGAATCTACATGCTCTGAAAAATCCATCCAGAGCACGAATATATTAGTATCAGTGAACAACACAGAAAGGTATTACCTAAGTAGTGTTTTCTCCAGGATGGGGTCTTTGGGGAAGGAGGGAGGGAGAGATGATCTAACTAATGCAGGAGCAATAGGGCACAACACAAGGACAGTGTTGTTTGAGATGTGCAAAAATATTTCCAATTCGTTTTGAGACCATGGCAGAACAAATTAGACCCTGGCGGGCCGCCCTCGTATTAACATTGAATGGGAAACCTTGCAGTCCTTTGAATTAGTGACTTCTGGCCTTTCTTGCAGTTTATGGAGGGCAGATATGCTTTACAGTCCACCTCTCAGTGAAAATGTCAGTTTATGTTTCCCCTTTTAGAAAAGGTTACATGTTTAAGAAAATAAATCTTTCTTAACTGTGAGGGAAAAAGCCTCTCTGCAGCACCGGAGAAATTTAGTGAGACGTTTAATTCGCATTCAGAATTTTCCGAGTAGTATATTATAATTTGGATTTAAGCTCAGATAATTTATCGCCTGGTTGATGGTCAGCAGTATCTCCAAATGCCAAACTCTCACTGATTAGATTCCTAACGTTCACAGAGCAGGTGACTCATGCGTTTCCTTCGCTTTCTCTCTCTGAACCGCCAGCGTAAGAGGGAGAGCAGCTCGGTGCTGTGGCAGATGCGCAGGCAGCTGCTTCTGGAGCTGGTCGCCATCCTGCCACGCTCGCGCAGCACCCACGTGCCCAACGACGGCGGCATGGAAGAGGGAGGCGGCTCGGGGTACTCCGGCCTCAGAGAAGAGCACGTGGTGAAAGCCAGCGCTCTGCTCCGACTGTACTGTGCCCTCATGGGCATCGCAGGTCTCAGGTAGGTCCCAGAGGACTCAGTTACTAACTTGTGTGATCATGTATTTGATGCGTACTTAAATGCTTTTATTGTAATTTAACGCGATTCCTCTCCAGACCCACAGATGAGGAGGCGGAACAGTTGTTGCAGCTGATGACCAGCCGGCCTCCAGCCACTCCTGCTGGAGTTCGATTTGTCTCTCTGTCGTTCTGCAAGTTGCTGGCCTTCCCCACTCTGGTCAGGTACACGAAACGCCTCCTTTTAGACGTCTAGAGAAGTTCGGCATCACAAAACCAATCCAGCTACCAGTAATCTTGGGTTTTGATTTCCTGCCAATGTGCTTGCCCACCCAGAGCCCTCCCTGTGTGTGTTTTGGCATTCAGTCTCCTTTTTTTTTTTTTTATACGTGCAGTGAACATTATCCTCTTTGTGTGTTCGTGCAGCACTCCGGAGCAAGAGCAGCTGATGGTCATGTGGCTCAGTTGGATGATCAAAGAAGAGGAATACTTTGAGAGGTAGGGAGATCTCTTTATCCATACCGCTGCACGGAGAAAGTCTTTTAGTGTCTCTTAATTTGCACGGATCTTAATTTCATTGCCATCATAAACGTTCTATCAACAAGAGGCTGCTCTGAGTCATAAAATGACAATTAATAGTGTAAACCTCTAAAGAGATCATGTCAACATTTATGCTGATGTGTCAATACATCAGCCGTGATGGGAATACTGCTTTTACAGATGGAGTAACGATTTTATAATGTGACATTAGTCACAATGCTTAAGGAGTTTTAACATTTCATACATACTTATTCAATACATGATATGTAAACACGTAGCAAAAATAAAATGACTACATGAGTATTTTATGAGTTTTTTTAAATTATTAATTGGCTTGTTAGTGAAAATCAAATTTCTATGACCTGTTTTAATCAATTGTGGCAGCGCTCAATCAAAGTGTGTGCATATGTTTGTCTAAGGCAAAAGGAAGGTGTGTGTGGGCTGAGCCCGCCATAATGAGTTTCTTAAAATTCTGTCCTGCAAAATGCAGGATTAACGACGAGCCTAAATGCGTTTCCCATATGTGCGTGTCTTCCTTCTTACAGTGCTGCGGGCGTCTCTGCTTCTTTCGGAGAGATGCTATTACTGGTTGCCATGTATTTCCATAGCAACCAGCTCAGCTCCATTATTGAGTTGGTGTGCTCTACTTTGGGGATGAAGGTAAGGCGGAAGGTGGGAGGGAGGCAGTGATCAATACATCAGTCTGGCTCAAAAGCCACTGGCCCCACTTCCTCCACTGCAGCAGCGGTGGTGTATATATATAAAGACTATATCACTAATAAGAAAATCCACTCGGAGCGTACACATATCTGGAAAGACACTCCATACCCTGTGGCCAATTTGCTGTTTTATTACTTATTAAGTGCACTATTATTTCCTGCCTGTGTGCTAAGTAGTTTTCCTGTCTCCGTGTATTTTCCACTAAGATGTGTAATGTAATTGGATTTAGAGTCTGTTTATTTCCACCCCTAGGGCAATCCTCTCAATTCAGTGCTGTGCCTGCCATGTAGAATTTTTCTCATGAAATATGAAAGAAAGGAATTACAAAATACCAGTACATTTGCCTGTAGGTTGTTTGCACTCACAGTGAACTGACAACTTTCTTATGGTTATTTTTGGGTTGTTTAACTTTCTGCAGATTGCCATCAAACCCAGCTCTCTGAGCAAGATGAAGACCATCTTCACACAGGAGATCTTCACTGAGCAGGTAGGAGCAAGTCTGTTCTTCCTCAGGTGCATTTTCTTCTCAGAGTGATGAGGCAGCTTTCTTAATGATTTCAATGTTTAATTATTTAATGCGCTCGGCTTTTACCTTTTATCATCTTAACAGTTATTTCTCACCTCGAGAGCTAAATCTGGTTACGTTGTCCATTAGCTGCAATGACCCTGCAGTTTCCAAGTAAAGATATTTTCACTTAACCTGTGATTATGACTAAATGGTTCATCACAGTTATCATCAGGCCATTAGGAAAGATGTCTAATATCTTTCATGAACTGAGGTTTGTCTAAATTATAAATGTGATGGAGTTTGAAGATAATATTTTGTATAAGAATCTTAAAAAGCTTCTGGGTTTTGTTCTAATCTCTTTTGGCCGTTGAAGCATAAATTGTCTGCTCAACATACAGGTGCTGGCCAGTAAATTAGAATATCATCAAAAAGTTGAATTATTTCAGTAATTCCATTCAAAAGGTGAAACTTGTATACTGTATACTTTCCTTCCACACATAGTGATATATTTCAAGTGTTTATTCATTTTCATTTTTATTATTACAACTGACAGCTAATGAAAACACCAAATTCAGTATCTCAGAAAATTAGAATATTCTGAAAAGGCTCAATATAGAAGACACCTGGTGCCACACTAATCAGCTGATTAACTCAAAACGCCTGCAAAGGCCTTTAAAAGGTTCCTCAGTCTTGTTCTGAAGGCTCCACAATCATGGGGAAGACTTCTGACTTAACAGTTGTCCAAAAGACGACCATTGACACCTTGTACAAGGAGGGCAAGACACAAAAGTTGATTGCTAAAGAAGCTGGCTGTTCGCAGAGCTCTGTGTCCAAGCACATTAACAGACAGGCGAAGGGACGGAAAAAATGTGGTAGAAAAAAGTGTACAAGCTCTAGGGATAACTGCACCCTGCAGAGAATTGTGACGACAAACCCATTCAAAAATGTGGGGGAGATCCACAAAGAGTGGACTGCAGCTGGAGTCAGCGCTTCAAGAACCACCACGAAGAGACGCATGAAAGACATGGGATTCAGCTGTCGCATTCCGTGTGTCAAGCCACTCTTGAACAAGAAACAGCGTAAGAAGCGTCTCGCCTGGGCCAAGGACTGGACTGCTGCTGAGTGGTCCAAAGTTATGTTTTCTGATGAAAGCAAATTTTGCATTTCCTTTGGAAATCAAGGACCCAGAGTCTGGAGGAAGAGCGGAGAAGCACAGAATCCACGTTGCATGAGGTCCAGTGTAAAGTTTCCACCGTCAGTGATGGTGTGGGGTGCCATGTCATCTGCCGGTGTTGGCCCACTCTGTTTCCTGAGGTCCAAGGTCAATGCAGCTGTCTACCAGGAAGTTTTAGAGCACTTCATGCTTCCTGCTGCTGACCAACTTTATGGAGATGCAGATTTCACTTTTCAACAGGACTTGGCACCTGCACACAGTGCCAAAACCACCAGTACCTGGTTCAAGGACCATGGTATCCCTGTCCTTGATTGGCCAGCAAACTCGCCTGACCTTAACCCCATAGAAAATCTATGGGGTATTGTGAAGCGGAAGATGCAATGCGCTAGACCCAACAATGCAGAGGAGCTGAAGACGACTATCAGAGCAACCTGGGCTCTCATAACACCTGAGCAGTGCCACAGACTGATCGAGTCCATGCCACGCCGCATTAATGCAGTGATTGAGGCAAAAGGAGCCCCGACTAAGTATTGAGTGCTATACATGCGCATGCTTTTCATGTTCATTCTTTTCAGTTGGCCAACATTTCTAAAAAAAACATTTTTTTCATTGGCCTTTTCAGAATATTCTAATTTTCTGAGATACTGAATTTGGTGTTTTCATTAGCTGTCAGTTGTAATAATAAAAATGAAAATGAATAAACACTTGAAATATATCACTATGTGTGGAAGGAAAGTATACAGTATACAAGTTTCACCTTTTGAATGGAATTACTGAAATAATTCAACTTTTTGATGATATTCTAATTTACTGGCCAGCACCTGTATTCTTTCATTGTGCAGATCATAAACCTAATACTAATTGCTAGATTGATTATTATGTTATTGCACTGTTTTGTCTACTTTGTTCAGCACTTTGGTCAACATTTGTTTTAAATGTGCTGTGTAAACAAATTGACATTGCTGTATATTTGTATATGTTACATGGGAATTAATAACCAAGTTGTTTGAACAGTAAAGATAAAAATGAAGCAACGCATACAGATTTACAGAATAATTCTATAGTGTTCGTTTATTTGTACTAATCCTACATCTTGGTGTAAACTGGATATAATGATGAAAGTCTTGTTTGCATAGGGGCTGTTATTATTCTTTTCAAACCGTAGTGAAGCAATCACATACCGACAGCTTGAAAATCCAAAGGCGTTACGTCTTTCATGAGACGTAATGCGCCTCTACAATCTGCTGCATGGTTGCTGCATTGTTTCATGTTTATCATTTTTGGTGTTTAGGTGGTCACAGCCCATGCTGTGAGGGTCGCAGTGACCAACAACTTAAGTGCCAACATCACAGGATTCCTCCCCATTCACTGTATCTACCAGCTGCTCCGGAGTCGAGCCTTCACCAAGCACAAAGTGTCCATCAAGGTACGACTTTCACTGTGTGGCTCATTGTGACCGGATGACTCGCCGTCCACGTACACCTGTTAAACTAATTCAATTTCCTCTGCTTTCTCTGCTATCCTCGTGTGTACCTAACAGGATTGGATCTATCGCCAACTCTGCGAGACAACCACGCCGATCCACACCCAACTGATTCCCCTAATTGATGCCTACATCAACTCCATCCTCACTCCAGCTTCCAAAGCCAACCCGGAGGCCACCAACCAGCCCATCACTGAGCAGGAGATCCTCAATGTCTTCCAGAGCTCTGCTGGGGTGAGTCAGCCCTCGACCTTCACCGAGGTCTGAATCTGCTTCCAGAAAGTGAAATAGTAAACAGCACCGTATAATATTCACATCAGCAGATGTTCACATTTTGATGATATCCAATGTTATGTGTGAGAGTTTGAAGTCAGCATTTTATTTGATCTAACCTTAACACTCATCATCACAACCTCTTGTTGAGTTGAGTAATCAAAGTTACTACTTTGATTACATTTGCTCGTTTATTGGTTAAACACTTAGTATTGTTGGAATTCAGTGCATTCTGAACAATATATTGTCCATCTTCATCTTTAAAAACATGATTTCCACCCACATGAAATTATGGATTATTGTGGAGCCATATTAGCAAAAGAGTGAGTATGATGAGAATAACCTATAATGAGTTGCGGCACTATGAACACAACAAGTTTAGATTCTTTTAAATTCTTAAAGTGCTGCTGCAATAACACATTTTAGTATTGATGATAGCTGAAGTAACTTTAAAGTTAGAGTTGGATCTATATTTGAAATTCGCTGCCAAACTTAAGCGTTGCAGAGTTTTTTTTTTCTTTGCTGATGAGCTTTTTAAACGTATCTGCCTTCGCATTCGCTGCTGATACAAAGTTCTTGTTTTCCGGTTTTACACATTGCAGTTATTATTTCTTCTCTCTTATCTCTGTTGGATAGCAAGGGGACGGTAGTCGGGGAGGTCGACAGCGCTACTCCATCACCACCCAACTTCTCATCCTCTACTACATCCTGTCTTATGAAGAGAACCTGCTGGCCAGCACCAAACAACTAGGTACGTACAAGACAACAGCGATGTCCCAACAAAAACACAGCACGCTGCGTGGCTTCCCTCTGCTGTCGGCTCACTCGCTTTCTGTTTCGTTCCCTTTCTTTGCCCGTCTGAAATCATTTCCACTGAAGAATGTTTTGTATGTAAGGTGGAGGGATTTTGTCAGGCAGCAAGAAGAGAAAGGAATCTTTTGTCCTCTGTTAAGTTGTAGGAGACGCTCTCACTCTGGATGTGCAGTCATTCATCCTTTTCTCTCCTGGCACTGGATGTTGGCGGCTTCCTAGAGAATAAATGGAGGGCTGACAAAGAGCCAGGCACAATGGCTACAGGAGCAGAGCTAACTAGGACAGCTGTAGGTTAGATTGAGCATTAGCAGTTAGCCTAGTCAGTGTTTATTCTCTCCCATGACGAGCTCTCCGCTTGCCCTTCATTAAGCCAGATTTATGTGAGTGTTTATGCCCATCTCTTTAATTGCTCTGTTTACCCAAGTGCTCCCGCAGCCTTCAAGGATGGAGTAATGAAGCCCATCAGCAGTGGTAATGAACCCACGTCAATGAAAAATCACCTCTGTTTCTTTAACGCATCGGCACAGTGGCTCTGGTGTCCTTACACAACCAAATAAAACACTTATGCTCTCCCTTGTCCTTCTTTTGTTTTATGTTCTCACACTCTCCATTTACTGTTGTGCTGCCTGTGTGCTTCACTCACCCTTGTTTCTCTTCTTTTTTTTTTTTTTTTTAAGCCTTGATGCAAAGGAAACCAAAGTCCTACTCGGCAGCCTTGATGGACCAGATCCCCATTAAGTACTTGGTTACTCAAGCCCAGGGGCTGCAGCAAGAGCTCGGGGGTGAGATGTTTGTTTACACCTACATTTATTTGATTAATTAAGTGATAAAGGAACTGAAATAGGTTTTATGTCAAAAAATGCTAAATTGGTTTTGGTGTAAGCTAAAAATCGCTGTGCACCAATTTCCAGGTTTGCACTCTGCTTTGCTGAGGCTGCTCGCGACCAACTACCCCCACCTATGTCTGGTGGAGGACTGGGTGTGTGAGGAGGAGGTGACTGGTACCCTGCCCCTGCTGAGGAGGATGATGCTCCCCAGCAACACCTGCCGTTACACTCAGAGCCAGCTGCACCAGGGTGAGCAGGATGGGTTAACCTTGCTATGTATTTATCATTTAGAGCTGCCACGCCATTATGCTACATTGATTGTTAAGATGTAATTATAAGAATAATAATAGATAATATTATGCAAGTTATCAGTCACCAATCTATTAATTATCCCAGGACACAGGTTTGAGGAGGTGAGATGTCTTGTCTTAGGTGGTACAGGGAATTAATGCTAATATTTTACATTTAGAAGTAAAAGCTTTTTTCCAGCTGAAACCTGTTTTGGTTAGAGGACATTCAATTTAATTTAATACCTTTTCAAAGAATAGTAAACGGGATACTTATTCTCTTTTGCAAATTACAACTTGCACAACTTTTCCGTAGTACTGCTGGTAATAATGCTGAAAATGCATAGGGAACTATACAAAGTAATCAAACTTGACCCTTGAAATGAATCACTTGTGTAGTTCTGACCTTAACTTTTTTTGATAATTTTTTTCCCCTAACAAAATCTGCCCCTTTAAGGAATCTGTGGGTTAAAGTCAAGTGATAACACCACTGTAGTTTACCTATTTCTTTACTATTAAATCTAAACAAATAAGTTTTCAAAAAATTGCAGACATCTTGCCCCGTATACTTGATTTTTAGTTTGTACATCACGTCAGATGCGACAAAGATGTAAAAACTGTAGAGTTTGTTACGTGGGGCTAATTCGGGCGTTTGTTTCCCCCAGCCTTCCAGAAGTTGCCGTCCAGTAGTCCCAGGCTGATGCGGATCCTGGAGCGTTTAACGTTGCTTTCACCTGGAGACTTGATTCCTTATGCAGAGGCCCTGACAGCCAGCATGGCACTGCTGCTGGAGCCTGCTGTTCCTCGCCGCATCCTGCAGACCCTCAACAAGCTCTGGATGGGCCTCAACACTGTGATGCCCCGCAGGTACATGCTCTCGACATGCGCGGCTTTTGTGCTCAAATTATAGAAAACGCTACCGTGACATCCTTAAGTGAGTACACATCACAGTAATTACCATATTTAATTAGTTTACATTAAGGAATTTTGGGGTCTTTTGCTGAACTTTGCTCTTGGCTGCGGGTTAAATTTGTAATTGTTCACAGTATCGCTTTAGTAAAAGGTTAAAAGTAGTACTCTCTTCCGGGAATGTGTAAACTTGCTGGGTGACTCAGTAAATGGATTAGAGGAAGTCCTGTGGAGCTTGAGTTGTTGCCCTTAACTCCAGGCTGCTTGCTCAAAGATTGTTGTATGAATAGATCAGAGACGTTGAACTCTGTGGGCCTGTGTGAAACTCTCTGGATAGATGAGCAGGACGTTCTATCGATCCAAATGGGCCCTGTAACAAGAAGGGCTAAGGACAAGAAAACTGAGAGAAAACTCCATGAGGCACAGTTTTTTTTCCCTGCTCTCTCTCATATATTCACTGTTGGAGAAGGGATAGATGAGAGGGGGAACCTGGGAGGGGAGCAGTGTCCGATTTCACACAGATCTACTGATTGATGCTAGTGTGCAAGCTGTACGAAGGCTTGGAGCTCCAAGAGTATCCTGCTGGTTAGAGTTCAACATTGTTCTGATAAGAGGGACTGGGGGTGAAATGCTGCCAGGGTCTAATCTGTGAGTAAATCGAGTCATTACTCCCCCACTGAACTGAGTGCCACTTCATATTTTGGTCATATTTGCACAGTCGCCTTCCACGAATGGTTTACAGTGGATGTCGTATTTTGTTATCAGCAGTTTTGCTGATGTCCTTTCATGAAGCCGTGCCTCATGAACGCGGCGAAACATTAGACATTTCATTTTGCGATGATGCTCCAAAGCTGGGTGAATAAAATTATAGTCCAAGTCATGTTCTCAATGTCCTTCACTTTGTAAGTTATAACTTGTGTTTGTGTTTCAGATTGTGGGTGATGACAGTGAATGCCCTCCAACCTTCAGTGAAGCTGCTCAGGCAACAGAAGTACACGCAGAATGACCTCATGGTGGATCCTCTGATCGTGCTGCGCTGTGATCAGAGGGTATACAGGTAACTACAGATCTATGACATGTACACAGATAGCAGACATACACAGTCACAAAGTTTTTTTTTACCCCCAAAAGAATAGAAATGAACAGTTAGGATATGTGTCAGTTGACTTAAAAGTTGTGTTTTTTTGTTTGTGCCAGGTGTCCTCCTCTGATGGACATTGTCCTCCACATGTTGAACGGCTATCTGCTGGCCTCTAAAGCCTACCTGCAGTGCCACCTGAAGGAGACGGCTGACTTCGACCGTCAGAGCCAGACTGTCTCTAACTTAGGTGTACCTGGACAACCAGACACACCTGAGGTCACCAGGGAGGAGCTGAAAAATGCTCTTCTGGCTGCGCAGGTATTTTAACCACCATCTACTCTACATCTCTCTTTTTAAAGAAGACTCCGATCTTCATGTCATGGAGTTTTGGTGAATCATCAACACAAAAGTAACCCTGCATGGTAGAACAGTAAACCATGTGACAGATGTACCCTCGCTCATTGTAACCACCTGTTTCTGTCTCACTCCAGGACAGCGCAGCAGTCCAGATTCTCTTGGAGGTATGTCTGCCAACCTCCGAAGAGCAGCAGCTGGGGGCCACCACAGAGAGCCTGTTGAGGAGCAATCGGGGACCCATGCCAGGGAAATCAAAACAGGGGAGCCTGGGGCCGAGAGCCAGAGGGGGCTTGGAGGAAGCAGAGCCAGAGGGGGGTCTTCTCAGTGACTTGAGGGAGGTGCAATGTCTCATCTGCTGTCTGCTGCATCAGATGTTCATTGCCGACCCCAATATTGCCAAGTTGGTTCACTTTCAGGTAATGCCACGCGCAGGCTGGGAGCTGTACGGTGCCCGTCTACCTAACCTCCTTCCTTTCCTTCAAACTGTGCCGTCCTAAGTAATGTTATCATAGTAAGTGGATAATGCTGTGGTGTAAAAAAATACCTGAATGTTTCAAGAAGAGCCAAATCATGTTGACTCCGTTGGTGGCATCCGTAATATGTGACTGCAGCTTTCCCAGAAGTAGCCGCTGGCCATCAAACCAATCCTTCCTCTGTCACACTAATCCGTTCTTATTCACACTTTTAAGCAGAGGCCGCTGTGTGAACTTGTGTGTGTGACTCCTTGAATACATTCACTCTCTACTCCTCATTCCACTCTTATACTAATTTGATTATAAGCTTCATATTTCCTCTTATCTCCCTCTCTATCAGGGTTACCCTCAAGCTCTGCTGCCTCTAACAGTGGCAGGCATCCCCTCCATCCATATCTGCCTGGACTTCATCCCAGAGCTGCTGGCCCAGCCCCAGCTGGAAAAGCAGGTGAGGCCTCCAACCTCCCCTCCCCTCTGTCTTCTGGCTTTAAATCCTAGGGCTTGTGCCAGAGGCGCTCTTACACTGTTGTGCTTTTTAAAAGCAGCTCTACTTAGTGCTGTGTACTGAATCTTTGCATATTTGCAACATAACTACGTGGGTAAAACGTGTAGCTGTTTTGTTTTGTGTCTCCACAGATCTTTGCAATTCAATTGCTGTCGTACCTGTGCACCCAGTACGCTCTACCCAAGTCTCTGAGTGTAGCCAGGTTGGCCATCAGTGTCATGGGCACACTTCTAACAGGTCAGACAACATCTTCCTTGTCTTTATCTGCCTCTTCTTCCCAATCATTAGATATTCTACAGACTGACTGTATACTGGACGTCACAGTTTATCCTCCCTCAGTACGCCTTGATATTTTTATTCCTATATTTGGCTGCCACCGTCTGGCCTCTGGCTGTAGTGCACCATTCTGTCTCCATGACAAAAGTGTACAGTATGTTCCAGCCTATTAGTCACTGTACACAGCGCCTGCACAGCTCTTATGTATTGTCTAAGTGTGTGTGTGTGTGTGTTCTGCCTTGCAGTGCTGACTCGTGCCAAGCGTTTCTCCTTCTTCATGCCCACCCTGCC
This sequence comes from Mugil cephalus, assembly GCF_022458985.1. Taxonomy (NCBI): domain Eukaryota; kingdom Metazoa; phylum Chordata; class Actinopteri; order Mugiliformes; family Mugilidae; genus Mugil; species Mugil cephalus. The sequence goes on from NC_061784.1 coordinate 7,220,007, forward strand.
ATGTGTGGTGGCGTTTTGCCAGGCCTTCCCTCCACTCTACGATGATGTAGCCGCTCTCCTAGTACAAGTGGGCCAGGTTTGTGCTTCTGATGTGGCCACCAAAGCCAGGGACATTGACCCTCTTATCGCCCGTAAGTATAATCATTTGGGTGACTAGGAAGATATTTTGTATTCATTATATTAAGCTATTCATCAAAACACATGTATTGTGGCAGATCCATTTTACTGTTAAGTTCACCATTATCACCACTGAATGATTCTATTGTAGTCTAGATATAAATGGTTATAACACAATCTGTGATTGTCCAGAAAAGGCTACCAATACCAATTTAATCCGTATACATGCCTGCTGCCTGCCTGGATCAGGAATATTTAACTTTTATTGCCAGTCACTGTTCTGTTTACTTATTTTAACTTAGATATTTTCTAAAATCTGCAGATTGCAACATAACTTGTAGTAGTTCTCAGTCTTGCTAGAAGCACCATGAAAATGTCCCCTCAGCGTTTAACATGTTGTATTTTTGTGTCATTCCATACCCACTAGAGTTTGAAAAAATAATGCTTCTTTTAAAATAAAATTCTCATTTCTCAGTGGTTATACAGAGTATGAATATAGTATATTATTACGAATGTAAAACAAACAAACAACAAAAAAAATGGTGTAGATCACTTGGTACAATACTATAATGAATTGATAGTTAATCTGTTGGAAATAAGAAGACTTTGATTTTTTTTTCTCCCCAACACCAGGCTTACAGTATCTAAAGGAGAAGCCCCAGGAAGCCGTGGTTCCTGTTGGAGCCTCCTCTAAGCTGACGTTGCCCCAGAAGACAGCGGAGGAGCTGGGTGGAGCCGACCCAGACGTCCAGCTCTGCTACTGCATAGAGGCCACCTTCATGGACATTATCAGCTCCACCCTTCATGGACTATAAACCAGACAGACACATTCATACGGGAGGGGATGGACTTGACTTAAATAACTCCAAACACTGCCTCTGAAAGATGTTCACACCCATGAGGGGACTGCAGTCAGTAGAAATCCATTAAACTTCAGAAAATGGACTCTCATGCCATCTTTGTTAAGGGCTTTCAGGTAATGATAGGTTGTGGTTACTTTCATTCTGGGCACATGATGGGACATGTACGATATAGCCACTGTAGTCTTTTCTGTCTGAGCTGAAGATCTGAAAACCCCATTCTTCAACCCTCTGGCTCTGCTGAAAGTAAATAAATCACCATTTAAAGTTTATTTTGAAATTTCTGTTTATGTTCTCTGTTACAATTTGTAGAAAGTAAAATGCTGAAAATACTTAAATGGGTCCAACATTTTGACCCTTGTAGTCATATTTTTCTAAGGATTAAGTGCTGTGACAATATTTGTCAAAGTGGGGAAAAGAAGGAAAATGTCACCATTAAATCTGTAGATGTTTTTGTACTTTATTTGTTTGTAATAAAACAAAGGAAATATTTGACTGATGAAGTGTGTTCTGGACGTGGTTGTCATGGCCAAAGACGTGTTTCCGGGTTGTATACATGATCAATATCTCAGGAAGACATTGAAGCAATTCTTTAAGATTTTGGCACAAATGTTTAAAATGAACAGATTAGAGTTTGGTGGTCAAAGATCACTGTTAGAAGCCTGACTGCAGCTGAATTTAACACAAACGTCAAATTTACATTGAGTGAGGGAATTTTGTATCACAAAGATCAAACTTCCCTGTGACATGTTTGACAAAACATTTTTATGAAATCTACTCACGTTCATACAAATTGTTGTAGTAGAGGAGACCTGTAAGTGCAGGACGTTTATTCGTGTTTTATATTGTCCTATAAACTTTCAATTGTGACAAACCAAATCTGTTGACTGTGTTGGACGTATTTGCACAGTCAAGCTTCTGATCTACCCTTTTTTATTTAGTGGGTAAAATAAATTATCCCCAGGCTGCCGTCTGAAAAACAAAAATATATCAAAACGAGACAGTCTTTTGAACGGTTCTCATCCCATCACTGGTTTCTATCCTATCGGGCCAGGTTTAGTCTCGCGAGACGCGAATTTGCGCCAAATTCGATGTTTTCTCTCGTCACCTGTTCCAGTGCGCAGACTTCAACAGTAGGCACATAAACATAGAATGAAATACCCGTGGAAATATGTGTTATTTGTTTTTCTGTCGAGGTTATATTTTAAAACGTAGTTTCTGCGCCGAGCGACGTTTCGGTCACAGCTCCAGGTGAAAGGGTAAGTTAGCTTCAGCTAGCTCCGCTAGCACGCATTTTGGGGGATTGATTGTATTTACGGTACAAAGTGAAACATTGTGAATAAAGGTTTAACAAATTTACTGTGACACTGTGGACCGATATTTATAGACATATATGATTAACTGTAAGGTATTGCAGGCATTGTATAACTTGTATAACATCATGTCTCACTGGTACCCTCAGTATAACGGACACAATTCATTTGATTAGTTACACCTGGGCTTTTCCTGCCATGTTAAATTGGTCACTGAAAACCTTTTGTTTTTGGTATCATGTTCACTAGTCTTTCATTGCTGTTGTTTTCCTAAGTCCTACACTCACTCATTTGCTGGTTCCTGCTCAGTGTCGGTTATGGTATTTGGCCTCTGTTTAAATAATGGTGAGCAGCTGAGTCAATTTTGCAGGCTGTGCTTTATGATATTATATCATTGTATATTATGCAATTGAATTGGATTGCGTTGTATCGACACATGTTCCCATTGTTTTGATGATCAGTGGCCTAGACCAAATACACGAAACACTTTATAGTTTAATTCAGTCCAGTAACAGCACCTCCAAAATGATTGTACAGTTGAATTACCACCTTTATGACCCTGTTTCAGCATAAACTCGACATCATAACAGTCATGAAGGAGGTTATAGAGCTGGATTGTTATGTTAAATTGCATCCCTAGTGTACCGGTGTAGAAATGAACTGCATATGTTCATTTCTACACCAATCAGCCATCAAGTAAATATCATTGACATTCTTGCGACAATGCAATGTCCTCCATGAAAACTTTTACACCTGGCATTCATTTGGATGTTACTTAAACATTACCACCTGCCTAGACCAGACACCCCCACCCTATAGCAATGACACTCCTTGATGGCGTCAAATTTATAATCATACTGTGAATCCTTGGTGGTCCTCGGTTTCAGCTGTTACCTTACTGGGGCCAGGAAACTGTGGTGTGTTTCCAGAGATTTCTTTACATTCTGTAGAAAGCTGAGACATTTTTATGAAGATTATGTGAAAGTTCAGTGAACAAGATACACATCCTTAGACCTTTAAATTTACAACAACATAGTCCATTTGATGAAGTTCCTCCATTTCACTCCGGTCTTGGGGCCGTGTGCTCCAGATGTTGCCATTGACAGCCCTTATGTCTTCATCTCCTGCTCTGTGACTCTTCACCAGGTGGTTCTCGGTCTGCCTCTCTTCCTCTTGCCCTGTGGGATCCACATCTGCGCCTGTTTTGTGATTGATTTCTTTCTTCTGAATGTGTGGCCCATCCACTTCCATTTCCTCCTCCGGATTTGAATTTCTATGGTGAGTTCCCACAGGTTAGCGTTAGAGATGTTATTGGGCTAGTATATTCTCAGGAGGCATCTGAAACATTGGTTAATGAAGGTCTGCAGCCTATTGAGTATGATGATGGTGGTTTTCCAGGTTTCTGAGCCTCGTGCAAATTCAGTATTAGCTTGCATGTTAATGTTTCCTCAATAAATGAATATGAGGACATACAACTAAAATGCAATAAGGAAATACTTTTCTGAAAATCCTTATGTATGAGATGCATTTTCATTCTGTGATGGAAAATGAAAATGAATTGTATCTGAGGTAGACCATAAACCACTGACCAACCAGTTGTGCCCTCTTAGTCTTTTTTGATTTTCTGTAGTGGTTTTGCCAGCTGAGCCTTGCAGTGTACTGATTCAGAGCCTCTGAGTGCACCCATAAATAACTTGACGGTACAAAACAGTTGCTTTCTCACAGACTTTTTAAATTTCACTTCTCCTGAACAATAGAAAAGTACAAACGAACAGCTGCAAAAAAACAAAAAAAAAAACAAATGTCATGTTATGATCTATTGATCAATGTTAGACAACCAACATGAAATAAAAGACTGTACTGGAAACCCTCCAGAAATTAAATAGTAGATGTATCATTAGCTAAATATACACACATTATTCTCAATGTAAGTGTATGGAGTAGGAGTGGGTCATCTGTTCCACGCGAATATACACGACCATTACAACTGATAAATTAACCAGCGTTGAGGTAGTTTTTCTGAAGCAATATGTTCAATGGCCAAAAAAATGTGTAGGTAGTCGGTATTATCTTCTCGTATACTTCACCAGTAATTGTTTATGATGGTGATGCTAAAACCCAATGTATTTCAGATTACACTGGACGTCTCTTTCCAAAGTATCTGAATAAAACAACATGATGAGAAATCATGTCCATGATCAGCCAAAAATAGAAGAAGAAGGCCACATCTTCCGATATGTTTTCCCATATGTCCAATTCTACCTTTGTTCAACATAGTATATGTTGAATGGCGCTTCTTTTTAAATGGCTAATACTTAGTTTTCTGAGGTCGCCTCCTAGTGCAGCTATTCTTGGTCTTATTGTGCAAGATGAAAGAATTATAGTCAATTTAAAGATACTTTTTGCTCTATGTGGACTATGTAACACGTTTCAATTAGTGGTAGTGCATCTGATATTTTATCAAGGTGATGTTGAGTTTACTCTTCACTACACTCTGTTAGGAATATAAAGGTGTTGTATAAATTAAGCAGACTTTTATCAGCTGCAGAACCCAGTTATTTTCGTTTCTATTGTACCATCCCCTTACTGCACTTATTACTGTATCCTGGTAATTCACCAGAGGGCAGTCTTGCCACACTAAAAACAACAAATGCCTCATATGAGGCAAAACCCTTTAATTAAATAAACCTTCAACAGTAAGCAGTGAAAAACCAGAGAATAGTTTAATATTCGTGATAACTATTATTGTTAGAATATACAGTGCAATATTGCCCTTGACTTAGTTTTGTGAAGACATACAAGTTGCCAGTGAATGATAATTTACATGTATTGTTTATGTGCTATTATACACTGATTCATTATTGTTTGACAACCAGAATGATCATATACATCAAAATGACTTGCAACAGATTTATTAATTCAATTTAATAATTACACAGGGAGATGCAGAAGAATGAAATTTCTAATATACGTATTGCGAAAAAATGTTCAGTATGTTTTGTAAGACTTTATGTGAATGTATTCTAGTAACCACACAGTCTCCCTTTGTGTTCTTTGTGCGGAAACATTTATGAAGCGCTCTGCTGTAGTTTGTTGTGCTGCTGCAGTTTCCTGATGCTTTGAGAGATGCCTGAAGCAAGTAAGGGTGAAATCACAGAGCAGTTTTGTTTTCTCTTGCGTTGCCATTGTGCTTCTAACGTCGACAGCCCAAAAATACAACACCTTGTAAACTGCAGAAAAAGGGTGCAGGGAAGTATGCTTGTATAAAGACAAGACAAGGGGTAACTCTATATGACTTTTATTGAGACTTTCTCTTCAGGTGTATCTGGAAAAACAAAACATTTTGAACATGTTGTTGCTGCCAGCACATATTTGCAACATTTGAAAGACCTAATGATGATTTAATGCTGCAAAATGTATTAACAAGTTGATGGCATTTCAATACATTACACAGACTAAGCTGATTATAAATATGAGACAGAACACAAGTCCTCCAGTTTTGAAATTTAACCCATAAGGACCCACGGTGACACGGTTGTCTCACGCCCTATCAATGCTCTGGATGGTTCCATGTTAAGTTAATCCTTGATTTTTCACTCATGAAGTCCCAGAGTAACACCTATAGCGCATTTATGATAGGTCATGTGACCAGTGGGGTGATCATGTGTCTCCATACCAACCGACTGAACTTGACTGAAAGTTGCATGTGGAAAAACCAGCTACCTAGCTGATTTGAAGCTGCTCTTTCTGAGGCTAAAAGTTAAGATTGATTCAATTCAAGGATTGCAATGTTTAAATATGATGCTGTTTGTTAAAAATAAACTATTGTTTACACATTTCTTGAAGAACTTTGTATAAAATGATCAAGTAAATATTGGTGTGACACAAATGTCACATCGGGCAATTAGCCTAAAAATGGTTGAAAAAAATTGTTGTGACTTATGTGTCACAATAAGAAAACTAATCATTATGCGATCAGTTTACTTGGCTCATTCAATTATATTTAGTTATATATTGTTTATTCTAGTTTAATTGAACCAATATCAGTTATATAATTTTATTCATGGGTTGCAAAAGGACCTGTTGGGCACCAAGTAGTTAGCTACTAAAATGGCAGGTCTAGGACTACATCATGACATCAGCTGCAAGGCATGTTTACCATTTTTTCTCTCTAGATGAACAGGAAAAAGAGATGGGATTGGGATAAGTATAGCCAGTTGATTCTGGACATGATTCAGAATGGAGATGAAAGTGAGATTGAAGGATTTGGTGGTACCAGCTCAGATGAAGACAATCCTGTTGAAGATCCAGATTACACTCCTTGAATCAGGAGTCAAGTGAGTCTGAATGTGAGTCAAAAGGGGAAATACCTCAACCAGAAGGGGAAGTGTCTCAACCAAGAGAAGTACCTCAACCAAGTACCCCAACGAAGAAAACATCCCACTGGCCAAGAAAATAAGTTCTCTTGGAGAAAGAAACCTTTTGAAGGCCCTGACTGCACTTCCAAAGGAGAGAGTGTAACACCTCTAGACAAGCTTCCCACTCCCCTGCAGTACTTCAGGAGGTTCATTACAAAAGAGATGATAGAGTCAGTGATGGAGCAAACCAATCTGTACAGTGTCCAAACCACTGACATGCTCAAGAATGTGAACATCACAGTCAAGGAGCTCAAAATCCTATAAATATATAAATACTGCCTTATTGGGCTGCGCGTTCCTCTGAAAGACACCATTTGCTCACTGATAGAGTTGTACTCTTCAGGGGTGATCTCAAGACATTGTTTGCGGAACATATCAAGCCATGGACGGATCTTCCAGCATTTGTCCCCTTCTTGCCTGTTTGATGAATCCGTATTGTCAGCGAAGTAAAGAGATGCGAGGAGGGTCTGAAAATGGTTGTGTGACATATTATCAGCTACCATGGCACACCTTGTGTTGTTTTTCCCAGTAGGTATGGTTTCCTGGAAGCTGGCAAATACCCATGTGCAGGTACATGCCAACTAGGATTTCCATACCTGCTCTGGCACAGCATCATGCTAGCCCTGGTCAACGCGTGGCTGACCTGCTGCCGTGACTGCAAGCTGCTTGATCAGAGGCCACTAAATCAAAGAAGATTCAAATTCCACAAATGTTGTTGAGCTTTTAGGTTATTCATTGTGGAATTACAAATGTTATGATTCTGGTGAGCTTTGACACCCCGTTAGAGAGTAGAAAAGGATCAATAGTGATCAGTGGTGTGAAATGGAAGGTAGGGAGAGTGTTATTGATATAATTTCCTTCCATAATTATTAAGATAAGCAGCTAAACCTACTCTTTGAGGCATCATGTGTTTTTCATTGTTCAGATGGTACTTTTCTTGTTGTTGATCTAAGAAAATGTCTAGACTAAACCTACAAAGAGTTTTTTTTCATTATTCAGATGGTATTTATGTTGTTGGATGTTGATCTGAGGATATACAAATAAAAAGACAAAGAAATACATTCTCAGGCTGATTTATTTAAAAAAAATTAAGATTAAGGTTTAACCTATAATTTAAATATTTTACGCCCGGAGTGACATCTAAGTCACTTTTGAGATCTTTGCCAGCTAGTGGCAGAATTTTGAAAATTTTGTGAGAAATGTGTTCTATGTGATCTATTTAATCTGTTTTATGGCCCCCTTAATTTTCCTTGCGGTAGAAATGGGTCCGGGTCTTTATGGGTTAAAAGATATTAGGCCTTGCATGTTTGCTGGGGATGCACGAACACCAACCCTGTGTAAACTGTTTCACTGTTTCTACCTCTTTAGTAATTTCCACAAGATTGCTGAAGGGAAGCACTTTAATGGTTCTCTTAATGCACTTAGCCAGCTATACACTGCCCTTACCCTTCATTTTACACTACAGGTCTGTTTGCTTCTGTTTACTTTCTAGTAATAAAAGGCAAACCCTTAAGAGGCCACAGAAAATCCCACTTCAGCTTGTTACAAGAGTCATTGAGGTTAGCGGAGCATTCTTTCCCTGTTGGTCTTAGTGGCTCTTTGAGAGAAAGGCACTTCAGGTATAATGCAGTAAAACGCCCACATACTGCTGTGACTACTGTCAAGCCATCCATGTAAAGGACAGTGTTTGTCTCTCTAGGGCTCTTTGGGTATTTGACTTTTTAAACCAGCTACTTTAATTTATATAAAGTGTCCTTTACATAGTTCCATATTTTAACAACATGAGGGCAAAAGTACTATTTATCTTTTAAGTAAGAAAATAGGCATGATCCTCGTATTAGATAATTACTGCATGGATGATTATCTTTCAGCTGGCAACAAGTTATTTAACCCTGACAGATGCAATGAGTAGCTTTTCATTTCTTAAACAACCATGTCAAAAGACAAGTTAGTCTGTTTGAGAAGGGTCAAATCATTTCCAGAAGAGAAAATATCTAAGGAGATTAAAGTAGAAACCACTGAAATTTGGTCAAGAACTGTCCAACGCATTATTAACAACTGGCAGGATAGAGGGGCACCATGGTCTGATGAGTCCAGATTTATGGGGTGATGGGGCATCAGGTTGAGAACAGAGGCAGATGAAGTGATGCATCCATCATGTCTAGTAGCTACTGTACAAGCACGTGGGGGCAGTGCTATGATCTGAGGTTGATGTAGTTGCTCAGGTCTCGGCTGAGCAACATTATTCAGCCCAAAGAATGAGGTCAGCTGACTACCTGAATATACTGAATGACAAGGTTATTCCATCAGTGGAGTTTTTCTTCCAAGAGGACAATGCCAGGATTCATGGGGCTCAAATGGTGAAAGAGTGGTTCAGGGAGCATGAGACATCATCTTCACACATGGATTGGCCTCCACAGAGTCCAGACCTGAACCCCATGGAGAATCTCGAGGATGTGCTGGAGAAGGATTTGTCAGACTCTTCCATCATCAGTACAAGATCTTGGTGAAAAATGAATGCAACAGTGGATGGAAATACATTTTTGTGACATTACAGAAGCTAATTGAAATAATCATGCAACCATTCAACTGTCCTGAAATGAAGCCTGATGAACATTGGTCAGATGAAATTGATAATCACTCCAAATATTTGTGAACGACCAGTGTCACCCATCGAGTATAAAATCTGTCATCTAAAATACAGGGGGACATATACAGGCAAATATACCATTACTGAATAAATATGTGAATCTCACTAATAAAGGATGGACCATCCTTAGCTGCTGTGGGTTCTTAAATGTGGACCTTTCATTATTATTTAAATATAATTGAAATGGTGATTGGACTTGCAGTCACACAGTGATTACGGACTTCTCAAGAGCCAGTCTCATCACCAAGTGACTGAATACATCAGATGAGTCGTTTTTTTGCTTCATTTTGTTTTTTGTTTTTTTTATTTATTCATTTTTTTTTTTTTTTTTTATCCACATGCCTTCGATGTTAAAAGAAAGTTATTTTGCCTGATCAAAGAGCAAGAAGAGACAAGTGAGACGCTGCTTCTCTCAGATCTTCCCCCCCAGCCCGTATTCTTCTGCTGGTTGAAGCTGAGGGATTTGATTACACGGAGCAGAAACATTTTGTCAGGCCTGAATGCAGTTTTCACAATGTGTTGCCAGGAACAAAGGGACACCATTAAGCTCCTGTAACACCCTCTAAAACTTTTGATTTCCCCCTCGGTTGAGCAGAAAGTGTCGGGAAGACGGCGATTGAAAATTAATTGGCATCGTGTCAGTGGTGTATTTACATTTTGTTCTTTTAAAGATGCAATTAATTACAAGAGATGAAGAAATCTGCAGAGAGACGAGATGCATTGCTTTGGTTGCTCTCCTCCCTGCAGACTGTCTTCTGCTCTAAGGGAGTGTAGGCAGGCTTGCCAATTAACCACAGACTAAAAAAGACCCAAAGCTTCAATGTTTCAGCAGGTAAAAGAGGCCCAAATTTAAATTGCCTGGCAAGCGCTGTAATAGACAGACAGTAGCATGTGTTTTGCATACTCTTGTGCTTCAAGCTACACTAGGAAGATGTAAGAAAAATGTTCTCTTTCAAGAGTTTTGTAACTCCAGGAAACTGTTGCAAATTAGGTGCAGGGAAGGCACTGTAAGTGCTATATGTAATAAGTTAAGGTCTTCCTTTGCTCCTGCTTTTATTGCCAAATGAGGTTTGCTTCAATTTATGTATGACAGGACTGATCGAGAAACGAGTTACTCTCACATAAAGCCTATCTGGCATTCATAACCATCACCATCACCATCAAGGGAGCACTTAAGTCAACATTCCACAGTCTTCCCTGTCTAGGTGCTATGTTTAAACTATTTATATCGCTGGGATAAATGAAAAAATGTAGACATGACGTAGTTTAAAAACTTTGAACACTGTTTTTCAGATATTTGCATTTGTGTGACAGTATAGATTATAGAGAGAGGAGAAACTGGGACAGAGGGAGAGAGAGAGGTACACCTTGCCAACCAAGTCCTTCATACAGGAATCAGACTGGGGACTTTGCGGTTGCAGTGTATGGTATCTTCCTCGGCAATCCCAAGTGATGGCAACATCAGAAAAAAGGAGCATGAGATGCTTGAGTCCTGAAAGGACTGGAAAAGATGCAGTAGATGAAGGAAACAGTGGTCCATGTGGTGATTGGAACACTTGGGTTTGTGACCTCCAAACTTCAAGAGTAGCTCCAGCAGACCCCTGGAACAACATCTGAGATCTCTGCCCAGCAGAGCGCAGCACTAGGAACACCTAAGATCCTGCGCAGGACCCTCAAGCTCTATCAGGATTCTCACAGAGGACCCGAGCTTGAAGGATTATGGTAATAATCCATATCCCTGTTCCCAAACACTGGCTTCCTGGACTTGTACAGAGTACACAGGAGCACAGCAGCAATGCAAGCAAGAGACCAATGTCACAAAAAGCGAGAGTTAGGCTTTTCTCATTCCTTTAATTCTAAAAAACAAAGCGAAACTGTCAGAAATGCCCTGAGGTAGAATAGAGTATTTTTGTTTCCGACTCACCCCCCCCCCACACACACACCACCCCCTGAGCGACCACAAACACAGTGACAGCACCCAAGAGTTGCTGCAGAGCTTCTTTAAAAGCAACATATGCTTTTTTGCACTAGAAATACATTAGTCATAAGGGGGGACGGGGGCAATTGAAGTTTGGCAATAACATCTCAAATGCCCCACATTTTCACTCTGGCAGTAAGTATGGAAAAGTTTTAAAAGAAAGAGACAGTTTGATGTTAGGACATAAAAAGGAATAATGCTAGATACCTCGGGAGCTTGCTCGCTTCGCACTTTCCTTAGAAGACCAAAGAGGGCCTTTTAAAAAGCTTGTATAATTGATTCCACCCAGAGGTAACCCAAGGCAATCACCTACCTCACCAAAAGCGAACACTAAAAACTCTGTGTAAGGAACGTCTGTTTTTCCCCCTCTCCATTCTCTGCCATCTCTTTTTATTGGAGCTTTCATCTGCGAGTGTGAATAACTGCGAAGTGAGGCAAAGCTGAATAAACATTGTCTGAATAGGTGATTGATGGATCAATTTGCGCGCCTATTTCCCAGCGCTGGTGGCGGCATTCGCATTGATTATGTTGCCTGTGGTCGCCGGCCAAAATACAGTCCTTGAAATGAGTGTGTCTGTTGGAAAATGTCCAGCGCCGCCTCAGCCAAACAGATGGCTCCCAATGCTGCAGTCATATCCATATTAATGGCATGATTACAATGCATTACAATCAAGAGATCTTGTCATTAACGCTGTGATTTAAAAAGCAATTATGGGTTTTGATTATCCTCCGCCACGGCTATAGGGTGTGTATGTGTTGCGTTGCCGGTGGGCCCGTAGAAACGGCAGATTGATTCCTCAGCTGAGCACTGTGTTTAGCCTCCTGACTGACTGATACCTAATGACTGAAATGGCTTCTGCATAATGATGGATTTGAGCAAGGTTGAAGGGTGGGAGTGGAGAATATGAATATGATATTAGATGCATTACAAAAAATTCTGTGTTTTGGTGTTACTATGTGATCATCACTTCATCAGGCTGCAGCTATTCCTTTTCTTCAGATTTAGGCTATTGACTGGTAAATGCTCAGCTAAAGAAATGATATCGCTTCAGCATACTTAATAAAATAACCCACTTGTTTGGCTGCAGCATTGCACATTGACCCTAAAGCACATCCTAGATGTGTCTGTTGTTCACTAATCACTGGTGTTTGCTGGTCTGTAGGTTGTTGGATGGACTCCAATGAAATCTGGTAATCTCACCTCTTGAATAAGGCTATAGGGAGAAAAGTGAGCACAAGTGGACATAAGTGAATGTAAGACACTACATTGTTCTTTTAAAGCCTGTGGTAGTTTAGGACCTTGTAAAGGGTAACACTATCTTACCTGATGAAGAGAAACAGATGGGTAGCAGTGTTAAAATTTGATCCCATCTTCTATCTCTGCTATATTATTACCTCAGGTGTGAAATCCTCCCCAGCTCATGCCGGAAAATCAAGCGGGCGTGCTCAGCTGTGAAATTGTATCTTTTCTGCTCTCTCTGCCCCCTCCCTGTAGCTCCTTCCACGTCCTCCAAAAGTGCTTTTCCCCCGTCTTTAAAAAAAAAAAAAAATCTGCTTTCTGTAAGGTGAAGCTGCTCTGCTGCTCAGCTGAATAATCAGGTGCCTTCTTCTGAACGGCTCTCTTCCAGCTAATAATGAAGGGCTCAGAAACACCTTGACACAGCGGCGGTACAATGACTGTGACTAGTCGAGACGGCTGACTTCTCACATTACCAGGCGACTTGGCTAATGTCGTCTTGTAAGAGCACTCATCGGGAATGAATCCCACACAGAGCTGAAAAGCTCCACCTGGGGACATTTGAATTGAGACGTAATGAAAGCATGAAAAAGAGGAGCCATCTGTTGACATTACAAGCTAGTCTGAGCATATTTTTAAATGCGTCCCGCAACGTCGAGATGGTGCAGCCAGAGCCAGGCTTAGCTGCTGGCTTAATCCTACGCAGGTCCTCTGTGGTTTCTTCCATTTCTTGACAGTGTTGCCCCATTTTCTCTACGACTTCCCCTGTGAGAACAGATTCCTTGTCTGTACCTCTCAACGCTGCCAGGAGGCCAGAGGAGCAGCAGTTTGCCTGGAGCTTTACGGCTCACGGCGTTGGCCTGAATGATGACAGGTCAACGTGGTGGAATAAGTAACCCAGGGGGCTCCTCTTCACACACCAGACACTTGGTTTGACTTTATTCATTCAGATACAAGGTTTAAGCTACATCTGAATTAACTGCACCAGGGACTGTGGCAGAAAATGTCACAGAGTAAGGTTAAAGTTAGAATCCAGATTTCGGTCTTCTGAGTTTACTTTGCACATGGTGTGAGATGTTTTTTCACACTATAAAAAACGAGACGGAGCGAAAGGATTTGGATACACAGTTGAGGTTTGACGTATGCAACTTGGCGGCGTCAGAGCCGTTTCTTGTTTCATGGCAGGGTAGTAAAGTGAGTAGAATTGTAAAATATAACATCAGATATCAACAAAACACTGAGCAGTCATAACTGTAATCATTTATTTTGCATTGGGAGTAAAAGTTCAGCGTCAGGCATGGATCAGTTTTATTGTTTGTCTGATTAACTACATGCAGTGACTTTCAAAGTGTGTCTGGTGTGTTTTTCTCATGTAATTTACTGCTGTCTCCTGCAGCACAAAATGCTGGGAAACATATTGCATGCAATAAATCCCTTTCCGGCAAAAACGGTATTAGTCCCTGTGCAAGTAAAAAAAAAAAAATTTAACCTTTGAAAATGTTGAGTACTACAGGTCTGTTGAAATGCCACAGTCATAAAAAGACAGGGTTACGTAAGCGAAGGCAAATATTGCAGGTGTTCCTTAAAAGAGACATATCAGTCAGTGAATTGGGAAAATATGTGACCGAGCACATAATATGGCTGAAACTAACAATTCAATGATGTACTAGCACACCCTTGCCAATAACAGCATCTTTGGAAGCCTGTCAACAGGCAGCGTCGCCTCCGTACTCTTTATAACAGAGCAGTGTTTCCGTTCCTGCGGCCCCAAGTGGAGCGAGGCTGACAGTGGGAACGCCTGCAGAATAATTCAACAGGACTGTTGGGAGTGCCAGAGAAAAGACAAAGCCCTCCAATATGATCTCTGAGGACCCTGCAGCAATCCACTGTTCTGCTCCCGCCATCGCCATTACTGACACTATTGATTATGGCCCTGGGAGTGATGATAGCATTCGACTCTCCCCCCTCTAGCGGAAGCCACAATCACGTCGCTGTGTTGCCCAAATGATAGACTGTCTCGGAAATGAAAGAGGAGGTGAGGGCTGCAGAGAGAAAGATAAGGGTGATTGAGGGAGATAGGAGAGGAAGGTGGTGGAAATGGAAGCTTGTGTAGCGGAGGGAGGGGGGGGGGTGTTAATGTGCTTCTGTTAGTTTTTTCATAACAGCTGAGGAATATAATGTTCTTGTAGCTTGTATTAAAACACAGGGGCACGGTGTCACAATCGTGTTGGAGGCAGCGGGGCCTTCGCGGAAACACGAAAATGGCATAATTGCCTCATTGCTCGTTTGAATTGCTAACAAGGGAGCCTGACATTTTCACATGGTCCTGATTGCGGAGAGCTTAGGACACCCAAGCAGCCGAGGCTTTTACGTTATGGGTTGCTTTTAAATGAGACAAGGGACAGGCTGCTACTGCATATGGAGAGAGTTAAGAATCTACCAGAGTATCGTGTGGAATTGTCTACATAAACAGGGGTGGGAAGTTTTCATCTCCTTTAGGACACATATACACACGCACAGACACACACACTGCACTTCACACGCCAGGTGGCTCCTTGATTTAATTAGCACAGTGGAGCTCCAATTAGCTGCAATAGTAAATCAGATGGTGCTTTTCATCATGCCATCGAGCTGATAGGCCCAGTAGGACTAGTCACTGCCTCCCCCAGGGAAGGCAGTGGATCACATTCAGTCTTGAGTGGTGGATTATAGAGAGATTATACAGTAAGTCGACTTCACAACTTCAAGCCACTTTTGTCTCTGCCTCCTTTTCTTTACCCGGCAGCAAAAAGCCTCAGCTGTGACCTGTGTTATACTTTCAGTATATTTCCTGCCCTGGCGGCCACAATAGAATAAATATAGTACAAAGGGTATTTTGTGTGTGCATGATGCTGTTCACTTGTAGCCTGTAGTCTCCATCCTCACTGGCAAAAGATTCCTGTATTAAAGTATGAAATTGGATTGTGTTGTAAAGTTAGATAGCACAAATATGTACAACCCTGTTCAGTGATGGCAGACATCACTCTGTTTTTTTTTTTTTTTTCTTTCCCTGCTGGGTCTCACATGGAGGTGTTGACCTTTATCATAACCACTTCCCACTCAGCTGCAAACTGCCCATGTATGCGCTGTAGGTCACGGCCCGATGATGACAGTGGGAGTTCATCACTGGAGGAAATAAGAGACATAATCCTGTGTCTATCAAACTGGACACTTTACATTACTCACCTTTAAGATGGTCTGCTAAATGTCAGTGTTGTTATGTTATGTTATGTTATGTTATAGAATGTCTCAAGCGTGTTGGTCTGAATATGAAGGATGACCGCTATGTGCCTTGCTCAAAAGTACGTTGTTGGGGTTGGCAGTTTTCATGGCGATCTGCCGAATTCAGCTCTATAATAGACAGAGTCTGAGGTAAACGTGAGACTGGAGTCACCACAGCATGAGACTGTCAGTCCAGATGAGGTTTGACTCACAGCTCGGTGTGTGGTCGAGTAGCTGTGAAGAAATACCGACACCCACACACACTCAATGTGTCTTCCAGTTAAATCTAAGATGTGAATGTTTCTGCAGCTGATTGATCTGCAGACACCCTGAGAGTGTGCGTGGGAGTGTGCGTACGTCGGTGTCACTAATTGAATTCAGGAAACCTTGCCGCGATGTGACAGTGTTTCTGGGTTTCTGTGACCCCGCTCTGTATTTATTGTCATGAATCAAGACCAATGTGTAATTGCTGTTTTGACGCAGATGTCAGCACATAGACGTGCTGATTTCTTTCATCCACACTCATTTTTGTTTCAGACCTCAAGGCTTGTAGTTATGGTGAGGATGAACATATGCCAAAAAACGCATATAATCTCTGACAAATGTGAGCTTAGTAAACATCTATCTGCACAGTGGTCCCCTTTGGAAAGTTTGAACAGATTATATTTTTGTGGAGCTGTGTATCAGTGGGATATTACACAGGCAATGGGTTTATGTAACACGGAAATGTCATCATGGGGTATGTTGAAGAGAAAGTATGTTTTAATTTATATACTATGTATGTTCATTTGATACTATGTGTAATGAATGTGTTTATGTAAATGTCTTAATTTATATACTGCGTTAATACATGCACAGAGCTGAGCAGAGGAAAGAAGTAGAAAAAAAGTATGCAAGTCTCTCCAAAAAAGGGGCAAAGGGGACATATAATTACATTTTGCATGTAAAGTGCATGCATAAACAAGTGTGTGTCCTATCATCTCCTTCATCCACAGCTGCAGAGCTCGAAGGCTCATCAAAGGACCAGATGAAAGGCGGACGCAACGACGTGAACTCAGCTCTCCAGCTCAAACACTGACATATGCTGCGGTGGCTCCTGGCTGCAGCCGCTGTGAAGGCCTAACAGATGGAGGACGGCCTGGGAAGGTAGGATCAACAGTGACAAGTGTGGCTTAAATATGTCCCTCTGTTTTATATGTGCATTTTCATACACATCTGCCACACCGAGCCGGCAGAAATGATCATCATCATCATTTTCCAGATGTTCAGCTTCGGATGTGTGGCACATTAATGATGTATCCTGCAACATGTCTATATCAGGTGACAGGGACCGCTAACAATGACGGTGTTGTTGTTGGTACACTCAATTAAATTAAAAATCTTACAGAAAAATAGTGTAGATCTAAATAAATGGGCCACATGAACTTGATGAGTACCAGGAATTTTCATATTACTGATGAATAGCAAGGAACTACACAATTTAAATCCCATTTACAATGGACATCAGAGAAGATAGTTCCACATTTTTAGATAAATGTCAAGTTCTGAGTCCTCAGTTTAAAACTACTACAATTTAAACTGTTGCTATTATTTGTCATCTTATTCACCTTATTCATTTGGTTAAGTAAATGCTTAGTTTGAGCCAGTGGTAGCTGATGCTGTTAGTGGTAGCAGTGTTAAATTACAGACAGAGGTGACTGGAGACCATTTCAGGATCACAGCAGTCACAATCCCGGCCAACACATTGTATGTGTGAGTATTCAGTACTCAAACCCATCTTTGGTCATTCTGCCTTGAGTTGATCTCAACTAGACATCTATAAACGTTATTACTACATCTTGCATGGTTGTGATACTATCATCCCACAAATACAGACATGAGAACACATACTCCTTCTACATACTCCACCTTTATAGTCCGTGCTTCAACAGATGCCTCCAAGTCCACAATATGCCATGATGACACCAAGATGTCAAGCGACATTAGTTGCTGTTGTAAAAGTAGTAGAACCAGAGAAACCATAGTGATGTCTGAGCGGGCTATGAATTTCATTTAAGATTTTTTTTTTTTTATAGCAGTGTACTAACATTTGTCTAACATGTTATTGTTCCTTCATGTAGAGGGCCACTGACATAGACAGTCCCAAAGGGTGCTCACTGCATTCCAAGTTTGAAGTTATGAGTAAAGTTTTTACAAGAGTAAACTTTGGGTAAAACTTTCCCAAAACTTGCACAAATTAAGAATCCTTATGGGCAAATAGGAGTCAGTCCGGTTATAAAAGGTGATGTGATTTTTGAATAATACACGTTAATATGAATGATGGTTGGTCAGTGCCATTAAATGTCCATCTGACAGGAGAGGGGAGGAGGAAATGGGAGATGTGAGGAGATTAGATGGAGTGAAAAATGGGCCGTTATGAAAAATACCGTTACCGTGTGAAGTACTGAATTGACAGAGATGGATTTCCTATAGTTCCCTGCTATTCAATACATCATCAAGCACTGGCTTTGTCCTTCGCTATAAACCCTGAAACGTACAGTCTACCGAGCAAACAGTTCAAGAATGTCACTCAGTGCATTAGCATAGTATGCAACAAAATTGTTCTTTCAGTTAATTTAAACAGTATATGTACTGAAATATTTATATATGTGTGTGTGTGTGTGTGTGTGTGTGTGTATGTATATATTATATATCCAGATGATGTTTTGGATGATTCTCGATTATCATCTGAATCGTATGCTCATCACAAGCAAGATTTGTTTGGTATGTACTTTCCAAATTCCATATTTAGACAAATTAGCTCCAGTAAAATTAGTTTTTTCTGTTATATCTTGATTAAACCATTTTTTCCCCTTGCAGGCTTAATAGAAATACATCCAACTTCTTGTGGTGGGACCCGTCGTTAAATTCATTGTGTTTATTATCTGCTGACTGTCTCTACTTCTCGGTATCCTCTTTTGCAGTGTTATTCATAATTTCCTGTGTTTAGATTCCTGTTTATGTTTTGCGGTATTACTGTTTTGAGGATTAATTGTTTCTCCTCAAATTTCATTTTTTTATCAAAACGGTTATTATGATTTATCTTGATCAAAAAGGACTGGAACTGTCTTAATCTGAGAGAAGCAGCCACCCTGGGAGCTCTCCTTGTATCGTTACATACACAGCAACTTCTTAACTAATGTAATTCCATTAAGAGCAGACGCAGTGACTGCTGGCTTCCACCCAGCCGAGACTTGACTTCGCTCCAGGCATATAAAGATGAAGGATGCAAGATTACAGCAGCTGAACATGCTGAGGCTAAAACTTTCAGATGAACAGACAAGGCTGAGATAATCACATCTGTGGCTACTTCCATTTACATAGCTATCTATCTCTGAGAGTGAAAGTGTGGCTTTTTTTTTTGACCAGAAGGAGCGGAAAAGCTTCTCTATCAAACACAACAGTTGCTCTCTAAACACAACCAATTAGGATGACGAATGACTTGCGCCTCGGCAGGGATCCCACGAGAGACGTGAACATACAACTCGAATAACAAGACAAACAAAGAAAAACAAAGAGCGACATCAGAGAGCAAAACGGCATATTTTTCATCCTGGGAATTATTTTGCTTTGATTCCTTTGCCTTGGTCGATTGTTCTTTATCATGCCTGACACTCTGTTCTATTCGAGGAGATTTGTAGTGTAGGTTCTGATGCATAATGGATGGGTCTGTCTCGAAGCAGTGCCTTGTGGGAAGATGGAGCTGAGCCGGGGAGGGTGTGCTTCCATTGCTGATAGCTTCTTATTGAGCCCGAGTGCCCCTGGGATCGTTGTTATGAGCTACTCAGCATGCAGAAGCACTGTACTGTGTCATGGCTCATGCTGTGACCTACATGAGTTACATACAGTCTATCAACATACACTATGTCAACAAAAGAGCACTTTTTCCCTGCTTTACATTTCAGTAATGCCCCAACAGGGCCTTTAGTTCAACTCTATGTCGGGGACAGGCAAAGTCTCCTTGAAGAAATAAACTGAGCTGTAAACAATGTGGAGATGAGCTCCAGGAAACCGAGCCTCGTCTCCCGAAGAGCATTCTACAAATCTGTTAAGAAAACTCATTACTGAGAACTACTGAGAATTACTGGTGAGAAACCTCTTTAATGAGTACTCATTACCCCGAGGACAGAATGGCGAAGAACGACAAAGGATTCTTTATTTAGTCTTTCTATATTTATAAATTCATATTCCTGGGGTCAGATGTTGCCTGAAGGTTGTGCAGGATACACAACCTCACAGACATTGCTGTTCCTTGGTGTACGAAGTATTGTTTTGCTAATTATAATAATTAATACTAATGCACACATATTAATACAAATAGCATCTTTTAATAAAGTATACATTCATACATATGACATTCACATATAAACTACCAGCCTTAGTACTGTCATCCCTTCAGATGTATTCTTTCCTCAAGCCTTTATCTTGCTCCTGTCCAGTGTCATTTTCCAACGCAGAGGTATCTTTGTCAGAGCTGCCATGGCCTACACAAATACATTTGAGCCCTGGCTCTGCTAAAAAGGGAGTTATGTTCAGTGATGACAAGAATTGATTTCCAATTTCCTCCACAATGACTGCATCATTTCCAGCGACTCAGGCAATTTGGCCTACATGACTGAGGCTGCCTGGGGCTGTAGATCAGGGTGACAGCTGTCTTCACCTGAGGCCCCTCTCACACAGATCAGGCAGAGAGAGATAGGGAGATTGACTCTCAGTCTTTTCTCTGATAGTGCCTATATCAATTTGGTTATTTTCAGTTAGAGAATTCAGGCACTGCACCTTTTTCAAGAGCAGAAACAAATGGGCTTTCATGCTTGTATTATGTTATATGAAGCACATATGTACAATTCATTGTGCTAAGCTGATGATATCTTATTTTAACTGTTATATGATGATTTTGCTGAATCATTTTGCATTTGATATGTTGCGCAAAAAAGAAAGTGGAAAACTACTCTGTCAGTGTCACGTGGCGGTGTAATGACACCCATCCCCAATATGTGCAGCAGATATAAATGGGGGCAAATTTAATCATTAGGATATGAGACAAAGTTCTGAGATTACGTATTTGAAATTTTGATTATATCGGTCAGTTTATATATTTTTTTATTCAGTTTCATATGTTTTGCCTATTTGGGATCAATATTGGAGCAGCTACTAGAAAATAATACTGAAAGGTATTTTCAGTAAAATCATGATAGGAAGTACCTTACACTTACAACACTTGATGCTTGGTAGAACTGGATACCTCTACTGATTTCATAAATCAATGTGATTCCAATTCACAAGCTCCTGATCAATTGATTAAGAGATATGTTGGTTTTGAAACTATTTGCTTAGTTATGAAAAAGATTTTCACAAAACTGATATTGTTCAGAGATTTGTTTCCCCAACATTATACTTCTATATGACTCATCTTGCACGAGCCTTACTGGTGGAGAAGGGTTTGCCGCAAGCATACATAGAGGTGTACAACATGGCTGTGTATTGATACTTGTGTAAGCTCTTTAACAAAGTTCTCCACCAGGAAGCAGAGAAGAATGAGGAAACCCAGCTTCAGGTGTGCTGCCTCAGTTGTTGATTGTAACACATATTTCTGATGACTCAAACAGGGTCTCAGTGGCACAATAGGTCAGTGCGTTGGGGCCTTTAACCACAAGGTTGGTGCATCAAGCCCATCTACAGTTTTGGGGGCAAGTAGTGGTTCATATTACCTCAACATCACAACATCAAGTATCTGTGGCATTGAATTGAATGAGACCGTGACATGTTAAATGAGGATTGTGATTAAGTTATAAGTTATAATTAATAGAAACTTTAATGGATGATGGCCTGCACTTTTAATTGACAGCGTGCACTGAGGGCTTTTATTAGAGCCACTTTTGTAAAATCAGCCCATTGCATCTTTGCTATAACTTGTCTTAGTGGGTGGATGATATCTGAGCACTATGCATGTTGAAGTCAGGCTCCACAGAGATTTGAACTCGGATCACTGGATTCAAAGTCCAGAGTGCTGACCATTGAACACCATAAATCTGACGGTCAAGATGACAAGTTCTGTGATGGGGATAACCTCCCGTACCATTACCACAAAAATGTATCTTCTTTGAGTACAGTGAATGTGTCCATCAAGACTAATGGTCTAGACCGAAATACAGAAGGTCAGGTGACCGATGGTCATGTGACCTAGAGTAGAATGTTTGCCTGCCTGCTTTGATCCGTTGATGCTTTGATGTAACAACATTCTAGAATGTTAAACTTGTAACTAGGATCTCCAGGACAGTACAGTCACTTCAAGGATTCACTCGTTGGTCTAAGAAGTACTGTGTCTGCAGAGTGAACTGTTATCAGTTACACAACGCCTTTTCACAGCTATCCTACAAAGTTAGATATTCCGTGTGTCATCAGCTATCGTCATGTCTCGTAGAGAGAGCAGAGTCAGCATCTACAGGCTGCAAGAGATGAGGGTGGAGATGGAGGAGAAGATGCAGGAGAATAAAGAAAAGCTGCTGGCCGCAGCAAAGATCATGGTCCTGAAAGAGAGGGAGGCTTGGCAGAGCGATAAACAGCAACATCTGGACGAGATCGAAAGTCTGAAAAAGAAGTTGTTTGCCACCGAAAAACAGAACAAGAAGCTGAAGGCCGACCTCTACAGAGGAGTAAGGGAGATTGAACTAAGAGACAACAAGATCAACTCTCTTAGCCACCGTCTCTCTGCCCTGGAGAAGAAGAGGGTCGAACAGGTCACCTCCCTTCAGCAGAGCCTCGACGCCCAGAAAGAGGAGACAAAGAGTGTGAGAGCTACTGCCACCACCAGGCTGGAGGACAACAAGAAGCAGTGGATGGAGAAAGTCAACCAGCTGGAAGACCTCCTCACTAAAAAGGACCAAGAACTTGGCAGGGAGTCAAAGAAGAGGCGAGCACGTACAGCTGCTCATATCGACACCTTGGCCCAGCTGAACAAAGTGGAGGCAGCTCTGAAAGAGAGCAAGCTGAACAACAAAGCTCTTGAGGAAAGTTTCCAAAAAACTGAGAAGAAGCTGGTGGTGACAGAGGAGAACTTCAAGGTGCAGCAGCTGGAGGAGGAGAAAAGAGCCACTGAGGAGATGCTGCTGACCAAAGAGAAGTCCACCTTAGTCAACAACATTGATCAACGGTGGCAGGACAAAGTCAATCAGCTGGAAGAGCTCATTGAAAAAAGAGAAAAACAGATCAACAGGGCCAACAAGAAACTCCAAGTCCAAAAGCAGGATCATAAAGACACCCTGGTCCAGCTGAAGGAAGTGAAGGCAGCTCTAAAAGAGAGCAAGCTGAACAGCAAAGCTCTTGAGGAAAGTCTCCAAAAAACGGAGAAGAAGCTGGTGGTGACAGAGGAGAACTTCAAGGAAGAGCTCCAAAAGTCTGATGAGCGCTTTAAAAAGCAGCTCTCCGACAATCTGCTCAAAGCCAGTAAGGAGTTTTCCAAACTGTGTGAGACTTGGCAGAACAAGGTGCAGCAGCTGGAGGAGGAGAAAAGAGCCACTAAGGAGATGCTGCTGACCAAAGAGAAGTCCACCTTGATCAACAACATTGATCAACGGTGGCAGGACAAAGTCAATCAGCTGGAAGAGCTCCTTGAAAAAAGAGAAAAACAGATCAACAGGGCCAACAAGAAACTCCAAGTCCAAAAGCAGGATCATAAAGACACCCTGGTCCATCTGAACAAAGTGGAGGCAGCTCTGAAAAAGAACAACCAGGAAGACAAAGCTTCTAAGAAAAAGATCAAAACAACCAAGAAGAAGCTGGTGAAGGTAGTCTCTCAACGACCCTGGCCACCTTTCACCTGCTTTCTTCATCTTTCTTAATCTTCATTAAATATGAAGAATAAAATATATATATATCTTTGTCAGCTCTTCTGTTTTTGAACATACACACAAAATTAATTTAAGGTCATTATTATACATGGGGCAGGTTAACATTTGTTCATGTACATGCGACATTTGTATCCAATATGCATTTAGTTCAACATTTTGGGTAGGAACAGGATTTAACTCCTCCATGTACATACTCATGCCAGGATGCAGTTTGTGCTGGATTCAGTTACAATAGCCATGGTAAGACAACTGGTAAGACAAGCGGTGCCTGTATTGGAGAAAAAAATAAATATAAAAAACGTCAAACTATCTGTTAATTCATGAGTACCTTAATGAGGACAGGTAGGAACACAATCACAGCATCCTAGGGCCTGAACTCATGTCAGTTCTGTCGTTAATCAAGTTTTAAACTATAGTACTACCTTAAAGCTAGGTAAGACATTAGCTTTTTAAACATAGGGCACTAATGTTAGCTACATTAGCTAACTGTACATTATAGTTTTCCACTTAAATCGCCAAGGCAAAAACTGACGTGTGGGAGAAGTTCGGTGAGGCTATGGAAGAAGACCATCAGTCGGCTCCAAAAAGAATCTGGCAAACCGTCCGGTGCCTCAGGGGTGGTAGGCAGCAACTTGCTCACACCGTTTTTGGTGGTGACGGAGCTACTGACATTAAGTGGGGCTATTGTCGGGTGCTGGAAGGTATGGCTTTATAACCTTTAGACCTCAAATTGAGAAGGAGCAGCTCTTTACCCTCACTAGAGTGCTGGAGGGGTTTGCCCAACCAGTCCACATTTGTTTTTGGAGAAGGTTTATGACCCCACAGACATCCTGTGGGATGAGCCATTATTACATTATGAGTTGCTACAGTATAGTATAATAATAAAAGTCTGTCAAACACAACAGGGGTTGAATGTTGTATTCCAGGAGGTTTTAGGTTTATTACTTTTAGCATATTGTGCAAAGATGCCAACATTGTTCATCTTCAAAAACACAACTAAATCATCAGTATTCGTTGCAAGCTGTACATGAGGTTAAAAGCTGCACATACAGTACACTTGGTTTTGTACTTGTAAGCTCATATCTAAACCTCCGTTCACTCACCTTTGTTTTGCTGGGCCGCTGGGTTTTTGAGAAAAGATTTATCACTGAAGTTATTCTGTATTGATTTGCCTTTTTTTCAGACCTATCCATCCCACACGAGCAGGGAAATTGCTTCAGTCACATCTACAGTCAACATCATCTCTTCCCAGAATTCAATGAACAACAGTGTGGTAGGGGTTTTAGGCACATCCCAGATGTGGATGTGGACTTGCTGTTATTTCAGAGCCAAAGGTATTGCACTGCTCTGCTCACCAGTTTATTCAGTTCAAATACATAAGGGTTGGATACCAGGGTGTTGTTTATCAGGCATGCTGTGTGTTATGTGTGCTTCAGCTGAGAAAAGAGACTTTGTTGTTTTTAGCTGTGGTGATTGGTAATGAATCGGTGTGTTTCTGAGAGTGTTTCATGCAGAGCTATGACAGACGTGTGTATATATTTGGAGGTTGCAGTGTTGAAGGCTTGGAGTGATCAACCACTCATGAACAATCAGCCACCAACTGCCTGCTTTCCACCAGCCTCCTCTACCCCTGCTGGCAATTCCACAAATGCCAAACTGTTAGGACAAGAGGCTAGGCCAACACAGTGAAAATATGAAAGACATCCAGTGGTTTTCTTCCAGCATTTATGTATCTGTGTCATGTGAATAAAACCAATCCTTGTCCACACTGACCCAAAGGTTACCACTCAAAATCACTTCCTAAAAGAAATAAACCAAACAGGCACAGCCCACGCTCCAACTAGTGTCACAAAAGTCAGGGCGGCTGCTGGCCTATTAGGAAGTCATCATCATTCAATTACACCACATGTTACGTGTTAAAGGCGGCCTCTAGAAGATGACTGTGGCTCCGATTAGGTAAGGTGTGGAGATAGAGCTCTATCATAGTCCTGGTGCAGAGGGATACGTGAGAGGCCATTTGTCAGCTGAAATGCATTGCTCACAGCAGTTTTAATCAAAGAGCACTTTGTCCTTTTGATGAATGGAGTGGTGGAGGGGTGTTCAGCTCTGAAGCACTTTGTGGAAAATGTTGGTTTGGAAGGATGCTTCTGTTGCAGTAGAGGCTGCACAACTGTGATCACTGTTACATTGTTATTAATTTAAACGAAGACATCTTTATTTTGGACTTATTCATTAATATAATGGTGATGTTTTTGGACATCCCATGCATATCCACTTTTCAGTGAGATTGTTGGCGTTGTCTACTCAAACCTTTTGCTCTCCTAAAAGAATCATTGTAGCAGATCAGTGTTTTTTAGTTTTGTTATGTTTAAAGGCTTCACATGGCATTATAATGAGATAAGAGAGATTTAGTTCACCCCCCAATGGATTACAAAGAGAAAGAGGTATAATTAAACTAATCCCAAGATGGCTGTCGCCATTTATAGGAAAATTCATTATCTCTTATTCTACTGGCAATGGGTTTACAAGCCATTTCAGTGGAAATTACAGATTCATTGAATGCACAGTGCATTCAATGTGTGTGCTGCTAGAATAAAAGGTCAATGTATTTTCAATATATTTGCCTTTGAACCTAAATAATGTCACAAATAAAATTCTGTTCAACATTGCTGTACAATTTTGAATGTGTCAAGACAAGAGTTCTGACAAAAAAGAAAAAAAAATGATCTAATGAAAGAGATGGAGTCAAACTCATTCTTCAATCTATGGTTCCCTCTAAGACACTAGGCTCTCCATTAAGTCTTCACCCATCCATGTAATATTCTAAATGGCTCTAATACTGTTGACTAATGAGTTGGCTAATCTGAAGCATACAGTGAATCAGTGTAGAAACCAGTCACAATATAAGGATGCTTTCTGGTGGCCAAGCCTGCTATTTAAGTGAGTGAGAAAGGCGATGGTGGGAATAAAAAAACACAGTAAGTAAAAAAAAAAAAAAAAAATCAATAGTTGAATTCATCTCCCACATCACAGGAATGTATTAGCGTTGTTAAACACATTCCACTTAAGGCAGCAGATGAGCGTTTTTAAGACACATAAAATGAGTCATCGTTTAGACCATCTTTTAGTAGTGTGTCTCCACTAGCTATTAAACGCTGCCAGACGGTCATTAAGCTTCGTCTCATTTCTTGTCAAATGGTTGTGTCGATGTCACTGATTCATAGCCGCAGACGTCTCAGAGGCTCTCAGCTGATGGGAAAGCACCAAAGGGTCTCATCAATTTAAAGTTATGTTGACCTTAACTTCTACGTCTCCTCTCACACAAACGGCTGCTCACACTCCCAAGATTTATTGTCTAGAGTACATTAGAGATAGTTTTATATACAAAGATGAAATTTGCTGTTTTTGACTGAAGCTCTCCATTTTCAGTTCAGAGAAATAATACAAGGAAGTCAGTGTTTCCAAGTTCACTGGTCCTTCACTGGTTTCATTTATTTGCTAAATGAAACATTTCCTTCTCTACGTGGTGGTCTACGCCTTTCCATAATCTCTGTGATGACAGGCGATCACACTATATTTGGTTGCATCATTAATTAGTAGTAGCCTTCAGCTTAACATGCTGTCATTATGGCCAGTACCTTATTAGATGAGCCCAGGGCTCAAATTTGGCTTTGGGATCATTTGTTACCCTACACTCACCCCTGCCGTCCTCTCGGGGCTGCGTATGTACAGTTACTGAAATTATTTAAAATTACTGAGACACCCAGAGTCCAACTAGATTTCTTAGCTTTGAAGTAAGTGAACTCATCTTCTGACTTTACGCAAAACTCAGACTGCTCATGATAAATTCATTACAATGAAGAACCCCAATGCAGGCCCATGTTTGATTTCATACTTCTTTCATATTTCTGTCTCAGTTGCTGTTTGTTACAGCATTTGGTTGATACACATGAAGAATATCTGGAATGTTCTTAAACCATCATAACTGATAATGAATAACCTGGTCCTGGACCATTTATAATGTGTTTGTGGCCAATTTAATGTAATTCTTAGTTTTATCTGTGACTTGTATGGAACTACTCTGCAGACTGGAGTTTGCATTAGTCAAAAGTGGATTCACAGCTGTCTTAGTGGTGGTCTAATGGATGTTGCCTCGACCTACGTCATATTTGCTTTGTCACTGAGGCATCATCAAGGGAGAATGTAACATCATAGGAAAACCTTTTGTTTCAATGGTAAGTTGTAGACTGGCTATGGACTCTAAATACTAGTACCCTATGTCTTCTGTATTCTACCAATGTTGACCTCACCAAAAGCCTCAAGGAACATAACAGTTTCCAGTTTCTCACCTTTTTCAAGGTGCATCCTAATTAAACAGACTAAAAATGCTGCTCATCATTAGTTAATCGCAAAGAGGGCTCCTATGTCTTGGGTGAGAACAAGTGGACAGCTCCATGTACATTTATTTCTCAGTGTCATTCATAAGCATTAATCTACTCTTTTTTTTTGTACATATATTTACATTCAATATTTAATACAATTTAGCATCTTGTACTGGAATAATCTACAGCATGAGCATATTAAAGGCTAAGGAAGGACAAACAAAAAACTGAAGTACCTGCAAAACTACCAGTTGCCTCTAGTCATAAATCTAACAAGACAATATCCTGAAACCTGCACCTAAATTGTGTTTTTTGTGTTACTGTAATTGTACGCCAGTTTGGTATGTTACCACTGCACAGTCTGCAAACCTGCTAGGACTGTAGAGATTTGTTGCAAATCAAGAACAAGTGCTTCATTATCACTAGTGGTTGAGGCCGGAGTCCAAGTTGTTTAGAAACAACATTTCCCCAATTTGCAAAGATGTCAGGTTCTTTTCATTCACATAATTAAGCAGATGGTGTTGGGCACTTGTCCCTGTATGGGCCTCTTGATTCTGCATTAGTCCACGTACAGCAAGGCATTTGTACTGTCCAACTTGTCCCTGTCTCCACATTTATTTGATGAAAGCTGCGCTGTATTACACTGATGTTTCCACTCCTTTTATTTGAGACGATGCCTGATTGTTTCCAGGTGCTAGAGTAAGCATTCTTTGCTTTACCCAGTTAACACCACATTTTGCACTGCTCTCTGCTATTGAAAGAATTTTTTTCTCTGGCCTGGACCTGGTCAGAGGCACGAAACCGCAGTGACTGGCTTCTATTATCGTACAATAGCAGTGGCTTTACTCTAAGCTCCCTTCATACTGTATGCCTAAGCTTCTTACTCAAACTCTAAGAATGAGCCCAAGCACTCTGTGTCTTTTGGTCACTAAGCTCATGACTTTGGGCTCAGGTTGGAGTCTAGATTGACTGGTAATCTGAAGACTTTGCAATCTGATTCAGCTCCCGCTTCACTGCAGGGGTCTAGTACAACAGTGGCATTACCACTGACTATAGAACTGTCCCTCTGTTGATCTTACACTCTGTTTTGAACCAAACGAGATCAAGACCCCTAAATACTCAGTCTAAGCACGTATCCCGATGGCTTCGTGGTCCTCATGGCTGCACCTTGTCCTAGTACCCACTAGCGACACAATACTTCTGAGACAGCATGATTCCACATTAACATAACACAAGTATACTTTAGACCAAACTGTAGTCCAGTCCAGTAATCGGTTTCATTATCCATGACATAATTAGAATGGGACTGGACAAACACGTCAACAGTGGCACAAGAGTCCTAATAGAGTCAGTTGTGGGTAAGACCACATCACAGCATAACATAAAACATTTTGTGTATTGAGAGATTGTAGCCAAGTCTGAAATTTTAAGCGAGTGGAGAGTGACTGTGTAAAATACATTAATTACACAATGCACCCAGTACAGAAAGCAGAAGGGAGAAAGTTAAATATCCACTACCCTGTCATTTTGAACAGTGTGTGTTCTCACTACAAATACTCACATAATCAGTACAGGTGAACTTTTCCCGTGGGCAATGCTGTGAATCATTTCTTGCCAGAACGGTGACTTTCCATGTTCTTAAAACCAGTTAACAAATCAACTTGCCTTAGTCTCCACCCTTTTCTTCCACGTGGCTCACTAAGTGTGACACTTAGCCGTTGCTCAGAGTCATTCTTTGGGCTCTGCTTCATTGGGCCCTGGGGCTTGCACCTTGGCATCCCCCCACTCCTGGTAGTGTAGATCCAAGAGTGGTTTCTTGTTTTGGATGAGGTGCTGATACTCTGTCTTAACTGTTTATTGGGATTTATCACTTGTTTTTGTCTGTTCCATCACATGGCACCAATTAGCCTCGCTGTGGACACCACCCTACCTAGTGACAGGGTGACAGGAATGAACAAACCCCTACAACATGATTAGGCAGCCATTCTTGAAGGTGCCATTTTATCCCATTTTGGGGGTATATTTTTAAGGGAGCTCTTTCAAAGACTCGTTTTGTCAAAAAAAATGTCTGCTTCTCTGTTTATAGTAACTCCACTGTTGCAGCCAAATGATTTATTGATACTCTTAAATGTTTCACACCTCGTAGAAGCCTGGCAGGCAACAAGCCAGATTAGAGGCAAGACAGGATGATGTTTGGAGAGGTCACAAGTTACTGAAGTTTCAATATCCTAATTAAAATCTACAGTCATCCCTCTGGTCATTAATGCAGCTGTCCTCTTTTTAAGGGAAAGTGCTGCTTCCTCTCTTTTCTGAACTCTTTAATCTCCTCCTGTCTGTTTCTGCCTTGCTATGTTGGAAGGTGTTGCGTGGGAAGATACAGCAGCCGAGCGAGACATATAACGGAGGGCAGGGGTGCTGACAGTCAGCTATCAAAGGAAGCCACGTTGATTAGGCAGGAAACATGCCTCACTTTGTGGTGCATTACATTATTTATTTTTACATCTGAAGACTCCCCTACCAAGTAAGCAGCACAACAGTGTGTCATGGTTCTTGTGTTACCCAAATAGCTGTTCAGAGAGACAAGTAACTGCAAGCTTCCAAACGAGAAGGATTTTTTTGTGGATTTACACTCTTGGACTCAATGATTAAACAATAAATCAAGAAATATATATACGTTTGACATTGATTGATTATTGATTACAGCACTTGACTTTTGTTGAGAAAAAATCCTGCCAATGGCAAAATCACTTGCTGGAAGTAAATTTGTTTAATTTGGCTCTGGTATGTAATGGAAACGTTCCAGCTCTGCGCAAAGGTTTTTTTTTCCTTGATGAACTGTGGTGCAATTATATCTCAATTTCACTCTGACTAGTAGCAATAAATGAAAGTTGTGAGTACAATATATTAATGTGATTACCTTATTCGGCAAGCATAATCTGAAACTACGTAGTTGTGTGTGCGTGCGTCCGTGCGTGTACTTGTGCAGCTATCTTTCCGAGAACCAGTTTAAGTTTTATACCATCAGATTAAGGACATTTATGCAAAGTGAGGACATTTTGGCCAGTCCTCACTTTTTTGGTCTCACTTTTAAGGCTGTTTCGTGAGTGTGAGAGAGAGTACTAGAGAGTGCAAGCCACAGATTGACAAATAAGCACAATGTCTGGACCGTTGACTGGATAAATGAACTTGCAGACCGACAGGTGGTGTTCATGTTGACTCCTCTTCTCAAACCGGAGCAGTGATTTGTGGGCACAGAGAGGGAGACGTGGCTTGATCTCAGTTATCACAACGGTGTGTTGCTGATTGATGAAGGACTCAAACCAGAAAGCTCTTCCTGTTGACCTGTTTCCTGTTCAGGTCAGTAGTAGACAGCAAATGGAAGTGATGGATGTTGGGCCTCTGAGTAGGAGAACAAGTGAAGCTAGACAGACTTCAAGAGTTTTCCCCAAAGCCACAGATCTGCTTGCCTCACCTGTTCAGATAAATTAAAGTAGTCTGCAAATTACACACAATCTGATTCTGTGGATTATTTAGCAAAAGTATACAGAGTCTCAGCAGAAAGCATGTTTAATGTCAAATGTCAGATGAGCAGAAATGGGAGGGACAGCTTTTATGCCATGCAGATATCTGTATCAGCCATCAGCATGCCCCAGCTATCTGGTAAACACTGGAACTGCTAAACCCGAACACCTTACATCGTGTTTGTAAGATGTTAAGAAGCTCAGCTTACCATTAGTCACCAGCTACTGTGCAGCCTCACACCTGAGAAAATGCTATGTTTCAGCTAGGGCTGGGCAGTACACTGGTTATCGGCATACCAGTGTATTTGATAACGCAACATTCGGAACACTGTGCCACGAGACACTGGTTGAGATTGGACCATTTTCAGTGTAGCACTTCTAAATGCGCATTAGGGCGACTGCATCACGGGGAGGCATGGTGAAGATGGAAACATGGAAAAAGTTTTTTTTTTTTTAAAACATTTTATGAATGAGAAATATGTCAAAATAAATGAAACCGTAATTGTCCCGTTTCTTCATTTCATCTTGATAACATTTAATTCTTTCTTTTTCTTTTTCCGCATCAGCAGGCAGCATTAACTTGGACCTTGCAAACCTGTTTTACTACTAGTGTGGGATTATTTTACTATTATTACTCATCACACAGTAAAATAGCCCATCCTTAGTCAATCTACTGCGTTAATTCCTCTCTCAACCAGTAGAAAATATTCAGAACATGTGATTATGCATGAAAAAAAAAAACGTAATATACCGTGATACAGTCAGAATTTTGGAAAATACAGCTCTACTTTCAGCTGTATCCAGTATTCAGTTTACCATATTCAATGTAGCTTCCAAAGAAATCATTGACTTGAAGGTGTTTTTCGCTACATACATTCTTGCAATCCACAGATTTCCAGCATTGTTGCCTTTTACCTTCGTACATTACACAATCTTGTAACTGCCAGCCTGCGTTAAGACAGTATTAAGAGCGTATGATAGCGATATGTGTGAGAGTAGGAATGAAGAGAGAATATTTGGGAGCTGTTGATCAGTCCGTCATGCACTGTTCATCTCAGCGGCTGCCATCATCTTTATCCTAATCATTTCCCCCTGGCAGCTGATTGCTTTTTACCACACTAATAATCCAGGAGGCACACACACACATACACAGCATATCAAAGAAGGATCTGTGTTGACGTCTGACAGCTGTGTTCAACTCATGATCACTCCACCATGTTGAGTTTCTGCCAGAGGAAACGGTGAGAGAGCATTTGATTTCTCCTACAGCGCGGGGAGGAAGGGCGGGTGGAGAGGGATGGCAGCAAAATTCATTAATTCCAGCGATTTGCCAGTCAAAGCTTTTTTTTTTTCTTTTTTTTTTTCAGCCAGACTGAACATAAACAAACACAATCATGTGCAAATGAGTCCAAATGAGATGTGACAGTTCTATTGGGCTTAATTTATTAGCAGTGATTATGCAGGCCCGCTTTTCCACTGGCTGCCAGCAGAGACGACTGAGCGTAAATAAAAGAAATCAGCAGCTTTATGAAAAGTGGATATTATTAACAGTGATGGCTAAAGCTGCTGGCCTGATGAGATTCATTTAAGCACTGATATGCTCAGCCATTATGGAGGGAATTGTATTTTTCTTTTCTTTTTTTTTTTTTTTTTGCTTCTTGAGCACTCAATTCAAGCTGGAAATGAGCTTTTCAGGCCCAGCTCCAGGCGCTATTGTTACAGCAGGGTTTAAGCGGACACTGAATTCTTAATACAATATTTTGGGTTTCATCCTAATAGTAGACAGTGTGAGGAAGTTTGATGCCAAATTGAAAAGAGAAAGATATTAAGTCTGTTTACACATACTGTATATCATTACATTATCTGAAAGCTTTCCCCATTTATTCTACAACATATTTGCCTTAAGTTGGCACTGAAATATACTTTTTTACAAAATTAAATTGGTTTCAGAGTCAAAATCTTGCTAGAGCATCAGTGTTGGAGAGACATGTAAATTGTAAAAGATCTTATATTACAGTCTTTAAAGTCTAAAATTTGATAATCCCAATTTAAGGCCTTAAAAAGTCTAACATATAAACATATTTAGCGTCGTATGTCTTATTAGGTTTAGTCAAGTCTTAAATCCTTACGTCAATTTTTGAGCGTATGTTATTACGCATGTTGTTTAAATGTTCTCTCAGAGAGCTCATGGCACTCCAGCAGCAAACTAATTCAAAATGCACAGACTTGCGTGGTAAGTCATGCACCTATAGAGTGCAACACACGTAACACTATACACACTTGTTGGTGGGCGATTTAATCTACACTCCACTCGTGCAGACAGCTCTTGGTGATTGTACACATTGGTCCCGGTCTCTCTCTCTTAAGGCTATGAACGCCTCTGCTTATAATCCAATGTTATGCACTTAGGTTGAATGTAAGTTTGAAGTCGACGGAGACAGACCAAGAGGAAAGAGAGTGAGTTTCAAGCTGTGGATTTCAAACGGGGTCCTCACTTGTCGTCTAAAGAACCAACTGCTCTGACGTTCTTCTGATTGGTAGTCGGGTTGGCTGTTGGCCATTGGGACCAATCAACCAAGCAGCTGAATCTGCTCTGTGGGAGATCAGGCTGATTTGTCGAACGGAAACCTCTGCTGCCCACGAGTCAAAGGCCTGTGGGGGCTTGTGGTGTCATTTAGACACAGAATGGTGCCTGGCTCTAACAAAACAGGCTGTTGAATATGTTTTGGTGATTTCATTTTATCTGCAGCTCTGTGCTTAGATCAGTAGTCTCATTACGTCTGATCAGCATATTACAGTTGTCCGGTGGATCATGACAAAGCGCACTATATGAACCACAGAATTAAACACGTGTCGTCTTGTTATCATCGTGTCCCAGTCTTATGAAATAAGACTATAATGTCTTTTATCTGTGTGTTTGTTTGACAAAGTGTTTAATTTGCCAGATTAGTGTAATTCGCGTGTTAGAGATGAAAACAAAAACAACAGACAGAACAACGGTTGAAGAGCTTTAATTAGGCGTGTGAAGATGCTCCGTAATTGCCTTAGCTTGGTGTTATAGTAAACATGATTGTGTTTGCGCGTTCGCCTGAATACACGTCTGCTCCCACTGCACCTTATCAGATAGATTTTAGGATAATGTCGAAGGTTTATGAGCCTGGATTTGGAGCAGATCTTGTTGTTACTTATGACGGCTGCATTCAAACCCCAAGTGTTTATGTGTATATGTGTTGTATTACCCATTAGAGAATAATCGGTAACTGGTCAAAAGTTGACTGATTGACACTGATGTTAACACCTTTTTTTTTTTCAGGAATAAAATGCAGGTAATGTGATGTTCCACATCATGCTCACCAGTCATGGCAGTGAAGTACATCTACTTCACCACTGCATTACATTATTGCCTCACTATACGTATAACTAGTTTGTGAAATAATCAATAACTCAACAAGTTTCCCATTTCCCATGATGATAACTAGCTACAAGATAATAAATATTACCTTGCTAAAGACTTTAACTGAGTCAGTAATGGCACAATGAACATAACATTAACGTTACAGTACCTCAAAGTAATCAGACAACTGCTACCAGAGTAGATAAGACCTGAGCAAGTTAGCATAACGCAGTAACGGCGTGCAAACAGTTGTGGGCTGTATTTATTTTCAGCAGCGCATGGACAGTTATTCTATGTTAAAAATGCTGCTTGTTCTTCACAAGTTCTGATAATAAAAGGATTTGAAAATAGTAAACATTTTTACTCCCTTCAGTTTATATCTTTGTAACAAGTGTTTGGAACTATATTTATCAATTGAAAAATGGAAAAATTTAATCGGCCGATATATCAGTCATCGGAAATTTTACGCCCTAATATAGATACAGGCATCGGCTCCAAAAAATCCATATTGCTCAGGCTCCAGTCCAGGTTGGTACTGCCTCTCGCCCTGGGATAGACTCCCACAGGCCCCACTTCGACCCAGTGGGGTAGGCAGTAATAGATAATGATCTGTTTTGATCTAGTTTTCCTTCCCCAATGAATGGTACTCAAACGACCCATTGTTGACCATATTCTTGAGTCTCACTGTGTAGTAGTAGTAGTGGTTTTTTGGGGATAGATGTAAAGACTGTGCTGTAAAAAGATGGCTGTTGAGCTTGTTATTTTGTTAATATACAATACCGGTCAAACAGTACGTAGTATCCTTAGTATAGTTGGTCAGGGCCTCATCCTACAGCAAGACAATGACCTAAAACTATAGTCCAAGCTCTACCAGAACTATCTCAGGATAAAAACAAAAACATGAAGTGAACAAGCCAGTCTCTAGACTTTAACCTCACGGAGCTGGTTTGTGATGAACTGGACAGAAGAGCGAATGCAAAGCTCCCTACAAGTGCCACACATTTCTGGGAAATTCTGCAACAAAATTGGGAAGAAAAATATTTGATTTCCATTTTAGAAAGAAAAAATGTCAGAAGTGTGTTCACATGTTAAATCGGCCAAAGATGGTTACTTTGATGTGTCGAAAGTTTACAATAAACTGCTTTCATTTCAGAGTAAAATGAGACATTAAACAACCTACATTTCATTAAAAAAAAGAAGGAAATATTGGTGTGCAGTAAAACTTTTGGATGATTGAGAACCTCCATAGACATACTAAACTGCTAGAAAACCTCTCTAATGCTGTGTTGTCTGTATGTGACTAACTATAGAAATAATTAGCAGATGAAAATAAAAACAAATAATGTGACATGCTTTGGAGTAGACAGACACTTTACACGTGAGTCTGCACATTAAACATTAAAGTGCACACATCAACTTAATGTTTTCACTTGTGTACTTTATAAGGGGGGAAAAGCCCCCTAGGTGTTTCTGGAACAGCCGTCATTGTCCAATGCACCAGCGGCTACAGGCCTCCAGAGTAAACCTGACAAATCTGTCCAGACCTCCCAGTGTGTGTGTGTGTGTGTGTGTGTGTGTGTGTGTGTGTGTGTGTGTGTGTGTGTGTGTGTGTGTGTGTGTGTGTGTGTGTGTGTGTGTGTGTGTGTGTGTGTGTGTGTGTGTGGAAGCATCACAGATATAGAAGCAGCTGATGGCTCTTCTCCCAAAAGAGTGACTCTAACAGAATATCCTCTCTGTCAGTGAGCTGTTAATGACCTTTTTGGGGCTGTTTGCAGCCTTTGAGTGATGAGCCTGTTGCAGAGGCCTTAAAACCCATTACATGTTCTGATTGTGTCAATCCGATGCACTAATTGAGCGCCATCCCTCAGCCACTTTTCATCAGTGAAGAGCCCATGCTGGTGAAGTGATTTGGATATAATTTGCGCAGTGAGAGCCTCAATCACAAGAGACAAACATTTTCCCTCTCATTAAAGAGCACATTAAAGATTATCTTCTCTAGTTGCCACAGTGACTCTATCTAATATGATTTGCTGGAAATGTGCGGAGAACAATTTCTCCGTGTGATCCGGCGAGACTTGTACTTTCTCTCGTCTCTTCTCTCGCCTCCTCTCTCTTCTGCAGTAAGTGAGTCTAAAGAGACCTCTTTGATCTTGTCTCATTGCTCTCAATACTCCAGACTGAATTTAAATCACAAGGCCGACTATTTTAAGAACAAAGCTGCCGTCTTGCTGAACAAGGGAAGAGAGGAGCTCACTTTTATTTCTCCCCACTATCTGGTCAGGATGAAATTTGCTAGACAGTAGGAGAAGCCGTGCTGATTGGAGTGTGTCTGTTGAATCCATATGAAGAACCAGTTTCGAGGACATATGATGCGACTGTCACATTTTAATCACAGAGCGTATAGCTGCTCAGAACATTTCTTCAGCTTGTGTGTCACCAGGGTCACATTTGTTAGTACGGCGGTCTCTAATTTATAGAGTACTTTATTACAGGCAACGACATTCTGAGTTGAAACTGCGTACACATTCATTAAATGTCATTTGAAGGATCTGAATTTTTAGATGCTACTATAGAAATGTAATTATTTATCTACACTTGACAACAGAAATGCATGTGCATATTTGTTGCATACATATTAAGTATATTGATACTGATCACTGGACTCTGATCCGAGCAGGTGTAATCAGCTCTACCCACATTACAAACACTGTCAGCATCTCAAAGGTCCCTCTGTTTTGCAGCCTGCACAGAAAGACGTATTCTCATTTTTCATGGTTGCACTTTTCAAAAAAGCCAGCACACATGCCACAAGAAAGGTCACTGGGATCTGAATAACATTAACAACATTTACAGCCTCCATTTCTGCCCGCCTCTGCCATCCAAAAAAAAAAAAAAAAAGACTTCCACCTTCCCCCGTCCTCCACAGGTAGCTCTTAAGGAAACAGTCCTCACACCACGTATAGTAATGTACGGTTGTTGTCTCTCCTCCCCGACTCTCGCCCCGACAGATCCGTGGCATCTCTATTGCTTTTATTTTGCTGACTGACAGGAAAATTACTGGCGGAGGGTAAACAAGAAGGGGCAGTGGCAGAGGTTGGAGGGATGGGGGGATTTCAGCTTGACAAAGGGTCGCGGCTGAAAGCTGCATAAAACCTTACTTATGAAAGGGCACGGCTCCCCGCAGGCGGTGTCTCTTTGCTGAGAGACAGGCACAGCACTGACGGGTAAGAAAACGCATTCTAACACGGCTAAAGCTTCTCACATGGGGGCAGTGTTGCACCACTTGTTACAGTGTTCTACACTTAAACCAACTCCCTCCTCCTCCTCCTCTGATGTGTTACCTTTACTGCAAAGGCATGCGGCAGGCGTCCTCTGCTCTGGGTCTCCTCATTTCCTCCTCTTATATTGTCTCTGATAAAAGACGGCCACTCCAGAGACGATCAAATCCCACAGCTGTCAACTCTTTGGGACCGGGTCCCAGTCTTCATGTGTTGTACACACTTCATACATCAATTATCCAGAGCGAACATGATATTTGACATGGCTTTGGAGTTTTTTTGTTGATCGAAGCTGGCAAAAAAATGTGTTGTCGGTGCAGAAAATCCTTAAACTGAGACCGACAAAAATGCTGGATTATTTATGGATTACAGATCATGACCATAAACCACGTGCATGCACTTTTATTCAGATACAAATACTTTCCTTTCGTCTTTTGTTTGGAATGCATGAATATGTTGATGTGATTCTGATCAAACTGCAAAAAATGCGCATTAGAGAAGATGGTGCAATCATCACAAGGTTTTACAAAAAAAACTTGCCTATCCTACAGTATTTGTCATACCTAGTTGTTGTTTTTTTTTAATGAAAGGTTAAATCTTTTGCATGTTTGTGACACCTAAATGTTTCAGATTTAAACAAATGTAAATATAAGATGAAGATAACACAAGTAACAACAAAATGCAGTTTTTATTATTAAGTGGAAAAAGCATCCAAATCTTCATGGTCCTGTTTAAAAACAAAACAAATCTTCCTGTTAAAACATATCATATCTGTAGTTTAGACAGTCTGGATTACTGCCACGCCTGTTCTCAATCAAGAAACCACTTCAACAGGACCTGCCTGACAAAGCGAAGAAGACCAAAAGATCCTCAAAAGCTAGACATCATGCCAAGATCCAAAGAGATTCAGGAACAGATGAGAAAGAAAGTAATTGAGATCCATCAGTCTGGAAAAGGTTATAAAGCCATTTCTACAGCTTTGGGACTCCAGCGAACCACAGAGAGAGCCATTATCCACAAATGGTGAAAACATGGAGCAGTGGTGAACCTTCCCAGGAGTGGCCGGCCGACCACAACAATATCCAAAGAACTGCAGGCCTCACTTGCCTCAGTTAAAGTCACTGTTCACGATTCCACCATAAGAAAGAGAGTGGGCTAAAATGGCCTGTGTGGCAGAGCTCCAAACCCAAAACCACTGCTGAGCAAAAAGAACATAAAGGCCCTTCTCAGTTTGGATAGAAATCACCTTGACGATCCTGAAGACTTTTGGGAAAACACTGTGGACAGATGAGACAAAAGTTGAACTTTTTGGAAAATATTTGTCCCATTACATCTGGTGTAAAAGTAACACTGCATTTCAGAAAAAGAACATCATACCAACAATAGAATCTTGTGACGCTAGTGTGATGGTCTGGAGCTGATTTACTGCTTTAGGACCTGGAAGACTTGCTGTGATAAATGAAACCATGAATTCTGCTGTCTACCAAAAAATCCTGAAGGAGAATGTCCGGCCATCTGTTCGTGAACTTGGATTCTGCAGCCGGACAATGATCCGAAACACACCAGAACACCGCACCTCTGAATGGCTGAAGAAACAACAAAATGAAGACTCTGGAGCGGCCTAGTCAAAGTCGTGACCTGAATCCTACTGAGATGCTGTGGCATGACCTTTCAAAGGTGGTTCATGCTGGAAAACCCTGGCTGAATTACAACAATTCTGCAAAGATTGAGTGGAACAAAACAGGGACAGGGAAGCGTTCATTTTGGCTTTGAGCTACAGTCCTGTAGAGACGAGAAGGACTTTTTATAAAGGATGTTTTATGGAACAGATGGACTTCTCTTGTCTTGGAGGAGTGAGGGGTTGATTGGTTTGCGTTTCATTCTTCAACATTTTAATTAAAGAGGATTAAAGGGGCAGTAATTGACCCGAGCAGGTGATCAAACACTGAACAGGGTAATAATTGTCACTCACACCATGGGAGGCTCTAAATGTTCAGGTTCTCACTGGAGTTTGAGATCATCTTCACTGGAGGGTTTAAAATATGTTCACAGATAAACCCTCCAATGTGATGGTCAATCTGAATTACAACAATTGTGCAAAGATGAGTGGACCAAAATTCCTCCACACGCTGAAAAAGTCAATGGTCAATTATATTTACTTCTCCTATCAATGATATTATGGATCTCTTTGGAAAATAGCCCTGGTGTCAAATCATTCCCTTCCACAGACTGTTCCATAGGTGGGAGAGAGCAGATGCAATCTGTCATAGCAGGATACTTTTTTCCTGGTTAACAGCGTCCATTGATTTGTGAACTTATGCACTTGGTGCCACGTCTTCTGTCTTTCCTGGCTTCCCCGCTTGGTTGCCCCAACCTGTCAGCAGTCATCTGAGGACAACTACAGCGTGAGAAGACAGCGGCACATTGCTATCGCTGGTGGGCAGAATGTTGTTTGTTTCATTAAACATGACCCGAGCGCACCGCAGAAGAGGAAGTTCATACGGATGGCACATACATTTGTTTTGATGAGGCCGTAGGGAAAGAGACGCAAACAAATTGATTTTGAAAAAGCCCTCACAGCTGTGCATCTGGATCCTAATGAGAAATGGGATGTTTGCTAAACGAGCTCAGCAGGAAATATCTCTTATTAAATATTCCTAGTAAGACTTATGCAGCCAGTGATGAATTTCTTCTATATCACATGGTCGTAATTTGCATTTACAACTCATGAACTATTGCTACAAAGGAAAACTGAGTTCAGGCATTTTCTTTGATGTCTGACTGTGATACTAAAAGGGATAGCATGAGGCTGTCGTATATTTTTAGGCTGTGGCAAGAACCACATTTAACTGAAGTCTGCATGGACTGGGATCTTTTCTTTTTTGGATACTTTCCTGAGAAAGAAAATAATCAATAGTCATCAATCTATTTTCAGCAGTCTCTCGGGTACCTGATTCCACCTTAACCACATTTTATATATATGTTCTCATTTGGAAGGGGTTTTGCTGACCTGTGTGCTTTCCACCTGCTGATTGCCACGGTCTTCTCCTGACTTTCCTGGCTCAACAGCCTGGCTCAGTCTGCTGGATCTCAAGGGTGGATGAAGGGATTTTAAATATAAACTGACTCCAGGAAAGCCACAGTCAGGGGTAAAACGAGGGCTCGCTTTAAAAACAGTGTGTTCCTGCTGGCAGAAAACGAGTAAGACACTGATAACCATAGCCTCGCCATCTTCTAGCCATCGGTCCTAAATTCCTCTTGTTGGGAACCCTTACATTCCTGCGGTGAAATGTCACGGCTGGATCTCATTTCCTACCATTCTCTGCTAAAAGCACAGAAAAACAAAGACACATGGAGATTGTTACTGTTCAAAAGGCCATGTAATCCAACCACTTTCCTAAACTTTTTTTCTACATTAACATACAAAGATACATTTATTTGCGATTCAGCAATTTCCGAAAACTAGAATTCTCATGTGTATTTACCAGCAGTTAAGTGAATGCAACTTGCTCTATTTAAAATAATAATAATAAAGTTGAATTATGGGTAGCAAGAATCAGAAGGGAAGCCTATTGTTTTCCTGGATTGATGAATGGCAACAGCTTTGCCCTGGCATTGATGGAGAGAGAGGATATGCTTAATAAGTTAATAAGCAAATGTACTGTGACCTTTACAAAGATTCTTAGTTTCTTTGGCACCATCATTACATGAAAATGATAATTTACACCATTTTTATTTATTTATAATATTGTATACATCTTTTGTCGCTTTTGCACAGATGCAGTTACGCAATTTAGTAAATGTTTTTTGTAAATCTCTGCTTACAGTTACAGCACTGTAACACAGTACTAGAAAATAACTGGTTTGTACAACCTGTTCAACAACGATGCCTGGGGACAGTGGTGTATATTCTCAGTTTTTCCAGGAAAAGGTTCATTGCATTGTACTTAGTATATTCAATTGTTTCCTTCAGCACATACGATTTGGAGCATAATAATGGAAAGTTAGGCTTAAGGCTCGTAGAGGAATATGTTTCTGGTTTCAGAAATGAAGAAGAATATGAACAACAGCAAGAAACATTGTCTGTGTTTAGCATGTACATACTCATATGGCATTCATCTGTGGACACATTTTAAACCCTCCAATGAAGATGATCTCAAACTCCAGTGAGAACCTGAATATTTAGAGCCTCCCATGGTGTGAGTGACAATTATAACCCCGTTCAGTGTTTGATCACCTGCTTGGGTCAATTACTGCCTCTTTAATCCTCTTTAATTAAAATGCTGAAGAATGAAACGCAAACCAATCAACCCCACACTCCTCCAAGACAAGAGAAGTCCATCTGTTCCATAAAACATCCTTTATAAAAAGTCCTTCTCATCTCTTAAGAGCTGTAGCTCAAAGCCAAAATGAACGCTTCCCTGTCCCTGTTTTGTTCCACTCAGTCTTTGCAGAATTGTTGTAATTCAGCCACATTGGAGGGTTTTCCGGCATGAACCACCTTTGAAAGGTCACGCCACAGCATCTCAGTAGGATTCAGGATTCAGGACTTGGACTAGGCCAGTCCTGGCCTGGTGGACTTGCTGGTGTGTTCTGGATCTTTGTCCTGCTACAGAACCCAAGACCGCCCAAGACCCAAGATGACACAACTGGACTGTGGTCATTCGTGATACTACTGTACATATATATATTTTTTTCACAGAATTGTGTAAATATCATTATATAAGTTAAGAATCTTACTAGACACAAAATTTCCCATGGGATAGTGGACACTGTGTCTGAAGACTGAATGATGTGATGTTACCGGAGGTTGTGACGGACATAGGAAGAAAGACCACCATTTAAGTGTACTTGATCAAATAAGTGAATTCAGCAACTTGAATGTGCTAATTGCATTTATTTCTCACAAGTTTAAGTTACTTCAAGGATTGTAAAGATCTAGTATTAGAGCTGCTTCCACACTAAAGGAGTTGATTTGCTTTGGATTAATGTGGAATTATCCTGCTCCGCTGGCTACTTGTTTAATCAAAAATAAGATTTTTGTACCAAATGCTTGAGAAAACACGTCATTGGGATATTTTCTGCAGTGTAAACACGGTGCTGTTCGATCGTCTCTATTTCTCTGCCTTTCTCTCAGTATATTTCCCTTGCACTTAAAGCTTCCCTATCTCTCACTTCACTGTGTTTCGTCCAGAAAGCCAATTTTCTCTAGTGGCTTCAGGAGACCAAAGGAAACCTTTTCCAAACCTAATCCCTCACGCCTCCAGGGATACAGAGTTTACATGCTGAAGCACCTCAATCTGATAAACTGCCTGCAGGCTCTCATTGCATCTGTCTAAGCCAGCACAACACACTCATGGCACCCACAAATCCTCACCCGCAAAACATTTCCAAGTGTCATGGATTGATACTGACTTTCCTGGTGGTGTGAGAACAGAAAATAGGAAAGTTTCTCAGAAATATAAAAGGACAATATATAATGGTACTATTGAGGACCTCTGTATAAAGTTAAACATTTGAGAGGCAATGAGAATATCCGACTATTGCCTATATCCTCATGAATAAGCTTTTGTGTATGCAGTTAGAGATAGCTGTCAGTGTCTTAAAGCACACCTTGACCTTTCCAGCTGGTCCTTTAAGTCTGCTTTGATGTTTCATCATGCTTTTGTTTGTAGAACCGCTTTGCACTCAACTGGGAAAATTTCCACAGCACCATGTGGATTTCTAAATGCACAATTATACCTCACTTTGTTATATCAAATAGTCCAGTGTGTGAAGATTAAAAAGCACGGGCAGGAGATTGTTTTGCATATTAACTGAAACCATAAGGAGCCTCATGTGCATCCTGCTTTTGCCTTGAAGAACAGATTGACTGTCTTAATTTAACAGCTCATTTTCACTCAATTTACGTTACCTTGACATCTCCCACCTCCTTAGAAAAAGCTTTTTGAAAATAATTTCGGCAAACATTTCAGTCACCACTGTTGAAAGTGAAGCAGGAAGTGGAAACAAAAATGAACCTAATGGCAAATAAGACACCGACACATGTTTGGGTACAGTTTTTACAGAGCGAGCCAGACTGACGAAGCAACAGGTTCAAATTGCTCGCGTCGGAATAGGCTAAGTGCTTTGGTTACGGTATCTAGTATCCGTAACATCCCCACAAATACCAGCTCCTAATGTTTCTCAGCAGAACGCTGCATTGTCACAAGGTGGTTAATGTTATTTTAGTGGTTTTAATGTTGTTGCTGAACTGTGCAT
Organism: Mugil cephalus; assembly: GCF_022458985.1. Classification (NCBI taxonomy): domain Eukaryota; kingdom Metazoa; phylum Chordata; class Actinopteri; order Mugiliformes; family Mugilidae; genus Mugil; species Mugil cephalus. The sequence continues at coordinate 7,264,566 of NC_061784.1, forward strand.
ATTTATATTTTATATCAGCAGTTACAATTTCTATGCAGAACAGCTGAGTCACCCTTCTGGCAGTGAGAGCACACAAACAACAAACTCTGACGTGTGATGATTGTCTACAACAATGTGTCGACATAATCAATGACTCCCAGTGCTTAAATGTGTCAGTTTGCACGTTGACATTCATCACCGCTTCATCGCCAAGCCTGCTGAAAATAAGCCTTGAAAATACCCAAACCAGAACATGTGGGAGACCTGATCGATAGCCTCACTACCACAGCAGCACAACCGCTACACACAAGAATCTCAAGAGAAAATGGGATTTCTGAGCTTAAAATGAGTGCTGCACAAGAGGCCTGATCAGTATATGGAACTGACTGGACAGAAAATTTAGTTTTTGATCAACATGAAAAATATCTAAATTAGAAAGATTACACATCTCTCTGTTATCACTCAAACATTAGTCAGTTCTCTGAAGTGACATAGTGGCTTTTCCTTTGAGTCACTGTCATGGTGGAGTTTTTGCCAATGTCATAATCTACTACTCAGAAGATAATTGGTTGATAAATCAGTCGATCAACTAATGGAAATCGAAAAAAAGAATGGATTGAAACAAGTTGCACAAACAAATCCCCTGAAATTAATAAAAAATTAATAGAACCCAAGTTACTATTGTGACCAGAGACCAAATGCTCTACTCTTGCTTGCTGCTCTTTCTTTATCTCTACGGATAAAAAAAAAAAAAAAAAAACTGTTCATCATTGGTTGACTTAAAACACATCACTACTCATGCACCAGCACGGGAATAAGATAAGATAATCCTTTATGTATCACTCTGATAAAGCGTAAAATACAGAGATTTACTTTCCATTCCGAGGCTTAAATAGCGTGTAAACTCTTTTGGCAAAGACCTTCTGATTTCATCTGCTAAACCCTCTTCAGTCAGAGTCGTTAAAGAGACAGTTTAAAGAAATATTTTTATTTTTTTTACCAAGCTTTGGTGCACTCAGTAAGTAGTTTTAATGCTTCAGTCATCTGGACACAACATGCATTTTCTTCACAAATACAGCGAGCAAGCCAGTGTGCCACAAGTGCCCTTCCATTATATTTGAACAGTGTGTTAGTAAACCGTCAGACTTTTCCGTGGCAGTCATGCTGGTTAATGGTTGTGCTTCAGCTTAATGACGTGCCTGGTGAGAGAAGAGGAGCAATGATAATGGGAAAGTCTTATGAATAATCATCAGATTAATGTCGCGCACGTCAGCAGCATGTGAATAAGTGTCAAATTAGATGTGACGTTTGTTTTTGCAGCCATTAGCAGTCGATCGGATTTCTCAGTTGTACATGGGAACATATCATTCTTTATTACCAACGTCAGTCTAACTGTAAATCGTATCCCGAAACATATACTCGTCAGTCAGTACCTGCGGTCGTGTCAGTTCCACTGCAGTGATGATGTGGTCTCACTATCATAGAAAGCTGGTGCCTGCCGCTGGGCACAAATTAGGCTCCGTATTCTGGTGCAAAGCTCTCCTCCGTGTCACAGACCCGTTGCTGTTAAAGTAATGATCTAATGCTCTCCATCATTTCCCCTCCTTACCCACTTTTCTCTCCCGTAGCTGCACGAGGCTTTTCCGTCGCTTGATTCCCGCCTCACCCAACGCGCCGCAGCACACCCAGAGCTCGAGCCTGACGGATGTCATGTCTAATTAGAGTCACTCTGCTCAAATAAACGCCATAAATTAAACTTCTTTACCTCATTACACAGTGATTTGCAAAAGTATTACATCTTTCCACACTGATTTTTATCTTTCAGTATCAACGGGTTGATTTACTTTCATTACGTTGATGTATGATGAGCAAACACATGGTGGCGGCCAGAAAAATGAATGTTTCCACAGTGTCGGGGAAAAAATCCAATTAGATTATATGTAGGTCCCGGTGATAGACGTATTCGGACGTGTTAATAATCTCCAGGTCATCATCTGTATTTAATTGCCACGTTCTGTTTAGCGTTGCTGGATGTAGCAGATCCACAAGTCAAATGACCAGATGCTCCATTTAGTAAAAAGAGAATAATAAAATGGACAGTCGTGGCACAGGAGTATTGAGATTTTCTGTCGTGCGATCAGTTTCATTTCTGTTACATTTCTAACAAGAGCTCAAAGCCTTTCTAGGCTAGATGCTAATGACTAGCACAACAAGCCTTCTTTCGATTGTACAAGTTGTTTCAGGGCATTTTACAATCCTATAAGACTACAAGCATTTCCATTAACCTCACACTCTCAGTGTGTTTGCAAAGTGTTGCAGGTGAATAATCTGCAAAATAGCTCCATCAGCAACAACTATCAAACTTAAGTCATACCTAACACTATCTATGCTAATTAATGACACAATATAGTAAACAACATCTTTAGTAATTAAGGCTATTGTGCATAAAACCTTTGTAATGAATAGTGTGTTTAGGTAAACGTTAAAGATTGAAATGGTTCCTTAGTGTTCCCATAGATTTCCATTCAAAATAGCTCTTTAGACGTTTAATAGAAGTTTTGCTTATTTAGTGGTAAGCTCAGCAAACGTTTAATTCACAACTTGAAGTAATTAGTAGATGTCTTTGAAACTAATTTCACTAATTATTAATTGAATAATCAATAGGTTGAATAACTAGGGAGAAAATAAACAATATTATCCTAATCCTTTTTAATCAAAGATTAGTCTGTTTAACATGTGATGAATATATGAATACATTCCCTTTTTTGTACTTTCACAGTTTTACAAAGTGCTAAGAAGTGTCATCATGCACAGCATTTGCACTTAAAAACGTAGTCTTACTTGCCCCATGCAGACGCATGCGCACACGCTCACAGCTTGCTTCTGTGAATCAGCCTCGGGCGTGAATCTGGGTGAGCAGGTCACACCAGCACTTGATCCCGCTGTTAACGTTTCAGCAGCACAAATGATCACGGCAACCTAGTGTTTACCGCTCTTCACACGGTGGTGTAAAAACCAAAACCAAATAACGCAATTACAGAGTACAGCTGACACAATTTAGCTGATTATTTTACAGTCAACACATATTTATTTACACAAATTATACAAAATGCAAGCAAAAACGTGGAAAATGGGTAATTATGCAGATGATGTTTTCCTTCTCGTCTGACAATAAAGTAAACAGATTAGAAATATTAATGGGTGTTTCCTATAAAGTTTCCTTTACTTTGTGACTTTGTTGTCGTATAGCTATTTAAATCATTGAAATATAATCAGATTAACATGAACTACAGGGTTATCCAGAGAACAATATACAGTATTCAAAGGAATCTTTTCTTTTTATATCAAAGGAATGTCTGACAACGTATTTTCCACTTTCATGGCAGTAAATTTATTCAGTGAATATAGCTCTTTCTGATTTTAGTCTAGTCCTCTTCTCCAAATATGCGTTACACAGTGCAGGTTTAATTAGCCCCTTACTGAATTCATGTTGAGCGTGTGTGCTGGATTTCTCAGACTGTGTTTCCGGGAGAGAGGACGCCGCTGACAATCGGCGCCCTTCATTTGCACCCCTTCACTCGCTCGCTGCTTGGGGTCAAAGGTCAAACGACTTATATATCGAGATGATGAGCGCCACCATCTGCCCGTTCATTAGCGCCGACCTTTCGCCGGTTCTGCGGGGTCGCCGCGGAGCAGCGAAAGAGCAGTGTCTGTTCCTAGGATGTAAACACGCGACGACACGGCGGCTTGCGATGAAGAGCTAATCTGTTAACATTCTCTCGCGTCGCCGGTTCCGTCCAGTTGCGGACGCCTGAAGTCCCGTTCTGTGATTAAAACGGCATTGGAGCCATCCTGGTGGCCTGTGTTTCAAACAGCAGGAGTAAACATTTCCAATCTCTCCACCTTAATCTCGTCCAGAGGCGGCCGGATAAGGAATCTTAATGATCATTTGTTGTTTCATCTTTGATAACTCCGTCTGCAACAACAACACACTTGCTTTCATGCTTCCACCCAGCCTGCCTGGTGCAGCACGGCTCCAGATGTCTGTGCGACTGTATGGGCTTACGGTATGTTCAGTCCTTCATATGCACCCACATGCAGACGGGGAAACCACAGCTCTCCTTCAATTCTAGTGCATTCAGTTCATAGCGCTGCCTGTCTACTGTCAATCCTCCAATGCCCACAATGTTGCAACACACACACGTATACACACTATCAGTAGCAGCGCACAGAAAAGCTGGAAACCTAGGGAGAGGTGAGGATTTGGCTGACAACAGTTTACCGCTGCTGATACAGAAACGGGAGGGAGAGGGGGCAGTTTGAGAAGTTGGCCGGGTGTAATGGCCTTCACCCAACCACCTGGCCTGATTTTACAGAGTCACGCGGAGGTGAGAGAGCCCGCTCGCTCGAGAGAAAGTGATATTTCCCCCGGCCGGCCAGACATGAGTGATAGGAGATGAAGATAGCGCTGATAGAGGGTAATGATTGTGATCTCTCTTTCTCTCTGTCTCAGTGCGTTTGTGTCTGGGTTAATGGAAGTTGGGTCAGGGAGGTCTGGGGCTCCGGCGTGATGGTCATCTGGTTATCTAGTCTGACTCATCGCGGAACGGATGGATTCTGATAGTCTGGTCACCGGCGTCGGTCTCTGAGGTGCGCGTGTCTGGCGAGGTGAATGGTGGGGGATGCAGAAAAAGCACACAGCGGGCGTAAGGTGGGGAGAGGTGTTGCAATGGCATTAAAAAGCGATACGATCCAGTCATCGGTAATAGAGTGAAGATACAGGAAACAAGACTAATGCTGTGCTCACGCTAGAGGAGGAGTTTTTGGCCGATTCACCTGGAGAAATCCCTTAACCTTCTGGTTTGTCACAGACTCATTGGGGTTGTCCAAATTTAGGATTTAGGTCATTTCACTACAACCAGTTAGATTAAAAAAATCATCTGACTGCGTTGTCAAACAGTAAACATCCTAGCCCTCGAGACTCGAGTAAGCTAGCTTACTATTGCTGATTAGTTCTAGCTTTCAGTTACCTCCCCTCTAGTTCTGACTGAAGAATCTGCATACTGGGTATTACAAAATGTCACATGAATTGTTGTTGTTCTTTTGGATTCATTTGCCAGCCAGCTTGCAGGTGCGTTGCTAGCACCTGTCACACTGAAGTGTGGATCGGTGCTCTGTGGGATCTCTGTGAGATCATGTGAGGTGGTGCATTCAGTGCTCCCTGATCTGTCACAGTCATCTACACTGTATACACCATGTAAACTGTATTGGTTGTGTAGTGTGTGCAGGTTTGAGGTTAGATAAAATAATCTGAGACGTTCCTCCTTAAGTGTGTATGATGCAGCAGATATTTCAAGACGGGTTAGGATTTCGAAGCTCCTCTAAAGCTCGTCTGTGTCCAGCTCTTGGTGTCCACCTCATGATTAGCTGGTGGTCACGCTCGTAGTTTAGATCTGTTGTGTTCGCATGCAAAAAAAGTTCTTCTTTCCATTCCGCACAAAGTACGATTTCAGCGATCGTGTATATAAATAATTCCTTGAACAAACTGAAACTCTGACCAGATGAAAGAGTTTTAGGAAAAGTTGAGGGATTACTAAAGCTACTGCAGTGTTGCTGCTCTGGGTGCCGTTGATGTCCTGCCAAGTTTCATACATGTCTATCCAGCAGAGACACTTTACTTAAAACTAAAACCTTATCGTGGCACCAGAGGAAAAGTCAGAGGATTAGCAAAGTCACAAGGCTTCAATGGAATATTTTAGTTTTTACCAAAGAAAAGTTGGACTTTCTTTCCTAAACCCGTGCAAAACATCAACTTGTGTTATTTGTGTACAGTATGTTGAAAAAAATCATGAACAGCCAGTGAATTGAAAGTGCGTAGTCTAAGAAAATCTTTTAAATTGTGAGATAGATGAGCTTTATATTTACCAACTAACCCCCCGATATAAACTGTCTCAGCAGTCCTGTCAAATCACCGCAGTTCAGAGGGATCTCTTCATCATTTGTGGATCTTGTGGTGAATCAGGTACCACGGATGCCAATATCCCCCTGAGACCGAGTCATTAAAAGATAACATTTTCCCCAACGTCACCTAAGCCTCTAAAACGCAAGTCTTCAACAGGGGGTCCGCGACCCCTAGCGGGTCCACAGAGGTACTGCAGAGGGGTCGCAAAATCTTTGGTTGATTAGACATTTTCTATATACATTTTTTTTTTTTATTATTTATTTCCCCCCACAAATTTAAATGTCTTTAAGTACACATTAATACACATATTTAAGGAAAGGGATAAGGGACACCTTATTACTGAATGCAAAATGATAATAATCATGTATTTTTATAATTTGTACTAGGCCAAGTTTTATATAAAACACATATAGTAGGTTGGGGGTCCCTACTTAATCTCTAAATCAGTTTGTCCTGAAAAACGTTGAACACTCCTGCTCTAAAAGATGATATTATATTGATGAAAGATGAAGATGGATGCGTGACCGTGTTGCTCCTGGTTATTTGATCTGCAGGGTTCAGCGAGGAGGCAAGGAGAATGAATCAACCTAGCTTTCATCCACTTTACGTAAAGATTTAGTTGCCTACAATTGAATTTAATACAATAACACAAAGTACAGTTTCCACATCCTCTGCAGCAGACTGGTGAATATTTCTCTTTAATTGCATTGTCAGAAAGTGTCTCCATAGGCTGAGGTAACAAAGGTGGAAATGTCGTTTGCTCCTGGTTACACTGGTGCCCAACCAGAAAATCAGCTCTTATTCTCACTGTACTGTACAACTCCCACGCACACAGGCTATGTGCCACTTCTACATTTTCTCCACAGTAACATATTGAGGATGCTTCCCCTGTCTTTTGCCATTAAGAAAACAATTACTCTGCTTCCCATCCTTCATCTGGGCCCACTGGCAGCAGCCATAGCAACCATATGGCACCACTGAATCCCGTATATCAGCAGCACGTTAGCTTTCAGGAATGTTATTGTGCACATTCTTCCTAGTTATGTTCTCTCATTGTAGAACAAGATATGTGTCCCTGTATGAACTAGGGATGGCTTTGTGCATTTCTTGTCATGCCATGACACTGAAATCATAAGAAAACCCTGTATCATATAATAGCTGTACACAGAATGTTTCTTGACCTAATTAACTACATAGTTAAACCCTGATATAAATATTTTGCTGTTTGCTCTTCTAGGTTTTCAAATGATAAGCAGCCAAATAATAATAATAAAAAAAGCAGTGCTGTGTCACGTTAATTCACCAAAACTATGGGCAGTTTTATGGAAATTTAAAACATTACTACAAATACCTGAAGTTTTTATTTTATAAAATTTTCCAGCTGTGAAAACTAAATGAATGTCTCAATCAAAACCATCCTCTATCCTCACCTTCTCAAAAACTTCTTTCAGTGTGACAATCACAAACAAAACTCTTTATTTTAAGTTTCATTTGAAGGATCGACCCCTCCAGTCCCACAGGAAAATGCGCACGAATCATTTCGCGTTTCCGTTTTGTAAATCCCATTAAATGCCTTTAGCCTTCAGCCTAGCCTAGCTTGCAACTTTATCTTAAATAGTGAGTTAAGGGCTGTTGACTCTCAAAGGCGTGTCGCGTCAAACTGAATCAGATCAGCCGCTGCAGAGATGGAGAACGCTACCGACTGCCAGTGGCATCAAGAATCTCGCTCCCATTACTGTCACTAAAATCTCCATCCGTGGTGAAAAACTAAATGGATTATGAGGACACCAAGTTTTACTTGTGTCATGTTACTGAGCTCTGGATATTTATTCAGTTGATTTTTTGTTCCGTTAGTTCCGCTCTTATTAGTTTCATCCGGGTGACTCCTGTCCTGATTTGTTCTTTGTGTGTGTTTTGTATTTCAGCATTTACCAGTTCATCTGTTTTTCTGTTTTTTTTTCCACCGATGCTTGACTCCTGTTTCGCTTAAATCCTCGTGTTTTTGATCCTTTTCATTTGTGGAATTTTGGATTTCTTTTCTTGGCCTTGTACGTCTGAAGCACTTGCCCTTGGATAAGTATGTCTAGTTGCCGATGGGCATCTTGAATACATCAGACATTTTTTTTTTTTTTCTGGCCACATTCACAGCACATTCTGGAAAAGGGGTCACAAAGCCACTGTGTTTAATATCACAAAGAGCAATAACCTCCTCCTTCAGCTCCGTGGATGCCATGGAAAAATGCAGAAAATGTCTTTCGCCTCTTCCTGACTCGGAAAGGTCTCATCTTATTAAAACCTGCCGCTCACACATTCAGATCCTATCCTGTGTAGTTGTCTGCACTTTATGAGGCAGAATCTAATGTGTGACTTTGATTTCTGCCTTCGCATCTCACTGTTAGACCTGATTTGTGCCCTGCTGCGCTTTCATGCCGGCAGTTTAGTTTAGTTTTTAGATCCGAGCAATATCTGTCAAATTGTGGGACCCCGACCATTCTTCCAGCTTATTTTTGGTTTGTTGCCACACTTGTTTGACAATGGTGACATTTGAAAGACTGACTGCATCTCTTCAGCTTGCCGCCTCTCTGCCAAGCCTCTTGATCAGCTGCTCTTCATTGAAGTGAAGTTTCTTTGCCTTGGCAGCTCTGCAGACTCACTCAGTGGAATGCCTTCAGGCAGCTCCAATTCTTTTTGAACACAATGGGAGAAACACACTCACAACAGTTTCAGGACAATTGTGTTTACGCATTTTTATTTTTTCTTCACGAAATATATTCAGCATGTGCCATCCACTTGGGTTTCGTACTGATGAAACAGACAAGGAAGTCCATTTAATTGTGCATAGCTGTCTTTTAAGGCAAAGCGAAAGAAGTAATTACTCCAGGTTTGAAACACATTTTTTTTCCTTCTTTTAAATAGTGTATTAGTAGTGAATGGATTCAATTCAGCCCACAACATTTGCCCTTGAGCTTTCTAGCTTAGCTTATTAGTTTGCAGCCACGAGTGACCCCATGTAAGTCCCTCAAAGCACCACCCAACATTAACCCGAGCCGAGGTCAGATGTGATTGATGGTGTGGTAGCAAGAGGCAAATGAGCGGTGAAAACGAGTACGACATAGGTGGAGTCAAACCAGGGATGTCGTAGCATTATTGTATCATGTCATTGCAACAATTACCTGCAGCTTTCTCTCTGAGACTGGTTGCTGCTGACAGTACATGTTCATGTCCAAGTCTTTGTGGAGGAGTAACCATTGTCATGTTGATGTGTCATGCTGTTGAGCAAACCTCAGCTCTCCTGTCTCTCTGTGCTGTCACTTCACCACCGTAGGGTAGGCAGTTTGTCCTCGCACGCGCCCGCTTCTCGCTTCTGTTCAGTCGTGCCTGTTTATCTAGCTATATAGTCGTCTGGCCGGTGACAGGTCGAGCTGCCTTCTTGCGGTCGCAGTTATTGCATCGGCAGCCCCCACACCGTGTACGATCTGCAGGGGTCCCTGTTGTGAATTAATACCATGCTGTAGGTTACTGCCAGCACCAGCGGCGATGGGGCATATTTTGTTACCGGTGATGAGCCTCTTTGGCAGGCTGCTTTTTCTGCCCTGCTGTTAAAGCCCTGGGTGTTAGGTGGCAGGCTGCACGCAAGTGTTTAATCTTTAATGTCACCTTTCCCTTTTAGTGTAGTTTACAGTAAACAGTGTTCGCCCGTCACCCAAAAGACTGATGTGCTGACTGGAACCCCACAGTCTTTCTGTTCAGCTCGGGGTGATAGAGGGTGGGCTTTCTACTCTGGGGTTTGACTCCAGCTAACGGAACCAATTTTGCGGCACACGTCTGAACCTCTGGACTGACAGGAAGAAATGTCAGGCGGCACTTTCTCCCTACATAACCTCTGCTGAAATCCTATTGAGCAGGACATCTGAACCTACACCGCTCTCTGAGTTTTGCATGGATCTGTCGCTCACTAAATGGAGAAGTCAAATTATGTGTAAACATGTGAGAATTCTATGAATTCCTGTGCTGCGTTGGTTGTACTCTTTTTTTGCTTTGGGAATGTGGCACAAGCTTGTGTGGTTTTTATCATACTTGGTGGTGAAATATGAACACTCATGTTTGAGTAATTAGAATTTGAAAGTGTACTCATTCTTTGGTTTATACTCAAGTGAATAATATGTAATGTAGCATATGTAGTATACAGTAGAATATAGCCTCTACAAATGCTGGGGGTGATTTGTTTGGGAGTGATCGATGGCTTACTCGTGTAAGTATCTGTGTTGGAGCTTGGTGCTTGGTGGAGCTTCTGTTTTCACAATTTCACACAAAGTCTGTTCTGTTGGCTGACACAGCAGGATGAACGGTTTAGGTCTCCAGGATCTTCTGCACCTTACGTCAGCATGGAGCAGGTCTGTATAGGTGCTGTTGGACGACCTCCATGTCCCGGAGCTCATACTAGAGTCAGATTAAAGCTATAAACTGACACTGTCAACGTGATTTACTTGAGTATCAGCTGTAAAGCATCTCCACCATACTCTTAATGTAATACTGATAGCATCACACAGTTGCGTCACATATGTTGTAAAGACACTGCTGTCTTTTTTTTCTTCAGTTTGACAGAAAATGATCACATGGTCTGTGATCCCACCAGAGCATAGTTATAGAGATCATGTGACCAGCAATCATTTAATTATTGACAGTGTTTTACGCGACGGATCTGACCTAATCTGTTATTGAGTACCATGATGCTTGTGTCTCTCATGAATAATTAGTGATGTTGATTAATGACATTACAAATCACAAATAACAAAAGGTAACCACAAAGAGAAAGTACATGAATCACCAAATCACATTAATTTAATTTAGGCACTGTATTTAGTGTACATGCACAGGACCACGAATCATCATCATAATAGATATTTCAGTGAAGGACAATTTAACTGGATGTGGATTCTGTGTCTGATGTCCGTGCAAAACTAAATGACTGAATAAATCATTTCACAAGGGTTTGTTCACATGGACACAGGTACCAAATTAAGTATTTTATTAATTATATCTGTTGTCTTTGCCCCCAGAGTTGCAGAGTTTAGCGATATAGAGATTTCCACCTTCCCTCAAGATTGATCCTCTGTACTTTCTGGACAGCAATACAGCTGGAGGGGGGTGTTGGGTAAGGTAGACATAAAACAACCCCTACATGAAAGCGCACTCAGCGAAGTATGTGGATTTTCTTGAGCAACTGAATCATGATTTCTGGAATGAGGCATTGCTGTTAGAGTGTTGCGAGCCTTATGACACACTGTTGAACGCTTAAATGCTTCACTTTTCTTGTGTGAAAAAAGGCACATTGCTGTTGAGTTTAAAAATGTTCTATTTATCCCCACATCAAGCTGAGCTCTGTCGAGTTTCATTTTATTAGAGAGAAGGAAGAAATCAGTAGAGCCAGCGTGGTGAACATTCCCCGCTAAACGTCAGCATGTTAGCGTTGTCGTTGTGATGTTAGAATATGCTGAATCAGCTGATAACATGGCTATACCCTCTTAAACCGCTTCATCTCTGGTTTAATCATAGCCAGAAATTTGTAGCTGGAGACACACACACACACACACACACACACACACACACACACACACACACAGACACACACAGACATCGACTTTTTCCATGTTTTTGTTGGATATGATAAAAATCAGTTACCGACCTTTCTGGTGGAAATAATCTTGTAATCAGTTCATCCGGTCTGAGGCATTATCTATGCCCTCATGATAGTTTGCTTTATTGTATTGATTCTTTGCTGCATCCCTGGTTATACGGCAGAGACTATGAATTGAATGGAACAGGCACAATAACAGACCTAAGACTGTTTAGACTGGGGCTGGGTGGTATGACTTAAAATGTAGCTATATCTCGGTATTTTTCAATATTCTGACGGTATCACAGTATATCAGGGGTTGAGGGAGGAATTACTGAAGTAGATTAATGAACTACTTTATTGTCACGATGAGTAAATATTGTAGAATAGTTTACAGGTTTGCAAAACGATGCTGTTTTATAGAAGAACCACTCGTGATTCGATTCAAGTTAGGAGCCAAAATGCAAAGACAACTGCAGGCAAAATATGGAACTTTTACTGTGCAAATTTCACAAAGATCTTTTAGACTTAGACTTAGACAGATTTTAATGGTCCTCAAGGGAAATTGCTGAAACGGAGCTGAATCATTCTGCTGGAGAATGAGCTCCTCTGTCCCTCTAATGTTTGGTGGAGTGGATGGTATGGATCGTCCATAATGGAGAGCAGTTTATCCAGTGTCCTCCTGTCCCTCTCCGAGACAAACGACCCCAACTACCAGTCACGTGTCCAGTGCAGGGCTCTCAAGCTTTGAACTTAGCTTGGAGTTAGAATGATGTGTGCGCATTTGCAGCTTTTGTGCTCATTTCTGCTGTCATCGGTGCGCTTTTGTGGAAGGAGTGGTTACCGTGCGGCCACTTCGCCTGGCAACGAGAAATACTAAGCAGACCGCCGTCGCCTCTTCTGTTACTGATCTCTTTTATATACAGTTTATGTTACGAATGCGCGGTGACTTTTATCACTTCAAAGTGTGAGAAATGTCGCGTGGCGTGTGAACTTATTGAAATGCATGTGTCTCATAACTTGTGAGTGTGGAGGTGTATTAAAAATTCATATCATAAGGAAAATATTCTCCAGTGTTCGGTATGAACCTGTAGGAGCTTTGAGCCCTATTTGGCAGACAATTGTTCTCGTATTAGTATGCAATCAAACATTAATTCATTCAGTTATTGGCTGAATCATAATTCCTTCTCTGACAGATTCTTTAAATATACCCAACACAAATCATTGAATAAATACCAGCTACGATGTTTGTTCTCCTTTTATTAATACCAAAATTAAGCACTCCTTGGATACTGGGGGATAGCACCTTTAAGTTTTATTCCTTGACTAGATCATTGGTAGGGATCCATCTATCAGTAGCTGGGGGATCAGACGCAGCCCACCAGTTCCCCCTGTGATGGGAGGCTTAACAGCAAAACCAGTTATCTTTGTTCCCTGGTTGGATCCTCTAGTCCCACTGGGTTTTCTCTCAAAGGGAGAGAATGAGGGCAAGACCGAATGTGGGCAAGGGAATGAAGAATAAGCAGAAGATCTTTCAGAGCCACTGTAGACTAGACCTCCTCTCATCTTGGGTTCTGGAGAAATGTTTCTGATTAGCAGAGCAGCTCTCTCTCTCTCTGGGTTGCGGCGTGCGCTCGGTATTCAGGGGAGGCTGTCAGCCCATTGAACATGTGCTTACAGATGGTTGGCCCTGAGCTCACTGGAGCCCTCTTTAACCGTGGTAGTTAATGAGCGGCCCTGTTGCCTCTGGTAATTCTCTGACCCAAGAACAAAGTTGATGGTAATTGGGTGACTCAAGTGCTTGTGTGCTCAACAGGATTTGATTCATAAATTATCCTTTTGAAATCAATTTGACATTAAGTTTGTTTACGGAATTGCACAAATTAAGCCTAATGAGCGTTCTCTTGCCCCTGAATTAAACTTATTTGCAACATAGGTCCAGGTGCAGACGGGTCATCATTAGCTGTAATAAAAGTATCCCATTGCCACTTAGCTTTTGCAGAGCTCTTAAGAAACCAATTCCCACAGCACAAATTAAATATTCAGTAATGCTTTCAACTCAATTATGGGCAGCATGCAACTGTATCCCACACGGCTCTGGTAGCGTGATACCTCGCAAACTTTAAGCCCTGCCATCAGCTCTAGTGAAGAGTGCCATCCCACCCCGTCCATGCCTCATTTTGACAGTAATGCTGTCAGCGCCCCGACCGCCTGTCATACGGGGTCAACTCCGACCACCGAGCCGAGGGGAAGGCTCTCTGTGCCAGGCTTCATGGAGAGAGAGCTTCACTCTTATCCTCCAAAGGCTCATCAGATAAGAAGTGGGTAAAGGCACCAGAGAGTCTCTCCCCAGAGGGAAAGGATTTCAGTTTCTTTGTGCACTTTCTACTCTGCTTCTCTCTCCCGTTCACATTTTTTCTCTATACATGTCTCACTCTGGCTGGCTGAGGGAGAATCCTATCCTCCCAGGGGTGTAAGATGGAAGGAAATCTCAGTAGTTCAGAGTATAAACAGTCACTGTTAACATTTGAGACTGAGGCATTTTGTGGGCTAAGGCGTTCAGTATGTACTGTATGTAAAGCAAATACTTTGACCTTAACGCGGCTGTCAGTGTTTACTGATCGAGGTTGTAATAACGTGATCCAAAATAGCTGTGAGGTGCCTCGCTGAAGGCGTCGTCGTTTTTGTGTGTGCAGAGTCCCGGCTATGAGCTGCTTTCCGTCACTGAATGCCCGGGGGATTTGCAGAGCATGTGTTAGTGTTTGTGCGTTTTGTTGCAGAAATGACAGAATTACACTGATACATCCTCTGCAAGCTTTTACAAAGTGTGAACACCAGCATTTGGTGCGTTGACAGTCCTGCTGATTGCACAGCGTTACCAAGCTAGCGAACCATGTTGAATTTTTTTTTTCCTTTTTTACGCAATAAAAAAGAGAGAGTTGCATCAGATCCGAGGAATACCGATAAATATCTTATCCTCATTTGTCCGGGGATATTTTAAAGGATGGCTGACAGCTAAGGGCGAGACCACCTGACAGTTTGGAAAGCAAGCAGGGAGTAAACGGTCATATGGGACGCCGTGGACCGACAACATCTAAGCAGATTTGACGCACCCATACAAACAGAGAGGAAGAATAGCCCTTGAGTCTGCTGTGGAAGTGCTGAAGGATGATTCACAGTGAGAACATGCTGAACCAGACATCAGCGTGGTCATGATAACAAATGGGATGAGAACAGACCAGGATAGCAGCAGAAAGATGCTCCAGGCCCTCTCATCGGGGACGGACATGTCAGCTGTAAAGGGTCTAAAAATACACCTGTTTAAATCTGCTTTTACAGAGAAATGATGAATAATAGTGGCGATTAAGCAAAGATATCAGCTGTGGTGACCGACATATATCAACAAATTAAGAAGATCAACATTGTATCAGTTTCAGCAAAGGATAAACTACACAAAAGGTAGATGAAAAGGTAGATGAAGCACATGTATTTGTAAGAATGCAGGAAATGTGAGACTGCAAACGAGTATGAAACATGTATGAAAGAAAGCAGAGCAAAGCTTTGCCAAGAACAGGAGAGGAGACAATTCAATGAAGAGTCAAGTCTTCAGACAGCAACAAAGATTAGTCTGGCATCTATAGCATGACAGAGAGCAGGGAGGATTGTATTCAACAACAGCAACACTGTTGACAGCTTGTCTCCTAGAAGATAAAAGAAAAGATCTTACTGAGTGTGGATACTGTTGCTGTCATGTCTTTGCTAGAGGCAGGTATACTGAATTGCTGGCTGCTTAGATTATAGACATATGAAACCAAATCTACTTTGTCACTCCTCAGTTCCTTTAAAAGCTTGGCTCAGACATTGCAAATGTAGTCAGTGATTAAAAAAATCAAATCAAATAAAAAATCTCTGTAGTTAACAAGACTTGAGCTTATATTTTATATTTTACACCATTTTCTGTAAACCTTTGGCTGGTCATAAAAATGCTGCAGGTTTGGCTTCGTACAAAATGATAGTAATAGCAGGGGGAAACTAAAAACAGCCGCAACAAAACAACTGCAAGGACATAACAGGAAATGAACGATAATAAATTATGCACATTATGCAAAAATTATGCATGCAAATGTTTTGTTGTTAAATAAATGAGCAAAGTTTGCTGGAAGACCGTATATATATCCACAAGGAAAAACACACACCAGGCGTAACATTATGACCACCTGCCTAATGTTATGTGTAGGAATATTTTTTCTGCTGAGGGTGTCCTGTGGTGTCTGGCAACAAGATGTTGTTAGTGGGGGCCTCTGGATCCTACGGGTTGAGGGGAGGGGCCTCTGTGGATCATCCCACAGATACTTGATCAGTTTGTGATCTAGTGAATTTGGAGGCCAGGTCAACATCTTGTGCCTGCTCCTCCACACATGTTTCTGTGTGTGCGCCTGTGCCAGGCAGCATCCTGCTGGGGTCATTACTATGGGGTGGGGGTGTCTGGTCTGGTCTAGGTGGGTGGTACATGTATAAGTAACATTCATGAATGCCAGGTCCAAAGGAATTCCAGCAGAACATGGTATTGTCACAAGATGGTTATTTACTTCTCCTGTCAGTGGTCATAATGTTGTGGCTGTTGTGTACATGCACATGCAATAAACATTGGTAAAAGGTTGATGTAAGGAGTACAGCAGGGCTTTTCAGTTACAAAATCAGTTGGACAAAATTTTAAGATCAAGACATGTTGCTGTACCAGACATTTTAGGTGCCCACCAAGCATCAGCATTTCTTCATTTTAGTTTAGTTCAGTTCAGTTCAGTTCAGTTCAATTCAGGTGGGTTAGACAACAGGTTTGGCTACTCAGGGGTTGGTCCTGGGCTGCATGTGTCCCGTGGGCCACTATTTGAAGTACAGTCTATATTTAAGGCAGAAACTGCACATAAGTAGTCGAAATTTTTTTATAAATTATGGAACAATTATATAGATTAATAAACTCACTATAGCAGAACATCAGGAGTGCTGACTTTATTGTCCGCACAGACACTAAATGTGTAAAAAGCTTCATGTTGGAGGTCCACACTGGAGCGAGTCAAGACAGATGAGTGGCCAACTAAAGCAGGCTGGGTGACTTGGTGTCAGAGCAACCTGGGAGTCTCTCCTCATCTGTTCAGATCAGTCTCATTAAGTCGAACATGCGGCCCAGTGCTCCTCCACTCAGCGCGCTCTCTCTATTTCTCATAGCCTACTGCTGTCCTGGGGCAATGATTACATGAAGTCTAACCTTGTAGAAAATCACATTAGAGAATGCAAAACTATGGTAATGGCACGGCCACACGCTCCACCGACTGTCAGTTAAGGCTGGCCCATAAGAACACAAATGCCAACGTAGGCATATAATAGGATGACTCGACAGTTTTTCACACGTAGTTTATCATTGACTGATTGTGTGTGGATGATCAGATTTTTTGAGTGTGAATCGTTGCCTACTAAGGAAAATAAACAATGTTTTTTTTCTGATTAATAAAGTCCATACTGATTTGGTCAAGGCTGCTGATGGGCTAAGAGCGCTTGAACTTAACACTAAAGTCTGGGGTTTATGTCTGTTGGTGACTAAACACAGGCAGTAAAACCCTGTTGCATATGGTGGGTTCATTAAAATATCCGTTTATTTCTTTAGGCAAACAAAGTGGAAAATTGTACTAAAATCCATACACTTGAATATTATGCTTTGAAAACAGCAACTTCTCTCATTGTCATTGCTGCAACTCACTGCATTCGGTTTTAATACTCTCCAAACACCAAGCTCTGCAAGAGCTGCTGCAATACAGAGACATGCTAAGAGAGAGGGTTCCTATCTTTTCTCATTATGATGATTTGAAAAATAAACAGCTCCACACAAAATGCAATTACAAATCAGTAATGTAATTTCTGGGAGGCATGGTTGGATGTGGTTATGAACCAGTTGAAAGATGAAGGAGAAAGGGTGAACATCTGAGCGTTGGAACAGATGTTTGATTAAAGGAAAAGTCTGGCGTCACATCGGGCTATCTGATGAGGTCAGCTGTTTTGTACTTCTTGCATACCCCCACCTCAAGGACACCACAGCAGGGTGGATGCTTGCTGAGATAAGGGACTTTCTCTCTCAGCATGTCTCCACCCCACTGCACTTTTTGTTTTGCTGGGCTTAGTGTTTGGAGAGCATTAAAACTCAATGCAGTGTGTTGCAGGAATGACAATAAGACAAGTTGCCTTTATTCACAGCAGAGGACAGGGTTGAAGGAACCGTTCTGAGCTGAGGTGTCTCCTTCATTCAGCATCTTGATGGGGGGTGAAAACGAAAGGGTGGACTGTTTCAGAATACTCAAACATAAGAAATAGGCTTGTACATCAGGGCTGAGTGCAGCTCCTCAGGGTGTGGTACAGTCAGGGATTTTTACTGGGTCTATTTTATAATATACAGTTTTACGACCACTGATGTTGTACTGTTTTATATTAGCCTCTTTATTTTTTCATCATTCCTGTTATATTTCGGTATACATTTTTGTGTTATGGTTCCATTGTGAGAGAATAACAGATGATGCAGCTACCTGTTTTTAGATTTATATAACTATATGTACTGTACTATATGTAATGTATTGACAGCATGGAATTAATATAACAGGCCGGGCGGAGACTGACTGAGCCAGTTTGGGCTTTGTACATCCTTTCAAAGACAACATCATGGGAAATTGTCACATCACATTATGGTTACCACTACCCAGAGAGAAATGGTTGGTTGAAGCATTTACAGGGTTATTAGGTCCTAATATTTGCCTGTTAAACAGTTATTATTAATAATAGTATTAATACATTTTATTTATAGGCGCCAGCAGATAAAAATGAAACTATGGGACTGAGTCAGCCCGTCTGAATAAATAAGTTTTAAGTTGGGATTTGAAGGAGGTGACAGAGTCTGAATTATTTTATGTGTTTCTGGGACAGCAGTCCTGAGGCAGGGGGCTCAGCGGCTGAAGGCTCTGGACCCCAGGGAGGTCAAGTGAGCAGGTTGGAGGATGAGTTGAAGGGATGAAGATGATCTGAGAGTATGGTTGGGAATGTTTATGTGGAGGAGGTTGGTGAGGCACTGAAGGGCGAGGTTGTTTACGCCTTGAAGGTGAGACGTAAGATTTTATTTATTTAATGTGTATTTGGTGCCCATGAGAAGAATTTCGGTTTTGTTACTGTTAAGTTTGAGGAAGTTAGTGGAGAATCAGGTTCTGATTTCCTGTAAACAGTCAGGGAGTTATGTGGGTGGATAGGTGGAATTGGGTTTGGTGGACAGGTAGAACTGGGTGTCATCCGCATAAGAGAGGAAATTAATATTGCACCTATGAAATATCTGGCCAAGGGGTAAGAGGTACTTTACTCTGCAAAAGTTTTTGGCAGGGAATCCAAAAGATTTTGAAGTCCAGTGTTACAATGGGAAAGCAGTTCATCAGAAGTGGATAAGCAGTTGATGAAGAGGAGATTGGCGAGGCCAGTGTTCAGAGCAGTTAAGTCAATGTCCTTAATGATATGGAATGATATGTATGGAAGTTTAGATTTGACGTTAAATGGTGTAAACTTACGGTCAGAGATGGGGAGATTAATTGCAGAACAGTTAAAAAGAGGAGTACCAGAACAGCAGATCAGGTCCAGAGTATGTCCTTTAGAATGGGTGGGAATAAACAATAAATAAACTACTGTAATCCAAAACTATACAGGCAGGTGAATCTTTTTGTGAGAGAATTATTCAAATTGTCAAGATGTATGTTGAAACCCCCAAGCAGAATTATGTCTGTGTGAGGATAAGTGAGTGAAGAAGGTGATAAAATCACTGATAAAACCACCCCTTTCAAACTGTTCTTTCTGATCAGTTCAGATTTCAGCGGTTGCATGAAGCACTGTCGTCATTGTTGTTGTTTCTTTTTATATACACATCTTTTATTCTAACAATAAAGGGCTTGACCTGATTCTTGATATATATATAAGAGTCATGTGTGTTTGCACAAAAGATTTACATCTGCAACATGGCAACTGAAAAACAAACAGACAAAAAAAACCCAACAACCATTACAGCCTTTCTTAAGAATTTTTCAGAATGTTTTGGCTGACTGCAAAGTAATGAAGTGCATCTGAGCTACCATAAAGGAAACCAGCCCACTCCAGCTCAACTATAGCCACATTTCTGTCCCCGGTCTGACACTATGTTCTGTGTCAAGTCTGCGGTAGAGCAATTTTCTAATCAAGGTTTAATTAGAGAGGGGAAGCTCCACATCTCCCCTCTTAATGATCGACAAAGCGGCTAAACTGTCAACCCTTTGGAGTTTCCAAAGGGAAAAGTTAGGGGAACCCTGGGTGGCATTGCAGCCAATGAACCAGCAGCATTAAATGAAGGATCATGAATCTTTACTCTGAAGCAATTAAAAACGCTGCAGAAAGGACTTTCTCTAGTCACTCGTCCTCATAAAAGCAGTGCGAACCACCTAATTGTTATTTAATTTGACTTAGTGGTACACTGTTTTGATAGGCGACTAAATCTCACTGAGGTGTGAAGTGGGATATCCAGAGAAGACAGGTTATAAATTGAGGGAAAGGACTCAGGGAATGATCTTCTTTTTTGCTCATAAAGCCACATGAAACAATTTGACAGATGTGGCTGGAGTGGGGCTAATACCCACTGAATGCCATCGCACTTTGGGTAATGCAAAGTAGCTTGACATTTAAGGAGCAGTGTGTAATGGGAACTGTGGCCTTTTGGTGCCTACTCCCCTCCCACTCTGTCAGGACAAAGCCAACAGGGCATCCCTTTGTGGAAAATACTGAGCTCGCTAAAAGAAAAACTGAGA
Organism: Mugil cephalus; assembly: GCF_022458985.1. Classification (NCBI taxonomy): domain Eukaryota; kingdom Metazoa; phylum Chordata; class Actinopteri; order Mugiliformes; family Mugilidae; genus Mugil; species Mugil cephalus. Next base: position 7,284,976 of record NC_061784.1, read on the forward strand.
GGCAAGGCTGAGCAAATTGGTTACATCCCCTATCTTTTCTTTTTAATGAAAACCAGAGCACAGAACAATTTACACTGACAGTTCTATTTTAAGTAAGGTAACGCAATTTAAACATCTTCTTCGTGTTAGTGGAGAATCACAGAGGTTTCGAGAGTTATAGCCAGGGCAAGAATTATAGCCAGGGCAGGCCCAGGGCAACAACTCACTCCTGAAGGTTAACCTGCTGAAGACCTCCGCCTCAAAACTTGACTTTGCTCTGTCCACTTTTACATATCGCCCCCACCCGAAACTGTAAAACATGCAATTCCAACGGCATCATAAAAAGGCAATAAACTGACATTAAATGGCAAACTCATATGTGATTGCGCTCGTAAAATTATGTAGATTAATTGACCCTCTCTCTCTGAGGAAAGGTCACGGGCCAAGAGGGGATTTACTGCCTTAATGAACAAAGTGACATGACATTGTTTGTCTGCACGCTATCATCACCCATATATCATCTCAGAAAGGATGCACCGTAGCCAAGTGACCAAATTAAGGGCAAACATTATGAACATAGTGATTATACACATTGCATTAGCCTCGGTGCTCAGGTTGGACTGTGGACTGGCAAACAATTTTTGTAGTTTTTCAATCTCATTTTTACTTATATTGTTTCCCACAAATAACCAAGTTTCAAACTTTTAATCAAACATTTTCTCATGACGTATTTTATCTAACTCTTGAATAAACATGCATAATGTTGATTTATATGACATGTGCTGAACCACAAAAACAAAATGTTGATCACAGAGCGTAACATTAATGGAAATCTTCGTCATTTAGATTTTTACATCTGTATGTGCAGCTGCTTATACCTGCAAATATGCCACAAAGCAGCGTCGCCAGGCTCGCCATTAGTATCAGCTCTTCATCACAGCCATTACAGTCAGGGTCTGATGAAATAAACCAGTTTGTATATGCCTTTTTTTTTTTTTATACTGCATTGTGGTGTTGTTTTCTGCAGGATCTCGTTTTCATTGCTCAACATCTACAGAGAACACGGTTGGGGCCTTGTACAGTATAAATAATTGAAAGTGTAAATTCAGAGCTTGCGTGGCTGTATATCAGACTCTCCTTTGAATGCACAGGAGCTGCTCTGCTTAGGGACGTTGTGTAAAGTACACAGTCGTTTCCTCCAAGTGCGCAGGGTGAGGGTTGTTAGAGTTCACGACCCTGTAACTCCCCCTCTCGCTCTCGGATCAGCTTACGCCATTACATTTTTACAAACTGCTCCAGACTCACCTTCTTCAGTTCTTCTCTATTCCCCCCTGTCTGTCAATATAAATAGAGATCTTCTGCAGTCGACCCCATTGTGGCAGTCAAAATGATATATTTGATGTATTATATCCAACGAGTGTCATATCAAGTTACCTGCAAGGAAACCGCACATACAGCATGCCAATAAAACTCTAACAGCACACTGCAACGGCTCCAAAGGGAAACTGGTAGGAGGACAGAGGAACTCTGAGGACCATAATGAGATCTTCTTTGTGTAGGCCGCTCTGTGTAGACCTCAAATTGCTACACCTCCTCACTATCAAATCAAATTGCTGGTAGCTAATAAATTAAAACAACATGGGGTCGCCCCACCGCCGCCACCAAATCAATACCACCCCCCCTTGGCTAACAGTTTAATCACCTGTCCTGGCTGACCTAACAAAATAAAGCCCCGATGTGCTGGGCAAGCACTTTTCCTCCTCTCATTCCCACTCTGACCTTCCTAAAGCCAATAAAGTCCTCCACCTCTCTCTACCACGGTGGTGTCTCATTCAGAGGACACAGACCAGAAAAAAGAAAAAAAAAGCACATGTAATTAGCATGTCTATCCTTTCTCTTGATAGGAGCGCCAAACCAAAACAGGTTTTAATAAAGAAAGGCTGCTCGACTCAGGCAGAGTAGTGATTTTGCCTGATCTAGGTATCGATACGAAATTCCGTAGAGGCTGTGTTGTCAGTTAACAACCGGGCATTCATTGTCTGCCTCTGGTATGCTGTGGCTGATAGCAAGACAGAAGTCACCCTGGTGCAAAATCAATGCAGCTGCTGTATTCTGAGAGTGAGGCTGTTTTTTTTTTTTGTTTTTTTTTTCACTTGGCTGCCTTTTTGGAAAACGCCATTCAGTCAGACTTTACTGGCTTCACAGTAAGCGTTAAGCTGATTGCTCCGTTTGTTAATGGAGCACGAGCCTCAGTATTGAAGCTGAAACCTGTAATGTTCCATCTGTAAACATGACAGAGCATAAAGGCGTCACGTCACTGTTTTCACTTTGTTGCGTCTCGTTATCAGGTAAAATGAACATAATTTAGCATATGCTATGTAGTTCACACACACACACACAACAATGCTTAAAATGTCAACCAGGGAACAGCTATATTGTGACTTGCCAGACCCTGGACCTGTTGCACGGAGCCAGATTTTTCCCACATTCTCATTCCACTCACGTTTAATCAAAAAAACATCCAGCCTCTGGTTGTTCCCATAAAACATATTGATTTATTGATTTATGATTTATTGCAAACTGGAGGATCACTGTGCAGATTTTGACAGTATACTTTGTTTTGGTGTCTCATCAGATCCTCAGTTTTTACATTTTGGTTAGAGAAATATAGAGACAGGATTCACAATACAAGCAATTTTGAATTGCTACAAAAAAAATAATCTTAAACTGAACTGCTGTAAATGGACAACCAGTCAAAAGTTTGTTAGATGGATTAAATTCACAAACCAAGGCACCATGGTTCCACCTGCAGGTCTAAGCTATAGTTAATCATGCGTGTCCAGTCCTTGTTGTAAAATGTGGTTGGAGGCTGTTACAGAGGAGAAACAGGCTTTCGTCGTGGAAGTGAATACACATTTCTTTTCATGTGGGGTTCTTCGCTGATTTAAGTGACCTCTGGATGAAAAGAGCACGTTGAGAGAAAAAAAAAAGGTTTTGTGGTGATTTATTGAATGAATGAAGTAATAAATAGAAGCAGAAGTGCTAAAAATAAAAAAAGAATGCCAAGACGCAGAGAACTGCGAGAGCAAACGTCAAGAGTGAAAAGTGGCTGTCGGCTGCGGGGTCAGCTTTTATCTCTGGAGAGGAAAGTGAGTGTGCACTCAAGGATTCTGTCGCCGTTAGTGCCGATTTTAATCCAGGGAAGTTGCACTTTGACCTTAAGGTTTAGTGGCTGGTCATGTTTTATTACTCATGCAAAAATAATAAACTTCCCTCTTCAACACAACCAAGAAAAAAAAAAAGTAAAAGAAATATGACAAGTGCAACACTGTACACACATATTATAGTGTTAATGATGAGTGAAGAAAGCTGAAGAGTCAACTAATGAGCTATAATAACTTGACTTCGTACCCAATTATAAAAGAAAAGGCACTTAGCAATTGATGAACAGATGCAGGAAATATTGCTAAAGTAGTTCTTATCTCTTTAGAGGCTGTAATAACAATTTTATCTGACACACAGTAGATTAGAAAAGATACATGCAAAGTAGTCATTAACCAAGAAAATGTATTTACTCTGTAACCCTGTAAACCATTTAAACAAGATATGATAGTAACTTAAAGGAATGTTTCTGAAGGAATATGTACCTGGTTTATAACTGGATTATTTATGGCTTCCAGTTAAAGTGAGGAAATAACGTCATCGCAGTGAAGACATTTTGTTGCCTGCTACCACGGCCTTTTAAAGAGGTCTTTTTGTTTGCCATCTCCTTCCCAGCTCTGGTCATTAAAACGCAGTCTGCCGCTCATAACTTCCCCTTGTCCTGTGGGCCCTGCGCAATCTTTACGTTAAAAAAAATCAATGACGGTCTTTAAGTGGCCCTCTCCAAATCCTCTTGTAAATTCAAGTGTCAGTTACATGGCAGTCCCAGCCAGAGGAAGACATCTCCCTGCATCTGTTTAACGTCCAGGTTGACGTTATTATATTCAAAGTGACTTTATTTCACATGATCACAAGAAATACTTTGATCAAACTGTCAGCTACACGTGTATATGACAGTCGTGCGAATGTGGATTTTAAATCTGAGCTGTGGTGTATTAGAAAACACATAGTACCAGTACATGCTAGCTAACATTTAGCTGTGTTGCTAGTGGCTCGATGCAATGATGGCTAATTTATATAACCCTGCAGTTTCTGGGAGCTGCACATGAGGCTCCCACCATCTGGATGGTGGACTATAAGTGTGAAACATCCATACGTTGTAGCATATCATGTTCATTTGCCTGTTTTTGCAAACAACTAAATGTTTTTGGAGTCAGTGTTTCATGAATATTACTCTTATTATCAGAATGCTAATGAGTGCAAATGAGAGCTCCACTGGGAGGACGGAGAATGCTTTGCAAGTGTATTAAGGAATATGTCTGTGGGTGCCCGACTGTATCATGTATCATTATGCATGATACATGATACATTATACTAGCTCTGCATACCAAGATAAATCTTCATTAAAATGATACACATTACTTATTGCACATCATTTCAGAATCTTTGAGGGATGAGGCTGAGGTTTTTCGTTTTAAATCTGTTCTCTGGACTCGCAGACGAGGGAGTCATAAGCGACTTGACGACAAAAGGACAAAGGATACGCATGTCTCCCAGTGTCTGGCCACATTTAGAGGATCTCTCGGCGTAAGCTAGTTTTCTGACCCATCGTGACATGTTCATTATCGGTATGCACGCGCACACGACCGCGTCCTTTGAAATCAGACGGTGCCGGTTGTCCCACGAGGGACTTTGAAGTGTGATGGATTAACAGGCTCGGTGAATGCAGTTGGCGCTTCCGCAGATAAAAGTGCAGCCTGATAAAAGATGTTTACTCTCCCGCGTGTGCCTCGCATTCTTTCTGCTTGTTCTGCTCCAATTAATACCCCGCTAATTCTATAAATATAACAACAGCTTTAATTAGGCCCGCCTGTAATCTCAGCACCGTGAAGCAGATTGCCACAGGTAAAGAAACACTCCAGTACAAATGGCACTACATCCTGCTAGGGGGGAGGGGTGGTGGTGGTGGGGGGGTTGGAAGTAGGAAATGAAATGGAGCGATAAAATTGAAACGTGATCCCAGCGGAAATTAGCATGCTAAAATGGGCCTGAAAATATTTATGATCCCATCACAGCTGTTTGCTTGTTTGTTTGTTTGTTTTTTTTTTTTGCTTTTTAATTACATTACTATCACTGTGTACAATATCAAATGTTGGTTAACTATATATTTACTATTGGCAAGAATCAGTTCCATTTAAATGCCAGACGGTAAAACAATTTAGATATTGTTTACAAGCCTTTTTCACAGCACATATGTTGACTAGTCATAGTAGGAGGAATATTATTTATAACATTAATAAAAGCTCTATTCCACTGTATTTGTCTAGATGTAGTACTACTGATAGAAAACATGTCAAGATGTATTCAAGGATTTTGTGCCACTGTCCATCTGCATTCTGAAGCGCTGTCCAATTATCTGCGCCTCATGTCGTTGAATGAGCGCCGCCAATGTATCTCGAAACGCCGAATTCACTTGTGCTCTCGTTCTTCCACGCCGCATTTGTCGAGCAAATGTCAGGGCACATTATCTGTGTGCTTGCATACTTGGCCAGTAAAACTGATCCCAAGTCTGATTACCGTTCAAGTCCAGTTGAGCTGGAGAATGTTAATTTTTGCTATGACTCAAATGTTTGTTGTTGGAACATTTCAGGATGTTTGTCTTCAGGGCAAAGGGCGAAATCACGGCTTTTGATTTGTCATTATTTGCTTTCTTTGTTTTGATGAAGGAATATTTATTATAATAATTAGTAGTAGTGCATCTTATAAATGGACTAACGTACCTGCGTTTATTCTGGCCTCAATGCATTTATAAGAGAAAAGACTGGTTCAATATATTGGATGGTCACATTGATAAAAGGGCGCGTAAGACTTTAGGCTTAGCGTGGAGTAGCTAGTAGTGAAATGGAGTTATGTCACAAAGTATTTGCTGATGAATTGTAGGTAAACATGGAAACATCAGCGCTTTGTCTACTGAACTACAGTACATTAAAACAGAACAAATGCAAATATTACAAAGCAAGTTTAGATCTTTTCAAGTGGACACCTCTTGCACTGGTTACGGGTTCTTTCTCTCAGTCAAGAAAACTTCCAACAGCCCGTGTTGGCTGCTTGTCCTTCAGTCTTTTGTCTAACATGTGGACCACATTGAGCTGATTATCTCAACAGGATATAGGTCATCTGATTGTGGGGCCCAGGGCATCTGATGTAGCACTCCATCACTCTGCTTATTGGTCACACAGAACAATAACCCTTCCAGAGCCCAGAGGTCTGCTTTGGCTCATTGTCCTGTTGAAGAACAGATGACGCTGCCACCAGCCTGTCACTGCAGAGTCTCAAGGTAGCTTGCGTTTCCCTGAAATATGAATAAATCTCCAACAGCATGACCTGCAAAACCCTCACACACCAGCTTTTTCTCCATGTTAGAAAGTGGGAATTATTATAATTATCACTATCTGATCAGACAAAGGCAGTCTGGGACCAACAATCTCACATTCAGACTCATCCGACCAAACTAGTTGTGTTTTTTTTTTTTTTTTGCTCACGAACCTCTCGTCTTCTTATTGGTCTTCCTCAGCAGTGGTTTCTTTGCAGCATTTCATCACAAAGTCCTGATTCACAGTCTTTTCCCAACAGTGATGTGAATGTCTGCCATCGATGTGGAACATGATGTGCTCTGACTAGTCTGTTCATGTTATTCTGTGCTGGTGACGCTATAACTTTCTCCGTACAAGCGCTTGTTCATAAGGCAGTTTTCATGAGAACCTCAACAGAAGAGTGTTTCTGCTGGTGTGGTGTCGTCTCGGACAAAAATGTCCATCTCAGTGTTTATGCTGTAAAGCAATTCTCTTTGTTAATTGTGTGGTTCCTGTAAAACACAAATCACAATATGACACAAAATACACAGATACCTCGCAATCAAAAATGTAGAAAACCCTACAGGCCGGTGAGGCAAGATAAAGTGAGCAGTACTGTGGTTGGAGAGTTTTCCACCTTTTAGATTAAACTGTGATGCAGCAAATACCCCACTGACTTTCAGACTTTTGCCTTTCAGAGTCAACTTAATTGACTCTTGTTTGGCAACTATTCAGTTGTACAAAATGCAAGCCATGTAGTCTGTAGTAGATTCCCACTGCCCAAAGATCTTCCCTTAAAGCACCAGTTGAATATTCATCAGCTGGAACTTGCCTTCATCTCGCAGGAATGTCCTCTGAACATATATATATATATATATATAAACTGCTTAATCTTGCTTTGGCTGAAAACACTAAAAGTATCATGTATGTAGCATGGTGCCCTCCCCGCTCTCTGCATCCTAATTCAGCAAGGTCACATGAAGTCTCCAGCGTGTGGTGTGTTGATCTGACAGGCCTCCAACTAGAACGGCCGTCATTATTAGGGAAAGCACAGCTCTGGCAATCAGGAACCAGGAAATTAATATTCATGAGCAGAGAGGCAAAGGAGAGCCTCCGACTGTCTACCAGCTACTGATCCTAGTTGGGTTTTATGTAAATGCCTCTGCAGATCTGTCTACATTATTGAGATCAACTGGAGAACTTAAAGGACATGTGTTTACTCGCACATGTTGCGAGGACTTAATGCAGGTGCTGCTTAAGGTCTTTGCTGTCACATTAGTTTTATCTGTATAATAAGCTCTTTAAGTCCCGTATTCTACAGCCCAGTTATATTTGTGATTTTGATTTGTCTTGACTGCCTACATAACTTTCTCTTCATCACTGTCTCTATGTTGGAGTGCGCACTGAATGATGTGTTGGGGTTAAGGTCAGACTGTTGTAATGTTCAAGTATTGTTATAAAAAAAATGCAAGTGAGATGCTGTCAGACGTGTCCCTGTCAAAAAACAAAAGAAGAAACTCGTAACAAAAGAAAAAAACAAACAGTCTCAAGGTTTCTGGATGTTTACTGCCAGTCATCAGGAGTGTGTGTGTGTGGGCACAGGCCTATTCAGATATTAACACTCCATCTGAATGGTAATCTTAATTGCATGAATTGTCTCCCAGTTTCTCTTAATAAGACACTCGTATCTGAAATGCATGCTAATGGCCTCAGGCTTGATGCTAAGACCCAGTTACCTGTTCATCTGTGATGTTTACGTGCTCTTGAATGATTCGCAGCCTCGAGCGTTTGCGTGGGGCCTTGATGGTGCTGGATATTACATCTCAGTTTACAACTGCTTAAGGTGCATATATCCACTTGTGTTTGAACCATATTGCCAGCACATTAAACTCTGGAATCATCTACTCTCTGAGCTGTTTCTTGTCTGTAAACATTCCCCAGATGGCAGAACACACAATGATGGGATCAGAGCCTGAAGCAACAATTCTGTACCTTCTGCCTCTCTCTCTCTCTGCACACTGACAAGAAGCTCATTAAGATAAGTATTGGTGTAGTGGCACCCCCGCATCAATGCATCATCCCCAGTATGAATTCACCGGGGGCCGTTTGTTGCAGGCCATCACTCACTGTCAGCTGGTCTTTAATAGGATCTGCTTTTCAGGCTCCAAACAGTCAAAAAGCAGTTTGTCACTTACACCCGCAAAATACGAGAGACTGCCGAAAACGACAGGTTCGTTCTCAGGCAATATGTATTTCCCTTTTGTTCAGATGTGCAGTTCATATTTCTGTGGCTGGAACGGAACGCACGTCCATCGTCGACTGCTGCAGATGAAAAAGTTGTGGCCAAAATGTTTTATTTACGCACGTGGCAGGAGAGAGACTAAAGGCGAGTCAAAACAAAGAAGAAACATAAATTACCTGAGTCATTACAGAATTACTTCACCAGAGCTATGCCAGAGAGTTTCTTTTACACATCTTTCTGCTTTTTGTCAGTTACCTCCTGCTCATTTCCCTGACATTGAATGGCCTGTAACAGGAGTGGATTCTGTACCATTTACATATACAGTATATAACAGCATATAATAGTATATATTAAAAGTTCAGTGGTTTGACCAGATATAGTTATATTTTTCATGAGGTGCCTATTTTTGCCTATTTAACTTACTCAGAGTGGCCAAATCTCTCAAGGAGGGCAACAGTCTCAGGTGAGCTGCTCACTGGGTAAATTAACAACACGCTAACTTCACATTCAGTGCGAGTTCCCATTATCCGATTGAGTCACTCAATCGCGTGGCTCCGGAAAAAAAACGCCCAAGAAAGCCGAACGCAGAAGAAGAAGAAGAAGAGAAACGGATCCGTCTGAGGGATAGCGCGGATCTTACCTGCATCAGAAGTAGTGCGAACATTATGTACAAGATTTAAAATGTAGTATTATCAGTCTGGTTGTTGTTTGAAATGCCGGTCCACAGCATGAACGACTCTTGTTTACGTAATAGGTCACCCAGAAATCAGGCCATATTAACGTGGTATTAACCCGCTGAAAAGACACGTATCGCCACCTAGTGTGGAAGAGGAGAACAGTTATTCGATTTTGTTGCGCTGCATGTAAACTGGGACAAGGACTGTAGTCAGAAAGTCGAATTTTGAGCATAGCTCGATTAAGCTCAGCATGTAAACGCATCGAGTGTCACATTACGTTGAACAATTGAGCTCCGGGAGCTGACGTCACCCTGCGCCCTTAATCACGACGGCGCCATAATGGCAGGAAAGCGCGCTCCTCTAATGACTTTTTGGTTGACAACTGCGAGCAACTAACTAATTAATCTGGGGCTTTCGGGCCCCGGGATGCCAGAATAGTCGGGGACAAGCGAAGTGGAAATCATTTTATGGGATCCCCAAAGATCCCTCAAGACGGCAGATTACTGCAATAAAACACCCGTTACATTATGCTGCCGTTATGACAGCGCGGCAGTGACGAAGAGACGCTGCTTTTAGCCGTCAAACTCCAGAACTGGATGTGCATCAGGAAGCCTGACTGCGTCCATTTGGACCCCCTCCGGGGTCTTGTATGCTTTCAGTGACTGCAGAGTAGAAGGAAAGATAATGAGGTAGTTCTATATATTTGGACTCTGCAGATCAGGAGCATAGTTCCTGCTGGCTGTTTTAATGCTCAAAAAAAAAACGCATCTGTGTCTGTGATATGTAATCTGCTGAGTTTGAAATCAGTGCTGGTGCCATATGGTGGCATCAGGAAAAGAAAGTCACGTGACGCCCGGAGCTCTTTGTATGCATCCTCATTGGAAGCCACACCACCAACAAGAACGGCTCCTACCCTTTAGTCGTCCCAGTTTCCTTTGTTGAAAACCTGAAGACTTAGTCAGCACTAAAACTAGTTTTCATGAACGTGAAACACATACAATCAGCGAGCGTGGGTATGGCAGAGAAAATAACCTTAAGACGTAGTTTCATAGTGAAAAGACCAGAAATATTGTGTGCCAGCCTTGGCGCAGGTTGCACTGAATATAGCAAAATTACCCTCTCATTAAAATCAGACTTGTTTCTTCTCCAAGGAAAGCATGGCCAGTGCTCCGGCCTTTTAGATGAATGCCTTGGAAGAAAACTGGTTTATATATTATAGAGTGGTTAGGGCCAGCCTTCCCAGAGGTCATTCAGATTTCATTGCAGCATCTCCCAAAGAAATAGAGGACCTTATTATACCAGTCTGTGTGTACTGTCTGAGCGATATGCAGCCATACTGAAAACCCCCTAAGGGGTGGGCCTGCAGCACCCCATGGAACATGGCTTGATGTTGATTGGGGTATATTCAGAGACATGTGGACAGACTACAACAGTGAAAGTCACTGATAGCTAGCCAAACACTGTGGTTGAATGCGGTGGAAAATAAAAATAATAACAAACCTTTCCCCCTACTTTTGCCATCATGCCACTCGGTTGCCCAACACTGCCACTGCCTCCTCACCGATCTAAATTCGTAAAATGAATTCACTGTTCTATAGGTGTCAACCATTACTCCGTGTTCAGCTGCACAAAATGCATCTTTTAAAGCTCACATTTCTGTTTCATGTAGGTTCAAGCTTTGCAGCAGCACTTTATTAATAATTGACAGCACCCTGACCCCGCTGCATTTTACTGTTACATACACTGTGTATTTTGTCCTGCATTATGTTCACAGAGTTAAAAACATGCCGCTGTCTGCTGCAGTTAAAGGTTTGACCAGGCACCGCTCACAGCACACTGTTTAGATCAGAGTCGCCCAGCCCCCTTATTAAAATGCAGGCCACAGGAACATGTCTTTGCTTGGAGCTTTAAATTCCTCATATCCCATGTATCATCTCTTTTGTCATACTCCTTTGGGTTATAAGAAACAAAATACAAAAGGATAGCGTTTGGCCTCCTCTCACAGTAACAGCCGTCCCTATTTATAAGAATTGTTTTCTTAAAGGGTTGATTTATTGTTGGTGTGTGGTTGCGTGATACACACAATAAATGCCATTTATTTATTTGCAATTGCAGTCATTCTCATCCAGGATTCAGTTTCTGATTGTTGATGCTCTGGGCAAGAGCTTATTGGTTTTCAGAGTTTCTAACAAAAACTCTTTTGTAAGAGGAAGAAACCTTTTTTTTATTATTATTATTTGACCGTCTATGTTCAACAGTACACAGAGAAGATTTCACAGTAGTTTTGGAGAATCTTATTCTCTTGCTGGCTTTGTGATATAATGACATAAGATAAGATGGGGAAATTCACAATTACAAGGCTTTTTTATAGTGTAATATATGTCATATGTTATGTATCTTTAGTTGTTTTTTGGACAGTTGTTGAATGAAAAACAGATTACCGGTATATGTGTTAAATAGAAATCCACATTCACTGTCTTTTTCTCTTCTCTCCCAACACCATCTACCACATGCAATAATTCTCTCTTCAATGTAATGAGATAGCTTTGAAGTCAAACACTGGCTCCCAGGCTGCCACAGATGAGCAGTCAGCCTGACATGTTTGGTCCATTTCAGGAATCGTCTAGCAAGGCCTTTTCACTGTGCATCGATGGTGCCAAAGTCACAGCTCATTAGTTCGGATTATGGAGCTCTGCAAGGGAACAAGTCTCCTTCTCTGATGTAATATCTCTGCAAATACAATCCTGAGAGAAATGCCACTTATTGTGAAGAATCCCCAGTCAATATGTCTTTTTTTTATCACTCAGTTATATATACATTAAATCTGTGAACATGTTAATCCATCTGATTTATGTCTTTCCCGGCGTAAACTGTATTAATACGGCCCGCGTTTAATAACACATGTTTGCTGAAATGTGCCCAGATGTTAAATTAAAAACAGGAGGACAGCCAAGAAAAAAAAAGGGCATATTGGTTATGAATTATAGAAATGAGTGTATATTTTAAGTATTACAAGCTACATTAGCCAGAACAGATGTCTCACACAAAAGCTCTGGCATTATAAAGGTTTCAATTTCAGAGTTGAGTGAACAGTTATGAGCACCAAGTAAATCCATATGCCAAGAAAATCACCCTGTGTTCTTACAGTTAAGAGGCTTCGCTGTGTGGGTTCAGTCTGTAAGAAAAACAGCGCAGTGAAAGGATAAACCTACTGTGTAATTGGGTTTCTAATTCAGAAATTGCGCACAGAGGTATAGCCTGGGTAAGGGCAAGCAGTGGAAGTATATTTAATAAAAGATGTACAGGTGCTTTTCTTGTGAGTGTAATAATACTGGGGTGCTGCAAACCATGATTTATCTATTTTTTCAACTCATTTTTGGTGGGATGGGTCTGTTGTGGACCACACCTACCCGACCTTCCATGCACCTACATGGGAAGCCTGATGGTGCCTCCCATACATGCAGTCACACAGAAGTTAGAGGCTCCTGTGTTAATGCAGACCCTGTGCAGACCTCGCTGTGTAGCTACACCCTGCAGCGAAGCATCCCCACAGTGACTGGTCCGCTTGGTTGCTGCGTATTTCCGGCTGCTTCTCCGTCTCTGCGGTTTTCAAATTGATTGTTTTGGAGCGATATAGAATCGGACGGGTTAACTGAGGAGGTCTGAAGATACAGACATTTGTATGACTAGGTGAAAATTTGGCAGAATTTTGATGACCGTTTCAGACGTCGTTATTGGAAAGTGGAGGAGGAAGTGGAAGTTGGCGGTCAATGACGTCACCAAACACTCGACAACTCTAGTAGTATCAATGCACCATGAGACAGTGAGAGCAGCAGCAGCAAAGATACCAATACTGAACAGATCAAGCATCTATGGCCAACTTCGGACCTTGCGTTATACGACCTAGGCAAGGGGTCAGATAGTGAGTTGTCAGATTGTAGTACACAACTGGCTTTAAGATGCGTCTCGAGCCAGCTCTTCAAAGATGCAATCTCAGTTCGACACCCTGCACCTGAATAACACTGACGTACAGTATTATTGCAGCGTCTCTAATGGATCTACGGCTGTTTCAGAACCATGAACAGTGCTGTTTTATTTGTGTGCGTCATGACTTGGGAACACATGTTGTTATCTCTCTATCTCCACACTGACGCCAGCTAGACCTGCACAAAACTCAAGTTAGAACTCGAACTCTGGCGGCGTCCATATTTGTAATCTGTAATCTCCGGTAATAAAGGTAAACAAATACACCGGTGATTGAGGAAATACAACACTTAACTCCACACGGCTCCTTACACATCAACATCATGATGGTGAGTGTTTGTCCGGGCAGATCTGGAGCATATCCAGTTCCAGAGAGGTTCCAGACCAACTTCCTGCCGCAAATATTTTGTGGGTAGGGAATTTGTTCTGGTTTCCTGGCTAGATTGTAATTGGAAATACAGCTGTATTATTTATCTGCAAAAGGTTTCTTCTACCCACTGAGAGCACAAATACCCTTTAATGGAAATCTATGTTTAAACAAGCCGCTTGCGATGGCCATTAGCATCTGCTCTGGGGACTCTGTTGAGTTCCTGTCTAAAACACACAACTGATGAGGACACGACGACGAGTCCCAAGAATTGCATAATGAAACAAGACCAAATACTGATACTGCTGTCTCATTGTTTCGAGGTCTGAAACCTGGCAGAGGAGCTTGTAGGTACCCTTAAAAAACAAACAAACAAAAAAAACAGGTCTCATGTGGAGTTTCCCTAAGGGTGTATCCACTGGCAGTTTCATTTTTACAAAGTATCTGCTGGCCTGTGTTTAATGTCACTCTTCTGATAAGATCAGACTTTTTCTTACAAACTGCCCATAACTGGACATTGTGCGGACAACTGGACATGCTTATATTGCGACGCATCACATCCCGTTTCCCACAAATCGACATATTCATGATGTTGTCGATAAAGGTCAAAGCATTGCTGCAGCCCTAGTTTAAAACTCTTAACATATTCACGATTGTTCCTTGTGAAAATTATTTAAAATCCATTCCCTCTCTTTTCCAAGTCAAACCTCTTTAACAAATTTCACAGTCCTCTAGCAAGTTAATTGTTTCCTTAAGTATCCATTGGCAATTATGTTTGGCTTCTTCCTTGCAGGCTGCGCTACATTCCAAAAACCAAAGACACAGTTACAACAGCACGGGAAGCAGATAGGATGTGTTTTCACGACTCATTCCCTGACACGGAGCGCTTCAACAAGTTAATGGGTGGGAACGTACTGTGAGATACAGATTGGCAGAACAGCTGGCGTGGCCCCCTTGGGTGCTGCAGCTCCACCTGGACTCTCTTTGGGCTTTCACCTGCTGTTCCCATGGAGACGCCGGAGTGTTTACACGTATCGCCTCTGTCACCGCGGCGCAAAATACCAAATTTCAGCTGCGATCTCAGAGGGCCCGACACTTAATCGCGTTCATTAGCTGTGAGACACCTGAGAGCAAATGATGTGGGAGGCTCGTCTGCTTCAACTGAAGGCGACACCGGAATATAAAGATCTTTTTAAAAGGCACGCTTCACTTCACCTCAAATTTCCCGTTGACATTTCTGTTTAAGTGTTCTGCAATAATCCAAGCCATGTTACACTTCTGAAGGCGGACCGCTGAATCACTTAGACCGTGCAGTGATACAATACGGGGGAGCGGTTGCAGTGGCACCTCAGCACCGACTTCATCATTAACGCCATGTCTCAAAATGACGGTATACAACATAGACATGCTGTTTGGCAATTTGCGCAGCGCTGGCACCGTGAGAACGGGCTTCAGAGACGCTTTAGCCAGTTTGCTCTTGTTCATTTACTGCCTAAACAGCCGTGGCAGTGAATTTCAATATTGTTACCGAGTGGTTCATTCCCTTGCTTGTGCAGACTACATAGCTCCGTGCACACCTGTAGACAGGCGCAGCAAAACCCGAGACGGGGGAGCAAAATTGAACCAATTCAGATTTTATGGAGCGGCTTTTGTTTTGTATTGTATTCCATTATCGGGGGGCTTGCTTTAGTGGCTCAGTGACCACTGATTTTCTGCCAGGGCCCATCTCTTTCAATAGGCTCCTGCTCACCCCTCCTCCCAGATAACGACACAAAGCATTTCTCGGGGCTTTTAAACACTTCTTGGAGACTTATCTATAGCCCTGATGGCCTGTCCACACTAATCCATTTCAGCCGCGCACCTCCCTTACCTTCTTATTGATAAAGTGGTACTATTTTATTAGACTTGAAGCTGGCAGAACAGCTCTTAGGGGAAATATCTTTTTTTAATGGGTTTAGAGTGTACAGAGAAGCCATTTGAATTATACGAGCTTTTATTTCATAAACTCAGCGTCCTCCCGCCTCATTTCCAAATATCAGTCAAGGCGTATAGCGTTTTAAGAGTTGCTGATAAAATTCCTGTTTAAGTTAATGCATCATTAAATTGAAATAGAACGGTTTATTCAGTGTAATTTTCTCTGTTGTGCTGAAGGAGCTCGAGCTGCTATCAGATCCTGGTTGTTTGTGTCAGGCTGGCTTTATTGACACTTAGCCAGAAAAAGAGTAATTGGAGCTCTGGAGAAAAATGAGAGAGAGGGAGACAGTTGGTGAAGGCAGGAAAGAGCGAGAGAGAGGGTCTAATCTATGGGGTGTCAGCCCAATGCCAGATGAAATCCACCACTGCTTTGATGAGGAAAGGCCTTGAGGTGCAGACCTAATAGGAGGGAATGGGAGGGGGATGGCTCCAATCTACAGGTCAATCCTGTTCTGGCTTCTCCACAACTGAAAGGACAGAACAATTATTAGAGCTAGAGGCACAGCAAAACATTTTTGGCCAGATTTTTGCCAATATCACGTAAGCGATCCACACCTACTGCATCCGAGTGAATGGATGAATGAATATAATTTTTTAAATGCGTAACACTGCAGCACTTCATTAAAAATCTGCCCTTGTTGCGAGAATTGGGCCACAGCGAGTGGAGTGATGTAAGATGAATGGAGATGGAGAACATGTCAGGGCCAGCAGTTTGGTATGTCTTTAAGGAGCTAATGCTGTTATCTCAGAGAGTGTACCTGTCACTAATCTGATTGTGGTCCTTTCATTCTCTCCATGGAAGATTGATGTTGAATAATGAAAGGTGGCGCTGCCCAGACAAAGCACAAGGCCACAGGGATTAGTTCCCATCCAGAAGACATTGATTTGGTTTTAATGCCCACATCTATTGATGGACTGCAGAGTGGAAGAGCCCAAACCTCAGAGCTGTACGTCTGTATTATCCCCTCTGGAATCTGTGGTGTCAAAAGAAGAAGGCTCACCAGCCTTTGTAGTCTCTCATAGCCAGCGCATGTCGACATTATATCTAGGCTAAAATAACAGTACATTTTTATTTTATTTGAGAATGCAGAATTCAGATTTAAACTCTGTCAGCTAGGGGTGGGAAAAAATATTGACATGGCAATCTCGTCTCATCTTCTACTACCGCTTATCCCCACTAGGGTCGCGGGGGGTTGCTGGAGCCTGTCCCAGCTGTCATTGGGCGTGAGGCGGGGTACACCCTGGACAGGTCGCCAGCCTATCGCAGGGCTGACACAGAGACAACCACTCACACTCACACACACCTAGAGTCAATTTAGAGTCACCAATCAGCCTAACGAGCATGTCTTTGGAGGTGGGAGGAAACTCACACAGACACAGGGAGAACAAGCAAACTCCACCCAGAAAGGCCCGAGCTGGGATGCATTGGTACTAATCACTAAGCTGCTGCGATATGCCAGTATATCGCAATATTTTTTCTTCTGATATAGTATTGATGTTGAATGTCTTAATATCATTTCTAAAAGAAAAAGTCATGTTTTGGGCCGATCAAGTGCAATAAATTCAAAATGGATCATTTGGATTGATAATGTTTTTTGACTCAATTTGTCCAAGGAATGATTATTGTCATCTGATGCACATATATACAATGTGTATTTTATGCTGCGTTTAAAATTCAGAGGCTCAGTGAACTATGTAGAATAGTGTCCGGCCATGTCTTTCTGACAACTCTTAGTGTGTATACTGGTGTGAGTGTGGAAGTGTGTGTGCGCCTGTGTATGCATGTGTGCGTGTGAGTGAGTGTTTTTCTTTTAATGTTTTAGTATGAAAAGTGCTGTATAAATAAAGTTTCAAGTTTGAATATTTCAATATATCGCAATATCATAATATCTTAATAATGTATCGTATCGTGACTCAAGTATCGCGATACGTATTGTATCATGAAGTCCTTGCCAATACCCACCTCTAGTGTCAGCATACAAATATAAAATTCTTATTGATGAGCTTTTCATGTGACACTGAACGTTGTCATTAACAGGCTATTTCCCTGAAGAGTAAGACACTGCTCCGTGTGGTTTCACCTGATACTCCAAAATCTGCTGTCAACATGGCGAATTTAAAGGTAGGAACCAATGTAGTGTACAGTGTAAAAAGTTAACGGATGCATCGTGTGTCAGCCAAGAATTGGTATACGACCACTTTGTGCTTTGAGATTCTCTGATCTCTTTTCACTTCCTGTGTGCATGTCCCTGTAGATCTTTACAGTCATTCTCCAAAAGGACCCAGCAGGCCTGCCTTATTACACAATCCAAGTCATCTTCAAAATCTGCCATTTTAATCATGCAGACTGCTAGATCAGAAGGTTACTTCCCGTAGCGAAGGGGATGTTGAAAACGATAACACGCAGATGGCACAGGCTTTATCTCTACATCTTTCATCTAGTGAGTCAGACTACTAGACCTGTGAATAAAAAGGGGTGTGATACAGTTCCACCCAGACAAACATCTACTGTGTGTCTAATGCTTGCTGATTGTGGGTGGCCCTGCCTGGCTCCAGAAGAGTTGGTGTGCTGCCATGTTTGCACTGTGACTGGCAGCAGAACAGGAACAGAGGGGCTCAATATCTTTGATGATCAGTGGAGTAAAAAAAAAGAGAGTGAAAAGAGAAAGGGCTGTGAAGGAATGGCTTTCATCCTTCTCCCTGTATCACTCTATCGCTATCAATCTCTCTTGTTATGATGATGCACAGCAACTAGCAACACCGAGTACACCGAATCATAGCGGAGAGCTCTGAACTCGACTCCATGCCACACAAAAGAGGTTTTGTATTCATTGAGTATGAGCGCGCTACACATCAATAGTACTCAGTCAGATCATTCATTCGCACAATCTGCCCTCAGGCCATGCCTCATTGTACTTGTTTATGCACTACCTGTGTGTGGTTCTGAGTGCGAACGAGTGTTTGTGTTTGTGTGCGATGCTGTATCTCGGCTGTGAAAATAACAGTGTGTCAGGGGAGGCCGGGCAGAATCAAATATGGGAGCAGGGCAGGTCACTCCCTGGAAAAATCTGAGGCAGCTATGTCCTTGAAACCTGGCATTCCTCTCACATCCTCCCACTCTTCCCCAGAGTCAGTTCAGCCCAGTTATCACATAATACATCCAGCCAAATCCCGTGAACAATAGGACACTGAGCAAAGAGCCATTAAACCTGTGAGGAAATTGCTCATTACCATGGACTTACCTTCCTTTCTGTCCAAACCGGTTTAATGCCCTGCTGCCCATCTATCTCCTGTGGCGTCGTCGCTCAGCCCCAGTGATGAGCTGATTGAGTTGCAGCCGTAATGTCAGACGCCTGTCAGTCTCACTGAATCTGATGGATGGGGATTAGATCCTCGTTTGACACTTGATGAATTATAAAAGTACCCCCATTTTATCAGCTAAACAAAGGAATCGGTATAACTGAAAGCGATTGCTGAGAAAGATGCCACTGCCTTGCTCAGAGCATTAATCGGAGAGTGGAAATATTCGTTTTCCTTTTCATGAACAGGGCATTTGGGTGACTTTTAGGTTGTTAATCTTTCAAAGACTGAGATTAGGCGCACCAATAAATTAAAGTGATGTTAACGTATTTTCCCCCTATTCACCCCTAGTGTTGATTGTTGGGTTGTTCCGTCACTTCTAGACTTCCGACACTTTAATTGATTCTGACAATTTGACAGAAGGCATTGGGTGAACTGGGCGGTGAATGCGACTGACTTTGGTGAACTGGTGCCATTTACAACTGTTCTACAAGTCTTTGGGGTTTTTAGATGGACTGTTGTCTACCTGCTGTTGGATATAAATGTTCATGTTCTCTCTGTCTATGAATCCTCCTTTAACGGAGCCTTTGGTCAACATTTCAGTTTTTATGCCATTTAATGGAAAAATATCTGCATTCCCCATCTGACATTCCCATCGTTCTCAGCTATACTTGGTTTAGTGTTACTTGACAAATTTTAGCATACTAGTACTAAACTAAGATTGTAAGCGTAGCAAACATCATACATGCTAAATATCAGCATGCTGCTATTGTTAGTCTAGTCATGTTAGCATGACTCTTTATTTCCGGTGTTTATTGAGCTCAAGTGTTCTATGTTTAGCCTGTATTAAAGAAGTGGACTTAGACCTAGATTCTGAGTGAAGTACCTTAAACCTGCCTTCTTTCTAATACTCAGCAGGAAGTCACTCTAGTTGGTAAAGAACGTCTGAGAGTCGACGTGATATTAATACCCTTCCTCTTATTTGGTTTGTTTTCTTCATGTGTTTATGGTCTCGGCTGCTAGAGTGTTGGTAAAAGTATGTTTCAGTGTGTGGCTACCTCGTGAAGTCATTACCATAACGTATGTGTGTGTGCAGTGTCTTGTCGAGCTTCACAAATTATTGGGCACTACTGGCTTAAAAAAAACAAACATGGTTTTGGCCAAAATGTTGAATACTGAAATCTAGGCTTCAGTATTAAAGTCCACTAACCAGTTTGTCATGCTGGCTTCATGCACTTCTTTCATACAGTCTATGGTTATATGGAGCTGGGGAACATAGAACTCTGGGACAGCACATACAATATGAATGACGGGGGAATACAAGGCCCTGGAAACATAGGAATGACTTTGTTATGGATAAATAGCAGAGCCTCTAATGGGACCCTGTGACAGTAATATTTGACTTATCCGGCTGGTCTCTCGACATCGCTGTGCTAAGGATGTCCTGAAATAATGAAAGCTTTATCTGAAATCAAGGAGAAGAAAAAGCTGTGGCGGCGCTGATGCCAAGTTTGTTTGAAGATAAAGTTTCCCCGTGGACCCGGGAACTGTAGGAACAGAAACATCCTTTCATTGTGGTTCAAAATGCTCTATGTCTTCTCCCTCTTCTGTGGCAGCCTTGTTCATTTTGTTCCTCGCAGATAAGAGGGCATTCATCCTTTGTCTTTGTAGAGTAATAAAATGATTAAGTCAATTAAAAGCCAGCCAAGTTTCTCGGTGTGGAAAAGCTTCTGTCGCATTAAATTATGAAGCCGCAGTGCTCTCTCTTGCTCTCTCTCCGGCTCCTACCAAGTAGACACTTTGTTCATTCTGCTGTGTTCATTCGTCAAGGTACAAGAGGACACCATGTCTAACACTGACTGACTGACTGATATACATGGAAACAGTTTATCAGCAGTCTGCTGTATTACTGCTGCTGATCTTGTACCAAAAGCTGCAACACAGAACTACACACGTACCCCCATTTTATTTAAAACTAAATAAGTTGTTTGAAAAAAAAAAAAAAAAAAAAAAAACTCCAGCATGCAGCACTAGGGATACAAATTGGTATGTTCCAAAAACACTGTGTCATTTTGCAAAGGTCATCATCAGCCTACAGCAACGTAAAGGTCTGCAATCCTGCTTGTGTCTGTCTGTCTGTCTGTCAGCCCCGGTTCAATGACAGAGACAGGGCTGGGAGCCATCACTCCAGATGACAACAAAAACCATCTGTCCCCCTGCTCATCATTAACCCTGCTGGCAGTGTCCCGGCCGCTGTGCTGACGCTGTTAGAGAGGAGGATCGGATGAGGCGTCCCGCTGAAATAACTGGCTAAAAAAAAAAAAACTTGACACATCCCGGCGCAGACGGACAATTCCATCATATCCTGGCACATTTTGTTAGAAGCAGCCGCAGAATGATTCTAAAAAGTTCTTCAGTGCTGCTGCATGTAGAGAATATCTGCGCTGGTGCTGATGTGAATATTTCTGTCAGGGAGGATGCCGTTTTGTCTCTCCAGCATTTGCTGCAATGCCAACTGTACGAAAGGAACTATAGGTTAATTGCTACATGCTGTGGTTGCACATTTGCCAATTGCACAGTTGTGCTTTGTCATTATCCACAATCTCCCTTCGGTCCGCTGTAAATGGATCTAAACCCTGCAGCAATTCATCGGTATGTCTTGATTAATCGTAACCTAACCACAAGTTAGCAGTTTTTGAGCCAGACACTCGGCCTGGAGTTGCTCTGTTATGAACTGATTATGTTGTGGAAAGGATCTAGTTGTTAAGGCTTTTAGGCTTTATGCAGGGATGGACAGAGGAGTAACTGTAATAGAGGTCATCTGACTAAATGACTGTGATTGGTCATGGTGGTTAAGGTGCTCAGAGCAAGAATGTGATTCTTTTTGTTTGTCAGTGAATCTTAGAGCGCTGATACTAGATATACGTGCATCGCTGGCTGTGGAAAGTCAGGAAAAAGTCATCAAAGAAATGCGAAGTGAAGCAGATATTAATTATTCACGTGCGTATTGGTATCGGGCCGGTTTAGAGATGAAGCTGCATCTCTTTTATCTGGCTCTAAAATGCTGATACATAAATATTTATGACTTTTTATTTTATTTTATTTGAGGCAGTAATGTGATATTAATGACGAAAATGTTCCCACAGAAATTTGCCTTCATCCGTCATCAGAGGACATGGTGCACAAGGCTTGTAAAAAGCTTTTAATTGACCATTTCGACTCTGTGAATATATGCTCTGATCATTCCCATTACAAATTTAACATGTAATAAGGAACCTCAGCACAGTTTTCTTTTTGTGGGAATCACGGAGTGCTTATTGTTTTTAAAGATAATGTGTCTGAAGCTAACGGAGGCACAGTATGCCCATGTCAGTCCCATGTATACTACATGAGTTCCTAGTTTTAAAGATTCCCCATCTACATGTTTGAAGTAGAGACCGACTGATGTGGATTTTTTAGGGCCGATACCTTTTTTTTTTTTTTACATCAGGATTTAGCCGATGCCCGATATGTGCTACCCATTTGTCTGAGCCGATATTTGGAGTTGATTCTGCTTTTTCTCCCTTCATTTACATGACAAAAATGACAAAAGGATAACAAATGTTACAAGTCTCAATTTAACCAAAAACATAAAGATGTATTCTGTTAGTGGGGGAGGGGCAATGTATGGGCTGCACAGGTCCGCACCCACGTATCAGCCGATACCAGTAAAAAATAAAAAAATAAAAATGCAAGTATTGCTCGATCTAGTTTGAAGAACCTATACATAAAAGACTCTTGGTTTTTCATTCTAATTTTTTTGAGATCCCTGCATCACAAATATGCGGACAAATCAAACACAACATTTCACATTCAATTTGGAACCCAAGGTTAGCTTATAGGGGCGGGAAGACAAACCATTTTTACCTCCATGAATTTAATATGAGCAACTGTGGCTTAATGACCGTAGCAGAGACATTTACAGCCCGACTATATATTGCATAGGTAGGGTCCTGAACGTGAATCTGTGTCTTACTTGGTTGTCAGAGCACAGTGATTTGCTGGCTAGCGTAATATTAGTAGAGCAGGGCTGCACAGTTCTGTGTTTCACAGTAATCTGATTGCCTGGAGACTGCATAAGGTAAAAATAGACGTCTGAGTTGGACCCCTCTGAACACTGAGTTATAATATTGCTCCAGCTTGATGCTGAGAAAATTGAAGCGACATGACTGAAGATGGATGAAATTAAGCTTTCTCGGTGTGTCTTGCTCAGGCAGAGTGAATATCCTCTGTGTTTACTTCACAAACTGTTGTTGAATCATTTGTTTATTTTATAAACTCTGATTTAATTCTTAAGGATTTCCTTCGGTTTTGGTTTGTGCTTTTTTTAACATTAAGAAACATGGAAAGTCTCATTTGTTTTCCCCCTGAAATGGAACTGGAACGTGTCACAACCTAAACTCGTTGGATGAGACGATCTGATGCACAAGACTCAGAGTCAATTATGTCAAAGTGGTTCAGATTAACTCACAGACGGCTTACAATAACCTGAAACTGATATCTGGATGTAAGTCATAATACTGAGAAAATGATAGCGACGTATATAGGACTACTGAGTGTCTGGATACTGCAGTTCTTTCCGCTGAACATATTTTATGACAAAATCTTTGGCTGAAGGTTAATAATGTATGATGGGAAAGAAATCCAACATGTTGCCACTCTCACAGATGCACGTTATGTTTAGTCTGGTGCTACAGGCAGGGTTCCTTCACCCAGTATGGGAAATAATCATCAATCATATAGTCAGCTGTCATATAGTCACATGCAGGGCATTGAAAGGTGTCTCCTCAAGTTCAGAAACTGCAGGTTGAAAGTAAGGAAAGGTGTGATGCTGAGCATAAGCAGTGTAGGGCTGTTTATATATACATATATGAACAATATAATGTTATGTATTCAATATGTGAAGGTGGATTAATTACAGTTACAATAAAATGTGCATGGATTTGGGTTTGGTGTTAATTGAATTATATGAGCTAATCATTAATTGGCAACAACCACCTTCCTTTGGAGTTGTGAGTCATCAGAGAAAGGACTTTCTGAGGGTGCTGTGGTTAGTGGGGGCCTTTGGGTCCTATGCCTTGAGGGGAGGGGCTTCTGTGGATCATCCCACAGATACTTGATCAGTTTGTGATCTAGGGAATTCAGAGGCCAGGTCAACACCTTGTCTTCATGCTTTTTGAGTTGTTCCTAAACCGTTTTTGTGTGTGTGTGTCATGATTCCGTACAGATACAATTCAATCGTGGAGCTTTGTTAGGTTGCTAAGAGCCATGCTGTTTCCATTTTACCTTTATTCATGTCTTTACGTTAAGTCAATTAAACTTAAAGTAAGCATTATGTTGCTGTAAGAGAGTCTGCCAATAATCTTCTTAGCCATCAAAAGATGAGCCGGGGAAAGTGCGTTCATTCTGTTCACCTGTTTCCTTTCACGTGTGTCTCACTGCTGCTTCTTTCCCTCTCTCTCTCTCTCTCTCTCGCCCCCACAGTCACATTTCAAGTAGGAAAACTTTACCTTGAATGATGAGTTATTGACGTGGCCCGCTCTGTCTGATCTGTACGAACGAGCAGTATCAACCGGCGCTGCCTGTCACGAGGAGTGCCCTCCACTGGCCTCCGGTGCTGTGAACAGCCAGTCAAGCATTCTCATCATGTTTGCCTCTGGACCGTATCGACAGCGGGTGGCAGGAGGTCAGGAGAAATTGACTTGGCATTAAGTGGAGTGAGGTGAAGTGTTTTTGAGTGTGTGGAAATGTGGCTAAATGGTAGGAGTCGCAAAAACTTGTTGAATTTGGTGTAATGGACACGAAAGCTTTATTTCTCCGGCTCGGAGCTTCTTTTCATCCGTGGCCCAGAGCCCACCAACCTAATTAGTATTATAAGTTATCAGTTCAATGTATACCTTTTTCTGATCGCATACAGTACTTTTAGTAAATAAACATAATTTAGGACGTGGTAGAATATTATAACAGCTTTTTCAGAACGATGAACAGCGCTGTTTTATGTGTATGTGTATTTTATGTGGTTATAACTTGGGCACATACTTTCAGTTTTTATGTATTAATCTCTGCACTAAGGTTTTAGAGACCTGCACAAAACCAAGACTACAGTTAGGTCCACAGGTATAGGTTAGGTATTTGGACACTGACACAAAGATATTAAAGATACACACACACATATATATATACTTAGAGGGTATTTCCATCCAAATTGGAGGAAGGGTAAGGAATTAATTGATATGTAGCTCTTCCATTGTGAAGAAAAACCCTTCACAACATCCACCCAAGTGAAGAACCCCCTCCAGGAAGTAGTTGTATCAGTACTAGTACTACAATAAACAGAAGACTTTGTGAGAGCAAATACAGAGGGTTCACCACAAGGTGACCTATCATGACGTTAAAAACATCACAAGACACCAGCCCAGTTGTAGGACATAGCATCGCATTCTTTGGACAGATGGAAAACAGGCAGAAAGACCCACAAACAAGCAACAACTGAAGACAGCTGCAGTAACGGCCTGGCAAAGCATCACAAAGGAGGAAGCTCTTTGGTGAAAGTCTGCTCTTCCACCGCATCTCACCACTCCGATGTGGTGGCATGCAGAGCCCAAATCAAGACGATTGATTCACTGTCCGTATATTTCTGGGCCCAACTGTATCACTCAAAACCTGGAAGTTTCAATATGCACTCAAATTATACATAAGGATGATCTCATCAATACTTAATCACATACGTTTTTTTAATGACACCTGTGTATTAATGTTAAATTCTTATTTATTATTCTTCTTTTCAGGTGATTGTTTATAAAATCCGGTCCTGTGTTTTATTTCTGTGGATGAATGAGGCAACGCTGATGCAAGAGCAACCCGCAGTAGGAGGTCTTCAATAATGTGACGTAGGACACATTGTGTGTTCACACTTCTTAAGGAATGCAGACAAATGTGACCCCGGCTGCCTCCGAATGTGGTCTGAAAACAGATCTATATCAAATGTGACCTTAGAGGGTGTGTTCACACCTGCACTACATGCCGGTCACTCGTGATCAGGTTCCCCAGGATGGATGCTAATGCGAGGACACAAGGTCTGAACAGGAACAAAGCCTCCTCCTGTTTCGGTTTCCATTGTCGCCTTAGCGCTCGCTCTGGAGGTTCCAGAGGAGGTTTCCTGCGCTACATAAATAAAATTCAATTGAAATGTTGCTTAGAAAACATTCCTCCGAGTGTAGCGTAACTGTTTAATTAGCTCAATATAAATAGAAATGCAAAACAAAAAGTTTTAATTAATACCCTGATAATTACCATCTCATTCAGTAGGAGGTGTCAAGGCTTTTACTACAAAGAAACAAAGTGTGCTAGTGTACAATGCCACGCATCCGTTTATCGTATTTAAACCATTGTCTTTAATTAGATGTTAATTATAGCATGTGCTCCAACGCCGTGGCAAAGAGGGGGAAAAAAAGGAAAGAGAGAAAAAAAATGAAAAAAAGGCAAAAATCCAGCCCGCTAGAATCATCTCCGCTCACACCATGAACGGATTTAATAACACCCACAGCAAGTTGTTAATGAATGAATGCAGCCTCTAATAGAAACAGAATGAAACGTGTGAACTTACTCAGTTTTCTCTTTTTCGGAGAGACGGATCTCTGGTCGGATGATATGGGCGCTTTCAATCACTGCTCTCGCTCTGAAAGGTGCAGTCGAGCAGTTTAAACCTGCGAGGCGCTGCGAGCGGGTGTTTGTTGGGGTTGTATAGGGCAGTAAAAGTCAGCAGAGATTGTAACCGTTGTCGGAACCTTTGAGGCAACACTTCCCTGCCCTCTGCGAGTCTCTCTGCGTGAGTCACTTGGCGCGGACCTCAACATCGAGACAGGAGAGATCAATTTGACCCAGGGGTGCATGCTGGGAGGATGGGCTCAGGCCTCTAATTCAAAAATGATGCTCATAATTCTTATAATCATTGTAATAATCATCAAGTTGTAAATCGCTCCACTGTTGGTATGAGGTTCTGTTTTAAAAGCCGTCTTAATGCAGTTGTCATGGACACTTTCAATTTAGACCGAACACTTGCATTTTTTTATTTTTTTTTTACAACAATGGCCATCATTTTGCACTGCTTTCTCATGGAACAGAAAACAAACACTCAAAATTGGCAAATATCCCTGACAAACATGAATGAGGTGAAAAGGCCACCAGAGCGTGGGCCGGGGGGGCAACAATGCAGTCTTTTATTCCACGAGCTCAGAAACTCTCAATAGAGAGATCTCCGTTGGTCAGTCTTCTTCGGCCCTTTGCTCACTGGCCCCCCCTCCGGTCCCGGCCCCCTCCCCTGGTGGAGAATATATAGACATAAACACCATGTTGTGGGAAAACACACTTTATTGCAATTTACTATTCATTTTATGACACCGTGTCACGTCGTGCGTGTGAATCGGACGTAGCCTCGGCCGCACAGAGGTGACATCATCTGCAGGCGAATCCTGCAGCTGCTCCATTGACAGTAAATAATGGGAATTTCACAAGTCGCTGTGATAGCACTGTGGAGATTTTACTGAAATACATCCACGTCTCCATGTGCGCAGCTGTGAGCCTCTCCGTGAAAGTAAAACTCATTTGGATTCGACGGGAACTCACACGAAGCCTCCGCTGTTACTCACAGATTCGCTCCAAATGAACCACCTCCACAGAGTGTCACCGTGTTACGTCTTTCCTCCGAGAGAGCTAACAGTTGTTTGTGTGTTGTGTGGATGATATTTCTAGGAGAATAAAAAAAATCGTGCAAATGGAACTATATTAACTTGTTTTTTTTTTTTTTTCTATTTTTGGCCAAACGTTTCCTTTAAGCTGCCAAGCTACCAAGAGGGAAGAGTGATTAATGGAGGCAAGAGCTGGAACACCACCATATTACATCCTGTAGTGCTCGGGGAATGTAGACCCACCGTGTGTGTCTGCGCGTTAGTTATTGGGTGGTGGGGATGTCAGAGATTTCATTCTCCATCAGTCCCACCTCAAAGTTCACGTCTGCCTCGTTCGGCTCTGTGATCGCTCAAGTAGAAATGCTCCGCACGGTGAATTCATTGCCGCGGATACAGAGTGCCGCTACGTGCACCTTAGCTTTAGTCGGTCGAAACATATAACATGTGGTGTTGGACTGGACTAATCTAAGCTATCGTCTGTGGAGGGTTTTCAATCAGATTGCTGCTATCTTTGAAAATTGATAATAATTCAATGTTATTGTAAAATTTCACCATAATAACTATCATGTATTTCATTTTAGGGGATACATAGAATTAAGACGTGTGATGTGTGTGATGACATCGCTGTTCATCACCACCGCCACAAAGCCCACACCAGATGATTTGATTGGCCCAGCAGATCTTTCTGGAGCAACTTTTCCCACGAGAATTGTGAGTGGGTAAGTATATCTGGCTTCCAGGCTACCTTAAAAATAGAACACTGTCCTTTATCTTACAATATCAATATCAGAAATGTCTTATGATCGATACATAGTGTTTATAGATACACATGCCTGGATTATCTCTCCATTATTTTACCTACAAGACACTGAATGGTTGAAACAGCACATAAAAAGCTGCAGTACCATCAAAGACGAGCAGAACAGTTCAAATAATATTCCATATTATTGGCTTAACTGGTTGTTTGTTCAGCTCATCGGGTTAATTAAAGGAACGCCGTATGCAGCCAACTTCTTGGAAGTGTTTAGTCCTTTCATTCACAGCAGAAATTTACTTTCTTTGTATAGCAATTGAGTTTGATTTGTGTGATATAGAGTCATCATTACTGTAGAGAGACAAACTCCGCTGCAGCACCGGCTCCCCGTTCTAACGCGATGATTGATGCAAATAACGCTTGTCCTCCGTCTGAACTTTCCCATGTTCACACTGGAGGGTGTCAGTCTTTCTCAGACTCTACAAATTATGAAGTGCCACAGCGTTGTTAGATAACAACTCCCAGAGAAAGAAAGAAATAAAGAAAGAAAGAAAGAAAGAAAAAGGACAAAATGCATGACTGGAACGCCTCCATAAAAGGATTGCATTATAAACACGCTCGTTTCCCTCAGCAAGAAAAATCTTATGCGGAGCCAGAATTGCATAATAAGGCAAACAGACTGCGGGCTACATATTTACACAAACAGGGGTCATAAAACCAACCCTCCTGAGTCAGTTGTGCTCAGGGCAAAGTGCTCTCAAGGAAAGATTTATTTGGCTTCATTATGTTTGCATGGAGAGGCTGCTGCAGCCATCATTTCTATTAGACACTTTTCCGGCCCATTAAACCTCATTACATATTGATCCTGCACCTCTAGATGATAATGTTCCATTTATTTCCACTGATTCCACTTTTACCTCTTTATACTGTCATTGTTCATATAGTGTCATTGGGTGCCAGTAGAGATGATGTGTTTTTTTTTTTTTTTTGTTCGATTTCAGAACAGTTCTTCCTGCCAGGTCTTGCCCTCGCTATAGAAAATGAATTACGGGATACATTTTGACCCTTTATTTATTCATGACGCATGTCATCTTCTACCACGTGAACTTACCTTGCAGCCGTTAAAAGACAGACTGCTTCTATAAAGCTGTACTAATGCTCACAGTTAGTCCTGGACTTCATCAGGTCAAGCAAACATGTGGCTACTATTTTCTGTTTTTGTTCCACACCGTCACTGATTTACTGGCATGTCTGAAGCAGAGCTGGTGCTCACATCTCCGGGACTCAAAGCAAACATCTACTAATGGGTCGTCCCTCTTTTTCCTGTGAGGTATTCAAAGCATTAGCCAGGGTCATGAACAACAATTAGCTCAATACAGAAATTAATATTAACATAACCTTTAATAGTTTTATCAGCTAAATCAGATCTATTCAACATCTTTTATTTTATGTCTTCTCAAAATGAGATAACAGTGTTTTTATGCAAGAGATGTCCCGAGATGTCTCCTCTCAACAAGAAGGTCCCAGTTCGAGTCCATCTCGGGCCTTTCTGGGTGAAGTTTGCAAGTGTCTGTGTGGGCTTTCTCCGGGCACTCTGGCTTCCTTCCACCTCCAAAGACATGCTCGTTAGGCTGATTGGTGATTCTAGATTGACCCTAGGTGTGAGTGTGTCTGTGAATGGTTGTTTGTCTCAGTGTTAGCCCTGTGATAGGCTGGTGACCTGTGCAGGGTGTACCCCGCCTCTCGCCCGATGCCAGCTGAGATAGGCTTCAGAAACCCCCGTGAACCTAGTGAGGATAAGCGGTAGTAGAAGTTGAGATGAGATGAGATGTCCCGATCAATTGTTTTCACCCCCCGATCTGATACCAATCTTTTAATATTCAGTATCGACCGCGATCCGAGTCCTGATCGGGTTATAAATGATCAAAATGACCTCCCCTGAAGATCATCCCCCAGGTGTGTTGTCTTAAATCATGTACGCACTGTACGACTGGAATAGCGCTGTCAAATCTGATGTAGCGAGGAGAGCGTAACTCCTCTTGACCTCTTTTTTTTTTTTTGTCTTTTTCAATTTTCGGCAGCTTTGCCTTGAGTAAACCGAAATGGTCGTCATCTTTTTCGTTTATTTTTGGCAGTTTTGCCGGCCAGCTTGGCTGATGCCTGATAGCGATCCGATCGTTCTTACAAATGCTTAGATTGGACAGGATACCACACTGATTGAAAACATTTATACCATGGCTTGGCTGAATTCTTGATGGTTATTATTGCAAGGTATGCCTGACTAATCAGCACTTTAAATCCCATCGAAACAGAGGTTGAAAAAACACATGGTCGCATGGTGTAGTGATAATAATCATATTGTACTGCTGTATTGATCCCAAAGGGGAGGCACCAGGGGACCAAACTGGGGGTTGGGTGCTTGTTCAAGGCACCACAGTCATGGGCATGGAGAAGAACCAGGGACCCTTTAGCCCCAAATTCTACTCCACAGATTCCTACACACGTGGCTACTGTTTGCACTGCTTCTAAAAAGTGTAATAGAGTTATAAACACAGCGTTTCAAGCTGTATTTCACAGTTGGGACCAAAGCTGTAGAACTGACCAAGAAATGTGCTTAAAGACCAAGACCAAGAAAAGCTCTGCTCAGCTTGGTTAACAGCATAGATTAGGAAAGGATGAACTGCAAGCTACCGCACCAGTTTTTTTTTCTTTCTTTTTTCTTTTTTTTTTTTCTTTTAAAGCAGTTTAACTGCTTACTGATGTACTGGCATGAGACTCGGGGCCTTTGATTGTTTCACTTGGCTTTACATTATCTGCATTACATTGCTAATGTTAGAATGCATTGAATTGTCCAGTTCTTCTCCCAACTTGTATTTAACTGAGATTAATGCAGGAATATTTATTTTATTTTTTTTTTTTTTATTGTTAACATGTCTAATTCATGTGCCTGACTAATCTTTAAACTGCATATTTTAGACCACTGAATGGCTGCTCCTTGTGAGGATTTGGATGTTTGTAAGATTTCACCGTGAGCGTAATTAGCACCTGCTAATTGCTACGTGTGGTCTCAGTAAAAAGAAGAGACCAGAAAAAAACCAAAAACAAACGAAAGCGGTGCAAGAACAAATACTGATGATAAACCTGGAATCAGCTTGATCATCGATATTCGTTCTTGCACTGTTTTATGAAACACATCTCTGCTGTCAAAGAAATAAAAGAATATTGGTCTGACATGAAGTCAGATGACAGGGGTTTTAGTAAAGGTGAGTGGCTGGATGTGAAAAGATGATAAATGCACCAAAAACAGAGAAATCAGTATTATTATTATTATATTAGCAGATATTTCCCCTAACAGCGACCTGCTTAACAACCATGTGACAGCTACGACATTTAATAAAAGAAGAACCTTTTAAAGAGTGAAAGGTAAATCATTCTATCATCCTTCTGTCTGTGCATGACTTATATCACAGCCCCGGAGCAAAGCTTCCCCGCTGCGTATATCACAAACCCTCTTAAATCACTGTGCTTCTCAAGACTGGATCTGCTCATATGAGCAGTTTTGCCACGAGGCTGTTTATCACATATTTATCGGGGGATATCCACATATTTCCTCACATATGCTGTATTGAATCTACATCTGCTGCACAGGCCCGTTACCCTGATTGTACATTGTGTCTCATTTCCATGTAAACGGTTGCTGTACATATTGTCACATTCTGTTCAGCTGGAAATGTAGATCGCACCTGATTCACATTTGCATATTTACATCTCGCACTCCGTGTACCAGTAGAACTCTCGGTGTCGGAACAGTTTTATTTATTGCGTTTGCTATTTGTGTCCCACTCTCAACTTTCGCCATCTATACCACAGTCCTTGATTTATTTATTTATTTATTTATTTTTCATTACCCTGCACTGTTGCTGCAATGGTGCAGTTGCCCTGCAGGGATCATTAAAGTTTCATCTCGTCCCATCTTACATAAACCTGTTTCGCTCCCTCCGCCCTTTTTTAACTGGCCTCGCATTGTTGTGTATCGCCAGAGATGTCACAAGTTGGGGACGGACCACCTGAAGGGTCTCAGCGTGAAGCGTATCAAACCTAATTATGCTGAAGTTCTCGACAGTTTCAACTATAAAAAGGCAGGAAAGAGCAGACGCAGGCAGACGCTGAACAGTGTAATATCCATGAATTTTCACGGTATTTGTTAAAGTGCTTTAGTGGGATGAGCCAGAGACGTTCACATTACGCCACTGTGGCTTGAGATTGAAATGATTTGAGTGTAGCCTTGCACATGCACTGATAGAAATCTAACATGTTGGGGGACTGACTCCTTTTTAATCGTTTTGGTGTCTAGCTTTCCTTTGATTTGTTGCATTTGCAACACTGATCTTATAGTTATGGCATTTGCGTAGCAGACTAGGTCGTGTTTCCCCAAAAGGTGCTTTACAAATATATATATATATTTAATAAAATAAATTCACCATAATGAATGGACACCATGTGCAGCATTTTCAGTGGCTCTGAATTTTAAATTTGCAAAATAACACGTGTACCGCATGTAAAAAGAGAAGCTGGATTTCACCACCGTTCAGTCAACGATGTCTCGTGGCTTCCCTCTAAATTTTTAAACCTCGAGCCTCTTACGGTAAAAGGGTTGCAACACGATTTTGTCAACTCTTCTCTGCCTCATTTCTGAGCAGTTCCGTTCGAGGCTGTCGGCTCCGCTTCACCCTCGACCTGGGCGAGGCCGCGTGATCGGCTGGCCCGGGAAGAAGAACGCGGTGATTCTCGTGAGCGTGGCGGGGGACGCGGACCCGGTGACAAGCTCTCTGTGGACGCTCTTGCTGTCACAGGGGTGAGGTCTCTGTCTGAGGCCACCTGGCTTCCCTCGGGGGACGTAATTTATGATGCTAATGAAATGTGAGCATGCATCGGGAGGCGAATGATGGATCTCCTGCGCTGAGCTCGCCATCCATCACCGAGGCTCCCTCCCCTGGCTTGCAGAAGCCTACAGGAAGCCCCGGCCTGTTCTTGTCTGATTAATGTTTAGAGCGATGCACCTCCAAGATTATTTCTTTTGATCGTGTCATCTCTGTGTTATTGCTGCTGCAGGCTCTCTCTGATTAGATCATGGACTCGGTGCTCTGTTTTAATACAAAGTCATGGTGAGAAATATTTGACTTTGCCTTAAGAAGAATTAAATCATCAAGCAGAATAACACATCTATAGCTGCACTGCGGGGCTGTTCTGCAAACCATATTCTGCTGCTGCCGTTCCCTTATTTAACCTCGCCTCGTTTCCGTCGCGGAAAGTTTAGTCACATGTCAATTGTGCCAGATAAGTTCTATTGTTTACATGCAGATTGGTTCCATTTATCTCCCCTCAAAGACAGAACATTTGAACAGACAGTGGGGGTTTTTGCAATTACATTTATCTGAGAATGTCTTTCTCTTTGTACACGGAAAAGTAATTTTAGTCTGCAGAGATTTGCAACAACTGCTTTAGCTGCATGTTTATTAAAGCTCAGCAGTGTTTATCTGCGCGAAAGAAGTTTTACCCTTCAGAATGGCTGCTTCTATGAAAAGGTGCTTCAAATATATGCAAATGTATACCCCTCCCCTCGTCTTTGTCCTTGTCTATCAGTCTTTGGACAAATTTAATTTTTCATGCGAGAAAGGATGTAAGCACAGATTCCAGATAGCTCAGTGATGCAAGGTTAGTTTACGCCTGCCACTGCACCCGTATTATTTACATATATATATATTTTATGACTGCAGCTAATCATTATTAGGATATGACTTTCACAGTTTTCTGCAAATGGCTTCAGCTGTGAGGCTCTAGATGCAGCAGTACGCCTCTGTTTGTTGGTCCAGCCTCATGGTCGAGACAGAGAGATTTCAACAGCTTTCGCATGGATTGATTGAATGACATTTTGTGCGTGCATTCACAATCTCCTGACATGATTAACTGATTGTCCTTAAGCACCATTGGATGATTGGATGACGTGGGGTACAGATATTGATGAGGTAATCTTCTGAGTGCACCTCCCATCACCATGTTAATTTTTCATTATGGTCTGTGACTAAATACGAGATCTTTCAATGTGAAGTTGCAGTAAAAGGTTTTCATGAGCGTAATCCACAGACCTCATCCTCTGACATCTCATAATGAAGGAAATATTTACAGTATATGCAGTTATGCAGTGATTTCATCATTGAGCAGTAGACTTGATCACTGTTGTGTTCACTCATGACCCAAACAGTCATTACTTAAGTTCAACTCTTAAAGCAACTACCAGCAGGGTTACCCCCACAATGAATTATCAAAAAAGTCTTGCTTGACTTCTATTGCACTTCTAAGTAAAAGATTCCTCTTTTCAAATCAGTAAATCGTTTTTTGTTCTTTTATGTTTTTTTTTTTTTGTTGTTTTTTGTTCAGTGGCTGGAGGGATCTCTGTGTTTTTGAACCTCACTTCCCAGAGATCCACACTGTTGCCTGTATGACATCATCATCATCATCAATCAAACACCAGTCTGCCTCCTGTCTCTCTCCTGGGTGACAGATTCCTATAAGTACCTGTGTCTTGTGATTCTCACGGATAATGATAACACGATAAATTAGGCAGATTAAAATATTTAATCGCGATAAATCGCATATTTCCCATAGTTGATCTGCATTAACACAAATCGTTCACACTTTTTCATGTATCTGTTTGTAATGTATTTGGAAGGAATAATTTATCCAGATAATCTGGATTTCTCTAATTGATATCTCTGCTCAGAAAGCTCATTGCTCAGTACACATGGGTGACTTTAAAGCTAATCTTACCATTTAAAAGACTTATTTCTTCGTCTTTCTTCTTTTTTTCTGCAAGCCGAAAATAGAGAGCTGGGATAGTCTCCAGCAACCCCCTCGACCATAGTGAGGATAAGCATTAGTATTAAAGGAAATGAATTAAGAAGAGACTTTGATCAGCCCTACTATAAATATGAGGACTTGAATGGCTGAAGTTGCAGTCATTATATCTCACTTTCAGTGTTCGTATTGTCTTAGTGAAGTGTTACTGGTAGTCGAAAGCAGTGAGGTTGTGACAGTCACCCATTATACACAGACATCACACAGAATAGTTCAGCTTGGTGACAAGAAGTGTGTTGTATCTCTTTTTTTCTCAGAAAGCCTCCTCCAAACCAATTAGAGAAGTAACATATGTACACGTGTACACGTACACGGGCGTTTCTCTCATGTCGAGACAATGTTCACGTCGAGCTCCATCCGTAATTGTTTCTCATCACAGTCGTATTCGGCTCGTTTAACAGTTTCTAATGCAGACTTTGCTGTGTACACTGACGCGAGCTGATACTGCTGCACTGCTACTGCTGAGCCACCAGTGTGACCCCTGGGTGCGTAGGATGAATTAAGATCAGTGTTTGCATAATGAGATGGGAGCGCTGAGCTGGTCGGACTAGTGTCGGAACATCCTTCCCCTCGCATCGGCGGTTACGG
This sequence comes from Mugil cephalus, assembly GCF_022458985.1. NCBI lineage: Eukaryota > Metazoa > Chordata > Actinopteri > Mugiliformes > Mugilidae > Mugil > Mugil cephalus. The sequence goes on from NC_061784.1 coordinate 7,320,937, forward strand.
TCATCTGAGCAGCTCCGTTCCACTTCCCTGCAGCACACAGTGGTCTCTGTGGCGAGCCTGCATGAAGCAACCCTGCCAAGACGCACTCCTCCACCTCCACCTCCACCTCCACCTCCGCCTCTCCCCTCCCCTCCCCTCTCCGCCGCTGTCATCTCCAATAGCTTTCCACCTTGCCGTGATGGAGTGCCGGGCTCTGCCCCCGTTGCCCTCCCCCCCGTGCACGCAGACTGGTGAGCCAGCCGAGTAGAGAAAACAAGCACAGCTGGTGTGAGACACGAGGCAACACTTTCTGCACCCACTGTGGATGATGTGTTACTGGGCTTCACGGCATAAAAAGTAAACCACTTCTAAATTAATTAGCTGCAGTCAGAATGGTAATTAGTTTGAAAGTGCCAGGGATTTTCTTTGTGTGAGATAAATAGCGGCGGAAAGGAAGCGGGAGGAAAATTTCAATCAGTGGGGGGAACGTGGGGAGTTTGAAAAAGGAGAGGAGCTGACAAGTACCTCTGCTAATTCTCTCAGGAGACGCTAAAATCAGCCATCTTTTATCTCGCCCTCCCGCCTGTCCCGTGCGGATCTGCGCCACTTAGCACGTTTTTCCGGCGTTTTGAAAACCCACAAATTCTTTGTATTAGCTAACCTATGCTAATATTGGTTCTGAGGATAACACGACCTTGAGGCTGACACTAATTAAACAGAGTGAGAAGAAAATAAAACACCCTTTCTCCTGTAAACAACTTTTAATGAATTCCTGCTCAAATGAGACGTGAAGGGGGGGAAGAAAAAAAAAAACCTCATCATTAACCACTCCAGGTTTTCTTGTTCTCAGAGTATCGAGTTTGTTGATAATAAAAGCATTCATGGTGTAAATGAACAACTCTGATGCAGAGAGAGAGAGAGAATATCAGAACATGTGGTATTTGGAGATATGATGCTGCTGAAGGTGTCAAAGAGAAGATCAAGACGTGGAGCTGCTGCAACGGTTGGAGTTTTTGTTTAAACCCAGTCCTCCCTAGGATGCGCACAGCTGAATAAAAACACTAGTTCCTTGAGCTGTGTTTGACATAAGAGGGGGCCTGCACACAATATGTGTGAACTAACGAGCCATGTTGACTGGGAGACACTTCTTGGATGTGTTGTTTCTCGCTGCTGCTGCTGCCGTGGCAGCCCCGCGTTTGTCAGACAAGGCTGCCTCCCACCCTTCCACTCTAACCCCCGCTGGAAGGGCTCACGCTGTCTGTCACCGTGGCTCGCTGTTCGCGAGCGCGCATTTCTGCTGCGTGGGTGCTTACATGGAGATTTTACACACAATGGCTTGTGGCGTGACTCAATTTTACAGCAGTCAACCTCAGTCTGTCGCCTTGTAAAGGAGGGGAATTGTAAATGTGAAAGCGTGCTCCTTGCTGACACATTCATAACCACTCCAGATTTGAACAGACGTGATTTAACAGCTACTATAGAGCTTATGCAACCGGTTTTAGTCTCACCCCTGCCTTACTTGCAGTCATTACGTTCTTATGTGTAAAATGCATTTTTAGTTTGCCGCTCTGCGTAAACAATGTAGGCAAATGTGATACAAAAACAATTAACTGCAGCTCGACTGAAGTTTCATGTAGTCACAAGAGATCCATTCTTAATAACTCACTGTTTTCATCATTAGTTGAGCAGAGCTGCGTTAAATTTGCCTGATGTTGCTCTTGCGTGATTTTTAACCTTCTAACCAGAGGTCTCCAACAGGGGGTCCGCGACCCCTAAGGGGTCCATGTACGCAGGGCGGTCGGAAAATGTTTGATTGATTAGACATTTTGATAGATTTTTTCTTAATTTCCCCCCACAGATTTAAACTTCTTTAAATACACATTAAGATGAATCCAGCATTTTAGTAAAAGGACTGCAAAGTGACAATAATAACGTATATTTATAAATAGCACTATGCCAAGTTTAATATAGAAAACATATAGTATGTAGGGTCTATCATTTTTTTTTCTTCATTAAATTATTTGAACTTTTATCGTTATATTGACATTAAATCCGTGAATTATTCAATGTTAAGCCTCCATCTCCCATGTTGCCGGTGTGAAACCAGCCAGAAAACTGCCTCCATGAAGGCCACCTCAGACCTCACAGTAGCGAGGGAACACAGCAGTTAATGACATTACAACAGGACATGAATAACGTTCAGCATGTCCAAATATTATTTTTCACAGCTCATTTGAGCCCACTGCTTCTTGTCACGGTTTGTGTCCCGTGGCGTCGGGGTCAGAAAGGTCAGGGGTAATGCGAGCGGCGTAACGGAAGCAGATTTTTGTTGAGGCTTACCCCGCAAAGCTTAGGGACTGTCATCCCACATTGAGAGCACCTGTGTCTTGAAATCCACTCAAAGCAGCCAGCCCTCATGTGGTCTCTGTGATTACACTAATACGATTAGCTCCTGCTCCTCTATTCTGTCTGGATTAGCCTGATGGATAGCTAAGTAGAAAAAACATATTTCAGATCTTACTGATATAAAAGTACTAATTTCACTCTGACCAAACCCTCCTCCACACCCACACACACACAGCGACACGCATCGCTGCACAATGCATGCAGAGCAATGCACAATATAACCCCTGACGAGTGACAGGATAGAAACGTTATATCAAAGACCCTTAAAGCCTTGCTATGCTGGCTTAATTAGAGATAATCTGCACATTTGTTATAGTTTGGGAAATTGCAATTTTAGTCTACAGATGTTTCGATGCATATTATTCTTTCATGCGCTTCATAGGTGTCATAAGTCATGGAAACAAATGAGGCTGATAAGACTTATTTTTATTGATGGCCATTCTTATTTTAATTCTAACTCTACAAAAATAAAAATATCTAAAAATTACTATATATTTTCCAATACCCCAAAGTGACACCTTCAAATCAATCACATTTGGAACCATCAAATGTTTTGCGTTCTTCTTTTAAATGTGTCCGTATTTACCAAATTATCTTTTTCAGTTCACTTCTAACCAGCTAACTGTACTTGGTCTATGAGAAAATGATTCATGTCATCACAGTTTTAGAGTAGAAAAATGTATTTCTATCACAAAAACAATAATTGTACACAAAAACAGTGTTTTTTACGAGATGCTTGCCTCAGTAAACCTCATCAATCATTGCATTTGTCTATTCATTACACATTCTCCATTATACCAGTTTGTATGTTGCCTTTAGACGTGCTTTACCGTCTGACTTACCACCTGATCCTGCCTCTGGTCTTCAGCAGCGAAGTGCACTCCCTTTGCATCCCCTCTGCCTTCAACCACCTGAGCACAAACCTGTTGATTATCGACGCGGGTTGTGTTTAAGAGGACGTGACAGTGCGATGAATTCCAGACAACACGCTGAATTGTGGGGTAATGCCTATATTTGTAGCCCAGCGGGTCGAGCCATAACACTTACCATTTAATAAGCAACAGCCTGCAGGGAGCCTTGGGCTTATTCATCCTCCAGTAGCTTCCTGCTGAAAACACGGCGCTCTGCTGGGAGCGCAAGCGGACCAGTCAGCTGTGAGCTTCCCCTGGCCGAGGACACAATAACAGCGTCGGACTTGTCTGGCTAGGGCATCAGTTGTGTGGTTAAGAAAGTGTCTGTGTGTTCAGTCAAGTGTGCTGCGTGTCTACATTTGACACCTGACACAGATTCATGTTTACTACTTACTACTTCCATAAATGCACCAGTGGTTACATTTACACACACGGACTGTTGGTCAGGCTCCAGTTTGGGATATATACACGGGGTTAAAGTGTTTATTTGAATGCCTTCTGACCTCTGACCTATTGTTTGCATCAGTTAGACAACATAACAAAAAACAGACCAGCAACAGGAAAAGACAGAAAGAAATATAGAAAAAAAAATAAAAGTCTGAATTTGGCTATTGTGTTACCTGTTATATTTTAAATACAGGTGTAGGGAAAAAACAACAACAATATTACATATGTGGTCATTAAAGCTGGGCCTTAATACACTACATTCTAGGGATATTTTAGGGATATTCTTGTGTAGCTTTGGCTTAATGCTTGACTTTTTCGCTCTAGAGAAAATCTTTCAGCCCATGTGGCATGTTTCTTACAGACTGCTTCACACTGTCCTCAGATTTTTCTTGTACAGTATGTAGTTGGAAGGATTTATCTTCCTCCTTCACAAATCTTTCAGCCCGAGCTGCAGAAATTCATCCCTGCAGCATGTTGCTACCGCTGCCATGCTTCACACAGGCAATGGTGTTCCTCACCGCTTGAATTACAACAAACATGGCATTTGTATTTGTCTGAGGGCCAAAAACAGAAAATATTTGTTTTCAGACTATAACACCATCTTCGAGTTAGATCTCCCCATGTGTCCTCTGGAGCCAGAGTGGCTGTGATACATGAACCGCATGCCAAAGAGTGCTTGACACTGAACCCCCAGTCGCTCCCAGTGCTTGGCACTGGTGTGTGAATATGTCTGTGATTGTGTGAACAAACAGGTAGAAGTGTCATTGTGACTCTGATGTGATTGAATCTGTCTTGAATCTAGTAGGTGAATATCTTGAATTACTTTTGTAGAGCTTACAATAAGGTAAATAAGGCAAAAAGAGCAGGAGTCAGGAATGTTAACAGATAACACTAAAAGGTCAAACGAGTTGTCTTTTGAGTTAGCAAAATAATTCTGTGGTTTGTCTATTTGTTTACGAAGGAGCAGTTAAAAAATAACTGCTCAACCGTGGGTATGCTGAAGTACCTCAAGTAATTAGGAGGGATGATTGTGTGAGGTTGTTATAAGAACCCCCCACCCACCCTAACTATCACTGTATCGTAAAATCGGTATTTGTCACAGTTATCGATACAAAGTGTAGCAGCTGCACTCTATTTCCAACCCTACCATCACAAGATTAGATGCGTGCAACACACAGCTGGAGGAAATATAAATGACACCAAATGAAAACATTTATTTAATCTTATGTATATTTAATCACATAACATGAATGATGAGTGTTCAGTTTCATTTCTGTTTATTGAAGCACATTCTAATACTCATGAACATCAAATGTTCATATTAGAGTATGCCAAAATCAAGCTTGTGAAGTCATCAGGACTGGATGACTTAGGGCTTGAAGCTGGAGCAGGATGGTCATCCCTGGACAGTTTCTTTTCTTTCTGTCTTTGGAGGACAGAGACATTGTTGATGTTGCTGATGTTGACATCAGGGATGGTGAGGACGTCGTCTCCAGCGTGGACCATGGAATCTGCCCCTGTGTTGTGTCTGTGACCTCGGTGTTTGTTGGTAGGTGGAACTGTTGTACCGCTGGGGCTGCTTCACATGACTTTGGCAGTGACAACAGATGTGTTCTCTTGGCCACTGCTGTACAACCTCTGCACATGAAAAGCGTGGGTAATAGTAGGCTGCCTGTGGTCGTCTGTGGTGAAGGGAAGCTCTGTCATGTCTTGCATGGATCGGCCTTTGATACCTTTGATGATGCTGTAGGGCCCCACCATGAGAGTAATGTTACCCCAGTTTCTCTGACGGTGGGGACTGATTGTGTCATCCCAGTGTTGGCTTTTGTCTTGTATGCATCTGCCAATCCCCTGACAATCCCCTGCATAAGAGAATCTGCGGTAGACGGCACCTAGTTGACCAAGTTGTCCGGTTTTGATGACATCATGGAGCGGAATGCCATGGTGTCATGGCAACAACACAGCCGTGAAAACAGGAAACGTCATGTGACTTGAAATTCTGGATTAGCATTTCATTCAAAATGACAAAAATAAATGAAAAAAAAAATAAAATAACAACTGAAAAATATGCACCAATCAGGTATAACATTATGACCACTGACAGGTTAAGTGAATAACATTGAGCATCTTGTGACAATTCAGTGTTGTGCTGGGAAACCTTTGGACCTGGTATTTGCGTGGATGTCACTTAAAAATATACCACCTCAAGAAGATGTCAGTTTTAGTTAACATATGTTTTAGTTAACATATTTTTAGACCACAATTCCAGTTCAGCCAGGCCTAGTCTGTCACAGGGCACATAAGGATTATTGACATCAGTGACAAAGTGATCACAACCCAACTCTCAAAGTGCTGATTGACTGGCACTGGGGCTGTACCTAAGTCACTTCCACTGTCATTTTGCTTGTTTTATTTCATGATTCCCCACTATACTCGTATCCAACATTACCTTACATCACAACACTAACTTCATTATTCATGATAGTTGCAGAATTTCCAAGCACTTCAGTGTAGCAAAACAATAAAACCTAATAATTTCTAGTGTTTTTTTTAGCACCTGCTAAATTATCACACCTTTCTTTATGTGGAAATTACATAAGTCTTGGTATGCCACATAAAAAAAAAAAAAAAAAAATCTACAGCATTGCACTCCTTACCATATCAGCTGAACCAAATGTTAAAGTGTCCTTCTTAAATCTACTCGGAAACTGTACAAAAACCATGTTAGTAAGGAAACTCCTTTAGATTCAACACACTAACCCATGCTACAAATGTTGCTGCTACTTTTTCTTGCTGTTGAAGTCAGCATGCCTAGCTGTTCTGGGAAACACATTTCCTCATTCAAGCACTGGTTCGTTTCTTTGGTTAGTTCTCCAGGTTATTCTCAGTATTCTTCGTAGAGAGTCAACCTCAGACTCTCGTCTTTCTTCTGCAGTGATGTCTCATTCTTCTTGCTGTGGTTGCTTGATGCTCTCTGTCTCTTTCCTCCTATCGTCTGTTCTTTAGCCCCAGGCAAGGCTGAGATGTGATGGCTAGTCCTTGTGCGGAGAAGAGTGATGGAGCTCTTGTGACACAGCAGATATAGAGCAAAAGCAGCTTGTCACACTAGGTACTTTTTCCATCTCTAACAGGCGGCAGATTTACTATCATAAGCCTTTGTCTTCATAGCTGAAGGAGAGATGACTCTTGTCAAACGCCCTGGAAAGGTTACAGCATGCTATTGTCTCTTTTCTCAGATTTCATGTAATGATCTGCAACAAAATGAATGAATTGTACTGCATGCTGACAGCAGGGTTTATCATCGCTTTATCCTGTCATTTATCCTCCTACTTTCCTATTTAACGACACAGGAGGATAAATGACTCTCACTTCCATCTAAGCTAAAACTTGATGTATAAAAGCTGTTCTTTTTCACTCTCCCTAGGGCCTATATCCTCCTCTTTCCGAGGCTATTAGCAAGGATAAAAAATGACGAGGAGGGATCTTGCACCACCCTGACTTATGGGCCATAATCCTCCACTTATGCATTGACAAGGCCTCCCAAATACACAGAGCACATCCTTCTCTCTCCACACACCATCTAAAAGGGTGGAGAAAATGGGAATGAATTTCCTAATGGCTTTTACCCTCCCTCCTCTATTGGGTTCTTTTTCCCTCCACAGGCTCTGGCATGCCGTCCTGTTACATTTGTAGCTGGAATTAGATTAGCTTCTTATCAGATGAAGCGCAAGGCCCTCCGAGTTTCACCTTCCATGTAGGTGATGTCAGGGTTGAGGCAGCAAATCTTGCAGCTACCGAAACGAGCCAGAGAAACGGTCGGTCTCCATCCACAATTGGAGGTGTAGGTTAAGCCTGGGAAGTATTGATTACAGGCTTTCACCAGCTACTTTTACCTATAAGCCTGGTCTTCCTTTCATAGGTATGGCTGAGCCGTGCTCCAAATGAAACCATGTCACATAAACACTTCACTCAAGTTCGATTAAATGAGGCTGAAATATCATTCTTATGTGTTCTAACCTCAGAGGATCAGAGAGATTCTTCGTCCTTAAAGGTCTTGATGCCGTCTTTTCTAATGCACCCATGGATCAGAGCCAAAATCTGCCTGAGTTGAGAGCTGAAAGCAGATATTGTCTGGGCTGACTCTTGGTGGGGAGACACAGTGGTTGTCTGTTAGGTTCAAAGACACACTACAAATGTGAAATTCCCAGCTCTTATTATTCCGTACGGCCACATTTTGACATTGACACGGTGCTTTCCACTTCACAGCACTGTCCTCTTGACAGTAGTTACTCCTACTGTCACTGCACTTCACCAAAGGTCCGTGCTTATGCCGTACAGCCGGCTGAAATCCTATCATAGAGACACTGGCTGACATCCATAGGAAGCTTTGCTTGGATTAGATAACCACAGACCCTAACATAACCCTAGTGACATCATTGGGTTCGTTTTCACCAGCATGGTTTACTCTCAGTCCACTGGCTTAGAGACTGTCAGCATTCAGTGGCAAAAAAGATGACAACTAGATAATAGTAAAACATACTGACATACACTAAAAAAGGTCTTTTAGGTTGTTGTAAGGGTTAAACTCCTGAAACACTGGATTCTATGTCCCACAATGGCACTCAACGGCATCTACAATTAGGCCCTCCTTTATTCCAAAATGCCAACTTCTTTCTCCCCAAACTTCCTATTTCTTGACACAAGCTTAATGCACAAGCTAAGAAGAAACCTAAATACATAATTTGCTTTTTTTTTTTTATTCAAATGAAAGCTCCCCCAGAGCACCAGAATACATAAACAGTACTTGCTTTACTAGTAAGCGTCCCTGAAGAAGTAGATCTGAATAAACCTTCATTTAATACGCTGTGTTAACGCTTGCATTTTGTGCGTCTCCTGTGCAGATGCATTAATGCATCTGTTAGGATAACTGTATCAGTGGAAGCAGAGCGAGATCGTTGGGAGATGGAGCAAGGAATTTAAATCAGTAGTTATTGATATTGGCTAAGCTGAGGACCGAGGAGAGCTCATCTGTTCAGGAAATATTTCTCAGTCGTACGGTATGCATTAGCAGCAACACGCCCTTCACTAGCCTTGTTTTTCATGCAGCCGTTTTACTGCAACATTATCTGTCTGTTGGAGTCATATTTCTTGCCACCTAGTCCAACATTCACTATCTTTTTGTTCAGCTGCTGTCTCTGTTAGTCTCCACTAACCAGTGGAATATTTTATGAAAAGCCTGTCTTTTACAGGATTTTGTCTGTAACACCTGGAGTTGTTTACCTTTCTGAAGAAGGTCTGATTGATTCATTTTACCCCTTAAGCCCAACCTCTTATGTTTTCCACATATCCGTCCATACAAGGTCAGATTTGCTAATCCGCAGACACTTTTGAGCCGTCATATCTAATTTAACTCTTGTATTCAAACTGATCCGGTAATACACCACCTGAAGATGCTGTCGCTTCCATTTCACTGTTAAATTAAATCTTTAGCCAAATGATGGCAGTAATATGGCAACCCAAATGCACTCCTTCGCTAAAAAAAAAACAGCTCATGTGTTTTCGTGTCGGTGGGATCATCCTTTCTTTACTTCTAGGCTCTGAAAAGGTTTAGGGCAAAAAATATTTTTTCGATCATGCGCGACAGTAAACGATTGAGTGCCTTACAAACAGTATCAAGCTGCGCTTTGCTGGGATAGAGTGGAAAGCTTGTTTCTCAACAGCTGAGTCTGAGACGGATACACCAAAGTGTGACTGAAACGCACTGATAAAGACAGGTGAGGAACAGCCTCGCGGTAGTATTTTTTGGTGTAAAACCTTGACGGAGTGCAGGTTCAGTTTTTCTCTTTCGATACTCAGTCGTTACTTCATTCAGATAACACATCCAGACACGTACATGGAGATCATCCACTGACTGTACAGAAAAGAGATATTAAGCTGAGCTACACCCGTCGTCTGTCCCTTCCTAGCAGACAATATTCAGCTTGCAGACACACACACACACACACACACACACGCACGCCTTCAGAGGCTGATTAATAAGAGCACAGCCCAAGGCATTTACCACCACTCCATTATTCAGTTTGATTATCTGGAGGAAATGATAGAGTATTAGAGCTTTTAATGACTTTGGCATCCCCTAGTGAATTACTTGCTGATGAGGACGGTTTTAATCATTGTGCTGCTAACTTGGTCCAGAATCACAGCAGCATATTAATGCAATGTGTTACGAACTGTACGCAAACACAGGTTAACAGGCCTCATAAGCAGAAAAAGAGCATCATGGGGACACCCGCAAATTAAAATACGTGATTAATACGCCAATACTTCAGCGGAGCCGGGAATTTATTCTATTGGACCTCTGACACTGTCGGCGGTCGAACGTTACCCCGCCCGCAAAGGTAAATACGCTCACAGATGCTGACGCACAGATGCAAAGATTATTCATAGTTCCCAAGGTCTGGCAATTTGTATTATACACGCACACGAGCGTGAAAACACGACACAGCAGTTCTCGAGATGAGTCACTGAAACGGGCTGAAAGTGTTTGAGAAATGCCACAGCGTGCGTAACATACTGGCAGAGAATTCATCGCGGGAGTTCGACTCCATCCCAGGCCTCCGCTTTCACACGAGCTCCAGGCTGCTAATTCTGGAGACTAACTGTACTTGTGGATGTAACAGGTTAGCGGACGAGTCACAGCTGTGGCGACTGGTTTCATCTAAGACACATTTATAAAAACAAGGGCGACCGGCTAACATGTAGCCTGTCTGAGTATGCTATGGCTATGGCTGCTCCCTCCGACACTCATAAGATTTACAGCAGTGATAGCACATGATAATCTATAAGGTCAGCCACAAAAGACTTAAGGAAGAATGAGATAAGTTAGAAAAGTCATATTCATATTAAAAGATAAGCAAGAATTATGTACGAAAATATAACTTATCAAGAAAAAAATACACTACTTTACATATAATTGTGTATTCAATAGCCATATTTTCTATTCTACTACTACTGTCTTTATGTTCTTTGAATTTCTGCTCATATTGACTTCAATTTAGATTATGTGTTTTCCTTTTACTACTGTTTTATCTGTGATACTGATTTTGCTGTTTATACTGAGCGCAGAGCTGAAAACAAAATCTTGTTGCACTGTATGTATGTATCTAGAACCAAAAATTACAATGTTCACACACGAGTCCACAAAGCAAACAGCACAGAAATAAACATATTAACGGTCATTGGCTACAATGCTGCAAGTGTTTGACTGACACAGTCCTTTACTGGTGAACATGTTCCCTTTCTCTTTTTGACTATTTCATCTTTTCTTTCCTTCTGATTCAGATTACATACGGAAGCTTCCAGAGTTTATAAACTGAGTTTTGTGCAGTTGTCTAAAACCTGTCGAATGGGATATAAATTAATGGTAAATTATGTAAGAGACTAGAGAGAGACTTTACAGCTTGTTCCAAAATGTATGTCCTACTCCCACTCTCCATTTCATGCTGCACATGCAACACGCGACACTGTTCATGGTTCTGTCCTGCTGCTCTCCAAATGATGTGTCCACTTGTGTACAAGGTGCAAAACTGAGGCTGGGGTCACATTATGAAGAAGCACGGACGCTTGTGATCAGAATACTCAGCTAAAACCAGGTCTGAACAAGGCAAATTTCAACGTTCGCATCATGATGATGAACAGCCTGAGCTGTTAGTCAATATATTACAGTGAGACCATCTGGTGTACTTAGGGTATTATATTATTTTTCTGCGAAAGGTCAAATTAAATACTATAGTCCCATCTTTTCATTTTATGACCCACGTAGTTTTAAATGCCAAACTATCTTAATATATTGGATACAGAAGTGAATTACCCTTTTATTGCAGGACATTCAAATAGCCCAGTGTGTAATGTAAGTTATATATTATATCGGTTGGACCCTAAAAGCTATTAAAAGCTCTTCTATTTGCAGCTTCCTGTAAAACCCTGGTCAAAGGCCGGATCTGTAGCAAGAGAGTTGTCGCCAGGAGAATTACCACTAATGGGAGCAGGGTTACGAGGCCTGGTGTAAAATGAGTTGGAGGACATGTAGAATCTCCATTTAGCCCTCTGTCCTCCGGAATTAAATCCTACCATCACAATAATTTGGCTTTGGTGTGATTTAGCGTCTATTTGTTGAGTAGTTTGAAGAAGTTAGAGTATCTGCTACAGTATACAGCGTGTGAGGTCTTCATAACCACTGGCATGTGCTAAGTCTGCTTACTTTACTATTTTAAAAAAAGGGCGTGGATATATGTGCGCTAAATTTAGACCAAACAACTTGTTTTGCTCAATTACATCTTCTTTCCGCTCAGTTCTCACACAGTCACTAAAATACACATCGCTTGATATTTTATTTTCTCTAGAAACAGCTCATGGACGCGATAAAACCTTTAACCGCTCACTGGCTCCGTGGAAGAATATGACTCCGGCTCTCTTGTGGTTTTCCAGTACATAAAATGCACTCACTACCAAGGTGGCATCACCTCAGGCATGTCTGCCATCATCATAAATATATCTGAGCCGTAGCAGAATAATAATGACATCTTGTACTGTAAGCGTACACTGCGTATCGCTCAGGCTGCCTCAGGCTGTAAAAAATAAAAAACACCACCAGTATGATCTCAGACTATAACAGCGATGGAAACCTCATATCATTGACTGAAGGATTATTTGATTGCCTGAATGTGACATTCATTTACACAGCCAAAGTGATATAGAAGGTCATTTTCACTGTTCAGTCAGGTGGACGTGTTAGCGCCCTGTGAGCAGGACCATGCCAGGTTAATCCCAGGGTCTCTCACCAGGAATAATATGACGCGTAAATGACAGTGGTTTTTCCTAAAAAGCGGTGAGAATCAATTTTCAATCTGCGGTAGCCTCGTCTGACCCACACTGAGAGGCAATACCCCCCCCCCCCCCCCCCCCCCTCCCGCTCCCGGCAGAGCGTGTTAAATCCAGTCCATGCACAGGGCTTGAATAAATCTGCATTCAATTAACGGATTAGCCACTGTTTAAACATGGCTTCCTCTATTTGCCACTAATCCGCCAAGTGGGCTGTGAACGACACAACGCAGCATTTCAATAAGTTTGTATTTGAAATGGTTGAAAGGGGATTTGGGGCGAAGCATCCCGTGTGTGTGAGGGAGGGAAATGAAGACCTTCTTCTGTAAATCGATAAAAAAAAAAAAAAAAAGATGTAACGTTTCAGATATTCTGACAGGGAGGGAACGAAACCGATATGTGTGAAATTTGCAGGGTAGTAAATCATTTTGGACAGCTCGGGTGTTGTAATGCGCAAGAGCCGACAGAGAAACGGCAGCGTTTAGTGTGAATGTCAGGTTATAAATAGGGATGTCGGGGTAATTTGGGATTATTTCACATGCGTTCTCTCATTATTTCTTCACGCTGACACATTTTCTCCGTGTGTGTTTTTTTTTTTTTTTTTTTTTCTCTCTCTCTTCGCATGCACTCAAGCGATTTTTGGCTGCGCATCCACTGATCCTCTTTCGCCCTCCTGGTGTTCCTCGGGACATTAGTTCACTGTCATTAATATGTGTTCAGGGCTCATCTGTCCCATCTCGCCATCCTCACCCCTGACCTCATCTTTTCATGGTCGCACCGGTGACGAGGCCTTTCTTTCGGCTACACCTTCATCCATCACACACCCGCTTCTAATTAACTGGAAATGACACTGAGCTACGCCATCATTGATCCTATGAACAAAAAAAAAAGGTGATATTATGACACTCTGTTGGTATTTGAATTATATAAGGGCTGGGTATCACTACAGATTTCCTTGAATCTGTTCAATTCAGTTCAGTTCAATTGAAGATTCACATTAATTTCCATTTCCAAACGTTTTCACAAAACTAGTTCTGTCATTGGTTTGTGCCAGGGAAACAATGGTTTGTGGCATTTCTGCAACATTTACCTCCAGCTGACTTATCTTTCTTAGGATTTTGCTTTTGTCCCGCTCTTCTCTGTCATTACACCTTTTTTTTTCTTTAAATCCAATCAGCTTTCAGGCCCTGATGGTGGTGTCAAAGTCGGAGCTTTTGTCACGTTTCGCATCTCACTCACACTTGAACTAATCTGCGGGGTTTTTGCGAGATTTGTCACACAAAAGCAGTCTTGCGAATCCTCAGCTTGATATGTAACGAGAGAATGGAGGAAACACCTGAGCATTTTATGAATCGATGTCATTTCTCTCAAAAGATCCATTTGAGTTGGATGATCTTTTTTTGTTTGTTTGTTTAATCCAGCCCTAGCCTCTTAAACACTTACACACACTTTCTACGCAGCCACTGAAGTTTACCATGAAACGTCTCTAACGATGAGTCCTAATCACCTTGGCGACTTTTCTTACAGAGCCACAAGCAGTTAATAGTTTTAACAGTTTAGCACAGAATAAACTGTTGTGCCAACTGAGGATCAGATGAGCTGACTGAAGAGACTGTTGCACGACTCTTCAAAGGGTTATTGAAAGTCAAAATCTGCTCCCCAGAGCGCATTTACAGAAGATGTTTGTGATGGAGTGGCATGTTTGCGTGCGCTGATGATGATGATGATGATCCCTGTTAATTAGCACAAGCGACTCTTCTCCTTAATTTAAAGCGGCGCACTTAGGCTGCCCCGTTCCATCTGCCAATCCTGACAAGTAGGGCTGCGCAGTCTGACGAAGCCCTGCGTCTGCTTTGCTGTACAGCAGCGGCAGTACCAGTCTGATGTGTGGAGTAGGTTTTGGCTGACTTGTGAAAGTTCACTTTTATGGACTGGAGGCGCCTCCGGAGCGAAGATCTGACTTTCCAGTGTTGTCATCAGCTCAATATTTTAAGGTATAATATTTTAAAGTGGGAATAAATCACAAAGCTTGATTAGTGGTTCAAACTGTGGTAAATAAACCCGCCCAGGCACCACAGGTGGCTGCCCACTGCTTACTACTAATGGTGTGTACATGATCACTAGCATGGTTAGTTAGGAATTAATATGGAAATATAGAAAAGTGCAAACTATACCGATAAACCAAGTTTGAAAAAAGAAATAGTGCTCACATCGTTCCTTTGACAATCTGAACAAAATGTACACAGGCTTGAGAAAGCAGAGGGAAGAAAAAGTGAGGTCTGGAGTTTCTGGCAACAAGTGACATATGCTGACACAATCAGTGTCCCATTACCGACTCACAGCTAACAGCTGTACTTTTGTTATATAGGGTGTCAGGGAAACATAAACACAAATCAGTGATCAGTCTGCTCCACTGGCAAAAACTAGCCTGGCTTTCAGTGAACACACCTTCGGTCTTGATGCTGACCAGCTGCTGCATCTGTTGTGACACCTGTATGAGGAATGTATCACAAAGGATTGGCATCTTTTTGCACAAATGTGATCATGGATACTGTAGCCTAGATACAATGCTGTGATGTGTGTGTGTGTGTGTGTGTGTGTGTGTGTGTGTGTTTGTAAGGAAGACCGGAAAGTTAGAATCCTTTAATCGCCAAGCCATTATTAATGTAGGCCGCTGCTTCAGCCTCCTCGCTGCACTCCAGTTTTTCCAATAGCAGCTAATCATCCCAGGAAGGAGGAAAGTCTGTTGCGCTCAATTTATTTCTTCAATACGACATCTTATAGTAACGAGGGAGGAGGCGCAGAGCCTGCACGCTTAAAGCACACGGATTTGCAAGGTCAAATGTTTGCACATTTCATTTTGACAGCCTCCCTCAACCCCTGAGACATGCAGTGCAACACAGAGGCGCATGCCCGCGCACAGACCCGCACTCAGGGACCTGGGCCCGTCCTCGCGGAGGAGGCAGATCTCCTGAGCTGTAGCCGACATCATGTACTTAGCGTGTCATACAGATGTCACAGCGATGCTGCTCAGGCTGTCAGAGAGGGCAGCCAAGTATGAATGGCAGATCCTGCAATGAATTCCTCCGTCTACCACAGTCGGTGGACCGTCTCACGCCCACACAACCCCCTCCCAAAGCATTACTGAGATAAGTGGCTCTCACGGCCCTTGAATGCCTCTTTGTGTGTGTTTTGTGCGCGAGCAACTCCTCGATCTGATAAGAGGCTATATCACATAATGTGCCGATAAAAGATGTTACATCCCCCCATTGTGCACAAACATAAACAAAGACAAGGAATGCCACAAACACCACGTCCTGGTGGGGTAACCTGCTGCATGCGCCTTACACCAATCAGGCACAACATTATGACCACTGATGGGAGAATGACATTGACAGTTTTAGGTTATATTTTAATGGGAAAACCTCTGACCTGGTGGCATTTACCACCCACCTAGACCAGAGCAGGCCCCTAACCCCATTGCAATGACACTCCTCGATGGCAGCAAACATCCCCAGGCGAACACACACAAAGGCAGTTTAGGAACAACTCAAAAAACAGCACAAGGTGTTGACCTGGCCTCCAAATTCACTAGATCCCAAACTAATCAAGTATCTATGAGGACCCTCCCCTAACCTTTTAGATGCACAATGGAGACCAATACAATATAAGTTAGGTGGTCATAATGTTATGCCTGATCAGTGCATTCATTCTTGTGTGACAGAAATAATAACTGACAGAGAAAGGAAAAATGGGAAGCAGTTCACTGCTCATGAATGGCTTGAAGATCTCTTGAGTGCTTGGATTCAGCACTATAACTCCTGTGTATTCAGATGAACTCCTGGAGCCTATTCATTTATTCATGCCATAGAGCTTTCACAAGATTTACTCTCACTTCCCTGGCATTTGCAGGTGTCCTTCTTAAAGAAAAAAAGAAAAAAAAAAAGAAACAACAACACTTTTTCAGATTCTGATGAATGGCTGCCATAAGAAACAAATTCCACAATGACTCAGTGCGAAAGCGAAATAACAGCACAAATAACAAGGAGTAACGCAAATATTTCTTGGAGATAAGTGGCAGGCTGAAGGCAGGGGCGCCGCTTCTGTCCCTGCCATAGTTCTTGGCATGCAGACAAGTGCGGTGCAATGACACTGTAATAGGAGCTAATGAACCATTCATCAAGGGAGATGATGTGCTGCCTGGATGTGGTGGTAATATTGATGACAGAGGCGAAGGTAGTCACAACAACACATCCGACCACCCATCACATCCGCTGCCCCCAGAGGGAGGAAGAGACCAATTAATTACCGACTGTTAGTTCAATGGCAATTAGACTGCCTGTAATCTTGTATCCACTCCACACTCTGAGCCACTCGCTTCTGCTTCTCAGGGCCTCCATCCAAACTTCCTTCAAGGAAAATGAGCCGCACTGACTGGAAAAGTAACGCAAGCGTGTGCTGAAATTCCAGAGGTGGAAACAGAGAAACTGCATGCACTGAGAAATAGATGACACCGAGGGGGAAGAGAATGAATCTGAAATGGCCAAATAAAAGAAAGCTATTTAGTCATCCCTTGGCAGAGGAGAACAGTGCAAAGTGTTCTGTAACATTTAGATGCATCACAAAGCAATGTCTGTGGCATAAAATAATTTGACCCAACTGCTGCTGTCTTTTCTGTTTGCAATAAAAGCCGTCCCGCCTCTGTGTGAGTGCTTGTGGACTCGTTCAGGACCGGCTCCCAGAAGATTAGCCCAAGAAGAAACTCAAGCGGACGGTTTATTCTGTCTGCAGGAAGCCATGCTTGGCCCACCCGGACACATCCAGCTTCAAAATGTCAAAGAGCGCTCTGTGATGTTCAAACAGAAATATATGACTTACAGCTGGATATCCAAAGCCGTAGGTACAATCCCTGGGTGAGGGGTCTTCAACGTATTTCAGTCCATCAAAAAATGTCTAATCAACCAAGGATTTTGCGAACTCCCTAAGGGTCACGGACCCCCCTGTGGAAGACCTAAGCCCTAATGTATATCAGATCATTCATGTCAGATAGGAAAGTCAGAGATTGTATCGGTTTTACCCTACTTCCTCGCGGCTGAATGCTTCAATCAATCATTCGTTTATTTTGCGTAACCTCTTTTTTGTAGAGATTCACAGGGAGGCCGGAGCCTATCCCAGCTGTCACTGGGCGAGAGGTGGGGTACACCAGGTAACCAGTCCATCACAGGACTGCTAAATGCTTGTAGTTATTTAAAAGACATGTCAACTGGAATACAGACCGACAGAACGGCCCTCGACTAAACAGTGACTTTAAATGAAAACCTTACTGTGGATGGACATTTTCCCTAAGACACACCAAAACAATATTTTTTTGCTAAAGCTGCACAACTGGTGTCTGAGTGGATTCAGTGTGTACCCAGAGCTGTCTGACAAGATCAGCATTCAATCTGACAAAGTCCTGCCAGCTCGGAGACCAAGTCAAGATCAAGTAGCAGTAAGACGGGAAGAGTTAGAGGGAGACGTAACCAGTCCCTGTCGAATATTTCTGTATTCATTTATTCAGCATGACAATGTAGATCATGCAAGTTTAGATTTTCTCCAAATCGAATCCATAATTTTGTCACATATATATACTCTCGGGCGGGACGAGGGGAGGATAAATATTATAGGTGTTCTCAGTTTGCCCTGAAGCATGCTGCTTCGATAAAACAAAACAAGACTCCCCTCCAAACAACGTCTGAACATGTTCTAGATGAGGTGCTTTATAGGGGCAAAGGTGAAAATGTCAGGAACAGGAAATGTACAGCAGTTATGGTGTCTCCGCATACAATAGTAACACACTGAACACAATTCAGAGTGAATGTTGTTTTTCACCTCCAGGATGGATTGCGACTTTGTATTTCTGCAGATGGTGTGTAATCTGCTTCTCCTGTCATCAGAGACAGGACAGCCACGCCACAGACTCCTGTTTGAATTCTCTCCCACGGATGCTGTTTTCACTTTGAGGTTCCAGCAGCCACTTATCATCTGGTTGAGTCAGAGCATGAAGGACTTCATTAATCCTCCACAGAGAGCTCCCGTGTGTTGGTTTCTACAGGAGGAGGTGAAACGCGGGCTGTTCCTGGCACAGAGGGGCAATCTCTCGAGTCTCACAGGTGTGCAGAGAGCACAGCGCCGGAATGTAGAGTAATGATAAAAAAGAACTCCGGCATAAAGGAAACAATATTAGATTTGTTTTCGGTCAAACATCTGCTACAGAACTGCAGATAGCGCAACACAAGCCGCACATTTTCTTGAGCTCCTTTTTGAGCGAACACATAAGGAAGCTTTGAGGTAATCTTTACTAGATTCTTAGTGGCTCTTCCCAAAACAGCCAAATAACATCTGTGTATAACAAATGGACATCACAATATCAGACTCATGAAAATAAAGCTTTATTAATCACTAAATGGCATTTGTTCCAGGAGTGTGACTGCGGGTGTGTGAAGAATAAAAGGAAGTCATTATTGGTAAGCTAAGATACGACTCTGTTTCATTTCCACATACTGAACCGGAAAGAATGAGTAGTTTTTTTTTATAACGCAGAAGAACAATGACTGATAGACACTGAGAAAGAGGAAGAAAGACTATAAGAGATTCAACAAAAAGTTATCGATTGCCTGTTCGTGAACTCAGCTTTGGTTCTTTCATGTGGAATAAATGCTCAAAAAGGAAACTAACTCAAGAGAAACCGTTCCGTTGCCATCACATTCCTACATGTGGAGTTGGTTATGCAGACTTTTGGTTACCCGCTTCTATATTAAAAACAGCAGGGTGTTATTGTAGTATTCCTCTAATAATCTGATAAAAAAAAAAAGTCTCATGTAACCACCTCAATCAAAACTGATAGTCACGATCCAACCAAATTTTCTACTGAACGGTGTCAGCTGAAAACCATTTAATAGGACAATATAAGCACTTAAGAACCATGTAAATATTCCATTTGGCCCTTTTTTTTCTGTTGGGGAGGAAAGAAATAACACTGAATAAAAATAGTTTTATCCGACTACCTCTGATGCTAACAGATGCTAGTGGGCAGCACTCACAGGTGGTCCCTTTTAAACCGAAACTCCCCACCACTCAATTAAAAATGAAGAGGCTGCGTGGATGAAGAAGAATCTTCAAGAATCTTTAACAGTCCAGTTTCCCTTGTTTCATCTTGTCTTTTTGGGGTATTTGAGTTGAGCATATCTCTCTGCATATAATAAATTTATTCTTTCTGCACATATTTGCCCCGCATGTCAGGTAAAAGAAACGTGGATGTAGCAAAACGGATTGTTCAAACACGTGTTTAAAACACTGAACTAATGCCAGAATCAAAGTGGTCATCGTCTATTGAATAGATTCAAATTAAGGGGGAAACAATATTTTTATCATATTTTTTCGTCAAGATTCGAGGCACCACAGTGGGCAGAATCAAGTTGTGACTGAGGTTTTGGAGCATGTGAACAATTAAATTAGGAATGATTGTAGTCTGGTTAAAGAAATAAGTGAACGTATGTGACTCCATGTTTGCGTTCATAGTTTGTATGTGTTTTTAAAAGGTTTCAAGCTATGAGCGTGTGTGCTTTCTATGATGCGTTTGAATGACAACAGGATGTATCTGGGCTGGCCACATGTCTGAGCGGCTGAACGGGGCGTTTTCTAATCTGACAGATAATCTGTCCGGCAGACACGCTGACAAACGACCCCACCACACCCTCACCCGATTCCTTCCAAGACCGTCCCGCTCAGCCCTCAGCTTTGTGAAACTAAGGAAGAACACGTAAACTGCGCGGTCCGTGTAGACCTACTTAAACCTCCCTCCTAATAACAGCTTGATTAATGGAAGCGATGGTGGATCCGGCGCGTATGTTTGAGTTCTATTGGTCTGGTCTTTAAAAGAGAGGGAGCGTAGCCAGAGAGAGAGGAAATAATCTCTTGGGGCATTTGATGTAATCTTTAATTGGATATTTACAGGCAATACAGCTGTGATATAAAAATGAACGGCTCAACAGCAGCCCGTTTCACTTGGGGGTTTATCGGCATGTTCTCTTTCAATCCATCTTAATGAGGTCAGCTAGCAGCACAGGCTTTACTTCTGCCTTTCAACGTTTATTGAGTAACAATGATCTACCGTTGCCGGATGACTGATGATCAGGGGCCTTAAGAGAGCAAACAGCATATCCTTGCAGCACAAAGCTGATTACTGGTGAACTGTTTTGGTGGGACTCCTCGGGGAGAAAGGGAAGCTATCTCTTGTAAAGGAAATTGAACAGGGGAGCTAGTGTTTCTAAATTTACACTGCAAAGGTAAATTGCCCATGGGGCAAGCAGCACCACCACAAGTTCATTCTCCCAATTAAAAAGTGGCTCGGTTACTTTTAAGAAACTGCTAAATATTGTGCTTTTCCTGCATTGCTTGAGGGTCTTCATCACTGCTGCTAAAAAATACTGTGCTTTTCAGATTAATGACTAATGCTGGGGTGGCTGTCACAGTAATCTCTATTATGTGGACGCCCACAAATGTAATGTTGTTCAAGTCCTGTTCTCAATAATGTTGTCTTTTGCTAAATTTTACAAATCTAAGGTCTGTATGCTTATTCCACAGTTCACCTTGAAACAAAACAACACCACAAATACTGTACGGTGGCCAAGTGAGTTTTGTGGTAAGATTCATATTCATGACATAGTTTGGGGAAAGGTTATTGTTGAATTCAATTTAACACTGATAATGCCAAAGGCAGCTGCTTCAGTGATGATTTTCAAAGAACAAAAGTTAAGTTTTTGGAACCCAGAAAATCTTTCCAGGGTCAACTTCCAGAAAGTTGATGTGGAACCTCCCCGTTGGGAACTGATTATTTAAATGTGTTGGCAAAGATGTGCTGCACCAGTCGAATCGGTTGGTTTCCTGCTGTTATGGACGGAAGCGTAAGAGCGATGTAGTCATACAAGCCATCTGAGCTCCATGGACATGAAGTGTTATGTCCGTCATGTCAGTTGTAGAAGGTATAGGCAAAGAAATAATGTTGGAGGACATTACGTGGCTTAAAGTCACATACTTTGTTGCCCTGACTTGTTGTAGGTTAGACTTGTGTCCTGATTAACTGAAGCATCGCTGATCTTGAACAGCGCTGACAGAGAAACACCAAGCTTGCCAAGATGATGGCTTTTAATCTGGTATCAGTGGTGAATGTGCTGTTGTCACACCATGCTGCATGACCTCCGACGTGTAAATGTGTTTATCAACTTTGAGGAATGCAACAGGGTGTACGATTAGGACCTTTTGACTTGTGTTTACTACAGCTGGCAATGGCAGCTGGATGTTAAGAGACATAACTGGGGATGGAACAAATGAGAAAAGGTCAGGCTGCACTTAGTGACTAGCTGACATGTGTTTGGCACAGAATTGTGAAACAACAACAAAAGAAGCCGATGAAAATATAATTTAATGGGACAGAGCTGAATGTATACATGTATTATTATGAAGTCCAGAAAACACAATCTTACTGGTGACAACATCCAAGCAGAAACGGGAGGCATGCTAATGAGCTATTTCTATGCTCCAGAATAAATCAGAGCTCTTGAGCAGCAGGTGGAATGGCAGTCTGCAGTCTCTATTGTCATTTTTCTTTCTCTTGCTGCTGTGTGCGTTTTGCAGCAAAGCAGCCGCAGAGACAGCCAGGTTTAATCCGTCAGTCCGTCGGCGAAGAAGCCAAATGTGAGCCTGGTGCAGCAGCTCGGCCTCCCTCTCCCCTCATTCCTTCAGCGTTGCCCTGTAAAGGCTTCTCATTTCGGAGTGCACCTTCCACTTCTACTCTGAGTCAACACAAGAATTCGCACGAGTGAAAAATGTGACGAGTGGCTAATTTCCAACGCAGCGTTGCTGCTGGTCTGAATTAGAAGACCCCGTTATAACTAAGAGCATTCCCCACTGTTATAACCACCTCCACTCTATTGGCTCTGTAAGATTGGTTATTTTCATTTACATATATGGCGAGAATATGCAGGCAAATGAGGCAGGGAAATTGGAAGAAAGGGAAGCTAAAGTGGTTCCAGGTGGTGCTCTGTGATTTTAACAGGGGTGGAATAACTGGATGTATTATGAAGTCATAAAAGATTCATTATAGCCGCTATGCAGGAAATGGGATGAGAGTGCGGCTGTTTGTTCTGTGCGGTGAAGATGTGCAAATCAGGTGGGACAGACGGAAAGACGGGGAGCTCGGATGGAGGAGTGCCGAGTCGCTGTGCGAGGAGAGCTACGAAATTAAGGTTTCTCCCGGCCTCATCGTAACCCTGTCATTGCCGCTGTGCTTTTACCAATGCTTAACCCGATCCGACAGCATTCTTTTTACTGATGTGCAGCCAGTCATGTATTTGATGAAGCACACGAGAAAGAAATCAAAAACGATGTTTCCAGATCCGAAGAGAGTCAAAATGTCGGGAACTCCTTGTGCCAGTAGTAAGTGTTCAAAAGAGCAAGCGAGTGGAGGGAGGTGCGTGTTTGTCAGATTCATGCAGGCCTGCAGTATTTGTCTGCGTGGGGTCAGCGCTGGGGTCGACTGTATTGGGTATCTGCCTGACTCTCTTGTCAAAATCACTCAGATGGATACACAGTGGATGCCAGGTTCCTGTCTTTACTGATATACAGTATTTTGAGGAACAGGGTAAGCAGACGCTCCTCATCATCAGCGCTGGGAAATACTGTACTTTCCTGTGAAACCGAAAAAAAAAAAGGAAAAATCTGAAAAGGCCGCAGGTAACCTGTACCTCTGTGTACTGTGTGGTGTGTCAGAAAGCTCCTATGTCGTGGTTTGTTTTCTTCTAATGTTTGGTTGGGTGCCTCCCTTTAGTTTTCCACTCGGTTCACACATACGCTGAACGAGACGTGGATAATATATAAATATCTGCAGATTGTGAAGAATTTATGAAACCTAATTAAATCTTGTCGGTTTAATAGGCATGGGGTATGTTCATCATTAGGAGACTCATCACATATTAATTATCGACCTAATTGTGTGTCTTCCTTCCAGCCTTCGTCCAAAAAAAGCTTTTTATAATAAAATACTAATTTTGCGGCTTTCATCTTTACAGTTGGTCATGAAGTGTCTTTAGGTTGTTGAAACGACTGTTTAATGGCACAACCGTATCTCCAGGCACCGCGGCGCCGCAACACGCGTTTCTCGGCGGTTTAAGTGGTACACAAAGATTTTCTGTAAAATGGGAACTAGAAATTGACTAGAAGCAGCATTTCACCGTGAACTGAAACAAAGAAATGGTAATGAATAAAACCGCTGATCCCTGAAGAGGTGGGGGAGGATGCGGCATATTGTTCATGTAAAACAACTTTTAAAGTCTTGCCTCTAAGGCCAGTAAAAGCTGTACACAAAAGAGAACCACGGTCCCCCGTGGCCCATTGATTTCCCACGTTCCCTTGAGCTAGGCTGCTTTTGAAGCTGAAACATGGAGCCACAGAAAACAGCAAGAATTTTCATGTATGCATGGTTATAGGTTAAAGTCACTATGTTTAAAGTGTTTTTGAAATATACCATGTATACCACACTTAAAACTAATTTCTGCAGTGGTGATACTGAAAGTAACCACTGAGAATAGAATAGAAAAGATAGTTAATATTTTTTGTTAAGTCCTTTTCCAGGCGTTTCTTGAATTGGTTAAATCTTCTTTACGGATACAGAATGTCTTGTTTAAGCTTCAGGCTTCACCTTAATGTAGAAGTGGATTTTTGGCTTTGCTGTTATCTATTCTGACTCTAAGTATGAACTGATAAAACCAGGTTCTCATTTTCTCGGCCTTGGTGTTTGATTTAGATTTTTTTCCAGAAGGATCCTAAGACTGTATCATTTTCATTTTTCACAAAACCAAGTGGGACATTTTTTCAAACGTGAAAGCGTTTGTCTACCACGAGGAACACTCCGAGGATGTGCACCATTAACTTCAAAGAATATTACGTTGTTCTCCAGCACAATGGACAATAAATCATATGCAATATAAATACTTACAATGCACTCATGTTGCATTTGAATTTGTTGAACCTCCTCTGTCTGCAGTAATTGTGACTTGCTATGTCCTAATTGTGACAAACAGGGCAACGGAACAACTTGATTTAACGTTATAATTATGAGCTTGAGTGTCAATACGAGTTAGTTTTTCTCGAAAAAGTCGCACCAAAGGGCTTCGCTTGTGCAGACATTAGTGTAAAGTTTAACGAGAAAGAAGAAGTAAAACGTTTCCATGGATACTGCCAGTTGCACCGTAGCCAAGTTCTGAAGCGTCTCCATTTCTGCTCCATTAGTCACATCACATTATCTTATAATTGAGAACAGCAGTTTAAGTGCTTAGAGGAGTGGAACTGAGACTGAGACTGTGGGGTCACTGGTTCAAATGCCCTCTCCATCCGTGACTGAGGAGCCCTTGAGCAAAACACCTGAACCCTAAACTGCTCCCTGACTGACAAGAGACAAATTATCATCATTCCTTCTTTTTTGAATGCAACGCACTTCTGTAATTACCTGTGTCCTGAGCGCACGGCATCAGCCGGAGCGCAGATTTTGATCTGAATCGGTCTCAGTAGTTAAACAGCGTGACTGAAGAAGCTGTGAAGAGTTTTAGATGTGATTAGATTGCCACCATTATCCCACGGCGCACACATTTCAGTATTAAGAGACTACTTACCGAACACTGACGGGCATTTAATATGTGTCAGAAACAGCTGCCGTTTCCACAGATACGCGCATAAATCCTGTTCATTTAGTGGCTGTTGTCATGCTCTTGTGTATCAAAGGCAAATCCCTCCAGCACACAAACCATATAGAATTGTCGCCGTCGCACAGTGAGGGCTTTCAGTGTGTTCATTGTCTTCCCCTTCCGTGCGCCATTATCGCATGTGCCCATAGAGCAACGCATGAACCTTTAGCTTCAGCTTGACGGCGCGCTGCGTGATTTTTACCGCCCGACGTAAACAATAACTCTGATGCGGCTGGTGCCGGTATAAATAATGCATTTCATGAATGAATGCGCGGGGGATTGCGAAAGGTCAGGGAAAGTTTACACAGCAATATGTGGCAGATGGAGGGCAAAAACCAAGAGTGAATAATTTAAAAGGGAAACTGACAACGCAGTGACAGAAGGGCAATTCAGAATTAATCTAGTTTACCAGCCTCGTCTGCCAACGTATCTCACATGTCTCTTACGGACCCCAGAGCTTAACTTGATTTGATTTAACCTTCTGTCGGCTTTGCTAAACTCAGCGTAGTTCTATATATGTCAGACACACATCTGCTGATTTAGTGAACGGCTCTCCTAATGGCTGCTGCGCAAGACACAAGGCTATAAAAGCAAATGTGACATCAATAGCGGCAAATGTAATAATTGAGCCGGCCTGTCACTGGGCTGGGAAAAAAAAATAAAAAAAGTTATCAGACGAGCGCATGTTCGCAACTTGAATTCCCCATTGATTTTCCCTGACCAGCCATACATACTGTAGCGCTGAAAGGAGCCTGCTCTTAAATCTATGGCGGCTCATCGATTGTCCTCGCTCGCAGAGGGTCTGCACAAGAATATCCGACTTCCTTTCTCCTGTCACGTAAGGAAAAAAAAAATTATAAAAAAAAATCAGGGCACTACATTCAACATGCCAGTCTCCTAATGCGCTCATTTTGTCTGGCCTCGTGCCCTGTAACCCGGGGGAACAGCTTGCCTTTGTGTTCGTTACGTGTCCGCATGAGGTTGTACCCGTGTGTGTCCGCGTCTGCTTAAAGCTGTCACCGTGCGCCTGTAACTCGCTGAAGAATTCTGGACACATGTCAAGTCCTTTCATGTTTTATGAGGGTGCCAGCCGAGGGCTTGTTCACAGTGTGAGCTAAAGGCACAACAAGGGCACCTGTCACTTGATAGCACACCTATTGTGCTTTCCTTTTCTCACAGCCATGTTTCAAAGAGAAGCCCTTAAGAGATGGAAGGGTGGAGGAGAGGAGGAGGAGGGAGGGAGGCAGGCGGGGGGAGGAGGGCGAAGAAAAGACCTACAGCCTTTAATTTCTTAGCCCAGCTCACCGCTGCTTCAATAATGACCGCGGCTAATATCTGACAGTAATAGTTCTGCAAAGTAAAGGGTGCTATGATTCACATCTACATTGTCTCAATCTGCTGGAAGGGTTTTGATGGTAAATGTTAAGTTTCCATAATGAATGCCCTCTGGCGAATAATTTATAAAGTGCATAAAGAGACTCGTGGTGTAACTGCTCATTTTAAACAGAGGATAATCATTCCAAAGGTCTGAATGTTATTTTGTGGAAGAACCCCATTATCTAGGCAATGAGGAAAAAACTTCCTTACAATAATAGTCACTGATTATCTGCTCTTAATGAGCTCATTTTTATATTAGGATATCTGGCACGAATGCCAGTTTGTACCAAATTGGTGTAAAACATAATATGCGGCCACTGTTTTAAAGGTTAACGTTTCTAGCATTAGAGGATCGGCGGCGACAATAAGGAAAGCGCAGTCCCCTGCTGACGGGCGGACACGGGCGGGGGATTCACAACCGGCTTCACCTGCGAGCTGTTTGGAAGTCCTTTGGTTCATTTAGAGCGAGCGCCTATTAACTTCACACAGACGGAGCACAGGTTGCCAACACCAATAACCAAGCAGCTTGTGCGGTTGTAAAGGCTGCCTGTTTGATAAAGAGTCCGGGGTAGACACTAAATTAACCACATTTTCTGCTGTTTGAGTCTTGGGAAAACAAGACTAAACACCCTTTTAGAGGAGATTAAAGAGGGAGGTGAAGGATAAAACATTTTCTGTTTCCATCCTGCCAAACCAGCAAAAGGGAAATACCAGTGTATACCTGCCATTCCAAGATCAATGACTGTACTATTTTCTCTCTTTGTATTGGCAATCAAAAGTAGAGCCATATTATTTACATATATCTCCACATATCTAACATGTCTCCATATATCTACATAAGTCAGTTTTATGGATGGGTTAGGGTTAGACTTGGCATTCAGTAAGATTCACAAGTTTCCTTGAAGAAACATTAGTAACTGGAAGCTATTGTAGTTTGTATTCGCCCAGAAACATGCTCCAGATAGAAATAAAATCACTGTCTAGCTCAGACAAACCATGAAGACAGCAATGCTTTGAACTGATGCTAACGGCAATGTGGTTTATGCTCATTACATCAATGCCAATATGCTAATTCTATGCAGTATTTGATATTTTCACCGTCTTAGCATGTTAGCTCAGAAATACTAGCTAACTGGCATTAACATAATATAATATTGGTGAGACTGAAAAGAATTTGTTTTATGACATTGGTCATTGCCAATACATGTGAACGTGTCAGTCTGTTGGTGGGAGGTTGATCACCAAACTGTAGGCTCCATCTTCAGGGCTTCATTGATGGTTGAGTCAAACTTTATGGCAGCACCTCCAATGACTGAAGAATTTCAGTCACGGCCAAAGCAGTGGGGAAACCGACTGATCACCCGGCCGACGTCTCCATCTCTTCGGCTGTAAAGCTGGATCATGATCTAAATATTTTATCACAGCAGTGACCGAAGTTTAATTTGCAGCTGTCTGCTCCTGATAACGTCCGTCTGTGTTTCGGTCGGCCTCGGCATCCTTCACCAGACTGATAGAGCCTGTCTCGACTGTAGCGGCTTGTGTCAGTTCTTTATTGTTCATCCAAGTTGAAGAGTAATTCTGTCCAAATTCAATGAAAACTCATCCAGGCAATACCAGAAAAAAACCCCAGCTCAGTCACACCAGAAGTACAAACAGGACCCACTCACAGGCCCCGGGGCTGACCTCAGGGCGGACAAATGACATGGCGTACATCCCTTTCTGAACATCCTCGCGATGCCCGTGTAAATGAACTCCTCCGTTTCTGAAGGACAGCGAAAAGCTCCTTAGGCAAAGACAGAACACTTATTAGGAAAATAAGTAGATGACATTGATAAGACATTTTTAAAGTAGCACTCCGAGGGATGTTTAAAATCCCTTGACATGTGTTCTTGTTAGTGCATTAAACACTGAGAGGCACCGTGTTATCTGCTAGCCGGGAGAGCAACTGTGATGGTGGAGGCTCATTTCCACGCTCTCCCGACCTCACAGTATATTACAGGGCCTGAAATATAATACGTGAGTGGTGCCGCCGCCTCTTGTTTCTCTTGTGAATGCAGATCCCCTTCCAACTGTAATTTAATCCAGAGTGCTTTAAAAGCCTTTATTGCAAATCATCTGCTTACTGCTGCTATTAGGCCGTGTGGTAACTCTGGCATTTATGGTTCATAAACAGTGTTTTGCTTTCATACACTAATGATTATTATACACTGTTAAAAACCAAGTGATGGAGCAAGTCCTGGCACTGCAACGGTCTACGTTCTGATTCTTAGCTGTTAATAGGCTTGATTTCAAGGTAATGTGATTACGTTGAAGGTTTTTTTGTCTTTGATTAAAGTGCATTAGACATGAAAGTGTGCTTACATTTTAAAGATGTTTCCCTCTAAGTCTGTTTAGAATGATAATAGCGTTACCAGAGGGGTTTTCGGTGGTTGATCTGATCTGTTTTGATGTACCTTAGCGTACGGTGAGAGCGCTCTTGTCTTCATGTAGAGTTAAAGGAATCCGTTAAACACACTTCACTGGCTTAAATACCATCACTCACCCACTTCAATCTGTGCTTTTAAATCATCCTTAGCCCAGCTGTCTGTCAGTCTGGCAGGAGCGGAGTTCTAACTCAGACATGTGACAACCGTGATACTGACTCACTTTGACTCATCACGTAACGCCGAGAGTGAAATACAGCAGAGCGCATTGTTCATGGATTATTTCTCCGCACGTTCCCGACAACACACAAGCACATGGCTTTAAACTTTAATACGTAAGTTATAGAAGGCAAATAGGCTCTTGACTTTCTCTTTCAACCAGTCAAGAGGTTTTACTTTTGTCTCTCGGTCTCTCATCTTCTCTCTGCTGTTCTTGGAGGCTTGGTGCCCTGTCAGCTCGCTACTGTATTGTGGGGGAAAGCCTGGCGGCACCGGGATCCGTGCAAAGCTTCACAGGCCTCGACAGGGAGCCCTGAGTGATCTCCTCGAAGAGGATTTAAACTCTGAGCTCTTTAATGTGTTTCTGGGGAGGCAGACAGGTGGGTACACGGGCCTCATCATCTCCCCCTGGAGAAGGCGTAGATGGTGCCTGAAATGCGAATATATTAGGAGTCAGGCGCTGCGTTGCTCCAGGAGATAACCCGAGAAGGTGGTGAGAGATTCTTCTGCAAATAGTTCCCTAAGGTGGAAGCCATGTGAGCAATAACAAACTATACTGTACATCTTTGCACTTCCACGCGAGGGTTTCTGCAGTCTGAGGAGCCCGAGGAGGTGCACTGATGATTTATTTTCGTCTTCCTCGCTTTGGGCCGTTTCTCCAATCCCTTTTTTTGTCCTCCAGGTACATTACATCCATGTAGAGGAAGCCCGCCATTTAATATGCCAATACAGGGGTAGTGGAGTTAATCAAATTAAACAAAAATGCAAAGATGTTGTGAGAAAATCCTGACATATCATCCATCTACCAGAATAAAAGCCTAAATGTTTCATTAAGCGACATCCAAAATGCAAATAAACACGAGGCACTAGACCTTATCTATAATTCATGAATTGTTCCCATAAGCAATAACAAATCAATATTATCCCCCAGCCACAATCTGATCTCAGCATGCTTTTCTACAGCATGGTTAAACAACAATCTAAATTCCATTGAGCAGCTAGAATAACTGAGGGAAGCTCCCTTGCCGATGTAGCCGAACGTATCATATCTGAAAGGAAACATTACTTCAAAAAATGGACGTTTTATTGGAGCAGTGCAGGAATAAAATTGATGAATTATTTTGTAGTATAATTAGTTAAGCTCCCCAGCAGCATGTACGTAGTTAAACATTGACCCGACTTTACCAGCTGCAACATTAAAGTGTTGAAATAATGCTTTGCCAGTTGTAATACAATAACATAGCCCATATGATATGATTCAGCATAATGACTACTTTTACTTTTCTAGGATGTTTTATGTTTAGCTGTTGTTCTTCTTTCAGCATGGATTTTGGGCTACCAGATTTGAACATTGTAATTTACCAGTAGTGATATGGCGTCCAAAACACAGTAGCACATTCGTTAATCTGTAATGCAACAAGCTGGAGACACGCTCAGCTGTCATCCAGGCTTCTTCCAAGCCCCAAGCATGAAGAGCTTCCTTCTGCCCACGTCCGGCGGTTTTGTCAGATGATTAATGGCCCAACCAGTTCCAAATCATGGAGGTGCACTTCTTTTTGGTTCCAATTTTCCACCTCAGTCTCTCCACCTGGTTCAGACCTTTCTATTGGACGTTTCATGTTGTTCACGTTGGCGGCCGCGCACGTTATGAACTGTGTTACCGGCTTCACCTGCGCGGTGCCCTCGTGGGCATCGTGGCCTATACTTAACCTGTGCTTGTGAGTTCATTAGGCGCTGTAGGAAAGCAGTGCATGTTCATCACGTTAATGACGCCATTACAAAATTGTTGTCACCTTGACACCAGCAGACTACCGAGGACACTAGGTGGTGGGCTGGAAGATAATATAATACTCTCTCCCGCTGCACATCCAGGTGTATTCATCTTCCCCTGCCCTGTCACCGTACTGTAGTTATTCAGCGTCGTCATGGACATCATCACCACCGGCGTCCTCTCCTCAAAGTCAGCGGCATTGTGATGTAGATCAGGTTGCCCGGCAGTTACACGGCAGCCTAATATTAACAGGGCGATGCTGTCAGAGCCATATGCTTCAGATGCCTCACCTAGAGCCGGGCAGATGTTTTAGTATGCATGAGCTCACGGTGCAAGACTGATAGACGTCAGCTTCAGGCCTTTTAGCTTTTACTGCCGCCTCCTCCTCCTCCTCCCCTGCGTGTCCCTATCATCCCTAATGATTCACTCAGGACCTGATCTGAAAATCAAATCCCGATGGATGGTTTAGAATATGCCATTAAACAAGCAACAACACATTGTGCCCAGGGTCAGTCGAAGCCATTAGCGGAATTGCATCAGTTTTTAGGTTCATTACCTCTGTGTGGATTGGATGGCCTCATTGGAACATTTTGCTCTCCGAGCTGGTTCTGTCGAGGCCAGGCCGCACAAGTTCTCCGCAAAGTACACACTACACTACACAAATTATTTACTCAAAGCATTATAATTAATTGGATAGTGGTCTCCTGAGAGTGAGAAGCCTCGGAGGGCTTTTTCAACCACTGAGCACTTGGTAATAAATTTAGATTAATTACACAACATCATTAAAAATCTGTACATCAAGTCCGAAAGCTTAGACGGGGATAAAAGACTTTATTCATCCCGAAGGAAATTCTCGTGCTAGAGGATACTTACAGAGCAAATTTCAGAAACACAGACACAGAAACAAATCAGTAAAACAAACAGTAAAAAGTAAGAACCAGTCCCTGTTGTACATGGTTTTAGCAGTTTTGACAAGTACTAAGGTAGGTACTGCAATTATTATGAGCAAATTACAGTGGTGTTGCAGACTGGCATCGCACGTGAGATTTAAAATATATCGTTATTGTGGGGAAATAATTTCTCAACCCCAAAGGTTTGCGGTTAGTGCAGCTAACAGCAGCATCACCTGAATCCCCTGCCAAATGCCAAACCAGCATCCTTCAACTACCCAAAAAATTCACTCCGAGAATAGACGAGTAACGTATCCGTCTGCCTCTGCCATGGCCTTGCGTTTTTTTTTTTTACCACTATGACAGCCTCGGCAGTGCTTGAATGGCTGTGTTTTGGGTACGCCTCGGGCCTAGGTAGTAGTTACATCTCCATTGTTGCGGTTACTAACATTGCCACGCATCACATATAAACTGAAATTTATTCACTGTGCCGTAAAAGAAATCGATCATATAGCAGAAGTCAGCCCACGGCCGCTCACAGTGCACTACAAAACACATTTAATGATGATAAGATGGAACGGTTGTAGCTGTACCTATAAAAAAAAACAAAAAAAAAACTGTGACACTGCAAACCACACATGGGCATATTCATGCACACTCTTGCTCCCTCTGCTTGTTTCAGTCATCTTGCATCATACGTGTTATTTCGTGTACGCAATCATCTGTGCCGTGGATCTGTGCACATTTCTGCTGGGAGAAGAAGAAACTATTGAAGAACTTGTAAAGTCCTCCAAAAGTAGGAATGATTGGTCCCCAGCCCGAACAACAAAATTACATTTCAGCGCTTTGCGCCCAACACAAAATCCTGTTGTGATCCACGCTGGCTGCGTCCCAGCGCAGGTTGGATTGTGTTTTGGAAGTCATCCCAAATGACTTGTTCGTTTTCTGAAGTTTTTCTTCTAAAGCCTGAGAGCAGGAAAGATACGAGGGTGTGGCTGCGCAGGATTGTGCTCGGCTGTCACGGCAAATGTATGCAAATGCTATTCATGTGCTGCAGCTCCACTGATCCACAGAGATGCAAAGGCACTCGCAGACGCATCAGTCTGGAAATACCAGATCGACACGCTTACATGAGATGTGTATTGATTGCGCTCAAGGGTAGGATGATTACTTTCCAAAGCGTTAATTCTGTTGGACACGCCATCGGGGCTGTTCCGATGCATTCCAGGCTTATTTGGCGCTTCGACTGTGTCAGGGGATTTTCCAGCGCTCAAGTGGAAAAATACGATAATTCAGATGTATTAAAAATGAACAAAAGGAATCTCAGCCAGATTGCGACCACAGCCGAAGATTTCACAGGCAGGTTAGATTCTACAATTTAGTTCTGTTCAGTTTTTTTTTTTTTGTATCTATATGTCTTTGTGACTCAACTCATTTATAAATGACCATGCCACTTATACACAAAATCACACGTCCCGGAAAATAAATCCAACAAATGTCTAACGCTTGACCCGTCACTCTTGACATTTGGGATTTTAAGTAAAATATCTGCAGCCACTGAAGGATTTCCATGAGTTCAGACTTTTAAAATCCCAGAAGGACCCGTGTATTGCCACCCAGGTAAGCACTGGCTTCACACTTCTAAATATCAGACTGATCTCCTGAGGACGTTCTGCAGACATGATTTACATACATGGGATGACTCAGACTGTGTTTGTTATGCTCAGGAGAATACATTCATTTTCCTACAGCCATTTCGTGGTCATGATCGTGAATGGGGGGAAAATATATTTTCGCAACTCAGGCCGGGCTCAATAAAAGCAAACCGACACGCAGATCATCTGTTGCAGACAGCTTGGTTCTTAAGTCAAATACGACGCAGTCCGGGCTCATCTGTGGGAGATCACCAGAAAATGATGTCAACAACATTTTCCGCACACTTCATTTACTCCGTAAACACATTAAACTTCATTTAGGAAAGAAACCGCTTAATATTCTCAGACAGCGATGGCTTCATGAACACTGACATATTGGAATCCGGGTATTTAGTTTCAGACAAATAAATTATGAAGTAAATCGTGGCCCGCTTAAAACGCTTTGGAGCTCATTTGATGGCGGAGTAGTTTTCGCTCTTTCACTCAACACTCCTTCCATCTCTTAGCCGCTTTGTGTGGAAGAGTGATGTTACGGAGTGACATTTCCCGGTGCTCTAGCAGGAGGCTAGATCGAACAAATCAAGATAAAACTGCATAATGAGCGGTTACCGAGGGGGTGTGTGTGCCGCTGTGTGGCTTATCTTTCTGAGGACCACTTTGAGTGTTACACTACCTGAGTGAGGACATTTGTGAAAAATGTTTCACTTCTTTACAAGGCTGCTTGAGGGCTGGGACTCGACTTAAGGCTGACGGTTACTATTAGGTGAGGGTTAGGATTCGAGTAAGGGTTGGGCTCTTAGCTGAGATGGTTAGGGTTAAGGTAAGTAGCTAGGGAAGGTGTGTGTACAGATGTGTGTGTTCTTGTATAGCTATCTTAACACTTGTGTTTTTTTTGTTTAGTTTTTTTTTTTTTTTTAAATCTAGCTCACATGTTTTTAGATCTAGCTCACACGTTTGCCGGCATGCATCTGCGGTTCATCTTCGGCTGCCGCGTCCAGGGGCAACATCTTCCTCGCCTTTCCCTCGGACGCGGGCTAACACAGTTGTCAGGGTTGTCAACTCGTCAAAATAGAGGTCGCTGCACGAACCAGACAGGGGCCGCAGTCACCTTTTCATTTAGTTCCCTGCAGGTTGATGACACGGATCAGAGCGGGGTTCGGCAGCAAACAGGGACTGGCAGCACCAGACGCACGGTTGGCGTGACGCTGTCCATTTCTATTACCGCCCGGGTCTGTTTTTAAAGGTGTTTGTGAAACTTCTGACATCGGGGCTGGGTGGGCCAACACGGAACTGGACGAATGCATGGTTCTCTGTGTTAAAATATATCTTATATATATCTAATATATCTAAACGTTCTGTTCTTTTTATTCTGTGATGCAACATCTAGCGGCAATATGCATGAGTTAGTAATGCGGAGGAACCTGGCCTCCTTCCTGCCGCTCCTTTGCTTCCTCCTCTGTCACCCCTCCTACCTCCCTCTATGCTGCTGTCTTTCTCTGACATAGCTCATTACATTAGCACGGCTGCGTTGCTAACAAGCACACGCAGCGTACACACACAGACACACACACACACCTGGCTCATTGGACTATAGCTGCGGTGCTCTCACACGCGTGGGGGTGGGCGGAGGTTTGACAGGAGACAGCGGGCTGTTGCTTAACAGACAAGTGGTGGAATGCATGGCGGTGTAATTGCAATGAGGGGATAATTTGACAGCCGCCTGGTTATGATAGCTTGCAATTCTCTCATTCTCCCAGAATCCTTACCCCGACACACACACACACACACATCCACGCGGGGAGATACCCTCAGCGCATACAAACAAGGCGCACAAACTAAACCCTCAGCGGCATGTAGTTTCAGGCAAAGCCCCGGCTTGTTGTCTGTGTTACGCCGTGTCACCGTTTCTCCCTCTATTAAACTAATCTGTGTTTGTAATAAACACCGGGACACGTCAGCGAAGGCCGACTTAAGGCTTCTCCAGCGTGTTATTTCTCAGAGAAAGTCTTCAGTTCTTTTCATAGCGACTGACAGAGCAATTCATCACTTGCGGGTCTAAGCGAATGCCTTCTTTAAACAATGCCGGTGCATCATTGCTCAAGGACTAAAACGAATGAGCGCGGCGCGCCGGGCAAACATTTCATCTCGCCCTTCCCCTCTCGCTCCTCCGCGGGCAAAAATGAAGCCGTCTCCGCTGGGCCGCCGGCCGCTCGGACTCCTGCACGGCTCAAGGACGTGGGTGAGACTGAATAAAACATGACAGACGTCTTGTCATCAAAGAGGTCGGGGGCTGAGAATGGGGAGGGAAACGGGAAATCTCTCCTTTGCTTGTTTGCCAATGTGGACATGGCGGTGGGGGGTATACGTGCTCATGGAGCAGGTCTGACCCTTTATTTCAGACTATTTCATGCGGAAGCTGCAAAGCAAAAAGAGCTCACCAGCTCCTACCCTGCTATCATCAGTGGTTTCTTAAGCCTTTACATTAAAACCGCGTCTGTTGATTGCCCTTCTTCGTCAGGGATCTGTTAATAGTAATGCTCAGTTACATCGCCGTAATCTTCTTCTGATCTTAATCCAACACCGATCTTATCCCTTGCTGATCGTTCCCTTCCCTCCACTCTCAGCCCCTCTGGCTCTCTTGTCTCTTTGTTCACTCACTGTTTTTCTTCCAGGTGCATCAGACAGAAAGGCTTTCAAGTGCGCGCCGTCCTCCCGCCCTCCCCCCTCGGCTGAAGTGGCGTGATGTATGGTTTTACACCTGGCCTCGTGGCCCCCGCCGCCATCGCCGCAATCGCACGGAGCTAAAGTCATAACCTGGGGGGGGGGATGCACTTGGCGGCATTGGGAGCGTACACGTGCGGTGATGGGGTGAGTGGGTACGTGCTGGGAAAACGTTTCAGGGGTATCGTGTGATTTATATCAAAATGCATTTGGCTGAAAAGTCATCTATCCATCCATCCATCCATTATGGTTTGTTTCTTCTACGCTATTGATCACACAACTCTGTGCGCTTCTCCTTTTGACTGATGGTGACTCCTCTGTAATGTTTGGTCTGTACATTTGCAATATGAATGCAATGCTGCAAAAAAAGCATCATGCAGTTGAAATACAGATACCTAAAAATGTGTCTCCGTCAATGTACTTACGCTCGGCCGCATCCCATCCCTGCACGCCCAAACCCTTGTCCGTAGCCCACCTTGAAATTTGAAGCCTTGCAAAGAAACCAACACCTAAATCTGCCTCTTCCACAAGCTACCCTCTTTCCCCGGAAAACAGATCATCAAACACTTACCGGCGGCTCTGCTCACACTCATTAACCTGAGACATTGTTGTACAAACATTCATTGTGAGCCCAGGGGTGAATACATTACACGTTCCGGTAAGAACGACGGTGGCTTGTTATTAGTGCCAGCATGGATGCGGTGGCTGCTGACTCCGATGTTCTTCCACCTGCTGCTCCGTGTTCGTCGAAGCCGCGGAGAGTAAAGCCTTTCTCCGTAAATATTTCTTTCTTTCCGTTGCTTTTAATACCACGGACGCCGATGTAAATGATCAAATCATCCACCGTCCTGGCCGCTCGCCTCTAAAGTGTGATTTCCCGGACTCGCTCAAATCCTCCTCCAACAGCTGCGCCGCTGACCTTACGAGTGAGTTGGAGAGATCTCTTCGGCTGCAGCAATTAAAAGAACAGCGGGATATAGATTTCCGTTGGCTCCGA
The DNA here is from genome assembly GCF_022458985.1 of Mugil cephalus. NCBI lineage: Eukaryota > Metazoa > Chordata > Actinopteri > Mugiliformes > Mugilidae > Mugil > Mugil cephalus. Next base: position 7,358,392 of record NC_061784.1, read on the forward strand.
TAAATGTGGTCGGGAGAATTATAATGTGTGTGACTAATGGTATGCTCACAGTATTTAAGCATGGTTCTCATTAATATGCTAAGCAAGCGGCGCCAGCTTTGTCTTCTGCACTCGCTCTTAGATCCATTGTTCAACGCTGGGCTCAGACAGTACACCCTCCTCTCCATTGTACATCTGGGCGGACGTACCCTTTGAGATTTCACACGGTTCAAATGACTTTTACGTTGTGTTACAGGATATCAAATGGACATAGACCGGTCTTTGAGGCTGCAGGGTATTACACAATTCCCCAGGATGATTTTCAGTCCGGTCGCAAAGGTGAGCGAGCCGGATTTGGAACTGTAGGTAAGACATTAGATGGAATCCAATCATCCCCAACATCGTTCCTCGGAGTATGAAACAGGCCATGGTTAATGACGGATGGCTTATTGGTCATATACGCGTTTTTTCTTCCACGTCGGGGCTGAGATTTGCGCTGCTCAAGACCTGAAGTGCACCTTGAGCCTGGCAGGCAAAAAACAACCAGCAGTATTTCTAGTCGTGTTGCCAGATTGGACCACTTTGCTCCCCATCTGTCACGAGCAGTCTATCAATTTGTTTTATAGCTTGCCATTCAGAGCGCGGTGCTGTTTCCAGCACTCCTGTCAAACAGTGTTCGAACGTAAGTGTCAAGACATAGTGGGCCTAGAATCAATGCTCTCGCCTTCCCCAATGTATTTATTACGCCATATGGGCACATCAAAGCCTTCAGAAGTATCCCATTACCTCTGGGGCTGTAAGGGGGATGTAATTACAAGCTGTGATCACAACCTGCATGCTCGGAGATAAAGAGCAAAAACACGTACTGTACACTTTGCATAAGATCCGAGGTAGATTGCCATGGCAACGCCTACGCGTTTTAAGGAGCCAGAAGTATTTAATAGACCTTAATTTGCCTTGGTAACCTAATATTGTAATTTGCCAGGTGCAAACTCAAGAAACCACACCGAACTCATTAGAATCATTTGTTTTTAGAGCAGGTTTTTATGGGTTTGTATGCTACACCAAGTCAGAATACGTTATTATTATTCTGGAAGAAGTAACCCAACTACATTGGCAAGCACAGAACCTGACATCATTATTTTTTAAATCAAATACAGAATCCGTTATTTTCTTAGATGTCGATTAATCCTTTGGTTAACCTACCACTTAATGGTAGTTAATGGTTTACCACTTCAGCTACAACCTCATCATGTAAACCTACCTTAACATAAATCTATAATTGAATCTTTTAGCAAAGGACAGAGTAATTAATGTAATTGTGAAGATGCTTTTGCTGTCATTGCACATTATTTGACGTTAGGAAAGTTATTGGTAGACAAGAAAGTGAGGGAAATGGATGGTCTGATGGTCTTCAGATGCACTCTGATAGACTAGGAAGACAGGTTCACTCATTGATTCATCACATCTATGTAGGTTAAGTGTGGTAAATAGACGGCATGTGGAGTGGTCTCGTTCCTTAAGTGAGTTATAATACCTTCATTCCTAGCATGCCTGACAATGAGATCCACCATCATTGGGAATTAATGTATACAATGCTAGGCATCAATTTCAATCCATGCAGATCCATCGTATTGACATAAGTGATTACATCGACGGCGTCAGTAAGTTGCCGCATCCCTTCTGTCACCACAGGAAAAGCCTTTGTATTTATTATGTTTTGCTTTAGAACCAAATTCATTAGCACATTACCCAGAGATCTCGAACACATTGCTTAAGAGGTTCACAGTGAATTATCATCTGAACACAGAACGTGTCTCCTTACACTTACAAAGTATCTTGTTTCCCTGTCGGTGTCTTAGAGAGAGAGAGCGAGCCCTCCTTAGCTGAGCTTATTAGACTGAAACAAGTGGTGGCAGACAATGTCAGACAAAGGAGAGTCTATTGATGATGAATTTTGTGCTTTCTTCAAGGTCGGTGGCAGACGGGAGCTGCGCCGTGCCTTTCTGTCACATTCCTGCTGTACTTGTACTGAATGCCTCTGCAGTTTGTTGTCTCGAGTAAAAAAAAAAAAAAAAAGAAAGAAATCTCATCGTCTCAAGGAAACAAGAATACACAAGTCGTCATCTCATAGTCTTGGAGTTAGTCATGCAGACATCGGCACTCCTTATGAGAAGAGCTGAAAGGTTTCTACCTCTGATTGAAGTCGAGGAGGAAACCACTGGAAACTGGATGCTAAATAATGAATTTCATGTTCCGCAAGTGTCTGATCTTTAGCCAGGGGCAGTCAACATGGAAACAGATCAGCATTCACATCTTGGAGATCCAACATTTACATCTACAATCGTCAATAATGTATTATTAAAGCAAATATTGATTAAAAAATAATAGCTGTTCATGTTTCCAGTTGCACCGGCAGAGTCATGCTTCGCTGTCTGTTACTCTGCGTGAGTGGGTGTCACCGACATTTTTCTCAGGCCGAGGCCATTACTATGAGAGAAGCACTTACTGTAAAGTGGGGGGTGGGGGCGTAAAGCTGGTCAAGAGTCTCGAGGAGGAGGCTGCAGCTGCAGCGTCGGCCGTTTTCAGTCCACGCGGCGCATTTCAGGAGATGACGCCGCTGTTATGAGAGTAATTTTTCATCTGATTTGAGAATTCCACGCTCGGTTCAGCGCGTTGAGGCTTTTGAAGCGTTACTGTGTCCACCTAGCCAGCAGAAACAAAACCTGTGAAGCGTGTACCAGTTTACTCAGACAGACAGCGAGGTCAAAAGAACTTGACTCCCTTACAGCACGACTTCAAGGTGCCTCGCCTCCACAATGAACTACTGCTTTCTGCCGCACAAAGGCAGGCGTATTCTTTCCACAAGCGCTCACGTAGCTTGATTCGATGCAACTTTAAACCTACAAGTATTAAATAACGTGATTGCTCTTCATCTGGTTATTAAGAATGGACTCATTGATCCGTAATTACATGCTTTCACTACTACTCTCCACACTTTGGGTGTAACAGTTTTTCTCTTGCTCAGAGACGGTTTCACTTCTCGTGAAAGATTTACGAGGATTTATGTTTCATGATGTCTTTAGCAAATTTCCAGTAATCACTTGGCAACGCATCAGTCTCGAATAGTTTGAACAAATGTTCAGGAAGTTAGAGTGGGAGAGAAGATCTGCGTGCGCGTATGTTTGAGTTTTTATAAATATCCACCATTCATCCACTGTCTGGAGAGTGTACGCTCTGCACAGACATGTCATTTTAAAATCTTTGTATTTTTTTTTTTTCCTTCGCATTTTCAGATGGTGATTAATAATTTTGTGTGGACTCACTCATAACTGTGGGCTTGAACATTTAAGCCTCAACTGACCTGCATCCCACACAACCCAAATGTAATTTGTGTTGAAAGGAGGTCGGCCAAACGACACTTTAAATTTTAAATTCCAATTAATTTGCTCTGCAGACGGCCGCAAAATCCCACAATCCCTCTCTGCCGGCCTCGCCGGGTTCGCTGCCCGGTGGCGTCCGTCCGGCACCCGGGCGGGGCTGAGGCCGTAAACGCGTCACGGAGGTTGTCATTTATCTCGATGATAAAGAAAGCGTGCCTCGAGAGCGGCCCGTCTAAACGGAGAGACGCATTCGGCAGCTGGCATATGGGCGAGATCTGGGCCGAGACGGGGCCGAGCCAGTGCAGACGGAGCTTCTCGTTGCTCACCAGCAGCTCGCGCAATCTGCGCGCGGTCTCGTGGGGACGTGAGCGGAGAGAGGCAGCATTGGCGTGCGGTAAAAGTTAGCGGAAGCAAGCAAATGTCACCCTGCGTAATCCGCTTTTAATTGCAGGGATTTGAGTTACGGTGATGGGAATGTGCGCGAGTACAACTGCGAAGATTTGGGATTTTAAATCTCTTGCTTTTAGCTTTGTTTCCTAATGACTTAAAACGAGATAGTCACTAAATCGCTCTGAAATTATACAGTGTTTAAACATTGAGAGGTGCTGTGGAACAAAAGGGGCTACACGTTTTTTTCTATGCCCATTTGCATTATCTCAACACCCCTGTTGAAGTGAGTAGATACGACTGATGCCTCACCCTCCTGGATTGGATAATATCCCTCAGATTCCATACATGATTTCTTTGTCTAACATTTGGTGTCCTTTTAATAGCGCACCATATCGTTCTGGCACCACATAAAATCCTCAGAAGATGAGTATACTGGAAAGAGATCATCCTCCTGATCCCCACATAATCTGCCCAAATCCTTGGGAACAATGCCTCTCCATTATGGAAATAGAAAACATGCACTTTACAAGTTTTATCCCCCGGGCTCCCGGCTAGTCTTCCCCACTCCTCAGTCCGCCTCCGAATCCACACGGACCGCAGTTTTCTTTGTTTGTCCGCTCTCCTGTATTGTGCGTTCGTGGGCGCCTAATGAAACGCGCGCAGTGAAAAGCACAGCGACCCCTTGAGGTTCCTTTTTTCTGGCGACGCCAGCTTCCTCCGTAATGGGCCGCTCCACCGGGCCGGGTCAGTGAATGAGCGAGTGCAAAAACGAGCCGTCTCCGGTAATGCAAGCCAGCGGCCCGTTGCAGCGGGGAGAGGGACAGGGATCTTCTCTTCCCCTCATTCTCATTTTCCCGTCATTTTACCACCTCCTCTCATCCACCGCTCCCCGTAGGAAACCTCCCGCAAAACCACCACTTCCCAGAAGGAGAAAAAAAGAAAAAAAAAAAGATGCATTTCTCGTGTCATTTTGTCTTTTACAATCAACTTCATTTGGATGCCCACAGATTGTGTCGGGCTGATCCTGTGTGCGTTGAATAGCTGCAGCAGGGAGCTGTGGAGGTACAGAGCAAGCACCTAATAATAACAAACGAGATCGACTTTACCTCCCCTGCTCTGTGAATTGGGCAGGAGAAGGGGGTTAGAGTAATTGGAAAATATACCCCTACCTCCCATTTCAGATCTCCCCTCTATATACTCTATATACACACCACCTCCTCCTCCTCCTCCTCCTCCCCGTGGTTTAACCCAACACACTCTCTCTCGCCTTTTTTTTTTTTTTTTTTGGAAACGCAAAACAACAAGATCAGTCTGATGTATTAAATGTGCCTCTGTATGTGTGTTGAGGTGGCGGGGGCGGAGGTGGGTCCTCCAAGGTTAACAAAAGGACAGGCCGGCCCGCGTCATCCAATCTTCAAAGTGGGATCGGGGGAAGAGGGAGTAAAGGGTTCAGCTGATGCTCGTAGGGAACCTACGAAAGATCAAGGGGAGCTATCGAAATAAAAAAAAACAATAAAAATAATAAAAAAAAAATGGTGAATTATTAGCTTCTCGCTGTCGGTGACGGTAATGGAAAAAATGAACACGCTCTCCATGTTTACCGAAGCAGGCCGAAACGAAGTAAAAACAGACGGCAGAGCTAGCGGCCGGCGCGCGAGGAATAATTTACGCGCCAGCCTGCACCAGAGCGAGATTCCAGCTTTTAATTCGAGGCCTTCGTTATTTATAAATTTGGCGTTATAATGGCAGAAACGCCGCAACGCATTCCCAAACTCGCGGCCCCTCTGAAGACTCTCCATGACTTCATTATGCTGGAATTGAAAACACATGCTTCTGCCGGGGTCTCAGTTACTCGAGTGAAGCGGGCCCGAAACCGTTCCCTTTTATCACGAGTGGCCGAACTCGACGTGGGCCGCGTCGTGAATTAGCGCTTGCCGTTTCTGTGACTGAGCTGTAGCTGTCGCTCGCGGGAAGAGATTATCGGGCTCTGTTTGCGGTTTGCGCACGTCCGACGACATCTGATATAGTCTGATATGTTGTTTTAGTGGGTCAGCTATTGTTTTTAATGTGCCTAGTTGTCATTCAAAGTCCTTAACGGCAGCTTTTTTTTTTTTTTTTTTAATATCGGCTCCATAGCAGCATATTGGCTTTGTGTTATTTTCTCTTTTTATATCCTTCCATGAGGTTATATTTGGAAGTGATTTTGTTTTTGTTTTTTTTTTGCACAGGTGACAGATACAGAAAATAACAGATTACAGGAGTGGGGAGGAAAAAAAAAAGAAAAGAAAAACAGCTTAAGTGGATCGACACATCCGCCGAAATAAAGAATACACGAGTAAATAATCTCTTCCGAGGAGCGAAACACACAGCGAAAGGTCACCCTCGGCATTTCAAATGAGGGGGAGTTCATAGAGAGGCCTTCGGAGCGGCGTGCACATCAAACCCTCGCTCTTATTTAATGCCGAACAATTCGGCTGGTGAGAGGGAATGCGCTCAGGGCTCCGTCGCAGTCCAACAGTCGGAACGCCGTGAGCCAGAGCTGGCACGGCACGGCGGGCTGTTTGTTTGCTCACTTCTTCAGTAGACCTTTCGCTTCCACTTGTTATATTTCATTAGCATTTTATAATTGGTCATTTAATAATAAATGAAGCGCGGTAAAGCGCACGCTTACCTCTAGAATGTTGAAAGTAGCAGAAAATGACTGTGAGGGTTACAATTCGCTCTGATGTGTCCTTGTGTAAAGCGATCTTAAAGGTTTTAGCTTTTGAAACGTTTTGGGAAGCTTTTACCACACCTGAAGTCAGTGCTCTTACATATGCACGGCGCTGGCTCACACTGTTATCCTCACCATTAATAATCCATAAATGACGTGAGATGAATGTCCCTTTCCTCCCGTTTCTCTGATGGTAAATGTGAGTCTTATCCAATGCCCAAACAGTCGACGGTGATTGATCGCGTGAGCCAGCTGAGGAACTGTGAGCTGCGCACGCTCTGACAGGCCTCATACGTTAAGACCGGAGAGGCTTTTCAGTCCGCGTCGTCATTATTACAGGTACGGGTCTCACTCACACTCATCTCGCGCGATCAATCATCCCGATTCTGCATCGGAGACGTCCACCCCGTGGCGCTTTCTTTAAGCCGACGGCGGCGGGAAAAAAAAACACGCCGGCGGCGTTCGGAATTCAGGTCGCCGCTTCGGCTGCGGGTCACGCGCCGCAATTTGGCTGCGAATGTGTCATGTGCTCGTCATGTAGAACGCGCACTTTAAGGGCGTCAGCCACTTGTAAGGCCTTCGGGGACAAGTCATTAGTGATGAATATTAAACCTCCCCCCTCACCCACACACACTGAAGCCCTCACCATAGCTTTGATGAACAGCGTCAACAAATCACAGAGCATAACAGGAGAGCAGAAAATTAAAAGGATACGTTGCACTCTATCTATCAGCCGAATATCTTAAGTAAGGCCCATTGTTCTGCACTCGCGGTGCAAGTAATAAAGGCTATTAAAGGCCTTGTAGGCACCCCTGTAATGGGAGGGAAACGAGAACACAGAGAATCTCTTTGTTGCCTTAAGTACCCGGCAATTCACCACGCATTATGCCCATAGTGTCATTACATCCCACTCGAGCCCCGTCCCTGACAGGCAGAGATAATAAGGACGAAGATACACAAATAAGATAGAAGTTAGAAGCGGGCACATGTGTATGATTCTGTTTTGCGAACCAGACTCTCTAATTGCCTCCATCTGCTGCCTGAAGAGGAGGAGGAGAGGGAACGTAAGCGTTGCATTCTGACTTGGCAATTCAATATAAAGGAGGAGAGGTGCATTTTGTAGGTAACGCGAGCGCAGGGCCGAACGGCTGCCCGTGTCCGACCGACTCCTGCCGGGGCTTTCGGTCCCGCTGCAAACTCTTTCCAGGCTCGCGTGAAACGAAAATGCCCGCGCAACTCATGTGATCTCTCAAAAAAGCCGCATTTGGGAGGCTGTCGTCTCTTTCAAGAAACGTCCCCCTTTTGTCCTTTTGTTCATTCGCCTCCAGTCGTTTCTGTTTTCCATCATTAAAAGTCCAGAGCTTGAGTTTAAGCTGATTCCAAAAAGGGGGTCAGTTATTAATAGCTGGCTGGAAACACTACATTTGGAAATGATTAGTTTTATTGACTGAGTTTCTTCTTTTTTGTTTTTTTTCCTTTCGGACTCCTTGATCAGCGATACGGTTAACGTACTCACGTATGCAGACGATCCGACAGCTGTGTCTCCATCGTCAGTGCTTAATTCAAAGGACGGTTTTAACAAATTGTGTCAGACTTTCTCCGTCATTTCCGTTTTTATTAATCTTCCCACCTCCAGCGTCGGATTCCTGCGTGTCAAGTGAACGAACCTGCGCGGGGCCCGTGGAAGTTTGCAGCGAAGGTGTAATTAAAGCTGATTATGGCGAGGCAGAGGGGAGGATAGGGGGAGCACATTGGTCTCCCCCCGCCTAATGAGCGGAGGCCGCGAGAGCTGAATTAGCTGCCTCGCTGCCACCTTCTCCTCCTCCTCCTCCTCCTCCTCCTCCTCCGCCGCCACCGCGCCACTTTGTAACGAGGACACTCCTCGTGGAAGATGAGGCGGGGGGTCAAGTGCACGTGTATCCCCTTAGCGTTATTCTCACGGGCCGGCGGGGCACGGCGGATTGAGGCGGATTGAGGCGCTGCTCAGCCTCTGCATCATTAAACCGGGCTAAAAATACACAGCCCACCCATGGCCCTCCGTTCACTCAGGACCAGTCCACTGTGAAACAATCCAACGGCTCCTGTTCGCGGGAGCAGCGGCGCCCGTCATTCGCCAGTGTTTTATTTTGATCCGCGTCGTGAGGCTGCGCCAATAGAACATATCCGGTGCGATTGCTATTAAGTGTCCTGCTATGTCACCCTCTAATTCGGATGATTATTATTGACGCCACCGCATTCACACTTGTGTTCACGCTGCTATTAATGCTCATCCCATGGGAATTAATGGGCCGAGGAATCAATATGAAACGCTGGAGTGACATGTGCTACGAGGCATTTGCTCACCGCTCATGACACGCCCCACAACATCATGAGACCTAGTCGATACTTCTATCATCAGTTAGTCTGCAAATGCCTTCCTCACTTTTTGCTTATGGCTTTCATCTATTAAAATAAAAATAAAGGAATGGCGTGAAATAGCCCCTCATCTTTGAGAAGCAAATAACATGAGTCCTACACACAGGTTTAAAGCCAGTAAAAAGTTTATTGACGTTTTTTTTTTCTTTGTCTCGATCACTTGACTTTCCTAATTAAAGCTTTCAAAAGGACGTGAGTTACCCAGGCTAGCTAAATGTTAACAACCCGAGGTTTTCAGGGTGCACAGCCTCTTTTAAGGTATGAACAGACTTATTCCCGGCAAAACAATGCGTTGGACGGATTCTGAATAACTCGCAACGTAATCACGTTTCCCTCTCAAGGGCGTCGCAGCCCCGCCACAATGCATCACAGTGAAATAATGAATCGCAGCCTTCACTTGGAGGCACTCGCTGTCTGGCAGAAGTGGCGTTCCACGTAAACATGTTGCCCAACGCAATGGGCACCGGAGGCGAGGGCGCGCTTAGCGCCACGGCCCCCACGGGCAGATGTAGGTAATTGATTGCCGGGGCTGGAATAATGACTAACGAAGCACAGAGCCAGCTGTCCAAGGTAAATGTTTTCTCCAAATGTCGAGCGAATTACGCTGAAAAACGTACCGCGCTTATTTAATGTTTTATTATCCTCCGCCGCGTTAGTCTAAGGTCACACTTCTCTGTTGCTGTTTTTTTTTTCTCTTATTCTTTTTTTTTTTATTTGGATGATGAGTTTTGTTGGCCTCGGGTGTCCCTGAAGCAGAAGCTTATAGTGGCTTTCATGAGCCAAATGATAATCTGACACCTGAGCGGAGGCTTATGTGCTGCAGATTTCAGGCCTACGCCGAACTTCGTGAATCACAGTATAGTACGGGGATAAGGTTGAAGGAGTTTCTTGCATTTAAATGTTTTTTAAAAAGTCCTTTTAGTGCATTGCAGGTCGTTCGGCAGCTTTCTAGGCGTTAAAAGCTGCTGTTCAGTTTAGTATTTATTAGTATGCTAATGAAGGTATGAACATCTTTTCCTGATAGAGATGAGGCTCAGAGTATAAGCTAACTTCATACTTACTTGTAGTTCACTTGCCACATTCATGAGACAAGAACAACAAAAAAGAAACGGCTGCTGCATTTCATTCCGACGCTTGACAAAGGGGACTCGGATGAACTGCCTCGGCGCGGTGCGAGATTCAGACGCGCCGCCGCGTTCGTCGCAGCCCCCTTTTCCCTGCTAACTCGCAGACCGGGCGTCCACAGAGACAGCACTATTTGCGCCGAGGAGGAAGCGCGCAGCCTGTAAAGCGGCACTGCGGCATCGCCGTATCACTGCGCCCCGGTCTCCCTTCTCCGGGATCCTGAAGCTCGGATCGGGGGAGAAGAGGAGGAGGAGGAGATACCCTATGGTTTCCCGTTTGCGGCATTTATTCCGCCAGCTCCGGACCTTGTCGCGCTTCATCTTTTTCTTTTATTTTCTTTGAGTGACCGAAGGCCTTCAACTTGTCCGGACGCTCCCGCTCCACTCGCAAGGGTTTGCATTTCTTGGTTTTGCATGACGTGTCTTGGAGAGAGAGAGAGAGAGGAAAAGAGAGAGAGGGAGAGAGAGGAGAGAGAGAGGCTTGCTTTTGTTGTGTGTCTTATAGTGGAAAATGAAGCTTGGAGAGCCGGAGCAGGAGGCAGTGCCAGTCCGCTGCTGCTGCTGCTGCTGCTGTGGGCTGGACTGGACTGGATTACAGAGCCTGAGATCTGTACTGACAGCACAGGCAGACAAAAAGGGACTGAGAGCGAAGACAAGGGAAAGAGTCTTTACTGAGCTAGAATCCAGGGCGAGTGCTAGGATACAGTTTTTTAAATTTTTTTTTTATTGAAATAAGCGAGCTATTTGTGCACTGTGTGTGTGTGTGTGTGTGTGTCATTAGATGAGTGTTTGCATGGGGCATCAGGTTAAAGGCATGAATAAATAAAGGTTATTTCAGTAAAGGTTGCCTTTTTTTGTTTTTAGAATATAATACATGTGCATGGAAGGATTACTGTGGCTTGAATATTGGCATGCCGGCTTGTTAGATGCGCCTTTGTTAAGTATCCTTAAGGATCATGAGCCATTCTCTCTCTCTCTCTCTCTTTTTTTTTTTTCTTGCTGTAATTGTGCATGTTCAAAACATTTGTCACTTTGCAGGGGTGTAGCAGAGCCTTTGAGGAGCACATGCGTGCTGCAGAATCCAGATGAGCCACATTGCATGACAGCTTGTGTCCAAGGAGACAATGTAAAGTTGAAGATGGTGGGTTGGCTGTGACAGATCGGTTTTGGTTTGTGCGCTGATGCGGAGACGCCGCGATTCCTCCTGTGTTTGAAATGCCCAGCAGCGTTTTGAAGGTATGATTGTGGAGAGGAAGCCTGCAGTTTGTTGATTCAGTTTTCTTCCACACACACGCAGAATGCCATTTCTGTGATGTAACGGTCCGGAATTGTTATTCTGGACACACCGAGGAGCCATATGTGTTCTGTACTACAACGCCGGAGTGACTTTCAGTGGCTTTAGGCCTAGACTGTAGGCTGTTCCTTGGGAATGATCCAGAATAAGGCTGCAAGCTGTTGAATGTTGCATCCTAATATCATAAAGCAGCCAGATGCCTTCAGTGTCAGACAGTGAAGGCATGCCCCGCCGAGCTCTGTTGTTCAGTGCAGGATTGCATTATTAAAGGATTGTGCCATTGGTCTTGATTCTCTATCAGTGTGTGGAAGTCCTCAAGGACGCCTCCCCGTTCAATTAGACTCACTCTCATTCACGGGAGCCGTGAATGCGGTAAGGTTTTTGTGCGAGGAGCGAGAGTGAGATGATTTTGAGAGAGGTAAATGGTGAACTTGGGCAGGTTGTCGTGAGGAATTTATTTCGGTCTCAATGATTTTGATGGATGTTTTCAGGCTAGGTTGGTTTTATTCAAGGAGAGCTTTCAAATGGTTGACAGGTGACCTGCTATAGAAGTCTGTTAAATGATTACACGGCAGCTTTGATGATTGGGAGACTTCTAAAATCAGAAACATTTAATATAAACTGATAAAATTAGTCAGTTGTCAGTTTTGTTCTTGTCGTCAGGTGTTGTGTTTGCATTAACGCTCGTGTGCACGTTACTTTAGCCGAAGATTAAAACAAAACAACGGCAGTAAATTATATGAAAATACTTAAGGCGCAAAGTAGCGGAGCAGTGATTCCGGTGCATAATTTATTCAAGGAATGTAATCATTAAAAAGCACAGTTTGGATTACAAGCTTGGCAAAAGCTTCGGAGACACTAGTAAAAGAGCACTTCCACGATATAATCATCTCAACTCAGGCCTTAATAACCTGACAGTGTAAGAAAACAGGGTAGTCTCTACAGATTGTACCCCCCTCCCCCCAATAAAAAAAAATAAATTCATCCTGCATTATGTAAAGTGGCAAGAAACGTCTCTATTGCATGTGGCACCTTTTGGAAAATGGCCCATTGACTAAATGCACTGTTGAACTTGCTGAGTGAACATGTTGCAAATGCATGCCCTCTCTCTCTCTCTCTCTCTTTCTCCCCCCCTCCCCCCGTCTGTCTGTCTTTATTTTACAGGAGGGTGAGTTTGCCGACCTTGGGTGAGAGAAGTCAGCTCCCGGAGAAGAAAGATGTGGCGTCACCTGGCCGACTCACCGTGGTGGGACGTGTTCACTGAGCAGACATTTGCTTTAACTTGAAAAGCCCTTCCTCTGGCGGAATTGACAGCTCGGCGATAACGTGTTTAATAGATCGTTTTACACCTCTGCCGTGGGATTTGATGGACTGCCTTTGGGGATTTTTTGGGTGAAACCTGACTTGGCTCAGTGACTCCATGCGGTTTCGCGTTTCCCGTAAAAGGCTTCACCTGTTGGATGTTACGTGATTACCCTGGATCTAACGCCTTGGTAGCACTCGCTTGGATATTGCACGGGTCCTCCTCGCTCCTGACGAGTTTGAGTCCCTGCGAGAGGGGGGGTTTATCTGGATGTTTCCCATGAAGGACATGGATGGCCCTCGATCTAGTGGCCTGCGGAAGAAGAGGAAGTCGAGGTCGGAGAGGGATCGGGAGAGGAGGCCGAACGGGTTGAGGGGCAACCACGTTAAGGGCCCCGTGTTTCGCTTCTCCTCTGACTCGGAGCGGGAGGGCGACAGGGGACCCTCCTCGTCCCGGCCCCGGCCCCCGCGGAGGAAGCGAAAGGAGTCTACTTCTGCCGAGGAGGACATCATTGATGGCTTCTCCATCACAGGCTTCGTGTCCCTGGAGGCTCTGGAGGTAAGTGCTCAACGTCAAGGGGGGTTCCTCTAACCGTCTTCGCTTGGTAACTGGGGGAGGTGCCAGCGTTTCGACTCACGCCTGCATATTTGGCCTTGGTGAGCGTTCAACAGGTGTAGCATCAACTGCAGCGCTGCAGCCAGAGCTTACTGTACTTATATGTGTCACCAAGGGACGGTTCTTGTTGTTGTTGTTGTTGTTGTGTACGCGCTGCTCTGGAGCCTCGAACCAGATGAAGGATGTTTAGCTACGGTTGTAGTGGCTGTTGTTCCTTTTGTACACTTTGGAGTGAAAAAGCAATTTGATCCATGCTACAACAGTTTATCCAGAGTGGGAGTAATTTATTATGTGCTGGCTGTCCGTGTTTCTTGGAATGCAAACCGAGCGCGGGCTCCCTTCCAGTGATATAGTTCTGAATTATGGCTTGCACAAACAAGCGTTTATATGTGCAGCACAACCCGCTACATTTTTCTTTAATGACAACTTACAGATGTGTGGCGAATTAAAGGAATCGCTTTTGGTTGAGTTGTTGTTGGGCCGCCGTAAGCCTCCAGCACAGCTTCACCGCTCCTTGCTGTAGGTTCTCAGTGTTTTTTTTGTTTTTTTTTTCGTTTTTGGAAACGTTCCCCCGCATCCATTTGGTGTTTTGATGGATTTTGGAGCGGAGGCAGCACAAACGGTCCAAAAAGAGTTGTTCATCCGGCGACGGAGGCTTTACCAGATGATTTTCAGAGCTCGTCAAAACGTTGAGTTCCACCTGCAGCTTCCTCTAAACCCGTGTTGAGAATAAAAGTCAAACGATTGACAAGACAATAAGGAGACATACAGCCATAGTCGGGTATTTGACGGGACTGAGTTTGATAAGTTAATGTAGCTTTTCTGAAAAAAAAAAAGCATTCCACGTCATTTCATTTCACATCACATTTCTCAGTAACAATACAAACAGTTCAGTTCCCTCCTGATCTTGTCTGAGGAGCACGTGGAAACAGGGTTCTCTTCACAAGGTCAGACTTCAAGTGTCTCCCACACAGTCTGCCATGCCCTTTCTAATAAATTCACTGTGATACCGATCTCATGTTCTCTGCTTTGACCCTTATCAAGGATATAGTGGCACTTGTCCTCATTGCATCCCTCTAGTTAGTCAGATCCACCGCTCCACTTACTGCCATGTTGTTGTTTCATTTTTTTTTCTCTCTCTTTATTCAGAACGAGCCTGTTGAGCAGTCATTGGCTCTTGAGCCTCTGCGCCCTCTCTCTTTCATCCCGTTCTGCTTGACCTTCTTTCCGTCGGTGTTTTTATGCATCGCTGTGTTCAAGTGTTGCCGTTAACAGCTTGACTGCCTTGTTCGATGACAACTCGCTGTGTGTGTAATGCGCATAAAGGGCAAAGCTTGAACCTTGAACTTTAATCAGCCGTGTTTCCATTGGCCTTTCAACATTTTTTTTACTTTGTTATGTATAATCTCTCTCAGGTTTACATCAGACTGCAAGATGCGTCACTTTAACTCGATTCATATAGTCTAATGCAGGATTCAGTGATTTTCAGGGCAAGGACCCTAAACTGATGGAGAGATTAAGCAGGGACCCCCTACCTACTATATTATTAGCATTTAGCATTTTGTTAAGCTATCCCTTATCCCTTTACTAAAATATGTTGGATTCATGTTATTGTGTATTTAACAAGATTTAAATGTGTGGAGGAAATGAAAAAAAAAATATACAAAAAATGGCTATTCAACCAAAGATTTTGCGACCCCGCCCCCTGCACTACCAACCCCGCCCCCTGCAGTACCGACCCCCTGTTGTAGACATATTGTCTAATGTTATCTGGACCATGTTATCACTCCTGTTACCACAACCATTCCCAGAAAACGTGTTAACGGCTGCTCACAAATTCCAACAAGTCGAAAAAAAGGTATGCAATTCCTTAACTGCGAATGGAAAAGACGCTGCTTTAGAGAGGTTACAACAGATTTATGAGTTCGTGTACATTAGCAGAGAGTATTTCAGCGTTTGATTACGCCCGCACGATATAGCTCCAACTTTTCACTGCAGTCAGCTAAGTGAAAAGCACAACAATAAATCAAAACAAATTTCTGTATCAGATTGAATTAATATCAAATGACAGTGAAAGGGAAAGCACTTTTACAAAAGCAGACTTGTCACTGGGTGGTTTACTGAGCAATAAAAACACCGAGTTCAAGTAAGAGCGAGAGAGAAAAAAAGCAATTATCCTCGTGTCCGTTTGTCTGTTTTCCAACTCATGAATTTGTGGGAATGTGACAGAACTCATTAATGCGCTATTGTCTCGCGAGGAATTGAGACGGCACGACCGAAGTGCAACACTTGTTAGGGAGTTTTGCATGCGGCGCTTGGTTGCGTTCGGGGCCCCGCGTGTGGTGACAGCGAGAACGGAAGCTGTTGGTTTCCTTCACGCGCAGCCGCTGACGGAAGGATCTGGACCGCGCCGCTCGCCCGCTCGCAGTGTGGCGCCCATCGCGCCGTCTCTTCCTCCGGTCCGAGGTGACATCTCGTACGGCGTGTGCGGCGCGGCCGTGACATTGCATCAGAAAAGCTCTCAGACAAAAAAAAAAAAAAAGGATGCGCCCGTCAGAACGGCTGGGCGAGGAATTTTAATTGACCGTTTGTGTCAGCCGTAGAGGGAGAGAGCGACTCGGATCCACTTGACTGGAAGCCCAGCTGCCGAGATGTCTGCATCAGTCTCGAGAATGTGGGCTTTGAATGAGGACCTCGGCTTTTGCTTCTGAAGTGCCACTTGACTTTCCACTTACTTTCATTATGGCTGATCACAGGCCGGTGACAGAGGACGCGTCTCGCTTGGCAGCTGGGTTTAAATTATAAGTGAGAGTGGAATCGGGGAGTTTCTGATAGAAGTGCGCCGGCTCCGCCAGGTAGCACAAAAACGGGAAGAAGGAATCATAAAAAAAGGGGCTGTCTCGTTGTTTGTCCCTTCGATGGCTCAAAGCTGTGCGTTTATTAACCGTTTACCCATCGAGCATCACTCACTTTGACGGCAGCTGTAGCACAGTCTTCAGTGGCGCGTGATGTTTAAGCGATATCTTGCTGAGTCGGTCCCATTTTGTGTCTGTCTGTTATTTTTGCTCTGCTGTTTTATCCTTATTTGCACTCCGAGCCGAGTCCCCTCCTTTTGTTTGGACCACACAGCGTTCAGAGGCTCGGCGGTGTATAAATGGAACCGGCGCACAGGCGTATTACGGCACCAGCGGCGGCTCTCTTTCTGTCTTGGTGAAGTTAAATTCTGATGAGGTCAGACCCCTGGAGGTGCACGCTAGTGCTTTTCCATCTGTCACCGCGGCGCCCGGAGCCACACTGCTCCCGGGCCCGCTCTCCGTGCGCATGCTGATATCTGAGCTTTGCATTTTTCTCGCGCGGTCTCGGGACCGAAGCCTCTCTGATGAGGCTCCGGAGACGCTCAAAGCAGCTTCTGGTGGATGTTGTGCAGCATATTGCCGTCCTGCGCCGCTTGTTGTCGTGGCGGTCGGGGCTGAACTCGCTCGCGGTGGTACTGCTGTTGACAGTTGAGAAGGCGGCCGCTGAGACCGTTTCTATTGCTTTGTCTTTGTTGTATACGTTAGGTCTAAATCAGGCTGCTCCTATTAAAAATGAATTGAAGTGGAAATATGAACGCGAGGCTTTGTTCCAGATTTACCGTCCGGCAGTTCTAAAGCTTTTGGAGTCAAGGAGCTCTGAGGCATTCCTTCATTGAGTGAGTAACACTGCACTTTCATGCCCTTGGATTTTTCTGCAAGTGCACTTGTAATTCATGTAAAGTAGATTTGTGCAATAATATGGCTGTGATGCACTTACACTTTTACAAAGTGACCAGCGCGGTGCAGTGACATCCAGAGGGTCCAGTTTTGGTTGCGCTGAGGTCACAGTATGTAGCACCAGAAGTCCTTTTAAAGGAGTTGCTTTGAAAACTGTTTTTTTTTTTTTTTTTACCAAGAGAGCAACCTATTACCGCACTTGAAGAAATGACTAAATCACTGAGCGGCTGCCCCTCTTTTCAAACCTTCGCTGTGTTCCGCCCATTTGGTTTGAAAGAGGTCCCTAACCTCGACATGCCCCGTGCTAACCAGAATTGATTTAAAGCTGTTGCCTCAGTTAACCCACTGCTCCATTATTTCCCCATAATTAGCGGTGGGTGACGTCTGCGCGCTTGCAACATGCACAGAAATTCCCCTAATCCTTCATAGCTGCGCGTATCGGAGACCGAACCGGGCTCCACGGCCCTTTTATTTCACCACTCAACATTGCACCTAAAGGCCAGGTTGTTTTTTTTTTGTTGTTGTTGTTTGTTTTTTTATCTCCGATAACAGCTCCTCATCTCCTTACTGAGAGGTTAACAGCAGTCTATTACATGTCTGGCTGCCCATGATAATATAATGAATCCCAAAATAAGCGACGCCGCGCAAATGAATCCATTTGCAGCGCCCGCTCTACTCCGCTTTTGCATTTTGAGTCCTGGAAAGACTTCTTAACTCGCGGCCCCCCGCGGAGCTCCTGCCGGCTTTGTTGTTCCTCTAAATAATCTGCCTCTCCGGCTTAATTTGCCGCACGCCATAAAAACGTTAGGACAACAGATCCACTTAATGCACGAACAGTGTACAGAGTGACGCCGGGGCACGAACACTAAGTGCACAAACACCACGTTTTTGGGCGAGACTGGGAGAGGAGCCCGGGGCTGAGATGGATGCGCGGAGATGACACAGGCGGGTTTGGCACCTGCAGTGGAGGACGATTCCTTCTATTACTTACTGAGGTTTAAAACATTCAAAGAAACTGGAGGCATTTGGCACTTGGTTTACTACTTATCTCAGGAAACCATGAAGTGAATCATTTATTTATTTTTTTCATATTTTACAAATGAAATCTTTGCGGCTTTCGACCAACACAGAGCAAGACATTTTTTTTTAAGATGGCCTTCATGAAAACCTAGATTCCTGATGATTTTGTTGGCCCCGTTCAAAATGTGGCTTTTATTTTTGGCGGTTTATTTTAACACTGTAAAACATCTTGCACCGGCATGCGCCCGAGTCTGGACTTTACGGTGATTTATTTCTGCCCGTTAGTTCTTTGTGATCCATTAGCTTCATTAGCAAGACGTAAACTCGCAGTTTCCGGAGAAGCACAGTTACCTGTAAAATTCTCTCCTTCTGCAGCCGAGACAGGGTAAAAATTATAAATCCAGGTCTGCGCTCCCCCAGTGCGTATTGCATCAGATTGCACACAAGCACTGGATTTGTCATGTCATCCCTAACTGGACCAAACAGCGGACAACTAGCGGCTCACTGGCGGAGAGCGCGGGGATAGTCAATCGATTACAAACAGCTTCAGTGCCTTTCACTGCAGGCCTCACACCACTCTGACAAAAAGTCCTGAAAGAGGGCTATGTGTAAACCACGCGCCTGCTCGAGGAGAAGCGCTTTCGCGAGAGCCGAGGAAATCTCCTGCCTCTCCTTTTCGCGGCGTTTGCCGCTTGTTCCGCCCGCCACCACCGATGTGCCACCGAGAGCTCGCTGGTTTCAATTAAATGCCAAATGTTTCCGTGGGATGCCTGCTACGCCCATCGGTTATTTAATTTTAGGCACCGGCTTCACACCCATCTGTCACACCCACACCGGCCTTGGAGATATGACACATTCAAGACGAGGCACGGCGGAGCGAGGAGGGGCGGCGGAGTTCACGGATTAAGTTGAGTCATCGCTGTGTGTGCGTGTGTGTGTGTGTGTGTGTGGGAGGAGGTGGCGTGGAGCGAGGGGTTCAACAAAATGATAATAGGTTCATCGATAAGTTGTCAGAGCTTCAGATTGCAAATAATGGCAAGCTAATTAATGGCTCTTGACATTTTAGGTAGAGCAAGAGTCAAAAGCCTCGGCGGAGAGGATCAGCCGCAATTATCGTCAACAGAGGATATTCCCCCCGTACGGCCGAATCAAGATGATGAATTTCAGCTTAACAGTCCGACATTTTCTTTCCTCGTGCGCTGTTTGTTGGATAATGCTGTCTCTGCCTGCCAGCGTTTCAAAAACAATTGATTTTCTCTGGCACAGCCCCCAGAAGTCTGCCTGGAAGAGCACTTGTAAGAGCAGGCGGAGAGGAACGCATTGATTG
The DNA here is from genome assembly GCF_022458985.1 of Mugil cephalus. Classification (NCBI taxonomy): domain Eukaryota; kingdom Metazoa; phylum Chordata; class Actinopteri; order Mugiliformes; family Mugilidae; genus Mugil; species Mugil cephalus. The sequence goes on from NC_061784.1 coordinate 7,377,707, forward strand.
GTTCTTCGTCGTCAGAATGAGGCTAATGTGAAATCAAATGTATTGACAGGTTGTTTCAGAGGAGGACGTAAAAAAAAAAGAATAAAAAACACATTTTAAACAGTTAAGACGCACGAGCGTCAAACCGTGATTTCTTTGTTTGTGAGAGAATGCAGGCTGATGAACGAGAACACCTTCGGAGGAAGCCTCTCCTGTGCCAAACTGCACTGACGGATGTTTCTGCGTGGTGACTGATGCCACCTTACCAGGCCTTTAATTAATTCCCACCCTCGTTCCAGTCTCCTGGCTGGAACGCAAGATACTCGTTTAGCAGCTTTTTTGGAGCCAGAGTGATGTGTGCGGTAATGTGCTTTGACAGCCCGGTGACTGACACATTAATGAAAAAAGCTGTCATATGCGGACTGTTAAAATAAAAGAAGCGTCCAGATTGGATGATCGCTCCCTTATTTGGGTCCGCTCAACAGTTTTAACGTATTGTTGAATCCTGCGCTTTGTTTTTTTTTTTTGTTTTAAGAGGTTGAGGATGTCTTTCATTTGGACTGTGAACTGAGCCGGCGCCCTGTTTTAAAGACTCATTGATCTCTCAGCAGAGTACATTCACCGTCTAATGGACCTCTCCAGCCTGCGCCGCCTGGCCACCGCTGATCACACACATTTCTGCGCGCAGATGCAGATTTATTTGTTGAACTTAAATTATTTACCGCTTTTATCTTTGCCCGCAGATTTGTTATTTCCCCCGTCCTCGTTTGGTGCTTCGACACTAAACGCACGTGCCCATCTGTCCCCAGCACGTGCGGAGAGCGATTGGACTATAACTTGCAACAGGCCGTAAAGTCCAGGTGCGAACGTGAAGAGACTGACGTCGCGGCTCAGTCGCGTGCCCGGCGCCGACGTGCTCGTCCCGCTCTCTCCGACGGAGAAGCACGCGCGGGCGCATTCGTGTGAATTCAGGCAAAACAAATAGCTCAGCGGCAGGGGAAATGTGCGACAACAAGCGGCATCGGCGTCTGACGTACAGGCAGAGGGAATGGAGCTGTGGGATGTAGGAGCAAGGTGGAGGGATGATCAGTCTCCACACGCTGCGCTCATTTCGCTGTAGCATTCTCTACATTTGAAGTTCACAGAGGACCGTGTCAGCTGTGTCACACGTGGTGAATGTGCTGAATCGGGATTTTATTTATTTTTAGTTTTTTGCCATGTTTCACATTTGGTGTGCTTCATCGAAAGCTGGAACAAACAGGTGGCCAGGAGTGTACTGATAGTAGCGTTAGCTAAGACTAAATGTTGTTGCGGAGATTTGTGAATGCCATCGCGTACCGAGTCTTCCCTCGGCTTAGGTCTACGTAGAGAGCTAATCTTTGGTTAGCGTCACACCCAGACTGCTCGAAAAACGTTGGATTAATGGTTCCACCGCTTTAAAACCTAACTCTCCCCGACACTTAATGTAGCACACGGCTCAGAAACAAAATCACATTGTGTCCTCATCCGAGTATTATAACTATAATTGAGTTGCCCGAGTTGAGAAACATACATTTTTTTCATTTATTTATTTTTTTCCCCGTGGTCTGTGTGCCACTGGCTCGCTGAGCGCGGCCCATTTTCTCTTCACTTTCATCTCTGCTTTTATTCTGGCAGGTTCCAGGGACAGATGTGAAGGGAAAGAAGATAAATGTTTGCAGGGCCTGATTACAAAATGCCATCTCTGAAGTAGAACTGTGGCCAGAGTCACTCTTCCTTTTTGTGTGTAATGGCCCCCATCATGATGCATTGGGATAGATATTTTTCCTTATTGAGAGAGGACCTTCTCATGCTCAACTGCGCAGTGCATACTAATAGTGGTGTGGTTAGGAATGTGTTATCGTGCGTGTGTGTGTGTGTGTGTGTGTGTCCTTGCACCGCGGCGCCTGTGGACTTACGGACAGAGCCCTGTCGAGATCTCTACCTGCAGCTTTGAACCTTTGATCCCCCCCCTCTCTTCTCTGATCCTTCTTTAAAACGGAGCCAACCTACCACTGTTTCCATTTCCATCTGCTTCCATTCCTGCACACTCAGATAAGCTTTTGCTCAATAACCGCGCCGCTTCAGTTCCTTTTTTTAAAGAATTGTTTACACTAGCCTGAGTGCCAGACTCTAATCCGCAGTCACATGCTTTTTTTTTTGCAGTATTTAGAAAATTGGCATATATCTTTGAAGCCGATACCCAACAGTTTACTCCGCTCGCAGCACCTTTGTTACCCCTAGGCTCGGCTCCGCGGCTCAGGACTCCGTTCCCGTCTTTTCCAGGTCATATGATATTGAAATACTAATTAAAGGCTCCGTGGCTGTGTCTCAGTAGGACGCCGCCACCCCCCTCCTGCCTTCGCCTGTGGAACAAACTGCTCTAGATGCTCAGTATCAGGGTTTCTGTGGACTGCAGCTCCTCTCCAGGAGATTCAGATTTCCACTCTGCCATGTTATTTACTCCAGCTCAGCATCCACTGTGAAATGGTTCTGGGTCATCCACTCTGTGTTTGATCAGGCCCGCAGCAGATGGAAACGTTTGGTTTTTGGAAGTAGTCCCTGATATTTTATCCATCGCGTCCTGAAGCGTATAAGTCCAGCTAGGGGCTGTTTTACATATCCTTGTGATCGAAGCTGTCAAATAAGCGTCTCCCGACCCGACGAGGCTGTTAACTGGCAATGATCACCCAAAGCACTCGCCATTAAAGATACGCGGTACGTGCAAGAATTAGGAGGAGACTGCGTCATGGTTGATTACTCCAATAATTCACTGATATGCTACAATTTTACATTTGCATTGTAGGTTCTCTTGCAGATCCTTCATCATTGCCAGTCAATGCACGTTATTTTAAACATTATTTAACATATGTTATAAAAAGCAGCCCAACTCATCTTACAATCCAGCGCATATGATGCAAAACATTCAAAAAAATAAAGTATTGCTATCAAGGTCTGAGTGTGGGTTGTCTACCCACTATCCAAGACTGTTGGTCTTTTTTAAGAGTCTGTTCATCATCACAAACCCAACTAGTCGTTTTAGCTTTAGCCATTTTAACAATTTTGCTGATACAACATTTAGCTGCGATTTTGAACCATCTCCCATCTAAACACTGGTCAGCTGTCGCACATCTCCTTTAGCAACTCAGCACATCTCCTGGGTTGCAAATGGCCCTGGTTGAGAAGCCCGGTTCTGAACAACTTCAGGGCTCGTGGTTGAAATGGATTTCTTTTTTTTTTTTTAGTTTTTTTTAAAGTAGGTTATTTATTAAACTCAACCAGAATATTGATTAAGATGGATACGTGGAAAAGGACTATTTATGAGTCAAGGATGAGGTTAAAGGTCCCCGCCAGGAACCGGCGCGTAATGAGATGATGTAGCAGATCTGATTTGTAGTGATATCCAATGCTCCGGTGGAGACATGAATGTAAGATTTTTCTGTGGACGCTTCACTGACTTCCCGTAAAATACATTTTCTATCGCGGAGCTCGGAGGTGCAGGCTGTATCTAGTTTCAGCGTTTACATGGCTGGAATAATAAGCTTGAAAGCCTCAGCTTTAGGAGGAAGGAGTAAGGATGACGGTAATGCTGTATTTGAAAGGCGTGAATCCTGTGACAAATGCTCTTCCTGGGCATTCTTGACAAGGTTTGGTGGGATGGTGAAGGGAGGGCTGCAAGTGCATGCCTGCCTGTGGCTGTGTGCTGCTGCTCATGCTCTATGCATGAGTGTGGAATGTTTCTATCTAATGGTTTAGGCCTGTCATTTATCACCTTGTTGTTCTGCGTACAGGGTTGTTGCTATTTATGTAATCACTGAGCATGAATCCTTAAAGACTGTCAGGGTGAATAATCCATTCATGTTTTTTTCTGTTGTTGCCATGGCTATTCTTTAATTGATGCTTGGAGCTGAAATGTATCCCACACACTGCACTACATACTCGATATACTCTACCTTAGCCGTGAATAAGCTGCACTGTGTATCTTTTTGGATGCGCTACTCGTGGTGTAACTCTCACTGGCTGCGTGGAGACCATTGGTGTCGTCACCTATGGGATTCCTAAAGAGCAGTTCTGAAATTTCCCATAACTTGCCATCTAGTCCTAAATTTCCAAGCAGGTGGAACTGAGGTGGATGGTGACAGCTCGTAACCAGTGACAGCACTCATCTTTCACTCAAAATTAATTTTGTATATTTTCAATATTTTTTTAGAATCAGTATTATAACTGTAGCTTGTAATAATACCTTCTTTGCACTTTTTACTATATAATTGTGTTTTTTTGCACTGAAAATGAGAAGGTCTCCACTGTATAATGACAATTATACATCTTTTCTTATCTGTGTAGAAGTCATGAGCAGGGAAGTTAGCTACAGAGAGGGAGATGTCTACAGGGATAGACCTTTGCCTCTGCCTTTGGACTCAGCCTCAAGTGGCCGTTTGGGGAACTGCATTTTTTTTTTTTTGGCAATTTCATAACTATGTTAGTTGGCCAGTGGGAGGCTTGTAACTGTGGTAGCCCACCAACCTCATCTCTACCTCATGTCATTGTGCGATTTAAATGGTGCGTATATTGTGTATATATTGTGTTGTGTCCAGTACTTGCATGAAGTACTATCTCCACTATATTGATGGAAATCACAACTGTTGATATTTATCATCATGTTAACATATATATTATCAAAGTCCTGTAAAAATCCCCTATGGTTATGGGCAAGGTTTGACAAACTGTGGGACTCTCAGTGGTTGCTGTTGATATTTAATTAATATCACTGTGAGATCCTACGGAGTTGTCCTTGGCTTTCTTGTTCAGGTAGCTACACATAAGCTCATTCTAACATCATTAACAAAAACTACAATATCCAAATACACGGATGGATGTCGATGATTTGATGTATAATATATGCTGAAATAACTAAGCTAAAAAGAAATATGATGAAAAAAAACATGCACTATGTGTTGCATCATCCTTTCACAGCAGCAGACTATAGTTTTGTTAGTATGTTCAGCCAATAAAATAAAGTTCCTTTAAATTTACCGCACTAGCATAGCTTGGCCGTGGAGTTTTGGTTGTTAGAATACCAAATAAATAACTGTGGCACCATCCAGGCTTATGTTTGTGTGCCCAGTATACACACATGTTTATGTACAAATGTGTGGCACCATCGGTTTGTGCAAGATTATGAGAAAGAGTCTGTGGTTGACAGATGGAATGTATATATCAGAGTGTCTGTGTGTGTGTGTGTGTGTGTGTGTGTGTGTGTGTGTGTGACGGCTGGGGAGGAGGAGGGTGGGGGGGAACAAGACAGTTGTGTGAGTGTGTGTTTGTGTGGAGCGGGGACAGCTACGCTCCAGAAAGCCAGATGGATTTGCAGCTCCCTACCCCAAATGAAAACATTGGCTTGCATTGTTTTCAGTAAGTGCTAGTCGACTCATGTGCCTTCTGCTGTAGGGGAACGAGGAAAGAAATCCAGATCCCCAAGTATCGCACCCACAAGCGGCACCCGAGAACAAAGCCACTGTGGATAAGTGTTTGCCTAAGGAGGACTTTTATGATTTCATTACAACATCCACAGAATTACTTAGTGGTGTAATCTCCCACAAACAAAGACATTAACAAATTTGCATTCTGTACATTAGCCCCTTTACAATTCACCATCTGACAGCAGTGTTGTACCCGCTGCATTGCCAGCTCTCATCTTTACAGACAGTATGAGGCCCTTTCTTACTTTGACAGCACATTTTGCGGCACTGATGTTTATGCCAAGCAAATCATGGCTGCTGCGTCTCGATCTGTACTGTAAAAAGAATCACTCCCGCTGTCATGTGGGATTTTTTTGAGTAATTATTTACACACTGAAGCTGCTGTATAAACTTGAACTTGCTGTGGCTTGAATGTCTACCGAGAGCCAAAAAGCAGACAGTTTTGGATCGCAAGACATGTATTGCCTAAGATCTACCAGGCTTGTTGCATTGACATCACCTGGCACTTACTGTCTATTAACTCTCATTAACAGGTTACGAAACTGTTTCTTCAGCTCACAATTACTGTGTTTTCTCATGATCATGGAATGATTACTTTGTGCTCATGTGTAGATTATGCAACATCAGACCACATGTGTGGAGAGTGAGTAGCAAAGTGTACAGTACATTTAAAAAAAAAAAAGGAAAAAAAAGAACAGAACACACTGGGAAGTTTCTACATACAAAAATAAAAAACAGAAGTCATGGGCAAATTACGTTATAGCCTCATCAGGAAGTAGTGTGATCGTTATAATGGTAATGATGGAAATGTTCATGCTCAACTAAGGCGTAACTAGAATACAATCCAGTGAGTGTGAAAATATTTTATGAGAGCGATCATTTTCACTGTGTTTCGCAGGGACTCCTCCTGGTTATCCTGCTTTGCACGCGCTGTTAATTCCAACTAGATCCTCCTGACATTTCTCATTACAGCAGGAGCAGGTCAGGGTAGCAGCGCCATTGAGGGACTGCCTCCGTGACCCCTCAGGGCTTTGGCTCATTGCTCACCTCAACCTGCATTCACTTCTATGGCCACCTCTAGACCTCGCATTAACATCCCTCCTGGGCACCAGGACCACAAGTGACCAGTTTTAAATACAGGTGTGAACACACATAGTACCCATTGAGGACACATTTGAGTGATCTGACCTGGTGGAGGTGGTCTGGGACGCATTTCCTTCGGTAGTGTGAGCACACAGTCAGGTCGTTTACATGCACAACATAATAAAGCCATATTCGAAATTCGACTTTCTGAATTCGGTCCTTGTCCCAGTTTACATGCAACAGAGAAAATCAAACAACTGACAAGAACATGTCCTCCTCCACACTAGGTGGCAGTATGTGTCTTGTCAGTGGGTTAATATGGCCCCCTTTCCAGTTGACCTATTATGTCAAATATTAAACAACTGGAGTCGTCATGTGGCAGATCGCCATTTCAAACAACAGCGAGTTGGATAATAGTCCAGCTTTTTAATCTTGGTTCTTTGACCAACTCTGTTTACCTTCTTCCTCTGCGACCGGCTTTCTTTGATGTTTTTGTTATGGCGTCACACGCTAGCGCAATAGTTGTGGAGCATGCACTCACGTGTTGTCTAGCTATGCGATTTCCAATCGCATTAACTGGATGTCTTAGTCGGATAAGGAGAACTAATATATTTTTCGGAGTACTGTGTGTACATGCGCTTAAGTTGTCCAGTTAAAGTCGGATTAAGGCAGTAATTGTTGTTTTTTTTTACATGCATGTGAGTCCACTGAGCGAGTCCTGGGTCACAGTAAAGACAGCCTATTTATTATAGACGTGCTCTTGTGTGAGAGGAGGTTTGGACAGTTCATTCAGAAAGAAACACGACTCTGCTGTCTTGAGTGGTCACCAGAAAAGGAAAAGGCTCAGAAAAAGATACAGTGCGTGTGGAAGCTTCCACAGTTCAGTCATAAGCTCAGCTTTGCGAAGGTTTTTAAAATAGCTAGCATCGGGGCAGAGATACATAAATAAAGAGTAACTGATAGTAACGTGTGTGCCTTCAATGAAAGAGACATCAGTGTTTGTTCCAAAATAGGTATCATCTGCCCAAGTCATGACACACACACAACAACAAACAGGTGTTCTTGGTTCTGATACACTGACTGTGATCCTTAGAGACAGCAGTTTATATATAGTATTGTGCTACCCCACAAATGATGTTGATGTGGCTGGGTGCGCATGTGTAGACACATTTTAATACCAGGTGTTAAGTTAGGTACTTAAAGCTGGCCACTTGCAATCAGATTGCACAGGTAGGATGTCAACGAAAAGGTCTGCAGAGGGCCTATAGGGCCTCAGTCTACTGGTGGCGGCGGTGTTTTCATTAAGCGTGTGCCTGAGTCTTGTAAATGGGAGGCTTTCACTGAAACAAAAGGTGCTCTTATGTAAATGCCAGCAGGGTCTTTGTTGATTTAACACTTCCCAGGGTGTGCGTGAAGCATATACACACAGTCTGGCTCGCATTAACGCTCACTCTTTCCAGCAAGGCAGGGTTTTAGGATGGATTTAGTGTGGCCAGCTAATAGCAGGGTATCAGCTGTATGGTACGAGCAGTGAGTGGAAGCAGCCCGTAGGCTATCCACACGGGCCTTATCACTCAGCAAGCAGACCCCATGATAAGGTATTATGTTTTTCACAATAGTCTGCTCTGTTTTCTCCTGTTTGTGCAGTTTCCCAGTAGTGCGCGCTATAATAACCCAAGGCTGCCAATTACACAGACTGACTGTGTTAGCGATGTGTAAGCCTCTGTCATATCTGTCGGGTTTGAATGCAGGCTGGTGATTCAGTATTCTGAGTGGCAGAGAGTCACTTCCACCAGCCTGGAAGTCTAAGCCCGCACTATTTCATTTACAATATCTCCCCCCTCTGTGAATTTAAGAGCACTCTCATGCTGAACCCTCTTCACTTATCTGCTCTGCAGGATCAGACCTGCTTCAACTTCTGTCAGATGGCAGATGTCTTGGCAGCCTTATCGATTTCTCCCCGTCAGAGGTGTAAGGAGGGTTTTCGCGGGGGTTCCGAGAGAAATCTGATTATCGGAAAAAAAATGTTGACAACTTTAATTCCCGTCTTTTGTTTTCGCTTCCGTCTTATGAGTCATGCTTTGTATACAGGCTTGACAGGGAGGTCAAAATGATCCCTGCCGAGGGAAAGCGATCGTTGTGCTTGCGGTTTTAACAGAACCACGAGTACAAAGCTCTGGTGTCGGAGTCTTCTCCACGGTCAAATGTCAACATTTTGCTGGCCCGTTGTTGTTTTTTCTTTCTGTTTCAGTTTGTGCAACTGTATAATGTTGCCCTGCTTAGGTTCCGTTTTCGGCCCCTGAGATGAAACAATCAGCCGCCTGCTACTGAATATTGGCTTACAGAAATGTGCCGTTGCTGCTCTTACGCGAGGCGGGAAAACAATCAGCGGTGAAGAGACTGTCGCAAATCAGTCTGTCACAGGGGTCTTTTACATACCGTAGCCGCCTGCCTGCCTGCGTCGTGCAAATATATTCCCCAGACTTGTCACATGTGGTTGACTAATGGCATTTCTAGCATCTTTTTTTGTGCGGTTATACTGACAGAAAATTACAATATGATAATGACATTTAGGATTAACTGATGCAGTTGAGAATTTTGAAGTCATATCTCTGGGCTGGTGCTTCGCAGTCAGAGGGTGCTGCCCATTCTATTGTGGTGTAACTGTGTTTTGTGGCATCACGCACGAGAACCTTTAACATCAGATATCAGGCATGTTTAGAAAGAAAGAAAGAGAGAACCCTGCAGGAGGTCAAGTGCACCACTGTCATGCATCATCATAATGATTATTACTAATTAAGGAGTCGTTTAACATGCGCTCCCTGGCACAAGTTGCGCTTCCAATTGTAGCCAAACATCATTAGAAATGACATTAAGTTGCGGAGTGAATAATTTTATCATTACTTTTTTTTTACTTTAAGAACACTGAACAACTCCTCTCACCCAGTGTATGAGACTGTTCTGTAGCCACAGTGCATGAAGGAGCTCTTCTGGAGGTCCTTTGTCCCTAAAGTAGTCAGACACTTCAACATAAACATTTCTTAGCCATGTTGCCGTGCTGCTGCCTCCACAAATAAAAGGACACAGACGCCCTGGGCAACATATATTTATATTTCTCAGGAAATTCCCTTTTGCATCATTTCATTCTGTGCAAAAAATACATATATATATATATATATTGTTTCTTTGAAGGGCAAGACATGTCTTATATATTTTTCTTACTCATTTATTCATATTTGTTTTTTTCAAGAGCAATACATTTAATAGTAATCTTAAATAATTTCATGATTTTCGCTTAACGTACTAACTGTACTTAACTTTGGTCGGTTGTAACTGTAGTTATATCTATATATATTTTTCCACTGCTTTGCTCCTGTAACTACATGTGTTATCTCTCATCAGTATAGTTTTCTCTCATCTAATCTCACCTTAAACGATTGATGCAATGAGGAGTTTTTACAGTGTGTTTCTGGAACAGAAGTCCTTCTGTTCAGTGAATTAATATGTGGATGTGGATGTACAGAAAAGTTGACAGACGCTCACATTTGTTGTCTCTCTCAGCAGGAGTCAAAGCATCAGTCAAATGGATCAATCAGCTGTTGTGTAGTTATGAGCTGTTAATCCGGGCCCGTCTTTATCTCAGCTGTATTACCAGACAGCCGAGCGTAACATTATTTCAGTTCTTCGTCGTTTTCAAAATCTCGTGTCGAGTGGAAACTAGAAGTCTCTGGTTTGCTGCTGTTTCCAAACATCGGTTCATGTATGTCCATGATATTTTCTATTTTATTCTATTCTATTTTCTATTAATCTTTCCAGTTTTCCTGTGCATTAATGGTAGGTTTGACTTGTATTAAATATTTGACACCTTCAAACAAAATAAGAAAAATAAAACATCTGCTTGACAAGTGTCCATGTCACCTCACGTCCCCCTTCTGAGTGGAAAGTGTTTTTTTTTCTGTGCCCTACAGGCACTTGACATTAGATAAGGCAGCTGGCACAGCTCCACGTGCAGTGAAAGTGGTTTACCGCTGCCTCTGCAGCCTGTAAAAAATTCACCGTAGAGCACATATAGAGTTCAGTGTCGGCTTAAATGCGCCGTCTCTCATCATCATGTCTCCCGTGGCGTGTACGTAGAATGGCATGCAAGTTTTTTTCGCTGGAGTGCGTCTCTCTGCGGTGGCCCTTGTTCTCTGCGCTGCGTTGATGGCCTTGTAATTGCACTAGTGAAAAAAAAAAAAAAAAAACAGGGTTGGGGTTGGCTGGTGATAAGCTGGTCCTCCGTGCCTGCGGGACCGTCGTCGTCGTCCTGACTCCCCCGACAGGGCTCCAGCTTCGACTCCGGCTCCACACCGTGGACTCGCGGCGTCCGTCTGCGAGGCTGTCGATCTTGCTGCCACTCGGCCATCTCCCCGCCTCCTCCTCTGAGAGGCCTCTCGCCCAGAAGGACTCCTGTGAAATGAAGCATTGATTGCCCCTGAGCAGACGGGAGAATAATACATAATGATATTGCCCTGCTCCTCCTCTCTCTCTCTTCCAAAGGTTAGACAAACCTATATGGGCAATTTGGCTGATATTAAGCTTTTAGATTACTTTTGAAAATAACATTTAGTTTCCTTGATTAAATAGGATATTTGGTCTGTGCTTGTGCTCGAAGTTTTTCCCAGCTGGATACCAGACACTGGGTTTGATTGTGAATTGTCAAAGTAAAACAGTGGCCCTGTGATTCGCCGGTTTCACCTGCAGCGCCCCAGTTAACTAGCATGCATGAAGCTCTGGCAGAACGATATGATAATGGCGACGCTAATATCAGGTCCTGCTTGGGAGCGGCTCAGACGCTGGGTGGACTGGTCACTCCTCCTCCAAGAGCGACTGGCTCTATTGAGTCAGGTTAGCTCTGCTCTATTAGTCCCATTACTGATTAGAAATCTCCTGCTGCTGCTAATAAATTATTGAACGTCTCTGCTTCCACCCGAGGCAAGCATTGACAGATACTCAACCTGTTGGACCTTTGTGAAATGGAAACGGCCTGTCCAACAGTAACGCAGGAGACGCTGCGCGGAACGGGCTGATCAAACCGAATTTAAAGGAACTCCGTGCTGCGCTCGCGCGAGCAGCCATTATCGAGATTAATTGGACGCTCGCTGCTACTCTTTCAGTATGTAACGATCAGCGAACAGTTGTCATTTGTGTTGTTGCCACAGATCAGGGTAAGACCGGTGGATGGTGTCATCCAACAAGATAATGATCTTAATTATCGCATTCTCAACAAATTGTTATTAACAGGTTCCATTTGCTGTTCCATTCATTAGCGGTGATGAACAGTTTGCCGCGGCGCTCCGCTGAACGCCAGCCAGCAGCTCGGTTAAATGGCTCGCCTCGGAGAGGTCCGGTGAGAGGGAGCACAGCTACCCGGGACATGTTTTGAAATTTGTTAATGATATGCGCAGAGGGGAGAAACACACTTACACCTACACTTATTGCACCGACTGCAACTGCTCCGGCATGGTGCGCTGCACGGCAAGTAAACAATTTAAATATTAAAATTTAATTATAACGGAAGAAACGATGCTCCGTTTCATGTTTGCCATCCACAGCGCAGCAGGATGCAGAGAGTGTTTTGACAGTAACCCATATCGTTGTCATTTCATTTTACGCCTGCACACACGAGTTTTATTTAACACCAGCCTCTTTTTAAGAATGATAAATCATAAATCTGTTGTCTACATCTTAAATGTTTTTTTTTTTTCTTCTTTTTCCGGAGCTGGAAGCCCCAGAATAGTTTTGTCATTGTCCTACTCCGTCGGACGTCGTTGCGCACTTTCACAAAGGGAGGCCCTAAAGTGGTAATTGTTGCAACTTGGGCTGTGCTTGTGTTTAACGGCTTGAGTCATGTTCCGTGGGCGCCTTTTAAAGCTTATGGGCCTGAAAGACGAGGGCAATTTTGGGGACAATTAAACCGACCGCAAGGAGGCCGCAGACGCGACCCCTTTCCAATATTTGTCTTTTCTCCAAACGCTGGCATCGGGGAACCTTGAGCGAATGTGCGTGGCTGTAAAAAGAGGAGTGCGCCGTGTGCTTTGGGAGCTCAAGAACCGTGTAATGGCGACGGAACATTGTGGGCTTTCCAGGAGCGCTTAATTAAAACTTTCGCTGCTGTCATTATCGAGGCTGTGGGGGCGTTGCCTCCTCAGAAACACAGGCTGAAGCCGTTCCTCAGCTTCTCCATCACTCCCTTTGCTAATTACATCAATCAAAACTATATTTTGTCCTCTGCATGTAGTCATGCGTAACGGACTGTCTGGCTGCTTTTAATAGGCATGTAAAAACAGTGGATGATATATATATATATCAACACACTCCTCTTCGCGGTGGACGACAGACAATAAACAAGAAGACTTTTTTAGTGCGGGGTGCTGCGAGTGGAAACCTGGCTTTAGTCACCGCATCGACCTCATTTTCAGCAGATGGGACGAGAGGAGGAGCGGGTTCAGAGCTGTGGCGTCGGCCGTCGGGGTACAGCGGCAATGAAAGTCAGCCGCGTGTGTCCAGAGGCCGCGTAGCAGGAGGGCCCGCGATGATTTGCGGCGTCATATCGGAGCTTTATTGCTCCGACCCGCAGAAGCCGGCGCTTGACGGAGCGGCTGTTGAGCAACGTTTCCTTTCCCTCTCGAGCGCTCCGCCGCGCCCACATCACACTTTTGGTTTGTGAGTACACGAAAGTGCCGGTGGTGCGGTGTTAAAGTGTTAAGAAAACAATCTGGCGAGGCCTTGAATGTGTACACCCGTAATTGCTTTCTCGCGTCAGCCTGTTTCGCTGCCATGCGAGCGATATGTAATGATCTTTTTCGGAGGTGATGTGACGACTGAAATCCTCCCGGGGGGGGGGGAAGCGCTCGGCGGGGTTCCTTTCATCGCGAGGGACGCCCAGTATAGAAAAGGTGTCAAGATGTGTAGATTTATTCACGGCTAACTGCTGCTGCCACAAAGAAGCGCTTCAAGCCTGCGCTGATTTTGGATCGTCCCAGTGGCTCGGCGAGCGAGAGTATTTAGCTCAAATCTGCCCGTGTTTGTGTAGTTATGTGTCTGTGCTACGTTCTGACCGGCGAAGCACAAATTCCTGTGAAACACAATTTAACAAAATAACATTCTGACACCATCTGTCGTCTCCTACTCACTTTATCTCGGAGCTAAAAGGTAGACGTTATTTTGAACTGAATACCGAATTTGTGCGTCTGGCAAGTTCCATAACTATCACACTACGAGAACTTAAGCCTCTCGTCCTGCTGTTGGACTGCCGTCTACATTTGCATGCTGATGAGGACTGGGAGTGACAGAGATTGAGAGTGGTGCACAAATGTGTGTGTGTGTGTGTGTGTGTGTGTGTGTGTGTGTGTGTGTCAGTGTGCGTCAGGGGATTGCAATTGGGTGAGCGTGCTGACCAGATTGAAAGCCCCACTGAACAATTAGTTCATCTCCGAGCGGAACTGTTGGACAATCTTCATTAGCTGTCGAGGAATTCAGCCAATGAATGCGATCAAAAAGGTCGTTTTTATTTAAAGCGACAGCCGATCACGGATCAAAGCATCCGCCGTCCGGCTGGAAACACCGGCGTCGTCGACGGCAGTTTGCGAAGCCGGAAACGTCAGGGTGGGTTGTGTTGATCCGGTGCAGTCGACACGTCGGTGGCGCTGTCAAGAACGTGAAACGAGAGGTCCCGCAGCCAGCGAACGCAGTTGCGGTGCGCGTCTGTTTGAACATCTCAGTCAAAACAACGATTTCTCCAAACGTCTCCGCCCGCCGGGAGTGTGTCGGTGCCTTGGTTTGAAAGTTATTGTGTCCTAGTTTGAAGTGCATTCCATTTGAGCCACTTTGGTCAGAGGAGGCTGTTATTACTGTGATGTGGTCAACCCTAGGAAAATGTTCCACAATTACCCGTGGGTGCCTGGCTTCCCAAGCGCCCACCAAATCTGCATCCATCACAGGCTGGCGTACACACACAAAGGGAACTACAGCAGTGAAGCTGGACTCTCTCTACTCTCTGCTACAGGGGTCTTCAACGTTCTTTCAGGCCAAAGACCCCAAACTGATGGAGAGATTAAGTAGGGACCCCCTACCTACTATATCTGTTCTATATTAAACTCGACCTAGTGCTATTTATAAATAAACATTATTATTATCATTTTGCATTCAGTATTAAGCTATTCAAATATTCATTTTTTTTTAATTTTTTATTTCAAACATGTGCTACAGGGTCCATGCAACCTATGTTTATCCCGTCACTAAAACCCCTAGGGGGTTGAAGACCTGCGCTCTACTAGGTTTTGAGTCATCCTACGTCACAAATAAAAGCCAAGTGGACGGAATTTAGTGCCTGCATGTATCGGTTAAGATTTCAACAGAAAAGCAAATGAATATTTCCCAGGTTTGTAAAACAAAAAATATTCAAATGTATCAAATGTTTTTACAGAACAGAGCAAAGCGGTGATGAGTGACATGAGAAGAGTCTTTTTAATGAGTCTTATTAAGTCAGACCTCTGGAATGCCTTTTACTCTTTAGCCTAGAGACTAGTCACATCTTGTAACGTGCCAAACCAACCTGGGTGCCACTGACGGGACACGTCTCCAGATGCTGACGCCGACTAAAAAGCCTCCTCGCAGGCTGCTCGTCTAGTCGAGTCTCCTCGGCTACTCCACAGATTTCCCTGCATGTTCTACAACCCTATATGTACGCGCGCGCTTTCAGATGGCGCTGTCAAACCCCGGCGACGCCGCAGCCTGAAAGCCTGAGTTTGTTGAATGTGCTTCTTGTCATTTCGCAGTCTTTCATCTCTGCGTGTTGAGAAAGAGGTGCTTTGCAAGGGAAATGGGGTTTTTGGCAGACAGATCTGTAAAGTATAATCAGAGACAACGTGGTTGGAACTAGTTTGCTTGCCTACAGTCTGCCAGCCCACATTCTGTACGCTGTCACCGCCATAAATATTTTGTTCACCTCTCACAATATTGAAGAAGGCAATAGAAATACAGCAGCGGGGGCCGGTTGTCGTTTGTAGCGCTAAGTGCATTATTACAGTAGGGACAAATTACAGCACGTGTTTACATTTGTAGCATACTAAATAAGGAGAATGGACAGAGGTTCGCGTGAGGAACTGAATCGGTGTGAAGCAATGAACTGGGAACTGGATCCTCGAAGACTGAAAGATTCTGAGCTATTACATCTGTTAAAATCATTCCTGAAAGGATCTCAGATCTGGTTTCCTCAGTTCATCTTTAAACAATCTGCCTCAGAGAGCTAGGGTCATGATTTAGCCCGTGCTGCTGCTTCTGAGGAAGGCTAACCCAAGTTCATGCGGGTTAATGCCTTCATACCCCAAACCTCTCGAGACATCCATCCGTGTAATGATGTACCAGAGGAGTGTGGAGCCTGTGTATTAGATTAGCCTGATGGTCTCTCCAAAAGTGAAAATCCGACCATGTCTGCCTTTTATTAGTAAACCGTCTCGCGTAATTAGACGCGGGTTGAGGTTTGGTGTTATACATTTGCTGTAATCTCAGCCGGATTTAAACATAAGACTGCCAGGACAATGGCAGAAACTGAATAAATGACAAACACTAATGCCCTTGGGGACCTCGGGGACATGGCTGCCATGTGCAACAACTGGTGCACTGAAGACAATGGACTTTCACACCACGCTGGTGTTTGTGTGTCTGGCCGGATGGGAATAGTCATTTTGGCTCGGCTCAATGACAAATGATTGAGTGTTCCACATTTTCCCAGTCACAGTTGAGTGAATGTTATAGAATCAGTGCAATCTACGGTTTCTTACCATGGACACATAATGAAAGGCTGGTGCATTTTCTACAGTCCATGGCTTTAATAACCGTTTCCCCTTGAAATTGAATCATGGTTCTAAATGTTAACAAAAAGAACCCGAAAATATATGAAATTCTGGTTTTAATTCCTCTTGCTGCGACAGTATTTTGTCAAATTACTGTAACCCTGCACCGTGAAATGTGTTTTCACTTAAGTGGCATAACCTGGATGATTGTATTCACTTAGAATAATGTATATAAAATGCTGTAGTTTGATGTAGATAATTCAGAAACCTTTATTGAGGCTCCTTAGCACATTAAACACAGCCATGTGGAAGCTGTGGCCAGAGACATTATCTTTTCAAGCCTGGTGTGTCCGACTCAGAGATGATCACAAACTGATCACAATTTGGGTGTCAAAGGTCCAAGTGAGCTCATAAAAGAAAATGAAATGAAATAAAATGAAATTATAGTTTAAAAAAACTAAACCCTTTTTATTAACATCTTCACCACAAACACATATGATTTTGCTGCAACTTGAGGTGCTAACTCCAGCTGAACACTTGTGTTGAGAGGCTAATAGGATCATTTCAGCTGGTATTTGCACAGTTGAAACTATATTCCCAGTGTGTTAATTGCCACAATGTTGACAGTCGCTACATGCTAACGGTTATTTGGCTTGAATCTCACCCTTCCTCCTCGTCTCCCGGCAACACGGCCACGCAGTTCTGAAGATTACCAGATTACAAAGCCGCAACCTCATTTTGCCTCGTATGAAAACTAGCTTTGTGTTTTAGTTGGGGATGAAAGTATTTGCATTAGTGATCCCACAAAAATTTTCGGATTTTGAAGAGGATGTGATGTTTTTCAGGACTTAATCTGGAGTCACGCTTAGTAGCAGTTGAAAAGTGAAAATCTCTTTCTTTCAATATCCATTTTGGCTCGTGTCTATCCTTTGATCAGCGAGGCCGCTGGGCAGCATGTTGTTGCTTGTCTGGCTTCTCTTTTCTCACCGAAGGCACCCATTGAGGACTGTTAGTGTAATTAGATTGCTTAGACACTGAGGTTGTAAACTAAATGAATGCCTGGCAGATCTTTTCCTCCCTTTCCTAAATACATCTTTTAGCAACAGTAATTGATATTGATGCCTGCCGCAGGAAGTGCTGCTAAATCACAGCCAGACCTGGGGTATGGGTTTAGCGGTTCCAAAATAGTGTGAGTTATGTGTGAATAAGTGCCCGCCGTCTTTAATGATGTGTTGTTGCCGCGCGCTCCTGCTGGGGAGCTCTGACAGGCCTGATGGATGAAGTGGTCTCGATGTGCCCTCCTGCAATCACCTATGTGTGGTTTCAATCAATAGTCCATTAGAAATTCTGATCACCCCAGCAGTGGAGGAATTTTATTTTATTTGCCGGAGTTTGTCTTTTATGTGAATGCATTTTCGGTCGGCCACATGGACGCGTGTGTTTTATAGTTAATTGCGCCTTTTAAGTTGGCTCAAAGAGATTTATTTGGAGGACTGTCTTTTTCGGGGAGAAAAATAATCGTGTAATAAACCTCGCCGGTGTCGCAGCGTATGCTGCTTTCACTCCAAACTAGCTCATAAAGTTAATGGGTGCTTTATATTACTCACTGTGAGGCTCTTGTTGTTGAGCTGCTCCTCCACACTGTCTCCTGTAGCATGTCAGGTATGTGTTAATCAGTCCGCTCGGGGCCCGCCTCGAGCCGCACACCTCCCCCTGCCAGTCTGCCCTTCAAGTGAACGGACTGACAAATTTATGTGTGCACAAGGAATCGACTTGTTCGCTGTTTGCCTCCGTCATTAGCGGCTGCTAATTTGAGCGTCGGTTGATTGAGGAACCAGGGGTCGGGCTACTCCCACAGATCAACCTGCCAGTCAACCACTTTGGTATTGACTGAAATATGTCAAACTCTATTGGACGGACGTGGCATGCGTGTGAAGATGATGCCTTTGGTGGAACTGGGGAGATCCTCTTCTTATACAGCCCCACTATCAGGTGAAGAATTCAGTTTATCAAAGGCCTAGGTTGGATTAGCTTGAATTGGGAGGTCATGACAAATTACCTCCAAATCTAACCATTTCTGTAGTCAACAAAGGCTAGTTGGATTGCTAAGCTAACTGACTCCAGATCAACAAAATCATCTAAATTATGTTGCTCCAAAACCAGAAGTTTAAGCCAGTTAGTTTAAGATGTATCAAGCTTTATATTCAGGGCTTGACATTAACTGTTTTCCAAAGTTACTAGCCACTCAGCATTTTCACTAGCTGCAGTTGTATTTGAGAAACGATGTTCTCCACTGCAGCTCCTGCCTTTCTTCTGTTGTACCTATATGATACAGGTGCAAATGCCCCCCAAATACCTTGAAAAAATAATAATAAAAAAAAGATTTACAAACTTTTTAAATGTAAATGACCTTTGTACACACATCAACAAATGTTTAACTATGCAGGTCATTATCAAGTATTCAGCTCTATGATAAAAAGTGTGGTTTCTTGTCGCATATTAAAAGCCCGCTTAGAACACGACTCAACTAAATTATTCAATAATGTGACTCAAATTAATGATTCAAGGAGATTTCATTCATGTAAAAGTAGCTTCCTAGTTATTTTTGCCTCTCTTACCCGTCCTGCGTTCTTGTCATCTTCTTTTCTGGGGACATGTTCCTCTTCAGCCATGTACCCAGTGTTTTGTCCTCTCCAAATAAATTAAATTATTATATTCAGAAAATTCTTCCATTTTTCCTAGTTATTAAGTGAGCTAACATCGGGTGGTGTTGGTTGCCAGGGGTAACGTTGTCTGTCTTGTTGCCAGGTGCAGTGGAGGTCCGTCGAGAAATAATCACCGCGTGACGGCAAACACCGTGCACACGCAGTGCTCATGGGAACTGTAGTGTCGTGGTCTCACTTTGCATTACCTTTATTATTTCAGATGCCAGTTGAGAAAACTCCAATTAAAAAAATGTATACAAAGTTCAGCCCGCCAAAGTGGCTAGTGGGAGTGGCTGTGTTACCTGCCACTGCTGAAATTCACCTGCATTTGGCAGTTGGGAAGGTCTTAATGTCAAAATACTGCAGACTTTCAGTTTCTTGAAGAACTGACTGATTTGGGATTCCCAAACATTCATTGTTGGGACATATTTTATTATATATAACATTAACTTACATTAAGTACAATGGGAAAAATGTCATCACTTTATAGCCAGTTGCACAACAATGTCATTTATAGTTTTGTTCAATTTGATGAATTACATTAGGTCGGGATGATGGTGTTTTGCTCAGCCTTACTCACCTGTAAGTGCATCATCGGTCATGTGAGACACTACACGTATGTTTATTGTGTCTGGTTGAGTTACTGTGAAACAAAGCCAGTGTTTTCACACTAATGGGCTTAGGTTAATTAAATCACCTCTTTGTCAGCCCTCAGGTGCTAATCTGCTCTTAATTGAACGGATTGTGGTAAATCAGGGGAAACGTCCCCCTTGAGCTCCGCATTACACAATCCTCCCTAATTGTGACTTGGTTTCGGCGCAGTACTTTAACTCTCTGCTACTTGCCAGGCGCCAGCGAGTGGAGAGGGAACATCTAAGTAGGATGCGATATCCGCGGAAGCAGTGGTTTACCGTTCGCTTGTCGTCATACTTGTTTCAGTGCACTGTGGTTAAAGGAGTCTGTAGTGGTTTGTTTGACAGGATGCAGAGGGAAGGCAGGAGGTAGGCAGGAGGAGAAGGAGGAGAAGGAGGAAGGGGGGGTTGCTGTGGTATTTGCTTTGTAGAAGGAGGCTCCTGGGGACACTCAGAGAAAAGAAGAGGGAGAGACTGATGTTTGTTTTCCTAAGAGGCTCGGCACTGTGTGTGGCAGGGAAGGCCCAGCCGGCAGAGGGAAGCAGTCGGCGGCGTGGCACGCAGACAGACAGAGAGAGAGAGGTGAGCAGACAAGATAGGAAGGAAACGGAGGCAGACTGACAAGCATGCATTCAGAGAAACAAAGGCAGACAAACTAACCGACACTCCTGACAGCCAGCGGAGCCGCGCGCCCGTCTCAGCGTGCTCGGGCCCTGTTGGCGAAGACGGACAGCTCCTTCTCAGCGCTGTCCACACCGTGACAAAGCACATAAACAGCGGGGCAGAGGAGAAACACGGGCGGCTACTTCTTCATCTCATCTGTAGACAAATCAAACAAGAATTTCAGCTCAGAGTAAAATGGCAAATCAACAATATGCAGCCTGGCGCAGCAGCTACAAAAACAAAGGTCAGATGCTCTATACATCCAAGAACCAGGCTCGCTACGCTGCTCCGAGCCAGGCATGTTCCAGCTGAATGAGAAACAGCTGCTAACCACTTAAGGCTGTAGCTTTTTTTAAAAAGGGAACATTTTTGAGTTTGAGAGCACAGTCTCAGATCAAATTTAAATATCACAGATGTGAGACAAGAAGCAGCCACAGTGAGCTGTTAAATGAAGAGCTGCACACCTCTAATTTCTCAGCTAGGCATCTAATTCCCTTGTGTTTGCAGACTCACGCATGGTGTGCAACATTATATCAGACTGCTGCTTATTGCCTAAGTGCTCTTTGCCCTGCCAATCTGACAGGAAAAAAACACATTTATGCTTATATGAGTCTATTATTAAATTCATGCCCAACTAAAATAGAATATCCTTCCTCAGAATTTCACTAAACTTGATACTAATCAGAAAAAAAAATCATCTTTTCAACGTTTTAATGTGAAAACATCTCATGGTTGGAGATTGCATACTTCATAGCATACTTCTGCTAAAAAGAAAATAAAAAAAAAGTTATTGAATTAATTTCTATCTTAAGGGTGTATTGTTAATAAGAAAAAAGCAAACCTAATGTCACCTCAGCGAAGCACCAGTGTGGTTAGAGATTTGCCAGAAGGTTTTGTGTGGTCAGCAGCCATTTTTTGTATTTTTTATTTATTTTCTTCTCCTTTGCCTTTGAGCATCTGTACATGGGTTTTCTGTTTTCCACCTCCAGTGATTACATTTCTCTTCCCATTTTCATTTACCTTGTTATCAGTCTGTCATTTCGGTTTCCAATTTTCGTCTTTCAAAAACATTCAAACGGGGCCCAATTACCCCGCATGCTAAAATAAAGTAGGAGCTGATTGGGTATGATTAACTTTCGGTTTTAGCTTTTAAATTGAATTGTGGATACTCCTGGCTGAACTGTTAATTGTTAAAGCTATTACTTGCTGAAGTGCGCCGCATTGGTGTGCTCTAAATTATAAAGTGGCAGACCAGTCCGAGTCCCCAGCGAGGAGGCATGCCCGCATGATTGCACTCGCATTCACGTTACATTTGCTTTTCCAAAGACAGAGGCAGGCGCTCTGCGGTGGAGTCTTCCGTGTCATCCAAGTAATTGCGGTATTTGTTTCAGCCGAAAGGGTAGTGATTTCTGAGAGGCGCGCGTGCCCGTGTGTGCGCGTGCAGGTTGACGGCAACCCAAGCGGCGCGGCTCGCGTTACCGCCCCGGCCCCGCCGAGCGCTCTGATTAGAATTTCAGATGTGCGATTTGCCGCTTCCATCACCTGGTGTCCCAGCAGCCGTCGGAGCGAGGGCCGCTCCTCGCCCACCTCCGGCCCCCGCGACACAGCTTCTGTCATCGCGCTGAGAGGAGGAACGGAGTAAAAGGAATTGCCCTGCAAGTTGTTGGTGATAAACACTTATAATAAGCTGCACATTCTGTTGTGATTACTCAAGAATTAGTCCGCATATGGTTTTGCTGTAATGATGCCTCATAGAGTAACAGATGGTTTATAACATGCTTAATGCCAGCATATGTGTGTAGTCAGTCAGGGCCCTCCCATTTTCACTGGACAGCTTCTAGTTTTTTTTTTTTTTTTTCCCAGACCTCCACAGGGAATAAGGAAAGAATTAGCCACACATATTCCTCTGTGTAATTCTTTTTTTTTTTTTTTTTTGTATGAAAAATGGGTCAGAGAAGCTTTAGGGCCTGTTCAGACCCTGCATTAAGATCAGATCTGGGAAATCTAATCACAAGTGGCCTGTGTAAAAGCCAAGCTGTTGCACTGAGGTCGCATTTGAGAGATCCAATCTCTGACCACATTTGGAAGTGGTCTGGGTCACATGTGTCCACATTTGTCCCCTCTCGTTTCGTAGCATGTTCGTAGTGTTCATATTAAAGATAAGTCTGCACTCGACAAGGATGCTCCTGCATCAGCGGAGTTATGCCTCATTGGTAAAATATCATAGTATGTGTATTTGCATACAGACCGCAAAACTGAACTAGGATCTGGAAACACATTTAGAGTCCCATGTTTGTGCGAGGTCTGAACATGCGAACCTAAAGATGGTCTCTTGCGACCGGATTTCCTAGATGAGAAACAAGTGATCCATAGCAAGTACGTACCGGTATCTGCAGTGAGGGAGGGAGTCCTTTGAGGGAAAGATCTTAAGCTCATTCATATATGATCGCGAAGACAGTCCTTGCTTTTTTTGGCTCGTTTTACCCGTTCAGAATGATGAATCTCGCTCGACCTGCTAAAGCACTCGGCTGAGCCTTGGCAGCTAATGTCTTGCTTGAACATGCATCCATGATCTTATTTGCTTCCTCTGCTGATTCCACTAGATGGATATTTTCACTCATTTGCTAGATGATAAATGATGCCCTGACAAAACTAATAAGAGTCACCCACTTTAGATGGAGCTTTGGCAGCAGGGACTTTACTTGATTTACATAATCTGGGGTTTGGCTGGGAGAAAGCCACAGCACAGCTAACAAAACAGCACTGTCAGTCGAGCTCGAGCGCGAGTGGTTGGAAATAAGGCAGCCGAACTGTTTCGCTCTGGCATGTTTTACCTCTCATGAGTAATGGGATTAAATAGAAGAAAACCGTTTTGGGGAGATTTAGTATACAGCTGTGCTGGTCTTCTTTCTGTGAAGTGTTATTATTTCTGTGATAGTCAGCTTTTTACAGAAACTGTGTATGTTGAAAGATCAATAGAGATCTGTGTGTTCTTTTCTGCACTTGCTTTTTGGGCCTACCTTTTTTCCATGGAGCAATGGCTGAAGAAAGTGCAGAATAGCATTCCACTGTCTTATATCTTATGCTAAGGGCCATGATACGTCAATTGGATGGTGGGCCATTTGCCAGCTTCAGGCCGTTGGTGAGTGTTTGTGGCTGTCTCACATTTTTGGCAGCGAACTGATCCCCGTTGCCAGACGATTCAGCATGTTGAATCAGCGGCAGAACGAGTGGGAGAGAAGGATCTCTCTGATTGCCTGTTGACCTTAGTGAATGAGTGTACGGAAGTTACCAAACAGCAAAAAATACAACATTTTACAGCTTTTTCTAATCTGAATGCTTGGATGTTTTTACAACAACAGAGAATAAAGCGTAGACCAACAGATCATAACATGATGCTCTTCTAGCTTCCCAGCTAATAGTAGCTCTTCAGTCTTCTTCCATGCAGGTGCAGATGAATGGACTAGCTGTCCGTTGGTGCAAATGCAACTTTTGGGCCCAGACTTGTCTCCAAAGAGCATGGGGATATTTAATGCAACAAATTATCCTATGTTGCTTCCCTGTCCAGAGACTGCTTCCATTCCTCGACTTGGGTTATTTTCAGGGAAAGCTGTTGGTCAGCTGTCAAGCTGTCAGTATTATTGATAACTGACTGATTTATTGATTGAGTTTATTATTGTTTCATGGACAAATTGTGCCCCTGAACTAAACAAGACGCTTATTTTAAAAGAAGAAAGCAGTTACAGAGCAGCAAAATAGATTACAAATAAACCATCCAGGCAACAGTGATTAACATTTTTGCCAGGTCAAAAAGGCTGTTGATTCTTCAAAACCTGTTGGTTTGGCTGACAGTAATTCATTCTTATACAAGGAGTTTGATTGGCGCATTGATAACGACTGCATTTCAAGAGGAGAGGATATTGATCGACTGTCATCATTTAGTATAATACTGACTTATTTTTAGAGAGGCACCACTTGAGTCGGTGGGGAATAATCAAGTCTATTCTCTATCTGTTCTATTCTTTTGTTGTTTTGCCATACATCTCTGTACAGGCCAGTGTCAGTGTTTCTTTAAGCTTCAGAAAAAACGAATAACAAGAAAAATGTAATAAGTACATGAAAAATATACAGACAAAACTAATGTTCCTGCAGAACAGTCCATGAGGTCTTCATACTTAAGCTGTTGAGTTCAAGTTAAAGGTATAATTAATATAATTCAAATGTGGAAGTCATACTCTCATGGTCACTCAGACATTTGTACTGGAGAGTTTCTGCAAGCAGCTAGCTTTATATTCTGCAGCCATGCACAAAGTGTTGTACGTTGTGCCATAGATACAGACAGTGTAACTAGCACTGTGTTTGATTGTTGTGCTTGTAAGTCAGATAAATTAGTTTTGTCATTTAATTCAGACTGCAAAATTACCACACTCCCAGCTGGTTTAAAGCAGACACTCCCAGTCTGTAAGAGGAGCTAGTAGTAGCCCTGAGTTCATAAAGTTTATGGTGGGTGGGATGTCCCTTTTTATTCCTGATGACATTCAGTGGGATCACTGCTACCAAGGCCCTCCGCTATTTAATATAATATTCGAGCTGTTGTAGAAGTTGTCAGTAATTCACGCTGACTATTAACATGAAGTGTTTTATCCGTCAAGTGTTCTGAAGTTTCAGCTGCTTGTTTACATCTCTTGTCTGTCTAACTGGTGATAGAAATCAAGGCCTTCAGTTTGTTAATTACAGTGATTTGTCAAACCAGCTTGTAGTGCTGTAACTAGATGCTTTTTCTCTGTGATTTTATGTTGAATCTGCCGTGTAATGTTGAATATCAGGTCATATCTAAAGCCAATGGTTGTAATCAGACGTATTTAGCAACAATCAATAAGTTAAAGGTCCACTGAGTACTATTTAGTGCCACCTGGTGGTGAGACTCCAGATGACAACACTCCTTTTACAAGTGTTAAGGAGAACCAAGAAGGCTACTAAAATTCTAAAGTCCTCCCCTTTCAGCAATAGAAACTATTTATTCACTGTCCTCCATTAAATCCTCTGTAATCCTACGTGGTGGACCTTTAACGATTCTGTGCGTGGACTCTTACCCTGCACACGACATCTCACTTGGGTGTGAATTGCAGTCACACAGTTGGAGACACGCCGTCAATTAAACTGGATCGAGACGAGTGAATTTTGCAATGCCAGGTCTAATGTTATACTGTCTCTCAGCACTAATTACCGCTTGCTTCTCAAAGCTGCGGTCGCACCAGCAACAGTACACAGGTACTCAAGTCAGTGTTGCAGACATAAAACTGTCTTGTATAATCACGGCGACCTGGAGCGTTAGCACATCTGTAATTGCAGTGTGACTGTAAATGATTTTACGCCTGGATTAACAGGTCATTTCCTTTATTTTGACACCGATAATTACATACGATACGATTACACGGCTGTCAAGCAACGCGCGGGAATCTCGTCGCTCTGCAGACAAGAGCCTCCAATTGGATTATTTATGTCAGAATCAACAGTTTTTGTTTTAGCAGGATGAAGCGTATCTCTGTAGATGTAATTCGAACTGCCGCGCACATATGCTCCACAGTAATTTTGGAGAAACTTGGCCGTTACAAGCCCATTCGGATGGAAAAAAAAGGCTGACTTCTCCTCTGTTTTGGGCTGCTGTGCTCAGCCACAGGCGCACTTTTACTGCCAGCCAGCCAGCAGCTTACCATACTGCCCTTCCTCAGCAATCAGTTCACTTGCTCTCAAGGACACTGCTGCTGCCTTGCCACCAGTATTGAGCCGTCTTTCCCTTTTTCTACTTTTTCCCAATTTTTCTGCCTCTCGTCGTCTCCTTCTGTTTCTCTGCTTCCATCAGGTAATGCGGTTGCAGTGCAAACAACCCACTAAGATTATATTGCATTAACTGGCTGCGCTGTGATCATTAAGAGCTCATAATCCCTGAGTAACTGTTGCCTTTTATGACAAGCATTTGGTTTGCCTCATTACACCGCCTCTGTGTGTTCTCGGCATACTGCACGGATATGAAAGTGTGCGTAGTTGTCCAGTGGTGATTGTCAGTGGTTAATTAGTCCTGCAAGGAATGGATCACTCCATAGTGCCATTCTTAAAAGAGTTACTTGTACTGTTGCCCATTTTAATCTATCAAGATATATATATATATATCCACTGCTTCAGCTGTGCTATCATCTGTCTCCTTCACTAATGAAAAAATAATCAAGGGAATAAACGTGTGTAAATTGTTGTAGATAAAGAGAAATGTGAGATTTCTGAGGCTACAGACTTAAATTCATGTCAATAAACTGATCAGCAACAAAACCAAAACCACTGGCAGGAGAAGTATTCCTTTACTAAAATATGTTGGATTCGTTTTAATAAAAAATGTCTAATCAACCAAATATTTTGTGACCCCCTAGGGTGTCACGGACCCCCTGATG
This sequence comes from Mugil cephalus, assembly GCF_022458985.1. Lineage (NCBI taxonomy): Eukaryota > Metazoa > Chordata > Actinopteri > Mugiliformes > Mugilidae > Mugil > Mugil cephalus. The sequence continues at coordinate 7,404,546 of NC_061784.1, forward strand.
AAGACCTATGCTTTGTCGTTATATCATGAATAACTGGGTTGCCAGTGACAGCCAGGATGTGTTTGTCCTCGTCTATCTTTTAAAGTCAAATCCCTATTTTGATTACAGACCAGCAACACTCACCATCTCTTTTCCAAAAGTTTAGCCGGTTTCAGCTGAAGGTCCCAGGAGAGCAGTGAGAGTAACAGAGGGCGTTTTTGTGCTGAGTGCATTGAGTGTTGTCAGCGCTGACTTTAAAAGCCTTGGACAGAAAGTAGACGCTGCCAGCGCCGCGCACCGTCCCTCTAGCCACTGTTGCTACTCGGTTAATGTCAAGGTTTCACTGGGAAATCTGACCTTTCGTGAGGGTGACGCGGTATAGGTTTTGTAAGGGAAATGTTGCAAATCAAATCAAGGTTTTTCGCAGCTAATTCTAGTATAAATCCTTTTACACCACCCTGGAACTAGAAAACTGTTCGACTGGCAGTTGTATATTAGTGTTGCAGAGTTTTTTTTTCACGTAATGTGACAAAAACCCGTCTGTAGAGTTGCTCAATGTGCGCCTTGATATTTGCCCGTAACTCCTGAATGCTAATCAGCTGACGTGACCTTCCACCAGCAGCATCCTTAAAGCAGTGAGGTTTAATGCACCTACGGGCACTGTTTCTACACTTCCATCTGCATAGGAAGTCCTTGAACCTGTGCATTCTGTGATAAACGCTTGTGACTGTTTTTTAATAAAGCTGGCTTTAGTAGTTCACGGCAAACGTTGGAAAAACCTTGTTTCGTCCCCCCAGACCGAATCAGCCCGCGTTCTCTGTTTTTAATGACTGTTTTCGGATGGGGGCCTGCCAGCTGAAGTAGCCATCAAGCTCCCGTACCTTCCTCTTTCCTTCATGCGCCGAGTGTATTTCATACGGCAGCTGTGTTCCCTCTCAGCGGTGACAGAGGGTCATCCTGTTATGATGAAAACAGCTCAGCAGCATGACTCTCCTGTTTCTGCCTCACCCCGGGCTCTGTAACTCTTCTAAAGACACGAACAGCTCTTTTGCCTCATGGGGACATTTTAATGGCTGCAAACCACACATCCATCTCCTCCTACATGTCACCTTCAAATGGGCCAGGAGATGGCGAGGGATGGGGATGGAGGTGGGGGTGGTGGGGGTGCATGAAGTGGGGAGCTCGCTTGCTTTTTGTGCTCATGTGCGCGTGAGGGGAAAACGGGGGCAGGCTGGGTAGATTTTTCATTCCTGAGCCCTTCACCCCTGGCAGTCACAACAGAGCGTTTCATCTTCCCCTTCATTCATCTTGGATACACAGAGCCGTAAAGAGCAGGGAAGCATAAATAATGCACTTTATACCACTGGGTCCCTAGACAGTCTAACAATGCACACGGGCTATACAATTCATGCAGCTGATGATACATTGGTGCCGTTTACGGCTGACCAGTACACATACAGTAGCTGTATCATGAGGACACGAGATAAAGACCCACCGAGAGCAGTGATAACCGTGTTTTAGGAGTCCTGCTGTGTAAAAGCAGTAATGTAATGGTGCACTGCAGTGCTCTGTAAGCAAAGCAAAGGGCTATTATTTTAACGCCGGGCTTTACTGGCTGACCTGAGATCAGATTTCATCCCTTAGTATCTTTGAACGGTCTATACGCCGCGTTAACATCAAATAAAAACCCGTTTGAAATATGACATTTTTGAACGCAGCATAGCCGGAATGAATTCGACGGTGTAGGAGGAACCGCCAGATGACGACTTTTACAGAGCGTGAATCAATCAAGGTGCCAGCTGCTCAGCTGACGTCTTTATTGTGGGGAGAGAACGGCGCTTCAGATCTGCTCTGGCAGCAACGATGGAGGCGGACAGGAGCCCTTTGCCAACTCATTGTGTTTGCTTGTGGCTGCATTGTGCCTCCATGATGCAACGAGATGTTTTTTTTTTTTTTTTTTTTTTTTTTTTAATTAGCCCGCGTGTAGGCAATTGACATGAGCATGTGCACCATGTGATCACATCACGCTCTTGTTCACGTACATTCGGCAGCTTCGTCACACGGCACAGCTAATTGGTTTAATAAGAGAATTGAATATTAATCAGTGCCCTGCTAGCATCAGCTAGCTCCATTATTTAGATAACACATTTCTCACCAAGCTGTTGACGTGTTGACATTAGAAGTCACTTGATGTAGTGTGTCTGGCTTCACCGCTGCTGAATTGAGTTCCAAAGTGAAAGCTGCTGTGACATCTGTGCTCATCCATCACCGCAAACTTCATTATTTGGTCGAGCTGGGAAACATTTCTAGCTCTGATATTAGTTTCTAACAGTTTCTAAAGTGTGAAGGTTTCATGTTTTCACATAAACCTGATGGCAAATTCACATTGCAATCTGGTTATTATTATTATTATTGATAATAATTGGTCGTTCATTTCTTATGGCACTTTTCCAGGTTTCTCTTATGTCTTGTGATGCGTATTGATTAAGTTTTGTCAGTGTCTGTGTTTTAGTCAGTTCTGCTTATCGATCCAATTCCTTATTGACTTTCTCATCAATTCCTGATCAGTTTTCTGCGAGGGGTAAAAAAAAAAAAGTAGTCCTACACAGTTTTTAGCACCAAACCAGCTGTTCTATCATCTGTTGCATCTCCCACCACCTCCCTACCACATGACTTGTCCGTGCTGAACAGTAATTACTTACGCGAAACGCTGCACACTTGGAGTTTTCCACCAGGATGTGTGCAGACAGGTGTCTCGGCGTGTTGCGTGTATTGGCAGCCCTGCGGCGTGCCATGCTTGATGCGATGGAGACATACTGGATCTGGTAGCAGCGCTGGTGCCACACGCTCTCCCAGCCACGTCTAAGCCATTAGCTCACGCAAACACACGCCAGTGCCAGGCAGCGGGAGCAACTCAGGGCTCGGTGTCTTCCTCAAGGACACTTCTGCATGTCAGCACTTATCAGGGATCACAGCGCTAACCCTTTGGCTCGTGGACGACCCGCTCTACCTGCTGCTGAGACACAACTAATAAACCCCGGGAATAGTTTCACTTTCATTTTAACACTGCCACACTTATTATTTAGCATTTATAGGAATTGTAAACGTCAAAGGCACACAATGCATGTGCATCGTGGAACCGGTTCTAGATTGTAGACGCTGTCTTTAGGACCGAGAGCCCGAGGTGTTTAAATGTGAGAAGATGAGGTACAAATATAACATAGGAAGCCGAGGATTAACCCAACCCGCAGCATCTAAACGGGTTACATACAGTAAATCTACGTATTTGTGTGTTTTCTGTCTGATTGTGTGTTTTCCCAAATGCAGAGAGCGAGCACAGCCCCGCCGGCTGACACGCATTGTTCCGCGGTGGTGAGTGTTTGTGTTTACCCTGGCAGACAGCTCCATGCTGCAGGCTGACGGGACCTCACTGTCTGGATTTGCGTGGGGGGCTTCCATTTGTCTCCATCGGGGACTGAAGCCAGATAATGGGAAGGGATGCTGCAGCAGAAGTGATTAGTTGAATTGAAAGAGCAATGTTGCCTAATTGGAGAATTCACATCTGGTAATCTCGTGCCTCTGGATCGTCCAATATTTGTTTGTGAACGACGCGGCGAAACGTCCTCCGAGCTATTCAAAGCTGGGACGCGAGTGCTCTGAATATTTGGCGTGTTCTACTAATACGCTGCTTATGTTGTGGCAGAAGTTGTAGCACAAGTTTTAGCAAAAGTTCAGCAATAATTTTAACATACGTTAGACATTAAAATACAACTTCCTGGTTATCTAGAGCAGTGTGAGCGCCATCGTACTAACTGCTGCGTTTTCAGTGAGTTCACGTATCCCCACTCAGCCTTTTTGCTTTTTTAAAAAATTTAATTTAATTATTCATTCAGTCGACAAAATGATGGAACGAGAAACGCGCTGAACTCTCCCAGATCCCAGAGTGACGTCCTGAATTTTCGTTTTTACCAAACGGAAAAGTTGTGTTCTTACTAATGGATACAAAGCAGCAAATCCTCATATTTGAGCTTTAACTAACAAATGCACTCTAATTAAACAACCCATTATCAAATCTATGTCTTTTTTAAGTTGCTTGTTACTGCTTGTTTCAGCACTGTTGAAGTAAAAAATATTTAAGGAACAAAATTGACAAAGAGACGGAGGAGTCATCTCTGTGGTTTTAAAATGACCATTAACACACTTTAGATGCTTATGCGCTTCACAAACAACAACAACACTGTCAGAATCCAGGTGATTTCATCGTGGCAAGAGAAGTAAATAACACTAACCATTGTGTCCTGGCCTTCAAATTTACCAGGTCCCAAACAGATCAAGTGTCTGTGGAAAGGCCCATGTTCATACTCTGAGTGTTTTGAGGGCACAAGAGAAACCCACATAATAATGTTATGCCTGATCGGTATATAGCCAGGCTTCAGTTCGGCTGCTTGTGACTAAATCTCCTGGAAGAGTGCACACCTTCATAGGAATGCAGTTGTGTTTTCTTGAGAGCCCATCACCATAGCAGGTGTCATCATCCCTCCTCTCGGGGTCGCGGCCCCGTGTGCTGCGTGGAGCCGATAAAGAAACACCAGGCTTCCGAAAGCGGGTCCTGCTGGTCCTTCCCTCCGAGAGCCGTTCCTGCGCGAGCCGCTCCCGTTAAAATATCCTGTTTGTTTTTGGTCGGCTCTGGCGGCCGAACCCTACGCTGTTCAGATTCAAGTCATTTTACAGGCCTGGCTGGATGTAAATTGGACTCTGTCCCAAGACAAACACGGGTAATGAGCTAGATCCAACCGAAAGCAAAGACATGGTCTGTGTCACCGTTTCCACCCTCTCCCTTCGTGACTGCTCTCAGTGGCTGCCACGGTGTTCAGCTGATGGCGGGGGGAGAGTGGGGGGGGGGGGGGGGGTTCTTCCAGTTAATCCATCCTTAAGACATCGATCAGTCCATCGCAGTGAAGAGAGGGGATTCTAACAAATGGAAATGGCTTCTAGCTACACCTTTCTCTCTTTCCATTTCTTAGTAAAATCAGTGATGCATTGTTGAGCCTGCACATTCGCTGATTGATTTCTCCTCCCGCCTTCAATCTGTCTTTCAGCCAAGCTTAGCGTCGCTGCTCCCCGATCCATATACTTGCTAAATTCCCACCCTTCGCCAGCTTATAAGCCCATTTAGTGCCGATGCAGAACATACACTTTTGGCAGCGGGATATTATTTAAATGCACAGATGCTTAAGCTCTTCGGAAAGAACGGGAGCCTTTGTAAGAGTGAGCAGCGTTCACCTTCCAGGTTTCTTTTCTTTTCTCACCCTTTTCATGTAACAACTCAACATCAGTAATGCAGAAAAGGTTGAAAATCAAATGATGAAAGCCTGATTTGGACTGTAAACCCTTTTGCGGTTTCAGGTGGTTGTTTGTTTTGTACACCTCGAGGGCAGTTGTGATCCTGCAGAATAACCAGCAGCTCACAGAAGCATCTATTCTGAGCCGCCGCTTAGTTCTCACCACAAAAGGACGACCATGAACAACCTGTGTGGAGTTTACTTGTCATCGCTGCTCCCGCATTGTCTTCCTCCTGCACAGTGCGCGCAAAACCTCCTATGTATTACCCTCCATGTATTTGTGTCTAAACAATGAGCCTTGTTATCTCTCGGATGCTCATATCATCTCTGCTTTTTTTTTTTTTTTTTCCCTCCTTTACAGGAAGCCCTTTACTTCCATGAAATAAATATTGCCGTATTGAATTAAAATAACACTCGGCGCATTGTGCTTTCGTCTCCAGCTGAACTCTCGGGCTAATAGAGGAGTCTGGCTTTTGAACTGGAGCTGTTGAAATGGTAATGACCCTGCAGAGGGCTTGTCTTTGACCGGAGGGACCCTTCAGAGGAGCCAGGGAGAAAGTGAGCACCTGTACGTAAATGTAGTAACAAAGGCCTGGTAATTTGAGGCTCTATTCAGACCTAACCTCTTGGATTCTCATCCACCCACTAAAATAGCATATTTTTTGTCTTTTTTTCATAAGCGATTTGAGCACAGGGCACTGTTTAATACTTAATACTGCAGTACCTGTTAGACATTAACTTCACTGTGAGCAGTGAAGTAAAATAATTACAATAATAAATTTAGTGATTACAAATATATCGAATTATTATAGACATATTCCATGACATCAAACCTAATTTGCGATGCCATTCTGTAATAATCACTCTGTCACTATGCCTTGATGTTGTAGCCTTTTATAGGTGATTCATCACAGGACAGAGGGGAACTGCAGTTTAATTTCATTAATGTCGGCTCTGCTGTTAATTGTTTGCTCTCCTGCAGCCATGGCAGACCTGACTTAACTTACAACTCGTGAGAACTGAACATATTAACTGTAGCTGACTGAAAACGCGAGACGTGAAGATGTGACACAGCATCTTCCAGAGTCATGTCATTTGGCATGTGAAATGCGGGGCGCAAAACCTAAAGTTCTATAAACCTAGAAGAAGGTGATGTTTTTCCAGTTCCTGCTCAAAGTGAGATATTAATGCACCGGGATATGTAGCTGAATAGAGCAACTATTACTTTTCTCACACTCCGTCCAGCTACATGAATGTGAATATATCCATACCACAAGTTAGACGTTGAGTTTAGGTGTGTCTGCGCCATAGGCTCCACTGTTAGAGCTTTGAGGGCAACACTTGCAAGCGACCAACTTGACTTTTTGCCCCTTGAATTAATTCTCCAGTCCAACTAGAAATCCTGTCCTTTGTTATCTTTGCACTCTTTCCGGATCACTCTGAATTTATCATGAAGTGCGTTAACTGCATTAAGTGTTACACATGATGCAGTTTCCCATTTAAGAGCTTGCTTCGAATCGCTGCTTCATCACAGTAGATGTCCAGCAATTAGAGCACATTATGAGGCACTCAGTGAGTATGTCAAGTTGTGCACTGTTTGAATTCTCTGCTATGGGAATCCACAGAAAGTCAGGCGCTCGGCGTGTTCTGCACTCTGTGGGTCCAGTGATGTGTTGACATGTTGCTCCCCGTCTGTGGTAACACATGCATTGACTGAAAAATTGAGTATCCAGAATATTTAGCAGCCCATTCTTTACCCTGCGTCACTGTGCGGTGAACCGTCTGATAATAACTCTGGTCAAGCTGATGCCTAAAACTGCCGCAGCTATGAGGAGCAGCGATGCTGTAAAAAAAAAGAACACAACGATTTCCCAGCCTAGATCTTCATGAATCTGGGAGGTTTTGCACAACAGTTGCAATTTGATGTGTCCCCTGCAGCCTCCCACTACTAAGATGTACTGTCTTCATTAAAAAGTGAGGCTGATATTCCCTGAAACAGATGCGGCGGTTGCTGTTTTGTTGTATTTCTAGCAAAATCGCTGCTGACTGAGTGCTCCGGGACTGAAAAAGTACGAGTTCAAATAAAGCAAACTGTGATAAATAACAACCACCACCGGGCCTGTTCACTCCAAAACTCGAGATAAGAAGATGAAAACACGTAAGTAACCAGGTCATCCAGAGATAGCAGGTTTCTGCTCTGTGGTAGGACGGTTACAGTAAACACCCACACGCACCAATCAATGGCCTCGATGTTAATTTGAAAGAGTGAAGAAGTGATGTGAACCTGACAAATGACACAGTCAATGTCCAGTGGTAGAATCACACCTATTAAGGCTTCTGGAGGGAATGAATGGTGCAGTTTTTTACTTTCCAGTAACTGGACCAGTTACTGACCTCTATTGTTATGCACATGAAACCTGGTTACTGATGTACCGGGCAGGGAAAGTGCAGTTTTCCAGGAGAAGTGTACATGGGAGAATAACGTTTGCACGACGATGAGGAAATTGACTAACAAGCAAATTGTGGACTGTAATCTGGTTACTTACTAGCCTGGAATCCAGACCAGTGGAACTGAGCTGCTGGGCCAATCAGATTGTTTGGACGGGGTTCATGTGATGATGGACAGGAAAGTGACAGTGTCTGACATCATCTGAGCACCGAATATGAAGTGAGCTGTTTAGCGCCGTAAAAGATTCTGACAGTTTAACAGCGATTAAGACAGTTATGGGCAATGCAGCAATCTCTTCATGTCACTTTCTCCGTTGCTCTGATTGGTTTTATGATTGTCCAGTTGCACATAACACACTCAGGCTAGTTACTTACTGTAACTGTATGTGACACACATGCGTTGTTCGGGGCTCCCACCAGACCATGTGCAGCGCAGGAGAGACGGAATGGAAACTGGCTGCTAGGAGGGATTCATTTTTGAGGTTTCGACAAAAATGCATCAGCCTGCCGAGCCGCAGTTGGCTCAAGGACACGTTCGTGCCCGTCGTACTGTACGTTACACACCGGTCATGTGTCCTTGACCACCTGTGAGTGTGATTTGAGCAGTTGGACTGGACATTTTCTCTCTCTCTCTCTGTGTGTGTCTCCTCTGTAACTTTGGATCGCTCCCAGGCCTCCGTGGCGCTTTAGAGGAATTCACACGGCTCTGGTTTAGTGTTTGTGTGTGTGTGTGTGTGTGTGTGTGTGTGTGTGTGTGTGTGGGCGTGGGCATAGCAGACGCCTGTTTTTTGTCAGACCCATTGTTCCAGTCACCCTTGCAGCGCAGTACAGCTGCGTGCTCCCAAACATGCACAAGCGGATGGAGAACTCAATGTGGCAGGCACTGCAAAAATGCAGAGCTTTGCCTGGGACCGAGATGACAGGGTGTGTGTGTGTGTGTGTGTGTGTGCGTGTGTGTTTGTTTCCACCTACCAGCGTGCATCCTGTTATGTCTGACATACTGGGACAGTGTTTCATCTTTCTTTTTACTTTATGAAACACTTTGAGCGACTCGGCTTTCAAGTGTTTTGTGTTCCAAAAACCTCCTACAACACATTTGTCTCCTTTCCAGTGTTCTCTGCCTTCACAGCTCTTTCGCTTGCTTTGATCTTCACACGTCAGCATTATGCTGTGCTGTTTGTGCGCGCGCCGCCTGAAAGGCTCCATCATTCACTCGTCTATAGCGCGGCAGAGAATGCCTGGCTGTATGCATAGCAGTTATTGGATATTGGGCTCTCTCTCTCCGCGCTTTGTGACAAATGAGTTGTGTCATTTAAAAATTGTGTTGACAAATGCTCGCTGTCTCGTTTTCGGGTTTTCTTTCTCTCGAAAGCCCGCGCGGCTAATGGAAATGAAAATAGTTGGTCAATTAATCAGTTAGTTAATTAAGAGGAGAGAATTTATCTCGGAGGGCAATTCAACAATATCCGACGTTCACTGGCTTCACCCTCCTAATTGTGAGGATTTGCTCTTTGTCTACATGATAGTAAATCAATCAATTTTCCAATTTGGGACTGTTGAGTGGACACAACAGCCTATTTGAAGACTTCGAGTCATGTATGGTTGGGGAAATTGCTTTCACTGTTTTGACATTTTTAAGAAGCGGTTGACATAATGGGCAGTTGCAGCGTGTCGTCTCATTCAATTTACTTTCAATAATCGTGAAATACTTTTGTAATAGTTGTTATATATGTTTCTTAGTACACATTGAGGCCTTGTGAAAATTCTGGTAACTGTTGTATTGGCCGATTAAATTTTAACATTTTTCAATTGATAAATAATGTTCAGAATTCTTGTTTCAGAGACGTAACTTAAAGGGAGAACATTTTACTATTTTCAAATACTTTCATTATCAGAACTTGTGAAGAACAAGCAGCATGTGAACATTTCAAACACAAAATAAATCAAAAACATGATAAATGTTAACTCCGACCAGTGAAAAATAACACAGTCCATGCGCAGTGGAAAATAAATACAGCCCACAGCGGTTTGCACGTCGGCGGCACTTTATGCTAATTTGTTATGTATCTAGTCAGTTAGCATGAAGCTGCCTGAATGAGTGTAATATTACTTTGAAGTTACTGAGTCAGTAGCATCACACTGAACGTAACTGACTCGGTTAAAGTCTTTAGCTAGGTAATATTTAAGCTAGTTATCCTGGCGTTATCCTAACTTCTGCGATTACTGCCTCGGTTAAAGTGATTAGCTAAGTAATATTTAAGCTAGGTTACCCTAACTTTAGTTTGCTAACATATCAATCACGCATTACAGACACAAAGCATGTCATAGGAAATAGGAAACTTGTTGAGTTTAAATGGGCCGGGTGATTTGTAGGTCAGACCCGTTAGCCACACTCCACAGCAGAGACTGTCTACCAGTTACACTTTCAGATAAGGATGCCCTGAGCAAGTTATTTTTTTTTTCCCTAGGTCTTATCTTAATATTCAGTATTAGCCAGAATCGTGAACCGATCTTAAATAACCAGAAATGTCCTATGGAGATTCAAAAGGCTTTTTTTCATCCTACATGTATTCCATATATTCTATACAGCTCTGTCTAGTATAGCGCTGTCGTGCTGGTTCTCTAACATCGTAAACTCTGTAATATCTTCCACCTTGACGCTGTCTCTAGGAAACTTTTTTATTTATTTTTTTTTAACGTAGCATTCAGTGTTTGTTGATTGTTATTTTAACAATTTTGTCAAGCGATACAATAGCCTATTACTACCAGCACTCAGGTCATCTTCCACGTCTGTTGCAATAAGCATGAAAGATCACCGTGAAAGATGTTTCCAGGTTCAAAAAGCATATTTGGCAGACATTACCTTTGTCTCTGTGTTGCTTATTATCAAAATGTTCCCACACAGCTGAGGTCTTGGGCATGCGGTCGTCCTTTTAGCCACTAAGGTAAACTGATGCTGGTTGTGAGTGTGAGTGTGTGAGTGAATGTCCGAATTGCAAAACTGAAAAACAAAAACAAACAAACAGTTACAGTTAAGCTCTAAAGTAAATCATTCTTCTTAGCGGAGCCTGATTCACTTTCACTAACCAAAAATGAATAAAAAATGTTGCAGTTGAAGTAGGCCAGGCCACGTTAAGCCTCGTGTTAGAGGTTTAGCCGTAACTCAAATGGATCGGTTTCAGACGTATTTGCTGTTCCTCGCCAAGCACCGGGAAAGCGGCATATCAGCCGTATCTTGTTTTTATCTCCGCTTGTAAAGATGTCATTCACCGCGTGCTCGTTCCTCTCCCCCCGAGACCATAAGCTCGTCTCTGTCAGTGCTGCGAGCGAAGTGAGGGTTCATGTCATGCTTTCCTCCGCCATTTACTCACAAGAAAAACCTTTTCCCTCAACCTTCCCCGCTCCCCTGACCCGTTCTTTTGTTGGCGCTGACTGACTGACTGACTGACAGGAAAATATGCCACGGGAAAACTAAAAACACCAGTTTGGGTGGGAAGAAAACAGACGGGCCCGCTTGTCTGGCTGTCATGGTAACGGAGAGACGCCGTGCGCTTCCTCTGTTGCTGATCTCGTTAGTTCCTTTTGCGCAAAGAAATGTCAAGTGCCTGGATGCTGCTCAGACATATTGCCTGTCTATCTGTGGCCATTTTTGCTTCTGCCCCCTCCCCCCTCCCCGTCTACGTCCTCACTCGCCTGTTTCTTAGCATTTTCCTTCCTGCAAGGATCACTCATGCTTTGTGGAAGGACTCGAAGTGGAAAGTAACATCCGTGGTCTCCTGTGTTTCCCGCTAATGTCCTTCACTTGAGGATTTTCTCGCTCTTATCTATCCCTTTTAAAGGCCTGCTCGCCGAAACAAAAAGAGACTGCCCTTGCTTGGAACTAAGCCCTGGGTACCTTCTGTGTAATTGCGGCAGTGCAGCGATAATCACTTCCTTCTGCTTCTCGTCCTCTCCATCTTCCACTCACGCAACCTCCCAGACCTGTCTTTTAGTAATCATTATTCTCTCCTTCGTCTCGCCGCATCCTCTCCTCTCACTCGCTTCCAGGCTCATTCGGCGCGCAGTCTATCTGTGACTTCTTCTGCGTGCGATGACAGGTGACAGGTGGCACAGATTTCACCGAGACGGGGTGTCACCTGCTACGAAGCGCCGCCTCTCCCGCCCCGACGTGTCAGGGGAGCGAGCGGCCCCGGAAATCCGTTAGTTACGCTCGCGCAGGGCGCTGACATCACCGGCCGCACGCCGTTGTTTTGATAATTCGACGACCCCGGACTGTGGCGGAGGCGGGTTCATCGCCGCGTGACACATCGCAGATAGCTCTTCCAGAGGCTTCAGCCGGCGCTGAAAGCTGTCATCCGTGTTTAGCGGCAACCCGAGGGAAGCTTGACAGACAGGTGAAAGGTGGGGCAGGACGGACTGTCACCGAGGTCGCTGCCACATTTTGGTCGCGCGGGCCTTTCTTCCCGGGAGACCCCGCCAGCCACAAAGAGAGAGCGGCGCTGCGGGGCCAGCCGCCAGCGCGCGAGCGCAACAGAGTGACAGCTCCTTAAAGCGTCTCACGTTCCACTCTCCTGCAGGCGCAGAGGCATAACCCACAGGATATTGGTCGTAAAAAAGCGGCATAACCCATATTTCCTGCCAGTGTGCCGTGCGTCAGGGCTGTAGTGCATTTTTCCAGCGGTTCCTTACAAGCTGTAAAAGCTGTCATTTCCTTGGAGCCGCTCAGGCCGCTCTATCCTGCGAGCGCGCTCCCATGCACGTTAGCGTTTTGAGCTAAATCAGGCAGCCAGGCATGCATGGTAGAGCCAGGGGGAGGGTTATGGTGAGTGCATTGCAACACGAGTGTGTTTTTGGGTAGTGCCCCCAAGATAAAGAGCCGACCAATAAGAGACCGCTGGAGATAAGTGACTACACTGTGGTTTTAAAAATGTATTTGTGTTGTGTTGGATGCAGCCGTTCGGGAAGTGGATGTTTTTTTTTGTTTTTTTTTCCCCTCAGAAGCTGCTGACAGTTTGGGGCAGTTTACACACTAAGTATGATTTCCTCCACAGGATGAACTCATTGCCCTCCTGTAATGCTCTGATGGAGATGAAGTGGATTTTTTTTTGTTTAGCAGAAATATACAGAATCATTTGTTAAAATGTAGTGGAAACCTCTAGTTTTTTTTATACTGCTGATCTTATATGCCGTATAAAGCTTTACACTATATATAAATGATGACTTTCTTCTTGGATCTTTCTTCCCGGCAGGGTGCCTCTCTTTGTTCCTCTCTGTGTGTATTTCTGGATCTTCTCCCAGGCCGTGTTCACTCCGCGCAGATATAAATATATGAAACGCTCCTGACTCCGCAGAGCCTGTCAAAATAACTGATGTGGCTGATAAACGACAGTCACCGCGTAGCATCTGATAACGGACCAGGGGAGTGACGTGGAGCTATTTTCCTAATCTGCGATATTTTAGCAGCAGGCTTATTAAAAAAGAGTTCATACCTGTTGTGAATATTAATCCCCAGGCTTAAGAGCCATTCGTTTTGAACAGTTGCTCTGACTCCTGGGAGCACTGTTAGTTTAGGTTTTGTTTGAATAAATGCTGAACTGCTTGGATCAGTGGTTGAAGCAGCAATTGTTGCATATGTTGCTTGTCTCTTAAGAAAGACATGGGACGTGTCAATCTGTTCGTCAATATTCACTAGGCTCCATCTTATGTTATGATAATTGCATTCTGCTGGATTGTGATGATGAAGGGATGTGTTAAGGCTCAGCCTTAATGCAGCCCCAGAGGTCAGAAACACAATCGTTTATATGAGATAACATAATTATACAGGGTGTTAACTAATGTTCACATCTGCTGACCTTAGCAGTGCTGTTCTGATGTTCTTTTTTATTTTTATTTTTTCCTCTCACTGTCTCCTGTCAGAAGAGGTGGTCTGATAAGACATCATGATGTCGTTATGTGTGAATTTCAAAGGACTCAACGTGTGTGTTTTTTTTCTTTTAACGTTCTGAAAGGATAAAAGATTCAGTTCATCTTCTAAAGGGTCCTGTAATATTAAAGTTCAACGCATTCAGGATGTCTCGTTGCAGCAGTGTTACTGGCGGAGCTGCCATTTGAGTATGTGCTCTTTGTTTGGCCTCTAGCTGTTCGTAACAAAAGCCCCCACGGCCTGCATCATGCTCGTGTTATGTATCGTTTGTTGGGTAAGCTTCTTATCTTGCTTTTAGGCTCAGGTCGTCGTCACACGTATGCTTTCCCTAAATGAGCTGGAAAGAGGACGACCCGTCTAGTTCTGGAGCAGCACACTTAAAAGAACCTCATGTTCTGCTCCTTTTGCTCACGATGAGCTGAATTATGAAAAAAAAAAAGAGCATTTAAAATTCTCACTAATCTTTTAACTGAATCTTTTATCCACAGCGGATGTGGCCCCCGGGTCCATCTCCTGCAGAGAAAACAGAAAATGTAAATGTATTTTTTATATTGTTATTTTGGATTGATCTCGTGAACATTGGTAAATTGAGGCGTGCATATGTCAGCTTGAGTTTGGAACCTTTAAACGGCTTTTTGAGCAGTTAGGCAGTTCGTTTCGGGACAAGCTGCAGATTAAAGGATTTTGCACAGAAAGTCGTCTATGAATAAATATTTTTATCCTTCGTGGTTGTCCGTTAAAAGCCCTTTTGACCACCAACAGCCACTGAACATGCAAACATCATCATCCACGATGAGTTCAGATGAATCGTGTATCTCTGTCTCAGACGTGCAGCCAGGTGCCGTTTAGTCGGACTGTGAAAAATTTCCTGTCTGCTTTTTAATGTGTGGTTGCCAGCAGTGTATGAAACTGGACCACTGACATCCTGACAAAGGGCTGGAAACGATCCAGGGAATGAGGCAGCTCCTTTATCAGCAGGTACAACTCTCCCCGCTCTTCACGTCTATTCCTAGGATTTCGCTTTTTTATGCTTTCAAGAAATGAAGGAACCACAAAATCATCCTCACTGCCTGGTAACTCCATTGTGAACAGTGTGTCAGACTCGGTGTGAAGGTTTCTTTTGTGTGAGTTATTAACGGACTGGTCACTCTGAGCACATTAACGGCCTATAAAAGCTCAGTGTTTTGGTTTTACACAAATGTAACTAATGATGTATAACGTATGAGCCTTAGGGGTACTGGAAGATCCCAACACGGCCACAGGAGACATTAGATACTATCATCGCTTTACTGGACTGTATGTAAAATTAGTGTCAAACTAAAATAATAATTAAAAAAATAAATCAAAATGAGATAAATTAGATGAACTGTAGTATATAAGAACAGCCTGCTGCTAACAGGACAGAGTGAGTCATATGTTTCAGCAGTAATAGATGGAGGCACAGTCCCTCTGGATGCATCCTGAAGTGACTTTTATCATCATATACTGTACATGAGATTTCCACTTTCTCTTTGACGGACACTACTACAGAAAAACAATGAATCAGGGACTTAACAAACAAGAGGAAGCTATTAAGCTATTAAGTTATTAGTATTGAATGATAAAGGTTTTCACTGTAATTGTAAAGCGATGAAAAAAAAAAATCAGATTTGCATGAACAGCCTCCAATTGCCTGTAATTTCCTCTTTTTATTTTTTTACAGCACGTTTTTTGGAACTGATTTGAGGGGAGTGGGAGGAGGAGGGGAAATTGTAGGTGGTGCATCGTGAGAAGCTGGAGTGGATCAACAACAGTGTCGTTTGAGTCTCGTTCAACAAGCCGCTGAGAACAGGGGAAATTCTGTTGAACTACGACAATAAACTCGGATTAATTTAAAATTTGTGTGTAAGTGCTGAGGGCCAGGCCAGTGTTTGTAATGTTTTAAGAGGGCTGCAGTTGTGGTGACTGAGATATATCTTCTTTTCACTGTGGCATCTTTCTAGTAATGAAGAGTCGTTTCAGACCCTTTACAGAAATTTCTCCACAATGGTATTGCTTTATTATTATTATTTATCCCCTTCTTCTTCTTTTTCTAATGTGATTGAAAATTAGCCAAATGTAGTTTAATATAGCAATTAGGCCTGTCACCATAATCATTTAATCGTGCCGTAAATGGAAAGGAACTCGATAATTTTGCCGACCTCGATGTGTCGCCATGTGCATGTGTGTTTGTTGTCCTCGTTTCTCTCTACCAAAGAGGCTGGATGACAGGAGGGTTCACTTTCTGCATCGGTCTCAAGACCTGAGTGCATTGCTTCCATAGGAATGAATAGAGTGAACCCTCCTGTCGGTCATCACTCTCTTTGACTCAGTGGGGTGGGGGCGGGGCCTCTAACAGCAGGTGATCCTCGTGAGGAGTCGAGAGCAAGGTAACACTAGTAGAAATGTGTAGGAATAAAAGGGATGTTTTAAAAGCCGAATGCCACGGCCCCAGTGTGAGAACATTTCAGATTTAAACCGAATGAGCAGGTGAGCTCATTAACACAGATGAGCCAGTATGTCGTACTGGTTTGAAAGTAGAGCCAATTCAACCAACTTGCACACGAACCTGAAACACAACCACCAGATGCAGAGGAGCCTTCCTCCTAACAGTCCACAGTCACTGAGACGTTTGGTCGACAAAGTAAATGTACAAAATGCAACGCTTTACTGACAGTCCACTATATTTTTATTAGTTTTTTGGTTTGTTTGTTTTATTTAGGATATTTAAAAGTTCTTGACATTCCAATTACAACGTCATATACTGTTGAGAAAAACATTTATTTTTATCAGTTTATTGCTTTTGAAAAGGTGTACTTAGATTATTATACCATATTATCATTACATTAGAGAAAAAAGGGGTCTCAAAATAATATTATCGTCGATAATTTCTGGGACAATATATCGTCCAGCAAAATTTCTTATTGTCACAGAACTAATAGTGATAATAGCTTTAGTACATCAGTGCTTATTTTTTTATTGAATAGTCATCTCACAACTGCTAGGGATACAGAATGTCTCGTCTACTGCTTTTTTCAAATACAGCTGAAATGCTTGGATATTTTAAGACGCCTTCTCTGTTGCACTCACAAAGGTATTCTCAGAAGTATTTAACTGAAGCAAAAGTGGGCACACCAGTGAGATAACTTGCACGTTGTCATGTTTGTCCTATTTGCTGTCACACCAAAGATACACGAAAAGCCCTGACACATACAAACCTGCTGAAACAGCCTTTGTCGTTTACTGTGATGAGTGACCTCAGCTGTTAAAATCTGTGAAATTAGAAGAGGAAAGGCCCAAGTACTTTCCTTAGTACTTAGTGCTTCACATGAACAATTCATTAACTGTTTTAAGTTTAAATTTCAGCCTAACATTAGAGGTCCGTGTATTTTTTGGTGTTTCGAAGTTGGTTTTAGAATAAATGAGATTTGGGGAGTTTATCTTGTGGTAGTTTTACACTTCATGACACAACGTATATCATCTGAATGTATTTCTGAATATGGGGAAGCACCAGGTTTTTCCACAAGAAACATCTGAGAATGATGTGCTAAACATGCCCCTGGCTGCTGTGATGATACGCGCCTGTGAGAGCAGCGTACGACGCACGTGTTGATTGATACAAATTCCAGATGTAGACTGCTTCTGGGTTCACTGAAGGAGAATATGGTTATTCTCTGTGTTTTTCACTTGTTTCACATGCTACTATTAGGAATTATAGGTGCAGAGCTTGTTTTTTTTTTGTTTTTTTCCTGAGCAGGATTTCAGCTTTAGGACTTTCCAGACTTAAACGAATCAAACAGACGAGCTTTCTCAACATAACAATAATAATACATTCCGTCTGGCCTTTCTGCTCTTCTGCTGTACCTGCTTTGGGAGTGGCTGATCAGCGGATAGCCTTCCTCGTCTTTCAGACGTCTCGGGCTGTGTGAAGAAGGTGTGAGAGCAGACAGATGGTCTGTGTGAGTGCTGTAAACTTCAGTCAGATCTATCATACGGAGAGGGAGACAGTCGAAGGTTGAAAGTGATGCTGTTAGCCCACAGAAGAGCCTCCCTCCATTTCCGTTCCTCTGCTGCTATCTAATTAGTTCTCAGTGGCCTGAAATGGATTTTCACGCTATTCACTTTGACTGGCACACACAGCCCTGCTGTTTATTTATTCCTCGCTGCCGCAGCTTGAAGACGCACTGGCAGAGAAGTCACAGTCCAGACCACTTCAGTGTGGCCTTCAGCTATCATTGAGAAGAATATCAGACGGCAGATGCAACCTCGGTCTGCAGAGGTGAGCGGCAGACATGCTGATGTCTCTTTGCGGTCCATGTTCGTGGCCTTGCAGTACTTTAAAACCAGATAGTTTTACTCTTTCCATTACTTCTGTACACACGTGTCTAGCAGTGCACCGATAAATAGAGGATTATTATATTTTGTCTTATCTTAAACATGGATGCACTCAATAGATGAAATGATGAGAAATCCATTCGGCCTGCACCATTCTCCACTTTACACCCCAGGCTTATTCAGAAACGGGCAGCCAGGTGAAGTTTAAGTGGAGCTATTCCCGATGATTCTAACAGCCAGCCGCATTAAACTGACACTGTTTGTACACAGGGAAACTTTCATCTGCCAAAAAGTGGCGGCACGATTTTTGATGTTGTTGTTGAGCATCTCACCGAAGGCACTTTGCTAATCTGCTGGTTTGCGGAGGAAAAATAAAATACCTGGCTCACGGGTAAGTCGGACAGTGTTGCTGTCATTGTGGAGCTTTGTCTTGAAACTTAGTCATAAGTTTAAGCAAAGAGCAAAAGTACAAGAGACAAACATCCACAGTCGATGTTAATGGATTTTACCTATTGGCTATTTATTGTCCGTTGACTGCCACGTGATCGCATGGAGAGCCGGACCGGTTGATATTTGAGATTAAGAAAAGTTGGCATTGTGTAACTAACCATTCTGTTAAAAGGAGACAAAACAGTGGGTTTACACCGGGCGCGTCCCTTCACCGTAGCTCTCAGCGTGGAGCGTTCAGGGGTGAGGCAGCAACAGCGGCTTACATACATTTTTTGCAGGCCGGGCTCCTCTTCACAGATGCCTGTGCTGCTCCCAGGAGTGGGATCTATTAGAACATACCGTCACTAGCCAATAAACCCAGCTTTTCCTGCGTTACTGTTGGACAAACACTCCGTTATGCGCTCATAAATTCAGGAGCTTGTCAGTTAAAGTAGGAAATGGAGGCACTTCAGCCCGGCTACAAACTGACTCATGCGCGCTCTTAATGACTTGGGAGCACCATCAACACAAAGGATGAAGCGTATTATTATCAGCCTTGGATCGGCAGATGCCGGCAATAAATGTTTTAATTGCCTGTTTGTATATCCCTCAGTAGCTTCACAGCTTCAGCTGCTCCTGCTACATCTGGCTCGCAGTCAGCCAGGTGCTAAAATAAACCATTACTTTCATTACACCTTTGGTGCAAAAAATATGTCAGTGTATTATATTTTCATAGTTGGTTTAATTGATTGGATCTGGATTTTAATTAGATTGCTGTTTCTTAACTGTGCATCGTTTACGCGGTCTCCAGTGGGGGATTTGTTTGTGATTTGTTGTGGTATATAGTTAATAGAGTTGATAAAGAAATCATGAGGCGTAATGAGGCGTAGCAGACTGGGAAAAAAAAAAAAAAAAAATCCCAAACACTTGAATGCAGCTACTTCAGAGTAGCATCTAATCAAAGCTAGTGTGTACGGTTAACTGAAGGAATCTGTTTGAAAGCCGCACTTCTCTCTGCATGTGTGTTTAAAGTGTAGCGGCTGATTGCTGGACACTTCGCACGTAGTGTTAACAAGTAAATGCTATGATCAATGTTTAATCTCACCGCCTGACGTTGGAGGACTGTCACACGTAATCAACGAAACGGTGCAACCGGGCAAACGTAAACTAATGAGAGGAGATGTGCAGGTTTTCACTCTGCCTCTAGGCAGCAAATCAGCGCGTTTATTTTACTGCTGGCATAAAAATTCTGTGCAATCAACTGACCTCCTGCTCACTGTGCGCTGCTTTCAAGCCAGCATCGTGCATCTTAACCGAATTCATCCGAGAAACTAGTTTTCTCATTACTAGGAACATTCTTGAACGCTTCATACTGGATTGTTAGTTATGTGCTTATGTTGTTTCTTTTATTATTTTTTTTGTCTATCTAATAGAAAAAATAATTAACAATTTCTGAATTTCCACATAGCCACAGATTACTAAAGGAATGGATCCATCTACGCTGCTTTTAAAAAACGCATCTTGTCTTAATTTGCATCGCGCCATCCACTGCAACCTCACAGCCTTAATTCTGCTCCGCTGTGAGCTGTGGAAAACGGTAGAGTTTATTATAAATGGCTCACATGTGGCTTACTGTAAGTGCAACAATGGGCCGCATTAGACAGTCGAATCGCTGCACAGAAACAGTAATCGTTACATGAGCTCGGCAGCGGCATGGCAACGGCTCTAAATCCAAAGAAAGTGCCTGGATTCCACTTCACTAATCCTGGTACGGCCGAGGGGGAAGATCTGCAGAGGGAAACTAGCTGAAGAGGTCTGGAAGTGCATCTGGGCTCATCCCCGCTCCGTGTTTCCTGGCGCTGCCCGGCTCTCCATTGTGGAGATGGTGAGCCTTTGCCGGGTTTCTAATTACCAGTGGAGGGCCAAGTGTGCAGTCTCTTGTTAGACTGTTAGCTTTAATGTCCGCGGGCTATAAATAGTGCAGGTGTCGGCTCTCTGGGTGAGCCGCAGCCTCTCCTCAGTCTTCTTAGAGGCAGGAAATGGAGCTGTGCATTCTCAGCCTCCGTGTGCCTCGTTGGTTTAGCTTAATCATAGCTGGGGTGAGGTGGGCTCTTTGTGCGGTGCCGTTTCTTTATAAAAAAAGAGCTAGACGGCACAGTGAAGAGAGAGTTTCTCCTGAAATTACCTCAAGACTGAGGTGTATAGTAGAGTGTATTTATTTTGTATCCTGACAGTCTGACAGCCTCATGTATCATTTGGGGATTATCAGGTTTATTGATTAATTGACTGAGTTGTCATACTTTCTTCCTGAGGTCTGAGTAGTATGAGAACAACAATGACTAGTCAAATAAACACATGAAAATGACTCTTTCTGGGCAAGAGTGGTCAGTCCATACCCACGCCCTCTCGTAGCGCCTCGTCTCCTCAGCCGGTCATTTACTCGCACGTGAAATAACCGCCTCATAACGCGCCTCGTTTCGAGGCGTCTCGGTTCATCCGAGGAGAGATTCCTGTTTCGCCGTGGGTTGGGGCAACAAGTTCTCTCCTCGGATACACACAACGGAGGACTGAGTGAGCATCAGTGCAATTTAATGATCTCCTTTCTGTGCCCAGTTGCTAAGCAACGTGCACCGTTCTGTCTGAAGCCACGGCGTCCCGAAAGGAACGTCGCGTCGTCGGTCTGGAGAGCTGAGGAATGATCGGGGTGTTATGTAGTTTGTCCGCGCGTCGACTCGAGGCGTCCAAAGGCCACGTCCTCGGTGCGCGTGAGCGGCTGGATGTAAGCAGAGGTGGAGGGAAGGAAGTGTGAAGAGGGTTAAGGGTGGCCTTAGCACGGAAACTGAACCTACTGCGTAATCCTGAGGGGCTAATCGCATATACAACCGGTGGCTGGAGAGTTTACGCGAGGGGTTTTCTTCAGTTGTGATGCCATTAACCGAACCTCGGCGTGGTTTCGGGATGAGAACCAATCAATCACCGTGAGCTCCTCTGTCTGAAATGTGCCGTTTTCGGCGGCTGGCAGCGGTCTTGGTTGGCAATGAGTAGGAGAGAAGCGCACTCAGGACAGGAAGGCTTCAACATCACCCACTATTGACTCCCTCCCCGAGTCAATTTTCTGCTGTGAATCACAGAGGTGGTGGGTGGGAGAGGTGGGGGGGAGAGAAACAGAAATTAGAGGGAGTGAGAGCTGTTGCCACAAAGACACAGCTTGAGTGAAATCAAGCATTTCTGTTTCCCTTCTCCCCAAATCCCGGGAGACGGCTGTTTCTCCTTCTGCGGTTGTTGTTCTGGCTCCAGCACGCACAAAAACACGATTTGAGACAACAATGCCCAGCAAATGGGCTTGGTAAACGTCTGAGAGGACACTAGTAAGAAGAGTGCTTTTTAGCCACTCCACAAGAGGAAGCTGATACTGTTTGTCAATGCGTGTTTGAGTATTAGATTATTTATTAAACCATTGTTAATGTGGTTCTGATTCTACATTCTGTCCCATTTTGTGTGACCCTACATTGACTCAGAACTCTGAATTTAACCTGACAATTAATTAAACCCCACACACGTCCTTACATCATGTCTCTACATGCTGCGATAAGCCCAACATGAACTCTGAGCATGTTCATCTCGCTGAATTTCTGAATTTCTCCTCGTCTGAAAACGAACGCTTAAGACAAGCGATCAGAAATGCTCTGTTAAACCGCGCAATTAATGCATTAACTCTCTCTCTCCCACATGTGCAAAATAATGGCGAGGTGCCTATTTCAGCAAGAGTGCATCCGCAACATCCGCGAACCTCCGGTGTGGATGAAGTGCAGGCAGTGTGTGGCTTGACAGGAAAAATCCAGACCAAAAAAAATAAATAAATAAATAAATAAATGTGTGTGAAGCACTTGTTTCCACCTCTAGATTGCTCCAAACTCAAAACAAAAATAGGATTTTGTAAAGTGAGGTTAACACTTCCTGTCTCTCATCCCACTGGTGATACAAACCTTTTTCCTTTTTTTTTTTTTTTAAACCAAACCATTAAATAAAGAAAACATGTCTTTCATTTAAAAATGTAGCTATTTAAAGCGTGCTGCAGTCCAGGTAATAATCCTCTCATCATGCCACGATACAGATGACATTATATTCTCCTATTGCTCAAGAATAACACCAGGGCTTGACATTAACACCTGCCAACCCGCCAAATGTGGGTGAATTTCAGCAGTGGCGGGTCCCACTAGCCACTTTGTCGGCCTGAATTTCACATACATTTTTTAATTGTAGTTTTCTCACACCGCATCTGAAATAATAAACAAAATGCAAAGTGAGACCACGACACTACCACTCCCACGAGCACTGTGTGCAGTGTTTGCTCATTGGTCCATTCGTGACCGACGTCACTGTACTAAGGCGTTCTCTTCACAACCGCGGCCAAGTGGTAACGCGGAGGCCATATTTATATTGATGGTGGGAGGGGACAAAGAAAAGAAAAGCTGAAGATGGAACGCAGGACGGGGAGACAAAGAAATAAAAAGCTGTTTGACGAAAATAAGAACACAGCTCTCTTGAACGCTCGATTCTGAGTGGCAAATCGCCATTATTCAACGTTGATAATTTCTCGATGGCGCAGCCGTTGCCCCCGGCAACCAACAACACCCAACTTTAACTCACTTAATAAATAGTATTTTCCGAATATAACATTTCATTTATTTGGAGAGGACAAAACACTGGATACGTGGCTGAAGAGGAACATGTCCCCGGAAAGAAAAGAAAAGAAAAGAAAAGAAAAAAAGAGCTCAGAACGGGTCACAGAGGCGAAAATTAAGTTCATTTTATACAAATAAAATCTCCTTGAATCATTAATTTAATTTGGGCTTTTAGTATGTGAAAATAAACCACACTTTTTATTACTATAGACTGCATATTTTCATATAAAAGGAGATGTAGGCCTACGCAGGACGTTATGGGAGCAGGATACTTGATAATGACCTGCAGTGTCAAGCATTTCTCCATATGTGTGTACAAACGTCATTTACATTTAAAAAGATTGTCATTTTTTCCGCACCTGTATTAGATAGGGACAACTGAAGAAAGACAGGAATCAAAGCCACGCTGCAATGAGGACTACAATTTCCCCACAAGTAGCTATTAACATGAGTGGCTAGTAACTTTGGAAAACAAGCAGCCACAGCGGCTCGTGAACAAAAAAAAGTTAATGTCAAGCCCTGAATACCACCCATTTCCTGCGAGCACCGCTCCATCATGTTCCTTCCAACACACTCAATCCCCCTGGCTTTCCTTTCAAAAGCTTCAACTGGAGTTTTCAAGCGCTTCCTCAGCCTCACTACTCCCAAGTTGTGTTTTTTTTGTTATTTTTCTTTTTTTTTGCGCAGATTCTCTGTCTCCATGGGGCAAGCTTGTCAGTTTATATTTATATAGGCACTGCCTGCGTCTTCTTCATGCGTGCGCCGATGCCAGTGCTCCTGACTGTGCGCTAAATCTGGTTGCAAACTTGGCACAGCACGCGTGTTTCTCGAACACGTTCGAGTGCAGTTGGAATTTTTTTTCCCGCGTTGGATTTATTACGCTCTTACGCACGCTTGTGTTTTGCGGAGACATTTGCTTTCATGCCGTTGCCAGCAGATCTACGTGTGTCTGAGTGAATTAGTGAAAGAGAAATCACTACAGGTGGCTGATGAAGCTTCCAAATCATTTGATGTTATTTCGGTTAAACTGATTCCTGTTCTGGTGGAACGACGCTAGCGGGTTGTCAGCTGTCGCCTCACGGACGAGAACGACGCTCGTTGAGTAGGTGATGAAATGTAACGCAGGTGACGTATGTTAGTGATCCAGACTAGTTTCCCCCTGTGATACGCAGCAGAGTTTTCGCACAGGTTCATTCAGGACTCGGTGTGTTTTCGAAGCCTAGTCCTCAAATAAAAAATGGCTTTTCAAGCATTCAAAGAGAGCTGTAGCTTTAGGCACATTTAGCAGTGCAGAGCTTTTTCCTGGTATCAAGATACTCCAGAGGTATCAATGGCTTCTCTTCCTGCCTTCAGCTTCAAGGCACAGTGACATGAACTCCACAGTCTTCACCGTGTAGCTTCATTTGATCAGTTTTTACTGAGATATTTTGAATATTTCATAATGGACTGAGAGCTAAATAAATTGAACCAAATCAAATTCATTTGATTCAATGTAGTGTCAATAACTATTGTAATTGCCAAGAACCAAGAGCTTTAAAACACCTTAAATGTGGCATAATAAGTACAAATGCTACCACACAGTAGGATGTGTTATAATCACAAACCGCCGTGTGATTATTGTAACATGATTATTACCCACTAAACGCCACAGCTGCCTTAAGAACTGTTCTTAAACATGTTTGATTTGCATCACCTCTTCAGAAATCTCGCCGCAGAGACCAGAGGCGCAAGAATCCAAAGCATGCTAGTGGCTCCAGCTCTGAGAACGCTGACCTGAAGGCTGATGTGTGACAGCCTTGTGGGTTCAAAAAATAAAAATACGATGAGGTGGAGAGATGTGAGAGCAGAGGTGTGGAAATACCACAGATCTCTGGAACCGACGAAAGTACTAGTTTTGTAAAAAGCAAAGTAAAGTAAAATAGTCTAGTTAGAGGATCGTCCTATTATTTATTTATTGTTTCTTTTGCGGATGATTGCAGATTCACAGATTGATTACACATACGTTTGTCTTGGCAGTTTTTCTTTTTCAGACACACCCGTCAATTCCGATGTCCCCTCAGCATTTGAGTTGATTAAATGCTCTTATGTTTATATAGATTGCACATAGTGTTTCATTACCTACTGGTGCTCACAGTCACAGCTACACATTTAGCCATTCATTCTAACGAGCTCAACACACTGGTGCCATGAACCAGGAGCAACTTGGGGTTCAGTGTCGTGCTGAAGAACACGATCTCCAACTTGATCTCCACCTCCTGATCTTCGAGGGTGTGTTCTTCTGTGATCTTTCCAAGTTCGGAATTGGCCTGAAAAGCTGAAGCAAAAGGAAATCTGACGTGTTATGTGTCATTATGCAAATTTGGACTCACATATTTGCTTTTGCTTTTTGTCCAATTGCTGCTCTCAGCTCAACTAAACCCGTAAACTAAAGTAAACCATCTGCAACCCCACACATATCGCCCCCTAGGTAGGAAGAGGAGGACGTGTTCCCGTCGGTTATTAGATTGTCTCCGTTGCCATGTAAACTGGGACAAGGGCCGCATTCAGAAAGTCGAATTTTGAACATAGCTCGATTAAGCTCTGCATGTAAATGCACTGAGTGAAGCAAAACTAGATGTTAAAAAATATGTAATTTCACCCACTATACTGTTAAAGAAAAATCTTACACAGCTTAGGAAGGTGGAAGTAGCATATGTGAGTTGTTGATGGGGGTGGCTGGGATACCAGGAGGACAGTGCTTTACAAAAAGCAAAAGAATAGGAATTAACTGATACATTCAGTACATTATCTATTAGCTTGAATCATTACCATGTCATTATATAGCTTACGTTTTAAATGTTCCTAACAATGAAGACGTTTCTTTTTACTTCAGGTTCCATTTCCCTGTGTGAGCGCTGTTTCTGTTTGAGATCGTGGCTGTTTCTCGGCATGCCCAGCCATGAGAGGATTTAATTTAACAATGAGTGACAGCGAAACCAACTGGCTCATTTTTTGGAAAACGTGAGTTTTAGTTCCTAATAGTGACTGGCAGAATTCAATAAAAGCTGTGACCCGGTGCCGTTGCTGCGAGCAGTCCCCGTGCCTGTTTAAGTGAATGCTTCATTTGCTTTTACATCTGTCAGCAATTAGGTGTAATTATTTAAGCCAACGAGGGCAGCTTCAAAGGGTGAAATCCATCCCACGGTGCCGCTCAGCCTGGGATTGTTTTCAGCACAACACTATTTTCTTCCTGGTTGTTTGTTCTCATTTGATCTCGTTTCACAGTGTGCTTTGCTTATTCAGGTTGTCAGTGCATGGCTCGCTTTTTTTTTTTTGTTCCCTTTACACTATAATCATTTTATTCACATTCATCTAAACACAATATAAGCCCCGTCAGCCAAAGTCAATGTCTGGAATATTCGTCTGTAGGATTTCACACAGACACACACACACACACACACACACACAAAAAAAACTCTGCAATGCAAACACTGTTGGTTTCCATCTTCCTGCAGCCATTAAAGGGCCACTCTGCCTGCTCTGCTTACTCAGTGATTAACATGAAAAAAGCTGGGCTGCCAGGCTGTATCTGCTCCTCATGTTTATTTAATCAGGGTAAATGTTGTGGGTTCTTATGGCTCGTACTGAATATGTTTGTTTTTCATTAAGTCCCGCGCTCTACTGGCGTCCCCGCAAAAGGCCTGTTAAAATTCATACTGGAAACACATGTATGCACACGAGTACGCCGACATATGCCGCGCCATAAACACACATGGATCCGTATCTGTTGACTTTGGTGCTTAGCGAGACCTCCTGTTGCCAATGCCGTCCAACCTCATCTCGATCGGGCCGCTGCTACGCTCACGTCTCGTTTTTGGGGCCTGATTATTAGCCCACGCCCGCGATCTCCTCTCGCCCTCGCGCCCTTAGAAAGAAAGGCGATCTGTATTTGTTCAACAGCCAGACACAACCGGGAAATCAGATCTCTGTTCTCAGTATATCTCCCTGTCTTTTTTTAATTTATTTATTTATTTTTCGCACACCCCTCTGACTCAAATGGAAATAAAACCTCTGCCGTGATGAGATTAGTGCCAGGAAATTGGCTAGGTGTCTTTGTGTGTATGTGGGAGATGAGTGCATTTTTTTTTGCCCTTTTTTCTTTTTTGTTAGAGTGCTATCAGGAGAAAGACAACAATATAGTCTTTTAGATGGTTATATCCGTCAGAGGAATCATTTACTGCTTACCTGAAGAGCTCTGCAATTCGCGATCCTCACTTTATTGTTTCCCAGAGACGGAGCAGTGGCCTAGTGAGAACTCTTTTCTATCTGTTATTATTATGGTATACGATAAATTAGTGGGTGTGGAGAGACGTGCGAGGTGCGTAAGGAATGCTGGAGTATGAAGTGGTCGGACATGGATGTTCTGTAAGTGTTTTTCTTCGTGTTTGTGCAGAACAGGTGAAGATGCTATTCTTTTGAGATTAATATGAATTACACCTAGTTTCAGTGACGCTTTGTGTTTGGAAAATTGTTCCAGCTAGCCCAGCCGAAGAATAAATACGACTAACCTGTCACACTCCAGAATTTCCATATTTACAATAGCATCAATCAAGCTGATTTCCATGCACAGATATTCTGCTTCAAGCTTTTTCCAAAGGACCACACACCCTTTTGTAACTAAATAATAAATAGCTATTGATTGTCCTCAGAGGATTTTAAAGTGTATATGGCTATATAAACCTATCTGTCTACCTAAATAACAAAATAAAGAAGCTTCTTTTTTTTTAATTTTTTTTCTGTATTCAGGCCAGCTTGCTAGATGGAGGACCTTGCTCCTTCACTGCAACTCTTGCCACTCTTTTCTCATTCTTGTAACAGTTCTGCTTGAACAGCTCAGAGTTTCTCAGCTTGCTCAACTGTTCAAGAAGCGAAAAGTTTGCTGTAGACATGTTTGGCAGTCTGTAGACGTCGCCCTGTGATCAGAATCTCCAGCTGCAGGTCCGTGGCTCTGAAGGCCATTGCTGCTTGGCCATCTCCAATTCAAAGAGACTTTTTTAGGTTATCCTTCCAGTTTGCCACAACAACTGACTTGGAGGTTTAAAGCACTGATCCACCTATAGACCCCTTCGCAGTTTGTAAATGGTGTGATGTTTTTTGAGGGCTGGAGGCAAAAGATCTTAAACACTAAAATTCAATGGATTATTTTGTCGAGAATGGACGAGGAAAACACATATTTTAGAGAATATACTAGTATGTTGACTGACTGAAGGGACTATATTCACCGACCCCTACACTCTCACTTATTGGATGGACAATTTGACCAAAAGAGAGGGCCTGTCTTTATCAAGTGAAGCCTTTCCCACAAAGACGATTACAAATAGTAAGTGGAACCACTGTTGAGGGTAACGTTGTAAATGAAATATCAGCTTGGACACCACTGAAACATACCATTAACATTGCTCAACACAATTGCGTAACCTAGCGATTAGCATTAGCATTAATGTGACAAGAATCCCCCTAATAATGATTAATGTAATATCAGTCACGATTTAGTCTAACCCATAATGTTAACTAATCTGAAACTGATGATGTGTTACATATTTATCTGACCTGATATGAGTGTGCTTCTTGTAAATAGTCTCACTCCAGTTCTATCTTTTAATCGCCAATGACAAACCAAAGTTAGTGTTTTTGATTTATTGGTTTTGGCTCCAAAAATACAGCAAGATGATGTTTTTCACGGTTGCCTCAAGCTTCCCTCTGTTTTGCCTCCAGCTAATGCCGGGACGTAACAGTGGCTCAGGCCATGAAGGGGTTTATTAAATCTATCTACCTAAATAACAAACCACCTTTGCAAATGATCATTAATTCTAAGTCCATTAACTCGCTGACTTAGTTACCTCTGAGTTAAGGTTTAGTCAGTGTCGACCTCATAGATCCATATGGCCTATGTCACAGTGGTTAGCTGGAGGCAAAAACCACAGAGGCTAGTCCTGAAAGGAAACTTTCTTACATACCTGCTGCCACTCAGAGTCAAAAAGACAGAAGAAACATCCCTAAACATGACAATAAATTAAGTATTATCTGAGATCTCCTAACACATCTGAGGCCAAATGTGCAGGTTGTTGCATAACTCCAGTCAGTCAAGTAGCCTTCGAATTTATATCGACTAAAGGAGTCGGACCAAGTAAGAAACCATAAATGTACTAAATTGTGTTGTGTCATAAGGGTTCATCCAGCTGTAAAAGTAGTTCATAAGCTGTGTGGCCACCCCTGCTGTGGAGAGTTGTGTTGGACTGGAGCCTGTCACAGCTGGCACTGAGCACGAAGCAGGGCACACCCAAGGTCATCAGTCTGTCACAGGGCACACACACACATTCACATTGGCCACTTATCCTCTAACACGCATGTCTTTGAACTTATGAGAGGAGGCAAGAGGACCTGGATTCAAACCCATGTAGGCACCGGGAGAGAACGCAAACTGGACACACAAAGGCCTTCAACAGAACACTACACCACCATGTTTCTGGGCTTACAACAAATAGGAAAAAAAAGGACCTGAATAAATTAGGCTATGGTTTCCTATCTCTGACCTCAGCTCTAACTTCACGTGTTTAATCTAAGAAAAAAAGAAAAAACAAAATAGTAGAGTCATCTGGCACATGAAGCTGATTTTTGAAACTGTATTTTTGTTGTTGTTGGTTTGTTCCATCATAACAAAAGAATTAGATTAACCAAGCCCCACTTTCCATTCGTTCCTGGCACATCACTGTGAGACTAACTTGTGCATAGTTAATTGGAGCCACAACCTCCACAAGGGAAAGAAAAAGCAATTAACAATGAAATATTGATTTTTGTTGCACAGCTCTAGTTAAACTTGTCCTCTCAGTGACATTTAGAGAAATGTTTCATTGTAAATTGCCTCACTGAACTAACAAACCTAACTGTATTTTTTTTTATTCCAAATGAGTGTATATTAAAAAAAGAGAGAGAAAAAAAGATGTTTTTCTTAGAACTTTCAACAGAAGTAGTACTACATATACAGGAGGGAGGACAAGGCACACAGGGTGAGGTGGATGTAAAGGGAATTCAAACCAGACAGCCTAAGGCCTCGACTCCACTTCCCTAATCGCTAGAGCCTCCCATTGTAATGTAAAATAATGTATCTGTGCTTCCGTATTTTCTGTGCGTCCTCATACGGCCTCTTCGATTAGAGGCTGGCTCATTTTTGCAGGCTTGCCGTCAGATGCTGAGCCTGTGATACTGTGTATCCTGCTCCTGGAGTTAGAACCATTAAATCACCAGTGAAGTAGTTCAGCTGCTCTAATCACACCTGTAATTGGTAACGTCACCGGAAACGGCAGCAGCGAATGATCCAGCAATTTGTTACACTCTGCACCTCTCGCTTAATGCTGTTTCACACCCACTTTAAATGTGATCAGGTCAAGGGCTCCCTAAAGATTGAGAGACAGTCCACTGCTCATCTTAACTAGGTAACTCAAGTTAATATGCACTGCCGTCCCAGACCACCCCACAAGGAGCGATTGTACTTATCAGTCTTTATTAGCATTCATTAGATCTCAATTATTGTTTACTTTGTTGCTGTGTGGAGATCAGGAAGTGTGTTTCTGCGTGTGTGTGTGTGTGTGCAGATGTGCTTGAATGCAGCACGATAACGGGAAGTCAGATTCATTAAGCCGCCTGTGTGTTTTTTTTTCTTCCTCTCTTACCATCTCTGTCTGTTCCCCGTCCTGCCCCGTCTCTCTTTTCCTGTGCGCTTGGAGCCCAGCTTTGGTAAACTAATTAAACCGTCTCCGTGAGACAGGTTGATCAGACACTTTGATCAAGCTCTCGCGGGCCGGTCGATTCGGTGGCTAAAGTGCTGACGGACGGACTGAGAGAGGCCAGAGAGGGTTTGTTTTGTTAAATTTACTGCAGTGAACGTTGCGTTCACAGTGAGGCCTCACGTAGATGGAGAGTAAAGAGTAAAATGAAACCCTTTCCATTGTGTAAAAAGGAGATAAATTAGTGAATGGGTCTTTTAATGACTTCTAACGTAGGATCAAATAGAACCAAGTGGCAAATGTGAAGTATATTGTATAGTGCAATGGACGCATGGTAATTATAGTAACAATTTACCTTCTGGAAGATAGCAGCTGTTTGAACAGCTTGATGAACACGGACGGCGTTTTAATTAATCTGTATGCAAGCGCTGGAGTGAAATCTTTGGATAAGGCAGAGACGTACCTTTACTGATTCTCATAGGGGGCATTTGAGTTGATGAGGCAGCAGCAGCAGCAGCAGCAGCACAGGGTAATAACATCAAGCAAGGATTCATGCGACAGTATCTGTTTAAGTTCCAGGCACACCGTGCCTTCGATTCATCATCTTTATACGCGGACTCATTTGCGTTTATTATTTCAAACCACATTTATCCTTGTGACAAGTGGAGCTTTCATTGTTTGATTTAATCACTCTAGGAAAGTGAAGCATACAGTTGTTATAAATTTATTCCAGACAAATCAGAGTGGATGCTCTGGAGGAGCCTCTTCATCGTCGCGCTGTATAAGATGAGACCCTGGAATATTCATGAGGAAGCTGCATGGAAGACGTTATATTTATCTAACGCAGGCAGCCTCTGATCTTACATTCTTTACGGCGTTGAGAGCAGTCAGCATATCTGATGACATATTAATGAGATGTCTAATGACATATAAATACGCGCTGCCTTGAATATTTAACGCCGACATGAAACATTTGACGACTCCCTTCATGTTTAACTATGCTGCAGCTCGATGTCAAACGTTTAACTACTATAAATGAAACGTCAGTGAACATGAGAAGAGATTTCAAGTCCTCACGCTGCACCTAGTGGTCTGTATCCTGACATCCAGACCAACATCCCGCTTACAAATCAGCGTAATTATGGCGGAAAGCTGGTCTGAAACAGATCTGAAGGCCCAATCAAAATCATCACACTAGTCTTCTGAGATAGTGGATTTAAGTAATGATGGAGAAATGGGTTGTTTGAAAGGATTTTTCCTCCCCCCTCTGTACCAGTTTCATCATGCCAAAGGTAGACTCGTATTCTGATATAAATTGAGTGTGGCTGCACCACTCTGACTGGACTGTACTTCTTAACCTCCTCTCACATCATGAATGCACAAAATCCTCCTCGGTGATCACAGAGAATCTTTCCTCAGCAGAGTTCCAACATGTGTTTATCTACTCTGTCTAAATATATAATATTAATAACACTTCTCTGGTGGAGTGCGTGAGATAAACTGTGCAGAGTTTCAAACAAACTCGAAAGTTAATTCAAACATAGGTCTGTAAACTGTCGCGAGGATACCTGCAGACGGGGATTGTGAAGAAATGCCACATTTTAATTACTTTGTACACTGATGGACAGTCGGGGTAATGGAAGCCGGTGCGGAGTGAGCCGCATTGAGAAATTACTTTCCCTTTCAGCGTCATCATAAGGCCGGGAAATAAGGAATTTGTCTCGCTATTGTTCGGCGAACAGACAAGACATATTGTGCGTGATTTAGTCCAGGCAATCAGTTAGTTTGGAAGCATGCAGAAGACTGGCACAATGGAAGCTCTCTCAGCCCCTTCGCAACTTTGTCACTTATTCTGCGCGCTGACAATGCTTGTCATGTTGCATTATTTGCCTCGGATGAGTGTGGGCGGAAAAGGCAAACGCGATTAGTTGATGCATGCGCTTGTTTCTCGGCGAGTGAATCGAGGCCTTTAGAAATGGTTTTGGTGACTCGGCGCCAGCAGCGGCACCCGTCAAACTCATCTTTCTGACAGCAGTGCGTATCTGTAACGCTGGTGTAAGTAATTCTCCACAGGCACGCTACGCCTGCTTCGAGGTGGTCCATCCATTGAGGAAGTGCAGCTGCTTTAGATGTGGTGGATTGCTTTTCTTCTCACGAGAGCTTCGCGGAGAATCTGCCTCCATGTCATTTCTCAGATGTAGTGTACAACAAGTCATTGTGGTTTCTGCGGCCGGCGGGATAAATCTTAGACTGACGCAGCCTTTTGGTTCAGCGTTGCGTCGTCCAGTTTTAGTCGAGAGATGTTTACGGACGGAGAGGTTTCTTGTGCTTCAAATAAAGCGAGTGGAGAGATGTGCATGTAAGCAATGCAATACGATATTTGGATTTGCAATGGATTGGATGTTTAATTGAGTTAAAGTGAAATGGAACTAGTCAAGTGAAGTGTCAAAATAACGTAGTTGAACTTTCATTTATGTGCGTGTGGTCCTGCAGGAGTAAACCAAATACATCTTTTGTTGTGATTAAGAACTGTTTACGTGGGTCGTGTTTCTTGACTTTTTCATGTCCTCATAAATCAGTGGCGTAAATACATTCCTGTTAATGTTGCCGAGGTCTGACGTGTCATTAGCACAGCTGTGGTAGCTTTGCGCTTCCCTACCGATGGTCCGCGAAGGGTCAGGACAGGTCACCCATCCAAATAACAGAGCCGATTCGTCCAGTAACTTTTGCGCCGGGCAGCTATGATGCATTACACAGCTCTGTACAGCAGGCGCGTGGTTGGATTGATCGGCCCTGTCAAACTGTATAACCGCATCTGTTTGGATGTACCCTGCTCTGTCTGAGCTGTAGCTTATTGTATCGGTCCGTTTGGACTGCAACTAAAGATATGGTTTTTATTTAACTTATACACGCACACACTGGTGTTATTTGGCCTCGGCCTGATGTAATTTTGGATATCAAGAAGTGGTCAAAGCAGCAGTAACAGGATGGAAAGCAAGCAAAAAAAAGAAGAAAATGAGCAGAAATGGATTTAGAAATAGATTTTTTGAGTGGAATTTTTTGAAGATTTTAAAATGACAGCTCTAATTCAGACAGATCCACATAGTAACATTTTTTTTTACTCAATTAAATTTTTGCGAATTTGAGCACATAATATGTATACTCATCTACAAAAGGCTGCTTACACCAATGTTAATGGCAATCAACATGGTTTATAGATCTTTATGTGCATCAATAACTTGTAACTTGCAAATGCACTGGAATGTGTCTTTGCAATATAAGCAATTAGCTTGTGTCTGCTGTATTTATTAAGTTCTCGGCTGAAACACAGATTAAGTCACTACTTAACCCTGAGGCAATGGCCACCATCCAACAATCAGACGACAAGATCACACGTCTGAATGCCTACGCTGCTGTCTCGTCGTTTTAAATCCTTTTGAGTTGCGCTGCTGGACGAGGC
Organism: Mugil cephalus; assembly: GCF_022458985.1. Taxonomy (NCBI): domain Eukaryota; kingdom Metazoa; phylum Chordata; class Actinopteri; order Mugiliformes; family Mugilidae; genus Mugil; species Mugil cephalus. The sequence continues at coordinate 7,438,928 of NC_061784.1, forward strand.
GATTTCACCTTCACAAAGTGCGCAGGGCACCATTTCATTAGGTCTCTGTGTTGAGAATTTCCGCACATTCGATGATCAGGTATTGGCTTTTGGGGAGAAAGTCTCATTTTCAGCATGCCTGGCAGCAGAAGCCGCTGTTATTGGGGATGATTGTAAAAAGCGCAACTGGCGCGTTTAGCGGTCGACCTAATGGATCTCATGGTCGTGATCTGCAGACACAACACAGGGAGCAACAGGAATAAATCAAATCCATATTGGATACAGTAGAACATAAAATACATGCACACATTTTCCAACAATATTCATTTTGAGAATCACAGTTACTTTGCCTTAGTGTCTTAATATTTGATATATCTGATCACTTTTGGTGTTTTAGAGCTCTATCTTACATCTGACAACACACAGTGCGAGGGCGATGGGGCATTAGCTCCTAAGGTATTTCATGTCAAAGTGCTGACAGAGAATTCGAGCTGATGGCAGCTGCACAGCTACAGTTAAAAGATCCCTGAAGTCATTACAGTCCATCCTGTAAGGACCATACATATTATACACCACATTTCATTATAGGCTTTTTAAAAAGTGCTGAGATTTCGCTCTAAGGTGAAAAGTCTTTTCACCAAAGCCATTACAGTTCCTCCACTGGATGTCAGAATTGGAGAGTTTATGGCCATTGGATGAGTTCGGCTAAAACAAGAATCATACATCAGTGCTTAACCCACATCACCAAGCTGGAGCGTCGCCTGTTTGAGTCCCGCTGACATGTCTTTCTTCATTATACCTGTTGGCTTTCATGGTCAGAGGGAGGGAGAATGAATGACATTTTATTCTGCTGTTCTTTGTGGAAGAAAATATTGTGATACTGCACTATATCTGAAGCTTTTCTGCACAGTCTCCCTTCAATGGAGGGACAATCTCTGCCACCACTTACTGTAGAGTGGAGATTTACTATCTGTCAAAATGTTATTTTACGAGTGGGTTTTCCTTCAAGCTCTCAAGTGTGCTAATGAGCGGCTTTTTTCTGCGGCGTCAAAGTCTAACGAAAGATTGATTTGACCGCTGATGGGCCGTATGATTGCCGAGTCGTACGGCCGACGCGAAACACGCGAGAGGGCGAAATGCTCGAATCGGTCCTAATGTCGGCTTCCGCTTGTGCTGTTTTCTCTGCAGAAGAACATGACGCTGAAGCCTCAGGAAAGCAGAGACAACCAGGCGGGGCCCCTGTACAAGAAGAAGCCCACCAGAGTCCCCAACGGCCTGAGCCTGGAGCCCTGCAGGAACAGTTACCACCACCACCAGCCGTCGGACCAGGAGAACAACCCCCGCCTGGCGCACGCGCACGGCAAGAAGAAGAAGAAGCACCCGAACAAGAGGCACGCCACGGTGAGTTGGAGCTGCTTTCTTTACTCTGGCACAGCATCGGGACTGTGATCGCGGCACATGTGGAATAAATCGTTTCGAGCTGTGATGGACGGCTCTATGACATCCTGTCATAACAGAGTAGTCGGGTAGATGTTATACCTCGTCCCAGAAGTGCGGTTTGAGTTTGGTTACCACTTACTTTCCCATGATGCTGAAATAACTTATTTGAAAAAGAGACTTCAGGTATTTTTATGCTAATGCTGGAAGCTGTCAAATCTATAGTCAGGGCGAATATGTAGTTTAAGTCAAGCCTCAGCAGGAGGGTTTGTTCAGTTGATTGTTTAGTCGACAGGCTCTGGATGTGAGATGGCAGGATTTGTTTTGTCATAAAATCGCAGTTCCTACTTTTTTTGTTGAATTTGCACGCTGGTATTGAAGGTTTTTCGTTTGCCTTATGATGTTTTTGTCAAAGATAGTTCAGAGCCTGGCTTAGACTCTGTTTAATAGTGAGTTAATACTGTGCTGAAGCTATAGTTGGTCTGTTTTTACACAGCATCGATCAACTGGATTTAAAAAATGTCTGGATCATTTTTTTTTTTTTTAACTCCCTGCGTCCTGTCATTAGAAATCTCACTGCAGACTCCTGGTTTTGCATGGTTAATCCTATGAGACGTACAAGGAATTTACACCACAATGCGATTGATGTCCCAACCGTGACTGAAACCCAGAGTCTGAGAGCAGTGTCACATGTGAAAGCTGATTGGAATTAGCGCGACCACAGACAAGAGCTGAAAGCAAAGCCATGTGCAAGACGTGTCAACAATACCTTTGTGAAAACCTCTTTCATAACTACGCACAACTGATTTGTAACTGAAATGCAGTTGAATTGGTGCTGAACGTCCGTAAAGAGGACACAGACTTGCTTAGAGCTTTTCCAGCCGTCAGAAGAGAAGAGTGACGTTGCTGCGATCTCCCAGCGCAGGTGCGAGTGATCATGTCACTGGTGTTGACAGCTGTGGTTTAGTATCAGCTGCTGCGCGCGCTGTCGGCATTTGAAAGTGAGTCAGAGAAACGACTCTGAGATATTCTCTCAAGGTCTGCTGCATAGTCACAGTCCTCGTAGATCACAAAGAGGCCAGTGTAAAAATCAAAGAGACCATCGTCTCAGTTTGTGTTTTGTCATTCAAGTATGTGACTGCGCAAGAAACGCTCGGTGGTGCATTCTTTTAATGTGCTGCCTGAATGGATGAAGTCAAAGCAGTCTGCTGGCGTGAGCGTACATCAGCGCGCGTCTCAGCGTAGCTCTGGGTGCAGCAAAGTTGACAAGGTCGCTAATGAATATTTATGGCCCGATGCGGTGGCGCTTCTCTGCCAGCGTCCTTTAGCGGCGCTACCTGCTGTTGCAAAGCGCCCGCTCGGTCGCAGCAGAGACTCGGAGGTCACGCTCTGCCGTTCCCGTGGATGAGGGTCAGATCGTCTTGAGCTGCTTATTCAAGGACGTGTTTGCGTGGGTCACTGCAAGACGAGCAGACCCACGGGACAACGGAGATGCTTAAAAAAAGATGCGTGGCTGACTGCGCGCTGGTGTTATGTTCCACGTGCGCTGGCGTTTCTCGTTTCACCTTTGACCCTACGGTCACAGATTTGTAGCTTGTGTTGGGTGCAGAAAGCGCCGTGATCAGACAACTTTGTTGTGGTCTGCTGCGAGAATTCATTTGCATGATTTCCGATGACCCAAATACCTGCTTGAGGATTCTGATTAGAATGTTTTTTTTTTTTTATTATTATTATTATTTTTAGATTTGTTCCCTTCAAGTTCCCATCTCTTCCGCCTCATGTCTCCTCTGTTTTTCTGTCTCTACCTGCCTGTCATCAAGCAGATGGGTCCTTCCATATGAGCTGGCTTCGGCTCAACGTTTCTCCCTGTTAAAGGAAGGTTTTTATTGCCGCTGCCTCTTTAGCGCTGAGCGTTTCGAGCTCCGAAAGGAATCCTGGGACAATTTGTATTGTTACTGGCTCCATGTAAATAAACTGAATTCAATTCAGTTCAAATTTTAGCAAACACTAAAACCACCTTCCAGCGGCCGGGGGATACATTATCCAGCGCTGTGTAAAAAGCAGACTTTTTGCGGTGAGGGGATTACGGTGACCGTGCGTCGTGCCGGCGAATGGACAGATGGTGCCGTTTCCAAGGTTATCTTCTACCGGAGTGACGGCTGCAGCGCAGAAGTGACCACATGGGCCCATGTCTGTGGGCCGTGGATAAACAAACCATTTACCTGAAACTTATTTCAATTGTGAGCTGGAGCACACGCGTGTTTCTGCTACACACAAACACACGGAAGCATTCACACTCACACAGGCCGGCCACGCGCAAATGCACCCACCGCTTTCTCACCCACACTTTCTCACCTCCCTCACCTGCTCAGCCCCATATGCGCTGACACACGAGCGAGCATTAACTCGGCATGTGTCACCGTAGCCCTCGACGCGCTCCCCAGGTGGTCCTGATCTCGATCGCAACAACACCGCCGGGTTAAATTCCCTTTAATCTTGATAAATACTTCAAAACACTTCATTAGTAATGTGTTCCAGGTGGTCTTGACAACGTACAGCTGAACAACGCGCTGTCAGACGGTTGTTTGACTGATGTATTTTTTTATTTTTTTTCCCGTCGTCGTCAAGATGCAGATGGGCCCATCAACCTTGATGCTCACCAACAAAGTAATCTGTCACACTTTATGACACACGCGTAATTGAAGGGAGCGTCGCCTGCGCCTCACACCACCCCCTTTTGTCCTCTCGACGAGACGAGCCGCAGACACAGATAGAGCCCAACTATTATCTTTCCCTTCGGCTCCGCTAGAAATAAATGTTAAGGCATTGTCCTCGCACAAGGTTACATTTGAAATGTCAGAGGTCCGCCTCAAGGTTTAATTCTCCATTTAGACATGCCGGAGTCTGGAGAGAGCGTGCCCATTTTCAGCGTTTTTTTTTTTTTTGTCAGCTCTGACTTTAAGCAGAGTAATGAAGGAGGAGAATATGAGAGAGACACGGAGTAAAGCGAGAGGTGCCTTCTCTCTCCCTCTCCCTCTCTCTCTCTCTCTTCCTTTTTGTTCTTTTTCCTGCCGAGTTCGCAGATCGCGGCAAATGTTTTCGATCCCTGGCTATGAGATAGTGTGCGCTCAAGGGGAGAAATAGAGAAATGTTTATAAGCGCCTCTGACATATCGCTTCCCGACAAGAAAAAAAAAAAAAAAAGAGAAAAAGAAAAAAAGAAAAGAGCCCAGATAGAGGAATTTTCAGTGGAGACAGATGAGAGTGCGGCGGCGAACCACAAATTACGCGGCTCTCAGAGTCTTCTGTTCTTTAAAATTTATTGGAGGGACCTCTGTTCCCACTGGAGTGTTTTTGTTTAATTGCCACTTGCACCATGTCGGTGACTCAGATCACGGCAGTAGGTCTGAGGTACATGTCCGAGTGGAGGCTGAGGCTGTTTACAAGCACACAAGCAAACATGAAAACAGGACTTTCTCATGGAAGCTGATGTTTGCCGTCGGTGATGTGGAGTAGGGGCTTTCCTGCACTGGTGTATGTATGTATGTATGAGTGGTGGTGGTGGTGATGGAGGTGTTTTCTCCCGATAAAGGCTCTGCTCTGCTTACTGATGTTGGACTGGTGGCCTGTGGCGCGTGCTGCTTTGTACAGTAGCTCTGCTGAACAGAGGGGCGTGCTGTGAGGCCCATCTGCTCCGTGGTGACGGGGGAGGGCGGGGACAAGGAGGGCTCAGGTTGGACTCTCCCCTCTGATCCCCACATCTCAGTCGAAACCACCTGCCCGTCTGTCTGCTGCTCCGTCCGTCTGTCCGTCTGTCTGTGTTTGTTTACAGTAGTTTCCGCTCCAAGGTCCGCACGCGTTTTATCTGATTATGTGGTTTTTTAAAGAAAGTTTAATCCATACACTGTCTTTTAGAGCAGAATTGTGAGTCACATTAAGATTCTAATCTCACTTTATGTCTTTCATCAATCTCATTGGCCGTGTTTGTTTTTACACAAAACCATGAAAGGTAAAGTGTGGTGAAAAATATGAAATGTCTGAACAATGAACTCCATACTGTGAGTAGGAACAGATAAATAATATCACATATGCAGAGCATACTCTCTTACCATAGGTACATGTGTAGCACATGATAGATCACAATTAATTGTTTCTCGTTCCTGCATGGCAACAGTAGCAGGGAGATCCGCTGCATTAAACCAAGCGCTCCTTTTTTTTTTTCGTTTGAGCCGTTTCCAGGCACAAAGAGACGGGAGAGATTTGGAAATAAATTGAACGTGGATGTGTCGCTCTAATACAAACAGCTAATTGAGTCCGACAGATACACTGTACGCAACTAATAAACACTTTGTCACTCATGCGTTTTTTTATTTTTTTGTTCATACGTCAGTGAGCGCCACGCTAAGTGTAGCCTGGGGATAGATAGATATCCCTTCATTCCTCAAAACGTCCGTGTGTTTGACAGCTAACTACTGAAGTTTCCTGAGCTGGAAAGGTTTTGCTCAACAGTCATGAGAGAATGGAAAGAAAAAGTCATGACATAATCGCGCAGCCCTAGTGACGTGTTGTGTTGCTAAAAATAAAAGTCATACGTGCAGTTGTACATGGGGTGTGTGGTCATTACACCTTCCCCTAATCAAAGGCGTCTCTCGCTGGCATCACTTAGCTGTGTTCTAATAACAGAAGTACATGGAACAAGGAGCAGATCGAGACGCGAAACTTATTCTATTTCTTTGTGTAATTTTAATTATTCACATTTTTAAAAAGGTCCACACAGCAATACAGCAATTAGAACTGTGTAATCTTAATATTGGTGTGTATATTCAATCAAATGTGTTCCACTATCAGTTGTTTGCTGTGTTATTCTGAGGCTCATAAGGACGTGAAGTGTAAATGACTGCGGACTCTTCCTGTCATTGGACGGCCCCAGTTTTCCCTAAAGTGGACAGTTTGTGTGATCCGTAGGACCTGACATGACAGTAGTTTTTTTACATTCGTTCATTCTATTAAAAAAGTGTAAGTCTGCCACCACACCACAGACGTCTGCAGTTGTCAGTAACACCTAAAATCTGTGGAGAAAGAATTCAGCTCTTCTCTTGTCTTAGTGCTTAGCAGTTGCAGCGGAGGTCGTAGACTGGTGTCCGGACGCTCTATCCAGGCCAACCGGGCAACCATGGAGCTCTGGTGTCTGGACTCATCTCTCTCTCTGTCTGGCTGCTCTGATGGAAAAGCCCTGCCTCAGGCCTGCCAGGGGCTGTGTTATCATTCAGCATCAACCTCTTACCTAGACTCAAGTCTTATTTCGACCTCCTGGTGGCTACTTGTAATGAGATCAAGCTAAAAGCATTAATGGCACATCTCCCAGACTGGTTGTATTAGTGTGTGCGTGCGTGTGTGTGTGTGCCTGTAAGTGTGTGTGTGTGTGTAAATATTTGGACTGAAGCCCTGATTGTGTCAAGAAGGGAGCAGGCTTGCATGCTTTCAATCTGCAGTGAAAATGTAATATAATGTTCAGCTCTTTCGGCTTTGCGGGTCACCCTTAATAAGCTTATCTGCTAAGCCAATAAGAGATTTGAAGGAAAGCAGTGTCCTGATTGTCAGATAAGATGCTACATCCATTCCAGCGGGGGCCTCTGTTGTAGGGATGATAATTGTCTCTGTCACTGTGGCGGTTCATAGCACCGGATCGAATCAAATCCAATCGCGACGACTCTCTTTGTGGTCTGTGCGACGCACGTAGCCAGTGCTAAACGCTTTGCGGTAACCGAGAGCTTGACAGCACGCCGTGTGATATTTTCACTTTAATTCTGCATCGCGAGGCGACATGCGTGTTGTGGTTTACCTGCAGGCCTCTTTGTGACTCTCATAACATGTATGTGTAATGGAAAGAGCTCCAGAAACCAAGTTCCCAGATGTTATCCCGAGACATATAACCCAGCCTGCATCTCCTACTGATAACTCGTGTACTGACCGTTGACCTCTCCTCCTCTACCCCATCTGCACCAAGGGTCCCTGATGCTTTAAAAACAGTTAAACATTTCTTCACCCTCTCCCTGCCTGCCCTGCGTTGAGAAACCTATTCTTCTGAAGTGTCTCTGAGCGATGAAAGGCAGCGGTAGGATGAGTGGGCTGACTAACCGCTTGTGTGATCGTTAAACTGCTTCATTTCATTGCACTCGTACAGTAAAAACCGCGTCTCTGCCGTCGAGAGACAGGTAACATCTGCTCTCGCTAGCCAACATCCAGCCCGACGCTGGATCTCGCTCTTGACAGCCCCTCACAATCAATTTGTGAAAAAATAAGTGGCTACGCTCCTAAGTGTGTGAAACTTAAAGCCCGGACCCGTCTGAGCTGTCAGTCAGCGCCGGGCTCTAGGTGTTTGAAGAAGCTTTTATCGTGGCTGTCCAGCCTCTGTCACAGGCTGACCGCTTCAGAGCCGCAGTCAGACTTACACCTAATCCAATCTGCCACTGTTTACAAACCAGGGACTCACAGATGAACGCCCCAGATACAGTTCAACTCCATGTGGATTTGAATTATTTCTCTCCTTCACGTCAGAAGTAGCACTGTATGAATGTGTGGTGCTCGTGAAGTGTTGTATCCCCTCCTTCTGCTCCCTCTCTCCTTTTTTTTTTTTTGTGAAAAGTGTGATATTCTCTGTCGACGGTGTGGAGGCCTGAGATCATCTGTGTATGTGTGCACACACTCAACACCTCTGTCAAACTGCTAGAGCTGTGTATTACTTGGCATGTTCCTGTCGTCTCGCACAGGCGAGTTCGTTAGACGAGCAGCAAGGCTCAGGAGATGACAGTGTTGGACGGGAAGAGATCACCGGCGGAAAGACATTGCTGATGCATCCCCCTGAATTCTGTGCAGACAGCTACGGTGTCTGGACACCGCTTACTTGCCGGCCATCATTTCCTGTTGTCCTAACACTTAGCTTGCTGTCATAGAACAGCACCATTATAAGTCATAGCAACATTTAAAAGGCATTTTCTGAATACAGTCAAAGATACTATAAGATACACTTTCCAGGTCAATCCTACATTAGTTGTGCAAATTTGATTGTGATACTGATTGTTTTTTTTTTTTTTACATTAGCATTGGCCGATAGCCGATGCGTGCTGTCCATTTTTCTTAGCCGATATTTGGAACTGATGCTGCTTTTTCTCCCCCAGTAAAACTGACACAACGATAACCAATGTTACAAGTCTCATTTTAACCAGAAACATAAACATTTATTGTGGTTGATTGACAGCCTGCACTATTAGTTTGCCCGAAGAGAGAAAAACGTCAGCTAGCAAACTCCTACTTAACAAGAGTAAAAGTTAGGACTGTTACTAATGACTGTTACGCGTTGGTGCTGAGTGATAAAGTAAATAGAGCATTTTACACTTTGCAGCTGCATGTACTCTGTTGGTGGGGGAGGGGCAATAGATGGGCTGCACGGTCTGCAGCGTCTCCAGCGGCGCCTGTCTGTAAATCTTTGCTGGGGGAAAAAAAAATATATGTATCGGCCGATACTTTCAGAATCTTCTCAGCAATATGCTGCGTTTGGCTTATCACCTACCAGCCTGATAAATGCTACAGATTACACACATTTCTGAACTCTGGTGTGTGTGGATAAGTGTGTGGATATTAGATGGTTTTACATCACACAGAACATTTGATTTGAAGTGTGGGGCTCTGTCTGTGCTGGACTATGGATTAACTGCACATTTTGTGGGTGAAATATGTTAAACCATATTGCAAAAAAAAAGTTTAATATCCACACGTTGTAGTTTGTGCAAGGAGGTTGTTGAAGGAGAATTGTTTACCATAGATGTTTTTGTACTGTGAAGTGCTGTGAAGCGCTTAAAATATTCTGGATCTGTCTTGTGTACTCGCTGCTCCAGTTTTCTGTTTAGTTATCATTATTGCAGACTGTTACCTTGTTATATTTCAGGACTCACTAGTTAATAAGTCCTAATGTGAGCACGTTACATGTACATGCGCAACATAATGAAGCCCATGAGATGCGTGCGCCCGCTGAATACACACATACCGAGCCCGTCGGTGCACTAATGTGCTTTAATAAGGTGTATAATTACCTGAAACCACTTCTCCCGCTGCTCTTTGATGCGGGCTGTGTACTGCGAGGACAGTCGCTCTGTAAATTTCAATTAGGCATTTCCTGGATTTCCGGCTGAGCGCGGAAACCTGCCCTGTACGTAGTTTATCATTCGCGTATCTGTGGGGATGGTGGGTGCCCGGGAGACATCCCGTGCTCCTCCCTCATGTCTCGACTTCTCTACTCTTTGTTGCCCCCTGTAAACGAGGAGGTCAGGGAGCAGGTGCTAGCTGGGAGAGTGGAGTATTTACGAAGCACCGCAAGCTAAGTGGAGAGAAATATTCCCATGTGCGGGTACTGTGAAAGTAGCTGTAGTTTGAGAAAAGGACGTGGTGGTGGATGGTATTTACCCAGCGTGTGCCCCACAAAGCCACTTTGTTCCAGTTCAGCTTCATCCACGACCCCCTGTCGACCTGTCTCAGAGGTACACACCTACTATTTTTCAACTTTTTCTTTTTCAAATGTGCTCTCAGGGGATTTTATCTTCTTGGGAGCAGCCTATTGCAGCCTCTCTATTCAGCTTCTGATTTCATCACGATGCTTCGCAGTTTTATTTAGTTGCGTTTGTTGATTGTAGACATGTAAAGATGCTCAGCCGTCGGAACAGTCGAAATGAAAGTAAACGTCGCACCAGAGCCTCGAACTCACTCAAATCCCTGTTTAATTTGTTACCAGCGTGTAAATCTTGGATAAATCTTTAAAACGCTGTGTTCAGTTCCGTTATTTTCCTTCCCTTTCCTGCAGCCTTATTGGAATTCAGCCCATCGCACCCTGTCCCAGTTTAGTTAACCACACCTAGCTAGTGCATTTAATGACTACCTTTAAGGACACAAATTTAGCTTTTGTCTTGTGTCCATAGCTCTGGTATATTTTTTGTCCCACTACCTGGATTAGGCATTAGACTGCATAGTATGAATTGATTTGTAGTAGCCGTGGGCCAGGAAGGAGAAAAAAAAAGAACGCGCGATAGCGAAGGTAGGACAGCATGATGGGTCGATATCAGATTTTAAGAGGTGTACGCTAGAGTTTCGGCAAACAGATCTCTCCTGTGCTAATCTCCAGACTATCGCTACATGCTTCCTGCAAGGCAAGGGAAAGAATGAGGTCAGGTGTTAGGCTGATAAGTGGGATGGCAGTGTTGATGACACAGCAGTGGTGCAAACATCCCTCAGCAGGAGGAAAAAAAAAAAAAACCCACAACCTCTCATTTAGACTTTTTTTTAGAGTCCATATGATGCACACGATGCCATATGGTGCAAATTACACTGAAAAGTAACCACAAGGCACTCTTTAGTGCTGGGGTTCATCTAAATTAGGATGATGTGTACTGAACATTTACTTAGTGCTAAAAATGCTATTTGACCTCCACATTGCTGAGGTGTAATATTAAAGGAAGAGGAAGCGTTGCAACTCTATGAGTAGCTGTAATTGAATGTACAGTAATTAAGTCATGAAAGTTATAGACTCTGCATAATGTTAACCTTTCCGTCCAGGAAAGCAGTAACTTTTTTATCCTTATTAGAATGATGATAGAAGCTGATGCGCGTTCTCGTCCTCGCTCTGCTGCAGCTCCACAAAGGATCACTTCAAAATACATTTTTTTTTTCCCACCCCATTTCTTTCACCACCAACCAAAACCTCTTAAATGTCTGACAAGTCCAATTTTTGACTTGGAACGCGAGCTCATGATGAGCACTTGAAGTCAGCATAAGAAGTCCTTCATCACGCAGGAAATGAGAGCAAGGCGTTAATGACTCTGGCGAGGGATGGCTGCAGGGAGGAGGAGGAGGAGGAGGAGGAATATGTGAAAGCGCATATTGAGTATGTGTTGAGTCATTGCTGAAAAGTCCTTATCTCTTTTTTTCGCATTTCATCAGATCCACATTCCCTGACGGGGGTAAAAAGAAAATCAATTTCCCTCCATTTCCTTCTGCCTCATTTCCTTCCTTTTGATAACATGTTAGACCATATCCTCTTAGTAATTTGTCCATATTGGAGTTTCGTTATTCCCTGTGAATTGTCTCTGATTTTTTGATAATTCTCTCTCCGGTGGTGGTGTAACTCAGTGAAGCGCCATGAAATTGCGTGTGATGGTAACAGAGGACAATATTGACGGGATCTGTGGCATGCTGGGTCTGATAAGGTCAATCTTGTGACTATCGTATAATTAGCCCATGTCATCTCACAGCTAATTGTCTGTAATGTCGTCCTTAGTTACTGTACCATGTGACATGAGATCACGCACTGATGAAAAACCATAAACCAAGTACTGAGCCACAGGAAGAAGCCTGTCACTGACAAACATGCCCAGATAACCATCATACCAGTCCAAATGAATGGTTTATCCCATTGCTTCCCTGCATAAACTGGCACATTGTCTCCATAGGACACGATCTTTAGGTTGTAGGATCAAAACCTTCTGTGTGCTCTCAAGATTTAGTATCGGGTTGAGTTTCACCGGGTAGTTTGAAATGCACACACATGCACACACACCTTAAATCATAGCTTTTCAGCAGGGGGTCCGTGTCCCCTAGGATGTCCGTGGAGATATTGCAGGGCAGTCGCAAAATCTTTGGTGGATTAGACATTTTATATATATTTTTTAGTTTACCTCTACAAATTTAAATGTCTTTAAATACATATTAATGTGAACCCATCATTTTCTAGTAAAGGGATAAGAAATAGCTTAATATTGAATGCAAAATGATGATACTAATAATATATATTTATAAACAGAACTAGGCTGAGTTTGATATAGACACATATAGTAGGTAGGGGGTCCCTATTTAATCTCTCCATCAGTTTGGGGTCCTTGACCTGAAACATGTTGAAGACCCCTGACCTACTTTAAATTGACTTATAAACTGGAGTGATAGCTGGGAACAGCAAGGAGGCAGGAGGCGCTTTTGCATCAACTTTTACATAGGAAAACTGACGGCTCGTGTCAGATATGCACACATTACGCACTCAGCATTTATCCAAGTCATCCAGAATAGTTACGTACCTACGTATTTAAATTTACATTAAGAGACATAGTAACATTTACTTTCTGACTTTTAACATTATACATTTTAAATCAGCATAAAAAAATGTAGATGTAGAAAAATACAATGCACCGCAGAGAGAAGTATGCCGGAGCGACGGACACTGCTGGACTCACCTAAGATGCGTGATTTCCTCTAATGGAGTAATGGAGGACATTATTGATGATTGGGCTGGATGACCCAAGCGTTTGTCTGGCTGAAAATGTGCTGCTACTATTCTGCCACAATCAAGTCCAGATGTGAGTCAGCCCACAGAGAAAAAAATGATCAACTGTTCGCTTGGGAACACTGGAGAAGTGACTTTCACAGCTTTCACTGGGTAATAACAATTAATGACTTTTTGAATTTTGATGAAGACATAAACCCCAACCCAAGTCAAGTTTAAGTTAACATCAGTAAATGTTCAGGGTTGTGTCTACAGAAATGGAAATGTACTACCAAGCCACCTTGATTTAGTTAGATTATACTAGAGCCACCCGGCTGTAGTAATACCACATGTTCTATCTCTTCCCTGCAGATTAGATGTATTGATCCAGCCCAGATATTCAACAGAATTATTTTAGGGGCAGGACTCTGATAAAAGGTGGCTCTTTATCTGTAATCAGATGAATGTTGTATGAGTAAAATCAGTTGTTCGTTACCGTAGGTAAAGTAACAGGCGCTGCCACGTTGTAGATTTTAGATTCAAAGGTGCAAAATAGAGCATAAACATGACTTTGATAACTGTTTACGCATCTACCGTTCAAAGGAATCCCAACGTTTCGAACGGCTGCCCTGAATTTTTCCCTCTCGAGCAACGGCCATAGCACCATGGCAACAGCAGCTTAGTAAAAAGACAGACTAAAGGACCTTAACCTGCTATTTTTCTCTCCGTCTACTGTTCCAATTTCACGGTGGGACTGAACAAGCTGTTGCGGTGTGCAGAGTTAAGCCAGACATGAGAGCCCGACATCTGTCAGATAGCATCAGAACACATCCTCTCTGTTTCACCGCGTTACTTGCCCTCAAAATGCAAACATCCTGCAGCAAATTGAGATTTTGGCTTTTTCACAGTTCATCACACCTTCACCACTTGAATCCGGCCTGATCTCGAGTGGGAAGGGGAAAGGAGTGATTGCCCCCTTGACCTTTAGCTCAACCTTCAGCGCCCCCGCTGCTCTGCCGTCGCAAAATGCATCCGTCTTAAGCACATTTGGAGATTTGGAAAGCTCTCTCAACCTGCCGCATGGGAGGGGCCGAGGGAAAAAGTAGTGATATGGACATATACAGTCATAAAACATCTCACACTGTCACAAAACAGGATGCATTAGAATAAAAAAAATAAAATAAACACTGCCAATTGCAATCAATACCCGGTGAAGTTGAAGCACCTGTACCACTGGTCCATACTCCCGTACACTAGAGCATTATAGACAAGTATAAAGTATAAAAGTAAATAGTGAAATCTGTTTACTGTCAGATTGGCCCAGATGAGCAGATGGAGACGGTTTCTCGGAGGAACCCGCAGGGAAGGCCAGACTCCATCCTCTTCTTTCCTCTCCCTGTCCTCTTGACAGTGCCAGCTCTCTGCCACCGCGGGCTGAGGAGGTGGCAGTCTGAGCCTGGTTTCCTTGTCACCCCGGGGCAGGGAGAGAGAAGTAGCCATCTGTGATTCACCCAGACTCAGGGGCTCATCTGCCACAGGCAGAAGGACCTAAGATAAACGCTGAAGCTGGCCTGAACCCCGTGTGGAACAAAGCTGCGACAAATGCGTGCGACAGCCTCTGTATCGCATCATAAAAAAACTTTCACATGACTCATCCATTGAAGACACTCTTTGTTTACAAGGGGGTTTTATTGTGTTTTAGATGATGTCTCAGTATTTCTACATTTTATATCATTTTTCTTTTTTATATACTTTTGTAATTTTCTATGTGTCCTCTTTTTAACCTTTTTTAATTTAACTATTTTATCGTGTCTATATATCTTATTTCCATTACCATTCCTCTCTTCTGGGCATCGCTCTCTTTTGGCTGCCTGCTTCAATAATAAAACCACATGATAATATACCTGCTCCACACTTTTAGTGGTTCCCTGGCTGATATGAATGTGGAGGCATGTGATTATTTGATGTAATGCCACATGACCAAAAGCCCTTGCCGCTGCCCCCTTGGCTAACATACAGTATATACACGCGCTTGTACACGATTGGTTATTTCCATTTAAAATTCCATTTTTTTCCCTTCAAACATTATTTAAATCAAATTTTCTTGTTGATGAAGCCACGAGCTGAAACGCGTCCGTCTGACACAGTTGTTCCATTTATTACAAGTGCTGCTGGAGTCGTGACCTTTCACAATCACATAGAGTTCCTTCCAAATGAGAACCTCCTTGACAGTGCGTTTATATTCAGTCTCCATGTGAAACATCATTATATGGTTTCCTGGAATACACCCGGCATGTCTAGACCGTGTCGCCTCTTAGACCGGGCCTTCCGCAGCTGGCAGGGACGATGAAATAATTGAATCCTGAGCGGTTAAAGAAAAGTGAAGCTCAGTCAAGACAGTACATCAACAATAGGCTCATGCTCTCTCTCTCTCTCTCTCTTTGTCTGGTATTTTCAACTGAGTGAAGTGGACTTGAATTGTGGAATGGATGCCGGCGTGTTTTTGTGATGTGCTGGCACCCTCTGCTGCTAGCTGAGGAGAATGCTTTGAACTCCCTGAACGGAGGAATCCCATTAAAAAAAAGCGGTAGTTTCACCCCTGGAGCTGTCCTTTTTCCATCTGATGCACAGAATGTCATTGTAATTTAACACACTGTAACTGAGCAGGCTTGATTCGTGTCGTTTTCTAGTTCCACACAGCAAACACAGTGTGAAAAATTAGTCAGTCAGTCGTCATCAAAACGTAAATGGTGTATTATTAAAAGCCACATTTTCATTAGAATTAACACCTAAGTTTTACCCCACAAAATTATATGAGTTGTCCGTGTACTTCTTTTAGTCTTGGCCCAGTCGCACACACTCCGGTCTGCGATCTCTCACACATTCTTTGTCTCTCTTACTTTTTTTTTTTTTATTACAGTCTATCTCACAGCCAATGTGCTGTGATGACGCGTGATCGTGGAACCAGCTGGCAATAACGAAGCTAAAATAAGTAGAGCTTATTATACAGTGGGACATTTGAGCTACGCACGGCTCGTTCCACACAACAGTCATTTCTCAAGCGAAAATATGCCACTCTGCAGGGATTGACTTGCAGCGACACAGCCTTGTTAGTGCAGAAGGCTTAAGCGCCATGCGTGTGTGTGTGTGTGTGTGTGTGCTGCAGACGCTGTCTCTTCTGCATAAAGCAGATATCTCATGCGCCTGAATGTCACACTTCTGAGTTAACTGGGTATAATGAGCAAAAATGCTGCGACGGAAAAAAAAAATAAAAAAAATTCGTTTGATTGTCATCAGCTGCTGAAATCTTCCTGTTGCCGCATGGTGTGGTATCAACAGGTATGTACGGAGCCTTTCAGAACGTATTTATTTATTTATTTATTTATAACGTTCGGGGGGGAAAAAAAGCGATTACATTGGTTGAATTGTTTGTACTTTTGACATAATATAGTTTTGTCTGTACGCTTTGCTTGTAAAGCAGCTTTCATGTGAAATATGCAGATACTTCACTGCTTCACCAGGCTCCAGGCTTCTTTCGGTTGCTTACATCAGATAGATGTAACTGCAGGAGCTCTCAGCTAACGTTCCAGTCAGCTCTTGAGTTTGTGCGACTGGCTGACATAAGACCAGCTAGTTAGTGCAGAATATATACTAAATATAGCAGGCATTATATAGCGCTAATCAGTAAATTACTGTTTCTGTAAAATGCGACCGATAGCCCAGCAGTCTAAAACAAAAACACAGGTGGCTTTAAGATGCCACTTGTACGTACATACTATAGTACTTTAAAGTCCTTAAAAGACAAATCATATTTTTGAAAATACACACATTCATGTCATTATTTAAAACACTATTTGGAAATAAAATTGACCCCAACTTCAATATAGACCCCTTCACAGTTAGTAAACAATGTGACATTTTCTTGAGGGGCGTGGCTTAACTGGATGCAACACATCTCAAACATTGTAGCCTGTAAACAGCGGTTAGCATGTTTCAATGGACTGTTTTGGCACTAATGGATGAGGAAAACACATATTTTAGAGAATACACTAATACACTCACTCCCTGAGACTGTGAGTGTCGCCGTTAGCATTAGCATTAACACGTAACAAGAATTCCCCAAATAATGATTGACTTAACGTAGTTTCCTATCAGATTGTCCATCACTCACTGGATAGATGATTTGACAGGACTGCCCACCATGCAATGGGCAGATATTTACATGTACCTAAATGAAAATCCCAGCATCTACACGAAAGAAAAATTAAAGGCATACAAATCCTTAGACGCCTATAATGATGTCTCGAATGGATATTTGCAAGACTTGGGTCGCGGGCGTTTCTGGAGCCTATCCCAGCTGTGGGCGAGGAGCGGGGTACACCCTGGACAGGTCGTCAGCCTATCGCAGGGCTAACACATAGACAAACAACCATTCACACTCACACTCACACCTAGGGTCAATTTCGAGTCACCAATCAGCCTAACGAGCATGTCTTTGGAGGCGGGAGGAAACTGGAATACCCTGAAAAAACCCACGCAGACACAGGGAGAACATGCAAACTCCACCCAGAAATGCCCAAAGTTGTCTACGACTGGCAGTGGCTGGTATGTGATAAAACTTAAAGTTAGTGTTTTTGATTTTTTGCTTTTAGCTGCCAAAAATACAACAACATAACAGTTCCATGGTTGACAGTGACAGTGTTAGCCCCAAGCTTCCCTCCGTTCTGCCTCCAGCTAACATTGTGACGTCACAGTGACATAGGCCATGAGGGGGTCTGTAAAAAACAACTTTAATGTCTCCATTGTCATGAAATACCATTAAAATTGTTCTACCTACCTATCATTCCTTGTACATACACAGCGTTAGACTTCCTGCTCCACTTGGTGCTGGAATGCGCTACCGTGTGATGCGAGGAAATTACACATCACCCGCACACTTAAAGGGTTAAGAGCTACCGTCATTATTCTTAAAATACAGTTTTATCTTTGCGCAAAAGGTTAGGATCACACTGATCAATAATAGCACTTCTAATAGGATCTACCTTTATTCCTTTTAACTGAGCTTTAGATCACTTTGATAGCCCTCTCCCCCGAGCTGCCTTTAACCTTGTTTCAAGTGTCTTTGGCTCTGTGCTATCTCTTTGAGTTGACCCGCTAAGAGCCGGGGTGGAGATGGCTGCTTTGATGCTTTTATGCTGCATCTGCTGCTTCTCCAGCTCGCCTCCAGCTATACAGTACACGTACGCACAAGAGTGTCAGAAGAAATAGTGGAGAGAAACAAGCCGAGTGCGGGAGGGGCGCGTTTGTGTGTGTTCGTTTTGTTCTTGAAGTGAGCGATGTAAGAGCGTTCTGAGTCAGAGGCCGCGCGCGGCGTATCTCTCTCCTCCTCTCCCTGCACATCCCCATCCCCCACCTCCCATGATGCATTTCCCTTGTCGATGTTACACATGTAGTTCACAGGTTACAATCAATAATGTGCGCTCTCCACCCTTCTCAAAGAGATGTGCCCTAACCTCAACCAGTCTACAGTTACTCCTGTTGCTAAGGATCGCGGGTAATGGAATGCAGTCTATTTTTCAGGCATGTTTCAAAGTTTTTAATGGGGCCTCTCCCACATAAGAGCCCCTGTGTGGATTGTGGTAATGGGCAATGGAATGAGCAGGCATCCTCTCTGCGCTCTAAAGTCATGACGGTTATATCTCGGAGGTCGTTATCCTCTGGTCCCACGCCGACTTATGCTTCGCCATGTGGGGAAGAAAAGAAAAGAAAAGAAAGGCACAGTGGGATCCACAAAATAGTTTCACTGCCTCTACTTTCATGGCAAGTCAGCCAAAATTGGTGAGGACCAAAGAGACATTAACACTAACATTAATTTATGTTGCAGTGACATGGTTAAAGCACAGCGTGACCTTTAAAGGTTACAGATCGGTAAATGTATTCATTACACCGTTGTTAAATGTGCTTTCTGTGCTTTAATTAAGGAAGGAGAAGGTTAACCTACATGGGCGAGAAAAATTTTAATACTCAATCACACAGCTATTATAATGTTAATCATTATGTGACAAAGACAATATTTCGCCCTCGCCCCCTCTGTCTCCCTGCAATCACTCCCCTGCACAGTTTCTCTTTAAGGGCCCCTTGGTGGTCGGTGGAGGTACTGCAGGGAGGGGGTCGCAAAATCTTTGGATGATTAGACATTTTCTATGTATTTATTTTCCCCCACGAATCTAAATTTCTTTAAATACACAGTAACATAAATCCAACATATTTTTAGTAAAGGGATAAATGGAAGCAGAAATCGTTATCTATCAGTCAGCACTTCACACATTCAGCGCTACAGGTGCTGTCTCAACAGCGCGCCGTTTCACACAGAGCGCCGCACTAGCTGAGACCTGTCAGGTTCCCCGCAATTGGCCAAGAGTCTGTTCAGCCCCAGATGAAATCCACACTGCAATATTAGCACAAGAGAAGCTAACAGTGCATGGCATGTATAGGTTGTTTATGTTTATGGCAGTTGCACGGCCACCCTACTGTCGCACATATTTGAAACAAAAAAAAATAATATTTGAACGTGTGTTATTTGAATAGCTTAATATTGAATGCAAAGTGATAACAATGTATATTTATAAGCACTATGCCGAGTTTAATACAGAACACACATAGGTAGGGGGTTCCTACTTAATCTCTGCATCAGTTTGGGGGTTCTTGCTATGTTACTGGTCAGTTGGTCAGTACGTCATCTCGGACTAGAAACGCTTTGATGTATTGCCATGCAGTGGTGGTGCAAACTTCCACCTACCCACCGAGGAATGAGCCGTAAAATCCACTAGTTCTTTTTTAATGCTTTTACTATAGTGCCTGCAAAACAAAATGCTGTTCCGATTATCCGTAGATTTGCTTTGTGTTTAGTAAATAAATAAAAAGAAATTGCATGCAGACACATATTTGAACGATAAGCACAGCGTGCACAGCCACAGAGAGCATGAAGATGTTAGCATTTAAGCTAGTTCAGAGCTCTGCAGTGCTGCCTTTATAAGACATTATGGTGTCTTATGTTTATTTTATTTATTTATTGATTTATTTTTTCACTTCTTGCCTGTAACTAGTCAAAGATCACGTGACAATATCATCGCGGACGTCTCCTAGAAGACAGGTGAGGAGCCCAGTGGATCATTGCATCAAACTGGCTGCGGTTCATCAAGTGTATGGAAATACTTCACTGAACATGTAAAATAAGTCAGTACCGAAATACAACAAATGTACTACTGCAATGCACACTCATCTATAAAAGGCATCCGAAACACTGGCTGAGAAACAGTTCAAATCCCCTCAACGACAGTCAGTTCATTAAAAACTTTACCTGCAGTAACAGAGAGAAGGAGGCTGCACATCATCGATTTGTTGGTGAATTCCGTTGTCTAAAGTTATCAGACCTTTAGCTGCTATACACGGACAAGTATTCCAAATATATGGTGTTTTTATAGTTTTTTTGTAATCCCGCTACCTCATCCCATATTCAAGCTTCAATTAACTTGCGGAAAAGCCTATAGCTTCTTTTGTCTGAACCTCTACAATATATATTCAAGTCAAAGGTATAGCCAGTGTCTGTATTTTGTTGGTAAATACAGAGGCCACAGAACTCAGTGATACATAATGTAGAGCTTGTGCATATAATGTATAATATGTAACGATTTAGTGCCATGTTACTCATTACAACAATAACAACCCAATGTACAAACATCACCGTCCTGCAGAACAGAGATGGTGGTTCAATGTGAGTCCACTATAATTATGTTTCCTTTACTAATTACTTCCCTTATAGATGAAATACGCATCATTTGCAACCGGCCATTAATTCAGCAGGGCCAGCTAGAAAGGAAGATATGCACTGAGCTTATTAATAACGGTATATGAGCATGAATCCACAGTCAGCGGACCACGTTTACCATTATCTTCATTAGTGAATTAAGTAATTACAAGTTAAAAGACCTTTACGCCGTGGATATCTCAACCATAAGGACCGGTTGGACAGCAAAGTGCCGCGGGTCACAGGGAGTACAGAGAAATCTCTCCCTGGGATTGTTTGCAAGTTCATTACGTCTCCCACCCACTCATGCTTCTAATTATGTTGCCGCATTTTTATTTTCTGCTCTTTGCTCCGGTAGATTTGTTCAACAGCTCGTGCCTCGTCCTTTCGACCCGGTTTTCTGCCTCTAATTGATACAGGCGTGCACGCGAGGATTTGCAGAGGTGGCTGGTTCAAGTTAAGCGTTTCGTCGGCCGCTGAGCCGCCCGTGGCCACCGTGATATCACATTGCATCATGAGATTAAACCGCAGTTGTTGCCTCACAGCCTTCGTCTGACACACTATTTATTTTTTGACAAACTGGTCGGCTTTTTCTTAACCGGCGTTAATTAGCGTGCTGGATCGTGCGGGTATGTCTGGTAGTTAAACAATAGCTGACCCACACCGCCACACTTTCCATTTGTCCTCTCTGTTCAGCACAACAGAGCAGGCTTAACACACCATGTGGCTTTCACTGTTCCCTTTCCAGAGATTATTGTAGAAGTATCGACTTAGGAAAGAGTGTCTGTTGTTGAACGCACAATGCTGAAGGAATATCTTCGACGAGTGTGTGGAAGCTTCCACAGTTATCACATCCAGACAATAAGAGGTGCAGCCACACTTTCACAGATATTCTTTTTGTCTTTTTGATATTCGGAGGGTTCAGTCCGTACCTGCTCACCCAGAGCGTCCTTGTTCATGTCCTGGATTTTCTTGACTGTGAAAGAGCTCTACTTTACTTTTTGATTATGATTGTGTATGTAAAAGCTTTGCCAGTGGCTCATTTTTTCTCTAAATTGGGTGGAACTTTGTACGTGAATAAACAGCCTTCTGCTCTCCTGCGGCCAGCAGGTCTTTTATTCTGATTACTTGGAAAGCGCTGTTCTCTAGGCCGCACATGCAAGAAGTTGCGTGTCGTCCAGCTTTGACCCCACTTACAGGCATCTTGTTTCTGAACATTTCACCCCCTCCCCACACCCCCCACCCCGTCCCGTGTCTCCCTTGTCTGCGAACAATTAGTCTGTGTTTATCTCTGTTTCCTGCCTTCATCTGATCCGTCCGTTGACCGACGCTGGGACAGCTGGGTCTGCAGGCCGCTCGCCCCTGTGGAGGAGAGCAGGGAGTGGATGCGTGCAAAGGCGGCGAGGAGAGGAGGAGGTGAAGTGAAACATCATGGACCTGGCATTGGCTCATGCATCTGAAAGTCATTGGAACATGGAATCATTTCCCCTCCCTTTTCTCTTTACTGTTTCTCTCTGGAGCCTCGTTTTCCCCTCAGACAGACCCTCGTCCAAATCGCCTGCTGACTTGTTTGGAAATGAGTTCCAAATGAACGCAGACAGGCATTGTGTGTGTGTGTGCGCGTGTGGTTTTTGCATGCTAGTATCCACCTGTAGTTGTCTCTGCAGGCGTTTCAAGGTCGTGGTTACATGTAAACACACTACGTCATGACGCTCTTAAAGGCATTTAGTTCATGCAAAACAGCTCCTTACACCACTTTGCATCATAAAGTGAGCCTATCTGGACGTATTTACTTTTAGACATTTTTTGCAGATATCTAGACTTGTCACATGGGCGGTCAGGGGCCAATAAATAATGAGAGGGTGCAGGGCTGCAACAAACGATTGTTTTTCCAATCTAGCATTTTTTGACTAGTGGATTAATCTTTTGGTTAACCACTAAACTAAACCAAATATATTTTACTCAAACGTAGTGATCACATATTTGAACACAATATATATGAAGGAAAACCCCAGTTTGCATGCATTTATTGACATGCACTGAGTATGATTTAAAATACTGTGTAAGTCAGTGTTAGTCTTCTGCCCATCACCACATTCACCATGAAGCTCGGCCAGACTGATTTATCCAGAGAGGTTCCAGACCAACTTTCCATCATAAAAAGTATGTGGACAGGGAATTTGTTCACTGATATGACTACCTCAACATCTAGTAGATCATTGTGGCAGTAGGCCGATATTCTATTAACATATGATGATTCACTTTGTTAACTTCATTGTGATTGTAAATGAACATTTACTCCTTCGCTTTTTATCTAATTTAATGGTAATAAGTAAATTTCTCAAAATATTGTGTATAATGCAACCAGTGGCTGGGAAATAAAATTGTTCTTTCCTTGTGTTCACATTTTATTAGTGTTCATCTGGTTTCATTTCATTTTAAAGGCTTCCATCCAGTATTTTCCTTGTTAAATCTCCTCATCATAAGTCGGTTCTTTCATACAAATTCATATTAAATCATACATTTTTTATTAATTTATTTTTTAAATAATCAACATGCTGTGTTTAATCTCCTGACAGTGAGCGTGCAGCCCCCTCGGGGAAGGATATTCAAGTTATTACTACACCTCGTGGACTTTAATACAAGTTGCCTCACTGCATTACAGCAAAAGTCATTTGTGCCAAGGCAGCCTGGTGCTGTAATCCCCAGTATTAGCAGGCATAGGGGGCAGGCTAACGTGATTTCCTGCCTGTGGCTTAGATGGGACTCAGGCCCGTATTATCTGGCCATCAGGGAGACTTAGCTTCCACTCTAATATCTGTATGTGGAGAGGAGGAAAGGGCCTTTGTGTTTCTGGCCAATAGAGCCTGCGGAGAGGAAGAGAGGAAACATGCGCTGTGCCGTGCCATGCCGGGCCACTGCCTCTCGGTGCGTGCAACGCTGTTTCAGGGGGAGAGAAGAAGGGGGGTGCGCGACTAGCAGGCTGTCAGTTCCTGTAACTTCCTCTCCCCTCACTAGCTGTTCTTAGAGGTGAAGCTGGGGGATACAATGGGAATAAAGCTCTCTCTGCTCTCAGCTGCTCCTTCTCTTACCTTGCTTTTGATTATGTAAGTGTCCCACGTTGCATTTAATAGAGCAGAGCTGCTGTAACCCCCGAAGAGTTTAAAAGATTAAAGCAACAACTGAGGAAGTGTTTTGCAGGAGGGCTCTGCGTTTTCGGTTTTATACTTTTTTTTTTTTTTTTTGTGCGGCAGCAGGTTTAATGGAAAATTGGAGCAGGGCTGACACGTTGTAGCTCACGGGGGTTGAACATCTGGGCTGCCGTCGCTGCAAGAGTACTTGGGAGCGAGAGCAAATGCGCAAACACAAATTTACTGGGTTTCACGTGCCCTCCAGTGTCATGCACGAGGACACGCTTGGATGAGCATTTCTGCGCGCAGAACCGCGCCAGGTCCGCACTGAAAAAGCGCACGCTCACACTTAGGTCTGTCTCAACCCCAAGGAAAAGCCTCGCCTCCAGCGGGAAAGCGTCTGTGCAGCGAGGCAGCTCCAGGGCCTCTGCAGGCTCACCGCTAAAGCTACTGTGTTCTGTGCTCAGCAGCGTGGGAAGGAGGTGTACGACGAGGGAGAAATCTAAAGGAGACATATCATCGAGGCACAGGGGCCCTCGAGACACATCGCCGTGTTTGATACTTGTCCAAAAAAACTGGGCCATTAAAACCTATTTCTTCTTCTTCACCCTCCCCTGCCTGCTGATAAAGCCATGCGGAAACAATGCTCCTTAACCTCCCCTTATTCCACTCAGCTGCTCATGATATAAACTGTTTTGATACGATCTGTTTGCATGCTACGTCTAATTGCTTAACTAAACATCCAAAAGGATAGCGAGATAACCCCATAAGCACCTTCGATTGAGCCCCTAACATATTATCACCAGCACACAGACTTCATCTTTTCAGCTTTGTTCGAGCCTCTCTGTGTTGTGTCTAAATACACACCAGGCGGTGGAATGATACCCTGAACTACTTTCTTGTGTTCTGTTGGATTTCGTCCCTCCGAGCTCTTGGAGCTCTGTTATCCGGGCACAGCGATGGCCATGGGGGCCGTGGCCAAGCGTAGGCAATGTGTGTGTGGGAAGTGAGCAGGCAGGCAGGCTGTCACTTAGCATTACAGCACTACAGGCTCCCCGTGGGTGACATGAGGAGAGTGGAAAGTGATAAGACGAGAGGGAAAGAAGAGCAAGGAGGAGAAAAAAAAAAAAAACAGGAGTGAAGCAAACAATATACAACAGCCCACACACTAAAACACAAACACACACACACACACACACACCAGGCCCCTAGCAACCCGAGTCTGGGGAACCTGCTGTTTGTTTTTCTTTTGATTAGACCAACTGCTGAAGATAAGTCCACCTGACAAGACTTCACTGCGGGAACCGTGGTGAAACCATGCTAAGAGGTGGAGGGAAGGGTTAAAGACTCGCGGGTAGAGAAGATAAAAATAGTTAGTTTTCATCCAATGCACTAAAGATCAGTGAATAAGTATTTTCTCTCTTCTCTTTACTTTACAATGGTCGCTGTGGCCGTTCCAAAAATCTGTTACTAATTTGCTGAAGCAGTAGTTGTCCTTAATCTTTTGGTTTGTAATACATGAAGGCTATAAAGTCAGAACGCGCAGTACCTTGACAACAACTGCGGGGATATTTTGCCACGTTCATTATGAGCCACAACCACATGTGACATGATTTACTTGTCGTCCATCGCTTTGTCGCTGGCACTTGGTGGCCAGTGGACTTTCCAGGTTGTGGTTGTCTTGGCAACCCACTTGTATCCCTACCCCAACAATATGAGAGTATAAATATTGCTACTGTGGATGGAGCTTGCTCTTCTTGCCACGGCAAAAAAAAAGAAGAAGAAGAAGAAGAAATAACCACAGCTGCTCCATCTGGGTTCACCCAATGCTCGAAGATGACAATTAGAAAAGTTGTGGACAGTGATTCCCTGCAAAAAAAAATAAAATAAAAATGTTTGGCCAACTTTATTTTTTTCCCCCATCATTGCTATAAATTGATAAATTTCTCTCAGAGTCTACTGTCTCTTGCCTTCACATCGCTGCGAGACTCTTCTGTGTGTACTACTCAACTAAAACAACTTGCTGACCATTCTACATTCGGATTCACAAAACTAAATAAAAAATATTTTTTTTTACCCCTGGGGGTAATTTAAAGCCAAAGTGAGCACCATGACGTGGTAAACAAAACACTTTTAAAGACACAAAAAACTAGAACAATACACAGTATATACAAAAAATATGCTATGAATATTTGCAATGTGTCAAACTGTCCATTGAGGATTTAAACATGACTGTAGGAATAAAGTGGAGAAGTAAATAAAGTGGATAAAGTGCAGACAGGATAAGTGTAAACAGGAGTTACATGGATTACATATTTACATGTTATTACAAAGGGAGTATGGATAATAAGTTACAACAATTTAATGAAAGAACCTTGCCTTGCTCTGCAAAAGTAGACACAGTCAGATATGCATATCTGACTGTGTCTACTAAAATGAATGCGTGTAAATGCTCAACCTCCTAGTGTACATACAGAAATATCTGCCAGTCATCAACACTAATGAACAGAAACAAATATCACAACATTTACTTTTGAGACAACTCAAAACATGTTAATTATTTCACGGCACAGAACCAGTTTTCTCCAATTAACTGCAATAATTTGCAAAAACTAAATCAAAACAGCTTTCAGGTGTAGCTAACGCCACGCTATGAATGCTAAGGAAGTGCAGCACATGCCAACACCCACAAACAGCTTCTACACAGCAAGTGCAGCAGCCAAACAGCTAATATTAACATTAACAGGTTTGTTAATCTATAGCAGAAGGTATAGAAAGAAATCACCGCGGACTAGTAGGCACCATGGCCGCTAACACGCCAGCACCATGTTACAGCACACATGCAGGAGAACGTGAGCGTTATCTTGATTATTTAGACTATCCACAGCAATACCCTGAGGTAATTTAACCAACTGTTAGTTTATCCTATCATATCAGATATGTACGTTCACTATTAAATGTGCTGTGTGTGTAAAATATCCACTTTATTCATGCTAAATGATGAGGTTAAAGAACCTTTTTTCTTCACCTTGGGCGCCACGTTGAGAAGAGATGGCTGGACAGGGTTTCCTCAAACATAATGCTTGACCAGCCGTCTCCGTCCACCAAGAATTGTCAAGAATTCAAGAATTCCTTGTCTTTCTATTTTTTTCTGTATTCTTAAGTCTCCTCAGTATGTAGTGCCTCAAACTCAGTATGAACCAATGAATGGAACTCTGTCTTCTCCAAGACAGAGCCATGTTTGAAAAAAAAAAAAACACTATTTGTAACGTTATTTGGTCAGGGTTCCCTGGTCAGAATGTGTTATTCCCAGTGTGGACAGCTCCTTTCATCACCATGTGCTTTCTCACCTAGTGATTTGCATTTTAACCAGCCACAGGCATTTTATATTCAGTTGTGACATCAGTTGCTCCTTTACTGTTTATATGCATACTAATATTTTACTGTTATTCTGAGTAACTGAAAAAGGCCCTTTTCCTCTTTCCTTCATCCAATTCTTTTTTGAATTACATAACACATGAGATATGCTTATAGAAGTTGTATTTTAGTCCTACATGCATGAAGTGCGTTGTAAATGGCCTGTGCCTTGTAAACAAACCAACCAGTCAACGGCGTCCAAAGCTGAGATGGAGATGCAAGTCCTGAAGAAAAGCCCTCATTTCACATTGGCTGTCGACAGCTTTGGGATTTGGGCAAATATTGCAAAGCTGACTTTTGTGGACGCTTGGTGATGGATTGAAAGAGGGAGGCCGTCTTCACGCCGCTTCAAGAAAAACATGTTGTTGCTTGTACCTAGTCAAATATTCATTTTCATTAGCCATGTTAATAGGTTTGTAGTAATATTGAACATATTGGCCAACTTTCAGGCGCCTGTGATTCTGGGACAACCATGTTCTACGCTTTTGCATCGGGCTTTAATTTAGGGTTACACATAATATTTTTAGTAGCCTATTACTGCGTCTTTACTACAACCTTATTATGCATTCAGGGAAAGTCTGGCGTGTAACAAAAAATTGTGGGTGGGCGAAGTCGGGCTGGCTTCCAGGCTACAAAGTAGGACGATAAATCTCTTATATTTTCAATAATAATTCCTTATGTCACGGATAGCCTTACATGGATGTTTTTGTTAAGTCCTTTTAAAGTACTTGTCTTATGTAGTAGGTACTGTAGTGGCTTAGCAGCAAAGCACTTTCCCCACACCTCTTTTATTAGCATAAATTGTGTAAGAGAGGTGCATTCAAATAAAAAAGTCAGCCTTGTTGTTCCCCTGTGACACTGCCTCCTGCCAGACTTCTCTTCCTGCTCTGGCACAAGTTTTGGGCAAAGGTCTGGCCAAGTGAAATTATGTTTCCATGGATGCTAACACTGTGGCGCTACTGGTTCGTCTGATTGCTTTTGTTTATAACCCGCTGCTGTCCTACGATAGAAGGGTTGCCTCGGTTTAACTCAGGAGCTGCCAAATTTGGCGAAATCCTGTGGGATACAGAAGCCCATTCTAGTTGGCAGACAACTCAAGGCATCGTCAAAGGTGACATGATTATATACACAGCAGTGTGGTGTGTGTGGGGGGGTATGTGGGCCCTGTACGCTGAGGGGAGTGGCAGAATGTAAACATTGGCTGGGTGGCCCAGTCTCCGTCTCAGCTGTGGCCTTTTTAGTCCTTAATCCTTCACAGCAGGCAAATGTCCAGTTCATAATGTCAGTGTGTTTCCCCCTTGCTGATCCCCTGCATTTGTATTGCTGGCTGTTTACATACCGATTTATTGGATAAGATATTTTAGTCCAACTAACCTCACATTATCTCATATACAGAATATTTCATGACAAATTTAGCTTTTTGTCTTAGTGTTTATCCGTGTTCCAGTCACAATTTGGCAGCATTTGAAACCAAATACGATGGCAGCTGTGTGGTTGTTTGCTCTTTTTGCCGTGCAACAGTAAATTAACTCTGATCCAAATGTGCTGTTTTAGTTTAACTGTATTTAAATAAAGAGGGGTGATGCTTATTTTAAACTTACTTACTTAGACACGGGCCACGGAGGTTATCGAGAAAGACATATGATTTCACAGATATTAGGCCAAATAACAATGTGTAATATATAGGGGATTTCACAGAGAGACAAACACGACAATTAAATGAACATCATCATTGGTGGTGTTTACATTTGAAATGCGGGCTCTGCTGCATATCTAATCAAGCACTTTTTCAACCAGTAGTCAGCCAACCAGCAGGGGGCGGACACATGCCTAAGGCTTCATTAAGCTGCCTAAATAACAAGCGAGCGCACCTTGCAGCGGCAAACTTGTTGAACTCAAGCGGCAGCCTCCAGGTCAAAAAAAAATGTGCTAGTGCAAAAACTTGCAGTTCATTGAGTGGCCACATGAGGCTGGGGGCAAATCCCCATAGACCCCCATGTTAAAAAGCCCAACTTTACAGCATTATTAAACAAGTTTACAGCCTGGTCCCAAAAACAATGTTGGTCTAAATAGTTTATTTCACAATTCATGACAACTGTTCTGCATAATTAAGGGTGTTCACGCTTTGAGTGACAGGCCGTACCTTGAGCTTATAGGTAGCAGAGAGTTGGGTGGGCGGGTCCGATACGACCCCCCATGTCCAAATGTGGACTATCCGAGTGTGGGCGGAGTAAAGCTCATCCAACATGGCGACCGCAGGCTCCGCCCACTTCGGGCTTCATTTTTGAGGTTCAGAATCTAATGGGTGACGTCACGATGGGTTTGTCCATAGTATGAACAGTGAATGGGTGAAATGATGAGAGCAAGTTCTAATGTTGTGAGAAGAAGCTACGGCAGCAGTTGGAGATGAGGAGCACCGTGGTGAACAAGCATGCGACTGTAGGCCCACAGTCTGTTATTACCTTCTCTGTATAAGCCGTGATTGTTTCCAGTGAGTTGCACTTTGTGATGGCGCTCTGTAATAGCATGTTTATTATTTTAGCCCTCTTCTGTGTTCATTTTCATGGGCAGTTATTCATATTTAAAGTTTCACTTTTGCACTGAAGAGCGTTCACATATTATTTGTTTACAAGTAGCACAATAAAAATACAGACGTTTCCCCAACATGATGAATAAAAGTGATTCCAATATTGATCAGAATTATCGTGATTATCATTCTGGCCATAATCGTGCAGCCCTATTGGCATGTGACATCATTCTTCTGGTTCAGTCTTTTTACCCGTTGGTGAACTTTCGCTTGTCACATAACAGTGAACGAGCCAGGTAATTCCCTCAGCAGTTCAAATGCAATTACTCCACAAAGTTGAATTGTGGCGAGGTTACCCGGTTGTCATTTTATGAAACAAGAGCACCGGATAGCACGCTAACAGTAAATGTTACTAGGAGGACAAGGAGCCATCATGCAGGCTGTGCCCATTATTAGCTCATCATAACTGCATTTGACGTAATGTTTTGGAGGCACAATTATTTATCCATCGCAGCGTATTTGGCTCGTGGGAATGCTTCTCTTCTGGGGTCAGGCCCGACATCAGGGGCTGCTTTCTGTGGAAATAATAAAGCAGACAGTGTTACTTTACAGAGCAGCGAGACGCTAGATTGAAACAGATACAGGGGCGGGTTAAACGAGGTCAGGCTGAAAGAGTTTACCGGTGCATAAACGAGAGCAATAGGAAGCACTGGGGGGAGACATTGAGTGAGCAAAGGGGTTGGAAAGAGGGGGGGAAGCAAGAGAGGCCGATAAGGGAAGTGTGTAGGATAGAGAGAAAGAAGAAGGAGAGAGGGAGTGGGCAGTGTGGGAGGATGGTGCTTGAGTTTGTGGAGTTTGCCCACTCTGACTGGAAACATCCCCCTGCTGCTCCTCTGCTGGCATCTGCCACCACCACTGAACACAGCTGAAGCCCATCTGAGGAGCTCTTCTGTCAGCCCTCCAACCCTGCCACGACACACACACACACACATGCACACACACACACACACGCACACACACACAGCACTCAACACACTACACAGTGAAGACGAGGGAGTGAAACGGTAGCAGGCTCAGAGGCTTGGAGTCAAAGCCGGAGCGGGGAAAGAGTCGGCACAAAGACCAGCGGGATAAAAGTAGCTGAAACATTTCAGAGTCGACGTACCGCACGTTCAGCATCAGTCACTGGAGCAGGCTCGGTCGTTCCGCCGCACGCTGAATCCGTCAGGAGCAGAAGACAGAAGGATGATCAAGTCCAGCTGGTTTTATGTCAAGTTCAAATACAACGAGAAGGTAAGCTCCATGTGTAGATTATTTTTATTTTCCTGGCCCGACTCCTCCGCTCAGAGTGTCATGGCAAATATCTAGGCATCTGATATTGATTGCTCGTGAAAATGTTGAATTATTTAGTCGTGCATGGATACTCTTTCCAGGCATTATTTTCCCTTCCCTCAGTGGCCGTTTTAAATTCATAGGCGAATTTATGGCTGTGGGCCTGTGGTAAAGTGGAGGTTAAATACTTATGTTCCCTGTGTAATTTCGCCCGTGGGAATATTGACTCCTGGCTGCTGACAGTGCTTTTCCCGTAAATACAGTATTTCATTGAAAGGGAGCCTAATGCACTGCAAACGGGCGATGTCTGTTACAATTTCTTCGGTAGTATTGTGTGTTATGGGAGCGTTGTGCTCGCTCAAGTGAGAACACTCACATTTATTTATTTTTTTATTATTTTTTTTGCTTATTCTTAGACTCCTCGCTGCAGTAAGTGCATTTCATTACAAGTGTAGCTTGAGCCATTAAGCTGCAAAAAGCGCGTGCACTGTTTTAGCTTTGTGCTGATTTTTGCATCTGCTTTATTTATTGCCTTTGTGTAAATGAGATTCTGCGCTCTCAGAACATACCAGGATACATTTATTTAGCTTCTTATTTACGATGTGGGTGTGTTCTTATCTACTTTTAAAGGTCATTGCTTCTTTATACTTCAACGGTAAAAAGTGCAATCATGCAAATGAAGCTGCATTCACTTTGAATTACCTGTAGTAATTCATGCACAGTGTGAACGTATAGCGCGGGCCTGACCCAGTCTTGTGATGAAGCACAGTGATGAAGTTTTAATGCGGTTAGTGATGTCACGGCCTGGACATCAGATCCCGTAGCCGGCGTGGTGCTACTGAGTCTGATGGGACACGCGCCCTCAGCGTCACTCCTCTGTGGCTGGATGGCATTTCACTGTGAAAGCCAAGCTCTGAGCCAGCTGCTAGCACTTTTCCCAAATGCTCGACTCTGTGCTAATGAAAACAGCTACAGCTACAATTACCCTCAGTCAGTCAGTTGTTCATCAGCCGGACACCATCCACCAGTGAACATCTAGCCAGTCCTCTAGTCATGAGGTCTGTCTTTGTGTCGGGGCGTTTTTTTTTTTTTGTTTTTTTTCTTAGCCGTGACCCCTTCTGCTGATCGAGTTCTCCACTTAGCATCAGGTGTCTCCCCCCGTAGGATCAATAAAGCTATCCGGTTACATAAAACGCGGCGGCGGCACCGCTCTGCTTACTGCCGGGTGCGCCTTCTCCAAGGCTCGGTTTCAGTCGAAACGTTTCGATGCTGTGAAAATATGAAATGATGGCGTGCGTGTGTCGGACTGTCTCCGCCGTGACCGGGCTTATTGTAGTGGATAAGTAAGAGAGCGCCAAGTGGCCTCATGGGAGCATCTGCTGGTGCCCGAGGTGCTTCGTTTCCATCTGCTCTGCCATTTTGTACTTGAGCAGTCTTGAGGTGAGAAGATGGCCGCTCTTTTTATCTTAACGGTTTCTCTGTGCGGCCCATTAAATGATATTTTACGACCTCGTCTAACAAAAGTGTCGGCTTCCTAATTATTACTGCATATTCTGTTAGAAATTCAAGTTTCTTTGAATACACGTTAACATCAATGCAACATATTTTAGTAAAAGGTTAAATGGAGGCAGGGAATCGAAATAAAAAAATATTTGAAGCTCTGTGTTATCTGAATAGCTTAATATTGAATGCAGAATGATGTATATATATAATTTTCACTAGTCCGAGTTTAATATAGAACACATATAGTAGGTAGGGGGTCCCGACTTAATCTCTCCATCAGTTTGGTTTCCTTGGCCTGAAAGACACTGAAGACTCCTGCTGTAGATAATTAGAAACATTACTGCAGTCTGAAAGGAGGCCTTTCCGAAATGTTCATCAAAAATATCAGGACACATAGAAATGTGTGTGTGTGTGTGACACCTTAGAAGAAACAGCAGTGGAGACAAGTTAGAGCAACCATGGCAACGGCACGGGTGTCCGCTCAAAGTGTCTGGTTTAAAAGTGGGAGACGGGAGTTCTGTGTCATGCTCCTTCTCTTTACCGCTCGCTCCTCGTCCTGTTACGGCCACATTTCACATTTAATCCAGCAGAAGTAAGAGCAGAGACGATAAGATGGAGAGGAATCCGGAGCGGTGGGGCCGGCTCTTTAAAAAGCCTTGTTGGGTCAGAAGTGTCTCTCATTTGCACGTCTTGGACCAGTTGCAGGAGCTCCGGAACGGTATCTTTACTGCAAAATTACAGAATAGTCGATCTGGCTGCGCCGATCTCCTGCTCCTAGGTGGCCTGACTTTTGTGTATTTTACAATTTCCCTGCAGGTCTTTGTTCCAGCAAAGAAAGTATACAGAGGAACAGGGTGTATGTGTCAGTTCTTCGGGGAGGGAAAGCTGACGGGAGTGTGTTGGTGGAGAAGAAGGGCTTATGCGGTCGTCTGCTTTTTCTTTTTTCTTTTTTTTTTTTCTTTTTTCCCCTGCTCCCAGCTGTCTTGCCTCCGGAGCAGCCAGCCTCTGTGTGATTACGCGTGATTGACAGGCACGCTTTCAGCAGCGGGCTAAAAAGGATGTGACCTTAAACAAGCACTGCCATTTTTGACTGAGTGCCTGTCCCCACACCTCCTCCCCGCCTCCTTCGCTCTCTGAAGAGAAAAGGGTGACGGGGGCGCAAGGCGTTGTAGCTTCTGGGTCAAGAACACAGGGTCATCCGAGTTTAGGGAAAGGGTAATTGCTACCCCCTGTGTGTGGGCTGCGAGAGGGAGGGAGGCTGAGGCTGGTGGGAGGCTGGAGGTTGGTTGCATTCCTCCGAGTGGAAAGGGAACACAACACTGAAGCCCTGATCTGTTTGTCTGCTCGCAGCTCTTTGTCCTCCACATGTAAGCCGGTGCCAGGACCCCCTGTGGGCCAGCAGCCCCACAGAGGGCAAACGGTGACCTGACGCACGCTGGACTAATTCAATTTAACACACACTGAGTTCACTCGTGGCTACGACGAATGCACTCAGACGGATTTCAATGCTATTTGACTGAGGCCTTTATGAGAATACAAGGAAACAGTACAAAGTAGGTAAAGAATTAATCGGTAATTAATTTTCTAATTAATTATCTCAGTCGAAGCATGGTAAGCTCCCAACAGCTGATGTGTTTTTCAGGCTACCATTTATCAGTACCAGTGGGAGAAGCACCGCTCAGATCCTCGACGCGGTAAATCAAAGTGTGTTCAACAACGCAAAAACACTCCCAAGTAAAAAGCCTAGCGCAAGAGAATCAAAGGAAGATGGATAATCAGGCTTCCTCAAAATGGTGCTTGAGTAGAACGCTTTAGTAAATGCAGTTAATCGCCGCCGGTCACAAACAGATGAGTTACTGGTAAACAGGTGAGCCCCTTCATCAAATTAACAGCCCGAGATATGTGTTCGCGAGGCTTTCGAGGAGATTTGTAGCTGAGCCGACACGTGGCAGCTGGTGGACTGTTTTTTTTATGCCTGACTTCTGTTTGTTTAACATGTGGAGCGTTGACACTGTAGACATACAGTACATTTATGTGTTGGTTAAATTCCTGGCTTTTATACATACAGCGTCCTGCACATGTCACAATATTTATCTGCAAACTACATTCGCTCTGGCTTAAGTATTCTCATTCAGGCCGTGTTTTCTGCGAAATAACACACTCAAGGGTCCTGTAATGACGCTCAGACTTTCAAACAAACCGTGCCTTCCATAACTCCGGGTGATTTCTTTGCCCACTAACTGTTAGTCGGTTTTGCCTGCAGTGCTTCGCATTGTGGAACCTTCTCCACTGCTAAACAGCAGACACTTTTTAGAAAGGCTCTTTTAAAGTACTGTGGGACGTAGACCCCGTCGCCTACTTGTGTAGCCCACGCTGGTGCGAGCCGTTTATATTTGTGTGCTCGTCAGTCTGTAAAATCACCACTGAAACACTGGGTAGCGCTGTTTTTTTGTTTGTTTGTTTGTTTTTGCCAATCGTGGAAAATGTTTGTTTCTACATTCTTCTTAGCTTTCTACAACAGCGAAAGAAACTGTCGCCGAAATTTCGACCAAGACGAGTCACACAAATGTTTGTATGTCCGAACCCCCTCAACGAACCTTTCCTTCATGTGGTCTAAACCACCTCTTACAACAGAATGCTGAAAAAGAAACTTCTCAAATATTACGCACATTAAGTTGGTACATCTATGAGTACCTATAGTTGAAATCATGAGTGCTGACTGATCAGTATTTCCTCTTCTGCTGACACAGTAGCTCAGTAATCAGAGAGTGGGATGTGGGTTATCATTGTGGAGTGTTATGAGTTATGAGAGCTACAGTCCATGGTTAGTGTCTTGGTTAGTATCACCTATTCAAACCTAAATATAATCACCGGCATACATTCCTGTGGACCTCCTGCTCAGGGAAATCGTCTGAGACTGTCATTGTCCTTTTTACAGGTCTGCTGGGAGACTGTTGTTATCTGGTTTGCTTCTGGTTTGCATCTAATTGTGTTCAGTGCCTACGAACATTCCTCTAGTGTAACCAGCCCAAAGGGAAGAAAAAAAGGAGTTCCTTCTTTTTGGCAAACAGCGAAGGAGGTGATCTGCATGAAAGTTTTACCCCTGTGCACACCCAGCCACGCCGAGAGGACTCTAACGAGAGCTTATCCGAGCCGCTTCAGCCGAGCCGGTTTCATTCACTCCCGCTTAAAAGCGGGAGCCGTAAGAAGCTCGTGGAACTTTTGACCCCGGCGCTGGTTGTCGCAGTTCTTTTTATTTGTTTGTTAACTGTTGCGTGTTTATTTATTTATTTATTTATTTATTTTCTCTCCACAAAAGCTTTCTCACTTTGCACAGACGCATTGGAATTCCAAGTGAGTGCTCCACAGCTTGCCAAAGGGATTACCGCTAAATCCCTGCAAACTCCAGATGTTTTCCCAGGCTGCACGTAGGGAGGAAACATCGCCCATCCCCTGTAAACATCTGTCAGACAAAAGCTTCCACCACAGAGGAGACAACAGAAGCTTAGGGGGGAGGAAAGTAGCTTGACTAGGCAGATTTTCACTCCGCTAGATCTGTTTGTTCACCAAGAGCTAAGTGTTTTTTTTTTTTTTTTCGGTTTTGTTTTTTTTTTTGCGAGGTGTCTTGCGCGCCTGCTTATGCTAAGCCTCAAAGTGGACGAGTGCGCACTGGAACTGACATATTCGGTGGTTGCGCGGCCGTGGAGAGCGCGGCGATCATTCTGCCCATCTGTATCGCTAAGCTTCTCCTGGCGGACCACCGAGAGAGGCGTAATCTGACTTTTTGTGAAAAAGACTTTCAGATTTATTTTATTTTGCTTCAAATGGAAGGAGCCATTAAAAGTGACACCCAGAAACACCCAGACCGAACTGAACTGATCTGGGCCTGTCTTTTGTAAAAAGAATAATCAAAGGCTCCTCTGAGTCCCCGCTGCATGCCACTCAAATGAAGTCACAGGAGCTGCTTGCTTCCCTCTCTCTCTCTCTCTCTCTCTCTGTATCAGTGTGCATGTAAGTGGCAGTTGCTGCTGGGTTCAGGCCCCGGGCAGGATCTCATATCCCCCTGCCATGTTTGTGTTAATTTGGTGGATGTAAACACGGCGAGTGGGCTGTAACAAGGCAGCGCCTGCCTCTGTCTCTCTGGTCTCCAGCCTCCTCAGCGGAGAGCAGAGAGGAGAGAGGGAGCGGCTGACCAGTGTCTGGATCACTGAACAATTGTGGGCCGGAGAGAAGGGGAGAGCGGGAGAGAGCGGGAGAGAGCGGGAGAGAGCGCGAGCCCTCAGTGTAGCCACTAGGGACGCGACTGACAGATGGAGAGAGCGAATGGCTGGATGCCTAGCCAACTGGAAAGACAACTTTCACCCACACAGGCTGGATGCTTTTGCCTGTCGACTTTTATCTCCATCCCGTTCCACGCATCCTATAGGAAAGAAAGCGGGGTCTGTGTATTCGTAACCCCCCGACGCTCTACACGCTGTATATATATATACACACTGTAGGTGGTACAGGGTTTTATGACAGCCTGCTTAATGGGTTCCAGACTTGAGGTTACCAGG
Source organism: Mugil cephalus (assembly GCF_022458985.1). NCBI lineage: Eukaryota > Metazoa > Chordata > Actinopteri > Mugiliformes > Mugilidae > Mugil > Mugil cephalus. Next base: position 7,475,915 of record NC_061784.1, read on the forward strand.
ATTATTTGACTGGAAATTACGCCACTTAGGGGATTTTATAAATTCAGCTCCTCTAATTGCCAGTTTCATGCTCGCAAGTTTATTTCTTCTAGGATACAGACAAATTAGGAAAAGATCTTTTTTTTTTTTTCTTTATTCTATTTAAGATTAAAATCAGTAACATTTCCATAATATTCTGCTCCTTTCATGCGCTTAATGATTTTATTTCTTTGCTTTCCTTGGCCAGTCGCTGTGTTTGGACAGCACAAGGATGTCTTTATAAATGGGTAGAGTGGTTCATTGCCCCTGTAAGGAAAACACATGTCTTATATGTTGTATGTTATGTAGTAGAAATCATCTGGGGCTAGCTTAGAAGCCACATACTTTACCGTTGTGGTCAGAGAGTTGCTTGGGAGTCGCTCTGTTAGTTACTGGTCTGTCAAATCGTTTAGGCTATATTTGTTGTCACTGGAGCCGCAGTAGACAACGAGATGGCTCTGATTGTTTTGAGGATCATCCAATTGAGTTATATATTTCCTTTATCATCATTTAAAATGCGCCACCACATAATGAAATCCTAATGGAGAGTTGTCAGACTCTGGCTTCACCGGGCACAGAGTTAGATCAGAGTCTAAGACTTTTTTTTTTTTTTTAAACATCCTAATATTTCTTTGACTTTTCCTAAATTGCATGTTTGTATATTTGGATTATATGTGGCTTAACAATTTTTAGAGACTCTTTATTTAACGGTAGAAGTGTGTCTGGGCTCGTGTTATTGAGTGCAGGTGTGCGTCGGTCTATACGGTGAACGTGCGCCTCGTTTTCTTCTCAGAGGAGTCCTCCCAGAGCTCATTAGCCCCCGTTAAATTCCCACTGGAATGCCGGGTCCTGCCCGCCGTCTGCTGCCCGTTCCTCAGCGGCTCTGGTTTCAGCCTGCTGGATCACTGGGCACAGACATGGTTCCCATAGCTGAGCTGCCTGAGCTACATGGGCAGGCCCTGGTACCCTGGCTCAAAGAGCCCTCTGTTGTCCTCGCGCACGCGCTCCCTTCGCAGTGTAGGGTTGCTTTTCGCGCAGACGCGCGCATTCGCAGGGAAAGCAGTCTGGCAATGTGAGCTCCGAGAATGTCACAGATTTATGGAAGGATGGATCACATGCTGCAGACTGCTGGAGAGCAAAGCCCAACAATTGCTTTTTGTCTGAATGTTAACTTGTGTAACTGTCTGGCAATACCAGTCTACGCTGGCATAGTCCAAAGAAACAATCCTATGCTTTTTTTTCAGCCCCTCCCACCTCCCACCAGCGAGTCTTGGCTTGAAACCTGCACAAGCTTGGCCGGCGCTGTGGAACATAGACGCACGTGGACGCGTTCCCAAATTCAAATGCATAATGTCTAGATCATTATTTTCTGCTGGGGGACTGGGGGGAAGTCTGTTTATTATACGCCACTGTGTTCTGCAAGTGGCCATCAGCTTCTCACTGTGACCAATTACCTTCCTCTGCTTTCAGCAAAGCCTACTGCGGCCCGTACCCCCGGCTGGTTATTTATATTTTATTTATTTATTTCCTCCAAAAAAACTTTTACCCAGTGAGGTGGAGGGGTTTATGAGGGAGAGTCGGCCAGAGGAGAGTGCATATCAAAGAGAAGCGGCCATCTGTCAGCGCAGGCAGCAAACAGCTGGTGGAGGAGATGCAAGATGTCTGAACAAAGACTGACAAGATGGAAGATGACAGGAAACAGATTTCCCTCCCTTTTTACCCCTCCTGCAAGAGAAGAGGTTGACCGACAGAGTGCTGTGATGTCTAGCAGCCTCCAGATGCTGGCTCTCCTCTCTCCTAATCTACCTGCCTTCTTCTCTTCTCTTCTCTTCTCTTCTCTTCTCTTCTCTTCTCTTCTCTTCTCTTCTCTTCTCTTCTCTTCTCTTCTCTTCTCTTCTCTTCTCTTCTCTTTTCTTCTCTTCTCTTCTCTTCTCTTCCCATGCGTTGCTGAAGCGATTCTCTGGTCTGCTGCCTTGCTGCTTAATCTGTTAATTTGCATCCCTGTTGCTCTCGACGAGGGCGCCGGATGCGTTATGTATAACGTGTGGGCAAGCGCAGAATTAATATTTCCACAGAAATTATCATGCGATAATTAATGCATGCGCCTCAATTGCGCTAATAACAATTTCCCTTCGTCAATATAGAAGTTTCGATATTAGAAAGGGAGCTCCGTCGAGCCCGTATCTTACGCTGGGTGAATTATTTAGCTTTAGTAATTGACCTGCCGCAGCTTAAGTAGATACGCATCTCTCCGCTCGTTTGCTCAGATAAATGAAGCGGTGTGAGTCGCGTTAAGTAAATTTTTAGGAAATGAGCGCGGGGCCTCGTGTTAATTAGCGCCGAAGCATAAGCCTCGTTACATCAGGTCTTCTTCCCTCACTACTTAGCGCCGGCGTATTCCCCTTTGTGCCTTTATCCCGCCGCACTGTTAATTTGAACAGAAAATGCGCTCTTGTTTCTAAATAGAGCGCTGGTGCACACACTAGCTGCAATCATTAAGCCCATTTTCTGCCAGCTCGGAGCTGTTGAAACGCCTGTAATGGAGGGGAGAGCGAGGCTGTTTTCGCCGGCTCCCTCTGTCCGCGGTGCGATGTGCGACACCGGCCAGTGTAATACAGTAATGGCCCTAATTGTCTAATCACTTTAATATGTGGCTGTTGCTCTTGGACATGACAGGGGCAAAGTGAGCTAATAAACAGTGATTACTGTCGCTTGAAATTGACACATGGGGGAAGGGGGCCGCATTTCGGCTCCGGGAGGAAGACTTCTATTTCCTCGTTCCCCCCTCCTCTCCCTCGTTGCGGTGCTTGACAGACGGGGGAGGCATGGTGGCGGTGAAAGGTCAGCTGGTGGTTGCATACAAGTGATGGAATGACAGAGGAAGAGAGAGAGAGAGAGAGAGAGAGCACGATGGGGGGAAAAAAAGGAGAGAGAAAGAGCTGTCATCTCCACATCTTGTCCCTCCGGTCGGTTAGACTGACAAGCTGCCAGCCTGGCCGGCTCGTACTCGGCGGAACAAAGAACAGACAAGGCAGAGATTTCACTTTCCCCAACCATCTGCCTCTTCCTGCTTCTCTTCTGTATACTCGGTTTGAAATCAGATTTGACAGATACGCAGAGGCTGTGGAAAACTGTGTTACAGTGCGAGGGTATACTGTATACTCACTGCAGCTTGAGGTGCATCCACGCGTTGCCCTGAGGACAGCGGCTTAGAGTCACAGTAGAGGGAGATGAAGTGATAAGTTTAGAAGCAAGTATATTACATATTGTGAGCCCAACAGCACAATTGGCCAAGTCATATATGGATAAAAAAAATATATATATAATGGGCAAAAAATTGCTTTTTCTTCTTTTCTGAAAACATTCAAATATGACTTAGGCAATTATCCTATTAGGCCGTGTTTCACACAATGGAGGAAATGATTTACATTTGACGCCTTTTTTTTCTTTCTTTTGAATAATATAAAAAGACTCAACGGAAAACAAGGTCTTTTGTTCATGAAGGAAAGATGAATAGTAACGGAAAATATTTTGTCCCGAGATAAGAAAGAACACATATGAACCAGGCGTAGACATAAGAATAAGAATAAAAATAAAATAAAACAATCTAAAATAATATAAGAATAACAGTAAAAAAAATAATAAAACAATCTAAAATAAAACAAGAATAAGAATAAAAAAGAATTAAAATAAAATAAAAAAAAATCTAAAATAAAATAAGAATAACAAAAAAAGAATAAAAAAAACAAAAAAAACAATCTAAAATAAGAATGAGGTAGTGTAAGGTTAGAGGTTAGAGAAAGTGTCCATGGGTTATACTGTAGACTAAACAAAATTGTTGCTTTACTAATATAGAATAGAATAGAATAGAATAGAATAGAATAGAATAGAATAGAATAGAATAGAATAGAATAGAATACATTTTCCATTTGCACAGGTATATCACAGTGCAGGTACTTTGGAGTACTTCTGTGTTTCATTCAAGTCAAGTTTTACTAAAATTTTAAAGAATGTAAAAAAGCAGACATTGAAAAAAAATACCACGGCTAAAAAGTGCACTTATAGACACAGAAAGAAATAGATATAGACAAAAAGTGCCTAATACAAACACAGTCATTATCAGAAATGGTTTGAGATCAACTCACTGAGGTTGTGCAGTGTAAACAGCTCAGAATTACCCACATTGCACAAAAAACTACAGTGGTCCACATTGGTCATTGCAGCTTATCTTCTAGCTGTTTTGTAGGCGGGCTGTGTCACGTGCTACCTCCTTCCCTCCTCAGTATCACGTCATATGTGTCTAAGTTGCTAAGACCGTACAGGTCTGGGTGTCTGCTCCGACCTTTTAATGAGTCGCTGCATGTAGAGAGAGTTGCAGCCATTATAAATCAGGCCTTGTGTAAGACAACTGCCTCTCCTCCATTACGATGCAGCGCAGGTACAGTGTTACTTAAAAGATAATTATCTGAGTCAGTCTCCATGTACAGAAAAAATGCAGCTGCCGCCTTGCTCTGTGTTTTATGGAACGCTGTATATATTGGGACTGATAAAGGTCGAACTCTGTCCGTTTGCATGGAATACGACGCGATGGAACACAAACCTAACGAGCATGTCTGTGGAGGGTGGGAGGAACCCGGAGTACCTGGTGAGAACCCACACAGACGTATTCAACAAGTCATATTCAACACTACTTATCTCAGTTTGTTGCAAAATAAAGGCGAAATCACACAATTAATCTGAACCGTTTTTATTAAGTTGCAGACATTATGACAAATAGATTCTTCCAATTTCTTTTTCTTACACACATACATGCAAATGTATCCAAGCTCGCATTCATCCATCCATAACACAAAAATTGTAATTCAAGATGTACTTTACAGAAAGTATAAAATATATGCTAGATAGTCAGCCTCCCCGATGGGAAGTCTAGAAAACATATCTCTGGATCCTTGCAAAGTGTATTTAATCTTTTCCAATTTGCTGAAATGAAGAACATCTCTGATCCGAGCCTCATAGGATGGAGGGGAAGGAGACTTCCTGTGAAGTAGTATGAGCTGCCTGGCTAATAGAGACAGGAAAGCTCTGAGTTCTGCTTCAGTTTTTGGCAGAGTTACCATGACTCTGATGTTGTTGGTCAAATTGGTTCTTCCTTCGTAGAGATCATGTTCAAATAATGCTGCGTTTATTATTTTATGGTAAACCAAAGGATGGATCCACTACACAGGAAACAGTTGATAAATTAATCAACTGAAGGAAAGTATCATTTATCGCAGCCTCGGATTGAGTCACAAGCACATTTTTTCTTTTCAATATCTCAGCAAGTTCAGCTCATCACACTCAGGACCCATTAAACAAAACTCGCGGCAGAAACGTTAATCCGCGCCAAAACACGTCGAGACGCGGAGAGCTGTGAAACTGCGCAGTTCACGCGCAGTTGCGTACTGGTGCTCTGCTGAGGAGGTGCCAGTTTTAATTTTCACACAAGCTGCTGTCTTCTTTTTTCCACCGCGGCAGAGCTGGAGGACTGAGGCAGCCAGCAGCGTTCAATGAAACGTTTCTATTTGCTCTGTTCGTGCCTTTGCGAGATGAATGTGCTCGTGCGTTTTTTTATTTATTTTTTTGTTGATGCTTCATGCCCCATCGCCAGGCTGTGAAGCCCTCGCTCCACGGCTCCCCGAAGACCAGTTAACCCCTCGTTTCCTCCCCAGGGCCTCCGCTAAGGACCACAGCAGTTGTGCGCATATGTCTGTGAATCCTTTCGGTGTCTTCTGCGGAGCAGACTTTGTCTACAGAAGTCGGGCACTCTGATAGCCCCCATTCATTATTCAGCTCCAGTCCAGCTGCACCACCACCACCACCACCACCACCACCACCACCACCACCCTCGCCTCCCCCCGAGCAGCGCAGAAATAAAACAAGGTTAAGAACTGGCATGAAATGTGTCTCAGTGGATCAAGTGGTGGTGGGGGGGGCGAGTGGGCTGGAGGTTTCGGAGACGGCGGAGGTATGGGCCTTTATCTGTGCGCCATCTTTTATTAATTGCCCTGGTGCTCAGACTGTGAGTTTCTCCGCGATCATTAATGCATGCGCGGAATAACGTATTTACATGTCCTCATGCATTATGCATGGGCGGGGAGGGGGCTACAGTGTTGTGGAGGACCCTCTGCCCACAGGTCCTATGTTTTCGTTCTGTGTGTACGCCTGTGTGTGCGAGCTGATTTGCATTCGACCGCACTCTGAAACCCTCTCGCTGCCAGGGCCCTCTGCTGCTGCTGCAGGAAAGTGATGGAGCATTGGACAACAAACAACATTCCCTGCGTTTTCACACGGGCCGCTGAGGGTTCTGACAGAGGCCGACAGGTCACACTGCTACACGGAGACTGCTGCCAGATGGGTTCGCTGGGAAAAAAAAAGGGTGGCTCACGGGTGCAGTGAAACATTTTTTGCTGCTGTGTTTATTTATCTTCTCACCCGTGCTGTAAAAGCACGGCAGTCACGTATCGTTGCTCTCTGCTCCACTCTGTGGTGATGGACAGTTCAAAATCCTAGACCAGGGGTCTTCAACGTTTTTCAGGCCCAGGACCCCAAACTGATGGAGAGATTAAATAGCGACCCCCTGTTAAACTCAGCTTAATGCTATTTATAAATACACATTTATTTTGCTTTTTTTTTTTTTTTTTTGCATTCAATATTAAGCTATTCAAATAATTCATATCCAAATATTCTTTTTTTTTTAATTATTATTATTATTTATTTCAGGTATTTTAAGGTCTGTTTATGTCACCCTATGTTGGACATGTTTGAAATAAAAAATAAATTAATATTTGAACCTGTATTATTCAAATAGCTTAATATTGAATGCAAAATGATGATAATAATGCATATTTATAAATGGCACTAGGCTGAGTTTATATAGTAGGTAGTGGGTCCCTACTTAAATCTCCATCAGTTTGGGGTCCTTGTCCTGGAAAATGTCCTGGACGGTGTGTGAAAAGAAGACACCTGTGACAGGACAGCGACAGAACGCTGGTGGAGAGACGCTCTGAAAGGCTGGGTAAACCTCGTGTCAGACTTGCTTTAAAACGCAGACACTTTCTGGCCGTCTTGCCAGCAGGGGTGTCCATTGATCATGTGGAAGCGCAGCTCCCCATTGGCCTAATCACCTCCATGATCGATTGACCACTGACTGAGTCACACCCGTAGCTCTCGTATTTCCACAAACTGCATCTCATGAATTTGCTCTCTCTCTCTTTCTCTCTGCGCCCGAGCTGCCCTTTTATTTATGTTGTGTGCTGCAGCCTCTATTATCATAAGTCCAAACTCAGCAGATAGGCCCACTATCGATCACCGGCTGGCTCCGGTCGCTCTCCTTTAACTTGTTGGAAGTGAGCAACGTGTGTCTCATTATTTTTTTTTAATTTTTTATTTTTTTCGCTCCGCCTGATCCGCGTGTTGCGATTGTATCAGACAGCTGCTGGTGGGGTTGACCTTTGTGCTGCCCGCTCCCTCGCATCAGAACCGACCCCGCTGGATAATTAGAATTGATTTAGTTACAGTTTAATTAATCACACTGTTAAATCTCCAGTACTTACTGCGGCCTCACACTGTTAGCTTAGGTGCGCGTGCGTGTGTGTGTGTTCGCCCAAGTCTTCGGGGGTTATTAGTCGGCAGAAAAAGAGAACACGGCTGCACGGAAACACAACTCGGTTTATTTCTCAATCAGCTTTTACGGTGGTTACTTTAAATACGTTGCCCTGTTGATGAAATATCAGAAACCGATATTAGTTAGGTTTGATTGCTCAAGTTTTTCGTGAGATGGAAGTTTCCTTTAGCGTGTTGAAAACGCTGTGCTCAGAACAATTTTTGAAATTCCGTGTGTATTCCTCAGTGCCTCCACTATCAGGACACCTGTTAGCTTGACCTTTGCACTTTCACACTGCGTTGCTGCCAGCGTTTTTCGGTACTGGAATAAAAACTTCTTCTTTCGTATTTAATGAAGCCTCTTGACATTCAGTAGATGCCTTAAATATAAGTAAAGCAAAGTGTGTCCGCGCGCTGTTGCTACAGCCCATGACGTCTCGTGCATTGTGATCGCAGCTGCTCGGTTGCGGGAGACACAGACGAGGTGAGAGCAGCCGCCGTTGTTGTCGTTCCCTTCATGTTTACTCATCCTGAAGAGCGTTCTCTCGGAGAGCTCTGGTGAGCCATTGTGCATCTTTTCGCCTCCTTCACGGCGACGGAGAAAACAAAGGGGTCCTCGTTCTGGCGAGGCCTGATTGCCGTCATTAGGATGCACGGGAGCTCCCGGTGCGGCGGGGGCCTCCACTCGAGGGGGCTCGGCTGGTAAAGCACCGCCGCTCGCCTGTTTTTAATAACAATCATCTAAAATCGCTGCAATTAGCCCGAAGCTGTAAGGAGACGGAGAGCGGGAGACGTGGAGAGGGAGGGAATAAGGAGGAGGGGGGGGGGGGGGCTACATGCTCAGAATCAGTGAACCTTTCGAATGTCAGCTCCTCTTTCACATGGAAAATTCAAGAGGGCCTTTGTGTTCATCAATTATTAGCCATGAAAGTTAAAAAGATCCATTGTGTATATTTAATCAGAGTTATATGGGGAATCTTTGAACTGATTCCCAGTCTGGCCTGGGGCACAGGCAGAGGTAGCCTCCACCCCCCTCCTCACCCCTCCTCACCCTCCTCTTCCTCCGACCGACCACTTCTCCTCAGCTCTCAAGTCTGCAGTATTCCTGCTAAGCCTAGGTAAACGCGGCCCTGTCAGAAACTGGCGCAGCAGCGTGGAAACCACACAGGAATAGACACTTGTCCACTTTAAGACCGGAGAGAGGAGACCTGACTGCTGTGTCGAGCTTTTTGCAGTTTCTCAATATTATATGCTGAGGTTCAGTGGATGGATTTCTCTGCAGACAGGATGTGGAGTACTTAACATTTGATGTGAGGCGTGCGCGCCCCGTGCTGCCCTCGCTGCACTGTGTCTTCAGCCCAGAGCTGAACTGGCAGCGCCGCGTGGCAGAGGTTAAATCGCTGCATCAACCAAAGCCGGCCCCGCTCAGATTTAGGAGGCCATTTACTGTTTCCTTTCAGTTTTTATCTTCCTTATTTTTTTTTATGTCTGTCAGTGGGATGTTTATGCTTGAATATTTTTCTTGTCTCTTTGTCACTAGGCAAGTGGTTCATCCTTAGAATGTCTTGCTATGAAAACTGACGTGAGTTTGGCTTTACGGTTTTATCACTGCAGTAAAGCCAGAGATTTTATATTAATACTCCACATTCTTATATGATCTTCCTTACTCCACTCAACCAGATTTTGACTTTTTATTTATTTATTTTTTAATTTTTTTTAACCCTCTGCTCTTCAGATGCTGATAATCAAGTAACATTCCTCGGGTGAATTTATTAGAACTGACACATGGGCTGAAGCTTCATGCAGTTCAGTTTATACACGCATCACACATGCAGTCGTTTTAACAACAAGAATTAGTCGACAAACTTTATTTCTTCTCTTATTTCAGACTTTCTAGAAATGTTGACCCGTCACATGATCTTTCAAATCCCCTTCAAAACAGGCAGGGATTTGTCTCGCTTGTAATATTATTGTTCATGAAGTGTCTAAATTAGAACTTTAGACGCAGGCGTACGTCTGTAGTGGCCAGCTGCAGGTTTTTGGGACGTCAGCACCACACTGGGCTGCGGATAAACGGGAGTAAAAAATGGCTCTACAGCTTTACGTCCTGGGTGAAATGTTCAAATTGTAACGCGATGCGTGTGTTTTTTTTGTTTGTTCTTTTAAAACCATCACTTGAACGTCGTACACTCAGTTGTTACTTTGTATTTTTAGTCCAGTTTGTGTTCATTTCCAGTCGTTCCTTCTGCCCTTCTCCTTCTACGCCTCCACCTCTTGATGCGTTGTCATGTAGCACCACCCACAGGTCAACAGGAGGGTGACAGGCTGCAGCTCCGTCAGGGAAGAAAGAGTCTGACTGACTGACGCAGCAGCAGCAGAAGAAGCAGAAGCAGCAGAGAGTCTGGAGAGTCTGACTGAAAATCACCTCTGAAAGCTCAAAAATAAAGCGGAAGAAAAAAATCACAATCAGAGGGAGCCGTGGCCGACTCACTGTTCCTTCTTGTGGGACGGAGAAAGAAAGTGCAGCATACACGAGAGAGAGAGAGCGCCCGCCACTCTCTTTCTCCCCCTCGGTTTGGGTCTTTGTTCAGGCCGCGCTGAATTATTTACCCGCGTGTTTAAAAGTCGGCTCAGGGGAATTTCGACATTAGCTCTATAGCAGCTCGTTCTGGCCTACAAAAACTTTGCTTCCTTTCATGAGACGTAGTTGGTACTCAGCTGTAAATGAAGAGTTATCAGGTGAAAAAAAAAAAAAGAGAGGGAAAAGTTTAGATAAAAAGCGTAGATGAAAGAGTGCTTTTAAATGCAGCGGAGGCTCGTTTGAACCTCGTTCTTTGGCGTACATCGTGCGCTCCGGTGAGAAGTGAGAGAATTTCTCCCCCAAACCCCCAAAGCTTCCTGTTACTTTTAAGATTACTGCTGGCTTCGCATGTTTCTCCACTACACTACTTTTTTATTTTTTTTTAGTGCGTTCGGGTTGAAAATACTGTAACTCTCGAAAAAGGCCTCATTCATATTCTGCGTTCAATAATTCATACAAAAATCTATGTCAATACCTTTACTCTGTTTGAGATGTTAACGCTGTCTGAGAGCGTAGACGCGAGTTTTGTCAACTCCGGTTAAAATAGCGGCCTCGCTGGCAGGCTTTTCGTAGTGTTTTGAGAACGTCATGCAGAGAGGTGCGCAGCGCAAGGAAGAATTCACAACAGCGCCTCCCAGCCTTGGCCGCCTCGATGACGCGGGGGAGCTCACTGGCGCTCCCACTCTCAGGGGTTCCGCAAGGATTTGTTTTGGGTCTGGTTTAGTCTTTAGTCAGGGCGCGATAGAAGCGATTATCTGTGTAAACGTGGATTAGCTTTTGAGGTTACGTGGCTGTTACCGTGGAGGCGGGTCAGACTACAATAAAACTCAGCCTTAAAAAAAAACTAAGTAGACCCGAATTAAATTCTCTACTGTTATCAGTTAAAATGCCAACACCGCTCCTGCTCGCATCCATATCCAAAAGGCAAGCGACTTTGCTCTGAAGTTCCACTTAATCTTAGCGCGCATGATGGATAAGGTTATCACTTTTTGTATTGCTCATTAGCTACAATTATCTGAGAGCTGCCTGTTTGGCCTCATTTTTTTTTTAAATTTTATTTTATTTTTTGCCTCTTTTTTTTTTTCTTCGTCTTTGACAGAATAATTGATTGTGGCTCTGGAATATGTATGCCACAGCCAGCGCCAGGAAATCTGCAGTGATGAGTCTGTGATCCCTTTTCCTGGGTTGTTTATGCAGCGCTCCTGCCTTCGACAGCCTATGTAGTTCAAAGCCATTTGACACAAAAGCTGTCACAGTGGAAAGCCGCAGAAATGGAAAGTATAACTCCCACATTACTTCCTTCAGCATTTCTTTGATTACACCTCAGTGGATCCTTGTGCTGCTTATATAAAGCCATCTCATGCCGCCCTATTTGAAATGATTACACCAGTTTTGTTCCAGTAAATGCCTGAAGTTTCAAGTGATAAACCTCAGGCTGAGAACCCAATTTTCCCCAGCAAACTGAGAAAGCCACAGGCAGACTCCCACTCCTGCCGAGCCTGCCTTTTAAATTGTGTTTTATTCAATTTTTTGTGTGCTGTTCACTAAAAATTCCACGCTGAGGGGTTACAGAAATAATTTTCATTGTTTCCTCAGGGGGCTGAAAAAAAAAAAGCTGTATTCCCATTTTTTTTTCCTTTTTTCTTCCCCTTCTTTTTCGCCACGGCGCGACTCGGGGTGAGCACAAAAGGGGACAAACCGCTCAGTATCAGCCGTGATTTCCTGAATAGCCCAGTGGGAGCGCGGGAAGTCGGGGTGCATGCGGCAGATCGGCGTTGCCCTGAAACTGCAGCCGTGCTGTGAGGGAGATGGCTTTTCTCTGAGACAGTCCGACTGTGAGCCACGGGTCTGCAAATGAAACAGGGGGGAGGGGGGTGTGGGGAAGGGTGTATGTGTGTGTGGGGGGGGGGGGTTCAGCCTTTACAGATACAAGGCCCCCGATGCCTTGCTGGGAATGTCTGCTGCTGTGGCGAGGCGGAGGGGAGGAAAAAAAAAGGCGGCAGTGGATAAACAGACAAAGAGCTGCAGATAATTCCGCCGAAAACGCGGTGACGCTATTTCCTGCTGTTTGTGAATTCATCAGGCCCCATGCTGGGCCACAAGTGATTTCTAAATATATGCAGCTCATCTGATGTAGATGTGTAAACTCTGTGCCGGGTTATGGATGGCTGTGCAGACAGATTGTTTGCTCTGTGTTCTCTGTGGTCCTCGTGGGTGGGCTCTGCCGGCACCATCTTACTTTGTTTTCCACATGAGCTTTATTGAGTTCCCAATTACGATGCCGGTCCTCTTGTCTTGGGCTCATCGCCGCTGCTGAATTGACCTTGCAGTTTTGCAACGGAGGGCTGTTGTGTATTCAGGCCGGCAGGCCCGTTAGGCGGGCTGACTCCTTCTCCCAGGCCCTGCTCCTGCAAGACCCTGCTTAACAGGCATCAGGCTTACACGCTTAATACTTGGGAGGGGAGAGCGGGCTTAGCTCTTAGCTCTCATTGCCGCTGACATTGTATCAGGCAGCGAGACAAGGCCAGACTACTGCAGCCTTATTAGGCCTGTCTGGATTGGCTTTCCCTCAGTCTGACAGTAATGTTCAATGAGAAAGGGCTGCTTTGGAATTTAATGGAATGTGTAGAAATAACCTGCGCGCCGTACAAGAGGAGCCGTCTCCCGCTGGTGTGTTCCCAGCGCTCGCCTGGCTGCCTGAGCAGCAGAGGAAGGGGCACAGAGGAGGCACTTGCAGTAGGTGGAGCTCTTGTGTCGAATTTTGATGGTGGGAGCTTTATTCACCTGCTTGTGAAGGACACTACAGCCGCTGTTGCAGTGTGTGTGCGCGCACGTGCGTGCGTGCGTGCACGTCTCTTTCCGACATCGCTTATGCAAAATGCAAAGATGGCCTATAACAAGAGATTTACAAAGTAGACGCACACACACACTCACGCACTCATACAAGCACTTAAAGCACATTTGCAATGTAGGGGTAATTGACAGCTCGTGAAGGGTGGTACAACACTGCCAACTGCTCATGTTTACATCAGACCTTATTAAAAATTGTAATGTGATCGTGTGCTTCCAGCTGATAGTAGTTTGTGTGTGCGTGTACGCGCGCCTTTTTTGCCTAGTGACGACGACCCCGCGCGCCTTTCCCCTCACCACTCCCCGACACCTCCATGCAGCGGAACAAACGTAAACGTCTCCCCCCACAATTCCTCCCCTTCTCTGCCTGCTTTCCCTCCCCCCCGCTCTCCCTCCTCCCTCTCTCCGTCTCTCTCCCTTGCGCCACCGCAATCTACCGCAGGCCCTCCATCTCTCCGGCCTGTCAGCGTGCTTTTTCATTTGGCTTGTTGCTACAGGGGGCTCGACGCTGGCAGATTACAACTCGGCAGCCAGTCATTTTCGATTTATCAGAGGCCCCCACCCCCCGCCCTCCCTCTCTTTCCCTCTCCCTCACCTCCTCCTGCCACACTCACTCCTCTCACCAGCATCGGTCCAGACACACAGCGATTCCTCATCACACCGCCACCTAGCATACCTCCAGCAACCACAGCCCCCTCCCCCCTTCCATATCTTCCTCTTTCGATCGGCGCAGAAAATTTAGCTCACAAGCCCCAAGACAAAAAAAAAAAAAGAAAGAAAGAAATATTGTGGCAGTGGAAGCGTTTAAGTTAGAGAGGCAGCTAGAGCTGTATTATTACTTAGGCCTCTGTCACTGGTGATGACCCGGGAGAGTGGAGAATATCGATCGTGTGTCACTCAAGGCATTCAGCAGATTGCATTGACAAAGCTTGTCGGGGCCTTTAATAGCAAGGTTAGCAGCCCTGGCTGGGACCCAGGAGAAAACTCTAACTGTGCCCTATTTCATGGTGGCTTTTAACCATTCGCTGGATCCAGAGAGTGGATTGATAACAGTAAAGAAGTAATTTTACTCTCATAATAGCCTTCCTGTGGTTGACATTTGTGGCCCTTAGTCCCTGTAAAAGCACCTTTCCAAACGCAGGAGAAAGAAGGCCGGCATTGTCTGGCTGCTTTTTTGTGACAGAAAATAGCTTTACACGAACAAAGATGTGGAAATCTAAACAAAGCGCGGCGCAGGCAAAAGAGAACAAAAAAAAAGGGGCAAAGAAAAAAGAAGAAGAAGAAGAAGAAAAATCAAAAGCAGCGTACAAGTGTGATTTATGAGTTGAAGGAAGTCCATTACTCGCAAGAGGAAGCCCAGACCAAAACACAAACAGAGTAAGGGCATGGCTTGCAAAGAGGGTCACGGAGTAATTCTTTTACTCTGCCAAGATCGCTGCTAGCTGCTGAAAACACTACTTGTCAGAGGAAAGGGGGAAAAAAATGGCAGGATTTTGATCTCACTGTAATTCTCAACATAAATAAGAGCACTAAACCACCTAAATAGTCTCTCTTTAAGCCAAGTGATGTGGAACTAGGCTGAAATGTAACAGGTCCCCTGTGTGGTGTAATTTGCCTCACACACACGAGGGGAAGCTATTACAGGCAGCGTAGTCACTGCTGGATGCTGTCATGTTGTTCGTGGCAGGTAGGTATTCTGAGAGCTCTGTAGTCCTTAATCATAACACTGGAACAGATTTGACTTCTTTTATTTGAACAGTCAAGCTGTAACAGTGGATGGAGACATGGTTGGATTTATGAGACGGAGCCAAACCAGGGCTAGAAGTTTCATTAACTTCAAAAGAGAAAAAAAAAAAAAAAACTCAAACTTTGATCGTGAACTTTGAAAAGTAGGACATTTTACTCAAAATAACAGTAAGTATAGTATATTTCACTTTAGACATAATTTTGAATTAGTTCTGAAATTCTTTTGAATAAATTACTTCTTTTCATTTTTTACATTCATTTCCATTTTTATATTTCAGTTCTTATTTTTTTTTTCAGTTGCAGATTTTGTGTTTTCAGATACATGTCTGTTTTGTTTTTGTTGTTGTTTTTTCTTCCTTTCAGACTGTATTTTCTTTTTCCATTTCACTCTTTTGGTCTTGGTTTGGTGTGGGGGTGTGGCCTAAACTGAGAGGGGCGTGGACTCATGGTAGCTGCCAGGTTTTGTGGTTCAGGAGCTGCATTTTAAAATCTGACATTTCCCATTTCCACGTGCCACTGTGACCGCAGCGTAATGTTGGCTAGCAGTTGCATCCACTCGGTCAGGACAACCTGCTGACGCTAGTGCACAGATAAGAAATGTCAAAAAATGGCACAGATTTGGCTCCGTAAAACCCTCATTCAGGATCCTACTACAGTTGAAAACACGGCACAAACATCATCATTTTTACAGTTAAGGCACAGAAATGTGGTATATTAGAAATTTAAATAAAAAGGTTTAAAAAAAAGTGCTTACTTTGAAAACTTGACTTAAGTGGACACATGCAACCCAGGGATTGACGTTTTATTCAATGTGACCACCACACGTTGGCCCATTCATTGGGCACGAGCAGAACAGTAGTCAAACTCATCAAGAACATGGCTAAGATGTTTTCTTTGCTCCAAGCAACTTGCCAAGCTTGTGGTTGTTGGTGTTTCCACTTGGAAAACAAAGCAAAGCAATCTAACATAGCATTAACTCTCCATTCAACAACTGAAAAATGTCATAAATTGGATACTTTATATAACTAGAAACCATGTAGATGGTTGAAGGTTTCTCAGAAAACTGCCTGTTCATTGTTGCTGTGTGGCGCCATCTTAGAATGTAGCTATTCATTTGTTGGATTAAAAATCAGTCTCGATTTGAAAGATATTGATTATAAAGTCCTTTATTTATTTTCCAATACACGCCATTGGAGAACTCAGTCCGGTCTCGCTTTTCCCGTGACAAATCATGTAAGACCGCACAACGAG
The DNA here is from genome assembly GCF_022458985.1 of Mugil cephalus. Classification (NCBI taxonomy): domain Eukaryota; kingdom Metazoa; phylum Chordata; class Actinopteri; order Mugiliformes; family Mugilidae; genus Mugil; species Mugil cephalus. The sequence goes on from NC_061784.1 coordinate 7,492,002, forward strand.
ATCAGTTCACATGTGAGGGAGATCCAAAACATGACAGCAGCTACTACTTTGAGAGCACCGCCTGGCCTGACAGCTGAGAAGTTGCGAGCTGCAAAAAATCGAAGCCATATGCATGATGTCAACATTAGTTTTAGTTTGAAGTGAAATAGTTTCAAAAGTATGTAGAAATAAATTAATATTGATAATGAATATCGAACTGGGTCCCTGTGAATCAGAATTCAAATCGATTCTGGAAATCAGTCCCAGCCCTAGTGGCCAAACACAACATTACAAGATAAAAAAATAACTTCCTAACTTCCTTCTCGGTCCTGTTGGTTTTAGTTCTCTAATTTATCTTTGAGGTCTTGAAGAATGTCTACAATACACCGCTGTCCAAGTGCGGATAAAACGTTTGTGCATTATAAGGCAGAAAAGCTCCCCCAAGGCTTGTTTCAGTGAGAAGCATCCAACAAACAGCCCACGCTGAAATACATTGTAACAGAATGATTCCATTTCTGCTGACATCAGAGAGCAATACGAGCCAGTGCACCGCCAGTTGCTGTCTGCTCTCGGCAGCTTCGTTTCCAGACAGTCTCGTCTTGCCTTGTCCTACAGCACGGCTGATGCAGCTGCAGCCTCTGGCTCTCCCTGCGCTGTTGCTTCTTCCTCTCTGACTGTTGTGTTTTCTGGACCAATAACAGATATTGAAACAGGCTATACCCCTCATTCAGTAACTTATTAACAACGCGCTGTGTTTGTTTTACAGTTGAAGTCGAATGTCGTCCTGTCTGGGTGCTCTACACATACTATAAAATGGTGTTTCCAACAACCCATGAGCATTGGCACATCATATATCGGTTTCTATAAGACAAGTCTTCCTCCTAGTAGCCCATTATGGGAACATTTCAGCTGCTTTTTTATTACCTATCTAATGGAAGGGTCGATGTTCTTCCACTGTAATGTGAAGGTTTATGTACCATCATGCATCAGAGAAGTACAGCATGCTGTTGGAATACACCTGAGTCCTTTCTTGTCTTTGCAATCCTGATCATTTTCATTGCAATCATGTTTTTTGGCAGTATTTTAGTTGCTCTTGGCTTTTTGCTGTCTGCCTCCTATTACCGGTCTATTGAAGCACTTTGAGCAGATGTTTACTAGCAGACTCTCGTTCAAGCCGGGCAAACTGAGGTTGCTAATAATACGGCGGGACCGCAGCACTGTCTAGTTTTATGACTTGATAACAACAGATGTGAATTTCAGGGAGGTGGCTAAATGAGGACGTTTACAGCAGGGATTTGTGATAAGAGCGCTGGCCTCGGGCGGGCACCTGGGTCAGCCAAATGGGAAACGTGTATCCTGCCATCAGATTTTACAGCCCTCTCTAATCCTTTGAATAGCAGCGCAGATGGAGCCAAATGCAGGTAAGGTGAGACGCTATCACTCTTGTTGGTTTACACCAGCCTGGAAGCCGCAGTATGTTGCTTGATAGGCACAGCTGGCTGTTTTCTAAACTAGTAACACTGGCCTGCTCACCAGAGATGAGCGTGCGGCCCGCTGACCTTCATTTTAACATCCACTGGGTTCTTAGATGTTGTAATTAGATGGAAATCACAGCAGATAGGCAGACAGTTGGTCACAGATGTGTTAGGTGATTACGGAGCTTTAATATGAGTGCGTGATGTGATGTTTTCCTATCATAAAATGAACAGACTTCAACGTATGCAACCTTTAAATGTCCATGTTTGTACATAAGTCAGTTAGTGCAACCTGAAACTCATTTAGCATCCAGTCATTCTTCCATGTTGCTTCAGAATTCATGAATTTAAATGCATGTTTATTGAGTAACCTGAGAGGATTTGAGTGGAATGTCTTTTAATTATATATGTATTCCGGCTTTAATTGCTGAATTACTTTCCAGTCACTAGTTCTTCCACGCCTCGGGGTTTCGCATAATGACACAGCTATGACCTATATAGGTTGCCAGTTTTTATTCACAATGAGGGTGCGCCGCCATTTTTACAAATATTTGTAAATTCTCGCTCCGTGTAAAACGCTCCGGTTATGCCTTTTGTAGCAGGGTGTCATGACGAGGTCTCTGCAGCTATTCCTGTAACATGAAAAGGAAAAAAAAAAAAAAAAAAAGTCGCCCTCTTTCCCTTCTAAACCAGAAGCATTTGTCTATCATATTACCACCACACATGAGCCTCACACAAGGCTTGACCCAGTGTTAAGTGTCTGCGCTAAATTTCATTGCCTCCATCTACTGGAAGGCCTGCCAATATACTGGCAGTGAATTCCTGGAGGAAAATAAATGGCAATAAAAAAGAGAAATGATAGCCCCTGCAAGCCGATAGGAGAGGGCTTTTTCTCTGCTGTCTTTTTTCCATACCGTTCTTTATTGAGGCTGCCCAGCTCAGGGAGCTGTGATTTGGCACGCTGGCTCTGACTTTAGTTGGATGGGTGTCTGAAAGCCAATATTTAAGTAACGAGACCGCAGCACATATTCAAGACCTGAGGAAATGTGCAATTAATTACATGCAGATTTCTTTGATGAGGGGTTTGCGTGCGTGCGGATGAGTCGGGCTCTTTTGGTCTTTTTCTTGTGCGATTGGGAGAAGGAATCTGGTAACGCCGTCCTCTCGGCCTGTCTTCTCTCTGCTGTGCACGCTGCACAATGCGTGGGGAATGTTAGAGCTCTGGGAGCTGGAGGTGTGTAAAGTGGGCAGGAAGGTTATTTTACTGCCACGCTGGGCTACTATAACAAGATGTTCAGATATGATCTGAGAGAGCACGGGTCTCCCACTGCTCTTATATTCTCTCCCCCCTCCTTCGCCCCGCCCCATCAACACACACTTTTTCTCCACCTGCTCAGTTCATTATTAAATCTGGGAATTGTCCCCATAACTCAATCCACCAGACTACAGCATTATATGACCATTTGTGAGATGGGTGATTGCGACGCGGGGCAGAGGATGGATGTTAAAAGCATATTGATTTGTCCGTAATGTCGTCATAGATCAGAGATTTATGGCAATATATAAATGCAGCCGCAAGCTCTAGTAGCCTCCAGCCTGCGGCGGAGGAAATGGAGTCCTTAGTATGACTGATGAGATCAAGACAGTGCTCTCAACCACATTCCCTCCCCAACCCCCTCCCCCCCCACCTCCGTGTGGGCTTCCATTTCCCACTCCTGCTCCTCTCAGGATGCGCTCACCCTGCGGCTGCTGTGACTAGCCCACAGTGTCTCCTCCGTGTCTTTGCTTGCTTTGCTTCGCATTCCAGCACAGAAGCTGAAGCATGCCCCCCCCCCGCCCTCCCCTCTGTAGCCTGAGATCGGTCGGCGTGGGTGCGTTTGCCGTCATCGATCCCGCCCGCTGCAAGAGAAATTATGTCGGACAGGGTCGCCAGAAATCAGTGCGATACATTGATGTGAGAGGATTGAAAGGTAATGGAGCTTCTCCTTGGTTACACAAGTGGATGCTAACATTAACTACTCCATCGACTGCCTGCAAGTGCCAGCTTCGCCGCGGCCAAAGTGTAGGCTTCAGGATAAACATGGCAAGAGTTCTTAATGTCACTTGCGCACGGTGATGAAAGCACATGTGACGTCCGTGCTGCAACTGCGGAGATAAAAAGAGGTATTAGGGGTTTATTATCGCGATGTACGCCGGTGACCTCTGTGCCACACACGGAACCAACAGTAAATAAATCTAGGGCGCTGAAAGCCGAGCGCTGATGCTCACCGACAGGCTGTGCGCGAGGGTGGCAAAAGGGGTTATGGGTGACGAGAGGGCCAGGCGGCGCTCCTGTCTGCGGCGGTTAAAACAGCTGGGCCTCAGAGCGAAGCGCGGGGTCAGAGCCGGGTCACGCTGGTGGGCTCGCCCACTCAGCCACCGCCCGGAAAGATGACGCAGGCCCCGATGTCAGACTTCTCTCGCGGGCGCCTCGTGAACCCTCGCCGCTGTTTTCACATAGCAGTCGAGTCGGATAAACCCAGCTGTGAGTTAAACAGGTCCAACAGTTTCCAACTGCTGTTGTCGACCAGCCCAAGGTGATGTTGCGAGATGGGCTCACTGTGAGGCTGATGTGATGTAGAGGCTTGTGGGGTACATAATTAACAATGCTTAATGTGGTCTAATGTTTGGCGATAGTGCATCCTGAGGCTGTCGGGGAGCATCAGTCGACAGGAATGCTTTAAGCCACGAAGCTCCATGGCACTTTAATGGCTCTGTTATATAGACTTCCGAATGTAACAGAAAGGAGATGTTCAAAGCAGCGCCGGTGAAAACTGAGGGTTCTGACAGTGCTGCAGGAAATAGACAATTTATTATCAGCAACGGAGCCCCGGTAGTGGATTATCTATAAAACTTTCATGGTTCTCCCTCAGTGGCAAGCAGCCATAAAACTTCCCAAATGAGGGACTTGTTAATTTACTTGTTAAAGCAAATTAAAAATTTATAAGCGCTTTTAGGTAAATGAGATCCTCTTTCATTGCTGCCCTAGTGGGATTCTCTCTGCCAGATCCTGAGAGGACAGGTTAGCTGTTGTGAAAGCCGCAGAAGAACAATAAAAGCCGTTAAATTGTTCCAGGTTTTATTACCGCCAAGCTCCGCAGCTGCTGTTGTGCGTAACTAAGGGAAACTAGGAGCTGATGGCTACAGAATCCCACTGAGGCCAGTAGAAACTGAGCCCGGTTTTCCCTCTGCCTTTTTTTTTTTTTTTTTTTTTTCCTTTTTGTAGGATGCGAGATGAAAGAGGGGGGGAGTGGAGTTGCTGGGGCAGGTCGGCTGTGTATGGCTCTGTTTAAAAAGGCCTTTGTGGTTAGAAATGTTAGCAGGCCTACTTTTGTGCTTGATTGCATTGAGTCTGTAGTGCGGCCCTTGAGAATAGGTCAATACACTTGTAAAATTCCACTATGGCTATGGTGAGCACTTTTCAGTAAGCGAGAAAATAATTGACTCCACATGTTCGAGACAATGTTGCAGCAGCTGTTGCAGCTTATTTTTCAGGGAAACGCTGTTAAATTAGACATTTGATCATCTTCTCTTGGATCTTGGCGTGTACCTCGTTCCGCTGCTCTGAATCTGTGTTTTATCCAACTTGCATATTTAATTTGTGCTGTGGATAATAGGTGATATACTAATACATTAATTAAAGGCTTTTCGAAACTGAAAAGTCTAGTGAAAATGTGACAGTAACAGTTTTTTGCTTGTTACTTACAGGTTGTTGTTCCAAAATTCAGAGCATTCCTCCCTCAGGTCAGTTTGTTGCTGTGAACACAGCAATCCAACTCACCAACAAATGAACCAAGCTGAGTGCAGTTAGAGAGGGTGTTCCAATCTTTTGTTTGCAGTGTGAACACATGTTAAGACTACCTTATAATTATATAACCAAGCGGTTTATCTAATGCATCTTTGGGAGGGTTTGCACCCGACAGAGGTGCACGGCCCGTGAATGAACGTCGTTGTCTGCCTGGTGCTGACGCTCTGTGTGTTGTTCCTGTGCAGAACACACGACCGCAGACCAGCTGCAAATGCCAGTGCACACGCAGTGCTGGCGACGCTCTGCTGTGCCCCGAAAATCCATTTTCTGACCGGCATCGTGGCTGTGCGCGAGCGCGGAGCCGAGGGCGCACCGGAGCTTTGTCTCGACTGGCGCTAAATGCGACATCGTCTCAATTACTCCTCGAATCGGAATGAAATGTAGCTGTGAAAACACCCTTTAATGCGAGTGTCAAATGTGAAATAATTTCTCGTGCTTGATGGCTGAACCACGCTGAGATTTTGCTGCTCTCTTTGGAAGCGCCACACTGGCTGCTGATTGAAAACAGTTGCTGATTCTCTACTTCAGTAATTTCAGACTGGTAAGAGAGTCGAGAAAAAGAAAAAACAAAAAAAACAAAAAAAAAACAAGAACAACTTGGTCTCCTAAAACAGAGCAGACTTTAGGAAAACAAGTCCTCGCAGTGTGGAAATTAATGGCAGATGCACTTACTAGTAGTTTAAATGTTTCATTAGATTGTAATGTCTTGCTGTGTCTTTAATTGTTGTGAAATTAGCCGCTGGAATATTAAAACCATCTGTTGTTATCTTCCTGCAGGGCCAGTTCTTTCCCAGGCTGATCAGATACAGTAAGGTCATTAAATAAAAGCATCCATATGCCCCAACCTGTGTCTCAATTAATCTTTTTATATTATTGCTTCGGTCGAGAACAGGGGTACGGGTATCCGCACATGCTCATTCCGCTGGCTTAGGTCTCTGCTGAATGCGACCAAGTGCACCGGTGTCCATTAAAAAAAGGTTTAAAGTCGAAGCCAAGTTTAAAAGCCTATAAACCATACAGAAAATGATTTGCATGCCGTAACAAGTGGGAGTGATCGGATCAGGTCGCGGAGACGGCCCCGGCACCCACACGTACGGGCTTCGCATTTAGATTTATCATCTAACAGCAGGTCATTAAATCTCAGCTGCACTGTTTGATGGCACTGACCACCGCCGTTCCCTCCATTTGCTTAAGACATCCATTAATCACGCCATAAAAAGAAATGAATCCATCATCTGAACCTCAGAAAGGGGAGAGCGGATGAAAGAAAAAAAACACAATTCTCTGAAGTAATTTAAGAGAGCTCAGGGGGAAATTAAAGGGAACAAGCTGAGGGATACGTTTTCAAATAGCTGTGTAATCAGGTCCCGAGCTATGTAATATCCCTGAAAGATGAGCCGCTCTTTATTGGAATGTCTTTATTAGACATGTTCTTCAGACATTACACACAGTTAAATTTGTGCAAGATTCCTGATTTCATGGAGTACTTTCTCCCTGATAAGCCGGGATACAGATGACGTGATTATAGGGTTTCTCTGCTGCAGAGTCAGTTTGATAGCGCATTGATTAATAAAAGACAAATCTCTCCATCTCCCCCACTCTTGCCTGACTATATCCTTTATAAGCCCACCATATATGAGTTTGGTTTTAGGCAGAGAATATTTGATGGAAGAACCAGCAGCAGCTTTCAGTAAGTTCTGCCATTTTTTTTTTTTTCGTGTGTGTGTGTGTGTGTGTGTGAGCACATTCATAAATGCATGAGTGTACTGGCATGCGCTGCCAGCAGGGACACTGGCTGCTTAATAAATATTATAGGTCAACATGTTTTGATGAAGGAGCATCAGACTGGGGTATAAACAGCATCCCTTGCCCTTCTTCTTCTTTTTTTTTTTTTTTTTCAAGGATCAGTTCACAGGCCAGGGTGGAGGAGATATTATTCCCTTTTTCTCTCTCTCTCTAAAAAAAAAAAAAAAGTAAAATCCCCCCAGACAAACTGGCATTTAGAAGAAAAGGAGTGAAAATGTGCCCTGGTTTTTGTGGGAATATAATGTGTTGGAGGTAATTAGTGCTATCACAGCACGGGGCATTGCTTCGCTTGAGCCTGTGCACGGGCCACTCTGCCCCCCCTCCCAGCCTTGTCTCAGTGCTCTGTGACCATATAGACACACACGCAGAGTCAAACAGGCCCATCAGGCATTCCCAGTGCTGAGACTCTCTTATCGCGTTCAGCACTCTGGCGAATCCACCCGCCTTCCACCCATCATGCAATTCTCCCAAGGAATATGATTCCTTTCACACCGCTAATGGCTACAGAAAAGGGAACATTTTCATTTTAATTATCTGCTCAACTCGAGGGTTCTTTTCGTATTCCCCCACCTTGCGCCCTTTCATCACACTAAATGGCGGCCGATGCCTGAAAAGAGAATACTGAGGGGGGAAAAAAAATAATATAAAAAAAAAATACACTGTAGCTTTGTCGCTTTCCTCCTGTGCAGGAGGAGGAGGAGGAGGGGAAAGGAAAGTGCAGAGCGTGCCGTCAACTTCTAGTCCAATTCATGCCTCTGCTATTTAGCGGCAGAGCAGTTGTTTACTGCGCTGCGTGTCCATTAAGCTAGCTTTTTATGGTATGTGCTTTGAAATGAAACCTGCGGCATTCGTCTGGTCTCGAAGAAGCCGCCCGGACATCAATTGCAGGCTTGGACGGGGAGTACACACCCCACCTCCTTCCCCTGAGCTTTGTGCTCCCAAAAGTCTTTTATTGTTCTCCAGATTGTGAAGGGCCTCAGACGCTCGCAGATTGGCGCATCCTTCTCTTTACTCTTGTCATTTTGCTGCATCTCGAACAGAGCGTCTGGAGGATGACACTCGCAGGGCTCCTGCTGCCTCAGCATGTGGTGTCTGCTTGGAAAGGATAGTGGCTCCATTTGAAGGTTCTGGAGGGGTCTTTGTCCCTGTTCTCTATTTCATGGGCTGAGAGGAGTTTCATACTGCGAGATCAGATGGCGCCTATCATTGGCAAGCGACGCGATGGCCACTGAATAGGCTCAGAAACATGACAGATTTACAGAGACACCGCCGCAGCCCCTGCCAATTCTCACATATTCATGAACCGATTTCTGTGGGATAACTCTCCAAGCCAGCACTGTCCATGCAGAGCTCCACGCTGCAGTGCGAACAGCTTTTGCTCCATGATATTAACCGTTAATCTCTTTGTGTCTTTGCAGCTGAAACCAGGGCAGAACAACTGTAAGGACAGTGACAGCGAGAGTGTCAGCGGAGAGTCCAAGCCTTCCATCAGGAGCAGCTCCAGAGACAGACTGACAGACGTGAGTGCATTAACTAACAGCATGTCAGCATTTATTTCTGCATCTGTTCATTGGATGCCCTGTTCTAAAAATGTATTTTCTGTATTTAGCGTGTTCAGCTTTCAGCATGACTCATTATAGCCTCAACTAATTAAAGGACCAGTGTGTAGGATTTGTGCCATCTAGTGGAAGGGTTACAGATTGCAGCCAGTTTAACACCTCTTATCTCACCTTCCCCTTATGTCCTACACACTGGTCATTTAACTAATGGACATCAGTGGTATATGAATATTAAAAATATATATATATTAATAATACACTTCCCATTAACGCTGGAGCTTCTTACAAATGTTGCATTACAAATGTCATCCCAAATTTCTATTCTTTAATCATCTTTGCAAGAATATCATTTAATCAGAAAATATAAGGAAATAACAAAGTTGCCTTACTTCAGAACCTGCCATTGCAAGAAATATTGTAAGTTTACATTTAATGGAAGAAACCACAGAACCACTGAAGTAAAATTTCCTTGAATTTTTTGTCAGGATTTTTTGGGCCTGAAAGTATTAAAATTGTGCCGCGGTTGACTACTTTCTTTAATTCTCAAATGTCCTAAGTACACTTGAATTTCTCCAGGTGAAGAGCACTATTTACATCCTGTAGACACACACACACTCTCTCTTCCTCTCCCAGAGGTTCTCGACTGACTGAAACAGAAAAAGGCAAGTAGGTCTGTCTTCCTTGTGGAGGAGCTGAAGGCCAGTATTAACTGACAAAAGAAAGCGCGTCCATGTCTCCCTTCACCCCGTGACATATTCCAAGATGTAAAGCGAGCGGGCTCGAGGGACCTTGCTGCCAGACACCCACCCCTGCTCTTTGATTTGTGTGGAGAATCTACAGCGAAGCGATCAGATATCTGGCCATAATTAAAGCTGCCACTTGGGAGGCGAGCTAGTCTTTGAGAAAGACATGGCCGAACAACTGAAGCACAGCGGATTCTGCATGTAGCTTTACAATGCTTGACCGGGCATGAAATGAAATAAGTAATTTGATGTTGACAACAGAAATTGAAATGATACTTAGTGATTCATATCAGACTGTGCTGTGGTGACTATCCAGCAGTTCACTAAGGGAAAATATCTGACCTGTGGTGGTTATGTCGAGCAGACGTCTACAAATTGTTGTTCTCGTGTTGCCTGTTGAGAAGCTAGACACAACTACCAGATTTTGATGGTCTTGTTTTTTATTTCAAAGAGACCATTCTATAGCTATTCTAACGTAATGACGAAACTTTCATTGGTTTTCCATTGTTCTTTCAATTTTCCTAATTCTACTGCAGAGTATAATCTGACCTTCCCTCATTAACCAAGCATTCAGACAACATCACTGTGATGGAGTGAACTATGTCCTTTTGCACAATAATAACATGTTTCGGTCAGTGTTGTACTCGGTAAGATATATAATGCCTCACAGATATATAATCAGCCTCTGAACTAAATCGAACTTACCGCACCAGTCAGTGTTTATTCTTTTATAGCAATTTTCTTGAAATATTGTTCCAAATTCCAATTTATGTCCCCAGTTCGTTCTGAAAATGTCAAGTTTTCTCACGCAGAAACAATGTACTTTAACCGCTCCCAACCGGTTCTCGAAAGCCTCTGTCCCCCGCCCTCTGCGATCGCTTCCACCAACGTTGGCATTTCGGCCACTCAGTGCACTCAGGAGAGTAGAAGAGCAGCAGCCCTGGTCCTCCCTGCTTCATCTGGTCAAGGCGCCCCACAGGAGACTGAGCATGCATTCAGAGGAGCTGCTGAAGGCTGGGCGGCATGAAGGCAGGCATTTAGACCCCCGTGTCACTTAAGACGGTCACACAGTGTGGGGATGCATCTCCGGTCCCCACAGGTTTCTGAACAAGTCCCCCTCAGCCACGCTGCAAAAACCCACTTCACACGTCGCAAGAAGTGAAAGCCAGTGCTTTTGTAACAGCGCTCAGCTCGCTCCACTGAGCAGACACAGAAATGGACACTACAGAAGATCAAAACTGAGATTCTTTGAGTTTAATTTATTTTCTAATTATTTAAGGTGGTTAGGTTAAGCTAATTCCTAATAATTACTAATGGAGCCAGACTGTTTTTTATGTCGTCGCTGATACACCAGTGCTTGTTCTGCTGAAATATTAAAACAGTTTTGGTCCTAACACCACACAGTTCATCTTGCGCTTCATCTGCTCCGAGATGCTTCCAAACAGTGGGAAAACAAAGACAAAGCATCTAAGTCACTTGTTAGTACCAGAGAGCAGTGTGAGACAGGAGCTAGCTTTGACCCAAACGGTCATTAGACCAACAGTTCGCTAATGGTATTTGCAGAAGCACTCCCTTCCCCTCAAGGAGAGACTATGCTCTGATGAAGCGGATGAACTGAGTCCGCCGACCTGGCGATGGCTGGCAGGGAGATAGAGGCCAGAGGAGGTCAGGCCTGGCAGCCTCCTCTGTCCCGCTCTCCTTCCCTCCTCGCACCATCCTGCCAGCTCATTAAGGCCTACAAATGGCACATCAGCTTGACTGTGTTTGCCTCAACCCCAAACCCCAGCTAAATTGGCAGGCTTAGCCGCATTTGCTCTGAAGCTCAGGGTTCCCTTTTGGATTCGTTTGAAGCCGACATGGCAGCCCCCCCACCGCCACCACCACCACCACCACCACCACCACTCCCCACCCCTTCAGTCTGGGTGGCAGGCATTCAGGCAGGCAGCAGTCCTGAGCTGAGGGAGTCTGCTGGATCAGGGAGGGCATGGAGCTTGGGATGAATCACTCCCGTTTAGTCTCTGCGGTAAGGGGTGAAATGCCATCATTACCCGGCTGCCTATCAAATAAATTGGCAATTACGGGCCTGGGATTGCGAGTAAACAGCATGTTACTCCTTTTTTTCCACCCAAGGCTCTTGATGAGAGGCGGGTGCAGTAGAGAGAAGCTCGGCAGTACTGGGTCAGAGCCCGCCAGTCAACGTTAGCCAGCCTGATGAGAGGCAGAAGAGGCAGACTATAATGAATACAACCCCTATGGACCAGTGTCCGTTTTATTATAAGCCAGAGCTTCCTGTTGTATTGCGCTCTAGCTGTTCTTCAAATTTAAACAGAGGCAATGATGTCCACCTTCACACGCTATACGGCGCGGAATATGCTGCTGTAACACAGACTAATGATTTACACGTTGGCCTCGTTGGATGGCTTATACGCTTAAATTGATACAAGCACTTTGTTGGTGTTACTCCAGATGACTTTGCATGCTGCTTTTTCAAACAGAAATGAAAATGTGAAAATTGCGGGTTCCTGAAATCTACACTCTTAAGTACTGGCTCCTCTCAGACAAGAAGGTTTTCTTGCGGTGAAGTCTTTGAAAGTTGTTTTGTAATGAAACATCTGGAAGTGATATTGTTAAAAGTCAAGCACATAGTCTTCCCGTCCTTTTGAAGCGGTTTCAGCCCAAACATAGCTGAAGTCTCTCTTACGGCTAGTAAAACTGAACTCAGTTATTACTGGCTTTCCGATAAAAACATGACGGTCTGCTCAAAATCCTCTGTGCATGTGGTGAAACCATTTCAAATGCTCAAATTGCAGGTTTTGGAAACTGATTAATGTCATAAAGTATACTTGTTGTTGTAGAGATCACTATTTTTGATTGAATTTGCTGGAGCGGATCAAGACGGCACATAATGTTTTGTCCCTGACCTCGGAGTGCAGTCTTTTCCACAAGCTTCCAGTCCGAACTGAAACTCAGTGTCCAAGTCAACCGCTTATGTAATGTCGCCAGAACTGGTCTGCTTTACACAATGTCCATCCCACCTCCTCAGTACATTCTCCAATTATTTCCTGACACTCTGATGTAAATGAGGTCACAGTCCCCCTACATGTCCAGATATGCCGGCCAATTTGCTCCAACACAGAACTTGTAATTGCTTGCATCAATTATCTGTCCCTTTCTCTCTCTGGCTCTCAATAATTTGAAATGTTTCCTATTAGAGAGAAGCATTTAGATATGGAAGTAGGAATGTTGTACCTATAATTAGCTCATTATCATGGGATCGTACTCTGTTGAGGCCCCCGGTGTGTGCATTTTGACGCCGCGAAATGAACAGCAGATGCAGTGTGGGGATTACTCGGCAGCCTTTCGCCTCTGTATTGGCTTTTCACGAGACTAAAGGCAATATAGGTATAGGTATATACGGTAGGTGTGTAAATAACAGCGACAGAGTGGCTCCCACTGAGGATTCCTGAAACTAGAAGAACATACCGGACAATAATGGTAGCCCAATCGGTGAAGGCAGTTTAACCATCTTCTCAGTTAATACTTTGATGTACTAGGAGATCAAATCGACTGATATCTGTGTTTTACCTCTGAAACCTTATGATCATACGTTTCTGTGATCAAACCTGAAATCATTCTAAGCAAAAGGTTGCAGCAGGAACTCGCTCACTGATTCATGCCATCTGGGTTCCCTATTAATTCACGAGGAGCACCTGGGACCGATTGTAGCACGTTTTTCACTGCCTTCATAGCTATCTCTCAGATCCTGTGAGTTAGAGTAGAGTTCATGTCCAGACACAGAGCTTTCCGCCTTATTTTTTTTTTTTTCTTATTCATTATGCCAAGTTCGTTTCCTGCACAGCCAGTTTGCCAGAGGATCCAGACACAAGATCACTTGACTTGCCTACACCTACATCAACCTGATGAATTCACTGTCTCCCAGGAAGTGGCCAGACATGCTTATTACCACCTCTGGCACTCCAAAACAAGCCCCTTTCGTCTCTTCTCTTCTTTCTCCTATATTGTTCTTCCCCATTTTCGTCTCACTGGCTGCAGTCGAGTTGTCAGGAACAGATTATTACACTTTGTGACATGCCAGTCGGGCAAAATTATGCTGCGCCTCCATCGCCCTGCCAGTAACCAACAGCCGAATGTCCATCAGGGACTTATGAGAGGTCCCACTGGATGGCTTGTCTCTGCAAGTGCTTGGGGCACACTAGCCTCTCTGCCTACACTCACTGGACTTTAACTCAGACTCAGCTACATCTACAGAGATATAATTAGCACTGTGTGATTGTCTGTAGTGACCTCTGAGCGATACCTCAGGTTGAGAATACACGGCGCTAGCTCATCCCTGATGATTCTTTACCGCACCTTCAGGCCTCGAACGAAAAGCTAAACAGCAGGAACCCGGTTTAACATCGCGACCTTTGCTGTGGTTGTGTTATTGTATACCCAGCGAAATAAGGGTCATCAATTGTTGAAATGAAATTGATACAAAGGGATGGTGATGTGTTAAAAATTGTCGGCTTATCCCGGCTCAGTGCAGTTCTTCAGTGCTGCGGATGATAAATCTATGCTCATGGAAGATTAATGGACTGGAGAAGTGGTGTTGAATGTCATTGTTGAAGGTTGAAAGTATTGAGCGCCTGAATCCTATCCATATGTTTTCAGGAATGACATAAATAGGCTCAGCCGGAATCCATTTTGACTTATCAAGCTTAAACCAGTGCCAGAGCCGCGCGTTACTTGCCAAGTATTCAGGCTCCGAGGCTTCCAATAACAAATCCTATTCCACATAATTTCCAGTGAAATTGGCTATGGCTATGTGCTGCCACCCTGTTTTTGCTTTTGTGGTGCGTCCCACTGCTCTTGGCTACATATTACTTCCGCATTCCCGGTAACCCGACCCTGTAGCCCCAATTTTTGATGTCATACCAAGCTGTGGTGAGGGAGTCTCTTCTCTCTTTGTTCCAGCCTTTTCAGCGTGGAGGCTGTTCCGGTGGGGTAAGTTGAATAAGTGGAGCCCGGAGGAATCTCTACAAAGGTCTCTCTCTGATTGGATGCACGCAGAGCCCAAGGAGAGAGCGCCGGTTGCCATAGCAATGTGAGCAATGTGGGAACTGGCTGCATGAAGGAGAAAGGGGAAGTGGTGCTTTCTTTTGTGATGGGAGGTCTTCATCGACTGACATTCCTCTTTATAAAAACACACTAGCCAAACGCGCTTGTAAACACAAATACGCCAAGGCGCACAAACAGTACCGCGCGCACCTTTCTACCCCCCAAAGAGAAGCCGCGTAAGAGCACATACTTAAATCACAATGGCCTGGTAGGGGTGTGCTCACGCCTAAGCTGGGAACCAGAGAAAACATAATCAGACACACCAGGAGTCCAGGACCATCTCTCCCTCATAAACATGATGGCTGGCCATTCACAGCTAGATATCGCTTACTTCCCTTGAGCCAGCTATTCATCCTTACCCTTTCTTCTTGCCCATCATTACAGCTACAAGCAAAGAAATGACACCTTTTATTGTGTAGCGTTCATCCTTGCCTGACTTGAAGCAAATTGTTTAATTCTTTAAGCCATATTATCCATGCCACATGTCTACACATCTATCCACGGGGTGAGTTAAACCTCTCTAAGGAGCACAAGCTTGTTCATGTGTGTGTTATATATATAGATATATATAGTGTATGTGTGAATCCCTGGTGTGTGTATGTTTGTATCAGAGTTCAGCTGCGGGGCGTAGGAGCTGTGTGGGAGGATTGAGGGTTTTGTATGTTCGTGCGTGTGTGTGTACGTGTTGTTGCCAAGTTTTGTTGAGTTTGTTTGAGACATACAAGGTGCTGAGAACGCTGTACGGGGATCAGAGCAGGACATCCCGCTGGTTCTTGAACCTGGTGCAGGCTGTCGTGCAGGCTGAACTGAATGGAATCATAAGGTACCTAAAAAAAAAAATCCCCACCCTGCTGCTCCCCAGCACACAACATCCATTTCTGAAATGTACAGAGAGCCGGGCAATTTGACCAGAAAATTAAATCTCAATATTTTTTTTTTCTTTCCTCTGGACAATTCACAGTTTTAATCCTTTTTTTCCCCCTTTACATACTAACTTCAAAACAAAAGACACAGTATGACTCAATAGTAGTCTTCTTTCCAGATAACTAGGGCAATCTTGGCAAGAACGACCAATGAAAGGCGCCACTTGCAACGCTATTATGCTTTTATGTACTGTGAAGGAAAACTCCAGGTGCAGTTTTCAACAATAAGTAACATACAAATGGGGCAATGCCAACCCTGCAAATGGATTCGTGCTTGTTGGCTCATATTGGATTGATTATTTTCAGTCAAGTCAAGGCTCTTTAACTGCCTCAATTGGTACCATGGTACACCGTCTCCAACAGCAGAACTAATATTAAAGATATCTGTACTTACTAAAAGTCCTTGTTCCAAACGATTTGCAGTCAAAAGCATATAATCTTTAAAATACAAACACCAGACACCAGAAAATACAATGATTAGTCAAATCGCTGCGGCGTGATTGCTGGCTTTACCGACACCTTTGTTAAATTTCCTTGATTGTCCTGCACTGGATTCAACCTATCCCAATTTTGATGATGGCGGTAAATACAGGTTGGTAAAGCTGCTTTCTGTACGGCGATATTGGCAACAATGCCACGGCTGCTGTTGTGCCCAATGTGGAATGTGTTATTTTAAAATGGTCCCGCGTGCTCAGATTTTTAAAATGACTGCTTTCACTTGTGAGGTGGTCAAGGTAAAAAACGGGAGGCAAGACAAACAGACGAACGATGACGATCGAGCTGAGAGCGGTTTGCTCCTACTATGTCTGCATGTGCATTGAGTCCGTGTTTGGTTATCGACAGGCTATACTTAACAATGTGTGCATCCAAGCCATTCTTTTTATTGGAAGGCCTTTCAAGGCCCGGGTGAATGACGGATTACTGGGAGGCATTGGATGTCACAACATTTCTATTTCTGAAGCCAGACCAATTTCCCCTAAACCACAAAACAACAGTGCCAACAACAAATAAAGAGATGCTGCGGGTAGATGGACGGACAGACGCATGGATATACCAAGAAAGGCAGAGAGGTAGTGCCCCTGGATTTACAGTTGGAGAAGATTATTCCAGAGACATTATTTCCCTCAAGTCGTGGGCTTAAGTCAAATTTGGAAGAGAAATGAAATTGCCAGCAGTGAAAAACCAGACTAGGTAGGAGTTCATGAGTAGAGAAATAACATTTTCATTTGTTTCTGCCCCAGTGGGAGACTAGCAGCCTTTCAGTAAATAGAGACAGCTATGAGAAATGATTTTTTTGGTCGGTGGGATATTGTTTTAACGTGCACTTATCCATCTGCAATCTAGATGTCAGGCCCCAGGAATCCACAGGATGGCCATTCTGCTGTTGTCTTTATGGCACGCAAGTGTCGGCCTCGTCTCGCCTCCAATTGTCTCCGTTAGTGTCCCATTTCAACCGGAGATTCAGTCCTTTCCCGTGGTCTTTTTTTTTTTTTTTTTTTAAACTCCCTTTGTTAAGACCAGCTGATGCTTCTCTTTGGTTCAGGTTTTTATATTGAGCTCTGCTGTGAGTCAAATGAAAAAAAATTGTCCTGGCTTCTGAGTCTTCATGTCTCCGTACTCAACCTAAATGCTATGAAGAGAGAAGCATTGTCCTGTATAATTTGTTCCTCTGCAATAGTAATAGATAAAGTATTTTAGGAGAGAATGCCAGAAGGGATCGGTATTAGTAGATTTTTTTGCACTGTTTTTCTTTGTGCCTTGTGTTTCTATAGCTTCGTTCCCATGTTTCCAAGTTTTTCGCACAATGAAAGCCATATTTCTGAAATTTCGAGTTTTGTGAATAAGCCGTAAGTCTCGTAAAGTCTCGGCACGCAAGACTTCACTTTGAGGACGATGGACTTGAAATGAACTGGTCACATGACCCCCTGCGTCATCTACAGTGAAGTTGGTGATGGGAAAATGTGAAAAAAAAAGTGTTTCCAATGCGCGTTTGCGATCAACTGTTATATTGACGCGTCTGAAAAGCCACCTCATGAGAGTGTAAAGGTGCCTCAGTGATATTTGAGAGGTTTTTCGAAATGTAGGTGTTTCCATTACCAGAGTTTTATTGGGATATTTGGGTTTTGCGCATTTGTAGCAGTGATGGAAACGCAGCAACTGTTGAGTCCAATTGACTTTAAGTAAGAATTTGTTACAGTGCATTTCCTTTGTCGTTTTGTCTTACCTTGTCACATGAATTGCTCACCTTGTCTTTAGTTTGGCTAAAATCTGCTGTCTTTGTGCTTTTGCGCTAGCAGTGGCGTGTTTTTGTGCAATCCGTCGTAGTGTGCACTTGAATAAATGGCCACGCTGTGTCATCTTGGTGTTATCCTGAGTGTTATCTGGTTTCAAAGAGATGCTGAGGGGATTATTAGGAGATTACTTCCACTTTCATAAACGGCAGCTGTCTGCTCCTGTTAAACGTCTGATCGATGCATGTGTTTCCGTGTGCTCTGACTCTCTATCGAAGTTATTTACGGCGCATTACAATTCATGATTAATTTTCAGCAGCGACGCTTTGATCCTGAGCTGTCAGCAGTAATGTACTCCCAGGTGATTACGTCTACTTCCTGTCATCCACTATCAGCCAACACATAAAGCTCTTGTCACAGGGCCCGTTCTGATTATGGTTGATATTGACACTGGAATTGAATAAATGTACGCAATAAGAAGATTAGTGTTTCCCAAGAGGCGTGCGTCCCCCTGCTGCAGTCACTCCTGATGGCGTACGTCAATCCTTTTGAGAGACTTTTTTTTTTTTTTTTTTTGCTCTGACTGCATAATGTGTAAATATAGAAGAAAGTCGAAGATTAATCTGCTGGCCATTTTAAATGGAACAGCAGTGGTCGCACAGTGATGCAGAAATTGCACTTGAGCTTTTTGTTCACAAAAAAAAAAAAAAAAATGTTTTGCATAATGGCGCATTCTCTCCACTTAGCGTCGCATACGAATATCAGCGGATCCTGCGTTGGCATATTGCGGCTCCGTGCCCTCAAGAGCAGGATTTCTGCTCCAATAATGTGGCATGTCGCATCAGAAATTTGTCTCCATCTTTGCTTCCATATCAACTACCGTGATTAGTCCTCAAAATAATTTCACGCCAGGAGACGTGGCCTGATTTTGTAATATATTGAGTTATTACAAAGCTTACACTTTATTGTAAATAACATCCATTATTCATGCTTTGTGTGTATTCGGCATTGCATTTTCAGTGAAAATGTACACGGTGTAGAAACAGCGTGCGCACACGCCTCCCCCTTTGTCCTCGAATGCACACCTATCTGACAGTGTAGCTGGTTGTAGTGTACGAGTGTAAAATCTCTGGTAAACTAATTAGATGATTTGGCTCGCGCTTGTTCAATAGGCGTCACATCAGCTGTGTTTGGATAGCAGCGCAGGTCAGAGGACAGTGCAGGGGCACATAGTACAGGGGATTGGATGGGATTAACCTTGGCCTGCCCTTTTGGCCCCGGGCCCAGGCGGCCCAGGAAGAGCAGAATTAGCCAAGCCAGGCAAGACCATCTGATTCCAAGCCCTCATCCAATTACTGCCTTATCTCCTGGCCAAATGAGATCAATGCATGGAGGGCAGGGAGACCTGGCAGCCTGGCCAAGGTGTGATAATCAGCAATGGGGAGCACGGGCACTTAACTCCCATGTGTCCCTGAAAGAGCCAGAGCATGTGTTAGGAGCACCACTCACTGCCATTAGCTCTTGGTGCCTGCCGGAGCCTGACCTGCACTTTGCATGAGGACAACCTGGTGTAGTGCATTTAGGCATCTTAGCTTTTTGTGTTCAAGTGCTGCACTTAGGAAGGTGAATAATGTGCATAATTACAGTTTTGCCTCTTATCCTTGGTGAATCTACTTACACCGGCTAAAAGGTAGTAGCATAATTGCTTTTTATACGTATTGCATACGAAAGAGACTTTTAAGCATTTTGGAGTGGTTCAGAGCGGGTCTGTATAGCTAATAAAGTCCACTGTTAATTCTCTTGTCAATTACAGGGGAAAACAAATGTTTGACGTTTGGAGGTGTAATTGGAAAAATAATTAACCTTTGCGTGGGCCATAGAAGCAGACAGTTTTGCTCTCCTCGTGCACTTCTTGATATGGAGTTGCATTTGGCCTGAACTAAATACCAGTGTTAGACCTCTGATTTTCCTTTATGGAAAATGTCTTGTTCTTCATTATTTCCCCTAATTTACAGTAGTGGCTTTAATAAAATGTGCCCAGTCAAATCAAAATGAAACCAATGGAAAAGGCTGAATTCTAATGTGTATAATGCTCTTTTCACTCCAGCTAATTAATTACATACGTAACGTTGCAATGAGAAGCACTCATCACGTGTCTGTGTGGAAAGGGCAGGTACATTTTAAAAGCGGCCATCAAAATTGAATTTTTGTTTTAGTTTTATATGATCTAAAGCTCTTTATATTTATTCCTGATACTTCTGCCATAGTAGTGATTGTATTGCACCACTGGTGTGTCCCATAGCCATCTGGAGGACCGTTCTGTGCCCACAATATGGCCGGAGAGGGAGCCATTCTGGTGAATTTATGTTTGACTATTTCTCCTCATGCTTGTGTTCTGGGCATGAGTACGCATTGGAGAGCAATAGGTAGCTCTGAAAAAGTGCCCATCCTCAGCTGCGGTCCTGCGATTGTACATCCATGACTACTGCCCAGGCCTCCTCCTCCTCCCACCTGTCCCTGTCCGCTCCTCCTCTCCTCAGCCCAGTTAGATTAAAGTCCTCTTAAATTGACCTCAGCAGGCCGGCCGCACAGGGGAAGCCAGCATCACAGGGGCCCTCTGACAATCAGCGCCCGGCTAGAAAGCACTAATGAGCGCTGGGAGGGGAGGAGAGGGTGTTGGCGGCCTGCATAAAGACAGCAGCAGCCGTGGGACCGGGGAGAGGGGGTGAGGGGGTTGTTAGGAAGGGAGGCAGAGGGCTGGCATGTTGCTAGGATGGGTCCGGCACAGCACTGACTAGATTAGCTTCCAGGGGGCAGAGCTGCAGTCAGTTTGGGAAAATATCACAGCCCATTAGTTAGGAGCAATGAAATGGAGTCAACTTCTGGGACTCCATTAGGCACGCTGCGCTTAGGCAGACAGCGTCCCTTGGTGTGATGTTGCTATTCTGGAAGGATTGAGCACAGAGATATAATTGGACTGGGGAAATCAAGCAAGTTTCAGTGGTCCTGGTGGGGCTCTCAGACAGAAAATGAGAACACGGGCCTTTGTATTTTCTCTCCCTCTCCTTGTTAGCTTTACACTGTTTTGAAAAACAGTAGTGAAAAGGCAGCCAGCGTTCTCGTTTTTTTTTTTTTCTCTTTTCATTTTTATTTCTCCATCTCTCTATCTGCCCCCGCCTTCTGGTTTTCTTATTGGATTTTACCATCTGCTTTAAATTCTTCTTTTTTTTCCCCCCTCCTTTTTTTATTTGCGGCTCTGGCTCTGTCTAACTCTAAGCTAAACAATATGCATTTATTCATCCGCGCCGTTCTCTAAACATTGATGAGACTGAGGATTGTGCTTGATAATAAACAGGGCTTAGTCTAACACAGGCTGCTTGCTAAGCCTCACAAGGCTGTTTACTGCAGATCAGCGCCAACTAACTCTGCTCGTCTGGAATATACAATTACGTCCATGAAAGCAACGCCCGAGCGCAGTATACCATATTCCCCCCCCCCAACCTTCCGTGAAATGCCCTCTCTCCAGCAACGATGTCTGAATAGCTCGCTGACATTTTGGTTCCTTATATGCAGGACTCAGATGTAGATAGAGCGGACAGGCCTCAGTGCTCCAGGTAATTGATGTGCAGTTTTTAGCACCATCGTGGGACATCTCCATCCCTCCAATTTCTACCGGGCATGCCTCACTTGGTTCGCCCAAAACGCTTGATATACTCTGTCCTAAATAAAGGACGTTTTGCCAATTCTCCAAGTTAATATACTTCACAGTCGCAGTCCATCATTTCCTGCTCGTGCTGTCAGTTTAGTGGCGAGTGTGTAATTAGATTGAGTCTCTGATGTGTCTTCTATATGCATCACGCTCGCTGCCTTTAAAGCTGTGAGTCAGTGGCATGTTAGCCAATGTAATATTGCCGAAAGGATAAAGAAAGTCAGTGTTGTATAAATATAGATTATCGCTGTCAGGTAAGCTACTTATAAGATAGTTTCTTACCCAATTTTGTAATGGGATTGGAAGGGATCAGTCAGGTTCTGTTCATTTAGTCTAAGTGGTTTTGTGCCTGGATTGCACAAGTATAATTAGATTAGAAGGCTAATCTGTACAGTATATTCATTACAACAAAGGGCAGCCTAAATTCCTGTGTTTTTCTTCTTAACAGATCGAAGTGAAGATGTGGCCTTCAGTATCGAGGAGCTAAAACTTGATAATGTGACTGCGATACTGTTTGACAAAAGGGGTGCGTTGAATCCCTCTTGCTTTTTCGCGCTTTGTCCTTTCTATTCGTGGAATTATGTGCCCGTAGCAGGCAAGTGTTGACATTTGTGCACCTCTTGGGAACACATCGCCGTGAATGTTATCAGCACCTTAAAGACAGCCCTCGGCCCGCGTATGTCCCCGGTAGGTGCTTTCAGCCCCTGCCTCAAAGGGCACACCCCACCCCTCAACCTTACACCCCTGACCTGTCTACCAGATTGAAGAAAGAGCCCCTGACAGCTCCTTTGATGGCAGGGGGAGGAGTGTCTTGTAGAGAATAGGTGAAATGGAGGGTGAAAAGGGGGCCAGCTATTTCAAATGTCTGCACTGAGATCTAATCAGGTTGCAGTGGCGGTGCCCCTTTTTAAAGGAGCGCCGCGACATTACAGCTAGCCGCCTCTCCTGGGCCCAGGCCTCACAGGGCGTCTTATGTCAGCCCCCTTCTCTCTCACTGAGTAACCCTCTGGAACACATCATCCACCTTCAGTCCAAGCTTCGGATTTACCCCACCAACCCCCACCCCCACACCTCTAAAGCCGCCTTGACAGGTTTGTTATCTGTTCACCCGGTCGGCAAGCCCTGGAGAGGCGCAGCACTGCCAGTTAGGAAGGGGAATGCTACAGGAGAAGCAGGGCAAGTAAATGTCAAGTGAAACGCCAAGGATGGATATTATAGCTTCTGGGGACCACAGACAGAGAGAGATGGCCTGTCTCTGCTGTCCCCCGCTCTCATAATTTACCAGAGTACCTAGACTGTTTTTTACTGTACTGTGTTTTAATTGAATGGCTTCCAAAAGCAACTGTTATCCACACTGCTTGAATAAACAAGTTTACACACCATGCCGACTGTGAACTGAAGTAAAGAAGCTACTTGGATGAGTGTCCAAATGTTTTCAAGTCCAGTCTAGATGCCCTTTGTTTCAGCTTGTTTTTTTTGGTTAGGAAACTTTATTCACATTTTTGACAACAACAAAATGTGGTGGTGGCAGGTTACAAACAGCTTAGTAGTCTACAAGGATGCAGTGTCTTCAGCAAGCTAAGTAAAATCATACAAGCAACGTGCTGTAGCCATGCAATAATGTATATAAAGGTTTACAAAGCCACCATGGAGTCACAGATAGTTTTCCTGAACTGTACTTTTGAAGCTCATTAACTACAGTGGCCACCATCTTGACAGTTTATGGCTCCACCTAAATCCTGACTAATTTTAAAAAACCATGGTCACACCTCTGTGACCATAAATAAGGTGGTGACTGGTAATGACAAGGAATAAAGAGTGCAGATGTGTTCTGCTATCCCACCATAGATAGAGACGTAGTCTAAAAACCTGCATACAGCAACAAAAGTGAAATCATACTAGCAACCTTATACGCAAGCCAAAGAATGTATATTTGGTTTCCTGAAGAGTAATTTTGAAGCTCATTTTGGTGACCGTCTTGACAGTTTCTGACTTCGCTTACTCGTGACTAATTCAAAAATTACATGGCTTCTATGAACCATGATCACATTTCCATGACCACAAAAAAGATGGTGACAGTGCACAGTGATAGGAAATTCAGGGATATAGAGATTCACTGTTGCTTTAGTAATCTCATCCAAACAGTCAAGTAGTATGAAACCATGCACCATGTACTGTATGCCACAAAAGTGAAATCATACCTAACCTCATGTATCAGCTGTAGTTGTGAAGGTGGACGAAGGATCCATGGCATCACTTGATGGTTTCCTGAAGTTGGGGCGCCATCTTAGCAGTGCCTTATTCCTCACTTATTCAACAATTGATAACATGTGGGTGAAACTGAGGCAGGAAGGCGGGCATCTCCTGAACTGTAAAAAACACCCACCTGTCACTCAAAATGGCCACAATCATGTATCATTTTAGGCCTAAATACAATTTACACAGTTATACACTGCCTGGCCAAAAAAAAGAAAAAGTCACCACCAGAAGAAAAAAGGTCACATGCACTAATATTTTGTCGGACCACCTTTATCTTCAGAGTCCAAACTTTATGCTCCCTAGCAAACTAAAGCCTTTTTTTTTCCAGTTAGCCTCACTGGTTAGTGGTTTTCTTAAGGCTGCACAGCTGTTCAGTCCCAATCCTTCGAGTTCCCTTCACAATGTGGAAATGCTCTTACTGTCATTTTTAAAAATAGCCCTGACTTCTACTGTTGTTTTTCTTCAATTTGATCCCTGATCACCACCAATCAAGATTTTATATCATGACAAAAATTTGACCCTTCTCAAACACACTTTCAAAATCCATGGGGTTTGTCTTTGCACATGGTTGTTTAAGAAATGCAAAGCTACTCGTTGCTTCAGTTGGGGTTAAATAACTAGTTGGCAACTGAAAGACAATCACCCATGTAGTAATTATCCAATAGGATAATTTTTTGCTTTAAGGCCAGGCAGTGTATCAAGATTTAGCCCCAACCAATCAAACCAATCAAATAACCAATTGGTGCCAGCTCCAGAAATTAGTCAGTTGACACAGACCCCCATGTTTAAGTGCTCTTCACTAAACAATGTATTTACAGCCCTGTAGAGAAAAAAAAATATATTTTTTCCCCCTTATAACTAATTTCACCAATACTCATTGTATTCTCTGTTTAGACAGCATAGCAGAGACTGAGGGCAAACCTGGAGTATTGTTAATAATTTAATTTACGTTATTTTGTAATAGTAATAGACAATTATGCAAAGACACTACTTTTATTTTAACAAGACTTTTATTATAACAAGGCATCAAATAAAATATAGACATTTACTTGTGTTGTTCCTGGGAAGTGAATTGAATTTGTAATTTATGAACAAGTGTGTGCTCCACATGTTGGATTTCCTGCTTGGCCCCTCAACTTGGAATATACATGGCATATCCCCCAGCTATAATATGAAACATACCTGTAACAGCACAATATCTTCATAAACATTAACACAGACACAGTCAATGTTTTGCTGGAGGTTTCTTCACATTCTGTTGTTATTAAAACAAAAAACTTTTTTGGGGATGACTCACATCCTGTTCAAATATCCAGAATTGATTTCATAATGGGAAACAGAGCTCATTCCTTAAAGCAGATTTAGAAATAGTCTCGTTCTTCCAAACTACATTCATAATCAGTTTAACTGCAAACATCTGATACGCAGACAGCATTCTTATCTCATTAGCTTGGGATCGGAAGGTTCTAGTTGGGTGGCACGGCATCCTACGCATCAGAGACTTTATCAGTCATTCAAAAGTTTGGACGCACCTTTTTATTCAATTCAATGAGAAGGTGTGTCCAAACCTTTGACTGGTACCGTCTATGAAAAATAGCGTCTTATTGCAGCCCAATGGTCAATAGCTCATTCTGTTATTACAAAAGATCAGTTACGGCCACTTATTTAAACTTATGTGCAGTTTGCTAGTGTGCTCTACTGACATGAAAATATGGATAATCCTAACTTTACTCTCTGGAACTAAGTTGTAGTCATTCAGGGATTTAGAGTCTCCCAACACATATTAGGCACAGGCTGTGGGTGTCCCATGTGGCTGATTTCTATATTTATTTTCAGTCTGATTCAGAAGCCAACTTCTACAATGCAATGTGCATTGCAGTAAAATGCAGACAGTGGGCATTTGGCATCCCCGGCAGAGCCATCCTTCAGTTGTGTGGGTGGCTGGAAACAAAGGGGCTTGCTTATGCTGCACTTTCGAAAGATAATGAAATATTAGTAGAAAATAGTTAGGTAGCTTATGGCGCCTGTCCTCCTTCGATCAAGTTTGATTCTTGAATTCTTCACCTGTAAAGCGGAACTTTGTGTTCTTGATGCTAAGCTACTAGCCAAATTTAACTAAATATGCACTCTCATGCCTTTGTCATCACATTTATAGTTCTCTGTCTGCCTGATTCTCTCACATGCTCATTTTGACCACATAATCTTGTAGAGAACAATCCTCAGCTGTATTTTAGGAATGAGTTTTCAGTGCAGCGGGGACCTGATTTTTTATTTATTTATTTATTTATTTATTTCCTTCTGATTAACTGACTGGCTAATAAGACTTGTCACAACAGTTTTCACCCACTGGAATTCCAGCAGGATCTATTCTTGTCCTAGTTTACCTGAGCTGATTTAAAGCCTCAACCTTGCGTAGTCGCTGCTTGCGAAAACTTCCATCAATTCCCACATTAAATCTTTAACCTGTTAGTTCTCTGATCCTCCCATGCTCAGAGGAGAATAGGATCTAAATTCTGTGATAATTTCTCTGGCCTTAATTGCATGGCTCCAGTGAAAGCTTTGCGGCTCTCTCCAATCCTTTTAAAACTACTTAAACGTTCCGCTTGGGTGTGGATTAGTGGATAATGGGCCCAGCAGCAGGCCAGGTACAAGCTATTGAAGTGTTCCTGAGATAGCCTTGGCGGGCCCTAGGGGTAGAGGGGGAGGGCTCATTGTTGGTGTGACAGTTTGGCTGAGTGGATTACATGCAGTTTAGGGGACTGGATTGGATTGGGGCTGTGCCCAATTATCCTCTTGGATTGGATTGCAAGTGAGTAACCTCCTATCCCAATTTCCAGTGCACCAGGTGAAGCCTATAGGATCCTGCTGCTACACATTCCCCGAAACCATTAAGCCACTGAGCCCAAAGATAAAAGAGTCATGTTCACAACATGTGACAGCAGAAATCCTCGTCACCACTATACTTGGTCTCCCCACTGCAAACACCAACATAAACTAATTGAGTGTGAAACTGGTTTTCCTACCTATCAGTATAGGTTACGCATCGAGTGTTTTGACTGCTATATGTACTGTACTGTATATTAACAGGCCATCAAGCCAAAATAGCTTTGTAATTCATATGTTAAGTAGTTTAAAGGAGAAGATCTGCTCATCAAAATTAAATTACAATTCACAGTTAGTGCCACTGCCTGGGAAAGCTGTTTTTCTTTGGTTCTGGGTTTAGCATTTTAAAGTTTGGGGAACACAACCCCAGGTGATGTTGTCTGTTGTCTTCCAAACCTTTATTTGGCTTGAAACTTGTTTTGTTCTTTTAAAAAAAAATAAAAAAATAAAAATCTTTAATTGCATACTGAGAGTTGGGGTTTGCATAAGGGAGCGTTCATGTCACGTCAGCTTTATGTTTCCAACAATTACAAATGGTGTAATATCTGATATATCCTAACTTGGCTCATGAATACCTCACAACATTCAGTGTAAATAACCCACACACACACACACAGATTTAAATGTCTTTAAACACTACACATTGAAATAATTCCAACATATTTTATTAAAGGGATAAATAGAGGCAGAAGACATTACCTTTCAGTCAGAACTTCACCCATTCGGCGAAACAGGAGCTGTCTCAACAGCCACCGTTTCACACGGAGCGCCACACTAGACCTGTCAATCTAAGCCGCCTTCACAGTAAGCCCCGCCCCCACCTATTATCTTTACAGCTTAATATTGAATGCAGAATGATAGTAATGATGTATATTCATAATTTGCACTAGTTTAATGTAGAACAGATATAGTAGGTAGGGGGCTCCTTACTTAATCCCCATCGTCTTAAAACCACCTCTGTGACATAAATGCTCTTGAGTCCTAAAGGTGGACTCTTTCCCATTTCTACCATCCGTCCTATAGTTGTGACTGGAAGACAGGACATAGCTACATGTGCTGCACTGACTTCAACCACCTGTTCTTCTCGTAGCCTTTATGAAGGTGTAATACTGAAAAGCTGAAGTGAAGGTGACTGGATGGATTTGTTAGAATCAGTAAAGTTGTTGTGGAACTCTGTCATGTGTGCAGAGGCTTAATACAAACACATCACATCTGAGCGGCCCATAATCAAGCTGTCTGGGAAGTCGGCAGCGAAAATGTCTGCATTAACCAAAACACTGTTGTTTTTCGAATGTTTACTTCACCTCCTGTTTGAGGCACTTAGGCTATTGTCACAGTGTATTTAATTCAAGTCGCATGGTAGAGTGAACCAAGCTTTTGGCTGCGTGCTTCTTCAAAACATCCAGATTCTTTTGACGCACACTCAGCCCCACAATAAAATCACGGGCGCTTATTTTCTTTGCCTTCCTTCACGTCACAACGTCGCAAATGCATTAGTCAAATGAAATCCCTCCTCTCCAGACTATTTGTTTGTGTAACACCGCTGCGAGTTCATCCGGTTAACATACATGAAAATCTCAAATGCGGTCGCTGGAAAAGTATGCTCCCTCCCCCCCTTCCGCAGAAATCTGTGCTTCGATAATGGATCTCTCATCTTTTACAATCAAATCATGAGTTATGCGGTAATTTGAGCCACTCAGAGTGTCGCCGCTGCGGTGCATGAATGCATTAAAGAATATCTGCCATCCATTTATTATAAGATGGAAAATTGAGTTGCGTCCGTCCTTCTCTGCAACAGAGGCTCACTAGGACTTGCTCGCCGTTGTTTTTGTCGGTCTCCACATTTGGGCTGGAATCTGCGAAATGGTTGCTTGACACTGCTGAGACGCACGTATCCGAAAGATATGAGCTTGATTTCCTGAAGGAGTTTGTCTCCTTTTCGTGCATGTCATCGCTATTTTTGGTCATTAAATCCACGTCAACCTAAAATAAATAATAACGAGGAGACGTTACCTCAATACAACTGGCCTTAGTGAACTGTATACAAAGCTATATTTTACTACTTATGTGATTTTAATTGATAAAACAGATTATTTTTACCAGCAAAAGAAGCATGTCCAAGTTTAGCCCCCTCTGTCAGCATCCACCTGACATTGATTCTCATATGCTGAGCTGTCAGAGCCGCCTGTCGCATTTTTCTTTTTTACTTTTTCCTGGAGACATGCAAGTGGATAACAATGAGTCCCCTGGCTGTGCTCATCTGATTCCATCAGGAAAGAGGAGAAAAGCACCACGGTGCCCTGGGAATATTGTGCCTGAAAATGGTAATTTGCCAGCTCGAGCAAATCCTGGGAGAGCGGCGAAGATGAAGAGTAGACAGATTTCACTCGCTTTATTTATTAAATTTGATAACCGGTACAGGCCTCCAGAGAGGCAGAAACATTCTGCTGCTTGTCATTTGGAAGGAGGGAGAGAATACGGTGGAGATCCGTCACAGACCAGCCAATCATTCAGTCAGTCAGGCGGATGTTAGGTCATCCATCGGTCTGCACCTGCATTCATGTGATGCTACTTTCATGTGTCTCTCTCTGAGTGAAAAGACCTTATCAAAGGGCTTAACATTTGACTCACATATATACTTGGTATTTATTTCTGCTTCTCTGTAAATAGGATGCTACTCCTGAACTTGGAGATCTTTAACTAAGGGATTTGAGTTGAATCCAGTTTAATATGATTTGTTTTGGGGTTGTTTTTCAACTAGCGATTTAAATGGATATTCTTGATAGATCAGAAGTGTCTGTCTCATGCTTGTCGTCTATGAGATAGAGAACATGGCTATTGAGCCTCCCCAGGGCGGGCCTTATGGTAAAAAGGAAGTAAGCTAATTGATTGGCTGACAGGCACTGTTTGGTGTCAGGCAAGCAAAGAGACTGCCTCTAAGTTTCCACTCCCCCAGGCTATTATTTAATACAACTGTGTTGTTCTCAGCTTCCTCCCTTTGTCCAGGAAAAGCTCACTGCCCTCTCAGTCCTCAGAAGGCTCCTCAGGGACACTTCACACAACTCAGAAAGGAGGAGGAAGAGACGAACATAGCCACAAAGCCATACTTGAGAGGTATCACTTTGCAATCTGCCCGTCTCCCAGCTCTGGCGTCTCATTTGTTCTGTGTGCCGATGTGCATCAGGGCTTCGGGGCAAGGTGATAGTCTCCAGGGACAAGTTGCAAAGGAAAGTTACCTGAGGAGATAAGACAGTAAAAGGGGAGAGAGGGTGGGGGGGTGGGGGGGGATCCCTTTCTGCACTGTGGATCTTTGTGTTTCTGCAAAGACCAGTAGCCACAGTTTAGCAGTACCCCTGCAGAAACTTGACTGCAGATCCAGAGGGCCTTGAATGGTTCGCCTTTGAATGGCTCGGGTCTTTTGAATGTACTCCGCTTGAATAAAGAGGTCTTTGACAAGTGGAGGCTTTGTGAGTCTCCTCCGCCGTTATCAGCGCGACTGGTTCTATGTGCTGGAGGAGTATCAGCTCTGGTTGCCAGTATTCTCTGATGGCGCTTGTTTATGTTCGCCCATTAGGTTGCATCGCGCCCAAACGCCGCTCCATGCGCCAGGCACTACATTTGGAATACCTCACCATTTTTTTGAAAAATGACAGCCTCCCATTTTACACACATAAAGGCCAAGAACGCCACAGTCGTCAGAATAGTAAGTTATCAGCCTCACCTACGAGCAGCTGTAAGATTGAGTCCCTCCTGCCAAATCCCTGAGCCTCTTAATTCTTCAAATTATAGAAGCTCATATAGTTTTTGTAATTAACAAATCACAATTTAATCCACAGTGCATGACAATTCAATTTGTTGATTGCTCCCCCCTCCTCCTCCCACCCTCCTCTCCTCGTCTATTTGGGAGCGAAAAGGGAAGAAAAATAATCTAGTTGAATGTATTAATTCAACATGATGAATCCTGTATTCAAGTCAGTGGAGTGAATAATTAAAATTAGCTGATAAAACTTTCAGCAGAATTACTTTGCCGAAATTGCTGAACAGATGTGTCATTTTAATGAAAATCCACAGCCAAGCTCCTTTCCTCTTCCCCTCTGTCGGATAAAAATATTATTCCCGCGGCACTTTCTTAATTTGGTGGTAAATACACTCACAGCCGTCTCCGGAAGGGTGGGTGGGTGGGTGGGTGGGAGCGGGTAGAGGGAGAGGAAGAGCAACTTGTCACACTTAGTAACTTGATTTCTCCCCCTGCATGCAGTAACAGCTATCTACAGTAATTCACAGCACTCCATTGTTGCAGCAAGTCCCAAGGAGGACTTATTAAAATGCAATAATCTCCCTATTTAAACAGAAACAATAACCATTAGAATTCCCGCGGATCTAAAACAGAGCGTAAGCCCCCATCTGCTGTGAATGATTAGAGTCTTGACGAGGGAATTTAATTTGCAACATTCAAAGATGGGAATCTGAGCAGATCTCTCCTGCGAGGCCCTCACCCTCATACTCATTTGCCTCTCGCTTTATTTGTCTTTTTAATTATTTATTTAGCTGCCACTAAAGTCACTCCAGAGAGGGGCCAGTGGATGTATCCGTGCTAGACAACAACATGCTTTACAGAGCCGGTGCTCTTTGTAAAGCCTCTGTGTTTTAACATGGCGTTCTCTGAAAGAGGGTGTGCATTATTATACGCTCTGATAAACACGCGCAGTCAAATGACAGAAAGACTCAAGTGTTGCCAGATATAGCAGATGCTTTCCAGCTCAAGAGCAGTTCACGAATCAACAAAACGCACACAAAACCGCCCGAAATATTAGACTGATATCCTGTTGCACCTTAACCACCCAGATTGCTTACATTGCACTACGCTTACACTAGTCTGTCTTAAAAAAAAAAAAAAAATAATACAGAAATCATCCAGAAACATACTGCACCTACACAACCATATGGTGACGTCATGTAGTCCACTCATAGGACTATGGCATGCTAAATGTAATCTTTTTTTTTTCTTTTCTTGTAGGTAACTGTAGGTAGGTGCTGTAGTTTAAGTACCATTTAGCGTGCGCGCACACAAACGCACCCAAAACCTGTTCATTTTGTGTTTTTAAATCAAAATCATGTGTAAGGTGATGATTATCTTTCACCACATTTTTATCTATATACAGCTACAATGACATGAACATAATAAACAAGCCACCCCCAAACTGCCTGGATACTTCTGTCAGCGTAGATGTTTCCATTAGTCCTACTTGCAAACACATTAGTAAATACACTCACCGGCCACTTGCTAGTAAAAGGTTGGACCCTCTTTTGCCTTCACAACTGCCTTAATTCGTGGTGACATACTGTCAAGAAGGTGTTGGAAACATTCTTCAGAGATTTTGGTCCATATTGGCATGATAGCATCACACAGTTGCTACAGATTTGTCGACTCCACATCTATGATGAGAATCTCCCGTTCCACCACATCCCAAAGGTGCTCTACTGGATTGAGATTTGGTGACTGTGGAGGCCATTGCAGGACAGTGAACTCATTGTCATGTTCCAGAAACCAGTTTGAGATGATATGAACTTTGTGATATCGTGCATTAACCTGCCGGAAGTAGCCATCAGAAGATGGTACACTGTGGTCATAAAGGGATGGACATGGTCAGCAACAATACTCAGGTAGACTGGGGCATTTAAACCATGCTCAACCAGGCCCAAAGTGTGCCATGAAAATATCCCCCACACCATCACACCACCACCACCAGCCTGAACCGTTGATACAAGGCAGGATGGATCCATGCTTTCATGTTGGTTACGCCAAATTCTGACCCTGCCATCAAATGTCGCAGCTGAAATCGAGACTCGTCAGACCAGGCAACGTTTTTCTAATCTTCTATTGTCCAGTTTTGGTGAGCCTGTGTGAACTGTAGTCTCAGTTTCCTGTTGTGCGTTCAGAGATGGTATTCTGCATTCCTTGGTTGTAACAAGTGGTTATTTGAGTAACTGTTGCCTTTCTGCCCATTCTCCTCTGACCTCTCACATCAACAAGGCGTCCACACAATTGCCGCTCACTGGATATTTACTCTTTTTTGGACCATTCTCTGTAAACCCTAGAGATGGTTGTGAGTGGAAATCCCAGTAGATCAGCAGTTTCTGAAATACTCAGACCAGCCCGTCTGGTAACCAACAACCATACCACGTTCAATGTCACTTAAATCCCCCTTTTTTCCCCATTTTGATGCTCGGTTTGAACTCCAGCAATGCATTGCTTGAACGGATTGGCTGAACGGATGTACCTAATAAAGTGGCCAGTGAGTATAGTCAAGAAAGACGAATATAAAAAAATACTTCAAATTACCAGAATATTGTTTCGATCAAACACGTGTGTGCAGGCTGTATTGAAGATGATGGAGTCTAGGGCTAGAGAGCTTTCAACCTTCAACTTTGATTAAAAGAGGTCAAGAGGCTCTTTGTTTTTTCATTTGAAGCATCTGCATAGGCTAGCTACATAAAAACAAGGGACTAAGTCACATTTTTCAACTGTGATTCTTTTTCTTAATTTTTTCAAATATGAATAATGAATGAATTTGGTAGTTGCGTTAGCGGCTTCTGAGACTGCAGACAATGAGGATGAGGAACTAATGTCTGTGAACTATCAAAGAGAAGGTCCATCTAGAGGAAATGTCATATTCACTTTTGTCATATTCACAAAATTGTCTTAAAGGAAAATAACTGTAGCAACAAGGGAGGATGAGTTTGACCCCAGTTTGAGTAGATCAAGGATGAAGAACTACTCATGTTTGTATGGTCACAGTTTAAGTCTTTTTAAAGGTTTCCTTTAGAAATGAAATCGAATGTTAGCTTTGCCTACTGAGACAATGTAGGGTAAAGTTCTGTAAACTTGTTTCGCTTTCATTACCATCTATTTCCGTACTCTAATATCACTATTTGTTCAGCTCTACCAAGACAGCAAAAAGCTGGAAAGAAGAACTTGTCATTTCGAGATGAATAAAATGTCTTATGTTGTGCTGACGGCAAAATTGGCTTAATGAGCCCCGCTGGTAGCGGAGCAGAGTTGGCTCCCTGGATTGTAACCCAGTTTGTGGTGTTTCCCACTAATTTGCTGTGACAGTAGAGCTTCATGATATGAATGTAGGGGTCAAGCTCTGGCTGTAAGACATAAAACATCATTCCTCTCAGTGACCCCAAAATCACAGCTGTGCCAAAGAAGTAAAGTTCTTGACTGTTAATGGAAGGAGAAACCAAGAGAGACTCCTCTGTGACTCTAGAAAAATTAATTATAGAGCTCTGTGTTTCACCTGCAGTCACTTGAGACCTTCGCGTCTGACCCTCCCAGGGAACGGTCACCTTCCTTTCTTGCTTGATAAACAGTTCATTTGAAGTTATTCAGAAACTACAACCATTAATTATTTGCAGGCTAATGTTCAACTCATATAATGATCGTCTATCTGTTTCTGAAAGTCAGGCAGATTGCCACAGGAGTCACGACAATCTCGGTGAAGCGCAGATAGCACTAATTCAAAAGCCGGCGGCTTGTCTCCAACCGCGTCCCGATGATGATGGATCTTCTGGATGTTTTTGTGAATCCCGGAGTCTGCATAAATCTCTATAATCAGCAACTGTGCAGTCTCTAAGCACCTATTCTGATTGCGCGACTTCAAAGCTCTGATTCTTGCACAGGTGCACGGCTTACTGGAGGTATGTTGCTCTACCATTCATTTCTGGATGGCGACGGCATCAGTTGAAAGAGGCGCAGGGGTCCTTCATCATGTCAAATGACTACCAGAAAGGAGTGCTGCACCCTCCATACAGCACCTATACGGGCTAAAACGTAGCAGGTGCATTCCTAAATATATATTAAAAAGTGCTTTACTCTGCAAGTTGCTGTATTCCCGTGGGCTCCTTGCACTACTGATCTCTCTGCCTGGTATCATCCATTTCTGGTTGCGAGTGTTCCGAGCGAATCCTAATTCCTGTCTATGGTTAGCAGCGCGCCCCAGAGACTTCTGATAATGAGCTTGGAGGTTAAAAAAAGTGGAGTGCCAGTCCCAGAAGGTGTTGTAGAGTTATGGATTGGGGGTTGAGGGGGTGTTGGATGTTCCATGGAGCCTCCAGAGACCCAGTTAGGGCCAGACCTTTAGCAGAAGGCATATTATTTCCCAATTTGAAACGAAAAGCTGTGCCATTTTGAACTGCCGCTAATTGGCACTCAGTGGTGGAACTTAGGAGCGAGTCATTTCCAGAGATTAATGCTACCAAAATGGTCTTTTTAATGTAATAAAAGCATCATAGCATTTCAAAGTTATTGAAAAAAAAAATGGATTTCACTTGACTAAAACACAAGCAGAGTCATTTGGGTTTTAGTTTTGGTGTTAGTTTTAGTCGACTAAACTGCATTTTATTATTGTTTTGAAAAGTTTCGGTCTACATGTCACAGCTTACTCCTTCACACCACAGAGGCAGGCTGCCCGTGACCCTCTGCTCTGCAGCGATAGAACAGAAGGACTCTCCTCACTCACCGTCTGCTATGTTAAATCTGTTTCAAGTGCATCAAACCAGGCCCCCTTTTCATGTTTGGGCTGAACCGTGCAGCGATGGAAATATCACACACTAAGATTTCATCTTTGTCTAATCAGTATCAAACTGGGAATTTCCTTCCTGATGAATTCTTATACTTAGAGCATGGGCAGTATAATTCATCTTATAGACATTGTCACAGTTTATTTAGTTCCGCTTCTTACTCGAGGTTACCATCAGCCTTCATTATTACACAGGATGAGATGTTACAAGGGCTTTGTGCCAACATCCGAGGCAAAACGCATTTAGAAGCCCAGTCCAACTGAAAAACCGACCAGCAGACTAGCAGTTAGCTACCAGCTAGCAACCAATAAGAAGACACCAGCTAACTAGCCTAGCCAACAGCAGTAGTTATGAAGTGATGGGATACGCGACTACATGTCAACCAACACCTCTCCCTTGTGCCAAGATTTGGGGCAAGACACATTTGGAAACCCAGTCCAGCTGAAAAAAACAAAACAAACAAACAAAAAAAAGATCCGGCCTGCATGCTAGCCGTCAGCTACCCACTAGCAACCAACAAAAAGTGAGTAAAGTAAGTTGAAATGATAAATGGACAGTTCACATTTTTTTAAGATGAAATTAATATTCACCAATCAAACATAACATTATGACTTATATTGTGTGGGTCTTTTCCTCCAAAACATTTGTGACTCAGTGAATGGACATCAGGATGTTGGTAATGTTTTCATGTTTAACCAGGTATAAGAATAGAATGAGCTCAGTACTCTGCATCAAACTGAATGGATCCCTGATGAGAAAGGAAACTGAGTGTTGAGTGATGATAGTGAAATATGCTGAAAACATGTTCAAATATACGATATGCTATTATGGCAGTAATGACTCCCTAACATCTTGTTAGCTTATTTACCAAATTTCCTTTCGAGCTGCAGACAGTGATTTGATTTGGCGGAACTGATGTCCTCTGTCAACATTGGTTTTCTCTCTAGGAATAAATCCCCTGTGTTATATTCAGACACTCATTCTGATTCCCAGCGCAAGTCAGAATCATAGAAATTAGCAGGAGGTGTGATTGAGGGGTGAACTAAAACAACGTGTAATGTTAGTGCGGTGGAGAATGAACAGTAAATGGGGGTTTGCTCGCACAGTTTTTGTC
The DNA here is from genome assembly GCF_022458985.1 of Mugil cephalus. Classification (NCBI taxonomy): domain Eukaryota; kingdom Metazoa; phylum Chordata; class Actinopteri; order Mugiliformes; family Mugilidae; genus Mugil; species Mugil cephalus. Next base: position 7,528,234 of record NC_061784.1, read on the forward strand.
AACATAGTCAGGTCCGGGATGGTTTAACCCGTAACATTTAACAGACACTGACATATCAGCCAATATCAGTTAAATGAAAATGTGATCTAGTATTTGACCACTTATTTGATCTGTTCAGGGAAACTGGGATTAGCATTTAGGCTGATTACTTTAGCATTATTTATTATTTTTATATTTTGGACACAGCACAAGTTCCTTAGACGTCCATGTATAGAGCACAGCTGTGCTTTCTCTTGGATGAATCATTATTTGTGGTTACTGATGTGCATATTGATTCCTCATTGTATTACAAATCTCTGGAAACCACCGCTCTTCCAATAGCTGATTTATAATAGTATTTATCAGAGTGAACAGATTTAATGGTAATCCTGTACTGTCGTTATATTAACTGAATCCACTTGCTGTATTTATGATGATAACCATTAAAGTGTTGGGCTATTTTGAGTGTTTTCTTGATAGAATTAGTTAGTTTTGAACAGTCGGGTTTCACTTCAAGAAAAGCTAAATGTTTTACATTTGGATGTGTTTCTTTATTCTGCTGCAGCTTTCAGAGCGCTGTCCGTGTGATTTTTTTATAAAGAATATGGTTACCTAAATATTACACGAATTCCTTTGATGAATAATTCCTCTTGAATACCATCTTCACCTTTAATGTTGCCTTTTCATATTCTGCTCATCCTTTCCCTTTCAACATGAACAAGAACAACAGCATCCAAATCCAAGCATTGCCATAGTGGATAAATTGACTGGCGCCTCGGCATTCTCCACCTGAGCTCCTAAACCGCTCACTTTGTTGTCTCCCTTTTGTTTTTTTGATGTGGTTAACTGATGAAGGATGAAAACTGGGAGCGCTCTCTATAAAGGTACGGTGGCGAAGCTCTGGTGGCTCTGCGTAATGAGGCTAATCGTCCATTGTGAATGTCCAATCCTGTTGGGCCTCTCTTTTGATTGCTTTGATTAATTGCAACACACTGAGTGCTGCTCTTAAAGCCTATTAGAATGTCTGGAAATGAAAGGCACTGCAGCTAACTGGTAAAGTAGCACAAGGACTTATAGCCAGGAGAATACTCAAGGACTACACAATCATCTAGTTTTGCTCCTTGGATTCAGCTGAAGTGCCAAGGCTATCGCATTGTTTCATGACATTAGTTAGCAAGGTAAACCCTTATCGAAACCTCATTTCTTCACGTGGGTTGAGGTTCACCCGCATAGATTGCACATTTACACATGGCTGGCTGAATGCCTTTCCATTTGCACATTTTCACTGACAGTTCATCTGTAAATATGATAATGTTGTAACACCTTTCTCTTAGTGAAACATCACCTGTTTGATTGTGAGTTGATTGGCTGCTGTGACGACTCTTGAGTGGAATGAGGAGGTGTAACGCGCCTCTGTTTCTTTCAGGGCGAGGTTTTTCCACCACACCAAGACGGTGGTGTTAGATTCCTCGGCCATTAGCCGCATTGGTGTTATTGCAGGCTCTCGTCGCTTCGCCTGGCTGCGCCCAGCGGCACGTGGCACGTTACAGCGGGCACGTCACTCTCAACTGCATAAAGCCGAACATTGAGAGGTGTGAGCAATGTGACTGTTGTTTGGCCACATTTCAGGCTTTCAGGAAAGCTGTTTTGAGCGTCACTTGTGAGCATTTAGCTGAACACCTTAGTACGATGGTCAGGGTTCGGTATGTCATCTCATTGTGATAATGATGATGTGCACTTGGTACAGTGTGGCCACATTATAAAGATCCTCAAAGGAAATCGACTTCCACTAGATGTGAATGCTATTCATACAAATGGCTGGGGACAGTGTTATTGCAAATCACAGAACGCACAGTGTTATCAGTCCTCCTTCTGAGGATAGCTGCTTGAATGGTTTTACAGTGACTCATGCATGCATTTAACATCAATGTAGCAGAAAGTAGCAGAAAATCTGCACAGATTTATGCTCTTAAGGAATAGACTGTCTCCACAGCCATTTGGCTCCGGCGCAGTGTGGAAAATCGTAATGAAGAGAGGCAAGTGAGGTGGGGAGAAAAGATCTTGACCTGAATTTTGTTGGTTTGGTGACAATGAGAAAGATAAGTGCTTGTGACAGTTGTGAATGATGTTCTGCCATGGGCCTGTGAGCTGCGCTGTGGCTAAATTGACACCGTTGTCAAACACACTTTTCACGATGCCCGAGCCTCCTGTGAACCATCTAATGTGGCAAATGGGAACCTTAATTCTTCATTAACTCGCAGGAAAAGGGGAGATTTGGTCATGTAATTTTCTCCTCACTGACTGTTTTAAAGATTCCAATAACCGAGCATTTACAGTTGACTGAGCCGGAATTGCTCCTCCCCTCCGCCCCGCGCCAACCCCTCCCGCCCCATGCCCCCTCTTCTCCTCCGCTTTTTACAACATCGACAGGCCGCCTGTGAAACCTAGTGATGCTTATAGCCAGACTTATTGCCATGGTTATCTTTAATGACTTTGAAATGTATTGGCCTCGTTAATAAGCGGCGAGGTTATCAATTCCTCTAATTAGGCTGCATGCTCCCCGAAGAAATTTCACATTAAAGAGCCAAAAGATGAGTCGGGCAAAGGACGCTCTCTGGCGAGGGTGGGGGTGGAGGGTTACGGAGTGGGCTGGGAGGTTGTGATGTTTGCAGCTAAAATTCAAAGTCTCTTACGCCGTCTGGGAGGATTAGCATTAAATCATTATGCGCTCCCACTTTCCCCGCCGCCACCCGGCTCCCATTCTGATACAACCCCCCCCCACCACCACAAAGCTCACTAACACTAACACCTTCTTCCTCTCCCCTTGAAAATGACTGTTTCACTTACACATTATAGCTATCAGTGGATGTGTGTGTGTGGGTGGGGGGTGTGTGGGCGATGGGGTGGAGTAATCACAGCCGAGCAGGGCTGGGTGGCGGTAATGGGACATGAGCACTGCTGAGGTGTGTAATACGATCAGGAGTTACTGTCACAGAGCACTGATGTGCATATCTCAGGCTGACATGTTGAGGCCGCAGCGAGGCCATTTGGGTAAGCTTTATGTGGCGTTCCAGGGGATCTTCAGTCAGCTGCCTGTAAGGAATATTGGCCTTTTAGATGAAATGGATGCCTGCCTTCTGTCTTTGTCAGTGCTCTGAGTCTGTGTGCTTGGCGGCTTCTGAGCAGCGTGGCTCAGAGCTCGTTTTTTATGACAGGACGAGGGCACAAGAAAATATTAGTAAGATTTATATGAACATAATTGCAATTTAAATTGTATACATTATTATCTATGTAATGTAGACCTTTTCAAGGCCTATATCACTGACATCACAATGTTAACTGGAGGCAAAACAGGGAACAGAGGGATTGCCAGCTTTGGTTTGGCTTTGGCGATTAAAAGAAAGGATTGAAGTGAGACAGTCAACAATGGACACATTTCATATCAGGTTTGATTAATATGTAATGCATCATCAGTTTCAGCCTGGATAATGTAATGGGTTCGAATAAATTGTGAAAGAAATTATGTTAAGTTAATCATTATTTAGGAGATTCTCGTTACATGTTTATGCTAATGCTAACCGCGAGCTAACGCAGCATTACTTTGTTTCAGGGAAGTCCAAGCAGAAGTTGCATTTACCACATTACCCTCCACAGTGGTTCCACTTTCTTCTTGTAATTTCTTTGTGGGAGAGGCTTCACTTGATAAATGTCAGACTTCGTCCCCTCTGTGTCCTCCTTCGGTCAAATTGTCCATCCAGTGCGTGCGAGTGTAGGGGTCCGTGAATGTAGTCCCATCGGTCTCACTCACGGTTTCTGGGAGTGAGTGTTATTAGTATATTCTCTAAAATATGTGTTTTCCTCGTCCATTCATGCCAAAACAGTCCATTGAAATATGCTAACCGCCATTTGCAGGCTATAGCGTTTGAAATGTTTTGCCTCCAGTTAAGCCCCACCCCTCAAAAAAACGTTACATTGTTTACAAACCGTGAAGGGGTTTACATGTAGCTTTCCTAGCAATGTTTAATATCCATTCTACACAGCTGAAGTTGTCTACTGCATAAGAGTATCCACCGATGATCCAAGTTCACAGGCACAAGGCGTGTGAAATTCTCATCATGAAATAACAAAATAAAATATATCTCAAGTGATGCATTTCTAAATTCTAGTGTTGGATTTTTGGAAAGCGTTATTATTTTCGTTTAGATTTACTGTCTATATTATGCATTTATGTGTGTGCGTGTGCATCCGAAGTGTGTCCACCTTTTACCACACAAATGTGAAAATAGAGATTAGCTATAAATGGCTGTGATTTATTTGTGCCGCAGCCCGAGCAGCCAGACTAAGCTTCCTGCAAATTTATAGCCAAACGTCACTTCTACATGATGGGTTTGTAACAAATATCTGCTGCATATTGTTAAATTAATCTCCCATTTAAAATTAATGGAGTTAGACTCCCCTGGTTCAATGTAATTTGGTGTTCACGGGCAGCAAGCAGCGCACTGTGAATACAGAATGAGCTGAGGCCAAACGGCCTAATCTTCCATCACCTTGAACCTGTGCGGAGAGGACGCCTCATCCTGCAGTGGCTAATGAGATTGTGCTCACCTCCCGGGAGAAAGAGAGCCGGGGAGGGAGGCAGGGTTTGGCGGGAGGAGGGAGGGCAAGTTGGAAAGTTAGAGGAAACGAGGATGGATGCATCAAAGTGTGCCACAGCAAAAAAAAAAAAGAAAGGAAAAAAGAGGAACAGGATATGAAGGGAGAAAATTATGGTCCAGTGCTGAAAGAGGGACGTAAAGAAGGAGGGTCGGAGATAGATAGATAGAGCGGGTCCGCCTGATAGCAACTTGTAGTTTTTCACCGTGCCTCGCCACTTGTCTTATTTTCCTCCGCTCTAAGTCCCGCTGTACGATGTGGCTGATGTATGTATGAGAGAGCCGGGGCATGTTCAGATGAAATGAATTCTATATCATTATTTCACAGTCCTCACCCCGCTATGACAAAGACAGAGGACATATTTCACGGTTAAGGATGCAGTACTCAGCGGGGGTGTCTGTCTCTCCATAATTCATAAAATGAGAAAAGGTTCCCATGTGCAAGCCAGGCCATATTATTGTCAAAGAAACCACAGGGAATTGCTTTCTGCTACCACACGCAGTGTTCTCTACATGTCTGCTGTTTCCTTCAGGTTTCAGGTTCCTGCTACAGTGGAATCAGCCACCTTTCATGTCAGCGCTAGTGGTAGTTAAGGAAATGTGAATTTGACGACAAATTCTATTCCGCAGAATGAAATGAGAAACATGCGCACAAAGCGAAGTCGTCCCCGCTCCCGTTTCTGCCACGGATACTGTGTTACATTGACTGCCTTTGAATGCATTGCCCTCCAGCAGGCTGTGGCAGCAGTGGAAGCCAGCCCTGGCCTGAGCTCTGCCAGCATTTAGGGCTCATATGGTTGGTTTTGGAAGGGGATTTAGATATCCTGGCCAACTACGTGGATTAGCAGCTCTGTCCTGTACAGTGCAGCACTCCATCCCAAGATTGTCCCTCTGTAAACACCATGACAAGCATAACAGAGACATCAATTCCATCTGCACTACTTAGGTAGAGAGTGAAATCTCAGTGTTAATCCTGGATAGTCATGCATGTATGGCTTCAACAAATTAGATTAGGAAGGTGAGCGCATGCCAAGGTGGAACACATGAATTATTTCCTTTTCCTATAAATATTTAGTCACGCAAATACAGGAGCTGGGGGTCGTGAAGGTAAATACTGGGATGTATGTACCACAGCAGAAATGTAAACGACAGTTTATGTACTGGAAAATAACATGAAACTAGTTAATGATTAAAGTTGTGGTTTCTTCTCAGATTTTATTACCAATTTATTTTTTTCCAATTCTGCCAGCTGGGCTCCAATCTCATCCATAAACAACCCACTTCCTCCAGTCCGTGGCGAAGTGTGATGCCAGAAAGTTGCATGAATACGTTCCTAGAACATCTCATCTGCTAATGGAACGTAATTACTAGAAGAGATGAAAGTAAAAACAAAATAATGCAGAACAAAACCAAGTGCAAACATGTTGCGGTACATTGCCACTTTGGTGTAATCGTTAACGTAAGCTCAGTATTTCTTCCCGTTTCAGTCCTATTGAAACCATCGGCGTGGTTTCCAGGTAGTAATTGTTTATAATATCCATGACTTTACATACACTGATAGGCATGAGATACTGTAAATTTAATTAGTGCTGGACCAGTGCCCGTGCAGTTTCCAGTCGCTTGGCTAATGATGTACTAATAATATTATTAATCTCTGCCCAGGTCTACATGCCTCCCCTCACTCATCATTAATACATTTTCATGAGTTCATTGATTAACTCTTTCTCTTAATCACCTGCTCATTTCATCACACCCTCAGCACTTTGTCCTCTCACTCCCCGCGCTCCTTTCTAATTTTTCTTGGCTGCTACGTAGTAATTTACACACCTACACACTCATTTGTTTGTCCATTCGTTCATCGACTTCATCGATCGCCTCCATTGATCCTGCGCTCTCCTTCTCCTCGTGCCCACGTGTAATCGATGCGCCTCCGTGTTTGCCGGTGTTGTCTCGGCGCTAAGCAGCGCGCCGAAGCCCGAAGATGCTGAGCGTTACCCACAGTCAGCCCGTGCTCCCGGGCTCTCCCTCGTTATGAGACGTCGCCCCGGTTCACGCCGAGCGATGAAATGCATCCGCGTTTCTTTTTAATGTCACGGCAGCTAATGAAAGACAAGGTGGCTGTTGCTGTTCGCCGTCTCCCCCCGTCACAACGATCTTTCACGCCTGCGAGGCGCCGCTTGGCTCGCCGTCGTACCTGTCCCGTGTGAGCGATGGAGAGCCTCGGTGAATCTCTCCTCGGGGGGTTTACATACGAGTGGCTCGGGCACTCTGTGCGGCGGGCAAGGATTGATCAGCAAATAAGTTTCTGTTGACCAGCTCTAAAAATGATTAAAGATTTTGCACTTGTCCGTAAAGATTGATCGGCGTGTTTCGCACTGATAATGGCGGCCCCTCCTTGACCGCCTCTGCTCCTCCTCCCTGAGCCAAAACGTATTGAGTGGGCTGTGGGCTTATAAAGTTCCAGCTGGCAACATTTGTTTAATTACTTAAATCCATTCGATCAAAGCTTTTCGAGCAATTATGTCAGTGCTTTCAAGCCCCTAACACGGCGCTAAATGGATTAATTCAGCCGGACTTGCGCGCAGCAAACATTCCCCTTTACAGGGTCAAATCGGGGTTAGCAACAAGCGAGCTCAGTGCGTGGGTGTTGTATTGAATTTACCAGTAAATGTGCATTCTGAGCATAGGCTGCGCAGCAGTCCCAGGCATTAAGGGAGAAGAGCAACCTTGAGGTTATCCTTGCAATTGAGGTTGCTTCGGGGTCAACACTGAGAATGGAGATAAGTAACATTTACCTAAAAGCTTTTTAAGCCATATCCTGCCATCTCTCATATCAAATGACAGCTCGGGGAGACAAACACCAGTGGGAAACTGCAGAGTGTTGCAGGAAGTAGTCTCTGTCAGGAAACAAAGACTCCATTCCACGTCAGTCAAGTTCCATTAGGTTGTATCTGCGATTAATTGAGCAGGTCAGAACGCTGCAGCGGCTTTGCCGTTCTGCGAGGATGTTCGACGGTGGACTGGGAAGCGTTCAGGGTGTGCAGGTGGAGGGTAGCGTCACTGAGTTTGTGTCTCTGATACGTGTTGTTTTCTTGTAGTTTTGTGTCACACTGTCTATTGGAATTTCAATCATTATTTGATAAAGTCCATCTACAGCCATTGTGGCTAAAGTCATCAATTATTCACTAACTTCACGCAAGATGTTCCATTTATATAAAGATAAAATAGAATTTTGTCCTCATCGTCTTGTTAGTTTACATCTCTCACCTTCTATACTGAAAAAAGAAAATTGTTGGATCTATTAAAAAAAAAAAACTTCAATGGGTAACACAGAATTGCTTTGAAATGAAGTTTACGTTCATACAACTTAAATTTAAGACACATCCACTTAGAGTTACTTAACTTTTCAACTCAGTTATTTATAAAATGCTGTTGCTTAATATTATGGTTTCAGGAAAGGTATTTTAGTTTAGGCTTTTAAAATCATCAGGCGTGAGGTGGGGTTCATCCTGGACAGGTTGTGAGTCTGTCACAGGGCTAACACCATTCAAGCTACGGTCAGTGTAGAATCAGCCAAACAAACATGTCCTTGGAGGTCCTCAGACACAGGGAGAACATGTCAACAAGGCAAAGGACAAAAAAGACATTTGGCCAAAAGGCGCCAAAATTGTTTCTGAAAAAATCCGAAAAACATCACAACATCAGACACACAAAAACGAAACCTAAAGAAACTTAACTCGTACACTTTGACTTGAATAAGAATAGTAGGTTAATCGAGCGAAGTGTAATTTTGAATTGATGTAATCCACAAAACTTAGTGAGACTCATGCAAAACATTCTTCAACTACTACACAACTGCTACACTGCTTTCCTGGAGGAAACGTCTCCAGTTCCAGTTCAGCCGCGGTTGTGACGGAGGTCTCAGGACGCGAATGAACCTCCGCTGCGGGCAACGCACAACACGACAAATTGTCCACATTTCTCACCTCGTCGCTGTAATTACCCACCACCGCTGCGCACTAAAACCTTTTCAGCGCCAGCGTATTTATTTGAAGAGTAAATTTTTATCACAACGCTTCACGAGGCAGCTGTTAACGCGGCCTTGCAATAAACATAAACAACGTTACATGAGCATGACAATACAACATAAAGAATGAATTATCCATTGTTGTTTTCCCGGCGACAGATGTTTGTTATAACTTTTACAGTTGAGACCATCTGACTTGAGGGGAAAACAAAAGCAAAGTTATGGTGTGATTCTTTTTAACAACATCTGGTCCCCATCCTGACTGCTCACAACCGTTCAGTCGATAGGTGAGGTTGTGTGGCCTGCAACGCAGCCCTGTGTTACAATGGGCTGGGATGTGCATTATTGTACACAGCAGGTCAAGTTCTAATGAGATGAAACAGTGGCAAACAGACTTCCAGTCGCCATTGACTTTAAAATGATTATTACAGCATGTCGTGATGGTTTACTTCATAGACGTCTTCAGAAAGTCTGATCACCAGCTATTATTTCTGCTCCACACTGTCACTACCTTATGACTCTGTATTTGTAAATTAAGATCCTATTTAATTCAGTGGGACTGTGACATGGTCCTGCTGTTGGAGTTGGAGTCGCTCTTACCATAAACCTCTATATCCTAATAATGTGTCATGAACACAGCTTGTGTCAGCGCTGATAAACTGCAAACATACAGAGCCTCGTAGCTCTACCATGAGTGGGAGTCCAAATCGAAAGCAGTCTTCCTTTAATACAATGCAAGTGTCCGTGTTGGTGTGACTGCGCTGTGAAACCAATGAAACCCGGGCTTTCCTGTTTTAGTAACAGGTCCACGGTGGCTTATCAGAGAGCACAACACTGCACAGAGTTTTGGAGGACAAATACCGCAGATCATTCAGATGGAAAAATAGCGAACCTGTATCTGTGAACAGATTTGTATTCATTTGGCCGGCATAGCGGCTCGCTTGAATGCATCAGCGGTGGAAAGGTACATTGATGTTTTTTTTCCCTTCTATTATTTTACACAATGGATAGTGTAACAGGCTCAAAATAAAACACAATGTTGAAGATTAAACTAGTGGTTTTCAACGTTTGTTGGCCTGTTGCCTCTTAGCTAACAGCTACCCTGAATTGTGATCGTGTTTCCCTCCTAAACACCTCACGTGGTTTCATTTAAATCAGTGTTATGTTCATGCGATCCAATACCTCTTCAAATATCAAGACTGGAGAAGAAATAGATTTTGCTTCCCCTGTACGTAAAACAGTACACAAGATTGCGCATTGCTGTTTATGAAAGTCTCATACTTGTGAATGCAACGTATCACACACAGGGACAAAACCCATTGTTTTGTACTTGAATACTTGATTTCTTTTTGCTGCTAATGCCGACATTGTGCATGCTGGTCTTGTTGTACATGCCATTAAGCATTTTTAGTTGCAATGGCACTCAAGTATAGGATCTGAATAAAAACCTTGCATCGTATCCAGGATGAGTGGAGCGATAATGTCCACTTATGAGCCATGTTATGTCCACTGAAAAGTCCCATTGAAATCAGACACAAAGCTAATGTCAGTCTGAATGCAGACCACAGTATATCTCACAAAATGCCCCAGTAGATGGAATATAGGGTCTGCTGCTCTACAGTGAAGGTGCTACTTGTTTGACTGACAAAGCTTTGAAAGTCGAGTATGTCGGGCTTCTCTTTGAATTGCTTTTGAAGCTCCTTTTAAAATATTCAAAGATAGCCTCAGAGTTCAAGCTCAAAGCTGCTAACTAGCTTACAGAAAATTTAGTTCACCCAGCACCCTTAATTCAACCGAATGTTAAGTCAACTTTAGGGATTGTTTCTCATGAATATTGTGTATTTTGGAGGATTCTTGCTGGAGGCTTGTAAAGTTTAAAAGCCAGACGTTGAAGCATTGCTTTGTTGTGTGTTTTTTTCCTTCTCTCTCTCTCTCTCTCTCTCTCTCTTTTGTTTGTGCTGGAATCTTCCATGAAGACATAACGTCTGCCTCTTTTTAAATGCTATTTGAAGCTTACTGTTGATGTGATCAGACTCAGCCCACCAACATCCAACTCACCACTTTCACCTTCTTTCCCAAAACATCACCTTTGACTCTGGTTTCTGTCTTACATCTCTACAGCCCTAGGCTCTACCCAAGGCTGTTCTCAAACACTGTGTGAGCGTAGCCCAGTTTACGTCTAACAGCTAAAACACTGCCAGGGCTGTCGAAGACGTTGAGGAAAATAGTGTTGGCTTTTGTTTGTATCTTGTAACAGGGGCTTTTTTTTAGCATTCTACTCTTTTTTTAAATTGTCCCCTGGTTATGTTTGTGTGATCTCATTTCATAATCTGGTAGGGGGCATTCGTGGCCGCTGGTGTGTTAGAATGCATTGACAGACATCACACAGAATATTGGGAACACTTAATGAGATTCAGCTTTTACAAAAAAAAAAAACTTTGATCGCCGCTCAATCAGCTCATTGGATGATGCATTCATTAAACAATATTGAGTTCAAAAATCTGCACCCCAGCCACAACAAGCGGTGTGTGTGTTATTCAGGAGATGAAGTTGTCAACTCCTCAATATCCTCGTTGGAAACATATTACCTCTCAGATGCCTCGGTGGTTGGTGCACATGGGGCCAGATGAATAATTGTGTCTCCTCGCCCGGCGAACACGCGATAGCATCGGCTCCCATCAAATTTAACTTCATTCATTTTTTCTCATTCACTCACTTAATCTCTTTTTCTCTTTCTTTCCCAAGCCTCACAACTTTTGATTTAATGACCTGCTTAATGATCAGCTCTTGGGGGAGTTTCCAAAGACTAAGTGCAGATTCACATTTTAAAATGCAGGCTTAGCAGTGGCAATCTCTGCTGCCAAGAATGGATTTTCCCTGGTGCCCTGATGGTGATGTAGTTAAGCTCCTTGTTGTAGCCCCTCCAAGTCTTTATTCTCTGCACTGCATTTCTCTTCCACTGTGTAATAAAACACAGAGAGGGCTCCCTCAGTTTGTATCTTGTCCTCCGGTCATTTTTTCGTTACTTTTATTCCATTTATTATTAATTATTATTAATATGCACTGAACTGGTGGCATGCGATGGGTGATCAGGGTGTTGGACGGAAAGTACTGCAAACCCCCAGTGGAGGAGCCAGGCATTGTGTGTTGTGGAGAAAATCTCCTCGGCCTTCAGCTGGATCAAAAGAAACAGGAGGAAGAGGCCTTGAAACATTTATGAGTTGTGACGGATCTGACCTGAGGGAAAACATCCTTGATCTGATTGTAGAACTTGGAGTGGATCATCTGTGTCCTGAGATGCTTGGAAAGGCTCAGATTAGACCGGGAGCCTCTGTGGTTTTCTTAATTTATACCCCTTGTTGCTGACGCATACTCCTGTCCAGTGGAAAATACTGCAGCCTCCCCGAGTGAATAGCTTGCGGGTGACAAATAGCTCCTGCTTTACACTCCATTTGGTCTGAGGCAGCTCACACCCTCCTCCCTGTCTTTCCCACTTCCATCCTTGAGCCTCCATCCCAGCCAGCCCCTCCTGTTTCCTCTCCAGGCGCTGACCTTTCAGATGATGCCTTTCCCGGCCTCCCTGGCCAGTAGCTCCCCTGGGAGCTATAATGGACTCAGTGTTAATTGCCTGCTGAAGGACAGAGGCAGTTCTGCACAGGCTGATTGCAGACTCCCCCGGGAGTACAGCTGTCTGTTTGTGTGATTGTTGCACTAATGCAGCGCGGCTGGAAAATCCACCCGGCATGTGCCTACACATACGTCCACAGACACTGTGCAAATAATAATGGCTCGACATATGGAGTTTTTTTTTTTTTTTCGGTTTACGTGCAACACGGTGCGAGCTTGCGGTGTCTTACTCCTTTTCATTTCTGTCCATCTGCGCGGATACCGAGGCAACGGCTTCTGCCTCATCCTTTTGCCAGCACTTGCCCTCCGCAATGTGACACTGGCTGCGGTTCACATCAACACGGCCTCCCCTCGTGGCCTGGGTGTCAACCTAATTCATAGCCACAGACAAGAGGCAGAGAGAGATTTATCGCCCACTTCATAGATTATTTTGTCCATCTTTTATTCGGGGGAATTGAGCTGGGTGTAAGGTTAAAGCCTTTAGCCCTCACATTCTTGAGGGTCACTAACTAATATTTCTCTATCGTGCTTCCATTTCCATGGATACGTCCCCTCGGTGTAATGCAGCCCTCAGAAATAGCTGAACAGATGAAGGATGTTGTAGAGAAATGAGCTGAAGTCAAACCACTTCCAATACAGCTGGCCAGTGAAAGGCGTCATTCTGTTTGTTTATTAGCATATGGGCAAAGCAAGAGGTGATGAGATTAGAAGGAAACCAGGTGAAAACTCACCTCTCCTCTCCACCCAAACCTGAAGAACAGCCTCTGTGCTCATGGCCCATGGCTGGACCTTGATCTCCGCGGTTTGAAGTTGAAAGTAGGTCCCACAGCCCTGGCGGCCAGAGAACGATTCCTGCTAGATAAGGACCACCTTTCATCCCCCCGTTCGTCTCTGAGCTGTGCTGTCACGGTGAGGCTGATTTGCATGAACAGCCTGCCTCCTGGGCAGAACGGGCCAGGAGATGGCCACGCTGGGGATTTATTTTGACATGCTGCTGAATTCCTCCCAGCCCGTCAATGTGAAATTTCTAAAGAAGTCTTGAGAAGTCAATATTGACCGTGACAGCGGTAAATGTTTTGCCACGGCCATGAAGTAAATGATGCATGGGCTGGCTTTGAGACTGTGAGGATTATCGGTATAATATAATAAATAAAAACTAATATCTACAAATGGAGTTAACGGATACCTCAAGCCCACGATTTATATCAAATTATTAGTGATTGGCTAACTTATGTTTGCGTGTCCATTTATTTCTCTCAGTGGACCATACATTTCTCTTCTCATTTGTTCTGTAGCTCCAGCTCGTTTCATCCGTGCAGAATTCATTACAGCCTCCACCAACGCCATCATTTTCAGTGTGCATATACTTTCAAGGGAGAGCACTAGTAAGTGCCTAAAAACAAGCTCGAGTCAACTGGAGATGCTTAATGTTTTCAAAATCCGTTTTGGTTAAGTGGACATGATAAATCATTTCCATTACACACATGACTAATTTTTTTTAATTTAGCCGGGGATTCAATTAGCTGGTGTCTGATGGGAGGACTGTGGGAGGAAGGAAGGTCCACCATGCTACATACAGCAGCATAATCACATTAAAAAGCCATGAAGGGGCCCTTGTTAGGACCAAGAAATCACCTTGAGTTAGGGAAAGAATAATTTGAGACTTCATAGACCTCATGGGTAAACTCAGCCACAAGCCGGTTTTGACTTAAAGCTTAATGGCTCATAATATTTTATTGTGGGTGAACTAGTTACATGTGGACACGGAAAATATTGTCATTTGCCTGAGGATGTGGCTCATTTTCAACAATCTGCACAGCCGTGAGAAGTTTGTTTCATTGTAGTACAGCTCTCATCCTACGTGCTGGAGGATGAAACCAGAGTTTTACTTAAATAGAGTAAGATAATCAAAGTTTACATTTAAAGGGCACATTAACCTAAAGTAGCACTCACATTAATAAATACCAGTGTAGCCGATTATTCTTATACTTTCATTGCTGGCAGTAGACTGTGGTGCTACAATATTTAAGTGGAGCATTCCTTCAATGCTCTACTTATATGTGCATATATAAATGGCAATGAGTTGGTCTTTGAACTTGTTCTGTAATAATTTGTCATCACTTTCATAGAGTGGGAGGAAGTGACATCACATCCTTTACCTGTATAGACAGTTGAGGTCTTCCGACATCAGAAGGATTTGTCATTAGGACTGGCCGATACTGGGAATTTTGGTATCGATCGGATACCAAGTGAACACAAGGCCAGTATCGCCGATACCTTTTTCTTAAACTGTCATGGTCATTCAGTAACTAAAAGTAATTTTCCCTTAGTTAGTTGATTATGATTATGATAAAATATAGGACAAATATTTAAGCAAATAAACATGTTTATCTTACTAATTACAATAAAAAAATAAAACAATTTAAATAATTCCCCTTTCTGTACACATAGTTGTTTGTTGGGAAAAAAAGTCATTAGTGCAAAATAAGAATAAGGAACAATGTTAATAAAATATAAATATAACAATGTAAACAACACAACAACAATGTGAAATAAAGTCAGTAACAGTAGTCAGTTGAGCAAAATAAGTTAACAAAAGCAACAATGTAATAATAAATATAAAAATTGCTCAGTAATTTACTGGACGTATAGAAGGGAAACCATAACAAAACTATCGATCTCATCAAGCTAGTATCGGTCCGATGCTGATACCGGCCTCTGTATTGATACTATCGATATTTGGATCGGTACGCCCAGCCCTAGTTGTCATGGATATACATACTTGCATGAAAATCCATCCAGTAGTTTTGAATGAAGTCAGTTTGGACCAAAATGACTCTTTCCTTAATGCTAGGCTCAGAGAGTTTACCCATCGTCTCTTCCCAGACTGTTCACAGTATAATCCAGGTCACCCAGATTAATATTAAACAGTTGATATCTAGGGATTAAACTCTGGAAGCATATCGTTCTTTGACCACGTCTTCGTTCACACTCGTTCAGCCTTATGCTTTGTTTTTGCTACAGCTCGGTCAGCATGTCCAAGCTACATGTTGCCGAAACGCCTGTTGCCTTTTTAATGGTCATATAATTCGATTAGAAGTTTACCATGGAAATAAACACATATGATTGATTCATTTACGCCACAGTCTCTGATTTGTTTATAGGCTTTCCCCCGTTGAGACCACATACGGCGGTGCATTCAGTGTTCCCCGGTCTTATACCATGATCTCAATAACATCCTGTAGTTTGTGCTGTTATTTCTTAAACTTGTAGTGTATGCAAGTCTTACATTAGTGAAGGTCTGTGAGGATTCTCCTTAAGTGTGCGATTATACCTGATTGCTGGAGCAGGACGTTGATTATACCTGATTGCAGAAGCAGGACCTTAGTCTGAGTCCAACTTAAACCACAAACCTTGTTCACTCACAAGTGTCTTTCTGATTTCTCATGTATCAATATTAAAGTCAAGCAGTGAAGAGGGTATATTTCAAAAAGTAGAAGTAGCTACAAAATGTCATTATCAACAATACATTGAAAGAAAATCAGCCTGAGAGCTATGCTGCTGAAATTATGGACTTTATTCAACACGCTTCTGCGGTGTTAAGGGTTATTTAGAAGCTGCAGTTCTTACAGCATATCATCAGTGTGAGTACACTGTGCACCACTCAATTTACTACACTTTTGCTCTCTGTGACCCCCGTAATAAAAGCCACGTTTATAGGAGCAGTGTCATTTAGCTGCAGCGCAGAGTAAGAAATAGACTTGCTTTAAATATCCCAAACAAATCTGTTCAGTGGCCCTCAATCACTCAATCACTTTAAAATGGCACAGGTGAATTTTTGGTTTTCTGTTGGAATTTAACAGCTGTGGGCTGAAATGTCAACACAAAGATGCTCTCTGCGTTAAGTGGGCTCATGTCATAAAAAATATTCCTGTACTGGTAGTTTAATTGCTGGAATATTATTAGGTGGTATATTTGTCAGTATATGTCCCTTACATGTCACACAGACGGCCCTTCCTTCTTTCTCGTGGTGACTACCTTGGAATCAGCGCTGTGTTGGGAGCTGAAGACATTTCTGAAAGGAACGTTTGATTTGTTTCCAGTGATGGCATTCCTCGCTCCCATTCCTCTCTGCCGCTTGCTCACAAAGCAAATTGCAGTAACGGTTGTCGATCAGGGGAAAGCGGAGCAGAGGTTGAGGAGTTTGACGGCTTTTTGTCTTTAATCAGCATTACCACGCCTGTTTAGTTTTTTTGTGAAAGCTGTGGAATCCATCAGCAGCCTCCCATAAGAACTATAAGAAAGCTAATAGCAGGTGGCAGTAGGTGTGAAATGGGCCTTTGGACCGGGCAGCCACGGAGAGGATAATGCAGCCATTCAGGCTCTCTCTAGCAGGGGCCCCCTTTATGCCCTGATCTGACATGCTACTTCACTGTGGAGCCTGAAAGGTTCCATTTTGTTCAATTTGTCTAAAAGCCGCTGACTTATGTGACAATTTAAAGACTATGGATGTTAAAGTTTTCTTAACCCGCCGACTACTGAAAGGCTTTTTTGTCCCGCTCTGTGATCTGTCCGTCATTGCTCTCGCATGGTCATACTGGAAGGGAGAGGACGGAGAAAAAGAGCTGAAAGCTGCAGAGAGGACACCCTGGTGGGAGCTCCTCTTAGATGACCAGGGCACACTGAAGAGGCCCAGATGACTTTAATTCCGCGGAAAGCGTGAGAACTGGAAGGTTGGATTAGGTTCCCAGTCGGTGCTGGCAAATGTATCCGTTTGCACATGAGGTATGCATTATTCAGCAGCAATGATCACTGGACTGACTCCGCAAGAAAGTCAAATGTGACTCTTGATTTCTCCTGAGTTTTCATAGTTTACAGGAAAGGGTGGTTGGATCGCTTACAAGGCTCACACATGCCCCGGGGCCCTAGATTTCGTACATGCGCTCAACGCTACGCAATGGAAGATGGTCTTGACTTTTGAATTTGACTTTTCAGTTTTTGCGTGCGTGTGACTTTACACATTCCAAATAACTAAATGGGAACAGTGCCGGTTCTCATCCAACGCTTAGATATCAGTTGAAACTTCTATGCCGGGAGGTGGAACTGATATTAGTCTCCTACAGCACAGGTCAGCGACGACACGGTCAGTAAGTCATTGAGAATGGTTCCCGCCGCACCGAAGCATCTTGACATAGATACAGCAGCCACACTCACAGGAAATGTAGATCATTTCCACGGAGCCATGTCCTTCTATCTGGCTTTTGATTAATTATTACTGGCTAACCATAGAACTGTCCCTAATGCGCATGCAGAACAAGAGGCCCACAATGGAGGTGCAGTGAACCGTTGAAAGCTATTATGTCTTTGAAAGGAAATGAACACGGAGTCAAGGTAAGGCGCTATCCTGAGAAACAACGTAGGGGTTCAGGGTTTAAATAGTGCGGTGCACTCTGGGGTGATTCCTGGCACTCAGGAAAGGGCAACTAAAGAACAAAGTGTTCTGTCTCGGGACAATGTGATAAATGACTAAAGAGGCATCTTCCAGAGGATAATTTTTCTTAAATATTCAATGACATTTAATATAAGAAGCATTGCTTTAACTCGGATATTGTTAAAGGTGAATAGCGGCATCCCATAAGCCTCTCGCCGGTGATTAATTTTACTATTTGACAGAAGTACATTTTATTCAGTTATGTTTATGCACTGCTGCGGTAAAAACTTAATTACGAAACGCCGTGTGCTTTGAGAGTCGCACGCGGTCAGAGTGATGTTCCTGCTGGGAATTCAGTGCTAAAACACATAAAAAAATAAAAATAAATCCGTCTTTGTCTGGTCGTATGGTCCAGTGAGGAGATGGCTTCATGTCTCCTTCCATGCGTCGCTTTAATGCCATCAGAAGAACACACCAGCGCAGCCGGGTGGAAAAAGTAAAACTGCCCCCATTAGAAATGTAATAATTCACAGCGAGGTGATGTCATATTAGGAGGAATTACCGTAGTCGTCTTGTTTTAAATGATGGATTACATTCTTCTGCGCGGTGGTGTGCGTCTCTGAGCTCTTTCAGAAGGATTCTTGGAAATGGTGGGAGCATCTATTGCCAGGAAAAAAAAAAATCCAAAAAGTTTAACATCTAGCAGAAACTTTAATTATATTAAAGAAATCCATGCGAAAAGCATATGTCATGTCAGCAACTTATATTCTCTATGTTTAGCTTTATTTGCGTGAAATGATTTCTGGACAAACGGAAAGAAAAGAAGAGCTTACTTTTGCATTATTTAAAAAAAAAAATGTATTCTATAGCATTAATCTTACAGTCTGCTGTGTTACACATGATTTAATTCAAAATCTGAATTTTCCTTTAAGGCAAAGTTACATTAGAGACAGCAGATACAGTGGAGTACTAACTGGTTAAACTTATAGCATTCAGAGCTTAAGGCTCTTGTGGATGCTTTAGAAGGACCTCGTGTGTGTTTCCACGTGTGCGCCCAAACGTTAAGTTGACCCTGGAAGGATTGACTGGCAGAGGCAGACCCTGGTTGCTCTCTGGATGCCGCGACTCATCTCGGCGGCTGAATATTTCATGCGGTAATTAAAATTTGTAGGTCAAGTCTCCTATGACACCTATTCCTACTGATATAGGGAGAGAGCGGCCCTGCCCCTCTTTAATGCACCTCCTTCACCCAGCTGAGACTTAAAGGATGAAGGGTGACATTTTCTCCCATTTTGTAAATTAATGCAATTGATCTGCCTAACAAGAACAAAGTTGGGTTTCCAAATACTGCATGATAAAGAGATTAAGCCTTTAAATGGCTATCCAAAGGCAATCTTTACTGCATGCCCTAACGTAAGGGCATTGAACTTTCAATTAGAATTTCTAATAGGCTATTGACTGGAATGTATTAAATGTTGCTGCACAGCTATATAGATCCTGAGAGGGGATTTTTCTCGATCCAGGGTACATGACCCCAAAATCCCACGGAGTGAGCTGCACAAACACGCACCACGGTCACCTGACATGCGCGGCGATGAGGCCGAGCATGTGTTTTTCCTCCGTAAGCTTACATGGCTCTTATTGTAACTGTTGAAGCAAAGGTGTTTATTTTAAACAGGGTTACGCGGCCCACCTTTTGTAATCTACGGCAATTTCAGCGAAGCCGTTTGATCCTCATATCCTTTTATTTGTGGTCGGTATTTTTCTGTCCATGTCAGCTTAGTTCATTCTTTTTCTTGGCTCAGCTTTGATGTTGCTCCAAGACCCTTTGTTAGTCGGCATTTCCAAGGTCCTTTCGGATCCAAGCACATGAGCTGTTTCTAATTTTCCATGATTGATCTCCGGGTCTAAATCCGATTTAATTGCCTCTAATTCCATATTAACTGTTGTCAAAATATTTTTACATGTCATTCTAATTCAGCTCGCTACTCCTAGAACAGCGTGGTCAAGGAATGTTACATCTGTTTTGCATTGTCTCCGTGCCTCTCACTTTTTCCGTCTCCCAGCCATAATTTTCTCTCTTTTGTTTTTGCCAGCCTCTCTTTTTTCTCTGCTGCACACACGTCGTAGCTGCAGGTGATTATAAGCTTCGAGAACGCTGCATCAGGATACAATTTGTCAGGGCCTAACAGCCCATTCTGTTCGGAGGGGTTAACATTCTGTTTGTGTTACAGTGCATTCAAACTCTAATTAAAACAACATTACATTCCCCATCTGCCAATCTCCCATAATCTTCTTTAATTGCTGTAATTAAAGTATATTTACATGTGCAAAATACTTGTAATTTAGCAAATTGCACTCTACACTCGGCACATTTAATCAGCGGCGCTGCAGTGGAATGGATTGATTTCAATGTTTTGATTTCAGCGGTGGGCTGGTTCTGACGGGGTAAGTGGACCTCTGCCTGAGGTCTCGCAGAGGTTAGGAAAACAAGCCATTGGAGAAGTATTGTCATTGGGCTCTGATTGCAGCTCGCGTGGCTAATTATAAGCCCCGGCTCCCTCGCGGAGCCAGGCAGAGCTGAGGTACGTGTGTGTGTGTGTGTTTCCATGCACGGTGTGTGAGCATTCAAACAAGCCGCTGCAGCCCGCCGCTTTGGAAGCTCGCTGCTTGCTTTCCCCGTGATTGACATCCGCCATCCCCTTTCATTTATTCGAAATGCAAAGTGAACTCGCCGAGGTGTGTTTGCCGCCCAAACACAGAGAACCCCAAGATGAGGCGGTAAATACCTGGGAATTAAACCTGCATCTGGCCGAGCAAGTGCCGCGGTAATGAAAACGTCAAGGACTGGCTCTGGCTGGAGAGGAACAGCATGCTTGCTTTCAGATTAATGGCATTAGATGGGGATTAATCCAGAAGAGGGAATTTGTCGAGCTGTAGCTTTACATTAGCATCGCTAATAAGCTAGCTTTATGATACCCCAGATGATGACGCCAACTTTCAAAGATGTCCCCTGCACTCGTGGTTTAGTCTGTCATTTCCGCCAAGCACAAGGGGCCGCAGACCGTCACGTGGACGAGCTGGTGTTCATCCTCCGTGTTTGTAGCCGGTCTAACAGTAAGTCGTTAAACAAGCCTCAGTGAAGGTTTTCGGTTTTGTTTGTGAGGTCAGTGCAACAGTAATTCATGGAAAATGCTCCTGGCTTTTTTTTTTTTTTTTTTTTTTGTCTTGACTGTTGCTGAGCAAATAGCGTTGCCTGGGTTCTCTTGGCCTAATTACGTTTCCGTCTTCTTGGATGAGAAAAGCGCCACTCAGGCCAGATGGAACCAGATATAACAGCTCAGCAGTTTGGAGTCGGGGGTCCTGCCCCGGACGACCTCCCCTCCGTCCTGCAGGCGTTGTCAGGTGGAGGCAGGTGGTGGGAGACCAAGCAGAAATAAAAAAAAACGCCACCACCTCCACCACCACCACCACCTAGGTAATTGGCATTTTCCCAAGAGTTTCCTCGTCCTGCTAGTGCTGCTTATTAGCTTCACGCCAGCAGCATGCACATCATTAGGACTGCAGAGGAAAGTGAGGAAACTGAAGGAAGATTTTGCAGAAGGGAACTGTCTGTACCCACACGCAGCGCTCGGATTCCATGCTTCCTCATAATGAAAACTCTTCTCGGGGTATTCATCGTAACAGGCGTTTCTCCCGTTCCTCTGACTGAGGTTTTAATTGCTCTTCCCGTCAGTTTTTGCGACTGACGCAGAAATGAAGGTTTCATGTGCCGGGTTTGAAATTAAATTCAAATTTAAAGACGTCCGCGGCTCTCTGGCTAAAAGAGGACGTTTTAAAGGAGAGTAGAAGTAGCTGCCGGCTGGCGCGGCGAAAATGATGTTATAAGATGGACACAGCCCCAAATCCTCATTAACTGACACGTAGTTCCTCTTAATTAGTTTCCATTCACTGTAATTAGCATGGATGAAGCTAATCATCTGATGTGAAAGCAATCTAACGCTTGGGATACAACGTCCTTGGCCTCACTTTCATGTCAGGTTCACAGACACTTTCAGGTGGTTTTGCTGCAAGCGTTTTATTTATTTATTTATTTATTTTTTCATTTAAAAAAAAAAAGACACATTAGTCGCATTTTTTGTTTCACTGCTTAGAGGTGAGGCTTTGCCTCCAACCATAAAGCACCGTATATTTAGCTCTAAGTACACACATTAGACTCTAATTAAAGGAAGAGACACGCCAAAGAGGAAAAAAGGCAATGGTTTCCTGCCATCCTGAATTAATTCAGCAGCCAGTGAGTCCCTTTTTCAACAAGAAAGTTTGAAGGAATTGTCAATTTATTTTTGATACACCTCGTATTTTGCCAGTGACAGTTCCAGGACCTCGCATGACTAAGTGAAGGAAAGGGGGACGTTGTGTTGACAGTGTTGTGGCGTTTGAGGCTGCTGTCCTGGATCAAAACAAATGTGTGTTGTGCAACGCAATGGAGCAGGACCACACATAGAACAAAGGCAAATGATTGAAGATTGCATTGTTGGAAGCACCTTCTGTAGCGGAATGATTGATACCGTCTTTCTGCCTGTCAAGCCCTTGAGAGAGATCTTCCTCCCACTAATGTTGCATCTGCTGCCAATCATCCTTTGTCTTCGGCTGGTTACAATGCACCGAGCTCTCAGTTCGCCCATTTTCCTCGCCGCGCCTTTGTTTTAAAACTGCATGTCAGCATCAGTGTACCATTCAGTTGTCTAACTGTTGTATCGGGCGGGGCCGCACAGGATATGAGCTTTTGATTTGATTTTCTGCTTTGTGGGGGGTTTCGCCTCGCTTTATGGCAAGCGCCCCCTCAGACGTGTATCCACTCAACACAGAATGTCATCACACCTAATCTTTTTGGCGGTGGACAAAAGGATTCGAGTCGGGCCTGTCCAAAAAGTCTGATTTTTCCCAGAGCGCTGAGGGCACATTCTGCCTCGCTCGAGCCACTGAAGCTGCAGCTTCCACCCTGATCTAAAGCAGAACCCTGTTTATCCCTTCCACTCAGAGTTATTATGACAGTGATTATTTAAGACGGAGAAGAGCTGGATGGGCCCACACTAAATTAAATGTGTATATACCAAAGGGTATCATATTTCTGACATTTCAAGTTAACTGTCATTCGCTCGGTTCTGTCTTTTATTATATCTTATATGCTTTTGCTTTCCCACAGGCTGAATCTTTCTCTCTCTCTCTTTTTTTCATGAAATGGAGTGTTTGGCATGAACTTTTGCCATATGCCTGTAGATTTGCCAAAAAATATTCAGAGCAGCTCTTTTCCCGCGCCAAGTATTTGGCCATCTGCTTAAGTCTTTAACCAGCAGCATCCAGGGACTTCATCAAGCTTGAACTGTGAAGTCAAATGGTTTTCTTCAGCTCCCAAATCAAGCCAGGCACTGCTGTGCAGATTTACTGCTCTGGCGATTCCAAGCAATCCCACATATATTTTATTATGCACTACATAGTCACATTTATGGGATTTGCGCTTAATGACAGCAAGGTTTTCCCAGAGCTGTTCTGCGTGTCATTAAAATTAAAATATAGTTAAATTTGTCAAAGTAGTCTCTTTTGAATCCTTTTAAATCACATGGAAAGGAAAAAAAAAAAAAAAAAAAAAACATTTCGCAGAAAGGAAATCTATTTGTGTTAGTCAGATGGTAAGTGTTAAGTATCTGCAAATGAGGGTGCAGACAAGTAGCTGAAACAGCTGCAATAGTAATCTCTCAAAGACGTCTTCACTTGCCACGACTCTACATCTTGAGTTGATGCGGGCCGCGCCGCCACTTGCAGACCGGGGGCTTTAACGCTGAAGAATGTGCCGCTCGTCAAGCTGGCAGAGGAGAGGAGATAGCTTTTCCACGGGGGTGGGGTTCATTATGCAGCACGCAGGACACCATTATTAGCCCCATTACACACACTGACAGGCGCACATTCATTCTCCTATACCTGCTTTTTAAAACCTCCCATAAATAATGAGGGCTGCGGCTCGCCTCGTCTTGGAGGAAGGGGAGGAGAAAAAAAAAAGGTCATTATAGACCAGTCCTCCATTTGTCAAAATTATTTCATAATCTCAGGTCACAGGGAGGGTTTTTGCTTCAGTTAATTGTAGATCAGAGCACTGAACATAAATTTCCATTAGCAATCAATGCGTTGCTCTCTGCAGACTGTGACTTCCCCAACCCTGTCTGCAGTTTGTTTTGACTGTCAATGACACGTCCACTTAGGTAGTGACTCTGAAATGTAAAGACTGCTTGTTGCATTTGCTGGACTATGGGAATTTAAGCCCATAGTCACTAATTTTCTTAACAGAGAAGGATGCTGCGCCTTGTTGGAATCACATAATCAATCGGCCCCTGTAGATCTTTACATCGGGGTCCTCGGAGTGAAGCTCTGTCAGTGCGGGTTCGCCGCCACTCCATTGTGAGGTAGAGGTCACGGTGCCGTCCTGGTTAAATGTGCTCTGACTGGTAATCTGTGGTGCTGTGCGGTATAATTACCCCTGCTTTTATCAGAATGACCTCTCTGACAAACTTCCCTAGTGGAAGGAGACACCTGAGAGCTTCCACACTTCCTATCTGCCCTTGTTTTATCGAAAAGGCCCCGCCTGAATGGATAATAGAGCCCCTGTTCTCCCAACAGACGGATAATGGAGGGTGGAGTGGTCCTCTTTGGCAGACTGCTGCCTCTTCTCTGCACTAGAGAAACCAATACCAGGCCTATCGGCTGATATATGACACTAATACACAGGCTGACTGGGGCCCTAAACAGAAAAGAGGGATTGTTCCGACTTTCGACTGGCTGTAGGATCCATGACTCACAGGTACCGCACTGTCTGGCCCCTGAGACCGCTCTAATTGCTTTACATCTGTACAAAGGTTTCTTGTAATCGGGCCTTCTGCCTCCATTTGTCTTCCTTTCAGTCTGCTAGTGAAGGCCTTAATTGGTCTTAGTGGGGCTTTTCTTCCAGTTAGCTCCTGGGCCTGGGCTAGTAGAAGACGTTACCTTGGGGGGCAGTGGGGTTTGCTGGCTGCTATTGGCTGGGGAGGTAGCAGAAGAGAGGAAGTCAATACTTCTTTTACCTTTAACACTTTAATTAATGTTCTCCTGACAAGCAGTTTTTCCCACAGCTTCACATGGGGGGGGGGGGGGGGGGTTGAGCTTCTGGGATCCACACAAGAATCAAGACTTGTACAGCTTTATTAAAAAAAAAAATAAAAAAAAAACTCCCATGCAGTCTCCTGTGGCCAATCGACATTTGCTGAGAATCCAGTTCTTTCTCTGTTGATTGTTGGTGCACTTTTTTTTTTCTTTTGCCTGCCTGCGTCTCTGTGACTGAGAGCTTGTTTCTGTTGTGCCTGCACGTTTCTCAAGATGCTTTCAAGGAACCACACGTTCAGGCATCATGGAATCATTTCTTCACTTCTGTCACTTGAGTTTGGTTCTGAGCTTTGGATTTTGAAACGAGTTGTCTCACGGTATCTGCATGCACTTTGCATTTTGAAGAAGTAAGAAATAGAAGAAACAGTGTTATTTGTTTTTTTTCTCTCCACCTCTATCGCTGCCAGCGTTCATATTTTAACACCACTTTGCCCGTGCACTTTTGTTATGTGAAATCTATGCCAAATAAAATAGACTATGTTATAAAAATGTAAAACAATAAAAGAATTTAATTGTTTTAAACAAGTATTACAGTGGCTGTAAATAATCACTCATTAACTTGTTTTCTTGCATTAAACTACTCCAGAGTGTTTACTTGTAATGAAGGGCTGCTGTAAACCAAGACGGATCCCCACAGCGTAATGTGACCTCCCTCTCTTTATCTGACTAGACCCTGTTCACACTTGTCTTTCCTCAGAGATAACATCTCATTTACATTGCTCCACAAACCACATTTCCCATCATTAATTTAAGATAGCATGACGGGCTCCTGGCGCTGCACATGCATTCTTTGCGAGTTTACATTTAGTACACCCATTATGATATCTGATCTCTGTAATACAACACACAATATATTACTCTCATGTCAAACTACCTACTTTTGTCATTTGTGATGCAGATCTGTGGATGAGAGTTTTTGCTGTACACTTTAATTTTATGCATGCTGTCAGAAATATTAATAAGATCTGCCAGGACAAGAAGTTTTGGCTGAAATGAATTACAGATATTATTGCTGTCAACTTTCAGCTCTTATGTTGTCACTACTTTTTTTTCTGCTTTTCAAACTTCTGGTGTTTAGTGTATGAAGGACAGAACAATCTCGTGTCAGGAGTGTAGAGCAGGAGCTCTCTGTTCTGAGCTCTCCTCTGCTAGGTCTGCTCTGCCGTGCTCCCTGCATTTCCTGCTGACTGACTGATATGGAGCTCTGTTGCCAAAGCTTAAATAGCAGCTGTAAGCGTCCAGCTGCTCCCTGCCACGCTCCACTTCTCCCCAGATGGCTCTGAGACATTCCAGCAGCCCTCCGGAGGAGCGCTCATGAGGAAAGTGTTATGGAGTGGCTCTCTGAAACACTAGGGAGCATCCCTCGCCGCACCACAGCCACCCTCCTCCTCCTTCAAGCCCCGGGCTGAACGCCCAAATCAGGGGAGGGCTGCTTGTGCAGCCTCGTTTGCCAACTTACCAACGGGAGGCAGCACAGATGGTGGTGTCCGCGGCGTAGGCCAGCATGCAGCACATCCTGGGTGGGATGGAGGGTCTTGGAGAGAGCACATACCGTGCCTGGCCTGGGATGCCACTGATATCCCCCAGGAGGAGCTCACGCTGGCCCTTAGCAGATGACCAGCAGAAGCCTGGCAGCTCTGCTCAGCTCAGAGATGCTGCAGTGAAATGTTTTTCTTTAGCCACATGGGCATCTCTGATAAGTGGGGGTGTTTTTCAGAGCACCACTGAGCCATCGGGGAATGTGTTGGGTGAAAACGAGCCCATCCAAAGTCATTGTAATTTTCCTTGAACACTCACTGTTAATATATGAGGCGGGCTGTAGTGCTCCGGGGCAGCAGTCTCTGACCTTGGCTGTGTGTTTAAGTGATGAATGGTCCATCAACTTCACACCACTGAAGCAAACCGCGGGGTTCACTTCAACCACGACTTTGCCCAAAGAGATAATATCAAGTTGAACACATTCTGCACTCAGATGCTGATGCCTTCACAGGTTTAAGGGGTTGTGCGGTTGTCATTGTAAAATATGCCAAAGGTAACTATCTAGGGGCCACCTTTTGCTTTTTGCTTTTTCAGACAGTTGCTTGGTTAATCTGTCACAACAGAGCACCCGTGACTGCACTCATAGTATAAAATAATGAAAGTGTTCTTAAAAGGCAACCAGTAGAGATTTAATTAATATAATCTCACGCTTTGGTGGCAACAATGCAGATTTCTAAATGTCAAAAATCCTCCTAAATACTTTTAGTGTATTTTACAGCATAAAGGTTAGGGTTTGTTTACGAGTAAAACTTGGATCCTATTGTTTTTCATATTTGAAAAAGAAGTAGCTACTTTTAGCCTGGAAGCCAGTCCAAACTTTTCCCCATCCACAAATGTTGGCCTAGAGTCTCTCGATTGGGAGCTGCTCCACCAAAGATCTTTGCTGGGCCAATCAAATCGTATCAGCAGGGTAGTCGTACATGTCATCTTAGCGTCGCGGAGTTGAATTTGTGACTGACTGGTTGGAGGACTGTTCATGTGCATGCAATTTTTTATTTTTTTTCCATTGGTTTAAACACGCATCACAATGAAATCCAAATGGAGCATTACCGGACCTGATAAGAACTGAGTCTGGCTACTCAAACTATAAACTAGTTTTACTATTTTCAGCCTTACATAAAACTGTGAATTTATGATAGACAATACTGCTTCTTCACTCTAAATGTGGTTAGGGTTAGGGTTGGGGTTAGGGTTAGGGTTAGGGTTTTACAGAAGGTGGGTGATAATTGTGAAAGCTGTGACGGCAGGGTTTACACCTGTTGTAGGGTCCATGTCCTGATCTGAGTTATAGACCGAGTTTAAGTCACTGTTCATCCTTTTTCCTTGTTTCTTCATTGCTCACTATCCCTTTTGCTCCCACTGGCCAGAGAGAAGGGGAGTAGGACTGTTGAAGCTCCCTGGGGGAGAGAGAGGAGGGGGTTCCTTGCTCCACTGACCTCACTGTTATCCTTGTCGTGACAGGAAACATACATCATAGTGGGGCCTCTAATGTGAAACACATTCTGCCACAACTTGATCAAAGCCAAGCTGCCTGGACAACAAAGTGCCCTGTAATGCCATATTTTGACCATATAATTGGGGAGCAATTGCAGCTGACAAAATACTCCAGTGATTTTCTGTCTCTCTCTCTCTCTCCCCCGTTGCTCGTGTCTTTGGATCGTAAGATAGCCCAGAGAAGGGTTGTCATAAACCATGTTGGATGTTGTGCACTGACTTGGCTTGAAAGCTTTTGAGTGGAGCTGAGTATAGGTCCGCATTTGTTGGAACACGGCTGCTTATTCAGACACTAATTACAACACGGCAAGGACAGCAGCAAGCAGTGGTCTAGAAAAACACTGGTGCACCGCATGACGGCTAACCCTCAGCCAGTGACAGGCCGTCAGTCTGGGTGCTCTACTGCTCCGACTTTAGATGATTAGCCGGGTTCTCTTTTAGGCAACATCCACTGCGGCCTAGCCAGTAATTCACGAAGGATGGATGTTTGAGGACACTCCTGAAATCTTAGCTACAGAAAAAGAGAAACTTGGCAAAGAATACTGTGTGGCAAGATGTTTTTTGAAAATGTTGGCAGCGTGCTACACAGGCAAGAAACAATTTCAGATAAAATACAGAACCTCTGACAACACTCAGTGATGATGCAGGGAATTTGATGCAGATGTTGGCATTTTGTTGTGTTCGCATTGTACTGATTGCTGGGCAGATATTTTGGGTTGTCTTTCATTGTGGAGCCCACCCCACCCCCCTGCTGGGGCAGTCAATAGAACAGCGCGGTGGGGCCAGAGCGCTGCGGTATTCTGCTGTACAGCAATCAAACCAAAAACACATGAAACGACTGACAAAAGCCTGGAAACTCTGTTGGAGCATGGCTCCAAAACCAAAGCTCTCCTCGCCAGTCGGTTTGACCTCGTGTTTTCACACTGCTAATGGTTTTTGAGGAGCAAAACAAGCCCTCACGTGTTAGAAACCAGAAAACAGCGGGTCCTTTTTATTGTTCTAGTCTTTGCTCTGTTGTCCGGCACGAGATTAGTGCGGCAGCTGAGAGATTCCGTTCACTGCAACTTAAGAATGCACCGGCAAACTAGGAAAATGCGCAAAGCAAACAGCTCGCGCCACAACGGAGATATTTCCAGGAGACCCCAAAAAGTGATGAAAAGGCTCAGTATGGATGATGTGTTGAAACGAAAGACAAAAGTGAACAAAAGAAGGCTTATTTCCAACACCACTGCTGAGTGACAAACCCCTCCCACCAGGTTCATCACTAGTTGGGGCCCCCTGGAAACACTTCTATTTTGTTTTCGCTGATTTTTTTTTTGTATTTGCGTGTGTTCACTGTCAGACTGATGAAGATGTTTTCTTAATTTCCTCGCGTTTTGTCTTGTTTTTCCTTGACGTGATTACCCGCGGCCCCAGCTGTCGTCCTGTGATGATGCGCTGCGATCCAGCCTCCTGACAGGCTTGCTCACCACTCGAAAAGCAACAGCCAAAATCCACAACGGCTTTTAAAAGGTAGAATTGAAGAGCTTCCCAAAGCAAAAGCAAGACTTTTCAAAGTTGAGGCGTTTTTGGAGTCATTTTTCCAAACAAAGGCGCGCTTAAGTGGAATGTGTTATCAACTGGGCGCTGTACGGCAAACAGCCCTGTTTACTTCGCGTGTTTGTTTTGCGTTGCCTTTGTCGGGTAATGAAATCAGGCAGACGTGGCCGGACTGTTTAGAACAATAACTGGCGCTCTGCTGTTTGTCAGGTGACCGGTCTGCGGCTTTCAGCCCGCTATCGTGCTCTGCCACTTAGCATGCTAATTAATCCCAGCCAAAGTGCCATGTCAGTCACCCCACGCCCCACCAGAGATGCTCCCACTGGGCTCATCCCGCTTTAATTGAGCACGTTTTTCAGGAGCCCGCTGTCCCTGGGATTACATTAGATCCCTCTAATTCACCCAGCCTGCACCCCGCATGGGCAGAGCGAACGAGAGCGGGAGGGAGCGAGATGAGACACCGAGCTGAGAAATGTATAAATAAACCAAACAAACAAACAAGGAGGGAAAAAAAGAGAAAAAAAACCCAGACTGAGTGTTTATTAACACCCCTGGGATGAAAAAGGAGGTGAGTGCAGGAAATCATTAGCGCAGGAGAGTCAAACTAGGCTCGTTTGATCTCGCTGATGGAGGAGCAAATGTAATTTAGCGTGCTGTGAGTAATTTGTTTTAGCAGTTAGCATGGGTTCCTTTTAATTTCATTTTGCCTAGCATCAGTCTCTCAAATTAAATATTTTTATTTTGAACAAAGCGCATCTCTGTGAGCCTCGCAGCTCAAAGACCAGCCCTCGACAACAACTAATGTTTATTCATCTTTGCTTATTTGTACGTGCGCTAGACAGAATGTTGACAGGAGTGTGCAGTGTCTGCTTTTATTTGAGTACTTTCTGTATAATGAGGCAACTCAGATGTACACTGTGACAGCTAGCAAATCATAGCGGGAGAATAACAAAGTGTTTTTGTCACCGCGGCTCTAATTATTTGGAAGGCTGTACTGAAGCAGCCGCATCTGTTTCGGTGTCTCACCTTATGTCCTCTTCTAGTGCAAGTTGTCAACTGCGCAATCTGTCTGCGATATCAAAACGCCATTTTCTAGCTCAGGTATTAAAACACTTCCCCATTAATAACCGCCAGCGTTCACGAAAAATATATGCAAACGAAGTAACCTGTCAGTAAGGTTGGGTGTGGCTCAAACAACCCATCACGGGTCTCGTTTCAGAGGTTTTTTTTTTGTGAGGAACACTCGGGGGGGTTGGGCCGCATTTGTTGGACATGGTGTAGTCTAGTGTAAGAGCAAAAAGTGAAGGTTTATCTCAGCCTCTCAGGGCGTTACCACTTAATTGCCGCCGCCATCCATGACCCAGAGGAGGCCTTCCCTAGCGCGAGCCCAGCCCAGTCTCAGCGCGGGGAAGAGAGAGGAGCCTTATCAGCGGGTGATGCCTGGGACATTGTTGCTGTGAGGCGCCTTATCGGGCCTGTGCTCGCACCGCGTGGAGCCCAAGCACCTGCTCGAAATGTGCGATACCTGCCTCGTGAACGGGAGCGGGAGGGAGGGGAGTCATTTGAATCTGCGGCAACGCGGGCCGCCATTTTGGATTCGCTCAAGATTCACTCCTGGTGCTCTGTTTTCATTTGAAAGGCGTCGGTGTAGATGTTTCTTAGACACAATATTCGGAGGGCGGTCAAAACGTTGTGCCCGGTCTACCACGTGGATCAGTGTTATTGGAAGGTGAAGTAAACGAAACCCTCCCGTGATCTTCACATGTGTCCGAGCGTCGCAAGAGAGCGATTTCAAGCCTTTCTAGAGGAGCGCGTTCCTAGCTGCCATTACAGTGTGATAAACAGTGTGTGCTCTAATGCGAGAGCACAGGGAACGCGGCGAATTTCAGCTGTGTACCTGGCAGAGCCTGAAGGGGTTGTTAGCATTGACAGCGGCGGTATATGCATGAGACTTCCAGGCAGGTTGTTGGCAGAGCTCGCCGGCTTCTCTCAGACGGGTGTCAGCTGGCTGTAAGCCTCACAGACTTCTCCTCCTCCTCCTCCTCCTCCTCCTTAGCCACCTCCACCACCTTGCTCTCTTACC
This sequence comes from Mugil cephalus, assembly GCF_022458985.1. Classification (NCBI taxonomy): domain Eukaryota; kingdom Metazoa; phylum Chordata; class Actinopteri; order Mugiliformes; family Mugilidae; genus Mugil; species Mugil cephalus. The sequence goes on from NC_061784.1 coordinate 7,559,796, forward strand.
CACCATGGCAGAACTAAAAAAAAAATAAATAAAAAAAAATAGGGCTTTATGGAGCCCCATAATGATACGTGGCAAATGTGCAGCACTGGGGTGATTGTTAACGGCGGCAGCTGTGCAGATAGCCTGGATGATGGAAAATCAGTGGGACCTCATTTTGGTTTGCCAGTATGAATATTAATGGCTCGTTTCCAGGCCATGGCTAATGATGAGGAAAATTCCCTAATAAAAACTTGATGTGATGGGCAACGACCCGCGGGGTCACTGGAGACAGTCAAAGTTAATAGTGTGCCATCAGGTGTGAGGAGTTAAGTGATTAGAGGCACAGAACCTAATCCTGATGTTTTTCTCCCCCCTCGGCTATGAGTCAGTGTGGGAGGAGGGAGGGCTGGGGGGATGGGAGGTTGGGGCGGGGGGGAGCAGATGAGGTTTATATCTCTTGACAACAGACATTTGCAGCCCTGATAAAGCACACCAAATACATGCAGGCCATGCGTGCTAGAGGTGGCAGAAAGAGATGTGCCCCTATAGAATTTCTCAAATAAATACATTTTTTTACTTTACGCCAACAAACGTAAACTTGATTAAAAAATTTAAAAAAAATGAAAAAAAAGAATCTTGCTCATAGTATTGATTAAATTAGTGTGACTTTTATTATCTGACCCTTTCAGACGTATGTGAGTCCGTGGCAGAATGTAGTGTTCTCTACCCAGGGCTTCGCTGGTGCCACCCCCCCGGTGGAGGGGGGGGGGGGGCAGTCAGACGTCCTCGAAAATCCGCTGTCACAACATTTGCTCGCGTCTTCACCGACATCCTGCCTGTGTGTGACCAGATTGCTCTAATGAAGATGCCAAATCACATCACTGGTAATGTCTAGCGCGCGGGGGTAATTGAGATACACTCCAAGTGGACTCATCTCACGGGAGTCACTATAACCACACAAACAATGCAATTTGATGTATGTAATTATCCCCGAATCCTTCTATTAATCTTTGATTAATTCAGCATCTGCTTTGAGCCTCGGGCCCCTGTTGGCTTACGGGAACGGAGCGCGGAGTCGGGGCGAGTGTGTGTCTTCGCACATGCGTCCAAGCTAGTGTGGTGCGACTGCGTTGTGTTGCGTTTTTTTTTTTTTTTTTCTATCAGACAGCCAGTAAACGTTTCCCACCTCTGGGTGCCCTGGAGCCTCGCCTGTAGCTAGGAGAAACGTGTAAAGACGATGCTAGGAGCAGAGATGCTGAACCAGGTGCTTGTGTGAAGAAATGGATTTTTAAGACGGCAAAGAGCCGTGCCTCTCTTCCCTCTACCAACCGTGGTCCTTGTCATGTGTGTGTGTGTGTGTGTGTGTTTGGTGGGCGGGTAGGACTGATCAACAGGCTGGTTCACCCTGCGGCGGCATCTGCTTCTGCCAGGCAGGAGCGCGCTCAAAACATCTCTGCTTCCACCACACCGAAAACACGCTGTTCTTAGACAGACCTTCGGAGGAAATCTCTTCCTCCAAGTCATCCAGATATTTTTGAATGTGTCTGTGCGTCTTCATTTCTTTGCACACACGCCGACGTGTCGCTGGTCGTTCTGATGTAAAGCGATGGTAGATTCAGCCACACGGATTTATTAAGACTTTTTAACAGAGACGGCCTCCAAATGTAAACTTTCACTAAGTTTGGGCACAGTCCATGAAAAGAATAATAACATAAAAAGAGCGCACCACAAGCCAAACACTATAAAATTGTTATTATTTCATGGAAGGTTTCTCCCTCTGCCCTTCTTACTCTATCGTCCTGCCTTCAGCTCTACTGTCCCAGTGACAATGAATCCAGAGGTTTGCGGTCAAATTGAATGTCTTCTGGATAAAGTTTTACATTCGACGGGAAATTGCATTCAGATGTTGGCTCGCCGCGTTTGGCCGCTGCTGCGCATGAGGACCAGAACCCATTATATTAGCCCAGACAGAAGTCTGGTCCTTCCTGACGAAACATTCTTGGCTGCTGAAAGGAGCGTTTTGCTATAATTGACTATATAGACTGTCTGAAACCCTCAAGCTGTGTGCTGTGTTCCTGTCAAGACCTCTCTTTCCCTCCATACATTCGCGTGACGCGTGGCCGTCCAGCGTATGCTGTGGAAATTAGATGTTCGGTGTCATCGCCGCAGAGCCGTGCTTATTTTAACGGCCCGCTCCCAGTCAGACGTGTCACCGTCAGAATATCCCGCCCCTCCCTGAACTTTTAGGTGTATTTACAAAGATGTCTTTTGTGTGAAGTTTACTTGTGATTCGGTGTGGTGTCACTTGAGCAGGGTGTGTTTTTGGCACAGTTTTTAAATGAATCATCGCCGCGAATCAGAAGAAAAGTAGCAACCAGCGACCAAAGCGTTCTTGTCGCCGATCCTAAAATGTTTTGAGTTGTTTCACGAAAACATGCAAATTTGGTGTAACTCCCCTTTTCCTCATCCCCGCGATATGAGAATCTTATTTGCGAGCGCATTGTTGTGACGGGCCCTGCTGCTCCAGCTTCATGTGCCAGAGCAGGTGCTGTGTAGCAAACCCTGAGCTCATCAGTCTCCCCCTGCCCTCCTCTATTTGTTGTTCCTCAATTCACAGTGGCAGGACTGGCAGACTGAGTAATGTGTGGGTGAGAAGGAGAGAGGGGGTGAGAGGAAGAGGGATGGATGCGGGAGGTGTGAGCGGGGGATTCGAGAATACGCTGGCAGCGGTTCCCATTTCGCGAACGTGGTCTTCCTCTATTCCCCATGAATAATGCGGCACAGCCCCGACCCAGTGGCAGGCCAGGCATGCCGCCATATCAAGCTGTGGTGGAGGATGAGTTGTCCAGCTTGGCGAGTCTGGGCTCGACGCGCCGGAGCCCCCGAGCCATCCCACCCTCATCCCCAACCTGCGGAGAAGAGCGCTGGGCTCCAAGATGGCAATCAAGGCTTGATTTGCCAACACATTTCCAATGATTAAAATGTAATTAGCACAAGCGAGCACCTCCTCCCTAGCTAATTTCCACGCACGCTGTGACAGGCAGGCGGTCGGCGGCACCCAGGCCCCAGCAGCAGATGGAGGAGGATGCACCGGGAAGGGGAGAAAACCATTTTGCCATGTGACTGTTTGCATCAGAAAACCATCAGGACGCGCAGCTATATCAGGAAGGAGCTGTTAGGAGGAGGGAATGAGGAGCCCTTGACGATAGCACATCAAATTGGCACTGTCAGAGCTGACCCTGGCAATGGCTGCCATCCTTCATGCTGTCTTCCCCGCTCCCAGGCAGGCAGGCAGACAGGCAGGCAGGCGGCTTGGCTGCCTTCTCCAGGCTTTAACCCCTTCAGCCACCCTGCAGGACAACCTGGCTCCGGTTGATAAACAGACACCGTCCTCTGTGCGCTAGGGGGCTTTAATGAAGCCCATATCAACTATAATTAATTCTAAGGCCATGAACAGAAACCAAAATAACCTGAGGCTAATGTCACTCATGGGGGTGACAAAATGCGCCCCCAGCAGACACGGCCTCCAAAGCGCGTAACCTAAAGAATATAGACGACATGCAATGGCCGCCGAGTTATAATGGGCATTCTGAATTATTGTCGTCATGTAATTTTGTTCTTGATTGACTTAACATCTGTAAGTATTTGTGGATTTCCAGTAGATTATGTTGGAAAAAGGGGAACATGGTATACTCGCCTTGCACGCACCCCTGTGTGATGTGGTTACCTCTTTAGTGCAGACATTTCTCTGTGGGCAGCTCTGGCAGGAGACTCTGGTGAGTCCCGCTGCTGGAGAGACCATAGCATGGCGGCATCATTCAGCGTTCGGCCCATGGCTCCTTATGTTCCTCTTCGACTGGGCCAGTATTACTCTCAGCTGGAGAGGATTTAGGACAAGAATAATTTACTCCTACTTTCAGACCAATATCAACAAAAGGCCCAACGCTTGGACCCGGCGTAGGGAAATTTGTAAGAGCACTCAGCCAAAAGAGAGGCCTGGGTGAGAGCAGAGGGGCAATCAGAAGTGCTCCGGATACAGGCCAACATCAACAGCTCTTAGAGCTGAAGCTAATGTTTGACATTCCTGTGTTACTTAAACTAAACACTAGGGTCTAGCTGTACAGTATAATGCCGGCCCTGTGTAAATAGCACTGGGCCTGGATAGAATATCACTTTTCTTTGTCAGCCCCCCTCCCAGGACTAATGGTTTCCTTACTGTACGTTGCTGTTGTTTTAAATAAGACCCATTTCCTCGCCCTGCCTGTCACACAGCTGACTCCCCTGATCTCAATAGCACCATTCTTGTTTTCCTCTCTTCCGTATAATACGTTCATTTTGTATTCATTTTAAACTCCTGCCACATGTCTTTTCATTACGCCCGGTCTCCCAGGATCGGTGCGAAGTGTTTCTGACATTGCAGTTAACCATAGCTCCGCAGGTTTGTTCATACTCACCTGTCAGTAGCTATTCATAATACACAGAGCTGTAACAATAACTGAGTTGCTGAGCCCGTGCTTACCTCCAAAAACAATAGCATACCTCAGTTATTAATAATGAGGTGCGGCAATCTTTCGTGATGTTTCCAGGTGCTAAGTGCAAAGCTGAGACTTCTGCTGGCTCTCCGTCTCTCGTTTCTGATGAAAGAGTCAGCAAGCAGAAATGTAAGGGGTAAAATAATATCCAGATACGCAGGGATTCTTTTCCCCCCCGCCTCAGGTTGCGTTATGCATGAGGCGACGCATTAGTTCACTATGATCACTTATCAGTGAGTGACAGCCCCGGCTTGTTTGCGTGTGCCTGAAATGTGTTTTTATCTTTTTTAGAGATATTATTATTAGTTACTTCTTGCCCTGCGCTTGAGCAAGCGAGTTGGAGGGAGCTTTGCTGTATGCACTGTAAGGACGATCAAATTGCCTGCCCTTGCCTGTCAGGTCTGATCTCGGGATTTTTTACTTTGCTCATTATAAAGGTATTTCCATTTTATTAAGTTTTCCCTTTTTTCCACCCTTTGTCGCTCTGGGAAATTTGCATACCTCTATTCCTAGGGAAAAAAGTAATGACAGCAATTTCTTTTCTTTTCTCTCCCCCACTAGCCCTGTGAGTGCTTCGTTTAGTGGCACCTGCGAAAGCGACAGGCGCAGGGATGAGAAGTGAAAGAGAGCAGTTGATTAAATCATCATCAAGTCGCAGCACAGAAAGTCAATTCTGCTTGCCGTCTACAATGATATCCTTTTATCTTAAAGTAATGAGCTATGGCACTTTTGCATCGGGTAATACGATGAGTTCCATTAGCATGTTCCATTTGCTTCACAAGCAAGGGCAAGTCATTCCAGGCGGCTTCTATCTTGGCAATCAAAGCAATTGGCTGCACAGTCAGGGAACACGGGAGAGGAGGGAGGGCAAAAAAAACAGAGGGAGCGCAAGAAAGAAAAGGCAGACATGTTTTGTTTTTTTCTCTCTCTCCCTCTCTCTCTCTTTCTTCGCACGGATCACGACACAAGTGGAAAAAAAAAAAAAATGAAATGATGTCCATTATTTGAAGCCCGAGCCTCGTGCTCATTGGCGTTTAGCGCGTTCGGAGGGCGAGGCAGTTAATCAGCGCTCGGCCGCGCTGCCGTTGTCACGTTGCGAGGGGCCCCGAGTTGTAGTTGATCTAGTCTGCAGCTGCATTAGTCAGCCCCGTGTAGGAGGCCACAAGAGAGCGATGCACGGCAGACACGCCTATTTATTCACGGGCCGGAATGGATGCGTAAAAAAGGCGCGCGCGCGGCGCGGAGCTTTTAACGTCGCGCGGACACTCGCATGTAATCATAATCTGCGCTCGGCTATTATTACCCCGGCTTATTCTTCCAGCTCTGACAGTCTATATGGCTGCTGGCTTTCGGCGCACTGTATTAAAATAGGGGTGGAATGTTGTGGGTGGCGGAGAAGGAGAGCGGGAGAGAAATGGAGCAGGGGAACGTCTGAGGAGTGTTTGCCCAGTGCGTTTATTGCCTCTGCATAATTTATAAGCTGCTGGAGCTGACCATCATGGCAGCGTGCCGCGGGCAGCCCCTGGGGCCGTGTGGGACAGGCCTGTAAATTGGATGCTGTGCTCCTGCTGAGCTCGCAAGGCCCCCTTTTTTTTTTTTTTTTTTTTTTTTTAAACCATCCACCCCGAGAAACAGATCAGCCGCAAACCCGAGCCAGCCACCTTTGTGCACTGCGAGGCCCCAGATCAGCAAAAAAAAAAAAAACAAGAGATGGAAGGAAGAAAGAAACAAGGGGGAAGGGGGAAGAAAAAAAATGGCTAGGCCTTCTGTCGCTCACTCCCTGGGCTGTCAGTCATTTCAACCCCCTCCTTCCCTCCTGCAACACTCTAATCGACACCCACCAACCCCTCCCTGCCCTCCTACCCACACACTGTACCAACCCCTGCCCGTATTCCCCCCCAGTGCCTTCTTCATTACCGACTCCAATGCTTCTCTGCACCTCAGCCATATGCACAACGTTGAGGGCCGCCAGTCACCCAGCATCACACTAATTAGTTGATAAAGAATTAAGTGGACCTTGAAATTGAAATTGGAGCGAAAAAATGAAATCTAGCCACTTTTCCTCTGCCTCCGTTACAAAGTTCCCTTCCTCCCCTTGTCATTTCGCCGCCGCTAGCCTCGAGCGGAAACGCACATCGCTGACTTATGAAGCTGCTGGCGATTACCGTTTTGAGGTTCCAGCTCCATCTGAGTCTTGCATAGGTTCCACCGTTAACGAGGGGCGCAGCCGCCGCCCGTGAGAAAATGTGCCGTGTTTTACATTCCGCCGCTTGTATCGGCTAATGAACTGATCTGACCATATTCAGACGCTGGATGTGAGTGTGTGATAAGTTTGTCATTAAAAGGCCGGCGAGATGCAGCGTCTTCAAAGGCAAATTGAGCTGAGTGCAGTGACCGTTTATGAACCAAAGTCTCACTGTCGACATGCTATAACTAATCTCAGCTTTGCTTTGTGTTTTTTTTTTCTTTCAGTGTGACACGGAGAGTGACCAAGACGACAAGGTAAGCCTTCCCTTCTCTGCGGTTTTCAGGAGTCTTTATCGGGTTCCAATAAAATTCAATTAATAGACTTTTTTTAAGACTGAGAATTTAATGTAATTAGAATTAAACATCCTGTTAATAAGTATGAGAAAGCCTTAATTACTTGCACATTAATTATAAATGACTTAATGATGTGCAAAATCTAAATCGAACTGTTCTGGGTTTTTAGGATTTTGACGACATTAAAATGAGACTGCTGTGACAGCCAGGGCTGTGGGTGCAGGCTTTCTTTGAAAGTGTAGCACTGACTGGCACATCAGCAGTGTTTATATTTTTTCACCCTGTGCCATATCTATTCATCTACCCTTCTGAGAAACGCTCATATGCTGATTAGAGCAAACGCACTCCCAACATTTAGACTGCTCATTACTGGTCCTGTGTAGTGTAATGCCCCTTTATATATATATATCTATATATATATATATATATATACATACTGTATAGGGGCATTACACATTTTTTACAGTGTTACAGTAAGGAAAAAATATTAAAAAAGAAATTCCACACACATGAATACCAACTGACTGCAGGCTTGCGGGTAAATATGCACAAAGGTTTATGGAATCCCTCGATTCTGAGAGCTCTGGTTCTGTGTGGAGCAGAAAATATGTAACGGAAGTCTCACCTGCACTTAAAACAAGCCAGGAAACACAGAGTGTACTGATTTGAAAGCTGACACTTTCAGCACTTGAGAAAAAATGGTACAGGGTCTCCAATATGGCCAGGTCTTGTCACCTGAGCTGGCAAAGGCACGTATGCCATGACACTGGTGTAATTTGTGTAGCATTACAGGATCGATTCTTTTTTAAAGGCAACAAAAGAGTTCACTATCTAGGCTGATATATATACACACAAACACACACACACACACACACACACAGACATACATATATATATATATATACATATATTTTTTTTTTCAATACTCAATACTGAATGCAAAATAATATTGTATATTTATACATAGCACTAGGCCGAGTTTAATATAGAACACATATAGTAGGTAGAGGGCCTCTACTTAATCTCCATCACTCTGGGGCCCTTGGCCTGAAAAACACTGAAGACCCCTGATTTACATCTCTCCTTTGAAAATGTCAGTGATTCACCCCAATTATTTTTGGGCCAGCCTTACAGTTCCACCGAACCTTCCCGACCTTTACCTTCGCAAGATCAAATATTCAAACCAGATGTCACAGGGAAAATCAATAGATACATTTATCATGGCATTTTATCTTTATTTCATGACGTTTGGCTCAAACCACATGTATCGCCTGCAACGTTCGAGTGCTGCTCAGCATCTGCAAGTTGGTTTCCAGCCCTTTCTTCTTATAGCGTCTGATGCATCTTCGAAAACTTTCATAATATCCGGGTGCTCGCGGTCGGAGCGTAACTTATAGGTTCTAAAAGCAGCCATATATTATCCGCTGACTTCCGACCAAAGATCTCAATGCGCCCTAATGATTTAGTAATGCCATTTGCTTGTGTTGTTTAGACTGTGCAGCAAATTGAGTCATTACTCAGTGTTGTCGATTTAAATTGCTCCTGTCTCGGTGGCAATTCCTTTTTGTTTCAGGAAGAGAGAGAGAGCATGGTAAGCTGTAATCCCCCCAGTGACTGTATTAATTCACCCTGGCTCACGTTACGCTTCTGATGAACAGCGCCGACTACACCTTCCTGTCATTGATTAATTGTGTGTTAAAGTAACAGAGGAGTGAATTAGTAAATAGGGGACCCCTATGACAGGGGCTGACTCATGTGTTCTTCCTCCATTTAAAGGGAGTAATCGGAGCCCCCCGCTAAATACTTTTACCCCGTCCTCAGTCCACGTCACCTCCGCCACTATCTGCTCCGTCCAGGCGCCTCGCGCGCTACGCCCACTCCCGCCGTCGTCATTTGCATTCCGCGAGCAACGCGGTCTACTTTACAGCGCCGCAGCAGAGGGGGACGCGAGAGAGCGCAGCCATTTTAATGGGTCAAATGTATTCAGATGAGGACAAACGTGGCTTATTTAGTTTCCCTTCAAAAGCAGGAAATGGAAAAAGTGTTCCCAGGAGAAATCATGTTCTGCCTGGTGTAGAAGGCCTCCGCCGTGTCGGCGGGAGCTGCCAGGCTCTGATAAGAGACAGCTATTCGCATCCCAGAATACGTGCGCACACACGCAGCCCCGCGCGCACGTGTTTGTGTGCGATGTGTGTGTCTGCACGCGTCGGAAAACTGTCAGAGCGTTTGCTCATTACAAAGTGACCTGTAGGATGGGCCCTTTCCAACATGACATGCTAATGGCATGCTGGGAGACAGGTAGGAGGAAGGCTCGCCGCAGTCACTGGTATTATTAGCTCCATACGCGTTATCATTAGCATCTCTGTTAAAATGTCCCCAGCCACCAGTCCTCCACTCACTTCAGACAGTCAGAAGTGGAAGATTCAGCCGTAGGTATGTGTGCAGAATGTGAGGAAAACACTTCTGCGTGCATACTGCATATGTAATAATCTTGTTGATTGTGTGCCCCGGCCTTGATTTATATCTGCCGTGTGTCTCATCCTCTGCTGCTGAAACGCACTCACCAGTACACGCCGCACTCATTCACTCAGCGCCGGTCCACTCGGAAGGATCCAGACACGATGAGGAAGTAATTTTATTAGGTCAAGGCAGGACTGGTCTGTTTCATTGGAGCACCTTAGCAGTTTAATGGTTTGCTTCTCACCATACTGACAACTGAGGCTCTTTAGAAGTGCTGTGAAATAGCACCTTTGTCTCGACATGATCCAGAGCTTTAAATCCTCCTTGGGATATCAGTACATGGACAGTAAATATGGGTGTCTGAATTTTTTTTTTGCCACTGTATTAAGTACAATAAACTTCAGTCAATCCAATGCACACCTATATAATTGACACTTGATTAGCTTTGCCGTGCATTAAGAAAAAAATACCTAACTCTAAGCTATATACATCGATCAGGCAAAACATTATGACCTAATGACCTTATGTCCTAATATTGTCTCTGTCTCCCTTGCGTCTCCAAAACTGATCATTTTCATTTTCAGCCGATACAGATTGACGCGTCCCTCATGAAAATCAACCCTCACTGCTTTACTTTATGATGCATTCACTGAAACATTCACTCAGCATTGACCATTTTTAATTTGAATCTGACAGTGGTACATCTCTTTTCCTTTTTTCCCCCCCATTCTTTGTAATGTTGTCAAGAGTGCTCAGGAACTGTCTCTGTCTGGACTTGCTAATGCTTAAGTGATTTTTTCCTGCTAAGTGGCACCTTGAAACCGCCAGTCAGACGTTTCAGCGTGAATGCGTTCTCGTCCTCGAGTGTTCCCAGTGCAACCGTGCGGCATTCACATTTGCGTCGGCCTTTAGCGAAGACAACGGCTGCACTGTAATCTCCGGGCCTTTATCACCGTGAAGCTTTTTATTTCTTGCCTCCGGGCTTCTTCTGTTTTATAGGCCACACCTTTCTTAAGTGTTATTTACTCGCTCTATCAGTAGCCACACGCTGTAAATGCCTTTTTGAAAATGCGTCGCGTCTTATTAACGGCCATGCAACGGAGTGCTGTAATTTGCTGCGCTCTGCTATTATTGGAGGCGAGGGATCAGAGGAGGCGCTTTGGAGTAGCTGAGAGAACCTGTTTGTCCTTGACATAAAATAAAGATCTGAACTGGTAATATATTTGCTGTTTCTCTTCCTTTATTGTTTTGCTGCGTTTGCCCTCAGGCAATTACAGCAGAAGAGTCGTGTTTCTCAATCACTCAGCACCACTGTACATAAAACCATTTTATACCCCCCCACCCCACCAACCCTCCCTCCTTCCACCGCAGTGGAAGGATGAGTAATAAAAAGGAGAGAGCAACTTGTCAGCGTTAAAAGATTATGTGTTTTGCCCCCTCCAAAGGAAGAGAGTAGTGTTTACAGGCTTGAGTGGGTGCTCGCTAGGCCGAGGCTGAGGCTGATTGCACTAGAGTACCCTGTCAGCCAGTGATTTGTCATGTACTTTATCATCCTTGTCACTCTGCAGAGCGTTGTCATAGGTAACGTTCCCGCCTGCCCCCACCCCTCTCTGTGCTTTGTACCCAGTCAGTGTAGGAAATTTGTATTTACTTTGGGGGAGTGTAATTTGTTCCTCATGGATAATATGACCCTTAGCGGAGCCGGATCACGGGTTAGTTGAAGTGATATTTTCCGGTAATGGTAGTCGTACATCATGGCTGTCAGGCCGGGTTAGGAGGCGAGCACATTACAGCTCCATTTTAGCACTGCAGGCATCTGGGATTATTTTCCATAACCAAGTATGACATGACCGCTCTGCGGAGTGCATTAAATTTTTACTAGCTTTTTTCCCTCCCCCGGCAACTTCTGTGGCTTTTCCCCCGGTCTAGGTCTCGGGGCTGCCACGGTGATGGATACCCCCAGAGTCCCAGTAGTCCTGGCCAAGGTTAGCGGGTGTCACAGACCTACACCGATCCCCTCCATCCAATAACCGACAAATCCCTGTTCCCTCTGAGGCACGTGCACCACCCACGCTCATGATTGTAACCAAGCCAGAGCCTCTGCTAGCTTCGGCACACACAAAGATACCGAACAAAGTGGACATGCATTCCTCTCGGAGGCTTCGGATTACAAGTTACTCTGAATGTAAGAAGAAAACAAAGACTACACTTTGAGGTTTGTTGCAATCGAGCAAACACGGACAGACAGACAGACAAGACGTCTCTTGTGTAAAATCACCGCACAATTTCCATAAACAGAGACCATGTTTACTTAGGGCTACGCGGAGCTGGTGACTGTAGGCAGATTTGCACTCCGGAGCTTTTGATTGCGTTCTCCCCCTTTTCTCGTCTTTCCTTCTCTCCTCCTTCCCCTCCTTCCATTTTGATTCTTGTCTCCTTGGCAGCAAGGTCAGCAGTGTAAATGCCACCTCTTGCCATTGACAAATGGTCGCCCCCCTGTCTGATAATCAGTAAGGTCTCAGAGGTGGACGAGCAGGCGGAGCTCATTAGGGCGCCACAGATGAGAAATTAATGTCGAGCTTCCAGGGCTGGCAGAGGGCCGCGCTGATGTGCCGTGGGAGGAGGGGGGGGGGGGCGGCGGTGGTGGAGGTGGGGGGGTGTGTGTGTATGGGTCTGGATGGATGGACCCTGTCTGATGGATGACCTGGTCAGCAGGCGGCAACTCTCCCAAGACGGTCCCACACATACACAAACACACGCGGCCTCGCGCCTGTCCTCCCACTGTAGCCCCCCTCCCCCGCCCTCCCAGCACGGCTCATCTCACCCGTCCACCCAGCAGTACAGTAATGACGCTGCACAGCGGAGGCCCAGTGGAGCGAAGGTCAGAGGAGACCCATGACTGACACACTGGTAATTAAATAGAAGCAGCCTAATTGACACAGATGTTCGCATCCCCTTTTATAACTCCGAGCAGAGACGGCGACGCGAGGTGCGTGTGTCCGCCCACGCTCCGCGAGTTATTTATACGGCCTGTTTGTGATATTCCCGTTTTGCACTTGTTACTCGGTTCCCGGGAATGTGGGCTTGCCAGTGTTAAATTAAAGGAGACCTGAGGCGGTGTGATGGTAAACTTAGAGTCAGCAGGATGGCTCGCCTCTGGGGCTCTGACCTTCGCTATATTCGCGTTGACCCATTTACTACCAGTAGCCAGCGCCAGAGCCTGCACCCCCTCATTATCCCAGCAGGTAAATCCTCATTCTGTCACAGCACATTTCCTCTTTCTAACATGTACAGCCACAGGAGTGGGAGACAGTGACCGTATAGTGTTGAGATGCCATATATCTCCTCTCGACTCTTCATAAGTCCAAATTTTCACTGACAAACTGTCGCTGGCTATGGTAAGAAATTAAGATTTAAATTAACATTTAAGGTAAGATAAGAGATCTTAATGCCTTTTGCGATTGGCCTTGTCCCAATACCAGCCATTTCCCAAGTAAATGTGGGAGCTATTTAACATTAAACCCATTGCTCCATATAGTCATATTGTCAGCAGCTCATCTTACGTAGAAGAGAGAGCATTCATGCGCTCACACCGTCAGCACAGCCATGCGGCATGTTCTTTTACTTAAGATTCTTCAGTCTGAAGAGGTCTGCTGCAGCTCATAAACATCATATGCACACATACGTCCACACGATGACAGTTCATATAATTCCAGTCTCACCGTTGCCATGAAAAACAAAATTCTGCTCTTTATGTAACTGCTTCTTTTGGCTTTCAGCGTGCGTTCAGCAAAAAAAGAGTCTGATAAGGTCTCCGCAGTGTAAAAAGGTATCCTGTTGCTCTGTATTTATCAGGCAAGTCGGAGTTTATATAAAAGCCGTTCCCAGGCACTTCAGGAAGCTCTCACCTTGGTATGTTAGTGCTGGATATTTGTTTAATGGGCAAAAGAAGTTGGGGTTATTACATTTGCGGTTGAAGTATTTGGACCATGCTGATTGCATTGACACCAAAGCGCTGTTGTAAACACTCAAACGCACCGTTATTCAAAAGCGAGTGACTTATTTGAATCCATAAAAGCCGCCCCTATTGCCTTTCAGAATGCCTCCTGATGTTTTTTGATAGCTTTCAGCGCGACTGTTTCGGTGTTGAAACAGAGGATTGTGGAAGGTTTGACTCTTACCTTGAGACGTGATATTATACAAGCCCTGATGTGTTACACTTCCCTCTAGAGTGCTCAACCTCACCATTCATTTATGGCCAACAATAAAATGTAATAATGCACACGTTTGAATAGGACAAGGTTGCCAAGTCCTTGGAACTGAATGTGTGTGTGTGTGTGTTGGGGGGGGGTTGCTGCAGTTTCTAAGGCAATGATTCAATTCCCAGCGCAGGCTGAGAACACAGGGAATGGAAAATAATTCAATCAGCAACAAAAACCATAAATATGCTCTTTGACTGAGATGTTCACTCCTGTGGAAAGAAAGAAGAAAAAACATTTCCATCTTTTCTGACCTGGAATAGAAAAAAAAAAATGTCTCAGGCAGATTGTGTACATATATCAAAGACTTTATGAGATTGGACACATGCAGGGAGTCCAGCTGGAGAAATATTAAGTCCCAGTAAGAAAGGTAAATGTATGAGGACGGGGACGTTTTTCAGCGCTTAAGTTTTGCACACACAGAGGTAGCTGTCTTCTTATAGTCAGATTTCAATATCAATATTAGTTCTATATTTGTAATAACACCACCAGTTAAACAGCGTTATTAAAATTGAAAGCATGCACGATGAGTCAAACTAAACTGCACACATTTTTAATACCGCTGACCTGCCCAGTTACGAACCGGCTCCGTGTGGTGCCATTTGTCGGGTGCGGCGACAGTTACAAAATAGAGGGCCGCCGGATGGAAGAGTGCGCCCTGGCCTGCTGTTTAAGTAGAACCTTTTGGGTCATGTTAGGCCGTGGGTTTTATGGCCGATCAAGAGTAAGCAGTGCCCTGGCTCCTCAGGTGTCTGTCCTCATCTCTATTTATGAGGCAGTGTTGCAAGTTACCAGTTTTTAATAATGCATGGAGTAAGACCTTGGGTTCAAACCAGTGTCTCTGGAAACAGGCCGCTTATGAAAAAAAAAAAAAAATTGGTTGTTGTTATGCAGGAAGCCCTTCACAGAACCTCTCTTTTCCTCTCGCACACTCTCTCTTCATCCCTCACTGTCTCTCTATCTGCCCTCTCTCCCTGCTGAGACTGAGTTCTCCGACATGCCAAGGTTAAACTTTCTCACTGCACTCAGCGGATGTCTGTCAAGGCCCGGCTCACCTGCCTGTAAGCTCCCCCACCAACTGGGCCAGTGACTCTCACACAAACCCTCTGCCCCTCCATTGCCCTTTTGTCAAGCCAATGATTTCTGCAGGCAACTTGCTTCAGAACTGACTGGCTCTCTGTTCGGATTTTTCCACTCTCCACAGCAATCTCAGCTCCCAGAAAATGGCTTTATCTCTGCAGCTGAGGCAGGGTTTCTGTGTCTGCTGTTTGTCAGATGGCAAGAGTAAACCCAGCGCAATTTAAGTGAAACATGACAAGTGCTCTTGATACAAAATTACCATGTTTGAATATCGCGGTGAAGTCTATGGCAAGATAATTTAGTGAAAATATGATATATTATCATTATTTGATATTTGAGCTTTTTCATCTCTAGTTCCTCCTCAGTAAGCTAGTTATTAGATTTGGGTTTTATTGGTTGTTCGTCGTCCAAAATCAGCTTCTGGATCTGCTAGTAGTTACAGTATTGTCATTTGGCTAGCCATGTTTGTAGCTATGAACATAGGATTACTGTATACCACAGAAGTGCACTGCGAATCCCACAAGCAAATAACTGCTGTGGGGGTCAGTAACTCTAATATCGTGCTGTGTAATTCACCAGAGACGGTGAGTCACTACGCAAGATCCTAAATGAGGGAAATAGAGCGCTGGCCTGTCAGAATGACAACGATGTCCCAGCATGCATGGCGGCAGCCGCAAACAATCCTAATGACATCAGGGCCTCTGAAGAGGGGCTGTATGCTGCCGGCTCCTGGGCTCAGACCGGTCCCCTAACCCCTCCTCCCACATCCTTTCCTTGCAACCGCCTCTACCACACTGCTTGTTAGAGGCAGTGTAATTAGGTGGCTGAGCTTGTTGCAAGTAGCCCAGGTCACAGAGGCATGTCCAACCCTTGTCCTGATTGCTCCTCGGGGAATTATTGACAAAACACAAGGAGCGTTGCATGTTGGGCTCTAATTATGTGTACAAGACATAGATGGCCCCGGGGAAATTAAATGAAATTCCCCAGCTTGATGGGTCCTCCACACTCATGGGATCCATTCTGTTTCTTATTAAGCTCAGCCATTGTCTGCCTTTATGAGGCTGCTGTGTGGAGCTCGGCACCAGCTAAATGCTTTTAAGTGTCTCTCTGTTCACAGTGGCAATACATCAATGACTCATGGTGGAAAATTGCCTGTCGATTGCGATCTGCACTGAAAAGAGTGTAAGCAATAAAGCAGCAAATATATTTAGCTAATGCTCGCTAATATTGTAAATATAGGCTGTGAAATGGAACACCTGCATGGCGTTTCATCGCGTAATCAGTTTCTTTTCACTGCAGCTTGCTCCGGACACATCCAAACACCTCTGCTCTAATTCCCCTGGCGCAGATACTGGACAGGAATTGATAGTCTCCTGCCTGTGCAAATGAAGTGATAAGGGGTCTCACCCAGATTACACAAGCCCTAAGTGGCACTGAGAAAGCTTATGGAGATGAATGAATTCATGAGGCTGCCTGACAGATTCTTAAGAAGCTATGTAATAAGGGATAAATCAAACAGCTACCATTTTGCCTCTGAATGAGTCAAATTAAAGCTAAGGGAGATGGTAGACCTCCCAGTAGTGGGTGGACTGGAAATATATATATATTTATTCATATATATATATATGCACTAATGTAAAAATGGCTGCATAAGCAGTAAATACTCCATTCCTTTTGATTCCGCACAGTGGGATGTTAGTGGTCTTTGAAATGCCAGACTGTGGGGGCCGTGCCAATCCCAGAGGTCTGCCCACTGATCATTCTTACCCGCATTAATAATTGAGTATATTATGTTGTAAGACGGTGGACCATGCAGGGGTATTTTGGAAAATCTTTTGGTTTGGTTCTTGCTCCTTATGTAGAGAATTGAGTCATGGCTGCTTCGGGTATGCAGTGTAAGCTGGTGTGAAAATCACACTAAGAAGAACAAAGTGAATGCTTAATGCGGGCATAGGCTCATGTTAAGGCTACCAATAACATTCTTCGAACATCATGACGGAGATCTATACATGGAGCACACACTTAGGCCAGATCTTCCTCTACAGCCCTCTGGAGACCACTGTTGTCCAATGTGATCATCCTCCATCGATTGCCCATATGAACATTTGTTCTAGCAGACGCCAAAGCCTCAGACAAACACTAGCCTTTATGAAAGCAGAATCATATATGAACATGTCAGTTCACCCTCATTGATATGACCCACCTCGCAACGTTACATTGCTCTCGGGTCAATTAAGCATGGGCGAGCGCCGCATCAGCCTATTGCACCCAGTTCCACATGCCCCTTGGCTATGCAGACAGGCAGCTCACTCGTACAGTGAGCTGACTCTGAAAATGTTACCAGGACCGGCATTCAGAGAATAATTGGCAAGAAGATGCAGATCTGCTGGCTGCCGCAATCCGAGGCCAGAGAAAAGAATGTTATGTGTTTCGAATGGCAAGTGGAGGTGAGTCATACTGACACTGCTGGCCCTAATGATATTTCTGCTTGGCGAAGCTACACGACCAGGGGAAGGAGACGGAATGTCAACGTGCAACCGCACACTGGTGCGCGGATGGCATTTGGTGTAAGCTGTCATGTGTTGGCTCGAGTCGTGTGATTTAGCATCTGCAGTTGCCGCCCAGATGCCAATTTCACGATGTTAATCAGTGCCATCCACCCTGCGTCTACCCTCGCGTTCCTGAATCCACCCCCGCATGTTCGCAGGAGCACTGTCACGACAGTCCAGTAAACACATGCTCGCCGGCGAGGGTGTATGTCGGCTCATGGAGTCGTAGGCATGCAGTTCTAAATAACAAAGCAAAAGACGTGCCCTTTGGGTGGTGAGATAGCTCATTACCTATGAGCGACCTTCCATCTGCACTCATGGCTGCTCTGGGAGCCATTATGATTATGATGGAAATCTCACAAGCCATTACTGGGAGACAGCGCAGGGCTCACTGCAGACACACTAATGGACTCATTTGTAATTGGGAGAGAGGGAAATGACTCTGTGAGCTAGCAGTGGCTTTGTTTGATGGAGTATGGGGGAGCACATACTAGATTTGACAAATGAAACGGGTTAGTTGTCTTTGTGAACCAAACTCCTGCGTGCTAGCTGGATCACTGCATCCAAACACCAGCCTCCCCTTCTTGTGACCAGCAGCGACTTGACTCCCTGGAGTCTGTTCATATAATCGTTTGATGGAGAAGGGGGGGGGCTTTACACTTTGAAGATGAATCTTAAGGGACCCACGGGACGTGTAGGAAGAGTTATTAAAGAATACATTTCTTAGAGGTGATAATAGTGTGGAAATTGACTGGCTGGGTGGCGGTTGTGTCACCTCCTAAATCTTGAGATTTAATGGTGAAAGTCATCCTGATCCCTCAGCAGGCTATTGAGTCATGGCTAAGGGGCAAGAGCACGAGCGGAGGCCTCAGGAAGATTTACGCGCACGGCTTTGCATTTTGTTGGTTTTACTTGTCTATATTGATCCCCTCTCACTGTTTACAGGGAAACGGCACCGCGTCCCTCAGCCCATAGCGCCTGCCTTTTCCTCACAGTCGATTTCGTCAGTCTGGGAAGTTGCTGCAGGGAACCTCTGCTGAGGTTTATTTGCTATTTCTCTTTATTTTTAATTAGCTGAGATTCCTCGTTCCTCCTCGCATTGTCCCCACAGCGTTACTCCACATATTAGTTATGATTTGCTCGTAATGCCCCATTTCCAGGAGGATTAGAACAACCATAAGTGCCATTGTGGCAAAACATTAGCTCGCATGTGTTTACAACAATAACAGTAAGTGCTCTAAAAACTGAGAGAAAATGTCCGTCTTTTAACTTCGGTGCTGGGCTGGAAGCCAGAGAATTTTTTTATTATTATTATATTTTTTTTTAATTTAAGAAATTGCCACAACAGCACAGTGCATAGACAGGGAAAATAGACAAAGTAATATAGAGATGCATATAGAATGATTCCTCCTTTACCTCCTTTAATGCGACTATTTGATTTGACATTAAGTTGCTCAGGTTGTTTATGGTCCTCTCACTTTGCACCTGTGATCCAATATGTTGCACGGATTTAACAAGAGGTAAAAGGCTGACTCGCTATATTTAGACATGCCTTACAGTGGCACCCACTGATTGTTTACCGGCGTCGTGTTTTGCGTTGAACGCCTCAGCGTGAAAACAGGTGAGCCACTGCACAGTCCTTTCAGTTCGTCCCCGTTGTTCGTCCGCACGCCTATTAAACCAATCAGACATTTAACTACGTGTTTATACAAGGAAGCTCCCTCGACTGGAGTCTGACAGGGATGAATCAGGTGGAGGTTTTGTGTGTGTATGTTGGATGGGGGGGGGGGGTAATAAGATTGCCCTGACCTGGGTGATTTATAGATTCATTTGTGTGCTTGTTTAGAAACCTGATCTGCATTATTCATGTCCACAGAGGAGCAGTGCTGAGGACATTAGCTGGTTAACCCCTGCCCAGGTTAGGCCACATTATTTTAATGGCCATTGCGAGGGCAGGCCTCTCAGCCCCATTGTCAGAGCGAGACAGGAGGGAGGGAGGACGAGGGAGAGCACAGCTCATTTATTCCAACCAAAGTGCTATCTCCCCTACACAGAAAACAGGTGGGACCGGGGCATTATTATTCAATTACATCTGTTAACGGTAAACAATGCACAACGCTTTACTGCTCACGAGAGAAGGATAATTGGTAACTGAATGCCAGGCGACTTTTGACTGCCACGCGTTCCATTATTTATACGTCGCGCGCCACCTGTCATGCATGTGATGCCACCAAAGCATTCCATGTTTCCTGCGCGTGTAATTACTTTTCACCTCCGTAACGACCGTGCCTCATGGCCGTAAAATGGACCGCCTCGGCTTTGACGCGGGGCCGCGTTTGTCTCACCGCCCCGTGCGTGGACGTGACAGGTATTAGCGTGTGCCGGCCTACGTACACGGAGCTCACGTCATCGGTTTAATGAAGTGGTCCTCGGTGTCGTTCTGTTTTGCTTGGCACAAATATCCTTCATCCTCTATCCATTTGTAAGGGAGACTTATCTTGTAGTATTAATTGTTAGCGTCACATTATTTTTTTTTCCTCTCTGCAACTTGATCGTCGTAATATTTCAGCAACACTGGCATAAAGGATGTATTGGCGCCTGCGCTGTGGTATACATCACAGAAGGAAAATATCCTTCAACTGTGTATCATATAATCACCGCACTATAATAACTGACACGCACAACACAGCCTAATTTAAGTGAGGACGAGATGTGATCATTTTCCCTCCATCTTCCCGGTAAGGATGATCCACCCCTTTCTGTGCTTTTGCTTTTTTTTTCTTTTTTTCCTTCCTCTCCCCTCTCTCTGGGGAGAATACCATCATGCATAAAGAAAGACACGGAGAGCGGCAGCAGCATATGTCTGCAGCAGAGGATGCGGCGCTGACAGGCCGGGCTTATCGTCTCCGCGGCTCCTCACTACAAGCGTGATTACCGCTGACAGCTCCGACTGCTGATAAAAGCGGGAACATTAAAGAAAACAGAAGAGCCGCGCAGTCGACGCACCACTGTTTCTTCTCATCAAGCCCCTCCCCTCCCCTCCCTTCCCCTCCCCCGAGCGCCACCTCCACCAGCAGCTCCCTCTATTCCTTGTCTTCCCAGTACCCCCGCGCCGGGGTGTCAGAGCTGTCGAGAGCGGGAAGTGACATCACAAGAATTTGCCAGCAGTCTCGAGGCTCATCATGTCAGCGGCAGCCTGTCTTGTGTCAGGCTTCCCCCAGGCAAGCTGTGATCCAGCCCTCGTCTCGGCACATCAAGACTCCTCGCCGAGGAGGGGAGGGAATGAGGGAGAGAAAAAATTAACAGAATGTTTTTCCATCTTGTTAACTGACAGCATCGTTTGTTAGAGCGCTGTCTCAGCAAGCGGAGTGTATGGAAGGGTTTCCAGATTGGCAGCGGGAAGAATTGGCAAGTGAAAGCATGGTAAATTATTGAGTTTGGATGAGGTGTCAGAGCTACCGCGCTTGCCTTGCGTGGGCTTCCAGAAAGCATCTGAGGTGTGATAGGAGAACAAGCGTGGAGGAGTGCTTGATTAAAAAGCTGTGAAGAATGCGGGGCACCGTTTTCTTGGGCTGGTCAGAGTATTTGTGTTGGTATGTCTGTATATGTGTGCATACTGTATATAATTACTTCAAACATCCAAAGGAAATTGGTACAAAAGCTGTCCCTCGTTTCTTCCAGAACTACTTTCTAGTTTGCCAGAGTGAGACACTGCTTCACGAGTCATGGAAAATGTGCTCTATCTCCTGGGTAAATCTCCATCCCGCAGATCTGGCCCTCTGTCAGCTCATTTGGACCGAGAGAGGGGCTGCCTCGGCAAAGAATGCTTTTGATTCTCTTTTCATTTATTTGAACTGATCTGCTGTGATTAAGAGCTCCGTGTCTCATTATTCTCTTTTGGAGAGGAGCAGGGCATTGGCTTTTGCCAAAATATTTGAATGATTAGGGCCCAGGCACGGGCCATGCCAAAGCGACGGGAAGCATTCACTCTGCTTATTAGATTCACTTAAATGCTGTTGTAAATCATCGCTGCCAGTGCCTGCTGCCAGGCCCAGGCTCTACTTCGAGAAGCTTCCACCGCCGATGCCAGAGCACAGTGTAGAGCCGCTAGAGGCAGCTGAGGCTGTCGGCCTGTGCTGCTGTTTGTTTTAGCTTGGCCTGTTAATGCAGCGAAAGCGGTTGTTTGACCACTCTTGGAATCACTTCCCAAATGAAAATGCAATTAATCAAGCAGCTGCGCGTTGTAGTTGAGTTTCAGAAAGCTGATCCTGTTTGAACCCCCCACTCCCCCCCACACTCCCCGCTCCACAAAAAAAAAAAAAAAAAAAAAAAAAAAAAGCAGCTGGAGAGGATTTCTGTCTCCAAGCTGTAATTTTTTTTTAAAGAAATGAATAATGATGATTTCAACTTTAAGGCACAGAAACATTCATTAATACCAGGATCCCTTTTGTTTAGCCAATGCAGATGTATCATTTAAGAAACAATGGGAGTGTGTTCTGCGTGAATGTCACAGATCACTGACTGCGTGATTGTGGCCCCGAGACTTGAACGAGTGTGATTAGCTCTAGAGTTAAACCTGAGTGTTATTCTATTGTTCTGTCAATTTTAAGATTGCAGAGTGAGAGAAAAGAGGGGGAAAAAATGGCAGCATGCTGAGCACTCAAGGAAAAATAGTAGCTTTGGTCTTTCAAAATACCCTTGGAAGCTCAATCATGCCTTCCATTCTGGCACATTGTCAAGAAGCAAATGCAACAAATCAGAACATATTGTTCCTCGGGGGGCATAATAAGAGCCTTTGAACCACGAGCTCCACAGCTCTGCTCAGGCCCTCACGGTGACAAACTGACTCCATCCGTTTTTTTTTTTGTTTTTTTTTTATTCATACCGCCCCAGTCAGCATTTGTCATGGAAACCCATCTGCGACGAAACGTCTTCCTTGTTTGTCGTTCGGTCCCAAATAAAATGAAGGATGTGTCATCTGTCTGTCTCCGGCCCGTAAAGGTCAGTGCGTTAGGGTGGAAGGAACGCGGGAGGGATTTCCTCGGTCCTGAGTGGCCTGTAAACACTCACCGCCGGCTTTGGCTCCGGCGCAGCTTGCTTTTCAATAAATGCCGTGGTGCAAAGGAGGACAGATGAGGATCGTGAGGGGCAACTGGGGCCGTGGAGGTGGGGGGCGGGCGAGGAGGAAGAGGAGAGACGGGGACAGGCAATTTAACAGCAACTGTGACTCAGGAGGAGGGAGGGGAGAGATGTATGGCACCCAGCCAGCAGAGCAGTGGAAAACAGTGGTCCAGACTAATGATCCACAGCGTGATCGTTATGGCCCCCACAGAAAGGATGGGTACAGGGCATGGTTCCCTAGAAATCAATTCCCAGGAATCACTTGAGTACTAGTTGTAAATCATAGTGGTATGGAAGGATGGATGGATGGAAAGCACTAGGGATGAAAGGAGAAGGTGGTTGTGGAAGAGGAGACCGGGGGAGAGGGGGAAGCTTTCCAGGTTGGATAGATAGAGCATGAAGGGAGAGCTCTTTCGATCATAAACCCCGAAGGCAAAATTACTTGTGCTCCCCTCCCAGCGAAAGCAAACCAATGATGTGACTGTTCCAGCCTCTTGCCCCTCGGCCAACCCTCCGCTTGATGGCTCCATCGCAGGTTGAGGCTGGGGGTTTCGGAAAAGGGTTCTCAAATTGATTTATGCCCCACAGAAGAGCTCCATCAATCCTAATACGAAACTAATGAAATCACTGAGGTGTTGAGGGGAGGGGTATAGGTGCACGAGCAGGCGTTTGTGCATATGTGTGTGTTTTCTGTGTGGGGGCGGGTGGAACTCACTTCAGAATCATATCATGATAAAGAAGGCATTGATCAAGGAGACTCCAATGATGACAAATGCCACAGCTCTTGAGATAAACAGCCTAAAGCAACAGTGTGTCCTCAAGGCTGCCTTGGAGGAGAGTGGCTATCTCATGTGATTCTCCTTGGTGCATGGATTTCAGTATAATAGAAACGATCTTTGTTTTTTACACCTTGTTAGCATATTGTTAACGCATGTTTTCACTGAAATAGAAATATGTGTTAAGGATTTATGTTTATGTTTATCGTCCTTTCATCGGGCTTGATGTCACTACCGACTTCTTAATGTTGTCTTTGGTTCCAGAGATTTGTTGTACTTCTACAAAACTTCATCCTGGTGCTCTGACAGTTGTACCTTCTGTCGTGTTTCGGAGCTCCGTCACACGTGGACTAATGTCATCGGACGCTCTTGTAAGATTCGTCAAGCAAAATCATGTTTTTACGGCACGTATTTAAAAATCAATCCGAAGAGTTCATGAATCGATCAGATCTTTCAGAGCAATGATTTTTTTATTTTTATTTTTTGAAACACAACCACAGTAATAACAACTTGTTGTACATCACCAAGCTATTTGTGTAGTAATGAAACAGTATATAACCCTCCTATTGTCTTTAAATTTACTAAACCTTTTTTTTTTTCCATTGGGGTCAAGTTGACTCCAGCAATTTAAATGTCCAGAAAATAATTAGCATTAAAAGCTCATGTGTCAGGTGCCCCACTTCACCGCACTTTGGAGAAATATGCAGATTGCCATAAAATCTCACTGATTGACCTTAATTGATCCCAAAGATAAGGAGAATGGGGGGATTAAAGACTTCCCATAGTTAGCACAAGGCCAATGCCATCCTGAAACAGTCAGTATGTGAACAACCATCACAGTGAAGACAAAACAGAGAACAGGACGAGATCGTGCAAATCCCATTTGTCTTCCAAGATCATCAGATCACACAGACTAAACATGATGAACCAACCAGCAATTCAAGTGATTATTTTGTAGCTTGAAAACACGGCACAACTTGAAATGTCATCAATCCTAGTAATGAAAAAAAGTTAAAATGAAGGTGTTTTTCTCCCTTCTGTGATGTCATAGCTACACACATTACACTTGCTCTAGAGATGTCCGCTCGATCCGGTAGAAACCAAAATCCATATGCACGCGTAGCAGGAGGAATAAAAGTGGCAATCACATAATTAATCAGGCCGCAACTTCACGTCTCATCTCCCCCTGCCTATAAGCTGGGACTCCCGCTGCTCCTGAGACTGCTGTGGAGCCGCATCAGTTTCAGCTATAACAAATGAAACCAACCCCCATTTCTTTTTCTTTCTTTTTTTCTCCCCACTTTTTTTTATTTGTCTCCCACTGTCGTTCTCTTCACTTCATTATGCAGGCAGCCTTGCGCTATTTGACAGAATGTGCTATCTGTAGCCCCCAGCTGCAGCCCCCCCCTCCTCACTATCGTTGCATCGCTGGCAGCTTAACCCCACTGCTGCCTGCCACAGTAAAGCATGGTGGAAGCGATGATGCTGCCATCCGAGGAGAGCCACAGAAGAAAGAGACATGGATGCTGAAATGCTGTGCAGCTGCTTTTGAGGTGCCTCGCAGTCTGTAGAGTTGACCCTACTTTATCGCGTTAGTGATGTTTCTTCTCGTTGTCCACACTTTAAGTAAGTGACTTCAGTTCACTACAGTTAAATCATGAAGGAGGAGTGTGTATCTGAACACCGAAAACACAGTATAAAGGATAAATAAAGGATAAACAAACATTGTCGCTTTAGCCTAAAGGGAGCACAAGAAAAGAAGATTCCTTGCATCAAAATTCAATGCCACACAGCCGTACTTTATGCCGTACGTTTAGCCACAGTACATCAGCTTAGTAAGACTTCCTGCATCGGTATTGGGTTTAAAAGTCAAACCCTACAGTTGCAGACCTAATTCCAGGTGGCACTGCGCTGTCGTTCAGTCACTGGACTCACGCATCAGCATAATGTACGCAGACTAGGTTCATCAGCGTCTCGTGTTCCTCACCAAACACTTTCGACAAGGCAGCATCTAGATCAATCTCCAGGGAACTCCAAATAAGCTTAATGAAGAAACAAACAAATAGCTTTAAGAACGAACCCTCGGAAAGCTGCGGCTCTGGAAAGCGTAGCATATCTAATTTGTAGGTTAATGTCGGCGCAGGCTTATTTATCTAGGTTACCCTCCGCGTCGGATAATTAGATGAGCGCGTGCAGCACCGGGGACAGTGTCCACCGAGGCCTTGCTTGCGTCTGGCTTCTGTGGCTTTTATTGTTTCTGTCCTTGTATGTCATTAGAGCGCGGTGCAGGAGTGCCAACAGTGCTCTCGCATTAGACCCGCACTGGATGGAGATTGCTGTGGTCGGGTTTCATTATTATTTCATTTTCTCGCGTTGCCTTTGAAGTCGGTACGTGAAAAGTTGAGGCTCTAATGAAAGATGTGATGTTGCGCAGCAAATTCCTGATCAGACAGTCACTTTGGCCGTAAAACGTATTTGACTGGTGTATGTGTGTGGCTAGCGCTAATGATGCATGATGTTGAATTATAAACGCCGGCTGGTGCATTGTGGGTAGTGGGATAATGAGTTTGGTCTGAGATTTGCCAGTGACGGGTCCTCGTTCCCTGGACTTGGCTCTGGTCTGTCTCTCCCAATGTGTGTTAACTGTCAGGTGTTGAGAGCCAGACTGCCGCTGATTTTTTTTTTTTTTTTTTTTTTTTCTCCTTCCATGCTGTCTGCTTTTGATTTCTTTTCCCAGAGGTGTTTAAAAAAGCAGCTCGATTGTTAGTGACAATCAGCCACTCTGGCCCTTTTGAACAGAAGGTTTGATTTAATCGTGAGGCTGTCATTTATTATTCTGGAGCAGCAGCCGCCCCTGTGAGGCCTGGGCCTGATCAAGCGCCTCTGAGCTGTCCCCAAGATCTCACTCTTCTCCCTTTTCCCCCCGTTATGTCGAAATCCTCAATACAAATCGCAGTGTTTCGGCTCTCCCAGTGGGGCCTATTACTGCCTGTGGGGCATTAAAGATCATTAATAGTGCTGTCAGAGAAAGAGAGGGAGAAAAAAGAAGCGAAGAGGGGTGGGGAGCGGGGAGCAGCAGTGAGTTGCTTAGCTGCTCATAAATGGGAAATTAATACATCTGCTTCATTAATGCTGCCTCGTGTTTGATGTTTGTTAGCTGGCAACTTTAATGATGTAGGTTTGAGCCGACGGGGCGCTTGACTAAATTTGATTCCTCCAATTAAGTAGTCAGGCTTCTTTTCTTTTGGGAAAATGGTTAGAAAGGAAAAAACTGCTGCCTAATTATGGACTCCAAACCTTCAGTTTTGTGGCTCCTGCTCTTTTTTTTTTTTTTCCTACCACCCCCCTTCCCTCTGTTTTTCTCACTCTTCATCTGTCAGGGACTGATTGAAACGACACATTCATCAGCGCCGGCCCGCACTAATGTTGCTTACCGTTCACTAATCAAGGTGAAATTTTTTAATCAGTGCTTGCAACTTTCTTAATCATCGCCATCGCCAGACGGTGTGCAGTAAATGCCGTATACTGCGAGGTGGTGATAGCCAGCCTTTAGTGCAGATGATGAAATTACTGCTATCAAGGCTCTAGACGAGAACAACTGCATCTTAATCGCAGCCTTGGAAATGGAGCACGCAGGAAACATAAAAGCCTTTGCAAACTTTTTTCTTATGCATGAATTCCACCCCTCCATACTGTTTAAAGCCAAAAATATGGCGCTGCAGAAAACCACATTCATCCTGCTGACGGAGGCTCAGAATGAGATCACTCTTTCATGTATTATCACTTGAAGTGAAGTTCAGAGAAAGGAAGCCACGCTATTATTTAGACATGAAAAAAGGAATAATATCCATGTGTTGTTTGCAATTTGTGTGTAGCAAAGTGCTCTATATGGAGGTGGTTGCCAATGAACAATTAAATAGCGTGAGCAATCCGTGATTCAGATTGTCCAGGACTTGTTGTCTGTTATCTGGGGCGAAGAGTTACACAACGAATCAACGCAGTCATCTCCATCTCAGCTGATTCAACTGCTGCATTTACTCTTGGTGGCGCCATCTGTTTTATGTCTGTTCAGTACTGTAAAAGATAATTGCGGAATTAATTAGTCTTCATTTTCGATGCCAAGCGTGGAGACATAAACGTATTCGTCAACGTTGCTCACACAACAAGCAGAACCCTTATTAGTCCTCAGAAAGCGGGTTTTAAAGGATCTTTTTATGTGTGTGCTTGAACTTAACATTAAGTTCAGAGTTCTGCAGAAACATCCTTTGAGGCGAGTTTAGCCTTACAGATGACTGAATTAATAATCACAATCGTTATTACATGAGACAATATCTGCTTCAAGATGATATAGCTTATTAAATTTATATACTGTAAAGGTTCATACAGAATCACTCAGTAGACGTAGTTATTTTGATTTTCTTTTTCAAACATTTTTTTTTCTAAATATAGTTCCAGTCAGTTACATAAGAATTGACTTCAATATAACTCAAAAGAATATTACAGTTTGTTAAAGGAGCGCCCGCTCAACCTGGTGAGTTATCAGAATATCACTGATGATAAACAGATGGTCTGTGGTCTAAATGCATACTGTATATGCACACAGGCATGGATACACCTATACGAATGTACAGGTGCAGTTTGTTCTTTATTAGATTCCTTTCTGTCACCCACTGACTGATCACCTGAATTGCCTGCTAGCAGATGTGAATGTATGTTCGTAATTGGTCACTGACAAAATATAATGCAGTAGATATCAAATAGCCTCTGAAGGAAAAAGAACTATAACTGCAATTGCAGACAAAAATGTAGTAGTATTTGAAAGTATCATATAAAAAGCTTATACTTCTAAGTTATTTAACATGTCAAGGAGAAGAGTCTCTGAAATCCTGAAAACACGTGCCAAATTACAGAACCTAGCCATAGAATGACATGGTGGAAACAAACTGAAACACAGTAACAGTAGCATCAGTCACGGAATTGTTTATACTAGAATTTATCACCTGATGTGAAAACCGATAACCTAAATGATTTGCTTTGTTCGAGTGTGCGGAGATATTTAGTTTTTTTTTTTTTTTACACAGCCAGGAGGAATACTTCCTCTTTGACAGTCAAGTTGGGTCGAACCCTGTCACCCTGTGGCGCACATGTCAAACTCAAGGTCAATTGTATTGTATTATCTATCAGAATTGGCCCACAGGTATTGTACCCGGCATCAGGTGCGTACGTCAATCAACTTTATTGACAAACTCATCAGTTTCATGGTCGGGAGCAGTAGAGCAGCTTCTGAAGTTCCATCGCTCCATATGGTTAACCGATAAAAGCTCAAACCACGGGCGTTACAGCACTAAATACTGAAATATGTTAACGATAGATTCTTACACAAACACGTAGTAACGCTGTATCAGTTAGCAGACAACAGGCTAATCGGTTAGCCTACTGTTTCACAGCAGCACCCATGGCAAACAGAAAACTAACTACAATATAAATGACAACAGCACTACGGCTAAATACATAAACACTAACTTACAGACAAACTGGAAGAGTCCGTCAGCCAAATTACAGTAGCACATTTAACACGGCCTCGGCATGCTAACTTCGACCCGTGTTAGCTCCTCTCTCCGCCGTATAATAACCACCACGTTAGCCCCGCTAGTCTCCCTTTATTCTGACATTCCAGCTGTAGGTGTGTGTTCACCTGTTTGTTTATGTGTACGTTGGTGCGGAGCTCCATCCACCATTAAACAGAGAGTGGAGGGGAAGCGCAGATACACGACAAATCACTTAAATTGGATCAGTAACCGCATTACTTATTATTTACTACGCGGTCCAGATGTGTTCTGCATTCAGCTGCTGTCCTACCCTATGTTAATTGAATTCCAAGTTTAATCAATTTCATCATGTAAGCCTTCTCTGTTGCATTGACAATTACGTTTCTGTTCAGCCATACCCAGTGGTACCAAAGTCACTACACAAATATGGGCACTCTTATGTCCTGCAGTCCATTTCTTCTCCGTGATGTGATGGCATCAGAGGCAGACAATGGCACCTTTAACTCACTAAAACCACTCCTGTTAAGATAGGAGCTAGTCCAGCTAACCATCTTCTTTAAATTCCTTAGCTCATCAGCACTGACAGTTAGTCCTCTAAGATCATGATGGCTTTGGTGAGCCGGGAAGACTGGGCCTTGGGGTCTGCTAACCCAGGAGTAATGATAATAGTCTTATTTGAACAACTGGCCAAATAGCACTTGATCCCCCTTTGTACAATTTCCCTCTGATCCATCTGTGTTCTTTGGCTATCGTCTGCATTGAGGTGGAATGTAGTTGAATCATGATATATGCAGACAAAGTCATGCTCTGCGTTTTAAATATTATTGCAGTAATTTAATGTGCTGTACTGTAGTAGAGTCGATGAAACTGTGAGATGTCTGATGTTCCCAATTTACTGGTATGAACTGATCTTAGTAAATGTTTTAGCGAGCAGCAGACATGAGGTAGTCGGAAACAGTGATGGCTTTTTGTTTGTGCAGACTCAAAAGGATGTGGAGCTGTTCAGAGCAGATTTGGTATTTATTCTTCTATGAAGGTTAAAACGGTTTAAGATGTCATGAAAATTAACCATATATTTGTATGTCATGGATACCTTTAATCTATTTCTTAGTTTCACTTTTCCTTCATTTGTAGTTTTGTTAGGTTGCTGTACATGTGGTACAGAACTAAAAGGTACAAAAGCGTTTAAACTGGGATTTCTTGCTGATGCATAACCAACATCTATTATCAATGTAAATGAGCCACCAACTTTGCTATTTAAATGGGAACAAAGTGGAAAGTGTGCTTGCAGGCATGCTGAGGGAAAACGAAAGGAGCAGTGAGGGAAAAGAGAGCTGCACACAAACACGCCATTATTAAAGACATTTCTTCTTTAAGCTGCTTTCTGAAGAGCGTCGAGCCTGGAGCACTTTAACTTGCCAAAAACAAGCTCCTTTTTGTGCTTTGAAATCAGGAGGTAAGATCAACGTGGGATAAAAAGCTCGGCACACAGGAAAGCAGAAGGATGCTGTATTTGTTTACCATGCGGCAGGCCGAGGGCGATAGTCAGGCTTCTCTTCATCCACAGGAGAGCTCCTGCTTGGCGGCAGTGCCGATGCAGCACACTGCCTCCCACCAGCATCGCACACAGCGCCATCTGCTAGGACCTGTTGGCTTGTTTGTTTTCCAGAGCAAACAGCAAATCACTTCTTTCCTGTTCCTGCTTTTTACCATATGCCGCTGCCTGTGTATCAGAGCGAGGCATGTATATTAATGAAGTTAATCAAAGACGCGCACACGAGCACATCTGCCGGGGGAATTTTCGAATGATCACACCCGCCGTTTTATTCATCACGCCACCGCTGTAACCACCTTGCTATATAGGTGGGAGTGTTAAAAATGGCGGCGATGTCATTCATATAAGTGTTTGGTGAGTTGGAACCAATTAAAAAATATAAAACAACAGGCTAAAATCATCAACCACACATTTAAAAGCCAGTATGTCTACTTAGCAGCTTGTGTAAACACACTGTTAAAGCTAATCCAGCTAGAATAATGTGTTTATTACTTCAGGTTAGGGTGAGGTGTTTGGGTTAAGCAGATGGATTTTGAACACATGCTTCAGATAACATAGATAACATCTGAATAGTGTCACACGTCTTCTTCCTGGTGTAGAGCAGCGCCTGAAGAGACCCTGAGATCCCAGTGTCACTGCAATTAGTGGCTACGTTAAACAGCAGGAGCCACAGAGCTAAGTAATGCATCTCTGTGCAGATGGCGAATTATCCTGCTGACTAGTCTCTGAAACCCTCTGAGCCTGTCAGGTACACATGGTCTGCTGCTGTTTCAAAAGCACTGACCTGCGCATTATGTATAACGATGGATTACCTCCCTCGCTTCATGAGGTTGGTATTTATCGACATGTAACCAGTTACTGCCACGATTAAGTGATTTTCTTCGTATCCTGCTCTGTTTCATACTGATTGCTATGATAGATGTGGATTTGATAAATGCTAATGGCTTTTTCCATTGTTCTGTATCTGGACAGAACACTGGAAATAACATTAGAAATGCTTCGCAAGAAAATGATCAAATCTCTATAACCCAAGATTTCTTCTGCAGACACAAGGTTAGTCCATTGTTTTCTTGTAACGTTGGGAATTTTTTTGTCAATCACAAATGCTTTTTGAATGGCCAAATAGCTTTGGAAATCCCCTTCGCCTCCACTTTACTGATGTCAGATTGTGTCCAACCATTTCTGCAAATGTCTGAATCTACCCACCTGACATCCACGCTGCCTTCACGGCAATATGGGCCAGCTGTGCAGAGGAGAGAGTCTCTCTTGCTTTGACTTTTACTTATTTGAAAGTAATTCTAGATCCAAGCCTAACCTTATTATCATATACTGAAGCTATCCAACATGGAAAGGCGACAGTAAGTTTTTGGGTCAGTACTTTAGTCACTACACAATTTATTAACATCTAATGTTTCTTCATTGAATTAAAAATAAAACCCCTCCTTTCTAATCCCAGACTCTTTGTTTGTGCATGTAAAGAACCCACGAGTGTGAACTCTAGTATGTGTGAATAATTGTGAAAAATCTTTTGGCGGCAGATGTATGGACATGCACAACTTTTGGGTTTTATATGTATGTAATATATTTATTCCTGTCTTAGTGTCTCAGTTGTTGGTAACAGAAATGGCTCCAGAAAGGGCTCCTGAGAATTGCCTAAGTCCTTTGGCTAGAGTGAATAACACCATCTGGGTCTTCACTCTCCCTACGTTGCCTTCTATATATTCAAGTATATTCAGCACATAGTCACATCACTCCATTGTACCACACCAGCTTGGGTTTGAGTTATGATCAACTGTTTCCAATAAACACGTGTTATGACTTTAGAGCTCCAGCATTTGAATCATAACTGTCTCTGTCAGGATCTCAGTTCCTGCCATCATCACTATGGTTTGCGTGCAATTTTTTCCTTTCCTTTTCCTCTTTCTTAGCGCTGTGCTATAAATTATACATGCCAGGACACAATAGATAGCAAACCTGTGTTCTTTTCATATTAGAGAAGCTTTTAATTAGCGTTTTTCATGAAAGGAAGCTTGGTCCCTTAAATTGCTAATTGAAACGACAACTGCTCCTTTCAGTCTGTTAAGTTCTATTCTCTTTAGCTTCAGAAAGTACTGTGTGTCCATATTACTATACCACTGCGCTGTGTGTTGATTTGTTCCTACTTAGTGCATAATTACACTTGTGGGTTTTCTGAGAGGAGCTTAATTTGATTGTTCTGCCTGTCACTCGGTATGAAAAAAGTCAAATATGAAATGACGTGTTTGAGGTTGCTCGATTATTGGCTTCACTTGGACATAATTGACGACACATTTCTTGAGCCTCAGTTTGTGGCTTTTGGTCCCTACCTTGCCAGGTTTTCAACAGTTGTGTAACTGTGAATCACCCTTAATACGGCTCCATGCAAGTGGTTATTTTTTGTTGTCAGTTCGTTTTTTGTTGTTTTTTTTTTTTTTTGGAGCTATCCGAAGAGGTTCTCCTGTCCTGTCTCGTCCAATAAAATCTGCCCAAATACAGACATGGATTCCATGGGCTTAAGGGCTGGACTCATATGTCTGTGCCTCAGGCTGTGTCATGCGTGATTGCTTACATGATGCCTACAGGATCTGCAGAAAAGACAAGGCATCAAAATACTGTACGCCAACCTATCAAGGGTTAACCGCATACCTACGTAGTTCTGAGGCATGTAAGGATGAATGTTCTGTCTGTCTCCAGATCTCCTCCTGGGTCCTTGCTGATGAGTCAGTGGAAGAGTTGGCAAGTTTCCAGGAGACAATTTTACCACCCCTGAAGCCCCCCAAAAACATAAACTGATCTCCTCCCACCACTAAGGCTGGCTCTGGGCAGCAGACTAGCTGAAGGCAATGCCCTGATCAAGCATCGTAGTGGGCTAACATCCTCCGCTCACACAGGGATATACTGTGGGCTGCAGTCTGGGAACTACTGACCTTTTGTTAACTTGACTGATGGGTTTATACTTTCTCAACACATCATTCTTGCAAACAACTCCATCGGATATACATGCTAGACAAGAGTTTTTCCTCTAGCTCAAGGTTTTGCCCCATACTCCAGTGTGACAGGTGTAGGTGTGAAGGATTTTGTCCGATTGGGTTAAGCTGGGGATTGATTTGAAACCTGCCTTGTTGTCTGATCCCTTGTCATAACCTCGTCCACAGACTGTAAAGCGTTGTGTTCCTTCAGAAATGCTTTGGAACAGTCAGGGCAGGGTAAGTTGATCCACAGTTTTCACAGATGCACACGGCGTGAGTGCAGCCCTGGTAAAGTCCCGTTCCCTTGCAGTTTGACCCACATGAGCCGACTCACTTGATAGCAAGGCTGCAGGCTGTCAATGGGAGATAGATAACGTCAACCCCACACTCTTGCCCTCACACCACTCCAGTGCTGACCTCCACCTCCATGGTCTGCATCTCAGCCTGCTTGTCTGCTGTTGCTCTGAACTGCTGCAGGCAAGGCCACATGGTGATCTAGCCAGCATTGCAAAAACCCAAGGCCAAGGGTCACTGTGAGCCACTCCAGTATACATTCGCAGCATCCCCAATGGGTTTGGTTTGCACCACATTACCAACTCTGGCTGCTGGTTAAGGACTCATGCTGGGACCAAAGAAGGCCATGTATAATTAAGATGGTGAGTATTCTAGTCGTAGCATCAAGTTAGAGTTTACCATTTTCAAACTTCTCTTTGTTTCTGTGTCTAGAGGAAAGTAGTCTTTGTCCATACAGGTACTGCGTTATACTATCCTTAGCATACCATGAGCTAGTCATTTTGAAATTAACAAATACACCACCAAGCAGTGGCGGGTGATTGATTTTTAGTTTTTCCTGTTTACATTCTGTCTTTCTCGCATAAAGCACTTCTGTTACATTTGCTTTGGTGACCTTAGATTTCCTAAACCCAAAATTGTGTGTTTCTATTAGAATTCACTAAATTATTTTTGCAGAAGTCTGTAGCCTGGAAGCCAGTTCAACTTTCCCCACTCATAAATTTTAAGTGTTGGAAAGGTGGTCTGGAGTCTCTCTGTTGGAAACTGACCATGCTCCAGCAATGAGCTGCCAGACCAGTCTAAAAAACTTGCGTGGGCTTTATACGATGCAGTGATGAACAGAGGAGCAACAGCGACTTAGTCACGTAAATCTCCTGAGCATTATTACACAGGATGAGATGTTACAATCCCTTGTGCCAAGATCTGAGGCAAAACGCATTTAGAAGCGCAGTCCAACTGAAAAACAGCAGGCTAGCAGACAGCCACCACTAGATTACCAGCTAACTAGCCTAGCCAACAGCAGTAAGTAAGCAGTGATGGGATATGCGACTACATTTTCAGCCAACACATCTCCCCTCTGCAAAACACGAGGCAGAGGGGTAGAATTAGTTTGCAACATAACGGCCCTGAGTGGTTGTACTCCGACCATACCCTTCTGCGAACATGGCCTTCACTCTGATCTCAAGTGCACACCTGTAAAGTCTAATATCTGCACTTTACACAGTTGTGACACCATTGTTTTCACAAAATCTGTCCACCAACCGATAAAATAAAAACTCATAAGGTGAATAAAATAACAGCCACACTATCGCGGCTGGTAATGAAATTTGCACAGCACTGAGATTGCCCATTAATGTACATGAAAGCTATGGGTTGCTACACTTTGAGTTGTAGAAATGGTCTTTGTGTTTTGTTAACGCTCAGAGCATTTGGTTTACAACCTGCTAGGGTCCATTTATAAGCATATTGTTTCAGGAAATTAACTTGAGGCTCTTTTTAACGCTGCGGTAAAGGCTCATTAAACAACCCAGATGGTGCTCTCTAGCGTCGTACTAATAATAGCACATTGTTTTAGTTATGATCACCCCGAAGGCCCCTTGTGCCTCTTCTCCACATCTTCCCTCTGTCACAAACCCTCTGCTCACACCCTCTGCCCCTGCTTTGACAGGATGAGCGGAACAATAACCACGCGCCAGCTGATGCATGATCCATGGGTTTGACCTGCTGACCTCAAGACACATTGTTACAGCCTGTTTACATTGTGCAAATTGACAAATGTTTTCATGAAGCCTTGTAAGCGGCTCCCAGAGTGTTTCTGACAAGCCCGCTTCATCTGCCTCTTCTCCCTTTCTCGCTTCCCCCTGTAACTTGTTCATCCTTTCTACCTTGTTAGCTGAAAATTGCACGGAAGGGCCGCAGATGAGGACGAGGAAGAAATGTATGCAGCGGAAAGAGCACATTTGTATTCCTCCCGTGTTCTTGGACATTAGGAGGGCATCAAGGAGCAAATATGAGTCAGACAGCTCTCACAATGAAAGAATCGGAACACATTATGAAATAAGTGGAAGTGACCAATGAAGAGAGACGCTGCACTAGCTGCTTTGAATTCCAATTATGGGTGACTGATAAAGGTGCCTTTTAATGTTTCGTGAGTTGTTATGGAGCTCGGCTGTGAAGACCGGGGCCCTCGCATAAAGGTCAGTATGGCAAAGGTTGGCTGG
This sequence comes from Mugil cephalus, assembly GCF_022458985.1. Lineage (NCBI taxonomy): Eukaryota > Metazoa > Chordata > Actinopteri > Mugiliformes > Mugilidae > Mugil > Mugil cephalus. Next base: position 7,595,697 of record NC_061784.1, read on the forward strand.
TCACAGAAAATGGATTCAAGCCTCTCAACTGCATCAAAATGCACAAGAGGAACCTGACACTCCCAAATGGATGGACACATACCGACTATTTAGCTGTTCCCTTTTTCCCTTTAGCCCCAAGATAGCTGCACTATCTCCACAGAGGGGTGGCAGGGGTGAAAGGGAGTGGTGGGGACCACTATTGAGGAGAGTGGATTATCTCATGAAGGGAAATCAATTAGAACGTTACGGTGGACTGTGAACATTTATCCATTTAGCTTGACCACTATTGAATTTCCATGATGGGCTTTGACTGTTCAGAGAGAGAGATCAGAGTTAATGGCGATTGTTCTGCACTCCTCCAAATGTATTATCTGCGTTATTCAATGAGAGACACTTCATCAAACCAGAGAGAACCCTGCGGCCTATTGATAGATGGGCTTTGTGTGGGGTTTGAAGAAAAAAAAAGATGAGGCTTGGGGGTTTAAGGCTGAGGGGAGAAATGGGAGGGAGTGTGGGGTGTAGGGTGGGGGGGTGTCACAGATGTCCAGCCCTTTGAAAGAAAATTAAACAAGTACCTCATTAGCCAACGCTTCAGTGCTCCCTGGAGGTGGCCACTGAGCCAGGCTTTTTAATGAGCTGGGAACTTAAATGCTGCCAAAGTTTACCCCGGCCTTGCCTTTCTCTGTTAGGCCACTGGGAAGAGCCATGCCCTCCCCCTTCGCCCCCTGGTCTCCTCCACCCCCCACCTCACTCCGGTCCTCCTCTTCCATTGAGGGCTGCTCATGCAGAGGAGAGAGAGAGAGGCACCACGCTGATTCCCTGCCTTTCAGCTCCGGAGAGGGGGATAATGCTGTTTTTGTACCACGCATCCAGAGGAATTATGTGCGCTAATTTGATTAGGGGAAGATTTGATTAACTGGAAAATGAGGGCTTTGCTTAGACTTTCACACGCTTAATTTATCCCTTGCAAAGCAGACGCAACATTGTGTCATGAAACTCAGAAGGCATATGAGAAGCCCATTCACCAGCTAGATGGCCCTTTCAGACTCAACAATATCTAGGACTGCCACGGTTCAAATTGGGATAATCAGTTTAGAGCTTTTTGCCTGGCCTCAGAATACAAATTGCATTTGGCATTAACAGTGAAAAGGTTCAAAGGATAATGAGATTAATGTAGCAGGGAATTGAGCTAAGGCAGAAAATTTGCAGAAGAAAATGCAAAACTAGCGGCATTGTTGCACAAGGTGGATGTGAAGTGTGTTTTTTTTTTTGTTTTTTTTATACCCCCTCTATGATTTATGTTTGTGTGATTCCTTCTTTGGTTGCTAGGAGATTATAATAATGTTTTAGTAGAAAATGTCAATCAAAGATACGGTGTGTCAAACCCTGGTGTAAAAATACTAGAAACTGTAGCAACATTTAACATGTAAGCACTGTATGCACATTTCCATTTCTTTGTAACGCGACAGGGCTATTATTCTGTGATGCTTTGAATTCTTTTATAGTGGTTTTCACTTGTGTCTATGATGCCTTTGTATACTCTGAAATGGCCACAGGGACCGAAGGAGCTGAATGCTTTGCTTTCGCTCCTTTTAACATGCAGCCATGAAGGTCATATTACTGCGCGGTGATGATTACATTTGAATGAAAAGTGACTTCTGGGAGAGAGGAGAAAAAAAGAGCCACGGGCAGGCTTGATCTTTTTTCTGATCTAAAACCCTACACTGAGTGACCTTCCCCTCTGTCTGGTTAGATTTCTGGTTGGCTGTTCTCTATTTTAAACAAATAGCTCTTTTATTTTACATGGGGATTGCCTGGATTACCTTTTAATAAGGGCTTAGCCGCTCTGCAGCAGAACATCCCAGGCCCGGTGCTCGGCTGGCCGGCACTAGCCAAGCCCATAATTATCCACAGAAAACTAAAGGCCTATGTTCCTTCAAGAGCCCACGTGAGCGGAGTGTCAATTTTTTTTCTTGCTTTTATTGTCTGTCACATCGCCAGTGTGAAAGCTTTGAATTGGGACACTCCGAATGCCAAGAATTCATCTAAAAAAATAAAAAAAATAGCAGGGATGAGAGAATGAGGCGAATGGGGAGAGATGCAGAGAGAAATGCGGAAAACCCAAACAGATGAGCTGTCTCCTGTTGGACTTCACTCCATCTTCCCCATCTGTTCACCCCAGTTTTAATTAAATCTACAGAGATAAGGATTTCTCCCTCTCGTGCCACCTATCTTGGGCTCGTTCTCTCGCCGTTCCCCTTCCCCTGCCTCGCTCCCATGCTGTACTTGAGTGAAGGCGGGTGGATGCCAACGTCCACTCATCTCCCCACCTTGCTGCCAGCTGCTAATGAGAGTGAGCCAAGGTGGCAGGAGGATGTTGCCAGCCATTATGAGCTGTTAATGAGGAGCATTCGAGAGCGGCCCTGGCCTAGGCCTCCTGCCATCAGCCACTACAGCCTTTATCTTCTGCACGCAGAGGCACATACTGTACATATACAGGCATGCAGGCGCACTTTGTTAGAAATGCATACATATACAAGTTAAATCTGGCTGTTCTGACACCTCCAGGAGCCGTGTATTCACACTCCTCCAGGTATAACACAAAGCAGCATAATTTAATGAGCTAGTTCCCAGGTGATGTTCTCATGTTTGATTGGCCAACCCCATCCAACCTCTTGCAAGAATCCTCTCTTCTTTGCTATTGACACGTTCCTGGCAGGCCGCTCCTCTATTGTCATGATGGCCTTCACATCGAGTCCATTGTTCTGGGCCAACCCCCATAAGCCTTAGCTGTGAGCCTCACCTGCTCCTGGCCAGGAAACGGGTGACCGGTGAACCTGTTGACTGTGTGATGGAGCAGGTTGTGGCAACGCCGAATGCACATTCTCCCTTTCCAGGTTGGCACAGGCACCTGAACCCTCAGTCTGCACTACCAGACAACTGTAACTGCCAGCAGCCTCTGCTGATCAACACACAAATACATGTGCTGAGTGCGTGTGTGTGACTGAGGGATTTAATGTGTGTGACTGGTCTTCTTTTTCTTCTTCTTTAACATCACAAAGCTCCTTTTAATATTGCAAGTGGTCCACTGGTTTATGGATTTCATCGTACATAAATGGAAGGTTTAGTTTAAGGATGTTTTGTATTTGCCCCACTCTTTTGTGTCTCATAATGTCAAATTACGTTACTTTGATTCAATAGTATGCCCACTTCATCCTGCTCCCAAGTGCAAACAAACATCCCCTGGCCTTGTGCATCCCAATTCAATTCACTTCGCTGACTCGTTCTCCATTTGATACTATTTCCCCTTTTTGTCCGCTGCCTTACCTTTTACCGTGTGCTCCTCATCCTCTCCGCCTCTGAAATGCAATCACCGCCTTTTCCCTTTGTCTCGCCATCCTACGCCGAGCAGCCCCAGTGCTATAGAGAGGCTGACGCTCACTTAGCGCTGGAGTTCCTATCACTTCATTTGCATGGTGGCAAAGTGTGGCAGCACTTAAAGCCGTGTAAATGCTTTAACAGCTTGCCGTTTTCAGTGTGGAAGGGCTGGAGTTTTAGCAGCACCTCGGGTTAAGAACAATCACATTACACCTCTCCAGCTGAGGCCACTTTTTTTTTATACTTTGGCAGAAAAAGCTGTTACATTATGTTGAGTTTGATAACCACAATTATCTTTTTCTCTCTGTCTTTTTTTATTATTATTATTTTTTAACGTAGTGCCTATAGTTGCCACTAACCAGATCTCTGACGATAGAATATATTTACCATATAGTCTGTTCAAGTGAAACATTTTAGTCCAAACATGGGCAGGGTCTCAGTTTCAGTCAGCCTTTGTTACCGTACATCTCTGATGGTTGGTTGTTGTGTCCAGGTCTATAACACACTAAAATGTAGTGACTATGGATAAGTACATCCAACCCCACTTCAATTTATGGTCAAAATGTCCGCGGTTACATCTGAGTGTGTGCATTTGATTTGTGTCTATCCATATATCGCATTTCCTGCTTTACTTTGCTCCAACAACAAATCAGTTCTAGAGTTTCTAAAACATATTATACTATACTATACTATACTATACTATACTATACTATACTATACTATACTGACTAGAACATACTATACTATACTATACTATACTATACTATACTATACTATACTATACTATACTGACTAGAACATACTACACTATACTATACTATACTGACTAGAACATACTATACTATACTATACTGTATTGACTTGAACATACTGTACTACATCACACTATACTATACTATACTATCCTATACTATACTATACTATACTATACTATACTATACTATATTGACTTGAACATACTGTACTACATCACACTATACTATACTATACTATACTGACTAGAACGTACTATACTATACTATACTATACTATACTATACTATACTATACTGACTAGAACGTACTATACTACACTACACTATACTATACTATACTATACTATACTATATATGTGAGAATCAATTATTTTCTGTAACCACTTGTCCTCTGAAGGGTTACAGGGGGCCTGGAGCCTTTCCCTTTTGTCACTGGGCGAGAGGTGGTGTACACCCTGGACAGGTCACCAGTTTATTGCAACCGCACTCACACCTACGGCCAATTTAGAATCACATCTAACCTATCGAACACAGAAAGAACAAGCAAACTCAAATGAGTCACTGAAATGGTATATTTTGACACTTGATATTCTTTCCTACAGATTTTGGATTGTATCCAGTAGGTTTTAAACAATATTTAAATTATAATAAAATTTTATTTTCTGCACAAAAACTCGAACATGGATCTAAAACTATTTTTTTCAGTTTTTTTAGCAAGTAAGCATTCAAATTACATGTCTATCTGCTGAAACAGGAAACTAAGTGGTTAAAACCCACACGCTATTTCCCAGTGGTGGAAGAAGTATTCCTCTTCTTGCTTCAGTAAACATGGCAAGTAAAAACCCTGCATTGAATAACTGTATGTCAGTATTTTCAGCAAAATGTATCTGAGTGGTTTAATAAGCCCTGCAGTAAGGTCGCCATGTGTTTGAAACCTCACTGTCATGTGTGTGTATACGCCTACAAAATCAACTTTTTCATGAGCTATGACGCACAGCCCTATTTTCAGCTTTGTGGCAATGCAATTTTCAGCCAGTCCAAGACCAAAAAAAAAACAATGCCTCCAGCCACAACTGTCACTAGCATAGATGCACTATGTTTTGTGGTTGTCTGTATTTGATGTACGTATGTTTGTCCAGCCTATTCTTGTTCATTTGATTACACTATATTGCCAAACGTATTCATCCACCTGCCTTTATACGCATGTGAACTTAAGTGACATCCCCTTCTTAATCCGTGGGGTTTAATTTGACGTCAGCCCACACTTTGCAACGGCTTCAACTCTTCTTTGAAGGCTTTCCACAAGGCTTAGGAGTGTGTTTATGGGAATTTTTGACCATGCTTTTAGAAGCGCATTTGTGAGGTCAGACACTGATGTTGGATGAGAAGGCCTGGCTCACAGTCTTCGTCTAATTCATCACAAAGGTATTCTATCAGGTTGAGGTTAGCCAAGCTCTTCCACACCAAACTCACTCATCCATATCTTTATGGACCTTGCTTTGTGCGCTGTTGCACAGTCATGTTGGAACAGGAAGGGGTTCATCCCCAAACTGCTCCCACAAAGTTGGGAATATGGAATTGTCCAAAATCTCTTGGTATGCTGAAGCATTCAGCGTCCCTTTCCCTGGAACTAAGGGGTCAAGCCACATTAAGTTTGGAGGTCTGTAGTGATTGACTCTGCAGAAAGTTGGCGACCTCCGCGCACCACGCGCCTCAGCATCCGCTGACCCCGCTCTGTCATTTTACGTGGCCTGCCATTTCGTGGTCGAGCTGCTGTCGTTCCCAATCACTTCCACTTTGTTATAACACCACTGACAGTTGACTGTGGAATATTTTGTAGCAACGAAATTGCACATTCATTCAACATTTCAGAAATGTTTGCAGAAGCGGTCTGCAGCCTAGGCGCTTGATTTTATACACCTGTGGCCATGGAATGATTGGAACACCTGAATTCAGTTATTTGGATGGGTTAGTGAATACTTTTTGCAGTATACTGTATCTTGTGAACACCATGAGATAATTTCTTAAATTTAACCCAAATCGAATGGTTGTCAGAGGTCAAGGTGTAACCCTCTAAACCACATTTCCCAAACCTTTACATTAATGTCATTTTAAATCCAAATAATCAAATGTCATTGTTTACATTACATTGTTTTCCAAACGTACTACTTAATTGAATTCCTTCAAAGTCTTTATTACTTCTACTTTGTATATGAGTACATGGGCTGTGTGTAATCTACAACTTGACTGGCTGGTGGAGAATCGGCTGCAAGTCGGTGGTTGTAGTTTGTCAATGTCCCCATCAAGGAAAACTTAATCTATATAAAAAAAAAAAAAAATGTAATTCATTTACTGGACATGGAATCTGAAAAGCATTAGGTAACTAAAACTTTCCTATAAATGTAGTGGAGTAAATATCTTTGTTGTGAGGTGTAATGATGTAACAGCTCACAACAAGTATACTTAGGTTTACTTAGATTAGCTCACTTAAGTAGATATACTTAGTTGCATTCCTCCGCCGCCTATCTCATACAGGCCCCATGAAGCGTTCTCTTCACAACTACTGTGTCAGTTTGTGATAAAGCCCATTTTTCCGCAATGGTGATTAGCATCAAGTCCGACGCGAGATATTTCGCTGTGACAAAACAAGTGTTGTCATCATCCCACAGCCGTGCGTGACGGGGGCAAACAGCTTGCGCATCACATGATCACAACAGCCAGATTATTGGCCGTGAGTGCCACAGTTCTCTCAGTGAATCCAACACTCGAGCAAAGTGTTGGTCTTGTAGCATATGATTAAGATGTTGACAGTCTGAAAGTCTTGTTAGTTCCAGACGTGCGCTGACAAGAAATGCAACAATTTACTTGCAGAGTGCTGCAACTAGACAGTTGTTAAAACGATGGCAAGAAAATGGCCTTGATACAACGTTGAGCTTTCTTCGCAAATAAAAGACAAGAGCGGTGGCGTGGCTGTGCTCCCGCTGCACACCTACCACTGGCTTTTTGATCTACCCGCAGGGCAGGATCTGCCGAGGATGTTTTCGCACTCTGAGCTGCACGGCCACTTTGCTTTGACTGAGCAGGAAGTTAAAGCCAACACTTCTTTCACACCGAGGGAAACATTCTATGTTTATAGGCCGCGGTTTGTCAAGGCTGTCTACTTTTCTTTCTCCGTGTCACTCGTAGACCTTCTTTTGTGGAAGTGAAGGTTGCCTCACTCTTGAATATCGACAAATTAAATAAATCATTTCAGTGAGATTGCCTTATTTATCACTGTTTTTTTGTGGAAAGGAGGAAGCAGTGTGCAGTTACTGGTGCTGTAATAGTTATTTATACGAGTGTGGAAATTAAAATAATTTAACAGTGTCTGTGAATGTGGAAACACCAGGCTGCCCCTTTGTGCTTCGACGCGTTACATGCGTTTGATCCAGCACATGTAGTTTTATGGGTTTAGTTTCAGATCTGCAAAAGCTAAGTTCATGCAGTACACACTGCTGTTTTTTCCCCGGTGTCTTGTCTAAAGTGGATAATTGACAACAACAGCGGCATGAAATCCAAACCAACTTCAAAGCCTGCTCACATCCCAAGGAGCTCAGACTTAAAGCCCCTGCGCTGTGTCTAAGCAGCTTCAATTCCTTTCACACACATTGGGAATCATTGATTCTTTGGTCGATTGTTCTAGTCTAGTCATCAGGAAAAGCCTCACCAGTCAGTGCTGTGTGCAGCTGTGTGTGCGTGTGTCCGTGTGTTCCTCTGTGTAAATGAGTTCCAGCTAGATTTAGTGGAGGGTTTAAGTTCTAGGCGAGGCTGAGCCCATGGCACAGCCAGAACAGGTTGAGTTTCAAAGGGGCTTATCGGGGGAATTAGGCAAGCCTTTGGAGTTTGAGCATAGCCTAATTCCTGGTGACCTTTCCCTGGCTCTGGTTTGACTTTTTGTGGTGATCAGCAAGTGCTCTAACAAGCTTTTCCGTCTGTGTGGCTGGGGATTACTGTGGAACTGCCTTGCCCTCCCCTGCACTCACAAGAAGCCATCTGTGGTAAAGAGAGATTAGGTGAGGGAGAGAGTGAGAGGAAGAGAGAGGGAGAGAGAGGGAGAGAGAGAGAGAGCGCAGAAGTCGGCAATAGCCTGAAGGGGCATTGTCATGCCTGTCTGTGTGTTGGTGAGGATTCTGCGCTTGTCAGAGTCGTCTTTTGTGATAAATTGGTATGTTTTGTTCTGCCGTTTCAAAGTGCCAGGGACTGGCAACCCTTTCAGCCTATTATTCAAGCATTCATGGACATTTGATTTTTTATTTCATTTTTTTTTTTAATTTTTTCCCCAAACAGGAGTTTCTTACTTAGTTCTCTTTTCTTACGAATATTGTCGTGATATTCATTTTACCTTCTCCTCGACACAGAAGCAAGGATTATCATTACTCACACAAGGTGCTTAATGGTGTCTGGGGTAAGGATCCGCTTTCCTTCATCGCTGTTTTCAGTCATTTGTCACAGGACTTGATGGAAGTACTTTGGCTGCACGAGGCGAGCATCAGGTGCACAAACTTTTCCCTGATGGCTCTGTGAACACAGTGTGTATCATTAAGCACATTAATTACCATTTTGATGTCTATTTTTTGGATGCAGGCGACAAGATGTACACAATAAGCATATGGTTTAATCACACCATATATATGTGTGTGTGTATATACATATATATATATATATTTCTGTTTCACTACAACAATATGCAAATGAGATGTTATGTCATCTGATTGCATTCATTATACTTCCACAGATGATCTTTGTTCGGAGACCCCCGCTGTGTTAACAATTGAATTGATTGCATTTAATCAGAGCACTTTTGAATTAATTATTCAAACAGAGAATGTCACATCACTTGTAATTAAACAGTAGATGGCTTGTTGACTAAATGGAAGCGATAGCGATGCTTATTTTCCTCATTATAATAGTATGTGGAAATTCTCAAGTATGGTGGCGCTTCTCTGGAGGTTGTGCAGAGTTGTGATTGTAGAGTGAGTTAATTGTCAGTCTGCTTTTTCTGCTCTTAAGTGAACCCATCCAGAGAGCTGCCAGCTGTTGTCTTCTTAAAGAAACAGAAGTCCCACATTCATTCATTAATTATACCCATTGTTCTCTCTTCGTAACATAAATAATGTGCCCAATGAAAAAGCTGCCATCCCCTAATTGTAGTTCATTATTTGAACATTTTGTCAAACTCGCTGGGTGTCTTAATTATTAAACTGTCTGACGTATTGCATTTGAGAATGTGGAAACGGTGTCCGAATTCTGTTAGTTAAAATGTGGACATCGTTTTTTTTACGTCGTACTGAGATGAATTTCAAGTATTTTAGCGTAATCTACCCTAAATAACTGGAAGAGACACTCCTGGCCTCAGCTTCCTGCAAACAGCACGATGATGGAGTACAACCATATTAATGGTTATTTTTAAAAGGAAATCTGAATTGGACAGTAATCACCACCATCTTTTGGAGGATTAACAGCTGAGTAGAATGTGCTGCGCTCTATGCCCAGTGCTTTAAGTAAGGCTTCCCTGATTTTAGTGCCAGGGCACACGGTAGGGGAAGTCATTACCTGCTGGTGTGTGCCTTTAAGAATGGGTACAAGGGTGGGGAGAGAAGAGCCTCATCATCATCATGCAGGAGTCATCTGGCTTGCCTCTCCTCCCTCTCTACTGCATTATCATAAAAAGTGATTTAGGACTGATTGATGCAAATGGCCCTCTGTTCTTTTCTATCATTAACGGGCCCTTCGCCTTGGCCACAGGCGGTGATTAAAGCTGTCATTTCCAGCTACTCATTAAAGGAGAGCGCCAGGCCGTGGGAGGGATATTCGAAGAGGGCTGGAGAGAAAGAGAGGGAGGGAGACGAAAGACCGAAAGAGGAGGAGGAGGAGGAGGAAAGGGGCCATTTTATTCCTGAAGAAGTGCTGTCTAGCCCATGCTATGTTTTCATAATTGTTGTATTCCTCGCAGTCTGGCTTGTAGAGAGGAAAAAAAAAATGTGTGGTCAGAATCCATTATAATAGCATCTTTTATGATTCCCCAAATGCCTTTTAGTTTAGGCTGCCAGTGGGGTTGCTTATGAAAAAAGCAAGCAATAATAAGCGACAGTAGGGTTCAAATCGAAGTCACTTTACAGTTTGTATTAATTTTCACATTTTGTGTGGGGCTCGGAAAAAGTTATGACGCACGCGGACTGTAAAAAAAAAAAATCAATATGACTTTGTTTTATATTTGGGGTTTGCTGCTGGCTATAAATCACAAACAATAGTCTCAAAGAAAGTGAAACTGTTGACAAGCAGCCCCACATACTGAAGTGTGTCTGCAGCCGCCTCATGACTCCTGGCGACTGCATTACTCTCTGTGGCTCGCACTTCTACTTGAACATGAATGCGAGCGTGTTTGTGCGCCACGCGGAGATGGGAACCGTATCTGCTCTAATGGGGGGTTCTTAGCTGTGAGGCAGTGAGATGTGAAGCTCCAGCTGAGCTCTCCTCCGTAGGAGCCCACAATACCACCATGTCTCGGGGACCTGCGCTAATGGCCTGGGGTGCCCTTACTGCTATTGTGCCCAGCAGGCCTTCCTCTCAATGCACACACACAACCGCAAGCCTCCATCTGCCCCCCTACATCTCCTTAATCTTTGAGCACAATTCAGTCTCCCTCAGATAACATGCTGGGATTCTGTTCAGGGGTGCTCGTGGCTTATAGCAATGGGACTGAGGGGGTTCGGGGGATTGGAGAAGACAATGAGGGAGAGAAGATGTGTTTTCTTTGTGGCGCGGCACTGGGGCACTAAGCTCCAATCAGAGAGGTGCATCGATCAGCGTAATTCCATAGGAAAGGTTCGCTGCTTCCTAAGATGTGATCCACTTTGCAGAGTCCTCCATAGAAAACTACTGAGAGTTTACCTACCTCTTTTAGTCCAGTGGTCCTGCTGCATAGCATGAGCCTTGGCACACGGGAAAATGTGGGAAAACATGGGAAAACATGATTGCTGGCATGTCCCCTACATAAGGGAAAAACAATCAGGGCATAAATGGCATTGCGGGACTACTTGCCTCTGACCACTCCCATTTCTTTCTCTCAGGACACAGTGGATGAATGAGTCAATGTTATGCAGAATGCCTTTCAGAATAGCAGTGCCGGTTTCATGTAGATCTCTTGTGAGATACATTAGTAGCAATTAGTCGCCAGATGAAAGCCCATTAATTACTCGCCAGAGGCAAACAAGTGCAATTATTTAAGTGGAAATTACAGGCGCCGCAACTGCTTTCGCAAGCCAATAAGCTCACTTCCTCCTCGTGCACATGTTGGATTCCTTTTAACATGTTTCTCAGTGTCATTTGGCTTCAACGTACATAATACCCCTTTGTTGCGTTAGTTTTTTTTTTAACGATGTTTCTTACCAAGGTTACATGGGTGTACTGTACCTTGTAATTAATCAATTTCTACCACCCAGCGAAATCAGCGAAGCTCAATTGTGAAAACATTCCAATCGTTTGAAGCAACGCAATCTACCTGTGTTTATTATCCGTTAAATCAAACTCTTTTATGGAGACTGATTTACTCTCTAAGGGCAATATGCAGGCACATATGCATCTACATTGGAAACCCACAGCAGGATTGCGTGTTGCGGGCTTAATGGTGCAATTAATTTTATTCAGTCTGCTCTTGACTTTGAAGTAGAATTATGTTTTTTGTTCCCTCCCCACTTGCTCCCTTAACTGGTTTTAATGAAGAAGGTGAAGTAGTTCCTTGGGTGTCTGACGGGCTCCCAGCAGTCAGTTCATTTGACATTATTTTAGTGTGGCTAAGTGGAGCTGGTAGCCTGCCTCCACCTTGGACCCATGTTGACAGGCCAGGAGCTCCCTCATAGGGCTGCTGTAATGAGGAACTATCTTCCTCCCAGGATTAAGGCCTAGGACAGGGTAGGGGCCATTACACAGTTGGCATCGTTAAAGGAAGGAATGGAGGGACAGTGCTAGTCATCCATCCTCCATTCGCAACCTCCACCCCACCTTAACATGGATTATGTCATATGTCACGACACACCACACCGCTGCTCCAAACTTATCTGCAGTTGGCTTAAGCCCTCAAGGTGCCCAGACAGCTGACAGTAGCATTATTACTCTCTAGAATATGCCTGGGGGCCCACCTCTCCGGGGAGGTGCTGCCTGCAGACTGCAGTGCCCATGGAGGGGAGGGGCTGACAGGGTCTTTATGACTAGACACTCTCCCTAAGGACCACTCAGGAATAAATTAGCATGGCCACAACCCTTCTGGCATAATGTGATTGGACATGAGGGAGGCGGCCCCACCCCTCATCATCCCAGAGGACAAATACACTCGGTGGGCAACCTTATCTTTGTTGAGCATTAAAATACATGATTGCACCTCCGGGGCATGCACAAAATCTGTCCTTTGTGTGCGTTCATCTCATCGTCCACCCAGTAATCACAGATCATAAACTCTGTAGCTGAACCATTTGCATATCCAAAACAAGATATATTTTGTGAGCTAATAAATACCCGCTGATCTGGTAAAAAAAAAAAAAAAAAAAAAAATGTTGTTTTGTGTTTTTTGTGTTGTTGTTTTTTAGTGTCACTTGAGCTTTTTCCCTCCTGTTTGTTTGGTGGCTGAATGTGATCCGAGGGAGCAAGGGGGGGTGAGTGGGACGGAGGTGCAAGGAGGAGAAGTGGCTTAGTGTAAGACGTTAAATCCCAAGCTAAAATACATAGCCCTCAGGAGGTGCAGCTTCTTAACCTCAGCCTGCTTGGTCTGATAAGAATGTTTCTTTGTTGTTGGCCGGAGAGTAATGCAGACTAGCTAAAGGCTATTACAACAAGCTTTCCCCGGGTGTGGTTTATCTGGAGATTTCATCACCACGTTGTGTACTAAGAACAGAAACAAAATCTCCTGCGAGTACACAAGCCAAATAGTGATCTGCAGGCAAATCAACCTGGAAACTGATATTTTTGATTGTGAATTCCTCTCGTCAACATCCTGTAGTGGCTACTTAAAGGTATGTTACACAGCGTCAGTACACATCCCCTACCAGGATGACACTGTCTGTGACCTCCACGCAATATTACAGAAACTGTTTCACAGGAATTTGCCATGGTCTGTTCCAGCTGTTTTTACGTAGTCAGACTCCCAGCTGCCAATGATTACTGCTGTGGACTGAGCCCGGAGCTTCGCCGACAGTCCCCTTTTGATTAGCAATTATCCAGGAAAAAAAAGGCGAGGGGAAACTCAGACGCTCAGGAGAACATGGTTCCAACCTGTTTTTCCATTGAGTAAAATTGTGTCAGGGCAGGCAAAGGTTGCTGTGGTTCACCGGGGTCCGCTGCACCACTTGGCTTTGATTCTCCCATGCTGCCCAGATGTTGGGATTTGGCTCTGCGTTGGCCCATATGGTTCCACTTACTCTCCGGGGGAGGAAAATAAATGGTTTGTTTTTCTATTGTGGTCTCACTCATTACGTACTTATAAAACTGGCTTTTGAAGATTAGAAACTTGTGCCTGCACTGAGCCAGATATAAGCTGGCATGTTAGCGTGGAATGTGTGGCTTTTCTTTTTAAGCTCATATTTTCCCGAGTTCAGTTTTACACTAACAGGACCAGAGATTAGTACCAGTGTAGTACATCATCCATTCATTTAGGTTGTAGTTTTAGCTGTGTCCGGTTTGCCTTTTGTCTACCCAACCGTTGCACACTGAGCTTAAGTATATTTCAAAGCCCGCAGCTTGGCTACAAAGGCTCCTAAACCCGCTCATATAAAGAGACATGTTATTACCTAGCCTAGGTTTACAAGCTCTTTGAGCTTCATCTTTTTTATAATATATCTATATTACATGCTCAATTTCTAGGTTTGGAAATATTTAAGCCTCCTGTGTTTACCTTCCGATTATAAAAAGGTTGAGCACACCAACCCTTGGCTTGGTCAGTTGACCCCCTTGACCCCATCCAGTTTTATCTGGGACTAAAGGAATGCTCATCTCTTGTGTTCTCCTTCCAAACTGTGACTTGCATGTGTTTTGAGTGACTGGGTTTTGCTCTTAGGTGTTCCTGTCTGTCCACAGTAACTCGATCCATTCTCCCACAGCTCTCCTTAGCACTTAGAGAAGTGTTAGCACTGTTGGTTAGCAGGTGTTCTCCGCCTTCCCTGCCCTGCCCTGAACTTTCAAGGGTTAGTCGTCTATCAGTGGGTGTCATGTCTATAAGTAAGACTAAGGTCGCCCCTACTTACTGCGAGGTCACACCATGAAAGGATAAGAGGGGCTAAGAAATATGAGAGACAGACATCGCCCCCACAGGGAACTTCTTGAGTTGAGTTTTTTTTTTTTTTTTCTTTTTAAGCTTGGGCTTTTTTGGGGTTCTTGCACAGTGATCACATCTGGTTGTTTCTCTTCAGTTTTGTCACAGTTGTCCTACGCTCTTAAAAGACCTCCGAGAAAAACAGCAGCGAGGCAGCCAGCAGAATTCTTCTTCACTCCCTGCTGCTCTCAAGAAAAAAAAAAGAAAAAAAAAGATTCTTTGGAATGTGGGTGTTTTCCTGCAGTACAGCTGGAGGCGATGTTGTGTAGATCAATATGGCATTACATCGGCACAAGCGCTGGGGTGTTTAAAGTGCCATTTAATGGTATCTGGACAGTGTCATCTAAGTTTCTGATAACTGGCAATAGACACAAATGACAGGACAACAGCGGGGTGTCAAGAACATCTTTTATGCTGCACACAAAATCTATTATTTCAGAGCCTAGTTCTATGATAGACTCCTTACAGTGGAATTGACAAGTCCTCTTTCAAATTAGAGCACCTTGTCAAAAGCACGGAGAGGCAGCTAGATGTAGCCTATCTTCATTAAACGTTCTCTAATTGGCTTTGTAAGAAATAATCTCTCCATCTCTCTGAGCTCCCCGCTTGGCAGACGGGCTGCATAGCGGGCGCCACTCATCTGTCAAAACGTCAGCAGGATCTCAAAAATGAAAGCGACACATGCCAGCAAGTTGTTCAACACTGTGTACAAATACTCAAGATCACACTTCAGTAGAAAGGCCTGTCTTAATCCTGTTCGAGGGAAATTAGAGTTTAGGTAAACACAACTGTCATGTGCAGTGTTCCTCTGAAAAGTTCTTTTTTTCCTCCCTTCCTCAGCTCGTAATCTTTAAAGGACCCTGAGCTCTGAATATAGGCACGTTTCCGTTCGTCACATGGCTTATCTGCTGTTGTCGATGAAACGCTGACAGCATCCACAGATTTTTTGAAGGCCCCGGAGCGCTGTGGTGTTGTCAAATTGAAACGTGGGAAGCAGAATTGCTGCCCACCTGCGTAGCTCATAAAGCGCTCCAGGGTCTTGCCTTGATGTGTGATAGAAGGGAGCTGCCACAGCACCAAACAAAACATACACTGTGCCCTTTCCTGATTAGCAGACACCAGTATGATCTTCTGTGTCCTTCACCGAAGCTTAATGCAGTCGCAAGTGCACACTGGGGCCCCAGTAAAATAACAATAAGCGACTTGCCAGCTTGTCAGTCTATTTGCTCCATTTCCTGCCTCAAAGCATTCGCCGTCTCTCTAGGCCGCACTGTATCCTAGAGCTTAATAGACTGTAGAGGTCTCAATTGAAAATGTGAATGTGCCCATCAGAATGGGTAACCTTGTATGCCCTAGGTATTTAACACAGGACATCTAAAGGCGATGGCTTGACCGAGGCATGTCAGGGACAAATGAAAAGCTATTACTGAAGACATGCCTTTGTGTGCATGCGTGCATATATGTGTGTGTGTTTGTGCCTCCCAGCCAGCCTTCCAACTCCCTCAGTTTCCAGCCCGTGCCATCAGTCCAAGCAAGAGTGACATGCGATGTTATTCTTTGTTTATCTACTTCAGGGCCACGCTCTTCATGTCTCTTTGTGTCGCTGTCACCGATGCAGCAAGCACTGGAGGAGGAATGGGAACACGGTAATAACAGTGAGGATGTGTTTGTTAAGACAGCTCGGGCGCTCTAGGCGAGGGCAGTGCTGGATTCATGAAACATGACAGCTGTTTAGATAGCGAAGGAAAAAGGGACGAGAATCAGCCGTCACCAACGCTACCAAAGACTTTGACACATAATAGACCAGAGACTTTGTAACAGTGATTTAATGTTAACTCGTTTTGTCGTTACACTGTACATGTGCACGGTAAGATACCTATTCAAAAGCAAAGCATATACAAAAGGTTTTCATAATGGTTGCCTATGTGGATCCTTTGTAATCCTTTGAGAACTAGTATCCAGAGCCCCTTAGGACCCCTAAACCCGACCCTATTTAAATGTAACCCTTCTGTCGTTGACGGTAGCATGCTGGAAACAGTAATATCTTTTTTCAGGCTTCTGACATGACTTCAGGATTAGGGTTATCTAGCTGTCTTTTGCATGCCTTTGGTTGTCTTTTTGGCATTTTCATGTGGACCGACCAAAAAGGTCTGTTCACAATTGAACTAGATATTAAAAGCGGGTCTTTGATCAAAAAAATTATTTGCTATTTTATGGTTCAACTCCACTTACGTAACCCCAAAGGCGTACATGTTAAAATCAGTTGATAAGAGTCTTTAAATACAAACAAACAGTGAATTATATTATAGACCCCTTCATGGCCTACAACACTGTGATGTTAGCTGGAGGCAAAACAGAGGGAAGCTTGAGGCGAACACTGTCCCTTTCAACCATGAAAATGTTGTTTTGCTGTATTTTTGACTGCTAAAACCGTAAAAATAAAAAAACACTAACTTGAAGTCTTATCAAAGTCTTATATAGACAACTTTGGTTTGGCATTGGCGATTAAAAGAAAGTTATTGGAGTGAGACAATCAACAATGCGCACACATCAGGAATGCATCATCAGTTTCTGTCTGATTAACATTATGGGTTAGACTTTTCTGTGACTGAAATTACTTAAGTTAAGCCTTATTTAGGGAATTCTTGTTACATGTTAATGCTAATGCTAACTGCTAGTCAGTTGCGTGTTTCAGGGGTGCCCAAGCAGAAGTTGCTTTTACTGCGTTACCCTCCACAGTGGTTCCAGTTACTTCTTGTAATATCTTTGTTGGAGAGGCTTCACTTGCTAAAGACAGACGAGACTTCGTCCCCTCTGAGTCCACCTTTGGTTAAATCGTCCATCAAGTGAGTGAGTGTAGGGGTCGGTGAATGTAGTCCCATCAGTCAGTCAACTTTTTAAAATAACACTCGGGGAGTGAGTGTATTAGTATATTCTCTAAAATATACGTTTTCCTTGTCCATTCTTACCAAAACAGTCAGTTAAAATATGCTAACAGCTGTTTACAGACTATAGTGTTTGAGGTGTGTTGCATCCAGTTAAGCCCCGCCCCTCAAAAAACATCACAATTTTTACAAACTGTGAAGGGCTCTATAGTGAATAGAATTTATTTATATATTGTTTTGTTACAGACATTATCAGTGATTCGTGGGCACGTCGAATCAGCTAATAGAAGTGTTTTAATGCAGAGACACAAGAATGGTACATCAAGCAGTCAAGCTCATGTACCCCCTGTATGATTAGTCATTAATCACTCTTGATTAATAATCGCTATATGGCCTTGGTTTCAGAATAACATTACTCAGGGCTGAGCATGTTAGTGCTGTTTCCTGTGGTTGATGTCTCCAAAGCACTCCACATGCGCACACACAAACACACACACACACCCACACACACACAACGGAGGAGACAGGCCACACTAGGCACTTTGCTTTTAATGAGGATAGCACTGAACACATGCGTTCCCCTGTCATTGCTCTAAAGAGCTTGATTGCAGATGCCGACGCTTCCGATGACAAAAACGACATCTGTGAACATCTGCTTTGGAAATTGAAGCTGGCCTTGGAACGGAACATTGACTTTGTTTTCCGTCTTCGTGGACCAATTAGGGCTAACAGATTTACACAGCCAGATCAATCTGAAAACAATAATGGCATCGCTGCTATTTCTCTCATTTGATAGCTGTGTGGCTCCATTGTGCCCATTAGCATTACAGAACAGCGAGCGCCCTGACCTCCAACTCCTTCGCTCCATCTCGTATACATCCCGGGAGACACTTTTTCCTTTAATCTGGAGAACACACAAGGCCATGTATGTGTGTGTGTGAAAGAGTGTGTGTTTTCCCTCCCTTGCTTCCTCCTCTCCGGCATCCTTGCTACAGTTAATTAACAGTTATTAGTGTTAGCGCAGAGCACCGGATAAGATGTCACAAATCATCAAGTCTCTAGGTGCAGTTCCAGCAATTAAGAGCTCTGTCGCACCTTCCCTCTCCACAGTCATTTGGTACGCATCCAGGTTCCTGTTTAGACCTGAAAGCACTAATCAAATAATTTCTGCTCAGAGATTTTGTCGTCATTATTTCGAGCCCTGACGACGTGAGACTCCCAACTCAGCACCTCTCTCAGTCTTAACTTCTGTTTGCAAAACAATGCAAAATTACACTTTCTCCAATGCTGTTAGCTGGCAATAATAACTTTCAATTCCATGCATTTCCCTTCCTGAAAGCAAAGGTTGTATTTATAGGCCCACAGATATTGAAAGATCTAGATACAGCTAGAATTTAATGCCTGGCCAATTGCCTTTGTGTAAGCATTGCGAAAGGATGTGTGAAAGTTGGCAAGAGATGGAGCATGAGATTAGCAGCGTTTAGTTGTTGATTTTAATGCAGCCTGTGACTTCTCTGCTCCGATCAATTTGTCATCCCTCTAAATGGAAACTTAATTGCATCCGCTTGAAGTAAAGGGACCTTGAGCTGTGCATCTTGTTGTTTTCAACCCCCACTTCTTTCCTTGGCTTTTATTTATTTGCTCTTTCTTTTGTGGCTGATACAAGCTGTGGCCTCTTAATGCTCTTGTCCCAGAAGTGTAGTGCAGTGGAGTGGTACTCAGGGGTGGAAAAGGGGAGCTCTGTTGAATGAGCAGCAGTTGCTTGACAACTAAGATGCATTAGAATTAACACCGCCCCTCTTTAGGACTTACGAGGATATTGCAGCTATTAAAACAAATGTGTTACTAAATGAATTCAGTTTTATGTGATGTAGCGGCACAGTTTCACAGCCTTTAAACCCTATTAAGCCTTGCTGTTGCTTTAAGTCTTAATTAAGAGGATTTGGGAGCAGACTGTCCAAGGTCTGCACAGTGTGTTGTATTAGCTAAGTAGGTCTCTGCAATAAATCAGATCTTAAGCAGTAAAGTTTGTTAAAGCTCAGTTTGAACTAAGAGTGGCAGCGTGACCATACTGTTTCAGCCCCTGAGACAGGGGTAGGTTGGACAGTATCTTTGGGGTTCAGATGCTAGCTAGCTCCAGTCCAAAACCACAGCTAAATGCATCTTTCATTTAATAAAAACAAGGCTATTCTAAATCATCTTTAGTGTTCACCTAGCCATACACCTAACTCCAAAGAAGAAGAGTTGTATTTCCACTCAACACACCTGGAACTTCTACTTTGTTGTGTTTTTTAAAAAAGGTTCTGTCAGACCATTATTTTTCACAACACTGTAAGAGAGGGAGCATTAATAATAAACCATGAACTATATGCTCCACCCCAAAAGTCCCTATACTTCCAAGTACAAAAAACACCAGGAAGTACCACTTAATTCCCCCAAATTCAATTTACAACCCTGCCACCTGGAACTAAGTACCTGCAGTGGTTCTTAGTTCCCTGGAAAAGTGCTGCTATTAATGTAAGGTATACGAGACCAATGGTTTGGTACGAAGCTATAATGATCATCAAAATATAAAATAAACACCACATAGAGAGTTATTGCTCTTAACAATTGTAAAAATAATTATTCATTCAAACCCATTCATACTAAAGCCATTCCACTTTATAAGGTGCACTTTTAATGCTTTCTACGTGCCTTTTTCATACATAGTGAAGATTTCTGAACACTAATTTGGGTTGTCTATTTGCAGAGTGATAATTCAGGAAATCAATGTGTTAAAAGAAAAAGGTGCAATGAAACAAATACAGTGAGGAAAAAACAAAAGAAGTAGTGCAACATGTTAATTTGTGCAGATGAGTGAAACCCACCGGGAACGGAAGAACATTTGATCCCAAAACAAAGCACAATGTAGCAAAGAAACAAACACAGAAACATAAAAATCAAGATGACAAGGTAAAAGAAAAACAGATTTACATAAGTGAATTAAAAAAAAAAACATCAGAAAATATAGTGGAGAGCTCCAGAAATATATGAGCCCATGTAATCGTTTAGTATATACCATCACTAAACATTCAGTGCGTTTAAAAAACGAAGAAAACGAAAAACGATTTGAAAAAATAAAACGAATTATTGTCTTAATCGGACTATAACAGGAGAACTTAAGTGCATGTAAAGACGTTACTCCGATTAAAATCGGAGTTCTCATTATCTGTTTGAGACCCCCAGATAATGCGATCGAATCGGAGTTTTCAATCGGATAATGCGTGTGCGCATGCTCCACGACCCGCTGCGCTGGCATGTGACCCCGGAACAAAAACGGCCAAGAAAGCCGGTCACAGAAGAAGAAGAAGAAGAGAAACGGAGCCGTCTGAGGGATAGCGCGAATCTTACCTGCACCAGAGGTAGCGCGAACATTACGTACAAGATTAAAAAATGTACTATTATCCGTCTGGTTGTTGTTTGAAATGCCGGTCTGCCTCATGAACGACTCTAGTTTATTATATCGCGTCATACGTCAACCCGGAAACCAGACCGTATTAACGTGGTATTAACCCGAAAAGACACGTATCGCCACCTAGTGTGGAGGAGGAGAACAGTCATTCGATTTTCTTCCACTGCATGTGAACTGGGACAAGGACTGTAGTGAGAAAGTCGAATTTTGAGCATAGCTCGATTAAGCTCTGCATGTAAACGCACTGAATGTAATCTTTAGAGCCGTTTAGCATGATGACTTAGACTACACAGCTTTATTATGACCCAAAAGCACGAGACACTTTTTTCCACATTAGACATTTTCGACATGTTACAAGTGGAAACACACTAGGGTGTATCTGAAACAACAGAGCTTGAACCCACGTCATTATGAATCATGTTAGTCACATCCTGTCCTGGTTTCTGATCATTAATTTCATCAAAACCGCAATAACTGCCAATGGTGATCTAAGCATTTATACCTGTGCACTGGTGTGTCGACACCGCTGTGTAATTACGCCGCTGAGGGACTGTGTGCGTCAAACGCCGCAGCTCATCTTGGACTAATCGAGCATCAGATACTTTTGCTGAAATGACAACAATCCAGCAGAAAAGGTATCTGAGCAGATGGTTTGTAGGAGGCTGTTTGTGGCCTTTTCTGTGCTTGTCTGGCCACTGAGACGTGATCGAGGGTGTGCACATGTGTCACTGCAGTAAAAAGTGCTAAGCTAACATTTAAACATCACAAGATAGTTTACCAGGTCAAAATATAATGATTACGATGACTAAGTACACCTTGAATGAATATGTTAATACAGGGCATCGTATGTATGATCTTATTTGTACGCATATACCATTTTGTAGTTTTATACAATACACGTTAGAGCAGGCATGTCAAACTCAGTTTGGCTCTGGGGCCAGATCCAGACTTTCTGTTCTCAGGTGGGCCGGATCAGTAAAAGAATGTCAACTCCAAATATTTAGCTTTGTTTTTCAGTACTATGCTTTATCATTCAGCCTACATTTGTAGCCTACCCTACATATTATAATCACGGATGACAAGGGATCTTTTCTAAGCACAACACATTTATTCAAAAACAATGGGAAAAAAATTATTTTTCATGTTTGGCCGTGAATGTGTTCACAACTGGTTTATTTTAACAGTTGAGTGAATGCCGTTTTACACCTGAACCAACTCACCACACTAAACAAACTCAAGTGAGAGCTATAAAAAAAATATTTTCGCCTTAATTGTCATACTGCTTTGAAATAAATAAAAAAGAAATACAAAATAAAATAAAATAAATAAAAAAGTTATAGCAGTGCATGGGCAATAGGATTAGACTACATCAGATCAAACTACTAGGCTGGGCCTACTGAAGTTGAGAATATACTGCATAATTTTAATTGTCTTTAATATGACATACTTGTCTTTATGATGAGTGGCGCCGAATATTAAACTCTTTGAACACTGCAACTTGCTGATTACATACCAAGCACACTGGTTTTGCATTCACTTCTGTGAATAAATACTTCTCGGTCCATTTCTCCTGGAAAACTCTGCACTCCGTGTCCACTCTTCTTTTTTTTTTGACAGTACCATTTTGGGAAGGGTGTGTTGACCGATAACTTGTTTAGAGGGTGAATGGTGAAGCAAGATTGCCGGTTTATTTTTACTTGGACACATCATGTTGCGAATGTTTATTTCCTGTGACTAACTCGTGTCAGTGCCGCATGCTTAACGTGAGCGCTTTTACACATTTACTGCCCTCTAGCGGCCGGAGGGAGCATTTGTTTTGTATTTATTTTAAAAAATCACAACTTTTAATAGAAATTAGCTAGAGACTCGCTTCTTTTTTTGACATACTCAGAAATTTATGCTGGGCCGGATTAAATGACCCAACAGGCCGGGTCCGGCCCGCGGGCCGTTTGTTTGACATGCCTGCGTTAGAGCCTTTATGTTCTCCTGTCCTTAGTTTTCATTTGTTGGTTGGGTTTCTTTTGCATTGAGACCTGGGTAATGTCGGTTTTGTTCTGACAGATATAGAGCGGTTTGCTTTCATTGGAAATTTGAGATCAAATATTTGCATTTTGTCCAAGGCACGGTGCCAGCTTTGTTCTCGGCTTTTTGTGTAGCAGGCAGCTAGCATCCTCCTTGCTCTTCGCTGCACAAATTCCTCTTCCCTGAGGTCGCCTCCTGTCAGCTGTCAGCAAAATTATCACAAGTTAGCAATTGTTGGAAATGACACAGGAGCTGCCGTCGACCGGCGGCCATAAATCTTTGACTGAGAAAGAAAGAAAGAAATAGACAGGCAGCGTGTTTCAGGAAGAAGAGAGGGGAACAGGGGGTCGTGGCTCAGTGCAGATAGGCTGCTGATGTGACTGGACCAGGCTCTTGTATCTACCTGGTTTTCATTAAAGCAGAAGATGAGATCAGGGAAGTGCAGGCGAATTCGTGTTCGGCGTAGCTGTGTGTACTGTATGTTTGTGTGGTTGAATGAGGTATCACACCGTGTGGCTGCATT
Source organism: Mugil cephalus (assembly GCF_022458985.1). Lineage (NCBI taxonomy): Eukaryota > Metazoa > Chordata > Actinopteri > Mugiliformes > Mugilidae > Mugil > Mugil cephalus. The sequence goes on from NC_061784.1 coordinate 7,619,031, forward strand.
AGCAGCAGTGATAGCTATCTCAGCTGAGTGGGGGGGGGGGGTATCAGGCCACGTGGCGTTTTTATCCTGCAGGGATCTGGACTAAGAGGTCGGAGTCGAGCACAACACAACCTGCAATATAGCAATGAAAACAAAATGAGGCAATACTAGATGCATCCATACAGTATAAGACATTACAATGTGGATTTGCAAGGAATATAAACAACAGCACAATGTTTAGGAGGTGATGCACGAGGCTGGGTGTGTAAGAGCTGGTTCTGTGGTGAATGTGTTCTAAAGAATAAATGACCTCACCAGCTGCCAGTTGGCATCGCGTCCCATCGTGTTGAGAGCAGCACCCGAAATTTTTGTTTCTATTTAAAATTTGCATGCAGCCTTCGCAGATAGCACACTAACAGACAGAGATGATACCGCATTAATATGATAAGCCACAAAACATGTCTGTGATGACAACATTTGAATTCATACTACAGACATGCTACTTCTGCGCCGTGTTCATTGCTTATGGTTGACAACACCACTGCTTACCACCTTTTCTCCGTTAGCATGCAGGAGAAGAAGACACCTGTAGGCCTCACACAGCCTGTCTTTCTCACATTTATTTCAACTTTATAACATTTGACTTTGAGCGGCCTGACGCAGCCCACGTCACCTCTTGCCCCGATCCCCGACCATCAGCCAAAAGGACGTTGTTCATGCATACAGAGGCTCTCTGAGACTCGCCTCAACGTGTCCTATAATCCAGCTGCAGCCCATTTCTTTCAAACATCAGAACTCCATGTGAAGTGCCCACCTCCGCGCTTATTGCGCAGGAGATACGTCTGCAGTCCCAGAGTGGTTCAAATAACAGGCAAAGGCAGTTTGAAAGTGGTGGCTTCCACTTGGTTCATGTAATAAAGAGAGTCTTGTTTGGATAGGCAGAGTTTTGTACGCGACTGATTGTGTTGCATTAAGGAGGAGAATGGGAGAGTTGTGTAAAAACCAGATGGTGGGAGTTACACCAGTTCATCAAGACGATGTGTAATCTCTCTCTCAGCAGCACATTGAATATGTTACAAATGTACAAACATCTTCCTACCCATGCAATGTGTTAAACTGCGTTAATGGATTAGTTTCTGTGGTTTCTGTGACTCCCTTCTGGGTTATTTGTAATGTGTGTAGAATACAATAACAGTAGCTAACTGGTTGGTTACTTGCTAACCGCGGCTATAGTAGAAAAACAGATCCAAGCATTATATATTTCTGCTGCCTTTAAATAATATTAAGTAGGATTTTGCTCTTTAATCGCCATTTTATTAGCGTGGAGATATTTAGCTGCATTTATGAGCAAGACTCTGTGTTGCTGCAGTCCACTTTACATAAATCTCAGTAATGACAAAGAAGTTAACACATTTGCATAATCTCCTACCTGGATTAATTCAGCGTGCCTAATGTGCTTGCAAACACTTGTGCACAAACACCCATAGGTGGTGCCATGAGTCCAAAAGTGCTGTTCTGCCCCTTCAGCGTGTTGGGCTCGTGCCTGAAGATGGATGAGTTCATTTTAAATGTGCTATCCATGTCCGTCTGTCTGTTTCCGATGAAGGTCTCATCAGAAGGTTAGTCAGACGCTGAGGGAATGGTTTCATTTTCCCCTCATTACAGCAGGCACTGGAGAATCGCAGAGCTTCAAAGCTGCTTGATTGCATTATAAGGCATTTGGTGTAATACGGGCGTAATCTATGCCATGTGACGGGGGAGTCAGGCCAACATTACAGCGCTGAATGGAGGGAGGGCGGACCGGGATGTCAAGCCTGCAACTGATTCACTTTCTGCACAGATTTCCAGTGTTATTGACCGGATGCATATACCCTTTAATTACCATTAAAATATTACTATCCTTAAAATAGTATTATGTACATATTATATTATATACTATCTACTTAATAGTGGCTCACTATATTTGCTGTCCACCATTTTATTTGAGTGTCCAGACTTGCGTATGTAAATATGTCCACTATGTAGTGCCGTCAAAAATTACGCAATGAGACATATATTAAAGGTTTTTGTCTGTGCCATGTTCTGTACACTACTAACAATCTTAAAATGCAATACACTGCATTTTATATACCCGAATATTATAGTTGAGTATTTCAGCGGCTGTCGTTTATGTTTCGAAATGAGGACGATTACTAATGGTCCAAAATCTCAATTTACTGACTAGTGAACGGCACCAATCAGCTATGACATTAAAACTTAGGGTTAGGGTTAGGGTTTGAGTTAGAGTTAACCCTAACCCTAACCTGCCAAGTATTGTTCAAGCCCACCAAACATCTCTGACCACTCAGAACATAAGACCTCTGGGTCTGTCCTGTGGTAAATCTTTTGGGTCCTGTGGGTGTGCAGGGTGGGGCCTCTATGAGTTTAGTTAGCTCTGGCAAATCCCAGCGGATGCTTGATTGGATTGGCATATAAGGGTTTGGAGGCAGGAAGTCCTTGCTGTTTTTGACTTCCTCTCACCACACCTCGTGGTGTTGATTCCATTCGCACCAAGCAGCTGTTTACTGTTAAAAAACAAAACAAATCCCAGCTCCCCTGAGGTGGCAGGGACCAAAACAGAGCTAAAAGGGCAGGAAATGTTGGTCACGAGCTGTTGGAGGAAACATGAATCCTTTATCTGCTGGACTTGTAGATAAGCTACTGTTTTGTAACAGTGGCTCGTCTACCTAAAACACACAGTTGCTCTTTTGAGTGATCACCGGACAAGCCAAAAGTCCTGGAGATGTGTTTGTTGTTTGGGAGCGCCTACTGATAGACATTTGTCCACATGGCCATGCAAATGAGTTTGTTATGTGTGATTCCTGTACAAAAGAAATTTTAAAAAATGAATCGGCATGTGGTAAATTAGCAACGTGATTGCAATGTGGTATCCAAAGGAGCCACGTGGAGCTTAGTTTCCTCAAAAATAACCCGAGTTTTTACTTTATTACCAGAGATTTTCCCTTAACTGGTGCAAACAGGGCAGCAGTGGCATTAGTTTGCGTATAGCAGCTTCAAGGGTTCGATTTATAATCTGGAAATCACAAAATACAGTCTCTAAAATAACAGCAAACTGTGATCCTGATATAGGCAGTGATCCATTACAGACGGCAGCTGTTACAATTTTCTGGTGCGTCCCAAATTACGTTGATTTTTATTTGCATACAGAGCCCAAATTTGAGATCGGGTAGTGAATGCTGGCTGGGGACACACGTGGAGATGTATTTTAATGGCAGGTGTCAACGCGCTAACTCATACCGGACGCTTGTGACTGGATCACTCATGTTAACATAAGGCCTGTAAAGCGCTTGGGTGTCTAATGAGGATGTCCTGTAATTGCGATTGCTTCATATAATGACGTTATGTACAGTATAACGATCAGTAAACCACTTTTTCTGCGGTGAGAATAATGGTTACAAGCTATCCAAAGTACGAGACTTGTGCTTCATTTGTTATTTTGGTGCTTTCAAAGGTCAAACACTGACAATCACTGTTTATCACTCCAACAATCATTACCAAGATCGTCTGCGGATAAAGAGCTATAAAAGAATTGTAATTATCGCCATTTTAGAAATTAATGTAATTATAGGCACCATTAGCATCCATCATCATGTTTAAGTAGATCCATGGTCCACCAAATGAGTGATCATCCTGCTCTTTATGTCTGCCCTCCTCCGTTGCTTTCTTACTGTGGCGAGAGGAAACCTTTCGAGGATGTTGTGGAATCCGTGCCAACTTAAACAGGGGTGTCTGGTCTGCCTTTTCCCACAGGCCCATAGATCCTTTATTCATATTTTAACCAAGTCTTGCAAAAGTCTTCACCCAGCTCCGCTTCAAACGAGTTTAGAAAGGGATCTGTGATGTCTATTTCGGAACAGCTGCGGTCTTCCGCTGGCTGGCGTGAACGTGTGGACAGTGTGTGGATTTTTTAAATAAAGGTTCGCGAGGACAGTTCACAGCTCGTGGCGGCGTGCGCAGGAGGCGCAGGATTAAATGAAACGAAAACGACAAAAAGTGGGTTGCGTTTAACAATCCCTGCTGACGGATATCCACCTGGTATCCATTTTTCACAAGACACCGCACAGCCTCAGCCGCGTGTTTGTATTCAACTGTGGAGCCATGCACAACATCTCAACCGCAGCTTCCCCCGTGGATGAATTAGTAATGCTAAAAGATTCCATTTCGTCTAACTAAACGCTGTGTGCTGCGCTCAACCTGGTTAATATAAGGAGCCACTCAATTTTTCATGCCCACACCAAGTGTAGCCTTCAATTTAACATGCGCTTTTAATCCTGGGAGTGCTAAATTGCTTTTTAATGTCGAGGAACATGGTGTTTTCGGAGTAACTCGTGAAAAATGCATCAGCAGTATGCAGAGTAAATCAGGTCTGATGTTTTTTTTTTGAGGGCAAAGGAACAAAGCAACACTACGGGAAAAAGGAGCGAAACCAATATGTTGTTTTGACACATCTGTCACCTCTCGAGAGGGCACCTCCCGCAGGCTGACAGTGTGCGCGAGTGTTTGTGTGTGATTAATTGTGCGCCTGTTTTCACACACGTCGTGGATATTTTAAATGCGCGCATTTCCCCAGCAAATTTTTTTTTGAAAACATGCCTTATATGTACTGTATATGTGCCCCCCTCCGCACCCCCTCGTGGGTGAACGCCTGATCGGTGTCAGGTGTTATTGTTGCCTGGAGCGTCGGTGGGTGACAGGTGTTCGCGGGCCTCCGTGGCCCTGTTAGGCTCCCCTGCACACCAGAAGCTTCGGAGGAGTCGGCGCCTGGACTCGATCAAGCATGACTAAAAGACACTCGTCTAATATCCCCGGTCAGGGAGTCGGTGAACTCACTCGGAATGACTTCCTCGGGGCCAGCCAGCCGACCTCCCTCTGTTATCACGTAACAATGTGGCCATCGGAGCAGACTAATCAGTAGACAGCAGGAGAAAACACAGCCAGCGCTGCCTCTGTTAACAATTGTATTCGGGACCTTATTTTCTCGGCTTCAGAAGGAAAACACAATAAAAACACATCACAAAAAAAAAATGCAATGAAAAGACATTTCAAGCCCTGATTTCATATGCCCTCCAGACAGTCATGAATATAGAAGACCAGGCAGCAACTAAATAGTTTGACCTAATATTGCGAAGCCTGTTATTGGTGCAAAGTTTATGTGCATTACTAATACTAAACCGTGCACACTAAGCAGTGTAATCCATGCAGCAGTAAATCTATGCTGTTTTGTTGTAGGGTGCAGCGATGTCCGTTCAGCCCGTCCCGACTCTGAAACTTCATTATGCAACAAACTGTTTACCCCCGTGTCAGTGGGCCAAACCGCAGCTTCCTCCAGGCGCATGTGTGCGCTTGTATATGTTTACCTGTGCATCCAGGCATGCGAGGCGGGGTCAAGCTGTGTGTGTGCGGCGCTTTGGACAAGAGGCACGCCCTCCCTCTGCCTTTTCGCCAGCGCAAATCCTCTTATGGTCCACGCACGTTTGTGTCAACGCAAAAGAGAGAACGGGCCAGACGGCGAGCTGTCCCAGATCATCTCGTTGAAGCCCCGTGTTGGTAAACACGGCGCACGGTAAGCCCGGCTGAGACAGGCGCTGATGATTTGGCTTAGCGCGAGCTGTTTCCTGGGTGGCCCTAGGTGGCTCTGACCGACACACACACATATAGAAGGATTACCGAGTCCACGCCCGTGTGCTGATCACTTTATTACCTCGCCTGGCGTCGCTCAAATATCAAAAGCAAACTCTACGGTGGATCGCTCAACACAATTAAATAAACACAAATAAGACACCCATTTACGAAGTATCGCACACACTTTCAGAGAGAGAGAGCGGCGTCTGTCTCTGCCCTGGGAGCCTGCGTCCACTCAAATAACCCCATGGTGCTGCTGTCAGGCGGCCAGCGGGACGGCCTCACAATGTGCACATTTAGGACCCGGAGCCCGACGGCTGCACAGAGTTTGTGGAGGAAAGCGTGGAATGTTTCCCGCGGGCAGACGCTGGCCGCTCTCAAAGGCATCTCTATTACAAACAGACAAGCGGGGCCTTATGTCATGGTCACCAGTCTTGGAGATACATTTCTAGGCTGGTGCCGCGCGCCGGGGCCAGCACACGCCCCCGTGGAAATCTACTGGCCCACACCGCGCTGCGCTCCTCTCCGCCGCTGCAAAAGCACATCGCTCACATTCGGTGGATGTCACAATCAGGATGGGCCGCGGCAAAAGCAGAGCCCGGGCGCTTCAGAAAGATCCCGAAAGTGTTTCATGTGCTGACAGAGAGGGTGTGGAAAGTTTTGATGTGCTCTTATTTGATGTCATTATACCGTTAATGTGACATCTTGTAAAGTCTTCTGTCAACCGCTGGAGTACTTTGGGTACCGGAGTCGTAAGCTTGAGCCGAACATGACAGCTCCGCTCAGCTCTGTCTGCAGCCGGTGGCCTTTTATCATTAGTGACAGATAAAGAGCCCTGTGATCTTGTGAAGCACCAGGCAGTAGCCTTGATTACCATCCCTGCTGATAACGCCGCATGCTAATCATTGTAAACATCATGTTGTGGCTTTGACACACTTAGGCTTATCTGTAATTGGTGTAATTGTTACTAGCATTTAACGAGATCGTCTTCCAGATATGGCGCGTGCCAAGGGCCCGGGCGCGGGAGAGGCTTCCTCAGATCTGCCTCGACGATGGGGGCACCGGATCGACACTAACTCCTCGCGCTGCGGTATTAATGAAAGGCAGCCACGAGCCGGAGCGCAAATCCGATAAAAGGGGCTGGAGATGAGGGGGTCATGAAATATTTAAATATACAGGGCTTCAAAGTGGAAGAGGCCTCCAGTTCTTGTCAACAGACAGGCCCCCTGCAGCCCAGGCACGGCCTCAGTCCCTGGCCCGCAACCAGCCTCACATGTAGGTCACAAACCGTCAGCTCACTTTTCTGCTTTCGGGACGCCACCAGGGGATAGGAGGGGATTCACTGATGAAATTGCTCCTGTCTACAAGCACACACACACACACACACACACACACAGACACACACACACACAGTCGCCCCCTTGTTCAGCCCGGTCTCCCGTATTCTAGTGTTACACAGGGGGGGAGATGAAGGGTGCAGCAGGAGGGCGACGAGGTGAAAACACCCTGTCACATGATAGAGGCTTTCTGGCGATAGAGGCATTATGTGGAGAAAATGCTTTCGGATCTCTTGCGGGGACGCGGCACAGATCAACCGCAGAGCGGAGGCACGCTAAAATAAAAACTATTCAATTCAGCGTGATGGGTCATGATACCTAACCTCTCCTGTGACGTGCCCCACGGACAATTATTTGGTCTCGAATGACTCTAAACTTCCCGTTTCTCTGCCTCCGGTCGCTCAGCCTCCCAGCACGGAGGCGACTGTAGGCAGAACAACGAGCTTATTTATTTCGAGCCCCGCGCCGCGCAATTAGAATCCGTCAGTGGCTGGCGGGCCGGTGGCCTGAAATAAGATAGAGAGGGAGGAGGACAGCGGCAGAAAGAGAAGGTGGGGGGGAGGGGGAGGGCAGAGACCTCCCTGCTGCCTGTCACCCCGCTGGCTTTTGATGTGCACGGCCCATCTCGTATCCCCCTAGAGAGGCTATCATCGGGCCCCCCACTCCATAGCTGTTGAGCACAGAGAGAGCTTTGGAGAGTTCGGGGGTGTGTGTGTGGTGGGGGGGCCGGGGGGGGGGGTTGTCTCCGTTGGTGCCTGACAGAATGATCTTGACGGAGCATTTCACAAGGCCTAATCCTTCTGGCCGCACTCCTCCAGCCGGGCAAATCGCGAGGGGGGTCCGCGCAGGGTCAGGCAGGTTTTTATACGACGCCTCAGCGGTGATTTCCTCAGCGCTCTCCTGTAGCCTTTCCCTTTTAAAAGACGCAGCGGGCCCATTTTTTCTTGCCTCCTTTTCCCAGCCCTCCACCACGGCGTTCGTCTCGGCGCTCGTCCCCGTCTCTCCCTCCCCATCTTGTCTGTCTCCTCCTGTTTTGTTTTCTTCTCCGCTCTCTTCCCCTCCAGTTCCTCCTCCTTTATCTCCCCGGCTCCCCTCGTCTCCTCGCTCCCACCGCGCCACAGAGAAGAAAGAAACAAAAAGGGAAAATATTATCCCTGCCAGCGCAGTAGCGCTTGTTTAGTATTAAGTCGAGGCCTCGTGGGGGGGGGGGGGGGTTCCAGCACCGCAGTTCTTTGGTTGTAGATGTCTGCTGGGTCTCGGCAAATATAAAGACATGCAGATTAGGGAGAAAAATTAAAGCTGGGGTTTTGTCATGGGTTATCTGGTAGGAATGTTTCTGTCTGGGATATGGCTCCACGTAAAGCTTCACTTAGAAAATTGGGGTCATATTAAAGGAAGCTTAGAATCCTGCTTTTTTGGTAATTGAGATCAAATGTCAGCACAGCTCCATGAAGTTATGCCGAATAAGATTATAAATGAATTTGTGTGGCGAGCATTGTTCACGCTGTTTTTTTTTTTTTTCCAACTCTTGTAACAAGCAGAAGGCAGAAATACATTCAAGAACAGTGACACGATGTAGAGATGAGAGTAAATATTGCAAACAAATACAGCACAGTTCCAATTAAAATTACCACTTCCCTGTCAATTCTTTTTCTAAATCCATTAAATCTCCATGTAAACACCGAGTGGCGGCGCTATAAATAAGCGCACAGAATTGGCATTTCGAATAATTTCGCTTTGAGTTTGGGGATGGGTAATTACCCTGACGTTAAATGAAAACGCTGAAGGTGAGCCGGTGCCGGCGCACGCGACGTCGATTGTCGGGCGTCTTGAGGCGGGCGGCGCATGTGCCCCTCTCCGTCAGGACGGGAGGGAGTGATTGACCGGTCTGAAATTATCCACGGCATGGCAGCCCGCAGCCCACATTCCACAGCAACGTCTGTAATTTAGGCAAAAAAGGTCTCCCTTTTTTTTTTGTTTTTTCTTTTCTTCCTGCGACCGGGCAGGGCGCCGTTGGAGGGGGGGGTGTGGGCGCGTTCGGGATGTAACCAAAGCGTTTGAGGCAGGAAAGGTTAAACCAATTTTCTCGTCTGCAGTGTTTTCCGAAGCGAGTCCCACGGCAGCGGCATTAGACTGATGGCCGGTGCAGCGGGTTTGTTCCCGCTGACAGGCCAGTTTCTTTCTGCGGCCGCAATGTCAACTGGATCTGATTATTGCCTACCAGATCCAGATAATGTCTGCCATTGATCAGGCCATTTATCTTGAACTCCTTCGGCCTGGCCCGCTTTCACGGGCCGCGGGGGAGATAAGCAGATACAGATAAGCAGATAACATAGTCTCTACAGGCTTTTAACAACCGGAAGAAATACTTTTCCGCTGCTTAACTGGCTGACGTGATGCGAGTTTCGTATCTCTTGGCTCGGGAAGCTTTATTATGACACAAAGGATCTGCTTTTAGAGGTCTCGTCGACCAAAACCAGATAGGCGCTTTCATCCCCGCGTCCGTCGGTCTTCCCTAATGCTCCCAGAATTCCACTCGCGTCCTGGGCCGATAATCGCCGGTTGAAATAAGAGTCGGGGGAAGATGCGAGGTTGAGATTCACTGCGAACTTAATAAAGCAGGTCTGCGAAAACGCAGGCGGAAGTTCAAATGTGCTCAAATCCCTCGATCTCTCTGTCGGGATATTTGATTGATGCGGTTGAAAAGAAAAGGCTATCAGCTTTTTCCAAAGCTCTTTTTTTTTTCTTCTTCCACGTTTGGCATGTTGTAGTGTCCCGGTTTGTGTATCGGCTTTTAATGCTGTCTGCGCGTGTCTGTGTGAGAGAGACTGTGTATTTGCATGCACAGCCTTGTGTCATCCCTACATTAACACTGGCAATGAGTGACACATTAATTTATGTCTGGCTATGTGTCTGAGGAATTGGGAAGAAAGGGCTTGTCAGTGCTGCTTGTCAGGAGGGGGTAGAGATTAGAGCCAGTTGTCATTGACGAACCAGTGCAGGCTCTGGGAGATAAGGTCGGCTGTAAAAAACAAAACAAAACTGAAAACATAAATATACGGTGCATGCATATATAGTAATTTATCAAATACATTTGAAAAAAAAAAAAAAGAGGCACCCTTACCCTCGAGATGTTGGCCCGTCGGAGGGAGTGGATTTCCGTGTGTGAACTGAGAAATATTTCACAGATCCATTTGGACGTTTCTGATGTTAAGCAACGAGCAACAGGGCGTGACCTAATCCCAAAGTCCTTCCCCTGAGAAGACGAGGATTTATTTGAAAAAAAAAAAAAATCCTTGTAAAACAGGTTTTATTTCCTCGGATCCGCACACGGTAGCTGCATGTTTCAGTCAGGCAGTGGATTGGTCACTCCAACTGTAACACTGTTGTGTGTAAACAGCCACGGGAACGCGATGAACGGCGGCCTCCTCTGTTCGCTTGCCAGTGATTGCGTTTACGGTGTACTGGCGTGATGCGGTTTCCGCAAGGAACTTTTAAAACATCTTCTGCAAACAGGCCGTTAAACTTGCCTGCTTTTATTGTTTGCGTCAGTTGTTAATGTGAACCTGCTGATGTTGGCATTTGTTCAAATCACGCCAGTGTCTTAGTTGAAGGGCTTGAAGAGGGCTGCTATTTACAGTACAGTTTAACACTTAACATAACATTATGACCACCTTCATAATATCGTGTAGGTCTCCTTTGTGCCTCCAAAACAGTTGTGACTCATCAGGGAATGGACATGAGTCTTCTGAGGGACAATGATATTAGAAGAGGATGTGGATCATCTCACAGATACTTGATCAGTTTGGGATCTAGTGACTTTAAAGGTCAAGTCAACACCTCGTGCTGAACTCTCCTTCCAGTGGTTCCAACTTTGTGGCTGATCAGTGTAGAGCTGCCAGTGTTGTTGTAAATATCTCAGAATCACACACAGAGCTTCTGAAGTGACTCCTGTTCACCACTGACCGTGTGACTCTGTTCAACGTCACTTTGAGTACACCTGTTTTTTTTTGTTTTTGTTTTTTGTTTTTTTTTAGATCCCATAAAGCAAAGACAGAGTTCAGCGGGCAAACGCGATAAGAGCTTTTAACATATTACGTTGCCAGCACTCATGTTACACTTATCAGTAATATTTTAAAGGAGGGTAGATGTGGCGTAATGGCAGGAAGGCTCATAAAGACAAACCGTTCCCCTGTGATTGTAATCTAGGAGAGTTCCTGTAAAATTAAACCCTGGTCATGGGTGGTGGTGTTGGGGGATTGGGGTGGTGGGGAGGGGGTTCCAGTTTCTTTGAAGTGGAGAATGAGCGTCCAGAAAACGGAATAAAAGATGACAAAATGTCAGTGTGAAGCTGATGGTCTACAGATAGAACTTGCATGCCCAGACAGCAATTACTGAGATACACAGCACACATCTAGACATTGTGTTTGATCTCGGCGCTTCATTCTCTTGCGCAGACGTTTTTTTTTTTCTCTCTCTCCCTCTCTCTTCCATGTTTAACCGTGCGGGGTTTTCATTTTAATGCGCGTGTTCATGTCTGTCAGCATTTCATTTGAATTAAAAATAATGTGCAGTGTGAGATCTGGCTGCCGATTGTTTGGTGGGGTGACTGTAATCACAGACTTGTGGTCGCTCTCAAATCTGATAATGACCATTTAAAATGGAGAACAGCAGCTCGCTCATAGCTGCCGCTGCTGCTGCTGCCGCCGCCGAGGCTGCTGCACAGGCCCCTGGAAAGGACCGGTAGCCATTTTCTGTCATTGGCAGACGTGTACATACATATCTTGAAGACAGCCATGTCATGCTTTTGAAGCCAAACCACGACGCGCTCTGGATGCCTCATCACAGCCACCGCTTCAAACACGAGGACGCATGTGATCTAATTGCATGCAACCACAGTTTAGTACGTTAGCAGCTAATTTTAGACGTGATTTATTGCGTTTGTGTTCTACTGGTGCATGAATCAGGCAGCGTAGAGCCGAGAATTTTCGCTGTAGTAATCAAAGATGCTTTCCCGGGCTATGAGCGACAGCGAGCTAGAGGTCAACCGTTTCATTAGTTGAAGCTGTTCAGTGCATAATGCGCACGTCTAGTGAAACACACAAGTGTGCTGAGCAGGAGCTTCTCGCTCGACGAACACGTGGTCTGCTCTTTCTCCCAGGCCCTTCGTGACCAAACCTTTATCCTCCGTATCTGGTGGGTGGACTTCACCCGGCCACCTGAGGCCGTTCCAATTATCAGTTCAATGGCACTTCACATTCTTCGTTTTGTACGTCCACGGCTGGCCTCGCAGAGAATATGGATGAATTATTTTCCGCTAAAGGTGAAATGTTTCATTTTAGCCTGAACTGGGAGCCAGAATGCAGTTTGGAGTAAAGCCCCATTGTGTCGACTCTAACGGCGGATTTGTTGAGCCATTGTGAGTCTCGGGCAAGTCTATATCCCATTTCCCATGACTTCATGTTTGTATATGGCTGATTCCAGCCAGCGGACGCTCGTCGTCGCGTTACCGAGGGACGGATTAGCATCTCAGCTATGAGCTAAGTCTGTTTTCTGCTCTGTGGTTGCTTGGGCTGAGCTGGCAGGGAAAGACTTTGGCAATGTGACTCCATTGTATATCCGCTGACCTCCCAGCCAGTGCGTCAATGCTCATTACACAAGCCATACATTTGCGCGGGTGTGCACCATTAAGAGGATTTTCTCGGTAATGTCCAGCAGTAGATCGGCAGTCACTCGGGTGTCGGGGATTGCAGCAACGAAGGGCGCTTCTCAGGTAAACATTATTTCCAGACCTGCAGTGTGAATCTTTCCAGATTCCTCTTCACATCTGCAGGATAGACATCAACACTGGGAAACAGCTTGAAGACTCGCTGGAAGAGCCCGAGTATGGGCCGTTCAGTTGTTACCCCGGGCAGGCGAGCGGAGAAAAACTCTTTCCAGGGTTTGGTAAAGTTATCATATAATTATAAGCTTGCTGGCGATGATTTATGCCTGCAGTGTCATGGGTGGAAGCCAGTTTAGGTTTTAAGGTCTGTCAGGGTGGCCGCAGAGAGCTCAAAGCTGGAGGCTGAATGACCCAAAGTGCTTTTAATTTTACCAGCTGACCTCCCTTCGGGCCAGTGGAGTGGGAGTTGATTCAACAGGAAGACGGTGCCTGTGGGCTGCAAGGAGGTGCATGCTGCTCATAAAGGAGCGTTTTGTTTTTCCTCCCCTCACGGTAGCAGCACCCTACTGGGGAATTCATTAGCGACTGACATCATCTCACTCTGTACCGAGTGAAAGAAAGAATATCTTTCTGCCCCAGCACTCCCCTCCCTCTCTCCCTTCTCTTCTTCCCTCCTGTTCTCTCTCTCCGCGCTCTCTCGCTGCCTCCTTATCTGCCCGTGGTGCGCTGCTCCGCTCCGCTCTGCTCGGCTCTGCTCTCTCTCCTTTTGCGCGCCATTTACGCAAAAGGTAAACGCGTCGATGTGCGCCTCTGCAATCCAGCTGCAAGCTTTTCGGAAGCCCAGAAACGCGAGTGTGTTTATCTTCTGAAGGAGCGCTGCCGAGATTCAATCCAAGTCCGTCTGGAAATCAGGAAGTGGGAGGACCCGACCGTGAAGGCAGCAGCGGCAGCACACAAGCAGCCAGTCGCTGGATGAATGGGAGTTTGTCTGGTGCTTGGGAGCGGATGGGGAGAGGCTCTCGTGTGCCCACGATCGGGATCCGTCAGAGAGAGCACGACAGACAGGCTTTGCAGCTGAGCACGCAGCGACGCCGGGCTTATACTTTGTGAATTTTCGCTCATTGCTTTGCGAGATTTGCCTCCGTCTGCGTCCACAGAGGAAACTGGCCGTGCGCTTTGTTGGATTGGTTTGCTCCATCGGACGCAGCCCCTCTCTGCGCACCGACACACAAACCCTCCCGGATCCTGTTTGTTTCCTCTCACGGATATTTCCGACAGGAGAATATACGTGAAAAAAAAACACACACACACACTACACTACATCCCGAGCAAGGAAAGGAAGGTGGATCAAGGGATTTTTTTTTTCCTCTCGAGTCGCACCCGTGCTGTTACAGAAGCTCTTCGTAGCGAGACACATGGTTCCCTTTGTCCAAAAGGCGCAGTAGCTTTGTGAACGGCTTTGGATTTTTTTTTTTTTTTTCTTGGAAAGGCTTCTTCCCTCGCTTCGCGCATGGCTGTCCTCAATTTAAACGGAGTAGACTTCGCCGCCTCTTATGTGGATTATATTATTTGAAAAGCAGAATGTGAAACGAGGCCACATTTACCAGACCGAGAAAGTAATATCCTGACTTATTTGCCTTCTCAGTAACCCTGCCACATCAAAGGTATGCGCGCTGGCTCTGAGCCTCCAATAAAATTATTTGACACACAATGAGATAGTGTGCAGAACGCGCACAGTAAATTCTGCTGTAGCAACTATTTTCCTGCTGCCTTTTATGCTGTCATTTATTCTTCCGCTTTCATTGTTTACATTGAGCCCGTATTGTATTGTTGAATGAATACCAGGTTCATGACATGGTTTTGTGCTGAATTATATAACAATGCAAGTTTAGTTGTCTGCTATCATTGTTTGATATTTTTAATTACAATTTATGAGGACATTCTGCTCCTGCTGCAAAACGAATATGAGCCGTGCGTCGAGATGAGGCACACGAGTGCGCATCCAACTAAGCTGTCACTAGATGCAGATTTTAAATATTCCCGTCATTAAGGTCAGTAGATCAGAAGGAAATATGACCCTGCTGTCGGTGTGTCAGGGTTTAAGAAAAAAAACTTGTGGTTCGGAATTTAGCATTGAATTAATCCAAGGCGCGAATCCACAAAGCCAGTTGTTAGAAATTCATTTTATTCCGAGAAAGCTGTCAGTCAGTCAGTCAGCTCATACCAGGCTCAACGGCTGCTGTTCCGTCTCCTCTAGTCTCCTCCACATGTAGTTACCTGCTAATATAATAATATAGCACCTCCATGTCCTGGATAAAATACGGTTTATCCACGACTTATTTTTTTTCTTTAAATATATTAGGCTTTTGTTATATAATTCAGGTTTAAATCCCTTCACTTTTTTATTCCAACACGCTGATGCTGCCGGAGTCGTGCCGCCGAGGCTTGGAGAAACCATGGGGCCGTTTTTGTGGCGGAGCAACAGTGCCATCAAGTGGCGTGAATGTGAAGAGCCGCTTGTTTTGTTTCAGTCTGACGTCCAGTTTTTTTAGTCATGATGCTCAAGTTATGCAGATAATTATAGACTGAATTTCGGCATTATGAGGTCGATATATGGTAAATATGTCTTGCCACAAATATGGTCACATTTGGTCAAATGTGTGTCAATAAAAGCGACAGCACAGCTTAATGACAAGGTGCCTGAAATGGAAATTGCAACAGCGTTTTATTACACTTGGAGAGTGAATACAGAACCACGGTTTGCTTTATTAGTTTTTGTGACTGTTGTAAAAAATATTGTAATGTAAGCAGAATTATTCCTGTGAATTATTACCTGATGTTGCTACAATGGGTTTGGACAGAAAGAAAACAAAATACTGATACAGATTCTGTGTTCTTAATGTGATGTTTTTTGTCATATATATATATATTTTTTAATTCCATTCTCCTCTTTTCTAGGTTTCCGATGCCAACTCAGAGAAATTTTTCAGCACAGTTGCAGTTAAAGGTACAGATTTTTATTTATTCATTTTTTTTTTGTGTACCATAATGTGTTGTGATGCCGCCGCTGTATCCAGTAATCATCATCGTGCGTCACGTGGGCCTCCGCGTCCGTATTCGTGTGACGCGCAGCGGCGCGCGGTTTTGGTGACCCTCTGTGGGGTGACGTCCTGAAATGCACCGCGACTCACCGCGCTGCAGCCGGAGCGGGAGGAGGAGGAGGAGGGAGAGGATGTGCTGATGCTGCGGGGAATGGAGCGAGAGCAGTAGGAAAGGCATCTGTTTATGGCCTCGGTGTGCCAACGCCACATGTGACCTCATTATCAAGTCACTAATTTGCTGTTAAAAGCAGGCCCATTTTCTGTGGCTCGGGGATAATGGAGGTGCCCCCGCGTGAATGGACATTCCTCTGTAATGGATGGGAGGTACCATGCGGGGCAGGAGGGCAGCTCAGAGACGGGGGTTATGACCCCTTTAGGGCTATGGTAGAAATGGGGCAGATTGCTGATGATAGGTCCTTGTACCACCGCCCCCACCCCTATCCCTATCCCTATCCCTATCCCTTGTGTTTCCTTGCACTTTCCTCCATGCAGACCTCCATACACATTTCCCACATTCTGGCCTTTGATACCAGGGCTTGATTTGTGGCGTCCATTGGGGCGCTCAATGGCCATGCTTGACAGGGAGGTTTCCTTTTGAACGTTCTCCTCCGCGGACTATTTGGTTCCCTTGAAAAGATTAAGGCCTCCTTTGTGCGGCCTAAATCAACAGAGGGCCACCCTCCATCCCCCACCATGAAAGGACCTGACTGGGGAAACAGTACACAAAATATGCTTTCTCTCTGCAGCATGATAGTCCACTCTCTTGGCCCCTATTTCCATTTAAATATCCCCCCTTTTCTTCTCTCCTGCCACCCTCGTCCCCTCCTCCCCTCCTGCCATATGCTAATGCCGGCCGCTATTGCAGAGGCCGAGTAAAAGAATCCAGGTGCAGGGGGAGCAGAGAGGGCCGCTGGTATTTTTATGGAGGGTGGTGTTGAGATTAAAAGAGTCGGGTTGGTTTTTGTTGGAGGGATTACCGGCACTCAAATGCAACCAAACCTTGGGACAGGCAACGGCTCCAAAAAAAATAGAAAGAGAGGGCTCGTTTGCGGGATGATGAGAGTCAATATTTGCCCAAAGGCAGGTGCAAAAAGTCTCCATTTGTATGAGGGTTTGTGGACGTTCTTCTTAATATTCTTATTGGATTTTAGGCTTCAGTATATATATACATATGAGACAAGCATCACAGACCATGAAGGGGCTAGTTATCACATGTAGTTATAATATAAAGTAGTATTCGGTGAATATATTGGGCTCTGGCATAAAATAATACCAGCAAATACCACATGTGTGACAGAATGAAATTGAGATATATTTTAACAATATATTGTTCTTGGCGTCTCACACACAGTATAATCATCGTTCATTATTCTGTGATTAATCACAACAAAGGTATTATCCCTCAAAACAACCAGGTGTTGAGAAGGCCATTGTAATTCAGCTGCTGATGTGCAGCTTTGGTAATGACTGACTTTTGGCTTTTCATCCTCTGCAGCAAGATTGAAAACGAGCCCAGGGCAACCTCGGGTCTCTTTGAAGACTCAGCGCTGGTCCCTCATCTTTTAATCTTCCAGCCTTCTCACCTACTGGATAATTACAGTGTATTTTTCCATGTTCCTTCCAAAGCCGCAGTGTTTTTTCCCCCTCCCGCCCGAGGCCTACGCCGCATTCTGAAAAGAAAATCCAACTGATGAGAATGTGGCTTTTTGTGTTTTCAGACGCTGATTTGTTTTCCTTCCCTTTTGTGTCGGCTTCGCCCCGGAGCCATCTGTGTCAACGGTGCATAGCGTCTAATGTAGGAGCTTAAAGTCGCCGGCAGTCTTCGCTTGCCTCTTTTGTTTTCCTCGCTCCGTCCCGCTCACTCTGGGTTCAATTTCCCAGGAATGGATTTCATTAACTAAGAGTCATTAAATGTTATCTCTAATTACCTCGGTTGTCAATGCACCTGCAGGTGCCAGCTAGCTTACCTGATTCATTTCCTCTGCAGGAGAGTAAGCACCAGTCAGAAAAGCTGGGGCGGCAGTCTAATGGCCGCTAGTGATATAAACAACTTTTCTGAAGTCTAAGCTGCTTCCGCGGTGCCGGGGGTGGAAATCGGTAACCGAGCCTTATTAAGGCTGTGACTGCTGTCCGGGGATTGGATTGAAGTGCTGGCTTGTACAGATACTGATGATGACAAACCAGCACAGCGTGTCACCACAAAGGTCTGCAGACAGATCTATCAAATGATTAAAGCTGTGTCCCGGGGCAGTGATATCTTGTCATCGGGTTATATTCCCATCCTTTATGAAATTGTCAATCCGCGAGCCGTCATAGAGACGCGGCTTAGCCTGTCATTCTGGAGGCTCAGCGTGCATTGCTTGCTGAGTGTAGCCCAGCAGCAAGATTAAGATAATGCTGGGTGACATTTATAAGGGTCTGCGGGAGCTGGTCTGAAAATGAGAGAGCGTACACCGGTAGATGCGACCTCGCTCTAGAATAATGCGCACAGTTTTGATTTGGAGAGGACGCCACAATAAACATATTTGCTATCAAATATTCACCTTTTCGCCTGTGCAGGTCGCGTTTAAACCGCGGAACGTCTTCGGCGCGTAGCTGAGGAGCACTTTATTTCATAAGGAAGAAAATTCATCTGGTGCATATATTGGAGAATCTAGTCCCTCGTGAGACGTCTCCCGCAGCTGCGTCTGCGATGTGAGGGCGAGTTCAGAGCGGGGGTGAATTGAAATGCACAGTGTAGTGATTCTCAGTACCCCCTCCTCCCGCCCCCCCTCAGCATAACGCTGATTTCACCATGCTTTACTGGAGTTAATGTGAAAATGAAGCGGTGCTACAGCGAGACCCGGGGCTGACGCCAGCGTGAAGAGCGCCGCCAGTGAAGTGTGTCAGGCTTGAGTACGTCTGTCACCGGGGGAGAGAATAATGTGCAATGTGGAAGGTGTAATTTGCGGCGCTGATGGCATTGTTTAAAAAAATAGTGGAAAGAGAGAAGCGGAGGTGAACTTTTGTGGCAGATATCAGAGCTGAAGAGCTCCCTGGATTGTCATAGAGAGCTCTGCTCGCAGCAAAATTGCCTGTGAGCGTATTACTGCTGTGTGGGAGGGAGCTGAGGGCTTGTTTTTTTTCTCCCTTTGCCTCATTCTCTCTCTATTTCCTGAGAGGAGGACTGGTGATATAGCTGTGTGTACTTCCAGGCAGCGGGCCGCCACCTGCTGTAATCTCAAGTGATATAGAGAGCAACAATCACGCCACAAATCACCCAGGCAGCTCCCTAACTCATTCAGTCGACTGGAAAGAGAAGGTTGGCCTTTCACAGCGCCAGTGTTGGTTTACTGCCCCGGGCTCCCTGCACTGCCCTCGCGCTGACCTCTGCCGTCTGTGTGGGTTTATGTGTCAAGAAATCAGGGCTGCCTATGGAACTTGACCTGATGCGCAGTGGAAAGATGACCTGACTACCATTGGCCTTTTGTGCGTTCTGAGAAGCGGCTGCAGTCAAGGACGGCCTTTCTTTTCCCGCAAGGGACCGGGGAGGTCACGGAGAGGTCCCCGCGCCGTCCGTCCGTCCCGACGCAGCGGCCGGAGTGGAGCGTTGTTGTTGTTTTGGCTCGACCGCAAGATAAATTCTCTTTTGATATTTAATAACCACGTATGTTTGGAGAAGAGAGACGAGGGCTCTGAAGGATTTAGCTCTGAATGGCGTGTGATGGAAAGTGATTCCAGGCTTTTTTTTTCTCCCCCCAGTGGTCTTTGCATCTGTTGGTTACCAGTCCCCCCGCAAGGAGCATTTAATGCATCTCTAAGGGGTAAAGGAAGCTCAATATCCTATGGTACACAGGGGGGAAGCCGCCGCCGCCGTCCCCCCCGAAAAAATCCCTCCTCCCCACGGCTGCAACTGCAGACACAGAGGCTGTATTTCATGACCATGAAAGGGGCCGCTCCGGCCATGCCTCATCTGCTGACACGGCCAAACAAAGGTTAACAAATCAAGGGAAGCACTTGGCTGATTTAGTGCATTGCAGTCGCAAACAATTGCCCCGGCCCCCTGTGGTAAATGAATAACGGCAGCGTTTCCAACAGTGCGTATTTCAGAATCACATGTAAGTGTTTATATTGATCTCATTAGTCCAGCTCTTTGCAGTCTTCATAGTTTTTAATGGATAAAATATTTTTCTGTTAAACTCTTGAGGAAAATATTTCGCTCGCAGAATATTCCTACAAAGACGGTGTAAAGTTTGCAGACCTTTAACAGTCATATCAATCGTGATCAGATCTAATTATGGAGGGGGTTTGTTTTGGCAAAACTGAGTCAGGTAAACAGTGAATGTCGGACCACGGGTCTAGTTGGTGCCCACTTGGTAGGAGTTTGTTGACTGAGAACCAGTTTTAAAGAGATGCTATGAATGGGTCTTGGTTGGTGCTGAAGCAACACACACACACACACACACACACACACACTCAGCAGTTCAGGCCAGTCTAGCTCTGTCCTGTCCTACAACACAAAGAGGTCATTCAGAGTTTGTTCCCCGAGTCCCTGAGGTTAGAGACTAAGTAAATCCATCCATCTTAATGCACTTATTTCAGCACCGGGAGAGCTGGAGGGAGACTGTGTAAACACTCCTGTATCCGACATGCCATGCTAAACCCAAAGAGCCTGGAACCCATCAGGCCGAAATTAAAGGTCTACATCTCAAACACAAACATTTAAATGGGCTGAACTCCAGAGATCAAAGTGAAAGGCCTTAGTTTTTCTGCTGCCCCCCTCCATCCCCCTCTCCCCCCCAGCCCCATGTGCCTGCCACACTGAGATACAGTATGTGGTGGTTTAGCAGCCATTCAGGGTTGAATGGTGAGCAGCTTTATACTGGACATGTCTGCTTCTCCCGAGTGTCTACAGTAACACTGGGGCACATTTTGAAATGGTCCAGAGTGAAGGCTGCATGTAAGCACGCTCAGTTCATCCAGGGATGTGATTTCATAGGCAATACATCAGATCACGAGGATAAAAAGCTCATTTTCTTGTTTTTCTAAGAACGTTTGGGAGAGGTTTTGGCTGCGCGGTGTCCGTATTCTTAGTTATTATTGCCAGCGTCTTGTGTTTTCACATGTTTCATTGTTGTTGTCGCCACCATTGCCGTCGATGCCACAGGCTAGCGAAAGCGGATGGCAGGCTGGAGGTGTCGAAAGCACCAGTCTCCTCTTCCCAGGAGAGCTCCTCCCTCCATCACCATCACCAGCATCCACTGATCCAACGTGACATCAGCCACTCTCCTGCCAACTGTGCTGCATTAACAGGGTCAAAGCACCACACACATGCACACACACACACACACACACACACACACATACACACATACGCACACCACTTACCAAGACACAGCCATTCCCAGAGCACTGTTGGTGTGTTCAGGCCAATTATGCCTGTGTCAGTCTTTGGTCCCTGCGGCAGAGGTGACATTGCCAAAGAGGGAGAGGGAGCCGGCCTCCTTAATGAGGCCTCATGGTGCCTTCTCGTGCCGCGCGTGCATACGGGCGCATTTGTACATTCGCGGGAGCCGGAGCGCCGTCTGGGAGGGATCCACCTTTCTATCGCGACCTGCCATGTGCGTCTGACAGCCCTCTCCCAGCTCAAGGTCTCTACCCTGCAGCCATTTCCATCACACCGCCTCTCCGAATCTTTTGTGTGTGTTTTTTTTTTTTTTTTTTTTTTTTTTTTTTTAAGCAGTCGACGTGGCCCCCATGATGTCATTCTAGCAAACAGATTTTGGCTGCGGCGAACGACTCGAGGCGTCGGTTCCAGAATTGCAGCATGGCGGCTTTGGAGACGCGCGCACTAAATAGGAGATGGGATTAACATAGCGGATAAGATTTTACTGTTCGCTGTGAAATGATGAGCCCCTGCGGTGTTGTGTTGCTTTGAGCAGCATGAAGCAGGATTTAGTTGGTTGAAAAAAAAAGAAAAAGAAAAAACACACTCAAAGTCTCAAAGTTTGCAGAACCGCCCGCTTTTGTTCGGTTGTCAGTGGGCCACACATGCTAAAATAAAATAAGATGTTTAAAGTGGTAAGGACTCAAGCATTTGCTGGACACTTCAGACACTAAGGCTTTGTTTGGATGCTTCAAATAAGTGACCACTGCTGTAATCTGTGTAATCCTCAACTGTGACTGTAGGAACCAGGGATATCAAAGCTTAGTGTCGGACTTTGTGGTCTGCTGCAGTCTTACAGCTGTGGTGTTTCTACAGGGGGGAAGAAAATGCCAGGTGAAAGAGCCTTTTTGTTTCCCCATCCACTCATTCATAGCCAGAGGAGAAAAGTGAAAGTGTAAACACAGCCTGTCAAGGCAGAGAAAGCTAAGAGAGGGCGAGCGCATGGAGACTCTGATCAGGATTGATGAAAGCAAGGCTTTAATTGCTCCCACAAGAAAAGAAGTTAGCTTTTCGCCTCTTCTCACCCTCTCTGATTCTCATAAATATGCAGGGCAGAAATAAAGCCCCGATGAGCCTCGGGGCAGATTAGAGAGGACTACAGAGCAGGATCCTGGTTTGTTAGCAGCACTCCATAGATCCCTTGCATGTGTTTCTGCTCCGCACACACAACGTGTGGCTCCCATATCTCTCACCCCACATTTCATTACACTGCCACGGACTAGCCGCTAGGTGTGTGCTGGGAAGTTGTAGATTTCAGATCTTTAGTTAAACATCACACCCTTGCGTCGGGCGTCCTCTCAAGAAACATCCCGACTGAGCGGAGTGGGTGGAGGGGAGTTCATTTGCAGTGGACGCTGTGCGTGTGTTTTACGTTTAAGTTATATTGGCATCCCGGAAAGGATTTTTTTTTGCATTTGATATAAACAATGTATAATGAACTGCACAGTGTTACATTTTATCACCGTCTTCTGGTTCATCGTCTCTGGCTTTTGGCCACTGTTCTTAGAAGCCTGCCCAAACCCATCAACATCCGTCGGACTGTCACCATCTGTTACAGATTAAGCTGCTTCTGGAGGGAGCTATTTGATTTCAGGGCTCTAGCAGCCCTCCTTATTCCACGTGTCAGGTTTTAGTGTAAACACTGTCGTACAAAAACCAAAATCCCAGAAGGGGAGGAGGCCTTTCAAGCCAAGAGCAAACGGGCCGTTGCGTCGGCATGGGCTGCACGTCTGGTTTAGCTCTTAGTGTGCTGAGACGAGGGGGCTCTGTCGGGCCGTTTAGAGGCCGAGCCGGGAAGCCATGTTTGGAAGCTTTCTCTCTAAACCCTGCTCTCGCAGTGCGGTGTGGTGATGTATGAATCCCGTGGCCATGCCTGACACTGGCGAGCCTGTCTGAGCCCATGTCTTCGCTGAGTAGGAGGCCACGGACAGAGGCCGCATTGTTCCCCTAAAGTAACCCAAGCTAAGGGCAGCCGCTGCCCAAAGGGGGATATCAAGTTGTTCTCTCTCCACCAACACTACAATCCTAGCTTAAGCTCTGGGGCTTGACGAGGGAGCAGAAAGGCAGCTGACTGTTTGGACGACGGCGCAGTTCAAATAAACAGCTCAAATCCCAGCCAGCCTCCCCTACACTTACCCTGCATCGCCAAGTATCACAGTCCCACAGCCATAGCTCATCACCACGGTGCTTGCCAGCAACCCTCGGCTAATTTGTGGTGTTATTTTGAAAAGCATGTTGATGTGGCCGTGCTGAGGTTTCCTGAGAAAGAGGGCGGCGAGCGGAGGGAAGAGGGTGAGAACTCGGGGCCGGTTTAATCATCCCGCTTCCCTCTTTGTGAGCAACGGGCTCGGTCTACCGCGACATCAGCAGACCACACGGCCTCTCCGAGCTAGGAGGGATGAAGGTACCGGTGGATGGGAGTGGAGAGGCGGCGATTAACAGCTTGGTTTCTGCCCCGGGTGTCCCGCTAATCTGACTGCAGTGAAACCTGAGCAAGGGGGTAATGAGACGGCACTTGACATGCTCACACACACACACACACACACACACACACACACAGGCGCACAGACGCGTCGGCTGCTTCTGTAATGCCGGTAAAGATTTAAGAGAAAAAGCTACATGCAAATTGATACCTCAACAGATTTTCAGACACTTGATCCATGCATTCAAGCTGTTACCCCGCCGGAATGAGTTTTTCTTGTATATCGTTTTAACGCTCCGCGCCGGCTGCATCGAATCCGATCCCTGCGAGCCGCCTGAATGTGCCGTATAGATGTGTGTTAAACCAGTTGGCCTCATTTGAAAAGGAGTGAAAGAGGCCCAGACTGATGACTCTCTGGGGACCGATTTCTCTTTCCAGCCCTCCGTGCCTTTCTCCCCGGTGAAATCATGGCGGTGTCAGCGTGTCAGCTCGAGCTGTCACTCTCCTTACCGCTGCGGGCCAGTTGCTCTCACACTCAGCCTCGTGGTTGAGGAGGCAGAGGGGGAGAGGAACGGGCAGGAGTGAGAAGCCGAGAAGCCGGCGCTTTTTCTTCACTTGACACGGAGGATGAGCGGGGCGTCAAGACCCCTTAGTGCAGCTGGAGAGTCTTGAAAATAGGGCCGAGTAAGCGAAGGGTGGCCATCACCTAAGGAGGAGTCAGCTGCACAATTAGGAGTCACCCCTCCCCCACGGACTGGTGTGGTACAGTCTCAAGCTATGCTTGGCTGACAAGCTGACAGGGTGTCATGGAGGACAGGCCGACACCGAACACATCCAGGCAGCAGATGTAGGGCTGCAGTACATGCAACTCAACCAGGGTGGCATTGGACCCGTTGACTGGTAGAGTTTTCTGTGTGTGTGTGTGTGTGTGTGTGTGTGTGTGTGTGAGGGAGAGACATCAGAGGGTCTTTATGAGCGGGTATGGATTTTTTTTTTTTTTTTTTATGAGCATGTGACTGTAATTGAGATTTCAGCATGCCTGTGTTTGAAGTTTGTTGGCTCTGCACACTATTGTCTATTGTTTCCCAAAGCTGCCACACTGACTGACAAGAAACACATGTTGTTGTGCCACTCGGTGTGTTGGGAAATGCTTAAGTTGTGCTGACGTACACCCTGAAATGTGTGTAATCTGAAAGTCCAATAGTTGCTTTTAGACATATTTAATTTAACTCAAACTATTTCAGCTTCTGCAGCAGTATTACGACACTCAATCCACATTTGTCTTCAGATATAAAAGTGTGCCTATGCATTGTATACCATTGAGTGTGACATTGCAGTGCTTGTGCTGTTGTTATACAGTGGGCATGTGGATCACGGGGTAGGGCCAGGAATACATGAGATCATAGTAGGACATCAGCATTCAGCCCACCACCTCGTGTGGTTCAGCATACATTCCAAAAAAGAGTCTGTTTTCTTGACGAATATGCAGAATTGTAGAAAAGACACACAGCGTTGTATTTTCCAGCCATAGGCGGCAATGCAGCTGCATGCTAAGCCCTGTTATTTTCAGATCAGAGTTGCGGCACTTCTTTTTACTTGTGGTTTTCAGTTAAAATCTTTTAGAATGAAGACTTGAACAGAAAATGTTGTGGCTGTGTCTACATTATTGTTTTGGCCTGGTTAACTGGACTACCTTTAGCAGAGCGTCGTGGAGCCAGGCTTTCACGGTTTGGCCCTCGTTGCTCATATACATAGACACTTTCCTGCCAGTTTCATGCTTAAATTCAGAGGCAGTAACGAGCCAAGAAATATAGCAATGCACCTGTGAAGGCAGGACACGAAGCCCCTTGCAAGTTTGCAACAGTGGCGCCCAGTGGAACGTTCACCCACTTGTTTTTGAATATTGAACTCAAACGATCTGAATACGGACGTGGATATCTTTTGTTCCCGCGCAGCCAAACTCTGTGAGCGCCCCCAGATATTAATGCAGCCTGACATTTTTCAACAATTGACAGTAAAATATGCTTTCAACTGTGCCGTTAAACTGGCAAAGGAATGACAGATGTTTCATGGCTGGCTGCAGAACAGAGATTTCCATGTAAGAGGCTGTGGGCCTCTCGGCAGACTTTGCACTTCATGTATCTTCGGGGAACAACATTCACAGCAAAGAAAAAAAAAAAAAAAAGAAGGCCACCCGACATTTTTCACTCTTCGCTAGCAGAGATGTCTGTCCCTCTGAGAGGTCCCATCAGTTGGCTTGTGTACATGTGACATGTTTGAGGTCAAATGGTCTGGTTCCTTCCACAGCTGCCTCGTCTCCCAGTGTAGTTTTACACCGCTGCGGCAGTGTGTGCTCTGACCAATTGCTGCGGACTAGATGGATCTTCCGCATTACACGCTACTGTTGTTTCAAAGCCTCAGTGAGCCCGGGCATGACAGCCAAACCTGCAGAGAATCTGTCAGCCGCCAGCAACAAGTGTCCCCCAGAGAGCTGCCCCGCACAGACCTCTGGCAGGAGAAGTCTAGCCCTTTGGCCAGCTTTCCACGCGCCCCTCCTGCCGGTCACCTGTGCCAGCATGCCCGTCATCAAGTCCCTGACCCGGCTCTTCTCCCGTTACGTTCCGTGCAGCCTGACCTCACACCCTCAGGGATATATAAAGATTTGCGCTCCGAAGGAGAGCTAGAAATGGGACACTCCGCTGCCACCGATCCCGCTGCTACATCCCCATGTGCACGTAAAGACTTTGGGAGAGGGTGACCAAACATGCAGGCCCCGAGAGTTTGTCTGAGGCAGCGAGATTTTCGCCACATGTTGTGGAGGTGAGACGTGAGCATCGGTGAGAGCGAGACGCAGTTAAGAGCCATTACAGGAACAGCTGTAATCAGAGCTACTGTGGGCGGAAGAATATTTTCGCAGCAGTTCTGTGTGAGTAAATGGCTTCATTATGACTTGAGAGAGAGAGAGGAGACAGAGCCCGCCCCCCCCACCCCCTGCCAGACAGAATATGAAGGGAGCACGGATGGATACTAGAAAAGGTAGGAGACGGGACATAGAGCATAGTTTCTTTGCCTTTCCTCTCTTTCTGTCACTTTTCCTTTTCCGTTCGCCACTTGCGCTCTGTCATGCTGTAAACATGTGTAAGCGCTTGTTCTCTGTGGTCTGGCAGCTGCTCTTCCATGGCTTTGCATCTGTCAGAGGAGCTCAGAACATTCAGTGGCTTACTAAGCCCAATTACCCCAGATTGCTACCATTTCACTGCGGATCACAGGCACAGACAGTCTAAGACGCGGAGTCAGGGGTTTACGTCTCGGTTAACTCCACACGCAGCAACATGACATCACTGCGTATGCACATACTATCTATATTTACACACGCGCTTGCTTTGGCTTTCGCAACTTGCGATACAAAATTCATAAACCAAACGAGACAGGCATGAAATATAGATGTTCGGAGAGGCTGCTTAACAACTCTCCCCCGCCTCCGCTTTTGGCCTTTTGCTCAATCACAGCTTGTTAAAGCAGCAGTTTGCGTTACTGTGAGGTGATATCAGTGCGCTGTGGTATTCTCACTGAAAGACTACACATGTCACGCTCTCACAGCCAGAATAGTTGCTCAACTCACTACCCAACCCCCACCCCCCTCTCACCGACACCACCAACTGTATTTCTGTTTAACTTCCCTGTCCCCTTCCCCAGCCACCCCTGGGAGTCTAGCACTAATAAAACAGCTCCAGTCCAGGACCCTCCACATGGCGGGATGTCCAGGCTGCGTAACCCGACACCTCTCTTGGCTCGAGCTTTAGAGAGCTGCTGACATGACGAAGAGTCTGGGAGGGCCAGCAGGGGAGCGTCCGTCATTGTCAGGCCCCAGCACCTAAGCTCCCCATCTGGGGGATGTCCAACACCTACGCCTGTGCCCCGTGGACTCTTAGCCGAGAGGTTGCCCCGTCACTCTGGAGACGCTCCGGAGGTACCACCGCGTGGTGTTAATGCTCTAGGAGCGGCTAATGCTGTTAAAGTCTTCAGCACCGAAGAAGGGAGAGATAAGGAGCTAATAGACTGGAGATTCTCCGGAGGCCTTGGCTTTGAGGTCAGGGAGAAAGCTTCCCCAGCTAATGTTACCGACACCAAGGTTTCAGCTTCTCTGTGGACGGATATAACGAGGCCAGGCTTAACTCATCTACTCAACTTAATTATATTTATAAATATTTGGTAGCCGGTTGTTTTTAGCGTAGCAAAATGTGAATTAATTACGTCCTCAGCAATTCTCCAAACCGACATGCGGCGTCGTAGTGGTGGCAGCTGATGGACAGGTGATGATCCTGTGCACCGCTGTATGTTCATCCATCTACCGAGGTGTTGAGCAGGGTTCATATGTAAGACCAATCATCGGTGGCACAAAATAGTACAGTACAAATTGTTGTCTTGGTCATGTTTATTTATTCCCGTCTGCACACAGCTGAAAATCTGTATGTTTGCTCTTCCGAGCCCATCACATGACTTGCACCAGGTGTGCGCTTTCAAGGAATCTCATGACACCTCGGTGGAGCTGCGCTGAGCGGCGGTCTCCGTTGGCTCATCCTCAGCTGACACGGCGACTGCTTTGGGCACTGGAGAGGAGTGCTAAAACATCAGGGATTTAAAAAATAAATAAATAAATCTTCCAGTCCCGCAGAGAGCGAGATGAACTCAAATGTCCTCCACTAATATAGACTACAGGGTGTTGCGCTGAAAACGACAGACTCTATAGAGTATGTTTTCACAGGCTGTAGCCGTAGAAGGGCCACTGCCTGCGTTGCAGTCAATAAACTAGCAAGTTTCCTTAAAGACAAACACATGGCAAGAAAGACACGGAGTTGTGTTTGGGCTGGCTGTGTCTCAAAGCCGAGAGCGTGGCCACTCCGGGCACGCGAGAGCGAGGAGGCGAGTGAGAGCGGCCTCTGACAGAAACCGGTGGCCCGCTGTTTATTGTTCTTTTCCGTGTGGGAGGGAGATCTGTTAAAGATGTCTGCCATTAATGCAACTGCAGGCTTCATTAAGAACAAATAAACAGATTCTGGTCCCTCACCAGGAACTCTTTGGGGAACATGTGCTGTCTAAACCACTCCGGAGGTCAGACCACTGTCAACAGTCGCCGCTCAATTACAACTCTAATTTTGTTGTCAAACAAAATATAGAGAAAGAGGAGCGAGTCTTGCAGGGACTAAATGGTTTCCATACTAAAGCCTGAGGCAAAATAGTCTCTTAAAACATTCTGCGTAACTGAGGGCTGTGACTATTTTCAAGGGAGATTTTATTCCACTCGCCCAGCACAGAGGGAGATCCAGATTGTAATTAATGTTTACTGAGACATACCAGTGTAAGATTGAATTTTTAATGAGGGTCATGAATACTTATTCAGTGCAGTGTGTGCTTTAATTGATTCAACTTGAGCAAACATTGGGTCTCGCTCTGTTTATTTATCTGTTTTCTGAGATGGAGCAGGATAATGAATGCGGGGGGAAACAAAGTGAAGGGCGGCAGAGACTCCTCCCAACAACGTCGGCGTCGTTTGCAATTGACTGACACGACGGTGCAGTTTTTGGAGCAAATGTGTTGCCGGAGAGTGGCAAATATCTTGGTTGCGGAAAAGCGATTTGATCTGTGAGTTGTTCCGGGGTGATTTTGCTTACCGGCGCATAAACACGAAGGGAGATGGAGGACGCCAAACAGAGATGGAGAAAAAGAGCTGAAGGGTTGACAGTGACTGACGAGAACTTGGAACGTCAGCCTCGACAGACAGCTCCTGGGCTGTGGAGTTGTCAGCACTTTGCCTTTCGATCGCTTTTTCTTTTGTTGTTTAACAGTTCCAGGCCACAGATATAGTACCGAGGCTATATTTCCCCACCGTCAACACGATGGTAAATGCATCCGTGCTACAGCTTCTAGCTCACAACATCCACAATCTGTATGTTTGATAAATAGAAATGTAATACCACAGAATATATTTCTGTAACATTTCGCTGCGCTGGCGGCATTGTTGGCTGGTTGGTACATGAACTCGATCCGGACTGTTGTCATAAAATTAGCTACAGACATTCATGGTTAGAGAATGAATCTATTTTAAAGACTTTTAAGGTTCTGACCTTTCGTCCGTACCATCAATGGAGCCAACTCCACAACCCACAAAGTTTTTGGACAGAAATTCGATTCCAGGGTCGTTCCATTGGGAACTGATAAAGCTCCAGCAAAGATCCTCTGAGCCAATCAAATCATCTGGTTCGTGTGGTGATAGACATAAATGTAGTCATACATCATCATCTGAGGGCCCCAGAGTTAAATTTGTTTATGACAAAATGGCTCTGATCGGTCGTGTGGTTTTGGTGTATATTTTCTCTGTATCAGTTAAAACACGCCCTGTAATGAAATCCAAATGGAGTTTTACTAGACTCATGGTCTTTTATATTCAAACTGAGCCTGGCTACACCAGCCTACCACCATTGGGTTAAATGTTTATATCACCACATTTCCCCCACCAGATGACAGCAGTAATAAGAAGTGTTACAGCATGACACCGTTACAGAACAGACCTTTAGTCAGCACCCACAGGTTGCCGGCTGTTGCATCACCTGGTGTCCCTCAATCTGTAAAGCAGAGCAGGATGTCCCTCCAGATTCCCAGTGAGCCAAACAGTGGCTTCTTTATTGATACACTGGCATCAGCGCAGCGGGATCAGACTTCAGCGCCTTCGCCTCCTCTCGCTACATGGCTGTAAAACGCCGCGGCTCAGCTGCCAGTCGCGTGGTTCCTCGCTGTGTGTTGGGTTGTTGGTTTTGTGTGATTGGAGCCATGCGACCTCTGCCCGCTTGAAATCCCACAAATGAGTGCGAGGGTTCGGAATGCAGAAGGGGGCTATTTTGAGGGACGGTCAAGACGGGAAGGGGGTGACGGCAAGGAGCGGAGGCTCAGCATGTCACAGAGGTCTCTGCGGCCATCAATTTGTCAGGATGTCCCCGCGGGCTCGGGTGTAGGCTGTCATATCCACTCACGCTCACAGCAGAGAGACGGAGATTGCCGGAGCAGCTTTGGCTCGGCTCGGACGCTAATGTATTTTTTAAAAGGACAGGTGCTGGCTCGCCATTTGCGCCTTTAAAAGATGATGTCGTTAGATAATGTTGTTGGCACTAGTTTGTTAATCATTTATATGGGCCAGGTTGTATCTGGTGGTGACATTGAAATATAATAGGCTAAATTAATCTCCTTATGCTCTGCAGTAATGACCTAACACTATATTAACCTACCTAATGTTCTGCGTCTCACTCTGCCAGGCCTCCTGTCACTCCCTCTCTGCATCATGTGCGCTGCAGCGATTGGTGTAAAGAAACAGAGCCGTTTGTCTCCAACGTGGCTCCGCCAATCCAAAAAAACACGCTGATGAAGGACCATTACCCGGCCAACACACAGAACTATTAGCCCTGAAGGATGAAGTGATATTAGCGGCTTATTAAAAACTGCTAACTTCAATACAGCTGCGCGGCGCTAATGAGCTGTGGTCCACTGCAGGACAGCAACAATAAAGATGAGATGAGAAGTACGCCGGGAGAGAGGTCCCGCATACCAGTTACTCTGAACTCCTAATAATAATATTTTAAGGGGTGGTTCTGATCCACGTTTTATTCAGTTCAGCCAGATCAGAGCCGTAGCCTTTTTCTGATCGTTACAAGCAGCCGCGTAGCTTTCATCGTGTAGGGAGATAGAAATCAGATGTGGTGGTGTGTGCAGCTAATGAACTGTGAACGCTGGGAGATGGCTCACACTAGGATAATGAGTTATCCCCCTAAGTCCCTCGCTGGGTCCCATGACATCCCGCCTTAATGAAGGGCTTTCCTGCGCGCACACACCCAGCTGACCCTCACAAAGCCCTCCAGCCCTCTTAAACACAGCCTCAGCTTTTCCTTCACAGGCTAACCCGAACACCCCCAGGTCTCGTCCTCCACTCCACCGCTCCGCCAGGCAGTGCCTGCTAGTTAGGAAACCGCAGCGCCGCTCAAACGCTGGGAAGCGGCAGGGCTTTGCATTTCGAGAAACCCAAGTGGGAATTGCACTTATTTGTTTCCGGGGGATGAAGAAGACTGACAAATGAACCCTCGCGGGAGGGAAGCTGGTGCGTGCTCCTCTCCTCTCTTCCCTCGCTCCGCCTGGCCCTGGAGTGTTCATTATGACCAGAATAGACACCTACTTTTTAGCGCGTTCGCACATTCTCAAAACAAGCCACGGACCTCGGGGACCGAGAGGTGCGGCGGGAGACTCGAGAACTGGGAATTTCTTGCCTCCCTGTCTGTCGTGGTGTAGTTGTTTGCCAGCAACAGTCTCTCTTGACCAGTAATAGCATTTGTAAGAGGAGAAGATTGACGTGGATTAGGAAGATGGATGCACGGGCTGCTGGGCTTTCTTGTTCGCTGAGTAGAGACTGCATGTTGAGGATATACAGTACATTCTTTGTAAAGGGTTTAGTCAGCTTTGAAGACATCTCCGTGAACTCTTTATTTTTTTCCAGCCCAAAGACAGCTAGCAGACTTTTTCAAAGACACTTCACTCTGGTAAAGTGTACCTCTCGCCTCCTGACAGGCTGGCAGATGTCCACAGCTAAGAGTCAATAGCTGTTATTGTAGATATTGATTGTGATCTTGCACCAGGAATTACCTCCGCTGACCCCTAAACTATGATGTCACACCCACCCGGGGCTGCTAATGCCCGGCTTAGCATTTTAACGCTAATGGTAGACGGTCTCACAGAGTTGGGTGAGCTCAGCCCGCTCCCGGTGGAGCCGGTCCAGGGGGAGCAGTGTGTCAGGGTGATGGAGGCCCCCTGTGACAGGCGGACGCTTTGCAGCGCAGGCTGCTGTCTCGGCCCAGGGGGACTGTGTTCCATTGACACCTCTTGGCAGGTAAAGGATTTAGCCGGCTTCACTAAGGAGGAGGAGGAGCAGCACTTGCTCCTGCCTCTAACCCCCCCGAGGCCCGGGGAGAGTTAATTACAGTTTATGTATGCACTGTCATCCCCCATGAGCCTCTCTGTCTCTGGAGCAGCCAAGCTGACTGTTGATGTCTGAGCACTTTGTTCTGTAGGAGGAGGTCCCCGCAGAGGAATACCCTGGATGAAGCTTATTATCCATTGTTCTGTGTGACTTCAGCGTTGCACTGCGATTATTATTCCTTCTTTGGATTAATTCATACTTTGGACTAATGGATAATGAGTCTAAACCGGGCTTTTAATAGCAGATAATTGCTGTTTTGTGGCCATTATTGAAAGTCCATAAAATGAATGTGCTCCTTCGTAGATGGGCACACTACATGCAAAAAAAATCCTACTAATTAATACCTTATTATGATATTTGACATGCATACATTTAATTTATTCTGCAAGTGAATGTTGTGCTGTTTGAGGAAAAAATAAAAACGCTGAAATTAAGGGGCTGTTGTGTTTGGTGCAAGGAGATTTTACCTGTAGAAGCAGAACATGTTTCAGTTGTGTAGTTTGTCCTCTGGGACAGCATTAAATGCTGTGAAGGGCTCAGGGATTGGTGCTCGCGCTAGCACAGCTGCAAACCCCAGCAGGGCGTGTCATTACAAGGGAGAAGGGTGGGAACAGCAGGCAGTGTGTGGGACTGCTCACACACTCCCACATTTACCCCAGTAGAGAAGGTCATGGGTCGTCCACGCACGCGCTTTAGCAGCTCTACGACACATTTCCTGCACTGATTGGGGTGTTCTGAGGCACATGTACTAGTCTATATATAACTGCATCTTCATTGCATCTACCAACACGGTGGTGGAAGTATATGTCTCAGCATTTACTGACAATGAATTTATAACACTTCTGCCTTCTTTCTGTTTTTCTAGCAGTACCAGATTTTGGCATCGATGTGCTCCCCACCAATGGCAGCCAGGAGCCTCACGGCCAGGCCCTCCTCCAGGTGTCAGGCCTAGAGCGCAGTCAGGAGAGGAGCCAGGAGAGCTGCAGAGACCCCCACCCCCCGGCATCCAGCTCCCCCAATCCACCTTTGCCCGCCCAAAGCCTCCCTCTGCCTCCGCCGCCGCCGGAGCCGCCCACCCCACAGGCCCCGCCCCCGCGTCGGACCCAAGCCAGCGGCCCCAGCCCCACCCAGGCTCCGGCCTCGACCCTGCCGCCCCAACATCCGGAGGCTCTGCCCAGGCCTCAGACGCCCGCAGCCCTGCCTCTTGCCCAGGGCCAAGAGCCCTCGCCGCCCCCCCCTCCCCGGCCCCAGCACCAACCAGAGCTGGTGACCAAGCCCAGGCCCGCGCCCACACCCGGCCTTCACGCGCACCCACCGTCTCCCGCCCTCCCGACCCACCACCCTTATCAGCAGCACGCCAGCCAGGCAGGGCCCAACCGGCCCCCGTCGCGCTGCCACCCGCGTCCGCTTTCTGCCTACAACGGCCTGAACCTCAACGGTCACAGGTGAGTCTGACATCAGGCCAACTCAAAGCGTGTTTTAAAGCAGCTCCACCCGCCCTCACGTCCCCATCCGCTCCGAGGCAGAAAAATCAGGCGGGGCTGTTCAGGCAAAACCTCCACATCCACACACACTTGAAAATACTAGAATATCTCTTGAGCTGGAAGTACGCATAATGCCCGATCAGTATGTAAATTGCCATCAGGGAGAGCTTGAAGTTCCAGAGCCGCACAGCAGCGCTGATTATTAACTGCGAAATAAAAAGGCCACGCTGAGTGCCTGTGATTTATTAGCCACCCACACCGTCATCCGAGCTCTCTATAGACTCCGGCTTGTTTTTAGTATAACCTTAAATCAGTGCCATATTGTTCTTATTTCATGGACGAAGGGCTACTTGTGAATGAAGAAATTAACATTTTTCCTGGAAAAGAGCGCTGTTCAAGACTGTTCAGCAGAAGGATGTATGTTTAAATACAAACAAACTCACAAGGTATTGACATATTATTAAAAACAACAGAGCCGGTGCAGTTTTATTCATTCATTGTGTCCCGTATCGTTTGACGAGCACCGAGGCCCATGAAGCTCTCCATTAATGTAAGACTTGAAGATAGCTCCTTCAGAACCCACTCAGTCCCAACAACAGCTCTGCCTTGCAGGCTCTCAGGACTTGGCACCGCCCGCCCGCCTGCGTGCCAGCCCTGCCAGTCTGCCAGCGCGCCGACAGGGCCTGGCACCCACTGCGAATAATCACGGCCGGGGCCCACGGCGAAAAGCGAGCGCCGCAAATGAGCTTTTAGGCTTAGTGCGTGGAGCGGCAGCGACACAGGCTCTGCGACTGCCCCCGGGGAAAACCCACACACACCACTAAAGACTGTTTGGTTACACATGCACACACACACGCACACACCCTCGCTCCCTCTCATCCCATTTCCGATGCACATGTTCACTACCTGGCTCTGGAGGAAGTGCCTTAACAGAAGCTGCTCAAAGACAGATGCTCGCTCTGTTATGTTTGTCAGCGGTGGTTTATTTGCATCCGAGGGTGTTGTAAATGTGGTGTTTTTTTCGCGGATCCTGTTTGCCCTGGATTCCGTGAAGCAGCACAAGAGAGAGGCGGGGAGGCGTTTGTAAATGGGAGGCAGTTGAGGTGTGAAAACATTGTGCTGGGAATTGAGAGCCAGAGCAGATGGAGGCGAGGGGATGTGGAGGAACAAGTGTTAATTTTGACTGATCGCGCCCGGCTTAACCTGGCCGCTTTCTCCATCTTGATCTTTTTATCTCTCTCTTTGCAGCAGCAGCAGGAGCAGCACCCCGGGCGCCAAGCCCCACGGGCCCCCAGCTCCCTCCCTGCACCTCCCCCACCACCCGCCTCCTCCTCCTCCAGCGGCCGCAGCAGCCTCCACCTTCCCACTGCCCTTGGCCGCCAACCAGAACACCCCCCACGGCTTCCCCTCTGCCTTGCAGTCCTCGCCGCACCCCCATCACCCCAATATGTTCGCTCCTCCAGCGGCCTTGCCTCCACCACCACCATTGACGTCTAGCACCCTGCCAGTACCCGGACATCCTGCTGCTGGGAGTGCCTACTCAGGTAAACATCACAAGCTGTTTGCAAATGTCTCCACATTGCCCCCATGTGGCGTCACGCTGAAATGTATATCAGGCCGACATGAACAGAAGGCAGAGTCCTATTTTAGCCAGTTGTTGCGACAGGGCGCCAGGAAATCTGAGGCACACGAATATAAATTGGGATCAGCGTTTCATTTCATAGGCAGAGACAGATGCATAGGCGGTGTGTTGCCCTTGTAATTATTTAAAGAAACAAGCGACCCGGTCCAAGATGGTCCAGATGCAGTCCATGCCTGGGGTTTTGTGTGTTTATAGCCGTGTGGACAGTTCAAGTTCACACGCTGTCTGTCACAGCGTGATTGATCAACTCCCCGCGTCCAGCAGCAAGTCGTTAGGCCGCATAGCAAAAGCGATTACAGACCCCGCGCGCATTTCCGCGCGTTGCTGTCGAGCTAAATGTCAGGGTCAGTGTGGTGGGAAGAGGGGGAGGGGGAGGGGCTCGCCTCGAGCCACGTTCCCAGAACTTCCATTTTCACCTGGAACAGTGTTCGTGTGCGAGAAATCAATGTGGTCAATACGGAACGGAGTGGGGCTGGATTTCGTTCAAAAGATACTAATGAAATTTTTATGAAGAGAAAATTCCACTCCCAGCCCAATAAAGCTTGAAATGAATGCAGAAAATATTGTAGTGAGTCGCTGTGGAATAGGAAGGATAAGGTTACTCTGGAGGAGATATGATCTCTCAAGGCAGGTTTTGTTGAATTTAGAAGAAAAGCCAATGATTACTTGAAATCCATTCTTTCTGCGCAGCCTGCGCAAAGGTTATTAGAATAACAGATGCTGTTGTCTCGGAGGGACTGTAGTGTATCAAATCACCACGTTTGACAGTTCCAGCAGTCAGACAGCTCTAATCGCCCGGAGCCTCGCTTAAATATAAAATGACATGTTGGTAATAACAGTCATTTCCTGGTTGTTTCCTTTTTTGATATAGTTTTGACATGGCCTCCCGTTTGATGATATGCGTAGCATTCACATTGTAGATCACTGTCCTTCAGGGGATCTGTGAAAGCACTTTAATTTCAACCAGCCACAACATTAAAACCACTGACTAAGCTAAGTAAATAACCTTTACGGTCTTTTGATAACGCAGTGTTCTGCTGGGAAGCTTTTGGGTCTGGCATTCATTCACGTGGATGTTACTTACACCACTTGTGCACCACCCACCTGGACCAGACCAGACACTCCCACCCCATAGCAACTACGCTGGATCCCAAACTGATTAAGTATCCGTGGGATGATCCACAAAAGCCCCTCCCCTCAACCCATAAGACCCAAATA
This sequence comes from Mugil cephalus, assembly GCF_022458985.1. Taxonomy (NCBI): domain Eukaryota; kingdom Metazoa; phylum Chordata; class Actinopteri; order Mugiliformes; family Mugilidae; genus Mugil; species Mugil cephalus. The sequence goes on from NC_061784.1 coordinate 7,656,002, forward strand.
CCCCCATTAATAACATCCAGATACCATAGGACACCCCCAGAAGGTCCATGTCCATTCTCTGATCAATCAGAGCTGTTGTGGAGGCACAAAGCAGGTCAAATAAGTAACAAGAAAAAGTTTATTGGTACCGACTAGACAAAGTGTTACGACAAAAAAATCCCTCCACCGCAGAATTATTTGGAACATAGCAAGAAGAGCCCATAAACCAGAGCCTGCTGTTACCGAGTTACAGTCACCCCATTAGCGAACCCGCTCCTAATCCACCCTTGTCTCCACCTCTCCTCCAGAGCAAGACCTTCTGCGCCAGGAGCTCAACACCCGTTTCCTGGCCTCCCAGAGCGCCGACCGTGGCGCCTCGCTGGGCCCCCCGCCCTACCTGCGCACCGAGTTCCACCAGCACCAGCACCAGCACCAGCATCAGCACCAACACACCCACCAGCACACGCACCAGCACACCTTCACGCCCTTTCCCCACGCCATCATGCCCACCCCAGCACCGCCCATGGTGCGTACCCCTGCCAGAAATGTGAGGATAAGTAGAACACACCTGTATTGGTTGGTTTTTTGGGCGGGTGGAAGGGTGGAGGGGGATCTGCGAAGGAAGAGCGGAGCGTTTTCATATGTCTTTGTTCTAATAATGACTTTTACATGTGCGGAGGAGTGGGTGGGCATGGCACCGAAAGTGTTTTCACTCTGCGGCCGCGAGAGCAGAGATTTTACACCATCTGACATGTGTGCGAGCAGCGCACTGCAGGGACCTGTGGGTTTGTGGCGGCTTTTCAATGATGACCATGTGTGTCCGTCCACGCCACAGCCATGCCTTTATTCTCCCAGACAGCCTTTCTAGTGTTTTCTCTGGCGCACGCTAAGACTCCAGAGTTGAACGCTGTTATTTTCTAAATTGGCAATAACTTGCCCGAAGCATGTTAACTTCAGAGCCAGCTTTTTTCGGAGCATAATACACTTAATTCATCATGATTTTAATGACTTCATGTGGTCCCGTTTGGGGGTTTTCATTACTGGCAAATGCGCTGCATTAAGAGCACCGCTGTTTGTCGGGAGAGACCACGGGCAATGGGTGCGTGGACTTAAAGCTCACACAAACACATGCACATTTGTAACTGCCTGGCCCGTAGAGAGTTCGTTTGGCTCTGATGATACCTCAAAGGCAGCATGGTGAGGCCTCTGACAGCTAATGAGGCCATAAAAAGCCCCTTTATGGCAGCAGTGTTTAGTCTTGACTGTGGAAACGTTCGCAGCGCTGCGCCACTAAAAGGCATCCAAATGAGACGCAGCCCACACCACTTTACAAGGTCTTCAGATGATCGCGAGAAAGGGAGGATGAAAACAGTCTGGCCCGGAAGGCGGCCGAACTGGAATCTCGGGTTGACATCATGGATTTTTTAATCTAAACTGCGCGGCGAAAGCGGCCCGGCCTCAGCCGCGCGGCGACGGTGTTGTGTGAACGCCTCTCCTCTGCATCTTTGTACTTAGCTCTGTTTCATTTCTCCTACAGTTTGACAAATACCCAACAAAAGTTGACCCCTTCTACAGACACAGTGTGAGTTTTCCCTACCCGCGTGCCGTCCAGCTCCGCAGCGGCCTCTTGCTTGCCCATTTTGCCATTTCTGCCCATTTTGAGTTGGTGTTTCAACTCAGCGTGTGTGTGTGTGTGTGTGTGTGTGTGTGGTAGACGTCATGCAATCACTCATCTGCTTCTTGGTGGCTACTGTAAACGTCCTAGCTGTGCCATTTCACTCTTCAGCCCCGGCAACTGTTCAGTGATTAATGAACCAGTGCTGTATTCTGAGCTGCTGAATCAGAAAGGGGTACCATGTGTGCATGTACTGGTGTAAATATACTCGCTCATTATTTGTTTTTGCTAACAGTGCCTTGCTCATTACTACTGCTCACTAATAGGTGCTTATGTTGAGCACTGGCCCCAGTATCTTGCTGTGTTTGTTTAAGCCCCAGCCTGTCTCCAGCAGATGGCCCGGGTTTCTTCCTGTTAATATGGAGTTTTACCTTAGCGCTATTTTTTATTTTAGTCTCTGGGCTCTGTAAAGCATCTTGAGACAAATTGCATTATTATATAAATATATACACTCTATAAATCTAGTTATACCCTAGAAATGAAGTTAAATTGCAGCTTCCAGTTACCTGCTGTGTGCACAGTGTAAAACCGCAGAGCCTCCGCAGAGAAACATCTAATATCATAACTCCGTATTCAGATCAACCCTGGGTCTGAGAGATGTTGCTGGGTTTTCGCATGCTTTCATTAAGAGAACAGCAAATAGCCCCAAAAGCATCTCCGCTGGATAAAACGCAGTCTTAAAAACACGGCGCGCGAGGAAACGCTTGAAACCTCACAGCACATCCTGGAGCCCGAGCTCAAATAAATTGAGGCGTGATTAAAGCGATGCCAGCGCCACGTCGAGAGCACGCGAAGCATTGTGAGCTTAGGCTAATGTGATTGACGAGGAGGAAGTTGATTATATATGTGTGCCTCTCTGTGGGATACATTTGTGGAAGCCTTGAGCACTTGTTTGGTTTACTTGTGTTTTGCTTGTATTACAACATTCTGCTTTTCATATCAAAGGAGCGTTTTCCCCCTTATTTAAATCCAACGGGAATGAGCAGAGAATATTTAATAAACAAGCAGTTTGCGAAACATGTAGGCAATCATTTTCTAACTTCGCATTCAAGCAGCCTTGGAATATTCTGACTGAATGTTGACTCTCATCCGCCGCTACAGCCTGCTCGTTTCATCTCCCCGTAAAGCTCCCGCACCCCTAACGGTTCTGGAAAAAAACAGAACCGACCTCACACCTCCTCTCATTTTATCTCCTCCTTCAGCTCTTCCACTCCTACCCTCCAGCCATGTCTGGCCTCCCTCCTGTCATCCCCCCGACAGGACCCTTCAGCTCGCTGCAGGGCGCCTTTCAGCCCAAGGTAGTACACCAGCACGGCCACACACCCACTGACAGACAAAACCGAGGCGAGGAGTTTATTTACAGAGAATGTTATTTCAATCCATGTCTGATGCCCTCTAGACCTCTAATCCACTGGATGTGTCCACGAGACCCGGAGCCGTCCCACACACATTCTTACAGAAGGACCCCAGGGTAAGAGCATCTGTGTTGCATACGCCTTTCAGTCATCAGATGGGGGTTTACCACACTGAAGCCCGTCATTGTAAAGATATATGTATATTGTTTGCAGACAACAAATGTGTTCCGGCCTCCCTCTCAGCCGCCATATGCGCTCACCGGCCACCCAGGAGAGCCCTGTTTAACGCCCACGCGTTAATTACTCCTGAAATGCTTAATTTTTGAGTGAACATTTTAATTTGGTTCATAATGAATTCCTCACACAAAGACTAATTAGAAGCGATTTGACTGACAGCTAAATAATCCCCCCCTCTCCTACCCTTCCCCCCTCTCCCCTTCTCCTTCCCACAGCTAACGGATCCATTTCGGCCCATTCTCAGGGTGAGTACGCGCTCCCTGCGGTGTTTCAGTCACCGGCACCCTCACACACCGTGATAACCACGGGGTTTTTGCTAATGGAGTTGATAGTGTCTTTAATTAAATGAGGGGTGCGCGCGCAGGCTTTTCATTTTGGAGAAGCAGTGCAGCCTCTGCTTTTTGGAATCGCCGCTTTCAGGCAGCGTGCACCGTGGGCAAAGCACTGTATTAGTGGATAAACCGCTAATTTGCATACACCTTTCAATGGGGATGTAACGATGCATGGCCAGAGAGTTAAATCGATGCAAACGTGCGACGCTTTCAATCAGCCGAGATGAAAAATGAAACGCGATGCCCTTTTTAAACAGCAGAGGGTGTAATAGTTTTGAGTTCACTTGCTCAACATCACTGTCACTGTTAGGTGTTCAGACAAGATGAGATATGCTGATCTTCCTTAAAAAAAAATAAAAAATTACGAAAAAACATGTAAATTCCAAACTAGGAGCACATGCAAGCCTTAGTTTGTTCCTTTGAAGAGATTAGTTTAGATTTAGTTTGTGTTATTCATTTAGTTATTTTGATGTGGAATTTCTTTTAAATGATGTGGAATTTCCTTTAAAAATCGATTTTTTTATTTATTTTTTGTTGTTAAGATAAAATACAATTCCAGTCGCACTTTTAAGCACAGTTTGCGCTACCTCAAAGAAATAAAAGGGATTCTCTTCAAGTTGTTAAAGAGAAAATGTAATTTGTAGTTTTTATGTAACTAAATACACACAGTTTGTGTTTTGAAGTGACCTCCTACCTCAGAAATGTGTTTTTTGTCTGATAAATAAATAAAGGAATATTTTTCAGTCATAATTTGTCTGCTAGCTCATTCTGTTAAAAAAAAAAAAAAAATGAGAAAATCGTATCGTTAACCAAGTATCGGAAATCGTATCGAATCATGAGTGTATCGTTACATCCTTATCTTTCAATATATTAAATTAGATAAAAGCATTGAAATTTGCCCCTTATGAAGCATTGACTGTTACCATTAATGACCGTACGAGTGAAGCTGTGAATCTGTTGTTACAGAAACCAGGGAAGTGGTGCGCCATGCACGTCCACATCGCCTGGCAGATATACCACCACCAACAGAAAGTAAAGGTGAGGACTCATCTGACTCCTCTCTTCCTTCAGCCAAAGCCAGATTTATCACTTTGTACATTTTGCCATTTAGCCAGTCCCAAACTTAATCTATATACTAATCTTTTCTTACACTTTTTGCTTTACAGAACCAGAAAATGGTTTAATACAGACACACTGTGATGTTCTAAGATTAGAAAACAGACATTTAGTGGTTTATTTTGTCATTTTGCCTGTCTTGCAGCTCCTTAGTAATATTGATTTGGAGTTGCCTCTAATTCCTCTTCTGGAAAATTGAATTATTAGTTAGATAGTTGAATCTGTTCGCACTTCTCTCTTTAATCAATAATGCTGGGAACACTTTATAAAGACTGCCAACATAATTAAGATTTCTATTAAGTTTCTATTAGGAAAAAGAGGCTGTTTTATAAGTGGGTGTAACCTGGTCGTCTTCCTCCTTGATGACAGTTCTGCCCTTGTTAAGCCACACATACACAGCGCTTGTATAAAGAAGTTTTACATGTGTTTCTCTTTTCCGGTCTGGCGTCTTCCAGCAGCAGATGCAGGTCGACCCTCACAAGCTAGACTTCGGCCTCAAGCCAGAGTTCCTGAGTCGACCCCCGGGCCCCAGCCTCTTTGGTGCCATCCATCACCCCAGCGACTTAGCTCGGCCCGCCACGCTCTTCTCCGCTGCAGGTAAGACCGACAGATGCAACTGTATTTCAATGTGGGTCCAGACAGACAGATAAACACAGCAACTCCCCCTTAAACAAGAACTTGATATCCATCCATCATTGCAGATATCTGTAGCCTTTCAATGAACAAGTTATTCTGAGGAAATAAACCTTGTTAGCTACTTTCAAATCCCACAATGTGGATCAGCCTGCATCAATAATTCACTCTATCTAGATTTCATAAGGACACAACAGCAGCTACCCACAATGATATAACAGTGATGCTGACAGAAGACTTAAATGTTTCCCAACCCCACTAATACACCAAAACTACATGAGTCGCCACGGCAACCTGCGGCACCGACCTCTATGCCAGGGCCACACCTGTCACTTGTCATGTGTTATACAGCACATTTCTACCCATTGCTAACGCTAACCTCCTGGTTCGTGTACCACCCACACAGCTGCTGCTCCCTGTTCTGTTTTCTTCTTCTTCTAAACGCTGGACCTGCGTTGTCAGATGGGTGAAGATGTTTTCTTAATTCGCAGTGCGTGCTTGTAGCTCTCAGGGGCCACTGCAGCAAACAAACTGGGCAAAATTATTAACTCTGATGACATAATTTGAATCTGAGATCTACTGAAGGGGCTTTCAACTGCACCCTGAGGATCTCCTCAAAGGAGGTGGCGTCTCTCATTCGTCTGTGTTGAGCAGTTTTACTGTATCAGAGGGCTTAACATTCAGTGGTTGGATTGAAATGCAAAGTAGAGCTGAGGGTGTTTAAGTTCTTTGGTCATAAACCATAGAATTAAAACGTTTGCATGTGGTGAACTTGTTGATGTCATCTATCAAACATTATTTATCACATTATCAGCTCTAGCTCAGCACTTCAGAAAAACCTAGAGGGCTTTGAGTTCATATTTTCTATAACCCAGGTTCTGCAGTGGAGAATAAAACCAGTTAGCAGTATCTTTACTGTTATCACAGTCTGTGGTTGTCTCTCCATCTTCAGGTCCTACGCACCCATCAGCAGCTCCCTTCGGTCATCCACCGCACCATCCTGGAAACTTCCTCACCCCAGCATCTCACTTAGGTAAGACACCTCCTCAGTTGTCCTCAGTCTAGAAATAAAAGATTAGGAAGCTGGCTGGATGTGTGTTAACGTGTTGTCTGGTTGTCTGTTCCTCCAGAACCGTTCAGTAGGCCTCCTTCATTTGGAGGGCTGGGAGCCCTCAGTTCATCGGCCTTCGGAGGACTGGGAAATCCAGCACTAAGTGAGTTTTAGCCTCACGTTACTACACAGCATCAACTACAGGCGTTTTGTTGGAATAAGCTATTCGTAGTCGCTCTTTGTAATGTGAAGTTGAACAGACGTTAAATGCAAGCTGACCGGGGAAAATGTCGAGATACGCATTTAACTTGCGTCCTGCCGTGTTTTTTCCACGTGTTGAATCCCTAACAGCGGCCAACTCGGTGTTCGGCCATAAAGATGGCCCCAACGCACAGCAGCACTTCAACAGCAGCGGTAACAGCGGCCACCAGGAGCCGTGGAACCGCCTGCACCGCACACCGCCCTCTTTCCCCACGCCGCCGCCCTGGCTGAAACCCGGAGACTCTGAGAGGAGCACCTCGGTCAGCTCGCACGAGAGGGACAGAGACTCTGACAAACGGGACGCGTTGGTCAGTAAAGACGACAAGGAGAGGTGGGTTTCTCTCCAAGGAAGTTGGATTTGGTGTTATGCTGTTTTTTTTAAACTGCAGAATTTTGCTATGAGTGTTTGAACAATCTCTACCTTAGGAAAAAGCTGCATTACTGTTATTGATGTGGAGGACTTCCTCTGTACTTCTAGGGATTCTGTAGAAAAGCGCCATCAGAGCCATCCGTCCCCTGTCCCTGTCAACCCCATCAACCTCCTGGGTCACAACCGGCCGCCCGAGCACCACAGGAACCACCTGCCTCCTGCTTCTGGAGACACTCAGAGGGACAAGGAGAACAAGGCCAAAGACCGGGAGAGGGAGCACTCCGACTCCTGGAAGGACAACGGCACGGACGACCACAAGCTCAAAGACAACCAGCACAGTGACAAGGACACGCCCGTCATCCACGACGGCCGAGTGTCGGAGGACAAGGTGCCCAGCAGGGGAACCACGTCCCCCTACGTCCGGCAGACGAGCCTGGAGCGTCCGAACGGAGGCTTGGGCAGAGAGGTCCTGGAGAAGAAGGTGGAGCTGCCGTACGAGCACCAGAAGAAGAACAGCGAGGTGAAGGTGAAGGAGGAGAGGAAGGAGGAGCAGGATGGAGCCCCGGAAAGGGCGAGCGAGCACCCGCCGCAGGCGTCCTCCACGCCGAACCTGCACCCTCCGTCCTCAATGCCCGTGCCCATGGGCATGGCCGGCGTCCACCCCATCAACAGCATCAGCAGCCTGGAGAGAACTCGAGTTGTGGCCCCCTTTATGGGAATTAGCCCCATTCCAGGAGCTGACAGGTTCCCCTACCCCGCTTTCCACTGGGACCCAATGAGGGACCCCTACAGGGGCCTGGACATTCACAGGCGAGACCCTTTGGCCAGGGACCTGCTGCTAAGGAACGATCCCCTGCACCGGCTGGCAGCGCCGCGTCTGTACGAGGCCGAGCGGTCCTACAGGGACCGCGAGCCTCACGACTTTAACCGAGACCACCCCCACCCTCTGGCCCTGGAGCAGAGGAGGGAACACGAGCGCGCTCAGCTGGAGGAGCGCGACCGCCTCAACATGCTCAGAGAGGACTACGAGCACGGCCGCCTCCACCCCGCCATGCACCACCCGGCCCTCGACGGGCACCTCCCTCACCCCGCCCAAGGCCTCATGGCCCCCGGCCTCCCCGGCATGCACTACTCCAGGGTCAGCCCCTCGGCCGCAGCGGCCGCCGCGGCAGCCGCCGCCGCCGCCGCTCATCAGAACGGCATCCTGAACAAAACGCCACCCACTGCATCTTTGAGCGCCCCGCCCCCACTCATCCCCACACTGGGCGCACGGCCCGGCTCACCCAGACGGACTACCCCTCTGGCCACAGACATCAGAGACAGACCGGCTCACAAAGATATCGAGGCGCGGTGAGCCGAGGCTCGGGCCCCCCGTACCTCGCCGACACTGAACTCACACCGAGCACTTAGCTTTGGGCAAAGCAAGACTGTAAGATAGCTGTGAATAATTTATGTGGGCGGAGACATGCCCGCACAATGAATTGTTTTTGTATAAAAAAAAAATACAAAGATACAAGAATCGTGGAACAACAACAAAAAAAAAAATACTTTTTCAAAGATTTTTCCCCAGTTTGCTCCAGCTTTTGTGTGCTTTCTTTCTCTTGTATAGCAAAGTGACACGCGGAGGGAGAGTGAACTATTTGGAATGTACAGGTACTTCGGCACTGACAGACAAGTGTGTAGATAATGTGTACAGTCGCTGTGCTCACGCTGTATGGATTAAAAATCATGGTACAAATATGCAAAAGAGTGTTTTGAAAGCTTTACTTTGAACAAATGTAAATACGGGAGTATTAAGGCGGTGATTTAGAATGTGCTTTTTGCAAATTCCTTTTTCCTTTTGTTTTTGTTTGTTTCTTTGTTTCTTTCTTTCTTTTTTGTTTTTGGTTGACGCAGGTGATTAGCATTGTACCAGAGACCCCCATATTCAACTATGCAACAAATGTCTGGGCTCCCTTTCTGAAAGCTGGCCTTCTCAACACTACTGTGTACCAATAAAGGACAAACAGCTGTATTCTCTCCACAACAACGACTTTTAACGTCCACACGAGCTTTAACTGATCCACACAGGGTTTGCAAAAAAAAAAAAAAAAAAAAACGATTTACAAAAAGTTACTGCGTCGAAAATTACTTTATCAAATATATGATTCATTGTGGTGACAATCCCAGATGCAATTAATTTGTAATTGAATTTTAAAATGATTTGTGAAAAGACAGCAGCACAAATGTTGTTTTGTTATCAGTGTCCGTCCCTCTCCCAGTTATCAGCAGTCTTGTTCTGGGGAGAATGCAGTACTTTAAAAACCATGACAGCACATCAGCCCTACCGAAGGAGTGTAAAGTACATGTTTTGGAAATAACTGTTGTTCAAACAGTGTATTAAAGTGCTTTCCTAAGTTGTTGTACCTACAAAAATCAAAAGACAAAAAAAGCGAGTCTCAAATATGGACAGTTTGTTTCTAACGAGCAGAGATCTATTTTAGTAGTCCACTGAAGGTTTAGTTGTGCGCTTCAAACTCTGTGATATCATGTCGTGCAGTGTTTTTTAATCCAACATAAAAATTGTCCTCCGGAGCCATAGTGGTTAGTCGATGCGTATTGCAAAAAGATTGTTAAACAAGAAAACCTTTTTTTGCTGTTTACCATGTACAGGGGAAACAACTAAGTCTTTCTAGATCATGTACAAAAATGAGAAAAAAAAATGAAGCGACTGAATCTTCAGCATGCTCCTCATTTAAACTTGTGTTATGTAAATTGTGCCATGTTATTAAAAAATGTGTACTAACCCCTGTCTCTGGGCCACGTTTCTCCACATCACACTGAGCAGGTAAACAGGCGACATGGAACATAAAGTAGTTTCAAGTGTCTATAAAGGAGATTGTTGCTGGAAAGTGACAAACAACTGACAAAGAGACACAAAACTCCTCTGGTCTGAACCCGTTGGTTCATTCATGACAAGCGGGGGCTTGTGCTCGGTGAATTAACTGCGCCTCAGACATCAGCAGCTTTTGCTGTTGAATCATGGAACAGTAATTGCGTATTCATCAGAGGGCGCGAGACTTATTGACATTCCCATTACATTCAATAACCACAGCATTTATGCGCCCTTCCCTGACTGATGTTTAGCACTCGGGCGCCCTGTTCATCCATCAATCAAACGCTGGCTCGGCCCGTTGCTGGTGGGAAGTGTGAGTTGTGTTATTTCCTCAGAGTAAATGCCTCCTACTCCGGGGACTAACACTAAATTTCCTCTCACTTTTAACTTCTCCCGCTTTAGCGCGGTAGTTCTGGTAGTTCGGCCTTCGACCCAGGAGGGGGCGCCAAACTGCAAGAAATGTAAATGTGCACCAGAGCTGTTCAAAACCACCAGCAGGATGAAATTTATTCTTTCATCAACAGTTCAACAGCTAGATGGTAAATCAATTAGCAAATACAACTGTCAATTGTTGCTTTTGGAAAGTGACATTCTTAAATGATTTAAAGCAAAGATAATCCAATCAGGGCGGCTGACTGGACAAAAGCACTAAGGGTTCTGGAGACTGAGAATGAGAATTTTCCACAATGGTCTGACTGTGGTCTAATATTTTGGCAATTACTGAAAAACACTGACAATATTAACCTCACATTTCATAAGTTGGAAGCAGACGGAGAATATTCACTATTTTTACGTGACACTTATGACAGCTCTTGGAGATTATGAAAGTATAAATTAGCTGATCTTTTCAGCTCTCCCACGGCTCCTTTCGGGCATGGTTAGCAGTTTAAGAGACAATTTAAAAGCAGGTGTGTGTGTGTTGTGTGTCTTCACAGCTATTGTGTTCTCCCCTCAGTGTGATTCAGTGGCTGCTTCTGTCAGCTGCACGACACTGACTTACATTTGATTTTACAAATAATGGAATACAACACCTGAATGTCTGATGTAACCTGGGTGAAGTCGTTGAAATAATGGTGAGTCAGATTCATTTCATTTTATACAAAGCATCGTAAAACGTGTTACAATATACAGGATGCATTGAAGTGAAGAAGCCGCTAAATGTAGTCCTCATCAAAAAAAACAAAAAAAAACAGAGGCGTCTCAAAGGTCTGCAGAGACAGGCGTACCCAGTGTGTGCTAATAGACGCACGCAGTCTGATTAATGAGCTCAGACCGCGGGGGGGTCTGTTGGGGTTTTCAGCGCAAACAGGATTCTGTGAATGTAACTTCTTTGTCAAACGGCACCTCAGAGGCTTCATGAAGTGGCATCCTGACACAAATTCAACAGCCGGCACCGATCAAACAAAACATCTCAGAACCATCTGCAGTTGTGCCTTTTATTTTTTTGTAATGTTGATGTTTACAGGGATTTATAAATCCACATAATGCCATTTCTAACTGATTATGTTGCTGCTCAGGACACACACTGAGAGCTTTTAAAAGCTTCCTGGTTAAGTCAACGACAAATTGGTGTCCAGGGCTCAACCTACCGGCACCAAATGAGCAGTTTTGTCCAATTAAAACTGTGAAAGGATTCTATTTTTGATCAAAGAAGAGAATCTAAAAAAAAAATGTAAGTGAAAGAACTGCTGCAGCACTGATTTTCTCTCATTTTACACGCACAGCTGAAGCAGCGCGGTGGCCTGGTGGTTAGAGGCACAGACGCCTCGCAGCAAGAAGAGGCCCTGAGTTTGAACCCACCGGCTGGCTGCGCGGAGTCTGCATGCGCCTGTGTGGGTTTCCTCCATGTGCTCCGTCCTCCTCCCACACAAACAGTCTTTGGACTGGTGTTAATTGGCCGCGTGTGTGAGCGTGAGTGTCTCTGTGATAGACGGGGGACCTGTCCAGGGTGTAGCCTGCCTCCTAACCGATAATAGAGCAGCAGTGTCACATTAATTGTAGTCCAAAGGCCACACACGGCCCAGTTATGTGAGCAATTATGTCTCAAAGTGGTGGGATCAGTTACATAATAGTGCAATAATCTACAAATAATGTTTTAGTGCAAAGTACATCATGAAAATGTTTAATCAGTTATTACTTTACAGAACATTTCGTGAATGACCTGAAGTTTCTCAACAAAGATAAGTATAATGTGAACTGTGTAGATCTCAGTGTTGTGTCCTGACCACAACAAATTTTAGTGCAACAAATCAGGAACAGGTGCCAGTTTTATTGAAAAAGTGCAGTTAATGTCTTATCTCTGAGGTCATAGCTAACGTCTTCTGAATAATTATCAAACTTCATCTCAGGGCCAGACTGGGCCCTATGGTGGGCCAGTTTTGACCTGTGAGCTGTATGTTTTACACCCCTGCCCTATATATATATTGTTGCAGCATCTCAGTGCAGTTGTTGAGAGTGAATTTCCAGCCCACATGTGTTCAATACGATGTACTAAAAAAAACATGCAAGTGAGTGTTTTAAAACACAACTCAACTCATCATTATGTACTGGGGGAACCTTATGTCAATGGGTTAATGTTACCTGTGCTATAAAATGTACCGCAGTGCATGAAGCTCACTGAGGGAATCCTTGACTATGAATTGGGACGTATTCGTGTTCACGTTCACAATCTGAACACAAGGTGGCGTCAGTGCACACATTTTGGAAAATGCAATAAAAGAAGCAACAATGGGAGTTTCAGTGGAGGGACGCTCATCAGCTGGGAGCACACAGTGGCCCTGTCATCTCCTCTGACCTGAGAGAGGAGAACCGGTTTGTCAGGTCGGCTTCCTCTGACCAGCAGCGTGTGCTTGGTATTTGCCGTCAGCACACATGCTGTCAAACAGGCAGAGCCGCATGGCGTGCCAGACACTCCTTGGGGTGTCTGTTTTTTTTTGTTTTTGTGTGTGTGTGTGTGTGTGTGTGTGTGTGTTTGAGCTCGGCTAAGAAGGAAATGAAGCCGCGGCGCTCGCTCGTCAGCTGGAGCCCGGAACTCAGTCACCTGTCTGTCCCTCTGAGCTCATGTGATTTGAGCAAACACCAAGATGTGCTGCCTCAGTGCTACTGTAAACAAAGCCAGCCTCTGGGAAAGGACCGGTTTCCTGCTTATGAGGAAGAGGATCATATTCCATGAGATAAACACAGCTACCTGTGAAGCCTCAGTAATGTGCTCTCCATCACTTTAACGATATGCAGCACAACACACTGGCTCCGGCTAACACACCACCCTCCTATTCCCCTACAAAAAAAAAAAGCAATTACATGGGAATACTGGTAGTCTTTCACCCTGCTGACAATAATTTTAATCACCTCCAAACAAACGCGCTTGGGTGCTCCTAAAAATACTTTCCAGTTTATAAATGGGAAGACTTCCCATTCTCAGTGGGAGCGTTCCCCTGGCATTTCCACCCTCCTGAGAGAGCGCCTATAAACACCAGCCCGCCAGCGCGGCTGTCGGTTCAGGATTACGTTGACGCTCAGCCCTTTTCAAGCCGAGTTCATTCGTTCATCATTAGTCGAATCATTTAAGTGGGGGTAAAACGCGCGCGCAGCAGGGGAGGGGGTTGGCTAATGTCGCATTTCTGGAGAGGATGAGATCAGAAGAGGCGAGAGCTCAAATATAAACGGCGTATCAGAGCGCAGTGGGCCCCGGCCCCGCGCTGAACCACGGGAAGTGAATGGGGTTTTTAGATATTTACCCATGTAGGGCTTTCGCGCTGACAGCTGGCGGTGGGCGGAACCGGTCCAGCAGGTCTGGCTGCTCTGTCGGACCTGGACATTTTTCTGAGGAGATGAGGCATTAAATGTGGCGTTAGGATAAACCGCTGGGTGAACACGCATTGACACAAGCGGGTTCAAGCCAGCTGTAGCCGCACCGCCTTGCCAATTGTTTCCTCGGCTTTAATAGATTCTTTTTGATCCTCTCCACGTGATTGTTCATTCGGCGCACGTGAAGTTTGCTGCACCTGAGGGATGAATGAAGCTTTAGACCCTCTGAATGATAAGTTGATGGAGGCGAACTGCATCATATGGAGATGTCAGGGGACGTACTGGAAATACTGCGCGTCCACAGAGTGGACGGAGGAAAGAGGCTGCTGCAGGAGGGAATGAGAACAGGAGCGTTCCCTCGCAGCCATGACCTTCAGAAAGCAAACGCGCGGTTGTGATGTGGCAGAAGGAAGCAGAGGAAAACTATTCATCACAGCTGATTACAGAAAATAGTCCGTCTGCTTAACAACACTCCTGAGTCCTTCAGACGTGCTGCATTTTTCCACTCCTGCTCGATGTGTGTTCTTTCTTCTTCTTCTCCACACTCACCCAGATATGATATGAAGGTGAAAACAACGCGGCCTAACCCTGCCGCCCTTTACATTTCCACCAGGATGGTCTTGGACGACCTTCACACACCCGATGCAGCGTGGGCCTCATTAGCGGCGAGGCTCCAGATCCACCAGCGCCGACGGATGAACTTTAATTATTGCAGGAGGCGCTCCTCCTTCCTGCGCCGCATGATTATGTGAATGAGTACGTACAGAGCTGATATTTGGTGTCTGGGCTGCGAGCTCCGAAGAAGATGACAGACTGCTGGGAACCTTAGAGCAGAGGCCTTCGATTCTTACTATTTGCATTTGCCAGGCAGTGAGGAGTGGAAAGGAGCTCATCTGACATGTTTCCAAGATCAGGTGGGACTCTGGGACAAACCCAGGTTAGAAGTTTTTTTTTTTGTTTTTTTTTTTACTGGATTGTTGATAAAGATAGACCCAGACTGACACCACCCATAGTTTTCCAGAAGAGTTGTTTTGATGCACTATGTGGGTGGAGTCAACTGTCATCCTGCCAGCCTCAATAACTACAGACTTTGGCACTCAGTGTTGGCTCCATGTTTTAGTCACAAAAGTTTGCAACTTGGTCAAATGTGCGCAGAAAGTCAACTCCTCGAATCCAGCGTCCTGGATCCACCAATTCAGGGCTGCAGCATCTGTAAAATACCATGTCCCGAATCAGGGAATCAGCTCAGTGAGGCAGCATGAAAACCTGGAGGTAGTTCTCACTTCTGGGATGCTACCAGACTAAATGCTGCCATTAACACCTGAGCTGTTCCTGGAGTCACACAGGAACACATGCACAGGAGAGATCCATAAAACAAATACATGATACATTACATTATTACATACAGTAAATAATGTAATACACACAAAACCCTGAGGAAATGGTGACTTTAGATCACAACTGGTACATTGTCACATGTCTATGGATAAAGAGGAGGCATACAGGACACGAGACGTTATAAAATATTTGTAGTTTCAAAGTAAAAGGCCACATTTCACAATTAAACAGTGAAAGCATGGATTTCATATTACCGCCTCCTATTGAGATGAAGTAATTGTTGTTATATGGTTACACTGTGCAGCAGAGGGTTAACCACAACTAGAAGAACTTGGAGAACTACAGTGGGAGTTATAGCATTTATGGCCACCAGTTTACCAGACACCAGTGAAAGAAGAAATTACTTTCTTTTCTTTTCTTTTCTTTTCTTTTCTTTTCTTTTCTTTTCTTTTCTTTTCATGGCGATGAGCAAATGAGTCGAGCCTCCCTAAATCTCAGAATAACAGAACAGTGTGTTTTGTTAGTCACACCCACCTCTGAAACGTTGTATTATCTGCAGCTGGATTTACCACCTTAAGGCCAGCAGTGCTCTGGAAGCTAATGTTAATGTGATGCTAGTGGACGGCCTACTTTACAGTGACATGCACATGGCATGAATAAGGCTTGAGAATGCAAAGGTGTGTCAGGTGCGGGGGGGTCCTTGGACACTTTTCACATTGCCACTGCCGTAGTTTAAAGCTTGTCAGTCCTCAGGAGACCCCTACTGGTCTAGGGCCCCGAGTAGTTGCCAGCTGTGCCTCTAAATATATGCATGTTTCATGGATGCATGCAAGGAAACCAAGACTTGCAGAAACTGACATGGATTTTATATCAATATATTTTTCTAATAGTTTCACCATTTTTGTTTGTGGCCAGAGAATGCTTTCACATATAGTTTATTACTGTCATAGGGATATAGATGTTCTTGGTAGTATCCATGAGTTTGCAAAATGATCCAATTTAAACAATTCTATTAATTCACTAAGGTAAAAAAAAAAAAAAAATTAAAATAAAAACAGCATCACAAATCCATAAGTCATAAAAATCCAGACTGGTTGTTACTGGAGGAATAATAATAATATTCATAAAAAAAAAAGAGGCTCAGTCTCATTTGTACCTGCGCTGGCTGCCGTGCTGCATGGAGGGGAGGTTACAGTGTGTGAAGGTGGCCGGGGGTACGTGTCCAGCATGGAGAAAAGACACTGTCTAATTGCTTCGCTAGAAATAGCCTGAGGTGGAGCAAGAGGCTGCTGTGCTGGTGCGGAAGGAGAAGGGATTGCCCCATCTTGTTAAATCACCACCCTGACCTTTGGCCCGACTGTGGCCACTCAGGGTGCCGCAGCTACACACGGATACACACACACACTCACATACACCGTTTATACGTAAGAAGAGCACACGCGTGATGGGACGCTGAGAGGCACACACATACGATATATCACTAACATCGCTCTGGTAATAACAGAGATGACCCCAATCATCAGAAAAAGGGAAACTGGAGCCCGTTCCCCTGCCAAGGCTACATTTTATTGCTGGCCTCCATTGTGCCCTCCTGATGACATGGCATTGGAGGTTGATCACCTATAATAGAGTCCAGCCGAGGCGCAGATTAAAAATTACAAATCACATTGTGAGCGACTGAGATGAGCTGAACTGTGTAACCTCCATCTTGGTCAGCGGGGGGGTAGTTCTCCCCCCGGTTCCAGTCTCTCAGCTTGACTCAGGGAAGGCAAGAGATAACAACTCAGAGGATCAAAGGAAGTGGGCGAGTGAAGGTCCAGCACACTACTGAGAGGGGATATTAAACCAGGTGTCCAGCCTTTGAGCACATGCGGCTGGATCTGATCCTCCTTCCACTCACGATGTTCTTTTCTCCTCCGGCGCCATATGGAAGGAGATTGAGGGGAAACTTATGATGTTAATTTCCCTGCACACACCAGGAGGCACCTGCTACAGTTAAGCCCTCCACTCCTTTCTGCTCGCGCCACAAGCTGTGTCACTCCTGCCAGAGAATGAAATGTCACATCTGCAGATAAGCGTCACCTCACTGATCCATGAAGCCCAGCAGACAAAGTCCCCCCAGATAGAGGGGAGGGGGTGGGGGGGATCTTGAAAAAAAAAAAAACATGATGTTATTGGACTGGTAATCACGGCATAAATCTGCCGCCGCTCCTCATTTCTCCCCAAAGCACGGAGGGGAAGGTCATTAATCAAAAGTCTCGTATTAGTCATCGAAGATGTGGGCCGCGCGGGGCCCAAGTAGCGACCCGAGATGATGCTAAGATGCAGCGGGCATAGAGGTCAGCCCTTAACAGATGACTCCGCATCGACCAAATGGGGAGACAGGAGAGGAGAGGAGGGGAGGGGAGGGGCGGTGCGTGGACGGTGTGCCAGGGCTCTCCTCCTCCTCCTCCTCCTCCTGGTCTGGGGAGATGTGGAAGACTGACAAATGAGTGCATACCAGCTGGGCGAGACTCATGAGAAATCTGGGCTGTCTGCGGGCGCAGCAGACAGAGTGGGACGGTTGGCTCGGCTCTGGACTCGGCTCTCCGCGGAGCGCCCCGCGCCGTCTCCAGCCACGACGCGCAGGTTGTTCAAGGCGACATACGGTTGAGTGCCGTGAGTGTTTTTCATGGTGACACATCGATGCCGTGCCTCCGTTCCCCATTCCCTCTCATTTGACATGGCACAGTGACTGTGCATTTAAAGTTCAGACTGTCAGCTCTAATTTGAGTGTTTTCTCAGACAGACTGTTGCGTCGTGGAAACAGCTACAGTTGTCAATTTACGTAACGCACCTTTACACGCGTGTTGCGTTAAAACGCATGAAAGGATGCCTCGGCTTAAAACATGATGCAAAATGTTTAGAGAGAGTACAGCAGCATTCAGTGTATGACTTTAGGCTTCTTGTTTTGACTTCTGGGAGTTCACGCTGCAGGGCGGAATCTCAAGGTAGGACACTTAAAAGGACTCTGTGTCCATCAAAAACACTACAGAGACCAAAAACAAGAGGGACCGTGTCCAAAAGTGGTTGTAGCTCCTCAGTCATTCACCCGACGCGGCTGTAAAAGCTCACATTCGCATCATAATCTGTGTCATTTTCCATCCAAAGCGCGAAGAGGGCCGAGCCAAAAATGTTAATGCACTGCTGCGCCGATGGAACCGATGGAAGCTTACTCTTCATGCATATGCATATTCCACCATCCTACCCAGAATTCCCCCTGCAGCAGCAGCAGCAGCAGCAGCCTGCTCCCAACCTGACTGGGGCTTCTAAAAACGGCAGAAAGCTCTGTGACAGTGGAGTGACTTTGATGAGACCCATGCTTTTAGAGGCCTCTTTTGTTAGGAGAGAGCGAATCACGCTTTACAAGATAAATCATGCCGCTAGCAGCCGGCTTAGACTGTGTACAACCAGATACGGTTGCCAAGGAAACCCTCCAGTAGAACCAATGAGATTTTTTTTTTTGCCTTACCAACCTCCTTGATCTGTGCAAACAATTAATACCTCAGCCAGGCAGACCGGAGGGAGTCGGGGAAGTGGGAGGCAGGCACAAATCCCCAGGTGCTTAGCGCACCACCACTCTCTCCCTTCAGCTATGTGAATGAGGGCGGATGGAAAAAAAAAAAGAAAAGACAAATGGATATTGGGCTGGAGGACACAGACGGATGATGTATGACTCATTGTACATTAATTCAATGAGAAAACAGTGTTTAGTACATAAATCTAATCTGCACACGTGCAGTAGCACACTTCACTAATGTCCTTTTAATGAATGTTTTGAACGCGCAGCCATAAACGTGCCATTACATCCTGCCCCATGCATCTGCATTCGTAAGGTGGTCGCGTCTGCGCTGGTGATCACTGCAGCTGAATGAACCCGGTGTCCGATAGAGCCCCCGATGCGCAAAGCTGCTGGGGAGCCATTATGTTCCATGAGAGACTTCGACGAGCCACCGATCAATGCTCCGGGGCCCTATCTATTACTGACACCCAATTATAGCGATGGACGTCCGCTTAGCACGGCTACTAAGTGCTTTAGTCTTTTTTATTGAATACCTGTCAACAGCCTGCACACAGCGGAGCTATCGGCTAATAATCAGCTATCGATCTGCGCACATGTCAAAATCTTCAGCGTGTTGCTGAGTGTATGAAGAGGGTGAGGAGGGCAGTGGTCGCGGCAGAAACACGTTAATATGTGAGGCTCAGCTGCTAACCGGGCATTTCACGTCATTCAGCATACTTAATTAGGGAGCTAATTTTGTACAACTTTGATTAGTGCTGGCTTGCAATGCAAGTAATTACCCACCGCATTCACTAAAGAGGGGAACTGGCAGTAATTGCAAAAAAAAAAAAAAAAAAAAAAAAAAAAACTAAGGAAATGTTGAATTAAATGACCAAGACACGAGGGACAATGCAGCTCAGTGGGGGAATGACAATGAGTCAATAAGTGAGCTTTATGAGCGGAGATCCTCTGTCTGTTTACTCCAGAGCCGAACAAGCCTCAGAGATGACAGGCGGTGACAGCGCCTCCCCGCTTCATTGATTAATTACAGTCATTAGGTGGTTAGAAAGTCACCTCACCTGGTGTAAGGGGTGGAATTCACCAGCTGATTACAATGAATCACGGTCAAAACGCTGCAGGAGGCGGAGTCCTTAGAGAGCGCGCACCGCTGGAGAGGGGAGGAATTAAGTTTTTTATTCATGCTCAAGCCAAGACTTGATCTCCTGTAAACAAACAAATAAAACAGCCAGGGATGATTTTTCTTTTTTTTTCTCCAAATTTCAAGACTTTTATTATTCAAAAATACAGCACAAAAAATACACACAAAAAAAGAAAGAAATTCACACAGGTGTGCTAACCTCAAAGGAGATCTTCATACAGTATTAGTACGCTGATTTCAAAGCTACAGTTAATATTAGTTAGTTAGTAGTTATCATTAAAGTTCTGAGCACATAGAGGGACAGCAACAGGACTATCTCCCTACGAGCTCCGTACACTTTTTCCAGCAGGTGAAGAGTTTAACTAGAATTCTACCAGGGCCCATCCGGAGCACGAACTCCCCTCATTGACAATAACACTCGCTCACTCACAGACACACACACACACTCACACTGACAGGTGTCGTTTCTTTGTCTAGCGAGGCTTAGATCTCAGTTTTTGTGGTGTTAAATCCAATCTGAAGCAAAGGGGTCATACCAGCTGTAATCACCCCTTAAATACTCCAATCCACGCGCACAAACTTGACACACACACTCACACAACACACACGCTAGCCCCTCCTCTTGTGTTTTAGATATAGATTTGCCAAGCACAGCAGAGCAGAGCATCACAAATACATCCAGAAAAACATCATCTTTATATCATTCCATGTGTTGTGATTAGATAGGGTTACTTTGACAGGATATTAATACATACACCCAGAACCAGTTAGATTATTGATTTTTGTTTTTTTATAAAAAAAAAAGTTTTAAACTGAAGTTTTTAAAAAACAATGTTTTGGATTAAAAAAAATAAAACGTAAGATGATGAAGGTGAGTGGGTGTGGGAAATGTAGACTGCAGCTAATCGAGGCAACAGGGAACAATCACCAGGATCACTGTGTACAGATTGTTATTGGTGTATTGTTCTTGTGGCAGTGATGGCGATGCAGGGCGATGCGGCTGCACATCGCACTACGACACGACTCAACCAGGGCAACAAGGCACAATAGAAGTCATTAGAATCCAGCTGTTAACAGGTGAACTGAAGGGAGGCGTGTAAGGCTAAAGGAAGGAAGAGATAAGGCGTCGGAGCAAAAAGAAACAGTTTGCCCCCAAGTGTTCGTACGGTTTTGTTAAGTAGCAGACAAGATGAGATGTTGGGTTTCTAACAGAGGGATGGACACGGGCCAAGACTGCAACGACGGGGTAAATGCGACGTTAACCGACCACTGAGAGACCACAAGACAAACTCAAACCAACGCAGTGATGGAAGTGGAGAGAAACAATTCAGAAATCCATTCAGGGGAATCAAATGAGATCCTCTCTGTGGCAATTAATGCTACAAACACCATGAGAGGTTTCATATTGACACAGAGAGAAGGTTAATCAAGGTATTAGCTCCTCGTAGTGCGACTCGGCGCTCTGGTCGTCCTAATAAGGTGGGGGAGTCTTCACGTTCTGGTGGTCATCGAGGTTTAGGAGCCTGTTGACAGTCAAACTCAATCAAAGCTGATTGCTCAGTGAACCTTGTTGTCCAGCTGCCTCTTTTATAGCACTTCTTCTAAGATCTTTGGAGCAGGGTTGGGGGATGGACACTGGTCCTTTGTAAGATCGGTCAAGAAGCAATAATCCACCCAATCACAAGATTCTGCGGCTTGAACCTCCCCCGCTGATCCAGCCAATCCGGCCTCCTTCAGGCCCCTCACCCAAACCCTGAGTGGACAATTCAAACTCTGGAGCAACGGCTGACCTACATAGACAGTCCTTAGTTTGGTTCGTGGATTAAATCAGAATCTTTGAATTTTCTTCTAGGGGCCACTTTTTTCCACACCATTTCTGTAATTTAAAAGAAAAATCCCAAGACACTTGTAAAGACTGGAAGGACAAACAAATGTCCACAAGGTTAGAAAACAAATCACCTATACATTTCCCAAACTCACATTCACAAACATACATTTATATTCACACATACACACAGCTGCAAGTTTATACATATGCATGCATACGGCTGTACAGGGGCCAATTAAGGCCCTGGATCTGTTCAGAACATACAGTATGTTTACAGCGAGGGCCGTCTACATAAAAAAATAATAAAACATGCATTCACGTATGTACAATATCATTTGTATATTGACCATTCTGCTCACTATCCACACCAATTCATTTCTGCGAGGAGGTCCAAGACATAAAATTCATAGATTCATTTTTTTTTTTTTTTGTATTTGTATTTGATAAAAAGTTAATGTCCTCTGTTGTGATTTCAGTACAACATATTTTCTCTTCTCAGCATCACAGCAGAGCCAGGTCTTCATAAGTGGAGGATACTTCCATTTGTAAATAGAGAAGAGCTAAAAATGGACAAGTAAGCTCATCCCAGCTCTTGCTCCAGCTTCATTGTCTTGTGTCCTGCTCCTTTTCCTCCGCCCCCACCCCCCTCTCACCCACCCACCCACCCCAACTTGCACAGTCCTCTCCCAAGAAGGACGCATGCTAGACGATTGAGCCGTCCCTGTTCTGGGCAGGGATCATGACGGGGATGGCCCCCATGCGGCTGAGGTTGGGGGCGGCCATCCTGGCGGCGTTGGGCGGGGGCAGGGGCACCTGGCTGGGAGGCCTGTCGTACTCCTCCGACGAGGGAATCTTGTCGTACTGGGGCTTCAGGGCGTACTCGTGCAGGTTGGAGGGCGACATGGAGCCCAGGGAGGAGCGCTGGCTACCGACGGTGAAGCTGCGCGCCGTTGAAACGCGACTCTTAGGCGGAGGCACGTCCTCTCTGAGGGGGAGACAGAACCGCATTTAGAAAACAAGACCAACATAGAAACCACAAGCTCACCTGGAAGTCAGGGTAAAGAAACTGAACATGGAAAGGATTTTTTTTCATGTGCTATAAACTGAACATCACACCAGGACTATGCACCAGTAATAAAACGAGAACAAAACATGCACTGTGTCTGCACGGCTCAGTCACGCTGTCTATGTAACAGCCTATGGAGACGAAGCCGAGGATCCAAATACAGCTATGCCCTCTACTCCCTCTGCCACCACATTAACAACTAATAAGCAGTAATAATCCAGTTAAATGCTCAATCCAACTGAGCCTGAGGGGCCAGGGCTTGTTTTGTCCATAGTTTCATGCTGTGGTGTTTCAGTAAATGCGTGTCTGCGTGTACGAGACACAACCAGTGGTCTAATCCTCGTTGTCCTACAGCAGTAGCGGTGTCACATTGTGGTCTTAGACAGATTCAGAGCAGAGCGCGGTGATGGTAAGCTCAGCGGTTGTACCGAGCCCAGGGGCCGGATGGAGAGCTGGATGGAGAGTGGGTCGGGAGGGGGGTGGGGGTTGGGGTAGGTGGCTCTGGTGTGGGGGGCAGCCAGCCACAGACATGACACTGGATCCACAGAGCAAACAAAGCTTTCAAACTGATTACCACAGCTGTTTATTTGAGGGGGGGGGGGGGGGGAAGAAAAACGCTGATGGAGAAAAACCATTTCATGGTCGTTAGTGACGTTACACGTGTGTGGCAATGTGTGTGTGTGTGTGTGTGTATCTACATGGCCACTAGTCATACTGCACAGGGAGTGAGAGCAATAATCACACATAGCCTACGGCATTTGGATGTAATCCTGTGTTACAAATTACGAAAAAAAAAAAAAAAAAAAAGACTTGTAGTGTTTTAGAGAGCGTACCTTATCTCGTTGCAGATTTCCTTCTCATACTTCTTCTTGTTACGGGCTCGGAAACAGCAGAAGAGGATGATGGCGATGATGATGAGGATCAAGAGCACAGTGATTATGGACGCTGCGATGATGCCTGCGGTGTTACGGGCTGGACAAAGCAAGAGAGAAAACGTGTTCAAGTGTTTGCTAAATGTTTGCTGCGCTGCTCGGACATGAATGTAACAAAGGCCTGGCGTCGAACAAAGGCCTTGAAATGTAGCATCAGATTTTGCAGCCTCACATTTTCACAGAGTCAGGGTTCAAATGCTGTTATCAAAGGGAAGATGTTGTACTGCAACAATCACTGCAACTCACGCAACACATCAATTACACCTTCCCGATTAATCAGTTAATGAAATGAAAAGTGAGAAGCGGAATAATTGGGCCGTACACATGTATTTAAGACTATTTATTTAATGGAGTATGTAACAGTGGGTGTTAAATTATTTATTTCTGTGTCACATACATAAAGTTTACATACCTTCGTTCTTTGCTCAGCAAGAAGCCGGCAATTTCTGTCTATTTTTCCTAGGTGTCAATGACGTGGGTTAAAAAAGTGGGTTTATCTTTTAACTTGTGCACAAGTCAACTTCGGTAGTCCTGACACTGACGTGTAATTTGAGAACTTAATGTTTGCTATGGTGACATTAACTTACAGTGTTGTCTTTAAAATGAAACGTATTTAAGCTTCCCTTCAGTTGCTTTCGTCATCCCGGCAAATAGAAATGTCCCTTTATTGATCTAGTCAAAGTTAAGTTGACACCGACCCTGTTCAATAGCTGTCACATGGTCTGTAACAAGCAAGGTGCATAAAGCAAAACTTCCAACTCATCGGGTTGAAAAAGGTTTCACATTTCTCAAGCACAATCAAAAATGTCAGTGAGTAAACTACACAATGTACTGTTGTTTTGAAACATGTATGACCCTTAAATAAGAGGATGAATCAGAGGTGGGATCAAATAAATGCCAAGGAGGCAGATAGTGCCGATGGCACCTTCTGAAATGCCACAGCTTCCAAACACAAAACAGTGACCTTGAAATCACAAAGACTTAAAGACTCTAAACGACCGACATGCTTAAATAGCCGCATCCTGCTCTTGTGTACATTTGCCTACAGTGCAGCAACAGGTGTAAATATGAAACAGGCTGAATATGGGGCAGTGCTTCAACGAGGGGGTCGGTTGGATACTCACGAGGTGTCACGTTGAGATATAGTATACAGTCATCTGTGCCAATCTTGTTGGTGGCGACACAGCGATAGGAGCCAGATGCGCTGGCAGATGCATTCCTCACGTTAATAGTGCCTCCCACGGGATCTGTAGTGAGGGCAAAAAAATAAAAAATAAAACACACATAAATGAAAAGATGACAGCATCAAACCGATACTCGATCCGTGGGTAGGACAGTGATCTATTTCTGTGGGAGTGATGAAGAGGTCCATTACCCGCCACTGCAGAGGCGGGCAGCAGCTTGCTGTCACTGGTCTTCTCCCAGCTGTACTGTAGAGGTTTGGTTCCCTCGTTAGATTCGCACCGCAGCACAATGTCTTTGCCTTCCTCTGTGGGGCCTTCGGTGAAGCACCTGGGCTTGGATGGTCTTACTGTCGAGAGAAAAGAATCAGAGAGGGAGAGAATCAGACACATTCAGGAGGTCACAGTAGCTCAGAACGACACAGTCCTCCTGCCTTCAACTTTGTTATTTTTCAATCTTGCATGTGGTGGGTGAGTCGTGTGTGTGTGTGTGTGTATCTATTGTGGAGCCTCAAAGTCGGTTTCCTCCCTTGGTTAAAGCAGCAGTCACCAGCGAAATGAGAGCAGTAATCGGAGTAACTGATACAGCTGCTGTCATTACAGGGGCTGTCAATCAGGATAATCACGGGGAAGAAAGGAGACGTGTGTCGCCGGACGCACGAACACACACGCGCACGTGGCATTCGGCGTTAAGATCGAGAACAGGCTTTCTATTTTAACAGCCGTGCAAAATATGTGCGCAAACACTCGGTCGGTCCGAGCGTTGGCAGGAGATGAGATGAGGTGGGGGGCGAGGGGGGGGCAGAGCTCCAAATTAAAAGCAGACCTGCTCCAGTGAAGCCCCAGACACACAGTGAGGCAGGGCGAGGGAGAGGAAAAGAAAGAAAAAGAGAAAAGGACCGGGCCGGGCAGTGTTTGGAGAAAATCTGAGGCCAAAGTCCGTGCTCTGTGTTCACTGACAGAAGGCTGACATCACGGTGCGGTAATGGGTTCTGTGACAACAAAACCCTGGAGTGGAGCTCTCCAGATCTGAACCAGGTGCCGTGCGGGAGGGGGGTGGGGGGGGGAGCTTAGCAAGCATAACCGTAAGGATTAACAGTACACCCACAGATACGGAGAGCTCTTACTAATCTAATAAACACGCGCGGGGCGAGGACAGAGGGGGCGAAACAGAAAGACAGCGGGAGAGCAAAAATGAAGCGGGCGTTGATGGACAGATGGTAGGGTGATGGAGGCCTAACTCGCTGGTCCGCTCTGCGCTGATGTTGTGCTGCACCTGCGCACACATCGACACGACACACAGTAAATGTCAGAGAGCTATGACATTTTCAATGCTTTTTTTTAAAGGTGAAAGTCAACCCGACACGTCCGAGCGCCATAACACAGCGCTCCTCTTATTGAGACTGCTGTCTGATGAGCGGATTTATTTATTTGCAAGATGGGGTCAAAGAGGAAGGTGACTGGAGGAGCGAGGACACAAAAGGGCAGAGCGATACGGTGAACCCGGCTCTGTTAAGTGAACAACCAACTGAGATTTATGAGTCGCACGCGGCTATATTGTGGAAGAGATAAGTATAAATTGCTAGACTGTGGCACGCGTTGCTATCACGACATGCATACCTTCACACAGTGACGACTGTCGAATGGTGAAAGTGAAATAAAAGCGACTAGTGGCCACTAAAGCCAGGCAGGCAGAATTAATGAGATTTGCTGTTGAGCTACACTCTGATCCTGGATATGATGAGGACTGCCTGAACTCGGGAAGGGTTGAGTGATCGGTTGCTGAAGTTGCTCACCTTGTAGGTAGGTTCTAGTCAGAAACAGTTGTTGAGTTTCCAACGTGCAGCGCTGAACTGCAGCTGGCTACTCTTCTCCTATTTACTTCAATGTCCTACCGCAACCAGAGGAGAATACATAACAGCGTACGCGTCCTCCCTCTGTAGTACCTGGACGCTGTTTACGCTGCAGGTGTCAGCGTGCGTCTGTATACCTGCACATGGCAGGGTTTGCGACAAGCAGCAGCAACACCCGGCGAATATACGGAAGCGAACTTGCATTCGTGCGCAAATATGCACGCGCGTCTCCCCTGCACCGTCCACCTTGTGACAAGATCAAACTCAAGGTAAAATGCAGAGCAGGCAAGATGTCCCCACCTCTCCTTGTCAATGTTTCTTTGCTTCGAACACCCCTGCCCCTGGGGTCAACAGCTAGCAGCCTGTCAGCTTCTGTAGCCTCGAGCCATCTAGTTCTCATGCACACATACTCGCGCTCAAGCTAAACACACCTGCATTTACATTTCGGTCTCTCGATGCTCTTATACACAGCAGCTTAAAATCCACAGTATAGCTACCACTAGAACTAATGCCTACTTACATCTACTGTCAGGAACTATAAAGTAATTAAACTCATTTTAACCCTGAAAAGATAATAAATTTTATTTTATTAAATATTTCCTATTGAGAAAGGTTCCCGAGGAGAATAATACACTTAGGCCTAACTGGTGTTATAAAACCTGTGACCTTGTTGGTTTCTACTTTACAACTTCAACCATGACACTAAAAATGTGGAACTGTGCCAGACGGAAGAGTCCATCACAGCAGACGTATTACTAGGAACTAAAGAAGTGGTTCTTTTTAAATGTATCTTGTGTTTGCATCAGTATTTATGCGAGAGCTGTAGCCAAATTTTATGGCAAGATTATCGGCGTACATTAATTGCTTCCATTACAGAACTGTCAAATTACTGAGGAACCTGTTTGTTTTCCAGCAGCATGTGTCTATCAGGTTGAACTAGTTGGTGCAGTCACTTTTGCACACATGAAACTATGTTATCTGGAAAGCCAACAATGTTCTGGAGTTTGACCTATTATAAGCACGGAGAGAAACTATTCTAATAACAGGGCTTCTGTAAGAGCACGACACCCAGCACAGACGTGCAGCCTGTTTTTCCCATATGCAAATAGCTGGCTGGTTTCGGGAGGTGATTCACTTTCGACATCATTTAGCTGACCGACCAGGGAGGTCAATGTGTGTGTTTGCCTAGAGAGTGAATCATCTGACTTATGAAACTCTGATGTGTCAGCCGTCACACTATGTGCAATTATCTAAACAAATTTCCATTCCATCTGTTTCCTGTTAGTTTGGACGAAGGACGAAAGGAGGAACAAAAATATACATGTGCTTTAAAAGAAATTTAAAAAATTATCTGCCAAGTTCAAATATAACTAACTTCATCTGCCTAAGCCATGATATTAACATAGTTTTAAGCTTATTTTTCCAGTTATTCAGAGATACAGAACGCAATCTTTTGCAAGCAGATACCAGTGGGTTATAAAATCACATACTCGGGTTATTTCCCCCCAGAAATAAAAGGGATTCACCCTCTAGAGGACAAACGGTTGAGAATGACAAATATTTAATAGAAATATTGAAGGCAGCAGAGAAAGGGCACTTACTAAAAATTAATACAGACAAGTGATAACATACTTAGGTTTTTGCACTAGCTTTACATGTGAATATGTAGATTTGCATAAATATTTGTGCGAGGATATGAATATTTAAACATCTGTATACTGTAATGGATATTCACGCATGTGATGCCATGTGCGTTACTTAAACCTTAAGGTTTTCTTGTTCTGTCTTTGAAAATGTAAATAAAAAGAATAATTTAAAAAAATATCTGGATTATCATTTTAGAAAATCATGGAATATCTAGGGAGCAGACAATGTATCACAAAGGGGTCAATGCTTTTAAGCCACTGGGAAGGTTATGCACTTGATTTTAGTAGAGATAACATCAAAACAGGCAAAGAGGACAAAGGCCATATGACATGCTGCATTCCCATTGCGGAGGGAGAGAGAATTTACCCTGCGAGGAAAAAAAGACGTCAAACCTAATGCCGCAGTATATTCAGTGGTTTGTAATGCTCCAGTGGCCACTCCACTCACCCATGACGATGAGCTTCATCTTCTTGCTGCGGATACCGGGAGCCTTCTTCACCTTGCACTGGTAGGTGCCTGAATCCGACGACTTCAGCCCCATCAGGTTGATGGAGGCGTCTCCGTTCTTGGGGTCGGCTGAGTTGAAGTGGACTCGACCTTTCATGGGAGCGTAGTAGTCCTCGTAGGCCCTGTCGCCCGAGTAAAGAATCACCTGGTTGTGGAGAAGGAGTACGGGAAAGTTGAAAAACTCAAACCTGTCTAGAATGATGTAGGGTGTATCAGGCTTATCTGTTTATGAGAAAAACAGTTGTTGTAGGAAACCAATAAATAAAGGCCCCGAAATGACAGTTATGTGTTATCTGAAAGCAAAGACCTTGCTCAGTGAACCAACTAAAATATACGGAAGAGAGAGCGAGTGCCCTCCTCTTTTATCTCTCCGGTGCCCTTCAGCCTGGCAATCTGCAGTTTGCCCTTTCTGTGCCTAAGAAGAATGAAGGTGGAACAAACAAAGCCACCACTGTGGAGCTAAATCAACACCTGCTGTGTCAACAAAGCTCCCAATTTCATCCGAGCACTTCAGCGCCGCACACACACGCAAGTCTGAGTCTTGAAAGCAGCTCGGAAATGCCTAGAAATAAAGGCCAGGTGGAGCCATCATGAAGCCTTGTAGCTAGTAGTGGGGTGATAGCGGGAGGGGGGAAACAAAAACACGAGGGAAAAAAAAAGCAAGAAGGGGGGAAACAAAAAGAGACGTGAGCAACAATGAAAAGAGTTCTCATTCTCTTTCATAGGCACTGGCATATTCCTCCACATTTCCATGGAGACGGTGATCATCGGGCTTTTTTGTGCCACCATCAACACCATGCACACACACACACACAGCAATACCTCTGGGTGGAGAGGAGGAGAGAGGAAAAGCTAGACATGGCAGGAGGAGAAGAAAAATAACGAACCCATCAGAGAAGGCAGAGCATTCAAAGGAAGCACAGGAGCAGCAAAACAAAAGGAGATGGAGTGGGCGAGGGTTTAGCGCGTCTATACCAAGTTGCCTTACTTTTCCAAGTAGAAAACTAGATTCTGAAGCTGTAAGTGTGGCATGCTCACAATGGCTGCTGTGTTTTACGCGTGTATATTAACCGAGTAAAGAGGTAATTCAGTTAAAATTCCACTTGTCTCTCGGGGTAGAGAAACCTATCCTTCAAACCTCACGGGGGATCAGGACATCGGCAGTAATAACAGAGATATGCAAGAAGAGGCCATGGAAGAAAGGAAATTAAATTGCCCCCAGCTCAGCCAGACAAGAACTCTCACTCGGGCTCAACTGCTTCACAAGTACACATATGGGAGCACTTACACACATACACACCTCCATCTAAAAAAAAAAAATCTGAACGCACAATAACCTTGAGAATCATGATCCAATGAAAAAAAAAAAAAAAAAATCCCATAAAGAGCCCGGGGAACGAAAATGAAAAGGGCAAATGACTAGACAAGCTGGCGGGGGCTGGAAAGGACTCGACTGTCTGTGAGCTGCGTTTCATAACAGGTAGGACGCTCAATGATACAATCGCCACCTGGCATGGCCATTCTCTGTGGATGGATCATGCCGCTGCGGTAAAAAGGGCTCCAATGGCCGGGCGCCGTTTCATCACACACATGTTAGGATGAGATCATTGTCATGTGATGCGATTACTCAGCGAGCAACAAGGAAGGGGCTCATTTGAGAGGCAAAGCAGGAAGCCGCCATACCTGTGTTCTCTAAACAGCAAGCAGAGCCCAGAGAGAGACGAGCATTGCGTCTCTGCACTCCCACTCCTGACTTGAACGACTTAAAAGTGCTGCTACGACGAGCGTTCACAGGAGCAGCTACGTTCCAAACCGCCTCACAAGGTTATCACAGAATTACAAGCCCACATAAATAATACCAACAATGTCCTTCGGTCCTGAGGCTAGAGACGACGCAACGAAACACGAGCCACGTCCATGAGCGTGTGCAAACAAATAACACAGTTTTCACTCAACCTCGTTTTAGCTTCAAGTCCAAATCCTACAGCACTTTGTCAATACACACAAATTCCTGTTGGAATAACTTCCATCAACAAAAGGTTCTGCTGCTGCGCTCAAGGACAAAAGACAGTTTGCGTGACATGAGATAGAGTTATGCATTTTCTCAGTAAATTCATCTCTTATTCACACCATTCCAATTTGTTTTTTTGTAATTGTTTTTCTCGTTCTCACGGCGGTGGCGAATGCACAGGGCACACCTTCCTTTCCGCTAATCTGTAGTCAGGCATTGAGGGCCAAATGCAAATGACTTGTTACTGTAGGCATGCCTGGCATCTCTCATTCAGGCACAACAAAGCAACATGCATTAGCTATGCTTCGCCACCCTGAAAAAGACTCTGATGCCCTGATGATATGTGGGATATGTCGGAGAAAGGGTGCCACTGCTGCCTGGTATATATCGGAATGAATAGATAACGTTGTGGTAATTCTGAATGCATAAACGCAGAGCAAAGTCATTCAGAATATATGCCACATTAATATGAAATTAATTAATCATCTGTAAAATCAGGGCTTCAATTCCCAGATCTAAGACATTTTTTTTTTTAAAAGAAAGTGGCTGTTCCTCTGAATCTAAGTGTGAGCGAGGGTTCACCGTGACTTCTGAGCATCTGGGAGCCTCCGGCTATGAAGTTAAGCTTTCACTGTCATTTCATTGCCTGGCCTGGCTGCTTTGGTCCTATCAAACTGGCCTAATTCTATTGAACAATGTCACATATATCAAAAGAGCCTCTTGGAATTAATATGTCGCTAATTGCAAAGAATTTACTCCGTGCTTGACTTCATTTTGGTTCAGGGCTATACGAACGGGAGCTTGTGCATGTAACGAGCGAAGTCTGATAGGTCAAGGAGAATAAATGCGTTCAGAGAGAGATGTCTGGCCTGTTTAAATTCCTGCTAGGGTTTGGCAACACTACACTGTGTGCACATTAGGTCCAGCATTACATGTGGTAAAGGCAAGAAACAGTGAAGGCACATGCAATTTGAGAACATGTGATGTATTTCTACAGCTGCATTCATGAAAATGAAGAGGCCCTCATCCAGGAAAATGCCCACATCCTGCACTCACTATTAGCAACGCTTAAACTGAATGGACATTCACATTTCAGAAGATATGCTAAAAATACTGACACGTTTTTTTTCCAGCATATGATTTCTAATGAAAACAAATAAAGGAAGCAAAGGCCCAGGTCTAGACACAAAGACAGTCAGAGGAAGAGAAATGAAGAATGGAAGAGAAGACCTTGTGACAGGTGGGAGGTGGGGTGCAAAGAGCCTCAAGAGAGGACTGTACCACTGGAGAGATCTGTAACAAGAATCTGTCTCTATAGCTGTTAAAGCCCTGAGGGCATGTGGAGTTCCTGCAGAGCTGTATAGTCTTCCCTTTCCATGGCCGAGGGCCACGGAAAGAAAAGGAAAGACCGCCTAGGTTTACTGTGAGAGCGGCGCAGAGAACAAATGCTCAACAAAGGGATAAGTGGCTCAAATTACATTTGCCTTGCACTGTACGTTCCCTGCACTATGTGAAACACCTCGAAAGAAAAACTTGCGCCTGTATAGAAGTTATATTCCATTTCACCTCTTGCAAAACATATGAAATAAGACAACCACCACCTCAGAAGAGCGTGTTCAGGAAAAATAAATGAAGCACCGTTTTTGACACATGATGGATAAGTGTGGGAAAGAAGATGACGCTCAAAACATCAGGTGGGAACAAAAAAAATCTAAAATTCTGAACAAAAGGCAAGAACAAAGCTCAAATAAAAGGACATCAACACGTACCACTTTGTCCTCATTCTGGTTGTCGGAGGACAGCAAGCTCCATTCAATATCCAGCGGTCCGGAGTCCTCTGGGGCCAGAGTGAACTGGCAATCCAGCTTCACGCTCTCACCACTGGCCTTCTCCATGGTCGGAGACGTAGATGTGATCTCGACTCCTGAGGCCAAGCCTGGACAGACAGGTACAAAGTAAATTTATTTCAAGACTGTATAATAATAAAGACAAGCATGGCAGTGTCCAAGCATGCGGACACCATTTCTACAGACTTGTTAAATAACACATTTAATGTCATTTAACACCTGTTTCACGCTCATATTAGTAAAACAACGATACTGTCTCCTTACAGTTCCTGGTGACATTCATAAATATTTTAAACTAGCATTATCACCTAGAGCAAGGAAAGAGAAAACATTTAACACCTACAAAAAATAAATTTAAAACTGAGAAGACTGAAAGGGCTTCAGAATAGTTCTTTACACAGGTGCTCTATCTGTGACGGGTGAAGGGAGGGATCAAAAGAGAAAAGATTGCCAATACGGCCGCAACATGTGCTTTTAGTCATTTATTTGTCACACTTAAATAAAGGCTTCTTACACTTTTTCAAAACAGAGTGCCTTTGAAATCTTCTTTTTTGATCTAAATGTAAAACTTTGCCTTGAATTCAGGGTTAAATGCCAATCACTCCCAGGCAACTGGGAAACCACAGCTGAAATATAGTATATAACATAGCTGAAATGCATTGAACAGGGCTTTTTTTGGGTTATCAACCAAGCCATTTTTCGTCTTATTCAGAAGCATGAAAGGACATTTAAGCTGAAGTTCTTCCACCCCAACACCTTATTTCTGTGACTTTGCAGGGTTTTACCTGGGGACCTCTGGTAATTTCTAATAATCGTGGAGGACATCTGTGATATTAATCCCATGCAAATTGTCCATGTCCGTGATTTGTAAAGTAAAAATGACAAATTATGGTAATAATACACAGAGGTACTCTGCTAATACTAATCCAGTGCGAATCGACATCTCTGATTTAGGGTTGAGTTTCTACTTTTTCACGACTTTTGGTTGATTTGCATCTTTTTTTTCTGCCTCTTTTCACTAAAGAATTATGAAGGATGTGCTATAATTCTAAGTTTGGACAGATGTTAGAGCGCAAAGTCAAGATGTCGCTGAACTATTCACCCATTTAGATGAACTCATTCTATCAATCATTAACGTGTTCATCGGAAAGGTGGAGCTCATTTAAATACCACCCGACTGTAGGTAATAGTGTCACAAACAAATTTTTATCACCCGTTATAATTTTCTAAGTGATTCAAACTGTCTCTGACACACGGCGGAGTGAGATGGAAAGCAGCAGAGCCATAACAACGGAACGTGAATTTGAGTAAAACACAGAGTTTGTTTATCTCGTACGAATATGCCACATGAAACGCAGGAAGGGGTGATATTTAGGGCTAATATTTGAATCACAGGACGTTCTCCGGTTTCTAGCTTCCTTTCACACAATATGATCTCTTGTTCCTCCAGCTTTGGCAACAGTAGCAGCCACTCGTTTCACTTTAGATCAAATGAGGTCAACTTCTGTAGTAATGGCTGCAGCGGCAACTTCCAGTAAAACAAAACAAAAACAAACTGCAGTGTTTCCTCTGGGTTTACGGTCTTGGTATTATAGTCTTTAATTTGTTTCCTTATTTATTTTGTTATTTTACATACCTACTGATATCAGCTTTACAGCCAGGAGGAATACTTCCCTGTCACCCTGTGGCACATATGTCAAACTCAAGGCCGATTGCATTGCATTATTTATCACAATTGGCCCGCAGGTATTTTGCGTGCGCACCATTGAAACAGCGATGTTTAAGACGGCCTCAGCATGCTAACTTAGCCCTGTGGTTAGCTCCTCTCCCCACCACATTAGCCCAGCTAGTCTCTCTTTATTCTGGCTGTGTGTTTTACATGTTTGTTTTTGTGTGGTTTGTTTGGGCGCGGATACAATGGGAAACACTGAAACTACAAACCATTCTAGGGCCCTCACGGTTACACCTTTGAAATTCTGGCTGAAACAACATCATAATCATAACTTAATAGAATATCTGAGTACTTGATTTGTGGTGAATGAAATGTGTGCAAAATTAGACTTAAACCAATGGCAAATGGAAATAATTTAAATAGATGCAGCAGCATCCTTTTCATGTCAACTTGATGAAAATCATCTCCCCTGGCTTGATTTACAGAAACATTTTAAGTCAGCTGTCAAGCATTTTCATTTGTGTGATGTGTCAGTCATGAAATAAATATGGCTACATCTTGTATGAGAAGCAAAGTATGAAATATGCATAATGTAAGTCACACGGTTAAAGAGAAAAAGGGCTAATAGAGTAGAACACAGCTGAGCTGAAGGAGAAGTAGCGATGATAATTTAGAGGAACCGTAACCTCATCACCAAACTGAAGCAGACTGTTAAGCATTTATTCTTAGAACGAATAAACATAATTTCCTGGTGACATCAGCTGGGTTAAGATTTTCCATTCAATAAGAGATTTAAGCCGAGGCAGGAACATAGTCCATAGAGAATGGAGCTGTCACATGCTGCCTCAACATATTAAAATCCTTCTGACAGCCTGCCACCTTCCAACCAACGAGTGGAGGGAGAACATCTTTAAAAAAAAAAAAAAAAAAAAAAAGAAAAAAAAGAAAGAAACCGTCGCAATATGTTGCTGCTAAAAAGCGCTTAAAATGTGTTACAAACACTTACTGCGTTGGACAAATGGCACCCAACACACGTAACTGAAATTATCTCTTGGTTTGTGTAAACAACCGTTTTTATTCCATCTAAAACACAAAAGCCGTGGCTACATCTGCATCTCATTTACTTTTACACTAACTGACAGATGGAGCTGACTCTAATGTGCAAAGATAATTGAAACAGGTGAAACAGAAGCCAACACTGGCAACTGTAAACACTGTTAACAAGAAAATTAACCTCTCTTCTCTTTGTGGAAAGGTTTCCATAAACAACAAACAAATGAGGGTACAGATATCATACAAAGTCTAACCAGGCATTTAAGTGCATTATGTGGTGTAGGGACACTCTCAGCTAAGGCTGGACAACAAATTCATCTAATAGATAAATTAGAT
The DNA here is from genome assembly GCF_022458985.1 of Mugil cephalus. NCBI lineage: Eukaryota > Metazoa > Chordata > Actinopteri > Mugiliformes > Mugilidae > Mugil > Mugil cephalus. Next base: position 7,691,664 of record NC_061784.1, read on the forward strand.
TTTTTGATTTAGAGTGACTGTGAAGACACTGTTCCTAAAAAAAAAAAATGGCAACCACGTCAGTAGTTTGGTTCTTGGTTCGGTTTCGCAGCACCAGACCTCAAACATACCACAAAGTTTGTTTAAGAGTCGTTGCGAAAAAGCATAAGCAATTTACACCAGCATCTCAAACAGAGGCGTGGAGCCGAGTGGGAGAAACGCTGTTCATTACTAGATGATGAACAAGACTGCGGCAGCACACAAACACCCGCTAAAAAGAAGCCAGCATTATCAGACTGGAACCCGTTTGAAAAGGAACGGGGCCCAGTGGAACGTGATTACAGATCGTAGCCAGGGACGTGTCTGGCTCTTCATCCTCGGGATACGGAGGGTGCGAGCTACAGGTTGCGGTCCCCGTCCATCGGCTCCGTTTCAGTCCCAAACATGGCGCCAGACAACTGAATGAAAATACACCACAGGAACTTATACGCATACACAAAGTGACAGTCTCAGTCACACCCATTATTGTTGAAGCTCGGAGCCTGTGAGCTCCTGATAGGGTCTCAGAGCGCAAGCATAGTTTCATTCCTCGGCCGCCGGTCCTGCAGCTGGTCGTTTCGGCCCACAGATTTTGACAGACGTCCTCGATGGCAGCGATCCATCGCCTTCAGCGGGAGAAACGGGAAGCAAAATAGACAAAAGCGAAATACGTGTCTATCACTGTCAAAGAGGATACTCGGTTTGGCGTCTGCATGACGGAAAGCTGTGTCAATTCATCAAGCACTTAAAGAAGCCGGGGCATTTTTCAAAGTTGCTTAGAAAGGGGAGAAAATTGCACTCTGAGAGAAAAAGAGAAAGTATTGAGCTGGAACAGTTTATCAGAGTGACTGCTTTCTCTGACGGGTAATAAAGGACGCCGTCTGATGTACCTGTTAAATCTATGACAGACCTCCGCAGCGCTTCTTTCAATTACAGCGCAGCCACAGGCCTTTTCCATTCAGCAGAGCACAAATGGAAAAAAAAAACACCATTCCAGGATATGTGTCGTCGGCTGGCAAACAGATTTGTTTGTTTATACACCTGAGCGGCTAAAAGAACAGGTGACGGAAGATTCACAGATTCCAGGGAAGAGGAACATGAACACCAGGAGGGAGATATAACGCTGGCTCCTTATCAAAGCTAACATAAGCCATTTTTACCCCAAGGATTGTATAAGGGCGTTTAATCCTGTAACTGTAAGTACAGAAACTGCAATGCAAATAAGATCATTTGAGTAGTCACAGTAAATCTCCATCTTCAGGAGGCAGGCATGCAATGATAAATTCCCCCTCAACATCCCCTCCCCCCGTCCCTCTTCCCGCTGGACTGTTTCAGTTCTCTCACACGAGACACTGGTTTCCAAACTCATCCCAAGTGGGTGGAGCTCAGAGTTTAGCAACATCTGAAGAAGAACGTGATGACTTTTTCCATATTCCATATTGTGAATAAACCATGATGGCCCCAATGAAGCAGATTAGTTGACTTGTGAAGTGTTTAAACTTTTGCACTCTGCATAATTTCTTCCAAACTTTCAACTCAGATCGTTGCTCATTCCGTCATAAATATTAAATGTTGACACGTTTTCAGGGCTTTAAGAGCACCTTTTCATGCTTCGTGTGCAAGCCGAGCGTGCAGATGGGAATCCTTTCCATGACATACAAATCACTTTAATGGAGAGACGAGCTCAGTGAAAAACAATCCATTTAATCATTTTTATAGTAACTCAACTGAATGGGCCACGAAAAAAAGGGCAAGAAGGAAGGAAACGAGTCCCGGTGAAGATTACGTGGCCAAGTAAGCCCGGTCAAGTCAGCAGCTGCCATCTTAACAGCGATTTTTGATTAGGAATAAACACAAAGGAAATACACATCTGTGTCCTGTCCCTTCTCTTAACAGTCGGAAGTATAGAAAAGACCTAGAAAAATATGACCTTAATCGCATATAAAGTAATATATTCATGTACCCCTCAGTAGTTGTGTTTCCATGACACTTTTTTGCAAAATAAAAGGAATATTTCTGAAATTTCAATAAAGTACTTTGTACGTGTTTCCACTGAAAGGTGTTTTCCGAGTGAGCTATAACTCTCATCTCTCGATATCCCACAATTCTCTTAAAAAATTCTTGCCACGCGAGACTTCACTCTGAGGAAGATGGACTTCAAAGAACTGGTCACATGACCCCCAGCGTCATCTCCAGAGAAACGCAAAAAAGTGTTTCCATTGCACTTTTGCGATTAACTGTCACGCTGATACGTCTGGAAAAACCACCTCATGAGCGCGTAAAAATGTTTTAGTGATATCTGAGAGGTCTTTAGATATGCAGGCGTTTCCATTACCATTTTTTTATTGCAATATTTAGGTTTTGCACATTTCTAGGGGTAATGGAAACGCAGCATGTGACTTAAATTTAAAAAAAAAAAAGAAGAGAGAAATATGGTTCAATAAACATCTTGAGACAATCTATATAACTGATATTTAAATAAAAACTCTAAATTACAAATTTATACAACAGATAAAAAAAAAAAAAAAAAACTTGTGATCTCTGGATGATTTAGAGCAGAAGAAAAATCATCTCTCACCACTCGCAGTGGAATAACACAAACAACACATCTTCAAAAAGGAAGCACATACAGTACAGATTGTGTACACTTGAACTGTGGAGCTCTTTACTCCAAACAGAAATGATCTCACTGAGCTCAAAGTCTGCAGCAGTGAGACGGCGCTGCTTATAATCATTGGCTTAGACAGGGTGAGCCTCGGTCTTTATTTAGAGTAATGGTACCTGTGCAAAAGTAAACTGGCCTTCTTCCATGAAGGTAAGATAATGGCCTGATAAGAGAGGCCATCATCACAGTCCGATGAGAACTATGAAAAATGGACTGTGAGTAAAGGCAGTCAGGCGTGCACACCACACACATCTATTTCCTTGAGTTTAGCGTCTGTCATTATAGTAAGATGTGCGTCCCACTGTGAGTGAGTGTCTACGTGTGCGTCTGCTGAGCAGTGGGGGGAGGGCTAATTAAAAAGTCTGTCTTAATAACTATTCGCGGCTGCCTGTGTCTCTCGCGAGCAGCTCGTTCCCTCCGCTCTCCACCGCGCGGCCTGACACAGCACACCCAGCACAGTTACTGGGAGACCAGGAATGAGCCAGAGGAATTTAGGGTGTCAGCGCGCCCCACCCCATACCCCCACTGCTACTATCTCAGTCAGTCACCCCGACCCCTGCCCCTCCCCGCCCGTCCCCCGTCCTCCTCCGTTCCAACACACCCGTGATTGTGGAGCGCGAGTCCCCCCGGCCTCCAATTCTCCCCGGTCCCGCTGATTGTAACCCCACCGCCCACCCCCCTCCACCTTTGTCGGCATACAATGGGGAGCGAATCCTGTCTCCTGGCAACCAATCCCTCTGAGAAGGTTGCCGTGGTGCTTAAGAGACGGAATGAGGGAGAGAGGGAGAGAGAGAGATGGAGGTAGATCGACAGTGAGGGAGGTGAAGGGAAAGGGAGAAATAGGTTAAGTAGAAGGACACAAAAGAGGGAATTATAATAAGGGAAGTTGCTTCACCATTTAAAAGACCTTTGTGGAAATAAAAAAACTGTATAATTATCTATAGTTTCATTACAAAGGAACGCTGTCAACACTGGCAGAGGCTGAATGAATTTCAGTTATTATTTAGTTGACTTTTCCAATAGCCGACCAAATAAAATTATTTACTCAAATGTTTCCGTCAAATGTTGACTGATCATTTGTTATGTGTAATAGATGAGGACTGACATTAAACCTGCACCACCCACAGTGTTGTAACTACAGTGCATATTCTAAAAATACAGGTTAGTCCACAGAGCTACAGCACACACCAACACCATTCATTAGAGGTGATCCAGCTCACTGTGTTCGGTCTGATGAAAATGGTAAACGACTGTGGAATTTATACAGAGATTTTATCCACCAACAGCTTCACGACTCAGTTTAAATGTGTGGACAGAAAAACTTTGTTATTAGTAAAAATCTACTGCATTGAGCCACAGTCATTTTTGTTATCTAACGCTAGCTGCACAGCAGGTAGAGACAGACTGTATTCACACACACCTAGTGAACTTTCAAGGCCTCACCTTTCCCAACCACACGGCATTCCTCAAACACAACATCAGAAAAGCATGCAGTCTTTTTCCACTCGATTCTGTGATGATCTATCGCTACGTGATAGCGAGGGCTCGCTAGCTGGAGTTATAGCGTTCCCTTCTGAGGCAGCAGTTCATGTTGTGTAATCCCATCACAGTTTATTAAACACAAAAACTCCTTGGGGGGTATATAACAGAAACAACAGGTATAAATTTTTATGGTCCGACACTAAACTTGTCACTTATCTGATGCACTACATTTCACTAAATGTCTTAAAACAGAGTTAGACATTTCTTTACAATTTCTTGTTATCCATTAACGGATATAAAAAGCTAAGCTAACCAGAGTCTACTATGAGCCACAGAAGTGTTTTCGTCAGAGGTCTAGGGTCTCCTCGACAGACATGAGGCCAAGCACTGTGGTGTCAGGAGAAGCAGCAGCAGACAGCAATAAACCCTGAGACCAGGAGACAGTTTGACAAGTTAACCTCTCCGCACCCAAGCTTAAGACCCTCAGAGTCTTGGCTAGAACCTCAGTGGATCATAAGCTACTTCTGAAGTCTGAAAAGCCAAGCCTACCGTGGGGAGATAAAGGCTGCAGCTATTTCAGGCTCATAAGGCAACAACAGCGACAAAAAAAGCTTGGCTGGGTGAAAGGGGTGAATTACGCCGCACTGGGATTTAGTCGTGTTTACCTTCTTTAAGGTTCTTAATGCAGCAAAGCTTGCATTTAGTCTGATGCAAGCATTAGAGGCAGTGACGGCGTTGGTTTCAGTTAAGTTTTAACTGTTTCAGAAACAAATAGTTGTATGAATACATGAAGAAGTGAGTGCGTTCGTCAGGTAAAAAGAATGCAAGAAATTAGAATGAAGGCTTAAAGTATGAATTGACATCTTCTCCCCAGAGCAGCGCCACAAGGGCAATACACTGAGCTTCTTGAAAACCACAGCCACACAATAAAACGATCATGAAAAAAGGATTATTTACAACAGAGTGCAAAGAAAAGTGGCTCATGGGAAAGAACAAACACAAACAATTTACGGGATGGCTAATGATGATGGTGGGATGATTCATTACTGTAAATTTGCAGTCTGTGGGGCTCTGGAATGAGCAAATTAAAGAGGAGAAAAGCTCTCCCGCACATAAACACGCAAGCCGGTCCCCCGTGACCACGCTGAAGAACATCAATTATTACGGGCAAAGCAAAGGATAACTTTATAACCTGGTTGCGGCTCAGAAAGACGGCTCTGCTCGCTCGCCCCGGTGCTCCTGCTGGAACTATTCAATTTGAAGCAATGTGAGAAACGCTTGGCCATTTAGTGTTGCAGAGGGCTGGGGCTGTTGAACCATACTGATTGTGCTGTAATGCAGCCTGAAAGCTCCACCTGCCACACAGAGTGGCCATCAATCCCCAGTGTGGATGACCTAAAGGCTGTTTGACATAATTGAACATTAAATGATGAAGGAGTGACGAAAGACGGGCACTTTACTCGGCTGCCTGAGCACTTGGCAGCTCGCAGACAAATCTTTGAGGGATGCGTTTGATACGAAATCGTTGACTGTCCACAACAACCAATCGTGACCGCAGTGACGCTGATTTAGTTTCTTCTCGTATGAAAGTCCCATGTTGCCAATAATCCCGGTATGTTTTTAATTAAGAAAGAATTAATGCCACAACAACCATTAAAAGGGGACATTTTATATTGAATGTCTTAATTTGAACCCTTATAATTATATTATCTTTGAAGAACTAAAGGGAGTAAATGAGCCGTAGGAAGGACATAACGAGAAACAAGGGGAAGTGAAAACATTCACACTGGTTCAGTTTTTAATGGGTGGTTAAGTATTCATCACAGGGATTCTCGAGTCACGGCTTTGGAATTTGTACTTAACATTTACAGAAATCATTAGTCCTTTACAAGGTGTTGGACAGTGCATTTTAAGAGTGCCTGCTTGTGTTTCCTCTCTGCCACAACGAATTGTTCCAAAGCTGCATGCAAACCACTAAAAGCAAATTTTCGGCCAATTATACATCCCATTCTCCCCCCAACCCTGTGAGAGGGAAGCAAATTTATCTAAGGCCCCCTGAAGAGTCAGATAACAATGCCCAGCACCTCCAGTATCTCCAAGACCAGTAGAGAAACACAGACACGCATATAAATACACACTCACACACACACAAAAGCCCTATGGCCTTTGTGGAGTTGTTGAAGCCTGGAACCTAGAGAGCTGGTGACAGTGTGGAGCCTGGCTGTGTCGTAAAGCTGATAGGCAAGACGCCAGTCCAAGGAGCAGCACACAGATAGCCCACTGATAACATCCTCATGGGAAACAATAACAAATGCGCCAACATCCAATATGGTCATGTGAGGAGGAAATGAAAATAGAAAAGAGGCAAAAGGAGACGGTGCTGAATGTGAGGCGTTTCAGTGGCACGCCGGTGTGCCATGTTTCCACAAAAGCTTGTAGCTATGTAGGTATTTAGGGTGCGAAACAACAGGAGTGTTTACTGCAGTCAAAGATGCCAGAAGGGTAATTACAAAATCATGTCCTCCTCATTTAGGAAGGGAAAAAACTATTCTCTGCAAGCAATTAGTCGACACATGAAAGCGTTTTGCACGTCTTGAGAAATGGTGCAGAACAGAAATATGATTCACAATGACAGATGTGCGTTTTTGTTGCCAATTTATTCTTTTTACTGGGGGAGGAGAAGTGAAGGTTTTAAATCAATCATGAACCAGCGGTTCATGAAGTAAGCGTATGTGAAAGCAAATACTGTAGATATGTCAGGTATGCGCTGATCAACATGTATCCTAAGCACATGACAACTTTACCTTGAGTTTTTACTTACATATTAAACTTACTTTCAGTCTAGCTGAAGAATATGTGTTGAAACCAAAACTATTTTTTGATGAAATCATAACAAATGAGGATTAGTACAGGTATTTGTCTTCTAGGCTCGGCAGCAGCTTCCTACGAACCTACAAAAATGAAAACCACATGTCTCAGCGGGGTATAGTCACGGGGCGTCTCTCTCTCTCTCCTGACACAGGAGTTTCTGCGAGGAAGGGGGAGGCAGCCATGCTGTTGCCCGTCCTATCCCTGCAACCCCCAAAACAAATAAAGTGTCTGATACAGACCAGGCCCCTGTCGGTGCCCCAGCCTTTGTCCGGGCCCCAGGGCACAATGCCAACTGTGATCAGGAGGGAGCGTTGCTGATCAAACACTGAGACACAAGTGCAGCAGAGTGCAACTACTTCATTCAGACTGTTGATAGACTCCCACAGAGGTTTGAGCCGTGCCGGATGGGATGTGTTCCAGATTATACGGGTTTGAGAGATCATACAAACCCACGTGTGCATTTGGAATGTACGTAAAGGTTTCTCAAAACTGCGATTAATTAGGTCAGAGAGGTGAACACTCAACGAAGGGAGCTCAAAGCAGCCGAGCGTGGATGTTATCCTGGAACATTTCTCTTGAAACACTGGGCCAAATAAGGGATTAGAAACCCTTACCATGGCTCCTGACAGGCCTGTTTTTTATCGTTGCTGTAGGATTTAAAAAACAACAACAACAACTGAGAATTCTCAGGAGAGAAAATAATTTCACAATTGTGGAATTTCCGAAGCTCAGCAGTTTTGTCGGCTCCATCTGAGAAAGGCTGGATGATGAGTGGGAACAGCGAGTGAGAGCTGTGAGAGTTTAGGCTGCCTGACCGTTCACCGGGATAACGAAGTACTTCCTCATACCGCAGGAAACAAATCACCGAAACTAACAACTCAAGCATGTTGGCTAAATCGACTGAGGTCTCGGTTTAACCCGACTTTCAAGGTGCGGAAATAAATCTAACCACGTATACACAAAACGTATGTTAAGTAAACATCTATGGCGGTAAGATGCCTCTTGTGGCTGCCAAACCACTAAAAGGATTAAGGTGTCAGACCAGACTGCAGCCTACACAGAGACAACTATAACATATGAAGAATTCAAACACGAACGCCTCCAAATGAATTCCTCAGTTCCTCCCTTTTCCTTCAAGTGGAGTGCTGCATATTTCAACAGTTCCCCCACTACTGAAAAAGAACTACTACACATTACTTTGGAAAAGTGAAAAAATAGACAATGACAATATATTATTTCAGCAGTCTTTAGAATATAGACGGCCAGCTTGCTCAGATTAAGACTTTTCCTCTGTCCTATTTTTTCATGTAGTTTATAAGAATGTATAGCGGTCAGTTGGACTGGCTGGGAGACACTCTAGGAGTGTTCATGCCTTGTCTCCTGCGTTCCCGTCTATAATTAGGTCTCCTGCCTGAAGGACATTGCATGATGGTGGTGCTGTGGACATTGGTAAAAAGTCCTGGGTGTGTATTATGCCTAGAGTGTGCCGTCAAAGGGATGCAGAACCGACACAGCATATCTGATTGAAAATATATCTGATTGCTGCAGAAAGCTGCCTGAGGACTACAGCAAAAGTGGAGTGTCATCAGAGTACTTTGTGATAACTGCTAAAACGTCGATTCCCTTTCAAATGCATTTATAACATCCCTTCTCTCTAAACCCTCTCATCCTGTCTAAAGCACTCCAGAGCAGGCAGAATGAGGTCTTTGTGGAAGTGTAACAACACAGACAGTCCCTTCCTGTCCTCTGTGCGGGGGAGACACTACAGCAGGACATCAAGATAAGGCTGCCGTTAAGAGATGAAAAGATGGATAATCTGTTTTCTTTTCTCTTTTTTCCTCGGCGCAGGCAGCGAAACAGGCCTTACATTTCAGAGCTGGAGTCTCTTCTTCACTCAGAGCTTCTTGAAAGCAGGTGTAGTAAATGCACCTGAGTGGTGAGCCCTGTGGAAAGCTGCAGGCGAAGACTGTCAGTTGTTGTTACAGCTTAACCAGGACCGCTGGGTTTATTCATGCCTCCAGCTCGCACTCTCAGCCTCGACATGAGGAGGGAGCTCAACACGCCATACAACGTTAAATGACAAGACAGGATCGGGAACGGTTAAAAATAACTCACTGCACTAGCTTAACTATCATGCACAAACATACAGTCCTACATTTTTGGTTGTGACGAAGTATGACGGTATTTATGCTCCATGTTGTGTTCTTTAACTGTGCACGGGATGAGGCTTGCCAAACTCTGAAGAAAAATGAAGAGCCTGGACAGTAGAGATAAATGCAGTAACCGCGTTGAAGGCGCGAAGCTCAGATTTGAGTGCATTCAAGAATCTATGAGTTCAGCTGCAGCGAGTGAATTCTGTTATTTTGACCGTGGTTGGCTAATGAGATCCATTCCAACAACCCAAGAAAAAAATCCATAGAGAGCTGATCACCAGGCACACACTCCTTTAGAAAACATTAAGCAGAGTTCAACAACATATACGTTATGTCCACATTAAATTGGACGCTGGAGCATGAAATTGCTTCGGAATCAAAGAGCAGCAGCTGTACTATTTTGTAATTCCCTGTGGTGTGAAGCTGATACAGGGATGCAATGAGGAGCACAACCATTTAGGTTAAAGGCAACTGTGCTAACATGATTAATTGCCTCTTCAATTTCAAATGAAGATGGCAATAAGAAACAAATTAGCATGAACTTTTAGTCAATGAACGTTGTATGATAATGTCTGTAATGTGGTGTAATATTTCCCTCTCAGTGCCTGAGAGCACAACCAACTCACACTCACAGTATTAAAGATTTCCCCACGATGGATTTGGGTACACCCGTGGTTACCGTGGTAACAACAAGGTTGATACAAAAGCGAACAATCAATGAACATTTACCTTGTCTAAAATGCAACAGAAGGTCAGCTGATACATATGTTTACAGCGCAGGAGAACAACCTCTATTTTAATAAAGAAGCCAGTGATGACAAAAAGTGAACATGACCTTGTATTTTTTTTTTTTTTGTCCTCACAAATTTTCACTAACCATTTGCAGTGTGCGCTGGCCAGGGTGACGAATACGTTATGTGTAAACAAACATCGATTGCTGTTCAGTGTTTATAATAGAAACAGACGCAGCTGAAATGTTGGGCTGGCATCATGAGTAACTTGGACGGCTCGGAGAGAACAAACAAACCAAGACTGTGACATTAATGAGACGCAATTGCACCCGGTTACGTCCTATATTGTTTCCCTATGAACCACTAACAGCAAAAAGGAGCATAGTGAGGGTATTGCAGAAAGAATTCTGACAATGAAGAGTAGCAGAAAATGCATCAATTTCATCAATGTTCTTTAACATTATCTTTTTGAATGGCTCCCATGTTGCTTGGAGAAGGAAACATATGTGTAATATAACATATGTGGTGAAAAGAGAAAAATGTCATGTACAAGCAACCTGACACCTACAGACGATTCTGCAAGGTCATCTGTTGTGCAGTGTGTACTGGGTGTAGTAAAGTGTTTTTGCTCGAAACCTGCCATACACGGCAACTCCCCGACGGCTCTAATGACATCTAAAAAGGGTCTAGACTGAGTAGTCTAGACAGGCGGCCAAACACCGCTCATAGGGCATCCTGGATCAGCCCGACAAGCAGATAATCCCAGGGAAAGTGACTGAGGCGCTGCGTAACAACTGTTCACCTACTGCGGCGTGGTGTGTAAACGGAAACATGAACAGCAACACATGTTAATTAGAAGCACAACGACGGCGACAGTAAAGTAGCAAGTTTCAGAGGTACGGGAGCTTCTGGCGACGTGTACCTGCCATGTTCATTCCTCAGAGTACAAACAACATCAACCCTTACTGACAACCCACCGCTAGACGCAGCAAGGCCACCGACGGTGGTGTGTGAAAATGCTTTCGTGGATCCGGGATGGAGCCGCAACTTAGGTGAAAGGAAACAATGCAGATTTGGCCATTGTTCCTAACGATTAATGGCCCAACACGAGTTCAAAATCACTAAATTCGCATCGTACATAAATGCTGGGTGACATTGTAGGCAGTCGGGAGGATCTTTTTATGGCTCCACAGGTCATTAATCTACAATCTAGCAGCTGAGTTGTGTTATAGCTCTTGCTGTCACTGATACATCATTTACGCTTGTCAAATAGGTGTCCTGTCTCAGAGGTATTAAACGCATGCAGTCCATAGTCTCTTACAACTTGTGAAAGCATTTGAATGTGCTAGGTGCCAGCGTGGTGGATTCACTTTACGCTTTCCAATTATCGGCCACTCAGTGAACGCCAGCCAGCAACACTGGGCCCCGCGTGTGCCCATGAATTATATATGGGCTCCATTAAGACACTTAACAGCTGGTTCCTCAGGAACTTACCAGCAACAACTCTAGCCCTGCTACCCCAGTGAGCCTGCTTATTAAAACAGCAGCACTTGTGATTAAGGTTGAGCAGTAATGCATGTTCTTCTGACTATCATAAACCAGCCAGTCACAGAGCTGTTCTCGGTTCAATCACATCTCTCTGGAGGGCAACTGGGCCAGCTGCTGATTTCCTCACATGACGGTGAAATGCACTATAGTAATTAAATGTGTGTTGTGGCTTGCTGACCTTGCTGCGATCTGGGCGCTGAGCCCTTTTCTATACCCAACTGTAGCAGATGTCCCGGTCAGCCTACGTATAGCTCTAACAAAGACCCAGGAGAAATAACTTCAGAGGCAGGGGGACGGGGAAAGGTCTTTTAATGAATATTAATGCAAGAAAGGGGACACGGCAGACTCATTTTTACACACCAGGTTATAAAACTACAGTTAGCAAATGAAAGTCCTCTGAAAGCAGAGTGAAGGCCTGTTAAAATTTAAATTGACCACTTCACTCCTGGACTTTCAAATTGCTTTAGGATTAGAGAATCTGAGTTTTTGGATTGTTAGATTTTGAAAATGAGAACACAGCAACCACCTCTTCATATTTATTAAAGGAAATTCAAGCAGATATTCACATTCAAATGTTACCTCAAGATATAAGGGGTGTATTTTCCTATCCTGTTAATTCAGTGAATGGATTTTCACATAGGGAAATGTTCCATTTAGTCCAATCTCATCTAATGCTCTTTCTTGAAACAAAGTCTTTCCTTACATTTGAATTTCTATGCCCCTTTCCTTTCTTCATATCTTCCTATACCAGTAAACATACACACGCCTCTCTACAATATCCAAAATTAACATTAACTCACTGGAATGGCAACATGAAAAAAAAAACAACATTCAATATTTGGCCTCTTTACAAATTCAGAGGATTTTATTGCAGTCCTTGGCTTCAGTTTAGCATCAGCTTGATTATGAGGCAACAAATGTCACAAGAAATGAGATTTTCTGGGTATAATCCTGTGTCGCTTTGTACCAATACTCTCTTAACAAGATTCGGTCTGCATCATAAAATTTCGCCACACAACAGCTTCAATATCATTCTAAAATGCAAGCAATCATACCTTTGTAAAAAAACAGTTTGGAGAATTTGGAGGATGGCAACATTCATTTCTTAAGACAAATCTTTCTCTCTCTCTAAAGGCAGGAGTTATTAGAGCAGCTATATAATTGGAGACAAGACAATTAAACATCAGAGTATGGCAGACAATGACTGGCTTAATGACAGCACTGCAGGGAGACTGATTCAGTTAGACTGAATTAGACAGAGGCTTTCTACGGGCAACACCTATTCGCCTTTTACGCCATATTTTCACCACCAGACGACAATGCGTAATGTTTTTCAATGAGATCAGGTGCTAAAAATGGCTCCTCCAACAGCTGCTTTAACTCCCCCACCCACCCACCCCCTCATCGCCCCTCCCAAAATTCACTCCACCTTCTGCTTATGCGGCTTCTTTTTCCGAGCCGTAATATTTTTTCAGGATTACACACACAATTAACTTAACGTTCTTAGTAGAGGGACTGGTGGCTTACAGCAGGAGAACAAAATACAATCATCTTCCCACAATTTCACTCTGTGTAAGACAATGCCCTTGACATCATCTAACAATAACGCAACATCCAGAGTACAACACGCAATCCTAATCTCCAGAACGATACATCCATTGGAATTCTGAACTGGGGCGACTAAAAATTAATTCTCGCAGTTCTCACGGGTCTGTTTTACACGATAAAGGTGCGCAGCCAAGTCCGATTCTTTAATGCTGCCTAACAGATATCGTATCGGAGGTTCAAGCTCATGTAGAGCTGAACTGACACATAGCTAGCAGGTAAGTAGGAGCAGGCTACACACCAACAACTGTAGATGCGTCTCCCTGGGGGCCAGCCTGACACACAGTGCACCGTCGCACTGAGATGTCTTGTTCAGAGTCTTGTGCATAAACAAGAACACAACAGCCATAAAGTGTCCTACAAACAGTGTCGTAGGCAATTCTTTCCTTTGTATATAAAAAGATCTACAGTCAGCTAACAAACTCAAAGACAATTCAAAATTTCTTTTATCATAGTCCTGTCATATTTAACACCTTGAAGTACGGGTATAAACTTTTTTGCTTAACATTTAAAAAACCTTTCCCAAAGACAAAACGGAAATCCTCTAAATCCCCTTCACTGCCTAGCGCGCTGCATCTCCTCTGCTCATTATCCGCAGAAAAATGATATTCTGGCAATGTTCACCTGAGGTATGACGTACGTGAAAACTCTTATTATCGTCGCGGCGAACAGCTTATTTGTCACCGAGCCCGTTATTCCTCATTAGAAGCAGAGGGCGTCGTGGGTGCTGCAGAGCCGGCCATCGAGTGGCTAAGTGATGAATGTGTTCGGGGGGTGTTTATCGCCCTAACAGTGCAACACGGTGATGATGACCGATGGACTCAAGAGAGCGAGGAAAATCAGTGCCGCTGTGACCTTGTTTTAACTGATAGGTTACATGGATAGCAGAGGCACCGTCCCTCCCTCAGGACAAACCCTGTTCAATTTCTGTTTTTCAAACTCCTGCAGGTCTGCTAAACCTAAAGAGATGTAGTGTCTACTCTGTACTTTACGTCTAGATTGTATTAGCCTAATAAATAAAATCTTTGTCGGCAGTAAAACCAAACACTACACGTCCAAATTACAAGATCTTTGGATTTTGTTATGTTACAACACACAATATTTGCAACCTCTTCTCATAATTGTCAACTGAATATCTTTAAGGCAGCTAATTGAATAAAATGACCAAGCACACCAGCTGGTAAATATATTGTTGCACATAAGTAGCCTAAATACGAGAGCGTGACATCAATTAAATGATCAGGAACTAATTTGTGTCACTTAGGCAAACTCTTGAGAACTTAAGTTTATTGTCCAATGAAGCAGATAATGAAACTGAGGATCCTGATAGTGTCGGTAAATCAATACTGTGGCGAAGCTCTTCTAAAAATTTCACCTGATGTAACACAAATTTGAAGTATCTGTCAATGTAACATTGACTTCATGACCAAGGGGTCAAGTAGCAGCTTGCCAATATATCCTCCGACAAGAATGGGTTGGCAGCAGCCCCAGAATGCAGTTTTACTCGCTACCTGCGAAAAAAGAAATGAGGTTCGAATACAGAATGGCCGCACGGCCGTTATTAGGACTCGGGAACAAGCGCCGCTATTAATCATGCTCGCTGATTCTCCAGCAGGCAGTAATTTGTTCATTCAGTAATTCAGACATGAAATGGAAGGTGGAGTAAAGGGGAGAGAGGCAGGGTAATGTGGCGAGGTAAAGGTGGGATCAGATATCGCGCATCCCCTATAGGTGAGCAGGAGCTGCCACGGGGCTCGCACGGGGACGGCATGCTAAAATATTAACGTCCGGGGCTGTGAATATTCATGCGCCTTGTCCCCATCATCAGATTGTGGAGGACAGAGCCGTATCCGTGGAGTGTAATCCGATTCTACGCGTCCCTGCTTTATTTCCAAGGACAGGGGGGAATCTGGGTAGAGAGGGTGGCTGTCTGGAGGAGAAGCTGCGGCTGCAACATGTTTCAGACAACAGGAGGCAAGTAGTGGCAGCAGACCGCTGGGTCATGACAAGTAAATGTGACCTCCAATCATTACTGACTGCGTGAGCCCAATGACAATGGCTCAGGTTCTGCTGTTTGTGTCTCCACCAAGTAACGCTTCTCCTAAATATTTATCACCACACCAAACCGCAAAAGTGACAACAGTTTTCCCTGAATAACAGTCACTTCCCAAATCTCTATTGTTTTAGGATATTCAGTATATCCGCAATAGCTATTGTGCCAAATAACACATAAACGCCGCTGTAAAAGAGGACCTAATACATGCAAACAAGGGGGAGGGTAGCTTTCTGGAGCAAGTGGAGCACAGACACACTCCCTGTATCTGCGTGTCTGTTTTCAAAAGGTAACTAAGCAACCAGTTTCTGGTCAGGGCCTTTGGTTGGCTTATCAGGTAACTGCCTTCTGCGCCTGCTCCCATTTTCACCAGGTTGCTGTTTGTCCTAGATCAGTGCCTTCACTCTTGACCCAAACAAGCAGAAGTGAAGGGGGTGGAGAGTACCGGGGCACATCCTGCAGCACTGCACGTGTGGGAAAACAAAACCTATCAGGTCCCGTGCAATAAGCAGCGAGGACAGACTGACAAATCTACGTCAAGTATTATCTATTTTGAAAAGGAGGACAGGGCTAACCACTGTGCCGTGCGACTGACACACACAAATTAAGTTTTTCCTCGGAAAGCTCTTTAACGACAGGTTAAAGCACAACATTAGTTGACTCTGTTCCAGAAGAATTTACACTATGATCCTTGTATCTAAATATTTAACTTTGTCTAAGAACACTTTAACATAACGCTACGCGGCAGAACGGAAACTTTGTAAACATACGTTATATTTACGTGTTTAAATGTTGCTTGCGTGACGTGAATATATCAATAACACTTCTCGTTATGAAAGTAATACTAATAAGATGCAAAAAACACAACACTGACAGTGGCCATGTTTTTGCACTGTGAACACTTCAAGTAATTTTTGCTGATTACACTTTCATAATTTTACTAAAGCAAAATATGTCAAATGTATGAATTATTTGTAAGTGAAGATAGTTAACTTTGGCGTGTAGCTGCTTTTACTGAAGCAAATGTTCCGAGTATTTCTTCCCTCACTGAAAGCCAAATATTTTCTAATCAGACCCAACCGCACATTTCAATTTCATTTAATAAAGTTAAGGTTTAAATGGATATTTTATACTTACTATAACTGTAGACCTATTGCAGTTTTAACTCTCTGGTCAGCCTTTCGTCTTTCAAACTATGCCTCATAAAACAGGACAAAGAAAATGGAGCAGAGGCCCTACTTCTTAATTTGTCATTAAAGAGAAGTTAGCACATTACTATGTATTTCTAAGCCATGTTAAAAGAATGCTGCCAGTCTGCCAGATACTGTTTTTGTCTGCTGAAGTGGAACTAGGCCCAAATAACTAGACCATGGTGCCATTAAAATGGTAATGAGCCCAAACTAGTGTACACAACAATGTGAATCATGACACAAAAGGAGGGTAAACAACACACTATGTAAACCTTATATTCCACTCAACAACCGTAGCTTTTAGATGGAAAGATGTGAGGGGGAGATCCTGAACAAAGCACTTCTTCTTCTTCTTCTTTACATTCAGTCTCTGACTAATCAGCACACTGGAACGCTCTGTGGTTTCCTTTCAATATCTCTGAAAAAGTTTTCAATAACTAACCAGGCACGTCATTGACGGACACTGACACACAACAAGGTTTCACAGTATTGTTCAGAGTGGGAGGAGCGATCCGTTAGTTTCAGTGTAAATTCCAGCCACACCCTAGGGCATGAAATTAAAGCATGACCCGAGTAAACGACCAAAACAAAACAACAGGGATAAGTTCATTTTGATATATATTTACAAGAAAATGTCACCAACACTAGTGTGACATACAACCGATTAATAAATATTTCTACTTTTAGTGACCAGACACAGTTTTGACAAATAAAAAAACTATTTATGTCATCACAAATAATGCTAGGAATTAAAACGGCAACAAAAAAGTAAATAAGTGAAGTTCAGAGAGTTCCCGGCAAACAGAGAAGCACTCTATTGTAATTTAGAATAAGCAGAAAAAAAGTTATTTGAATTAACTTCTCCAATCAAAGGTTACACAGCCCACGGTGCAGACAAAAAAAAAAAAAAAAAAAAAAAAACAGAACCCATAGTCTTGGATCTCACACATCAATTGAGGGTCTTGGCAGTGAGGCGTTTAAATAAGTAAATGATACCAACATTAACCTGTCAACACAAGCAAACATGTGGTTAAGTTGATGTGACTGCCTGGGATTTTTGAACTGGGGAAGCGGGGTTATCGGGGCTGCTGGCAGATGGCAGACAAAAAAAAAAAAAAAAGCTAGCACTTTGAAGTCCTGCAGCCACAGGTTTAAATGCGGATCAAGCCATCGTGTTAAGCACCGAACGATAAACCAAAAGGACACCACACGGAAACAAGCACATTTCTGCCTCCGGCGAACGACCATAATGTCACCCACCGTCTATTAATCTGAATGAACATATTTAAAAAGGCAAACATTTACACCCGATATGAACATTAGCCTCGAGGAAGCCGCCTGGGAAGCCTGATGATGATGAACCTGAATCAAGCCGCTGTCGCTGCGTCGGCCTCACTGAGTTCATATAAAATTAAATTAGCCAACTTTGATTTATTAACTAGTGACCTTTCGTCTCTGCGTTTCTATTTCTGACCTTACTGGTAACACGGAAACCCAGCCTTAGGAAAACACATTTCTAAATAGGAATTATAAATGTTCAACTTTTATTATAGTTTTAGCATTTACATTTAAACAGCCCCATCGCTTGCTGTGGTGTGCTAGCCAGTAACTAAACTGACCTTGGGTCGGAGTTCCTCCCTGTTGTACACTATATCTAAAGTGCCTTTAGATACGGATACTTCGGCCAACTATTCACGTTAAATGATAATAGTTACCTTGGAACAAAGAAATAATATCTTAAAGTTGTTTTTAACTAATCGAAAAGGGCAGGTTTCCACACGAACGTCGGTGGCTAACGTAATTGTATGCGACTGTCTGACCACTCAGTGACTGACTGCTCGCCGCCGTTTTAGTGAAAAATTCATCAAAGTCGCTCAGCGTCTGGCTTTTAGTCGGAAAACTTACCTGCGAGGAGGCTCAGCAGCACGCAGCACAAGCGGGGTGTCGACAGCTCCATTCCTGCTCCTGTTATTCCACGACTTATTCAGCGAAACTTGCTCGGAGAACTTATGGTGAATTCAAGCGACACACACACACACGGCTGCTCAGCTCCACCGAAGCATCCAAACTCTCCTCCTCCTCCTCCTCCTCCTCCTCTTACTCCCAGCCTCTCCGTGCAGGTGCAGAGCGTCACGTGACACGCAGTGGGGGCTCTCCATTAACCGTGCAGTGTTGCCCCCTGGTGGCAGGAACACGGACATAGCTCAGTACTCATTCATGGATGAGGTACCATCCAGTGGGTCCCATACAGAAAAAAAAAAAAAAAAAAAACAGAGGTAAACACGGCCACCTTCCACTACCCGACGCCACGACACGAGCCTTCATCTAACACAACGCGAGAGTGGGCGTTCATGAATATGAGTGCGTGTCTGTTCTTGTGAAACGTCACCAGTTGCTGTGAAGTACTGTTCCAGTTCAAAGTACAAGATAAAACCCGATTTTATCGAGGATACTTCTCTAAGCAACTTCGGTGGATTTGAGACCACCAGGTATCCCAAGATGCATTTCGCGGGAGTCATGGAGCACGCGACTGTAGCCAGAATAACTGCGCCACCGTATTGAATGGAATACATTTGGCTTATATATGTATATATATATATAGTGTCTTCAACAAAGTTAGGCAAGTTTCTTTTAAAATATTCCACCTACTTTATCTTGTCAACAAACTGATATCAAAATATATAACTACTGACACAAATTGTGTAGTGTGCAAATTGCAGGAGGAAACGGAAATTTTATGAATTCTATTTTATGAATGTGCCTGTGTTGGGTATGGTTGGATGTGGATTGAAAAGATGTGATGTTTTATTCATACAGTAGCACAATTGATCCAAAAAAAAAAGTTTATCTGAAACCTCATCATTTTGTCTGGTACATTCTTCAGGTACAAGTCCAGACGGACCTATATGACACCCAAGATACATCATTCCAAGACTGAACTTCTATATTATATAGGTTCTTTAGAGGGACTGAAAAATAAAATAAAGCAGCCAAAATGGTTAGAATCTGCAAGGACTTGAACATTTTTCAGAAATAGCTTTTTGTGAATATTTGCCGTTATATCTCCATGTTTTAATTTAATTTAATTTAATTTAATTTAATTTGTGTTCAAGTTAGTTAGCAATATTTCTATCATTGCGCAATTCATTCTTGTATGATTGTTGTAAAGGATTATTGTTAATAAATAATGGGGAAAAAAGAAAGAATGATATTAAAAAACTAAAAAGAAATAAAATATATAAATAAGCGCTGCCGTCCTCTGAAGTCTGTACAGCAGAGTCAAGCTTGTCAGGTCTGAACTAAGTATGGAAGACTGAAGTTTGTAACATAGCTACAGTAAAAACAGGAATAATTTCACACAGAACACAAGGTAAAAAAATAAATAAATAATAAAGTATAGATGTATAACTGAGAAACTTAAACGGCTGTAGCTCATACATACATTATGAATAAAGGGTAGTAATGCAGTGGTCCAGTAAAGGCTCAGAGTTGAGCAGGTGACGTGGCGATAGAAACTCTTCTTCAGCCTCTCAGTCTTTGTTGGAAACACTGGCCTGGTGGCAGCAGGGAGAACAGCTGGGCTGTTCCAGGATCTTCTGGAAGCCCAAAACCTAAAACATACAGCATAAGCTACACAGACCTTGCTTAGATACTGCAATTTAAATCATGTTTGTGTAGCTTTAGCTCTATGCTTCAGACAGTGTTTCACATTAGTATATGTGGTGAATGCTACGGAGTGGGTGAGTCAAAGCCCAGATCTCAATCCACTGACAAATTTGTGGCTTCAGCAGTGCTGCAAAGAATGGATTAAAATTGAAGTGTTCAGATGTGCAAGCCTGATCGACACTTATCCAGAGTGTTAGAATGAATATTTTAAATTAATTTCACTTTGACAATAAATGTTTTATTAAAAATCATTTGCAGTCAGAAAAGCCAAATTTAAGGCGTCATGATTCCGTTTAGTAAAAAGTAAAAACTATCCAAGGGGATAAATCATATTCAGGAGAAGTGTATGTAGTTAAAGTGGACTCCTTTAGATACTTTTTATTTCATCTATTGGAAAATAATGGCAGAATGACAGCAAGATATGCTCACACATTCAGGGGTGACTGTGCGACATTTAGATGTGTCAGTATTGCTAATTTTATCCAAGACAGTTCAGAGGCTTTAGGTCAGACTAACAGGAATTGTTGGTTCATTGGTCTGCAGTCAAAATTAGCTTTAAGCGATCACACAGGTAAGACTACAAAGATTTACTGCCCTCCAGTGCCAATAATGAAAGGATGTGTTCATGGTGTGGTAATGAATTAACACAAAAGGCAGCTGCTGCTAACACTCCAAAGGAAGAAAACGTCAAAAGAACAAAGTATCGTGATGCTTGGAAATGTTTAATAAAACTCCATAGATTTAAGTCTATACATGTGACAATTCTTCACTATGAATAAATAAAACATTTTATCACAAAGGACAGTAGGTGGCATATATGAACGTCTCCCATAGTAAAAATACAGTACTTCAAGACTACACGTGTAGTATTCAAATTCCAACATCTAATTTAATACAAGTGATTTATTCAAACTACCACAAATAATCTAAAGTGCAAAAAAGACTCTGTCCAAAACCACCAATATTTAATCTATAAAAATTCATTTTTTAAAAAAAAAGAACAAAAAACATTGGTCTGTCATCTTAAAGTTTTCTTTAGGTTTAATGTCCAGTGTGAACAATAAGCACCATGATTCTTAACTGTAACAATGTGCCAAATTTTGGTTGGTGTCCCAGTATCCAGGCCCGGCCCTATAGAGAGGAGGGACCCACAAATTCTGCCTCAAAGTGTGGGGGGCTCTGCTGCGAGGCCTGTAGCCGTAGTGAGGGCGTGGAAGGACGTGATCTTTCCCTGGCACCATCTTTTTGGGATGCCACGAAGGAGCAGCTGGATTCATCGCCTTAGAAGAGAAAATAATGAAGTAAATAAAAGAAATACATATAAGCGTCCTCCCTAGACCCTTGATCCCACCTAATCATCATTAAAAGCCACAACATTACATCCAGTAGGCATTAAATCCTGATCAACAAAGGAACTGTCATACAATACCTGGTAAGTGTAGCCGCCATTGGGGATGGTGAGGGGGGAAGTACGCGTGCTCTCCTCATCAGAAGAAGAACCCGAGTGGTAGTCTGACGTCACCCTTTCCAGAGCGCTGGTCACCTTCTTTGCAACGTCTTTGTCGTTCTCATCGTCATTAGAGAAAGTGGCAACTGAGAAGCACGGATTCTGCTCTCCATACCTAACAATTACAAGAGATTACCGTCTTTAAGGAGACCACATACACCTAGACGACACATTCATCGTCTTCATCTATAAGCATGGATTAGTACAATGACAAATGATAAACGATCTAAATTATAGATCTTCAACAGGGGGTCTGATTGATGAGACATTTTATATACATTTTTTAAAATTTAAATTTGAATCCAACACATTTTTAGTAAAGGGATAAGGCACAGCTTAATATTGTATGCACAATGATAATAATAATGTTTATAGGTCAAGTTTAACGTTCTACTTAATCTCTCCATCAGTTTGAGGGTCCTTGGCCTGAAAAACATTGGAAGATTCCTGATCTAAATGAAGGAGGCTGACAACCTGGCTCAAACTATAACTTGGATATGTGTATCTATTTGATATCTAGTGCCACACAACAGTGACCAATACAAGCAAGAAAATGTCAGAATCGGGAGCTGGGAAATGTTAAAACGTGACTAGTCCAAGGAGCCACTCAAACATCTTCAAGAAATGTCCTGTTAACTGTGTTTTAAACTTGTTTTTCGGATATACCATGATCTGTATAAAGATATTCACAGACCAGAATAGTTTTATTATACTGAAATCACTGCAGTACAGACTAGAGGGAACCGGATTTTTTTTTTGGAGGGGGGGTCAATCCTAAATTTAGAGGCCGTGTATGGAAATCCAGCTTACAGCAGAAACAGAGAGTTTTCTGTCTAATCGCTGACTGACATGGATGAGCAATCACAGCTGTTGCAGTGTCTCTATGACGTGTAGTTACATTTCTGGGAAGGTGCATATCAGACTACAGCGTATGGTAAACTGATACACTTCAAGAGACAGCCCATTTTTCAATTTCAGTCTTTAAGCCTCAACCACAAGCCACAACCTCAAAAAATATGGTGACATATATACCTAAAAATACTAATTTACTCGTATGCAGCTATTGGCAAAATGTAAATTCTTCCGCAATTAAAGCATGACAATTTGTTTGGATTCAACGATGTGTCAAAACTTCGCCTCACCTGCAACAAACCTCCCCGGGGTCCACCCACAGTGTGAATTCACGAGGCAGTCCCAGGTCACCGTACTGGACCCCGCTCTCCCGACAGGCCCGAAGGAGCTCTGGATCCTGCCTGTGTACCCTGTTCACGCGGATACACCTGTAAAGTACACAAAACTCCTTTCAGCTTATGGCGCACTAAATTGAAAGTCGCCGGGTCCAACTCATTGATGTCCTTACTGACATCAGTTAAGTCAACAAGAAGGAAGAGAGTGTCACCTGTATGCCTGTCCTTTGCTGGGCTTCTCGGGGTACCAGTGCCCCTTGAATTTCTCCTGCAAAGCAACCGCCAGCCTCTCGACAAACAGCTCGATCTTGTGCGAGTCCAACTTCTCCCCCTTTTTCACGAGCCTCTTCAGGAAGAACACCACTGCTGCGATCTCTCTCCTCATATTTTACGTGCGTTTCATTACGTTTAGAGGGCCTCTGTAAGGAAGTTCACTTTGGTCAGACAAGTGGTTCAGTCACAATAGCAACAAAGTTTGGCATTAGAAAACGGGACAGATCTTCTACTAAATATTTAAAAGCTGGCATACAAATAACAGGGCCAGAATTAATAATATACATTGAAGGACCACCGAATACCCCATGGCAATACAATATTCTGAGAATAATGTCCCACTCATTGTGGTGTCCGTGCACACGTGGCAACATCTCCTGTTACAGAGCGTATTTTTATTTTAAAAATGATAACTGGATACGGTAGAGATTCGACTTTACAACCCTATCTGTTGACTTCGGTTAACGGTCCGCTGTTTCCATCTCAGAAAGGCGGGCTGTGACGCACGGTCCGGTTGTCCACGCTCCACAACACGGACTACAGTCCTCAGTGGGTTAGCTCGCTAGGCTAACGAGTGGGACGGCATAATGACGGAACAAAGGCGAAATGTATTTGGAACTGTAGCAGGTACAATTTTAGGTATAGCTTTGTGTATAATCCCGACCGCTTGGCGAATAAATAATATAGAGCTATTAGCAGCGGCTACATAGCTAACGGGCTAAGTTAACGCTAACCGCCCCATGTTGTCTAACGTTGTTACTAACAAAGGAACTGATCGATAGACATCGTAGCAAATTTTGCAAGTTGTGCCAGTAGATAGTCGTATATAGCAAAAGCCTTCACGTGTTTGCTTAACAAGGTGAGACACGAGGATGTAAACAATTTCCTTACCTTTCCTTGTGGTTTGCCTCAAGCGTGTGGGCTAAAAAAAAATGAATGGCGACAAGAAGTTGGCAACAGAAGAACCCTGGAGTTGACTCCGCCCACACGACTACGTCCCACCCATGCTTCATTGTCATTGGCTCTGAACAGGCGGAAGCAGCTCATTCATTGGTGGAGCGAATGCCAGTCAACGAGTGACTCATGTTAGTGTGACTCATGTTGACAAGTATGTGGTTTTTGTTTGTTACAATGGTTGCATGCGGTGATGTAATGAAATAGTAGAACATGAAATGGTAAAAGAGTTCCAATTTCATCGTTAAGTAATAATGTAACAAATATAACAGACTACATCGTATTTTGATGTGAGCGTTACCACGGCCCATCATCAAAGCTAGGTGTAATTGTTATTGTGCGAACTCTATCTAGCAATGGCTTATGGCATTACATTTAAACAAAGAAAAATTATACGATTTCCATCAATTACTAAATTAAGATTACATAATGATAATAATATTTTTTAATCACAAAATTGAACTTCCTGTCCTCAAGGATATTTGATTGTTGTAATGTTTGACCATGTGGTTGACGCATAACACTGAGTACACAATTCCAGGAAATAACGCTCTTTACGACAATGAGGATTATTTTTATTTCAAACTGTAAGAATCCCTTTGTCCACCAGGTGGCGCCAAACCTCTATTTAACACAAGTCATCTGTCTCCCAGTGAACATGCAGGTCATGCTGGCACCTTTAGTTCCTATATAACCAGTCAATGAGTGGAAAGATTAGTAATTTTGTCTGGTCTCTGTTGCTAGCAGTATTAATTTCAGCAGTACTTTCCTTATATTACCTTCACTTGGAGGAATAGAAAAAGCACACACGTGCTTTCCTAGCGTGAATTATAATTTCTTTATATTTATGTATTTAAAAGAAAGTGCCTGGACTTGCTTGGAGATATTTCAGACAGATGGCTTGGACAACTGAAAATCTTGACAAACTACAATCTCCCATGCCATACCACCAATAACTATAAAGTCAGAATATCTAGGAAAAATAATTTCTTTTTATTTTACAAAAGAAAAAAACAATTACAGCCTGTCACGTTAGCACAAATCACACAGCCAGTGGGTCCATAAACACACAATAAATAGAATGTAAAACATCAAACAACACAAATGACCGCCTTGCTCAGAATTAGAAAACAAATGAATGAAGAGTCGAGCCTTAAGAATGGAGGTGAAAGTGTAACAGGTACGCTCACATCTCCGGTAAAAGATAATGAGATCGCCAAAACAAACAAAAAGAGGCAGCCTGAATTTCTTGCTAAGCGCAGGCACAGGCTCAGGCATGTTTCCACAGGATACAAAAATACGCAGCATTCATAAGTAAAAGTAAAAACCACACAGCTGAAGATTTAGTGACTGGAGATTTGCATTATGGACCGATAATCTAACACTCAAGCACACTTAATACACTTTTCCAAATGAAACCATGACAAAAGTTTAAAATGGAGCTAAAACTTTCTTTAAACCCTAAAAGGGTCAAATACATCTAATCTCTTACAAAGAGAGCAAAAGAGATACACTGACAATGCTGAGATTTTCTAAACATCACTTGTATTATAAACTCGCGTTTCCCAAGCGTAGTATGCTCAAGCAGTTGTGTAATATTCTGAGAAAAACTCAGATAACCAATTTTCTTTAATATAGTTTCTACTTAGTAAGGCTTCTGATTTATTTGTGTCTTTCTTGCATAGGGCTTCTGAATAATTCACTAACCAAAACAACTTTTAATATCACCCCTAGCATTTTTTTTTTTTTTTTCAAAGTTCAGGGACCTCCAGAGGCACAGTAGGCCAGACTATCCTGTTTGTATTGCTATGACTGCTCTCACACGTCTGTACAGGAGAGGGCAATGAAAGCCAACACTGAACATGAAAGATAATTGAAACTAATCGAAAGACATACAATGCGTATGCTCTAGAAAAAATAACGTCCACTCTTTCAGAGTACAAATCTATGGTTCAGTTCGAGTCGTGGACATTTTAACGTCCGTTTGGTATTGCATCTACATCTGCTAATAGAAACGTAGCTCAAATGCTTGTAGTTCACATGTGAAGCAGAACAAATGCAGACTTTGGTTTGGCAGCTTTGATTCCTTTTTCGATAGTTCCAACTTTTCCTCTACTGATAGTGCTCACTCAGTGTATAGCCGTTCATATGACTTGTGCTTGACAGCTACATACCAGGCAACAAACAGCTTAGTACTGAATATCAAGTAAATCTCACCAGCAATAATAGATAATTCTCTAAACCCAGAATTTCAAACAAAATCTCTAACACATTAAGCCACAGAGAAGGTCTGTGTGCTGCTGCCGACCAGCTGTTACAGACGATACGGTCTTGGACACACCCAAAACCGCCAATAACCCCTATAAACAAAAAACCCGCACAGCTTCTACTCTCTAAGGACCTCATACGGGGGTTGTCTTGCATTTTCTTGTGTTCGTTTCCTTTCCAGATACCGATCTGTAACTCTGTGTGGCAAAAATGTGATGAAATAAAGAATCCTTTGCTATGTTCCCAGAAGAAGTAACCACCACTTTAAAACTATGTGATTTACAAACTATTAAGTGAAATTAGAGCACTCTGAACTCGCTGGAGACATACATTACAACAGCAACTAAATACTGCGACTGGCAGTAGGATTATGAGATACTGTTGGTTTTACACCATTATAAATATAAAACCGCTTTCTCCAGAAAACCCTCAAATGACATGTAGAACAGTGGGGAAAAAAAGAAAGAAAACATATTTGACATGATACAAAAAATGAAAATATATTTACAAAAAATGTAATGGAACAATTAAAGCTGAAAGGCTGGAGAGCAAATTGAAAAAAAAAAACAAAAAAACAACCACCATATAACCAACTCCAAATGTTTAAGAGAAATTCTGCATGTTTGTCAGTTAACATCGTGATAAAAACGTAAAAAAAGGATCTTCTTCTGTAAGACCACGTCCTTATCGAGTCCCAGAACCAGGAATCCAGCTGTGTCCCGTGCCACCTGGCATTAACAACTGTCCTGCGGTCAAACGTCAGACCAGCAGTTTATTTTGCAACCGCCATTAATCCTTGCATCAGCAACACAACCATGAAAATGGAGACACAGCCCTTAATGCTGCTCTAATGCAAAGCTGACAGCCCAGTGTAACTAGTGTTTCAAAAGTCACTCAGTATACATTAAGGAGTTTTTTTTTTAAGCCATCCTGCAGGCTGAAGTGTTCGTCTACTTGCTCCCAGCAGCGGAGACGGTCTGCCGCTGCCTCACTCCACGGGGCCGCTGTTGCTGTTGGCCTTGACCCCGGCCCTGCTAATGTGGAGCCAAGGCAGCTTGGCGCAGTTCTTAAAGAGCTGCTCGATAGCGATGTGACGCACGTGCAGCTCTGACGCCAACGAGTCCTTCTCCTGCACAGCAACCGTCAGCTCCTCGAACACCTCTGCGAAGAAAGAGAGGCGGATGAAGGAATTTGCACTTCATTCACACACACAAGGTCGATGTATACACAGACAAACAACTGGGAGCAACAAAGGAGACGAGGAAAATCTATGATGCTGATTCTGAAAAGAGCAGAGAGCAAAGCAAACAAGATGGCTTAAGATGCTTCAGCTTAAGATACCCCTATAGGAAGAGATATATTATGAGTAGATTTATCTGACACTAAAGATGCAACCTTTCAGCACCAGAACTACCTTCCAACTGTTATTTGGCTCTGCTAGTCTCATTATAATGTAATAAAGATTTTTAGAGTTAAAAATATGAAGCATTTTTGTATCACTATATTGACATGTTTAATTATGGTGAATAATTTCAAGTGGGAAAGGTGCCACCTTTATTTGGAGGCTTTTTTTTTTTAACAGAGGAGTGACAGAGAACTTCATCACATAGTGCATCATCAATCACCTGAACTTAGCAAAACCGATATGCTCTGTGAATTAACAGATGAAGCAAAGCTGGACTCCTAACATGTTGTTTTAACCAGCATATGTATTCTTAAGTTATGTCCAAACGTATGTTTAACGAGGCAAAACCACCACTATCTATATACCGCGTTCACGAGAACAAGGCGGATGAGCCGACAACCCACAAACATGACGCCTTGCAGAGACATAAAAAACGTATTAAACATTATGGGAAACGATATAGCGCGAGCAGCTACTTCACCATCTATTCTGAGAAAAGTAATGAAAATATGTGGAAGTTACTGCTCCTAAAGGACAGATAACCATCCCACCAGATAACACTTGTGGATCATATCTCAGATTACCTCACATACTCAGCCTCTAGACTGTGATGAGAACGGTAAAGTGACTCAGCTTATCATTCTCAGTAAAAGACCCATAGATGAAAATATCAAGAATGTTTAAATATAACTGAGGTGTCAGATAGGCGAGTCGTCCAAACCCTCACAGTGATGCCCGTGCTATGTCGGTCATTCCCTGGTGCAGTGGGAGATGAGATGCTTGTAGTTTAGCCGTTGCAGTGTGCGATACAAAGAATAGATGTAAAAGATGACCAACAGTGTGAACAGACACTCTGAGTGCTTCACAGTTCAACACAGCTGGTCACACCGATGCCATGGTGTGTTGTCGAGGAGCCTTCCAGGCCACAGTGACCCCTGCTTTTTGAGCTTTATGTTCTGAAGCCGCAAGCTCAAACCGGCTTTCAGCTAAAAGTCTTTTCTACTAATTCAGCTTTTTCACGAGAGCACAAAAAACCCCACGTGGGATTTATTAGGGATGAGCACTACACGTTGAAGCTGACAAAAATGTTCCGTTTAAATAATAGATGATTGAGAGCGCTCAACCTTCTATGAACAGATTTTTTCAGTCAGAACCAGGAAAAAAAAAAAACAGAAAAAAACCACTTACTTTGAATCTGCATCAGTAGCTGGTTATTCAGCTGGTGGAGTTCATCCAAACTCATTTTAGTCACTAAAAGAAAAGAACAGAATGTATTCGTGTGTCACTGAACTACAGATTAGAAAATATTAAAAATACAAGGTCAACTTGTAATTGCAGTAGAAGCTATAAAACAATACATTTTTAATGGATGTTTGTTTTATTTTATTTACTGAACATATAAACAGTTATCCTGAGCAATATATTGGGGGTTGGTAATAAACTAATGTCGACCAGATATATGCACAAAGCAAATGGTGCAGCTCTGAGTTGCCCGTCATAGATCATTTCTAAGCACAGGATTTTAAAATGAGCCTTTAGAAGGTTCTCTCACACTCCTGCAGGATCCTAAGCAGCTTTAGCAGACATGTCCTTATCTTGAGGTTATAGGAAAATTAACTTCTCCGCTGAGATCAAAGCAAAGAGGAAGATGAAGGTTTGAGAAAAACGGATCTTCTGGTTTTGTGTGTGATGAGGGTTTGAAATCTTAGAAATCACACTGGAGGTTAAGAGAGAGAATAGGCAGCCTACACCATTCTACAACATTCACTCCATTCAAAAGAAGAAGAAAGGTTTGAACTAGGTTTCTATTACACACTGATTAAACAGCACAAAGTTGTAAGCGAAAGAGAAAATTCAGGATAAACATGCTCACATTCATCTCTGTTGTGGGCCCGATGTCTGTGCCCTGACTGCCCTCCCGATGGCTGGCTCTGGCTGTGTCGACCTTTCCTGCTGTCCCTGGACCAAACGTCAGATTGCGACTCCGGCACCAGCCCCAGCTCCTCCGCAGTGTGACACTCCAGCATCCCCATCGTGTAATCGGGCAGGCCCGTTGCTTTGCCCATGTCCCAGCGGGGCGCGTAGCGGGGTACCTGGGCGTCCGACTGGGGCAGCAGCTTGCAGTCGCTCTGCTGGCTGTAACAAAGAACCTTGGCCCCTCGCCTGGCGGGGAGGCTGGAGGAGACCGCGTCTTTGTTCTGGGCGTACTGGATGATGCGGTTCAGTTTCTGGCTGAGGGCCAGCTTCATGCCCTCGTAGGCACTTCGGGAGACCTTGGAACGTGACAGTTTCTGGTTGGCGATGAGGTGACATTTCTCAAAGCAGTCTCTGTGGCCCCGCAGGGACTTTGAGTGCAACAGGGTGGCAGAGGAAACACCTGCATTCACGCAAAAACAAAGAAGCGAGACAATAAGACAAATGCAACTGAAGGCTAACGCCATAAGAGAACAAGTGTTAAACATTACGTGAACTCTGAGAGCCAGGGTTTTGAAATACTGTACTAACCTACTGAACGTGCTACATCAAACAAAAATAAACCAGTAAGACAAAGCGGACCCTGGCAGACTGACCTATCGTGATCTCTCCGTGCAAGCTGCTTAGCGTGCAGTGGATTAGCCACAAGAGCATTGCAATAGAAGGGATAACAGATTAACCCAATGCAAATATTAAACATACTTGGAAAATGTTACCGAGCAACAGATGCAAGAAACGTGGTCTTCAAGCAGCATTTGCCACCCTAACCCCCTATACTCAGACCTGTCAAACAACAACAAAGGTGCCACTTCTGCAAAGTTTGTGGTCGTTCATCTTTTTCATTTTCAGTACAAAATGACATCCCCTTGGAAGTGTACAATCAGTAATGCTTCCTGGATCCCGTCAAAACAGGTCACACGCTGTAACCAATGTTGCGCACACAGAGGACATTAACACCTAGTAAGTAGAACAGAGTTAAAATAGGCTCCAATTGAAAATGGGCCAGAGCTTCATAAACAAAGGCTTTGATGTGAAGAGGAGTCTAAAGAGAGCGTGTGCTGCACAGAGGTTTGTGTGGTGGCCTTCCCCTCGCGGCTGACATTTCTCGGCAGACAGGCGTATGTGTTGGAGCCTGAGGTGAGGAGATTAGTCACTTGTGTTCACATACAATTAACAACGGACTCACGCAGTTTAACTAACAGGCGTCTCTCTGTACTTTACCAGCAGACAGTACAAAGTACAATAAGAAGTGACAAACACCAGGTTCCTCCTTTTCATGGTTAAAACTAAGAACTACACATGGTTTGGGTGCAAGACTTTTCTAGAGCTACACAAGTACACACAAACACATGGAATAGAATAAAATAACAACAGAAGGTATGTTCAAATATTAAATTAATTTCTACGGCCGTTTAAAGTAATATACTGAGAAAGGTAAACGTCTTGTGCCGTTTATAGACCACAACAAAATACCTCATTAATGTACTGTACATGTACTTTAAGTATCGAGTGAAGAACATTCATTTCAAAAACAGTCTAGGGACATTAATGCCTCAGGACACACAAAGGTTTTAGACCATTACACAACTGTGTATGCAGAAATCTATACTTAGCTTCTGCATATTTGCAGTTGGACCCAGAGTGCCTTGAAAGTCTGATCTTTACAGTGGATTAGTCTTTCGAGGGAGCCACGTTATAGAAAATCTGTGAGTAGTGCGTTTCTGAATACTGCTTGATGAACGGTCAGTGAATCTCAAATAATTCACTAATAGCTGCAGGACCTTTTTTTGCCAGCCAGTCAGCCGTGGTATAATCCAATCAATTTTAGGACTACCACAAAAACAAACTGACCACCATTGCCTTGCAGAAAATCCTTGGCCTACAACCAGGGCAGTGCACCACCAGCCAAAGACCTCACTCCAGCTAAGCAGCTTAGCACTACTGTCTTTCATGGCTGCACACATAAGCACAGGCACACACGGACCATTCACTGGAGGTGAATCCACATTGTTCAGCTGTGACGGCAAGAGACACTGGGCACAACAACACTGGTACGCAACGAGCTTGTTTTTTCCTGCTCTCATCTGGGGAAGGAGTCAAGCTTAAGTAACAAAGTTAAGTTAAGTTGCAGCTATATGTGTTCCACTGAATGTGTCCAGAGCATATGAGTGAACAGACACAGTTCTGTTTGAAATTCAAACAAATTCATTTAAGTTTATCTTGTCTGGAACAACCATGTATGGACTTGTTTTGCTGAGAACACTAAACGGCATGTGCTGGACAACGCCACCCAACCCAAGACACACTTTAGGGGAGCTGCTGGTTCTCAAGTGGGACAGAGGTCAGTGGTGGCAGGGTGTCAAAAAGAGCCGCATGGCACAGCTCAGGGGAATGTGTTGTCAGCAGCTGCAAAGAGAGCTCAGCTCTCACGGACTACGGCGAACTCAGCGGCACGTGAACTCAAACCACCTGTTAACCACTGCAAACCTTGAACACCAGTTCCCTCAGACGAGCTGAAAGGAACCCACTTCACTGAAATGTAACGACATCTAAACCATCTGCAATCTATAGCCTAGAAGACACTCGAAGCTTACAGAAACTTTAACAAACACCCTTATCCACATCTCAATCAATTTCCACCGTAGTGGCAGACGACAAAATGAACGGCTATTAGTAACCAAAACAGAAACAGGGATTCGTCAATTAAACTTCTGCAATCGGTGGTAATGAACAATTCTGACAGAAAATGTAAATTAACAGATCATTTGATCTATTATGTTTGAATTAGGTCAAATGTTTGCACCACGCTGTGCGTCTAACTTCCTCCCAATTCAGGTCAGATACCACAATTACCTAATCTTATAATGTCAGAGAGCATAATGAAATCTTAATATGTATACATTTAAATAACTTATTTCTTAAGTGTTATTCATGAATAATCAATCTTGATTACTTAGTTCAGTAAAATAAGAATAATTAAACTCACCAGCAGTCTTTGTACTGTTTTATATACTGTGATTATATTTATATACTGTGATTACATGACCCTGCATGTACATCAACCACGGTGGTTATAAAGGGAGCTGTGGACACTGAGCGGATAAAACGTAGGAATATATAAACTAGTTTTTAGATTTGTTTTTGGGCGAACCTCTGAATCCCAACTGTATTCAATCACACAGCTACCACATGCAGCAACATAATAAGGCCTCTCTATACACCCCAGGGTGAAGAGTTCACTCACAATAACTGAGCTGTTTATAGGAGGACACTACAATAGCCTCTGCAGAGCAGCAACCAAGAGTCAGCTCCATTGAATCACTCCAGCCTTTCGCTACAGGAATTTTCTGTTTATTCATTCCAAAACCAACTAGTCGTATTACCAGATCTCAGCAAAAACCCTGCCTCCATTATGTAAGCAGATAAAGAGATGGTGCTGGGCTTTAGTTAAAGATGGCAGCTCAGCAGACGTCTTGTCTGACGAGGACTAGAGGCGGCCAAAAGACTGGCAAGAGGAAACCGTCAGTGTGGGAGGCGAGAGGTTTCAATATTCACTTGTGTTAAATATCTGACTCACATGTTTACAAAGCACAGACTGGGAAAACTGAGGCCAATTCATCAAAAGTAACTAGACTTCATTTAGATTTTACTGCACCCAGTTAATGGATGTAAAAAGTAAAGTTTGAAGAGGACCCAAAGGCCCAGCACTAACACCATTCTGTTTCCAGACACCACAGGACACCCTCAGAAGACCCATGCACATTATCTGATGAGTCACAACTGTTTTGGAGTCACAAGGGAGACTGGAGGGAACACTGTCATAATGTTATGGCTGATCAGTGCATGTGACATGTCATCAAATGTGGATATGTATTTAGACTGGCTGGACTGATTCTTAGTGTGGGTCTTCAGCAGTTCCCATATTTCCTGCTACGCGGTGTTGACGCTCAAGGCTGTGTATCCATGTGTATGCCACTTAGACAGTGCAGTAAGAAAACAGAAAATAAAACTCTGCAAGTGAGATAAAGTTGAGCAGAACATATATATATATATATATATGCACAACAATTCTTATTTTATCATTTCTGAGGAGACCAGCACACACAGGCCAGAGCAGTTTCCTCAGGAAACAACCACTTGGAGTTACAACAAAGCCTACGCTTCCTCAATCTTACATCGAACTATGCACAAAGCCATTGCCACAGAAAGTCTTCACATTTACATCTGCCTTAGTGATAAACAATGCTGCATCCTGTCAAAGGCCTCTTGCTCAAAAACACTGTGGAGACGACAACGAGGTCGAATTATTTGTGGACTTTATCAGCGCGTACCGTCTAACGTCAGGTATGATTACTGAGTGTGTCAGCAGCCGACGTTTTTACAGACAAGTCTGAACATTCCCATTTCATGCAATCTTCAAAGCAGTGCAGAGAAGTTGAGGGTGGAAACGAATCCTTTTGTAAAGCCTAACTTACAATGGGCCGGCTCTCTGCCATGATTAGCTTAGCTTTACTGGCCAGTGAGCATCAAAGTTCAAGTACCAAATTATTTTAATAGTAACATTTAAGAGTTTAAACGGTCACTCTACTGATTTTACACAGAAAGGTTCAGTCTTTATGAGGAGCATTACTCAGACTAAGTAAATGACTGTATGAGGTTTTTCTGTGACTCTGGAGCAAAGCTT
Source organism: Mugil cephalus (assembly GCF_022458985.1). NCBI lineage: Eukaryota > Metazoa > Chordata > Actinopteri > Mugiliformes > Mugilidae > Mugil > Mugil cephalus. The sequence continues at coordinate 7,725,898 of NC_061784.1, forward strand.
GAAAAACCAACAACGATGGTTGGGCTTGATGTTTAAAATGTATAAAAGAAAGTGTAATTTATAGCCTGGATGTGCTGACTTTGACAAAAGCATTTAAGAAAGGGGTTTAATAAAATATGTTATAGTAATATAGCAATTTAAATATTGGAATATTTAAAAGGCAGGACTCATAAACAAGACATTATAGTCTTCTCTGCTCCAATTCTCAACACTCGCCTGTACCTAGAGTCCTCCAACTTTACAGGAGTACTATCATAGATCAGTGAAGTTTTCCTTAATTTAAAGCAATTCAGTGCCATCCGTGTGCATTCACAATGAGGGAAAGCAGTTATACTTTGTCAAATCAAGTAAGATGTTATAATATACAAACCACTTTTATCACTTTAAATGCAAACTTGTATTAGAAAGAAAAGTTTATTTTCCAGTTGTGGTGGCTCACTCAAGACAACAGCATGTTGTGTACACACCATAGAAAATGAGCGCCCAATATTCTTTGCATTTCCCTAAACAATTTTTAATAAATTCAATCAATAGTCAGGGAATTCTTTAAACTCACTTCATATTAGTGCATGTCATAACAGTGATCTGTAAACCGCAATAGAAGAGGCAATTCTGCATCTAATAAATATTCAAGAGCAGCGGCGAGCACAGAGGCTATGAATATTCAGAAAAAGCAATTCACTCTAGAGATAGCATGATGTGGCGGTAGGAGGGCATAAATGAGTGTGTAACAAAATGTTAAGACCACTCCCGCCCATTCACATCGTTACACAGTCTGTCTGCTTGTACGCTGATTAGTCCTCTTCTCCTTTAACAAACCGATGGCACGGGATGAATGAGTGCTGTGGCTGTTAAGTCTACATGAGCAGTCAGCGGGCACACGGCTTTGCCTTAGTTTCCAATCAGCCGTGCCTAAAGTGGCCCCGTGAAGCTTGGCAATCTCTCCTCCCATCAATGAAACGCTCGGCTGCATCAAAAACACGTGCTCGTCTGCGAAACCCACCTTCTTCTTCTCCCCCCAGACCCAACAGTTGCATAACAGCCACTTCATTGCCACATATGCTCCATCATAAACTGCACCCGAAGGACGGTGTTGATGCCGTCGAAGAGGGGTGAGAGCTGTTCTAGCAGTATAATATGTTCCAACCTGAATGCAAAATACCGGCTGAAATATTAAATGGAGCATGCAAGGACACCCCATCTGTCCCAAACAAGTGACCCTTATCTTTGTGGAATGCAGACCGAAGGACCAAAAAACAAATATTTGTTGAAAGATGCTTCCTCCTTTTAAGACATTTATCCAACAGAGGATAAATACAGAGATGACCCTGAAATCTTTCATCAGTTCTTTGACAGAACCTCATGCACTGCAGATAATTAGGGAATTGTGTTAGTAAGTGAAATGAAGTAGCACTTCTTTCTGCATTTTATATTAAAAAGTGCACGTACATGACACAAAAGCCAGACTGCCTAGAACATGGAGATTTTTTTCCTGATTGATTAATGAGCTTGGAAGCACTTCCTTTAAAGACACATAAAAAACATGGCCATTAATCAATACCCAGACAATCTGTTCCCTTGTTCCATGATATATTGGTCCTATAAATCCTTTGTGCATATGCGTTTCTCCCTGCAAACAACAAAATAATAAAACATACTAGGCGCTCTTAGTTCGCTCCTAGATTGGTATATAGCCGTCATGCACAACCATAGATAAACACACACACTTCACCACTGCAGAAAAGAGCCTTTGTGCATCTGTGAGACGGTTGCCAAATGAGAGGCATATCCCCAAATAGGCCACTCATTAATTAACAGATGAAAAAACTTCAAACACATGCTCTTGAGTTAGAGTGGCACATCAAACGGTGAAATAACAGTAGCCTGCCACAGCGAGGCCCATTACCCTGCACGTATAGTTTATACGCCTTTCCTGGAGATGATAAAAGAAATGATCATGGAAGGTAATGCTATGAGACATCAAACTAATGATGTAACTCAAAGGCTCTGCAGCTGCATTAAAGGTCCTGGCACAAGCATAAAATAGAATCTGGATATCTTGGCAGCTATGACCAGGACTAGTGTATTCATATCAAACCTGACATATGTGAAGGTAGCCACAGAAACTGGTTGAGATTAAGATAAACTTCAATTCAGATAGTGGCCAGTGTTCAGGACACTTATCGAGTAATATACAAATACAGCAAAGACTTAGTTTACTCTTCACAAGCAAATCAAAAGTCACCCTGTTTCTTACCTTCAATGCTCAGTTCAAAGCAGACGTGGCAGAAAGATAAGGTCCCTGTATCCGTCTCCAGCTTGCAAACACTGCAGATATTGTCATCATTCAGATCAATGTTTACAAACTGCTCCTCTTCATCCATAGTGCTTCTGGGGGAAAAACAAGCAGTGAATGAGAGCATAAAATCGACAATTAGGTCACACGTTTTGATAAACTTATTAAAAATTCCTTTTCAGCAGTGTTATTGGGGGGAACACTTCTTTAGCTCATGTTGTGTCAGTACAGTGACATTGACAAAGTCATCTTTAATATTAGCCAGTGATATTGTACTTACAATGTCACCCGAATTGACAGAATAAAAGTTACGACACGGAACATCACCATGGAGCGGACTCAATATTACAAACACGGTGACTACAGTTTATAGAAGGCAACATGCAGAAAGAAGCCATTACTTTTCTAACATTCAGATGAATGAATGAATCCCGTGTGCATCTCTGTCCAGAGTTTAGAGCATGTAAGCTCAATGTACCCAATTCCTCATGATTTCTACACATTATTTGCAGTGGAAGTCATTCCGAGCACAAACATTTGGACTAATATTTATAGAAGTTGCTGTGGGAAACACAAACAGCTACACCCATACTCTGATTTAGAAAAAAAGAAGAAGAAGAAGAAGAAAAGCCTTGACGGTCAGAAGCAGAGCTTTTCAAAGGGAAACTAAAAACCTTCACTGATACAGCCTTTCTCACAAATTATTTGGTAATATCGGTGTGTGGCAAATCATGTCGCAAGAGATGATACTGTGGCCTCAGCAAGACTCTTTTGCCCAACAACTGAGTATGAAACAGTGAAATATGTATCCTGTAAGTTGAATATGAAAACTCTTCCCACCCTCATTAAGAGAGAGCGTTCAAAGTTGCTCTGGGGAATTTAATATCAACTTGCCAACTAGGGAAAGTCCAGGCTCTGATAAGAAATGAAAAACGAGAGAAAAACCTAATCAATTCCTTTAAAGAGAATCAAATGTCTTTGTTGTTTTTTTTTTTCTGCTGAGTCGTATCGAAAGCTCTGCTTCACTGTGGTTTTTGACAATATGAAAGCCTTGAAGTTGAGGGGGCACCAGTGAAACCATAACAGCTGAGAGAGTTACCTAACAATAACAAAGGTCATCATCGTCGAGCTATTATGTCTAATCTAAGAGACAGTATTAAAGACGTTATAATACAAGCTAGGTCCAGCTTCACAAGGAGACATTAGAAGGTAATTTATACACAATGGTGTACACAACCATGACGGGTTCCCCGTTTGAACTTTTCCCTCCGTTGAAAGCACATACACGTTTAACCTAGTTACTATTTTCGGTTCTTGTCGCCGAATTAAATGCCTTAAATGTTAACTCGCCTGTAAAGAGTTTACCGTGGCCCGAGTGCGTTGAACAAATGTCTGCTAAGAAGAAGTTAAGCTAGCAGCACGGACGCATCCTCCGAGTCTACGAGCTGCTTCGAGACCGTTATCCGACGCCGTTAAACACCGAGGTGTTTCCCAAAAGGAGGGTTACATCGGTATTTTAGGACACTACTTTTGTGGAACTCACCTTTATCCCGAACTGTATCTTCGGAGCTATTCCTTTTGTGTGGACACCTCGGTTCTCCTTCACCCCACTGAGCACACAAACATCAGTCAAGTCTCCGCGTCACGGCAAATCCACAGACACACACAGCAGTAGCCACAGGAGCTCCTCTCCCTCTCAGCGGATTGGCGCACTACTTTATCCGAGGGGTGGTCACACAAGCCTGTACTTTAAGCGTATGTTATTTTGTACTCAGTATAAGACAAAAAAGCACTAATATTATTTCAGAAGCGAGAGGCAAATAAACCACCATCAGAAATGGGCCCGTATCACGGCGCAAACTGCCCACGATAACAACCGTCGCGAATACGCACCCCTACGATTAAAACGGGACGCGTCTTCCGAACGTCATCAAAACATTTCCAGCATATCAAACGAGCAGCTGGAGTTAAATGGAACAAAATTACAAAATGATTACAATACGTGGTAAAACATTCCCCCCTTGGTGAATACGTTGTGTGATTGCGCAGATTATAATTTTTTTATTATTGCTACAGACTTACATAATTAGCGCTTTCAGTTTTTATTCCGCTTCACGTGAAGTCACATGTGGGGAATTCCCGCGAAAGATCGAGAGGAACGGCCATTAACACCTGGACTCGCTCTTTGGCATAATATGGGGTCAGCGAATGCATCGTCGTCTAACATATTACATTTTCATTGCACTGTTATTTCACACCACTCCTCGTGTCCCCAAAATAACTGATATTAAATAGATTTATTATCAAATGAAAATATCAAAAGTGATTTAAGGCATGATTAAGACTACTACATTGAAACAGGCACACACACATTTTCTAAATTGCTGATTGTGTAGTTTGCTATTCAATGTTTGTAATCTTTTTTTTTCCTTCAAATGACACAATCCCTTCAACTGCAGTTATAGTGATCCTGTAAACTGAAGTAAAGTAGGCCTGTATATCCCATGACGTTATGTCCAGTGTTGGTCATTAGTATTTTATGCTAAAACATGTAAATCTAAGTTAGACTACAGAACCAGATTATACCTAGCTTTGTCAGAGGTTGTCATCGAGCCACCTTATACTGAGACTCAGTTAGGCTTGTTCTTTTCAGTGGACTGATTTCCATATCACAAACTGACCATTTCTATTACCAAAAAAAAAAGAGGGCAGTTTAATAAGGTCATGAATATCAGATGGAAAGAAAACCTGTCTGATCACGGTCTGCACTGATATCACACATTCTCCATTCAGGCTACCAGTGATTTTTATTTTTACTTTTCCCAGCATGTAGTGCATCCCCCTGGGGAACTGTCATTACAGCTGTGTAAGTGTAGACACCGTAATGGCAGGCGGCTATAGGCTGTGTTATCAACGTTATTTTAGCACGGTGCCTGTCATGTGTGTTTGTGATGTACTGTTGTATTTCAGGGTATTCTAGGGACACCACACAAAAGCAAGCTTCTTCTGACTGGTGTGATCTCATTAAATTGTTAGGGTTCATTTACAAAAAACAAAAACACTTGACTAAAGACTATTTTTACTGTAAAAGAACGTCAGTAGAAAGTTGTCATCAGATTGTTACAGACTGTACTAGAATGTGACTCCCAAACCTGCAAGCATGGCGCAGCTCTTACAAATGGTTTGCGCCATCTTCTGGCCAAAGAACAATAGTGCAACTGCCACAGTAAACTTTCCTCTGTATTTGATGTTCATTTGTTTGCATCACACTAAATCTAGCTATGTTTTTGTTTTAAGTATAAACACACACACACACACACACACACACACACACACACACACACACACACACACACACATACACACACACACACATACATTCCATATACACATTATCTCGCTACTATATAAGACGAAGAAGAAGAAATCTACAAGAAGTATTACATTACAATGTGCTTAACGTGGACAATCACGGATCACAGACACAGATTATCTAAAATAGATTAAAAAAAATTCAGAGACAGCTGACCTTATTTCCTCTGATGGATCATTCCACAGCTGAGGGGCCCTGATGATGGTGCTAAAAGTTCAGGGACATAGCTATGATCCATTTTTCTGGTTCTGGCTAAATGCCTGGAAGCTGAACTTTACACTGTTGTGAGACTGATTTATTGTTCAGACACCTAAAGAGGTTATTCGAATAATCCTGGTGCAAAACAATCAAGGCTTATAAAATGGTCTCTGTGTCTTTAAAAGATAAAATGAGCCAGATTTGGGGAAAATGTGCCAATAAGCAGGCTCCATATTCACATTGTCTTACATCTGTTCAGATCCTACCCTTCACTGTCGCTGTGTACCAAAATCACAGTTACTTACACGTATTGTATATACAGGTGCACGTGACTTAAAATTTGAGGATTATAATTGTGTTCAGAATTACTACCACACCTAATACAATAACAGCACCTCTGCACATTAGACTCCGTTGTATCCGTGAATGTGTCACTGTGCTGCATGGCTGGAATCAAGGGTGCCAGGGCTGATATCATCAGGAAACAAATCCTGACATGTCCCCAAGCTGCTCCATTAACAAACAGACGGGTCACGTGTTGACACAGTGGCAGTATATTGCTTACTCTGGGGCGATATGGAAACGCATTCCGCTTCGCATCTGCCCCTCGCTGTGGACTTCAACTTCACAACATTCTGTGTTTATTTTGTCGGACACATACTTTCCAGGAAGCGACTTTTTTCTCATAACAGCACTAAGAAACAATTAAACTCTAACTAAACTAAATAAGGCCCAACATGCACTTTAACTATGTGCCTTTATTGTCTATCAGCAATTTCCTCTGTACGACATTTCAGTGGTGCATTCAACCTTGGCTTAGTTAGCCATGAATCTTACCATTCATCAGTGCAGAGTGCGCCCACATCCACGTTTGCACCCTGAGGCTACATCCACATGTAGCAGCTTGCCTCGCTTCTCAGGAGACACGATCTCAGATCTCGTTCAGCGAGTTCCGTGAGGTTAAAGTAAGGGGAGAGGGTAGAAAAAGTGGGGAGAAAAACAGCCCACAGCGCGCCGCATGAGTTTCAATTCTTGCAGCAACCAGCCACAGAGCTCAGAACAGATGTTAATGTTTGGCTGATAGTTTTGTTTTCATGTAATCCTCCACTGACCGTGGTATGAGGATGTGCAGTGTGAATATTCATTGATTTGGTTTCCTTTACAGGGCCCCGCGGTCATTAACCCATTTTATTTATTGTCTTATCCCGATAAAGAGCTTTACATCACTTCAGCAAATGTTTATTAAGCTTTTATAGTCTGGCAGTCTGATAGAGCGGTGAGAAGTGACTCAGCCAAACTGAAAAGTCTCCGTCAGTGACAAACAAAGGAGCAACCAGACACCTCTGACAAGAGTTTTGCAGACATTCACTGATTATAAATGCAAGTCTCTCCAGAAGGCTGGTCACAGACAGATCTAGATAGATAGATAGAGATCAACTTCCACTGTTGAAGTATTTTAGGTGTACAGTAGATAACTTCACATTCCTCCATATTGACACAGACCCGTTGGATGCTGCTCCCCTGGGAGGCCCAAGGTGGTTTCCTTCACCCAAGGCAATATGAGTAATGTGAGGGTTGGGACTGACTTCATCCACCATTCATCCAGCTGTGAGGTGACAGAACAGACTGAACCGAAGACAAACGAGCAAACCAGTGGCAACGAAAAGGAAATGACTCACGTATGTATATGGATAAGCTTAAACAGCAGTTTACATCAAGAATCAAGAAAGACACAGAAAATCTAGCTGGCACTCATTAATGTAGATCATCTTGTGACAAAACATTGTATTGTCACAAGATGATCAGTGTTGGTCACGTCTCCTGTCAGTGGTTTTAATGTCGTGGCTTTTCACATCTTGTGAAATGTCCATTTTTGCGGTGACTCAGCGTGTGTTAAATTACACAGCAGGACTGTAGCCCTGAACTGTCAGTTATTCTACCAGACGCAACCGCCCGCCTTGACAGGAGATGGAAGCTGAGATTGGGAAACAAGAGAGCATTATCTTCCCCATAGCTGGAGCTGAGACAGATCGCCAGGTAACTGGGAGGATAGAGTGCTATGTACACAAAACAGAGGCCTCAGATTACACACATTTTACACAGTCATTTTCTGGGTCTCCGCAAACACAAGCTATAAAAACAGGACAATTACAACCATCAGCCACCCGCACAGAGTTTCTCAGGTTACGAAAAGCCGAGCCCTTGAGGCGTCAGGGATGGCATGTTGGTTTTAGCGAGTGATGAAAAGTTAAAGTGGTCTGAAGTATTAGCCAACAGGCTGGAATTGTAGGTAGTACACCAGAGCCCCTTCTCACTCATCCATCATCTTACAGCCTGTGATCCCCCTCAGGGGCAGTTCCCATGGTCTGTGCCAGCCTGAACATAGTAGTAGAAGCATAAAAATAATAACACTCCAGGTGAGGCTGCAGATGCAGACATGCCAGCACTACTCGACACCGAGGCTAATCACTCATGCACACGTGCAGGCGGAAAAGTGGCCAACTCTCCCGGAGACGCACTGGCTAGGGACAAGATTTCTGTCTCCAGCAAACCCGCAGTAACGCGAGGCGTCGAAAACCCTAAAGAAAAAAGAAAAACCCTTTTGAAATACTCATGTAACTTTAAAAGCAGAAGAGTGCATAGATTCTGTCGTGTTATGCAATGTTTTGCGGTGAGGAGAGTGAGTTGATACTATCAAAGTGTTTGTTCCATTCCAGTGACCACATTAGACTGAATTAAAACAAGAACTTAAGACCTTATTAACCTGTCAGTGTTGCTGCATTTGTAGAAAATATATTGTAGGCATGGAAGAGATTGTGATTTTTTTTAAACATTGCTTTGGATTTCTGTACATTAAAATTGTTATGTTTACCTTAAAGGGGGTTTAACTGCATGTATGAGGCTTTTCTTCTCACCCTCTTTCTCACTTATGCGTGCATATACTACAAAATGTTCATCTACTTTGCAATCAAGGTTATAAAAATGAGACACGCTTGCGCAGTCGAAATAGGAAATTAATTTCCGTTAGTTAAGTATTCAATACGGCCAAAAATGGAATTTTAATTTAAAAACACGTGAAAGGCAACAACGTCAAACAAATCCAGAGGTTTAAATGTTTTAATTGATGATGCAGCATTTATATGTAACAAGTACAGAACACTGAAAGTTTCTTGAATGCTATGGCTCTGATGATCTACAGCATTTATCTAATGAGGCTTGTGAGCAAAGTTCACGTTCTACTCAGGATAACTCACAGGCATACCAGCTGCAGTGTGGTATAGTAAAAGGTTCCTCGAGGACATGGGTTTTCTAATTACAATTTCAGTACACATCATGTGCTTGTTAAGTAAAAAAAAAATGCTTGTTAAGTAAAAAAAAAAAAGTAAAAAGTTCAATGTCAAATGAAAGACAGTATTTATATTCTATTTACAGTTTACATATTTACATCATAGCTATTATGACCATTAGGTAATACTTCCAGTGCTCAACGGGTTTCAAAGTCCAAAACAATGTCCCCTCCCCAACTCTGAGGCAGCAGAAAAGTAGAATACAAAAATACAGAAGGTAGTTCATTACACTTTTGCTATTGTTAGCATGGAGCTGAGGCACAAAATGAGCCTGTGGGTTATGGGCAGTCTTGGTCGGTGTGCTCTGCCAGCTTGAGAATGAGAACCCTTCTCCTGAGTGTTGTAGGCTCTGGTGGTGTGGGCTCTTCAGCTGCCGATGGCACTGAGCTCTCTGTAACTAAGTCCTTGCAGTCCTGCGGCAGCAGCATAGTAATAACGTTTGTGTATCCACCCTGCACAGCCAGGTGTAATGGGCTGAGGCCCTGCTCGTCCAACAGGGTGCCACCATCTGGACAATGAAGGAGCAGCTCCTTGAGGACCTCACAGTGTCCGCTCTCTGCTGCCAGGTGGCAGGGGGTGCGTAGGGACTGGTTGGTTCTATAGGGGTCTGCGCCCTCTTCCATCAGCATCTTGACTGTGGCGAGGTGGCCTCGCTGGGAGGCTAAGTGGAGAGGAGTGAGCAAATGCTCGTTCTGAGCGTGGATATCGGCGTGGTGTTTGATCAAAAAGCGAGAGGTGCTGGTGTGACCCGTTTCCGCCGCCACATGCAGGGCTGTGTTTAATACAGCCGACACCTTGTGGACATCTGCTCCGAGCTCAATCAGGATCCGTGCCACTCGGTACTGCCCCCTCTGGGATGCCAGATGCAGCGGTGTGCGGCCATCTGTCGTTTGGCCGTCCACATTAGCCCCGGCCTGCTTGACCAGCAGCTTGACGATACCCAGGTGGCCTTGCCAGGAAGCGAAGTGGAGAGCCGTCCAGTTGTCCTTGCCCTTGATTCGAACATCAGCTCCACGGCTCAGCAGCACCCGGATTACGTTCTCCTGGCCATGCTGGCAGGCCACGTGAGCCGGCGTGCGTCCCTGGCCGTCTATCTCATTGATCGCCGCCCCTCGGTCCAGCAGCAGGCGCGTGATGGCCTCGTCCCCGTTCTGGGCGGCCCAGTGCAAGGCCGTGTATTGATCCTCATCTTTGGCGTTCACGTTGGTGCTGCGGCGGCCCAGCAGAAGCTCTGCCAGTGGCTTCAGGTGCTTCTCCGTGGCCAGGTGGAGAGGTGTGGTGCCACGGGCGTTTGCAAAGTTTGGATTGGCGTTGTTCAGGAGGAGGAACTTGACAGCTTCCTCATTACCCATGGTGATGGCGTGGTGGAGCAAACTGCCTCCTCCGTCGAGGAGAAGGTCAACATCTTGAGGTTGGAGGATCTTCATCAGCTTGGCAGTGTCTTTGGTCCTGATGGCCTCACACAGCTTCCGCTTCTGGACCTCAGCAGAATCTAAACAGTGGGGAAGAAAAATAAAAGTTTTTAAGCAAAGATCCCAATCTGAAATGTCACCCTAAAATGTTAAACTGTTCGTGCATTTACGACCATAAGGCACTTTTGGGTTCGCCATGCTACTTACCATATGTATTTTCTTTCTCAAAAGACAGTGTGATGGAGTCTTGTGAGGAGAAGGCTGAATCTGCAGAGGAGATGCCAGACAGTCGCTTGCAAGTGTTCTCTTTGCTGTGGCAGCTATCCTCCTTCACTCGATCAAAGCTCCTAGAAATCCCAGAGTCCACCTGGCTCAGCAGCTCTGACAGGCTGTAATCTTTTTCTGGCAACATGGCCGACTTTGGACGCACAGGCTTGTTTTCATTAACCTGGGCAGGAAACAGTCAAGTAAGCGAGTGTTTGAACAAATTGTTCCTCGACATTCTGTACATTCCATTATATTTACACTCGGATGTGTAGCTGGGGCTCTTATCCAAACCCACTTTCAATACAATGGCTACTGGTTACTTTATGTTGATAGTGAGATCGTTGGTTAAAAATCACTTGAACGCATTTGGAAAACAGCTTATCTCCCGCCCCTACAGACAGATATCAATGAGCAACAGCTGTCACTTCCCATGAGCAAGACCTATCTAGTCACGTACACAACAGCGAACACCACGGAAGTGACAATGTAGCATTCGGGTTAAACAAACCCATCAGTCAACATTCCTCTTTAGTGATGTAATGGTTGTTTGGGATTAAACCCATGAAGACATAATCACGTCTGCAGCACTTTAAAGATAAGTCCGTCTGAGTGTGTAGTTATACATTAATGAAAAAAGCTTGTCAGTCACACTTTAAGGACGAGATGAAGCGAAGAGTGATATCGTGTAAAAAAAAAATATATGTGTTGTTTAGAAAATCACTTTAATGCCTCTATTCAAATTTGAAACAAAAACTCAAAAGATTCTCTACTGTCAAAAAGTTGGCTGCATCTTTCAGAGAAGACAAAAGCTTCTTAACAGCAATAAATGTGTCCATACCTGATTACTGAGTCCTTTGGGGGACATGGGCTCCGGGTCTGACGTTGATAAGGTTGGTGTCTTGGGCTCCTCTTGAGGTTTAGAGCAGAGCTCCTCAGCTTCAGATGTGATGTCTGCAAGGGAAAAAGCTCTGGGTCAGGTTTCAGTAATAGCAGGGACACAATGAAGGAGCACAAAGGAGAAGACGACTAGCGCGGCAGTGTGTTTAACTCGGTGAAATGAAAGGGAAAAAAGGGGGAGGTGGGGCGTATAATTATGAAATACCTTTTGTTCCACATTCATTTTCATGGATCAGGATAGGAGTTTGACATTTTTTCGTTACAAAGCAGAGAGGCACAGCTTACCCTGGAAGCTGGGTCTGGCTGCAGGGTTCGTGGCCCAGCAACGCTGCATGAGGCTCAGGAAACCCGTGCAGGCTGAAGGTCGACACCGTGGCACTGCTCCCATGTCTGGACGCACGCCTTTCACCACCTTCACCATGATCTGCAATATATTGTTCTCTCCTGAGGGACGGAAAACAACAGAGTACTTCAGTAAAAAAAAAAAAATATATATATATATATATATATATTGTTACATATTCGTGAGGCACATGAATCAGCTCTGATGTGGACATGACGCAGTTCGAAGACAAATTGCTTAACTCGCCACGTGTTGCAAAATATTGTATGGCAACATAACCTAGTGTAAGGTGCCAGGTGCCCATATAGACAGTCAGTTGTGCATAGCTTTATCAGCATCTTCCTGTGTGCTTAGATAGGTGAGTGTGTGCTGTTGTTTCCCATGGGAGCAAAGAGGGACAGCCTCTAGGAGTTCCTGGTCTGGCCTCTTTATATCAGAGTGTGGGATCAGCCAAGTCAATGATTCAGAACAAACAGGTAGAGGCGCTAATCGCAGCTACTTCAACTCCTATTGTAGCCATAATACCCTTCGTGGGTGAAGGCGGAATATGGAAAGGGATGGTAACCAGTTCATTTCTCCCTTTTTAATTATGTCTGGATCAACATGGGCAGTGCCAGTGGCAACCCTATTACCCTCTCTGTACACCGTTGTCAAAAGTGAGCTGTTACATGATACGCCTGGGAAAACAAAACACTATGCACGCCAGTCTGGCCCTGTCCACCTGTATGCTTTGGAATTCGTCAAGTAAACACTTACACAACAGCTCCTGTACACATACAGACTCACTCGTACACACACCTTGAAAGGTGTAACCCGTGTAATGAACTTGTATTTAACGACAATAAAGAAAGCTTATTTCTGCAAACAAACTTTTACAATACATGCTAAGTAAAGGGCGATTCAGAAATTGTTAAGTAAATTTTCAGAAATATAAAGCCCAAAGGTTTGAGCCATTAGGATCATAATACTTTATTAATCCTTCAAGGGCTTTCAAATTAAATTAAATTGAATTAAATTAGCCATCAAACTGTTGTTATTTGTTAACTCCAGCTCCTGCAGGATTTGAGTTATTGTGACACATTTGTCAGTTATTAAATTTACCATTTGATCCGTCAGTTTGGGTCAGACTAAAACGCATGGATTAGGTGGGTTGCCACTGAATCCCACTGACTCAGGTCGTCCCCTGACCTTTCCTCGAGCATCACCACCAGGTCGACGTCGACAAATTTAGTGAAATACCACAGCAAAACACCCAATACAGCTATAGGCCAGATTGCCGCGAAATTTGGTGACGAACTCTACTGACTTTGGTGCATCCTTGACTTTCCATCATACTCAAGTCAGTGTTTGACTTTGTCCAGTATCTTTGTTCAAAACCACATAGCTGCTAAGCTACGGTCATTCCCGATTAGCCTCAGCTTGACTTCACATTTATGCTAATTAGCAAATGTTAGCATACTAAAATGCTAAAATTGCAACTGTGTTCACCTGCTAAACACCACGCAATGTTAAAATGACTGTGGTGGAGTTTTTACGGTCACAGCAGCACTGTACATCTTCTCCGAGGAGCTAAATTAAATAGTAAAACTGGATATGACTAAACATTCAAAGCTTATTGCTGACCTTTAGTCTAGACATACAACAACCATGACCAGCAGTATTTTTATTTTGACCCTCCCTAACCTTTTTCCTTCATAAAAAGGGAGGCTCCACTGCCATTATGTTCTGATCCTACATTGATCCTTACCTTGGTATGGTTTCTTCTGTGTGAGAATCCCCCAGATCACGATGGAGAAGCTGGAAAGAAAGCAACATTAAATTGAAAGGTACCAGTTCATGGACAACACTCAACACCATCCTTCTGCCACAAAAGCAGCACTCCAGTGTCAAACATGACCTTCACACTATACACCTGTGCTCAAATTTAGTGGCATTAGTGGTACTGCTGCATTCAATTCCCATTCTATCATAACAAATCCATCTCCTAGCTATATTAATCACAGTGTGACTCAGAGCTTAACTGAACATACAAAAGTCATTCAGTGCCAAACAAAAACCTACATTTGCACAAAACGCTTGCATGCAAAGTGCCAAACCTACCTGTAAACATCGTGCTTGGTGTCCGACACCCTGTCCTTTTCTATGATGCTCTCTGGTGGCAGGTAAGCAATAGTGCCGCAGAAGCCATCTCTGCTAATGTCGTCAGCCCGTGACAGGCCGTTCCACCGGGCCAAACCAAAATCAGATATCTGAAACACAAAGAGATCAGATAAGTCCCTCAAACAGGGCAGGCCGACGTCTTTCTCATGAAGCGCCATTGCACGATGACTAACTCTGCCCGCTGAGTGTGACAAGCAGCTAAGCTCTTATTATGTGCACTCAGTGGTATGCTGAGGGCAACCCAGCCATGCCCCGGCCTGTAGGAGAGGAGGAGCGCACACCTACCCACACACATACAAACACACACACACACATACTCACAGAGGAAGATTTAATAGCTAAATCAGTCCTGTCGGGACAAGCCCGGGTGAGCTGTTTACATCCACGTATTAAACTCTAGAAGAGACGGTTCCCACCCATTGCCTTCAGTACGGTTGAGCTATTTAGAGATTGGACTGAGGCTGAGAGACACCTGTCTGCCCAGAGCGACTACGGGGAAATAGGAAAGCACATCACGGCTGAGCGGCCTTTCAGAAAAAAACCCTATAACTATGATTTTTAACATACTTGAAACACGCAGAGCAGTGGTTTGACTTAATCTTTCTACCAGCAACAAAACATTAAATCTTCACATTTCAAGCCCACTGTATGTTTCCCCATTATCAATTCAGATCCATATTTTGACTGCCAAACAGAACAAAGTTCACAAGCCATTCAAGCCAAACATAATAACAGATCCACTGCGCTAAGCCTTTGTCATGAACTCTACCTTCACATGGTAGTGGGCGTCCAGCAGGATGTTGGCCGGCTTCAGGTCCAGGTGGAGCAGCGGCGGATTCATGCAGTGCAGGAAGTTCATTCCTACCGCAGTCTCGTGGATGATGCGGAAGCGCAGCTCCCAGGGCAGCGGCTCCGTGGCCAGCAGCGTCTCCAGGGAACCGGTCTCCATGTACTCCATGACCAGGCCCTGGGGGTCGTCGCAGATCCCGTACACAGGCAGGACGTACCGGAACTTGGCCGCCTCCATCTTCTTAGCCTCCTCGAGCAGCTCTGAACGATCCCTGTGTTGCAAAAAGGGGTCATTACATACACATTGCATTTTGCTATTTTCAGGGAGCCACATCCATGTTTCTATAGGTCTTTGCTCATAGTTATTTATCAAACCTCTCATAAAACATGAATGATTCTGAGGTCATGCATTGCAATGTATTTGGAGTAACTTGTATCCTAACCCACATACCAGCATGTTGCACATCATCCTTTCTGAGCTCTTAGCTATGCAAAAGCAGCGGCCTTGGCATTTATAGGTGTGACCTTCCGCAGACATCTGCAATTATTTTTACACGCGTTCACCGTGAGTAGGTGGAGGACGCTCTCAAGTGCCCAGCGGTTCGGTTAAAGCCTTGAGGACATTCCAGCCCACCTCGGAACGCAGGAAGAGAGCGCAGGAGGATTAAACGCAGGCTCTTGTCCTCTGTTGCTCAACCGCCGAACAACATTTTATCAGTCGGCTGGCCGTGCTGACATACCTCAAACACAACTGTGCAGGTCACTCATGACCTCAGTGCGCATATCGCAAGACAAGGTTGCTTTCAAAACGTAGCCTCTTAATGGGGGTAGATGGGGGAGATAAACCAGCACTCATGACTGTGTGCGCAGGAATGCACTTCAAAGGCGGAATGAAGTGGGGATTCTGTTTTTCTACCATGAATGAAATGAAATCAGATGAACATAAGAGACTCCCATGATTCCTGAAGCTATTAGAGGCAAGGTGTATCTGATTACAAAAGGACTCAACAGGAGGAAGCCTGGGTCTTTTATAGTGAGTACAAGTCCCCATATCTACCAGGCAGGAATAATCGAACATGACACCGGAGAATGGGCAAGCACTTGTTTGCTAAGTCCTCCATCTAATCCAAAGTGCTCCTCGGCAGCTCCTCGGAACCAAACAATGTCCCTGCTTTAACAGAGAGGCCTGGCAGGACCGGTTTTACAGCCTCTTATATTGTGTGTGCCACACAGCGTCAGCCCCGCGACACAGGAAGACAAAGGTGCCTTTGAGTCCCAGTCGCTGGATGTTATGCATGGGTCAGTGAAGCCTGCAGCCAAATGACTGTTTATGTACCTTGCAGATGTTTGCAGGTGATAACATCTTTGGTTCAGGTTCAGCGGATACGTTAAGTTGCAACGCAAGTTTAGGGACGTCAGTCCTCAGAGATAATGCTGAAAGTATTTTGGTGACAAGAGTTCAGATTTCTATATGCCTGGGACTTCATTTTTAAGTGACGGATAATAACTTATGTCACCGCTTTTAGGATTAAAAATGATTTTACGAGATAAGATGCACAAAGTGTCTAGCGAGGCCAGTTGAGTCAGCTCCTCGTCTGCTTGACGAGACAGCTTTCTGTCATGACTTGTAGAACTTTACGCCAGGCACTTCCACAGAAGCATAGCGCAAGCACACGCACACCTCCCTGAAAAAATACACTAACTGTGCTATCTTGAGAACCACGCGGAGCCAAATTAGGTTTCCAAATTACGGACAACGAGGCCGGGTGGAAAGCTCGCAGCTCTTTACTGAAATTTACTTTCGTTTAAAGGAGCCCCTCCCCGGGGTCACCACATGATAGCATCAGTGTACATTGAGGACATCAGCTGTGATCCGTCCATGTTTGGGTCTATTTGGAATAAGCAAACAGCTGTGACCCTGAGCAATGTGGACTTGCTCCGGGGGATGAATCAGCATGTCTGCACTTCCTGCAACACAACGACAGTGTTGAAATATCTAAATGCGGTCTCTAGTTTTGCGGCATAGTCGCCTTCACAACTGCTGTGTGCCCAGACTGGCAAGGGGTGAGTCACTCATTACTTAGTGTTCACTTTCTCATAATCCAAACCAGTCTGTCTGTGATTTACCCCACAAACTCATAGAAATGGTTAAAAAAAAAAAAAAAAAACACATAAGAAGAGAGAGACAGAGAGAGACACATGAACCCCGTAAAGACATATTTGTACTTTAAAGGATCAACTACTTCAGTAAAGAAATGTCTGAAATGTGCCACATAGGAGCATGTGGAACGACTTTTACAGCCCTTTACATCAACACCAGTGTCAAGATAACACACGTTACGAACAGCTGGAACTTACTTGTCATCCACATGAAGGCAGGGAGGGCACTTGATAGCCAGCCATGTTTTCCACTGTACGTGCCGGACCTTGTATACTTGTCCGAATCCACCTGAGCCTATTTTCTCCCAGCTGCCAAACTCAGTGGATTCAAAGGTCCTCAAGAGCCCCATATTCCCATGTGGAGAATCCGGGACGTCCATATCCATGTTTAGAAACCCACCAGTAGGGTTAACTCCTTTTTTACTCGTCTCCCAGGCACAATCTGGTGAAGTGAACACACACACACACACACACACACTGACTGACCTGCTCGCTTGTGAGCTCTTCCTTGTTTTTCCCCTCTTGTCTAGCTCCGTGTGCGGCTCCTCCCTCTCTTCAGGTGAAAAGAGGGAGGGGCTGGGCCTGCCGCTGCTGCTGCTGCTGCTGCTGTGACATCACGTCCTGGTTTTGAAACACACAGAAAAGAAAATGGAAAAGTTCACGGAGGACGCGGCAGCCAGCAAGGCACCATGCGTTCAGACAATGCTTTTCCAGGTGCCCCGGAGTACCAAACACTCTCAAATGACTGCCAAGGAAAGAAAAGAATATCTTCTAGTGATGAAGCAGAGTTCGTGGACTCGGGAATGTGCCGTTTCATAAACACACACCTTTGTCCCACTGTAGTGCATTTTTCAGCTGAAGCCACCCTGAGGTCAGAGAGGGAACATGTGCAAACAATAGGAGGGTTATGTGATATGTGGCTTGAGAATGTGTGGACTCATCTTCTCATTTTAACTGTGTGTGAATGCCTTTAGCGTTGTGATCTTTTCATGTTTCACTCTTGAACGAGTGCAAGTACACAAGTAGAAAACTTGGTACTGGCCCAAAGAAGCTTTTATAGTATAATCTACACTCATTAAAAACCGGGCTTATGTAACACTGAAGGAGTACATACGCGGACCAGCCACAACATTATGATGACTGACAGAAGAAAACCTTTGGACCTGGCTTTTTTGTAAAGACATGAACCACCCACACAGACCAGACCAGGCACCCTGACCCCATAATGACACTCCTTGTTGGCAGCAGTCAACCCCAGCAGGATGCAGCTTGACACACACACACACACACACACACACACACACACACACACACACACACACACACACACACACACACACACACACAAAACAGTTCAGGAACAACTAAAAAAAAAAAAAACAGGAAAAACAGCACACAGTGTTGACATGACCTTCAAATTCACTAGATCCCAAACTGATCATGTATTTGTGTGGCAACCCGTAGGAAAGCAAATTGTGTCAGGGCAGGCAAAGGTTGCTGTGGTTCATCGGGGTCCACTGCACCACTTGCTGCCCTTGCTGCCAAAGACCCCCGCTAGCTAACGTGTCCCGAAGGCCCACGTCCATTCTCTGATGAGTCACAACCGTTTTGGATGCACAAAGGAGACCTAGACAATATCGGGAAGGTGGTCATAATGCTACGCCTGATCCGTGTCGTGCTCTTATTTCCTTCGACCCTTGTCCTGCGTGTTACGTATTAAGCGTTCACGGTCAAGGTCTGAATTTTACAGTTGTGGTTCAAAGTCAGACATGAACCCGGGTCAAGCGCGTTACTGTAGCTGCTGCAGTCTGGTGGGTGAATGATTGACTCTTCTTCTATCGTCATAAAATGACAATGTACTGAAGATTAAACCCGAATCATCTGTAGCTGCTCACGTCTATCTGGTGACTCAAGCTCCTTGAATTCACGAAACATAATGTGCCTCAGACTGATGCGTATTTCGTGAACAGGTGCATGGCTGCCTGAGGGAAAACTTTTTTTTTTCTCCTTTTTTCACCCGTAAATGCCACAAGTGTGATTGAAATGTCACTCAAGTTAAGCTGGAAAATTTCACTTTCATCTGCCACTTATTATTTTAAGTAGTGTCTCAGAATAGGAGCTTGTTAGAAAAGAAAGCCTGGTAGCCCTAGGGGGGGAAAAAAATGCTAGGATGGGGAGGACGGTGGAATCTTAAAGTGAGCCCAGTATTTCACAATAGCTTTCAGCAAAATAAAGGGTTAATCAAAATGTAACTAAGTGATGAAGAGCAAAGGTGATTTAGAGACAAGGCATGCCAATCTGACTGCATCTGGGTCAAAGTGTCGCACTTGAACATGTCGCGTAGGCTACGGCTATCGAGCAGGTACCAGCAAGCAACACATGAGAGGAAATAACTTCACACCAGCAGATAGCAGTGGTCCTTGGTCGCCCTTCCAAAGAAGGAAAGCGGAAGAACAAAGGGCGTTGGCCCGTTTTGGGTCGATGGACCTCAGCCCCTGAAATTCTTCTGGAAAACACCTGGATTCTCATTGTTAAATATGAAACCGATCAGAACATACCACATGCCAATATGTTTGCGATTACAGGTCTGATTGTGTCAAAAAAGAATTCTGTGATCCGTGAGTCAAGTGCAAGTGCTGCGTACTGAAAACGAAAACGACGTCTTACATATACTAACTAGAAAAAAAAAATCCCACTAAAACTCCCTGAGCCGCCTGTCCTTTTAGTCTCATAGGAGTCTCATTTTTCCCGGGTTACGTGACAGATCGCTTGTATTTCATCTGTTTCTGAGCCTGAAAAGTGTATTAACGCGATGTCCTTTAGCTCCGGCTCATTTACTCCACGCACCCAAAGGCTGGCACATGTGAGGATAAAATGTTCCGTCTCCGCAGACACGACTATTTGTTCCGCATCTGCGTTTGCTTCCTTTAGCCGTGACAAACCTTTCTTTGTGTTTACCTCTACCTCTAAAGCCTCACTCCACCCAGCTCCTTAGAATTAATTAGGAAACTGGAAAGACTAGGTATAAATATATCATTGGGAAAGCTGTTGAGACAACAACCTGATCTTACTGGTGCCTCATTTCAGGCTGCATACCAGCTTTGACCGCCACTGTGTTTTGTCTCCCGAGGCTGCAGCTCCTGCAGACAGACGCCTTGTTGACACAAACGGCAGATAAAAGGAGAAAGTTGCGGGCAGTGCAAATGAAGGCCCTTAGAGGCGTTAGTCCAGCCCCGGCGTAAAGTGTAAATGCGTTCTCTGAGGCGGCGTCGCACCTCTTTTGAGCATTACAATCAAAGAGGAGCTTTTTATTGGAGTGTTAATGAATTCAGCTCTTTTTCCCCCCCTCCTTATGATTAAAAGCAGGACCATCCACTTTTCCCCATTATGGGGAATAAAAGGCCTCTTTCGTTTTAAATTAAAATAAGCTTTTCTGGTCTGTGCTACAGACTGTGCTTCAAAGGGAGGCTTTACACTGCAACTTCATTGCCCAACATCCAACAGGAAGTCTTAAGCCATGGTGACAGCTCAGGTATGCCCTGACACTTTATGTCCAGCTGACGTTTCCTACATGCTTCAGTTTTATTCTGTTCTCGGTTTCCTCGTTAGATTCCCCGCAGCAAGTCAATTGTTGCAAGAACGCGGCCGCTGACGTCCATTAGGTGTGTATACCCGCACAAGGAAACGCACTGTTGCCGCAAAGTAATGAATTCTCGGTTAATTTCTGCACCAATAATCTTCTTTTTCTTAAGTTAAAAAACAAAATACTAAATTACTAGTCAACTGCTCATCAATGTCGTGCTTTATCGCCATCTACTGGGCACACATTACAGCACTGGTTGACATCAGGAAAAACGGATGAGCTCAATCTAATTTGATGTTTTAGAGACGGGGGAAAAAAACATGGTGGCAGAACTGTTTCAGCGGGTCAGTGCTGGGTTACGTCGCTCTCTAATCTTGAGCATCAACAGCTGTGTTTGAACATATGCAGCGTTAAACAATAGCTGTAGATATGACGTTCACGCTGGACAACCTCAGTTGACCCCAAGGCCATGTCTGACACTGACTCTGTGCTTATATTTGGCACATTGTCTCCATATGTTACATATTGTATATATATTATTCTAAGTGCACTTTTTTATATTTATATTTTTTAGCGTTATATTGACCCGAACGATAATTCTAATGTACCTGCACCTGTGCAAATGGCAAATAAACTCTTATCTAGTCTATATGAAGGGCATTTGACATCCATGTGACTTTTTCATATAAACAGTACATGTGCAAACATGTGCCCTGCAGCCTACCTTTATTTGATCTCGCTGCACTGGCCTGCTTGTATTGTATTGTATTGTAGAACAGTTGTATCGGCCGGATTAATGTGTAGTCCATGGGCACATTGTTGGGGATGAAACGGAGTAAAAAGTTAAGTCCTTCCCAGGGTTTTCTGATCAGTTCTGATCCTGAGAAGCAGGTGATCCAGATATGATTTGAGGTCTTAGAATATTCATTTACTGTGGAGGACATTTCATAGTCATATATAAGAAAAGTCTAGTTAATAAAACTAGATTTGTCCACGCTGATTTTCATGAGTCATAATTAACAGTGAACAAAATTGTGTTTTAACATCAGCTGCAGAATCTAAATGTGTGTTGATTGACTGGAACAGTGTGCTTGTACACACTTAAAAAAAAAAAAAAAAGCAGTGTGTTACATTCATTACACTCTCTGAAATGTACTTAAAGGACAGAGAGTCCAAACAATGTGAGCAATGCAAACACCTGTCACAGGGCTGATGCCAGCAGCTTCTGAGTGACAGGACAGGGCCACACGGCCACAAAGGGAAGCAGGCGCCGTCCTTTTTCGCTGCCATTTAGAAAAAAGAAAAACCCACCCGCTGCCCACACACAAAAGAGGGAGAAAGGAGGTAGAAGGAGGTATTTTGTTTAAAAAGGACAGTACAAAAAGGTTCCAGTACTCTTTCCAGGCAGCTCCACAGTGACAGTTTACAGCATTCAAAAATAACATTTCATCAGTGAGCTGCTTTTACCAGTACGCCGACCGCCCGCGCTTTTCATAACCGGGCGGAATCACTTTACCTGTCACAAAGAAAAGTCTTTCAGGTCCGTACATTTTCGGCTATCGAGCAGCAGATTTGTCGTGAAAACATGCACGTTTGTAAAAGGCTGGTAAGGCATTTGAATATTCAGCATGTTGCTTTGGTTTCAAATGTAATCTTTAAGAGGAGTGTCAGTTTGGCTAAATGTACAATTTCTTTTTTTTATCTATTAACAGCCACTTTCTGTCAGGATAAGAAATGGAGAGGGGGGGGGGTCATTACAGTTTTGCTTCTGTGGTGTTGGAGAGGCATCTGGGTGACAGTGATCAAAGCTTTGTACAGGTCTGATAAAAATCTACTCTACTATGTATGAATGTCTGTGAACGTGAGGTGACCTGCACCCCCTCCCCCTCCTCCCGCAACCCCCGCCCCCCCGACCCCAAGTGTGCACTCAGTAGCTGAACATCTGCTGCGCGGAGCTGCTCGGCTGCTGTTGGGCGGGCGGCTGGCCCTGGCTGGGCCGGCCTGGATCCGCGGCCTGGGCCTGGCCCTCCTGACCCTCCCCCCCCTGAGCGCCGTCCACCACCGGGGTGACCTGCCCGCCCTCGGCGGCCGGCACGGGCCTCCAGGCCAGAGTGGACGCCTCCAGCTGGTGTCCCATGGGGTTGACCAGGGTGGTGAGGTTGATGAAGTGGGCGACAGACTGCGGCGCCGCGCCCCCGCCGGGGCCGACCGTCTCCGGGACGAGCTCCGCGGGCCGGTTGTGGAGCATGGCGGAGCCGCTCACGGTGTCGAAGGTGACGGTGAGGATGGAGTTGTCCAGCGTGAGGGGCCGGTCGCTGGCTGTCAGGTGGCCCACGGCGACGGGCTGCAGGCTAGTGAACTGGGCCGGGGCGTGGCTGGTGATGGGCGTGACGGTGATGTTGGTCAGCCCCACTGAGCTGTTGGGGGAGGAGGCCGACGGGGCGCTGGGGTCGGTCAGGACCACCACCTGAAACGGCAGCAGTTCAATCAATCGCAGCAACTCAGACAATGACTCAAAATTACATGTCACATCACTTCAGCTGTCAATCATGACTCAGCGCCTACTTAGATAATAGATAATAATCCAACAGTTTGAATGAACAGCTCACGGTGATGACACCATTTTATTATTCGGTAAATCATCATTTTGTTTTTGGATTTCTCTTCATTCAGCTCTATTGCAACAATCCTGTTTTAATCAGGTCACTGCCCCGACCAAGTGGCTGGAACATGTCACCGCCGTCTTCTGTGAATTTCAGCACATCTACCTGCTGGATGCTCTGCACAGCGGAGCTGGTCTCGGTCTCGTCGCCGACGATGACGGCGTTGAATTCCGTCATGGTCTCGTGTCTGGGCTCAGTGAAATCGACGTACTCGTCGGACTCGGAGAGCTCTGGCTCAGCTTGAACCCTCAGCTTCCTCTTGGGGTGCCTGGAGGGTCGGCTGGGCCTCTCTTGGGACATGCCGTCTTTTTCCAGAGTCAGAGTGGGCTGATGGAGAAGCATGCAGATGGCGATGGGGAAAACTTTATTGCATGTGATAGCCAGAGCAAAGGGAAGTAGTAACAATGCTACAAAGATGGCACATGCCCCGAATTAATAGAAACTCGTGATATTTACACCTTAAGAGTTCTACATTTAAATATAGCAAGAGTTTGAGGAACTGAAATGCAGTAGTGGCTGGTATCAATGTCACTTTTACAGAAAGCTTTTGGCTCATCAAACACAAACTGGCTCTCTTGTTGTCTTATGTGACAGTAAGCAGCTGTCTTGTCTTGCTGTCATGCACGGCATGACCGGAGAAATTGTGAAACTAACCTGAACAATGCTGATAGACGAATCGTTTATTGTCGAATTTTCCTGAAGGTCATCAAACTCATCGATTCTCACAGACACCACCTGCAGGCAGAGAGGAGAAGGGTGACAGTTTAGTCGGCCTGTGACTCAAGAACAGCTCCGGATCATGTCCGTGACAACAGAAACAGCAACGTCCACAATTTAGTAACTAAGTAACAGTTTAATCAGTTATCTGTGTAAAAACTGAAAACCCCCCTGTGAACTTAGACAACACCCATCGGCCTTAACATCTGTCCACCGACAAGTTTCGACCCCATTTACACCTTGAATCTGCAGTTTCTGTCCATTAATGGGTTGGTAGAGTACTGCTAATTAAGAAGAAAACAAAAAGAACCCTACCCAGGTTAATTACAATTCAGTATCTGGTTGTTTACAGACCCTAGTCCCTTGAATTTCAGGTGCACACCACCAACAGATCCTGCAAATAAAAACTGAAAACTTCCAACAGGCATTGAAAACAGAAGAAGTCGCTTGGACGTCTCTTGAAAGGGGGAGTTTATACCTAAGTGGGCACACTAGGGACAGTGGGCAGGTTCTGGGTATGTGCTCAAGTCACCATAGTGGACCCACTCCTGACAGCCCTGTCTCCATCTCACCTCTGGGTGTTTGCGTCGCAGGTGCCGGTTCATGGAGGCGCGGGTGGACACCTTGGTCCCGCAGAGGTGACACGCCTGGGCCTCCACCTTTTCGTGGGTCAGGTGGACGTGCTTCTGCAGCATGTACTCCGTCAGGTACTTCTTATCGCATGTCGCGCACGTCCACGTCTTGCCCACTGCAGCAAAAGAGAGAAGAAATCATTATTTGAAGGTAGACACCTGGTTCTGTTACAGCTGTTGTGGTCTGGACTGGGTGGCTTCTCTTCCTTTAGTTATTGTTGTGTCAGGTACCCCACCTCACAACACAGATTACCTGTTACACCAGAAGTCTTTAATGTTTTTTGGGCCAAGGACCCCATTAAACTCGGCCTAGTGCTATTTATAAATATATATTATTATTATTATTATCATGTTGCATTCAATATTAAACTATCCCTTCACTATCCCATCACTATAACAGAGAATAATAACACGTATTAAGTTGGGGCCAGTGTCTGTGTCAGTGTCCCTATTAAAGCGTAATTAAATATGAAGGGGAACAAAAATAATGTAAATCATATATTTAGAGACTCTAAACATTGAATGAGGTCAAATTGACCCCAAACACAATACCAGGGTTAACCAAACATTAACAGAATTCACTGCCCTGTTTTTGTAAAGCATCCTTCCCTGCTTTCGTCAACACATTTTCACATGTTTTCCCTCTGCTTACAGGGGAATGTGACAGACCAGACCCTGTACAGCATATTCCCGGGGCAGGGAACAGTCAAAGGTGTGAGTGTCGAAGAGAAGAATGTGGTTACTCAGCTTCTCTGGAAACGCAATCTATGTTAGTCACCAAGGTGCTGCTAACGTTAGCCTAACAACTAGCCAACGCAGATTTTAATATTACTAAGAGGCATAATGTATTATTTTTAATTTAATTGATGATTTAGACAGTACATTCAAGACCGATGCTTACTTTAATTGGTGTACCTGGGCATCAACCATTAGCATTAACAAGCTAACTTTGGCTGAGTGTTGGCTGAAGTATGTTTGAGTGGCTATAGCTACGCTCAGGTGAATTATTTAACATTCTGCATTATTTATTTATTTATTAATTTATACCTATTTGTGACTAAAATGATTACATCTTACCAGACTTCTGCAAGCAACTGTTCTCCATAATCACATAAAGCACAAAGCTCTCCCTAATGGCAATCTTTGCTAGTGCATTATCGGTTCCTACCAGAGAGATTCCATTTCAGGCCTCAAAGCTGAGTAATTTACCAAAATCCTCTTTTCCCACAAGACTCATCTCCCACCCATGGCATTTAGAGTTTTACAGTAAACATGCCCTTTAATAGCTCAGTGGTCCTTCTTTCAAATGTGCTCTGGCTCCATAAATCAAAGCTGCAAAGCCACTTTTCACTTCACTGAACTCACTGAGGAGGGAAAAAAAGCCAAATTACAGGCTACCACGCTCAGCTCGTAACAGTCACAAAGTGTTTTTTTTTTCTTTTTCAACGCCCCGACACGAGACACTTGCCTGTGTGGATGAGCTTGTGCGTCTCTAGAGTCGTCCTCTCGCTGAACGTCTTTCCACACAGCTCGCACATGAAGTCTTTTATGCCTGCAGGCGAACACACGGCGAGACAAAATGTGACATGATGCACCGTCTGCTTAGGGTGCAGGCGCAGACAACAAACCGACAGACTGTTTATGACTGATGCTCGGCATTCATGAAATGCGACCCACCTGTGTGACGCTTGTAGTGTTTCAACATATTGACTTTTTGGGCAAACTTGCGGTTGCACTGTTTGCACTCGTACTCTTTGATGCCCTTGTGAAGCTTCATGTGGTGCCTCAGAGCGTGCTTGGTCTTCATGCCTGCAGAAAAAAAATATATATTTAAATGAATAAATAAATCATCCAAAGATCTACTATCCAACCCACTGTGAAGGTTACGCAGTGAGAACCTGACCTTTCCCACACTCTGCACACAGGTAGTCTCGGTTGTCGTCGTGAACCCTGAGGTGCTCCTTCAGCATGTCTTTCCTTGCGAATGATTTGCCGCACATATCACAGCCGTGGCTCTTCACCCCTGGAGGATTATTCAAACACACGCCCACGCAAGGCACGCAATTAAAATCAGAGAGAGGTCACAGTTTCAAATTATGGCTTTTGGAATACATACCGGGGCAGTGTTAAAGAGCACATTTACTCTCACACAGCTTTGAATCAAATCTTACCTACCTCCCACTACATTTTAGAGATTTTAGTATAGTTATTTTTACTACCTTGACCTTGATCTGTCAAGCATCAGACACACATTATATGTATTTGTTACTCGGCTAATAAAGTTGTGCATCAATGCATGGGTCTTCAACAGGAGGTCCGCGGCCCCTAGGGGGTCCGAGGAGCGGTTGCAAAATCTTTGGTTGATTAGACATTTTACATGTATATATATATACATATACATGCAAATTGCAATAATAGCATATGGGAAGCTAACTGTGCAGCTCGCTCACATCAGCCAACTACTGAGACCCAAATGGCTTGGCGATTCATTGCCCCTGCTACTTTTAGCCATGTAAAGTTAAAACTTGAATCTGACAATTGTTTTCTTTATCCGTCAATACGTCAGTTAGGTATGTGTATGTCAGTACAGAAAACTCTATAAGCAAATTCTTAATATCATCTTATTAGAAATTGACTCTCAGGGTATGACATGGAGACATAGTGTACAGGGACTAGCATTCTAGTCTCACAAAGCTTGATGGCTACGACACACAATGAGAGATCAACACTTTATCTTAGGTCGCTGCCCACCTGTGTGGATGATCTTGTGTCTCTCCAGGTTACCAATGCTATTGAAGATTCGGCCACAAATTTCACACGGATGGATGTACCTTGGGGACAGAGCAGGAGGTTTGAAATTGTAACGATAATACACTCCACAATCACTATGCAAAAGACATCTCTCTCTGTATCAGTTTTGATTGGACAATAAAAAAAAAAAAAAAAAAAAACATGGTGCAGCGTGTGCCTTTTGCCTCATGCAGTCTTACTTCTGCACCGAAGGGTCGCGCAGCTGCTCCCTGTGGATGACCAGGTGAGCGTTGTACGTGGCCTTTAGGGCGAAGCGTCGGTTACAGATCTCGCAGTTGTAGCCGCCCTCTTTGTGCTGCTCCATGATGTGCTTCAGGTACTCTTTGCCCTTTGCAAATGACAGCTAGACACACACAAACGCAGGAGTTAATCTCCGCTTAGCTAGACACATCAGACGGACTTCCATATCTGTCTGCCGCAGACGGTACAGAATGGCCTTCGTCGTGTTTGTGAAGACTCTGCACAGGATAAATTGGCGACCAAACAGTTTGTAATCTAAGATGCGGTTCCCCCGTGCCCGTCAGGGCGGCGCTTACTTGACATTTCTTGCAGTTGTACTTGTGGTGCTCAGGATCGTCCTCGTCCTCGTCCTCGTCTGTTTCGTCGCTGTCGTCCGCGGAGATTCCGATCTTCTTGATGAAGCCCTCTCTCTCCTGCTCGTTCATCAACGCTATGTCCTGAAACAAAAAACAGTTCTTGAATGTTATTAAAAACCAGTGACTGCCAGGCCCCCCGTCAAACACATGTGCTGGGATGGGAAGGTGCAATGTGATGATGATTTACCCCCCAAAATGTATGTATTCAAGAAAGTCTACGAGTCCAGTTGCCCTGGTTTCAGCTTGTTTTTTGGATATACCGTGAACTAGATGACTGAGAACGTCCACGGAGATACACTGATCAGGCATAACATTATGACCACCTTCCTAATACTGTGTAGGTCTACCTTTTGGCTCCTAAACAGTTGTCACTCACCCTCACTCCTGAGGGTGTCCTGTTGTTAGTGGGGGTCTTTGGGTCCTTTGGTTTGAAGGGAGGGACCTCTGTGGATCAGTTGCTGAGTTTGGAATCTAGTGAATTTGGAGGCCAGGTCAACACCTTGTCCTGGTTTTCATGTTTTTTGAGTTGTGCCTAAACTGTCCGGCTGCATCCTGCTTGGGATGGCTGCTTCCGTCAAGGAGTGTCATTGCTATGGGGTGGGGGTGCCTAGTCAGGTTTGGTCTAGGTGGGTGGTAGACGTCTAGTAACTTCCACATGAATGTCAGGTCCAAAAGTTTGGAAGTAGAACATTGGATTGTCTCAACATGCTCAATGGCATTTAGTTCTCCTGTAAGTGGTCATAATGTTGTGGCTGATCGGGGTATGTCGTCAGTGGTTATCATTCAGTGTGTAATTTGAGTGTAGAGGAGGTGCTGATGAAGCTGCAGCCACTCCTAGTACTGGAGGGGAAACGTGCAGCATTCCACTGTGACAGCTCTATGCGGGACACGCGATGAAGTTGTGGACTAACAAAAACTGTCGCAGGTTCACTGTCACCTTGAAGTGCACATGAATGTGATCCCGGAGGACGTCCACGCGGAAAAACTTGCGGCCGCAGATCTCACAGGTGTACTTCTTTTCCCCGTGTGTCAACAGATGCTTGTTCATGTTGCTCCTGCAGGAGAACACCTGCGCACATAAAATACACACCGAGCAGTATTTAAGTGGCTGATAAACCAGTCCTGGACACCAACGCTACATTTTTTCCCTCCCTCCTGGATTTATGTGGAGGTATTTGACCTGCTGCCATAGGGGCCATTAATCAGAGTGCTCACCTTTCCACAGATGGGACAGGGTGACGGCTCCTTCCTGTACTTGGTCCCTTCCTCTC
Source organism: Mugil cephalus (assembly GCF_022458985.1). NCBI lineage: Eukaryota > Metazoa > Chordata > Actinopteri > Mugiliformes > Mugilidae > Mugil > Mugil cephalus. The sequence goes on from NC_061784.1 coordinate 7,755,413, forward strand.
CATTGGCCTCCAACTCCTCTCTCTTCATGTGCTTCGGTCCTGTCCACGTGCATAATTGGTTTAGTTCAGCAAAGTCTCAACAGAGGAAATACTGTGACATGGAGCAAACGTGTAGCTGGAGCTGCTACAAAATAAACACAGGCACCGGACTGACCAGATATAACTATAAAATTTTACTGTGTTGTGACAATTATGACATGAAGCAACCTTGTGCAAAGTCTGACACGGTAAAATTAAAAAAGTGTTTTTAACATTAGACTTAAAACGTTTGTAGTTTGAGATCATGAAAAAAAGGATTCTTTACTTTCATGAGTCAAAAACAAACTCCAAGCTCTAAATCTGTGTCTTGTGGTCTGATACCATCGCTATGAGGAAGCATGGTGGCAGCAGCATCATGCTCAGTGCTTAAAATGCTCAAATGCAGGTATGCAGGCTTCTCCCCATTTGTTAAGTTGTTGTCATGCCATACTGGGATTGGCTCAGTTGCTTCAGAGCAATGAGACAAATGATGTGACCGGGTCAGCTTGAATTTAGTGATCTACTGTACAGCAAAGATCTTCAACACTGGCCTCCGTGACCCCTAGGGGGTGACTGATACTACTAAATGTCAAATTATCGGATCACAGAAAGAGATATTTTGCTTCCTGAAAACGCCACTTTGAAAATAAAACAAGCATCCCAACACAACCTTGCCCTGGGGACCTCGTAGGACTCACCCACGCCGTGCCTCCTGCGGTGCTCCTGCATCACGTCTTTGCGATAGAACATCTTGCTGCAGATTTCACAGGAATAGAGCTTCTCCCCGTGCTTCTTCTTGTGCTTGGAGAGGTTGCTGTTGGTGGAGAAGAATCGCAAGCAGATGTCACACTGGAACGTCTTGTCGTCTGGAGATGGGATGAACAGAACATAAAACAGGGTCAGGCATGACGTTACCGTGACTAGAAAACATGTCAGTGTAAAAAAAAAAAAGACTACAGTACCTGTCCTGCAGTTGTGAAATTTTAAGGCATTTTCCAGGCGGAAGGATTTCTCACACGTGTTGCATTTATATTTGTATTCTTGGTCAGGCTTTTGAGAGCACATAAAAACAAAAGATATTAACCAGCGGAGCGATTAAAAATCCTTAGAGCAACAGTTCGGGGTGTCACGTACCATGTTCTTGCTGTGCTTGTACGAGATGTGCTGCTTCAGACTCTCCTTGCGGCTAAACAACTTGCCACAGTCGTCACATTTGAACAGCTTATCACCTGTAAGGACACACGAAGGGACTCCGTCCTATCACACATCCACGGGGGACTTCAAGGGCGTTCGCAAACTTGCACGTACCGTGAGATCGGATGTGTCTGTTGAGGTTGCTGCTGTTCTTGAAGACCTTGTTGCAGAGGGAGCAGTGGTACACCCTCTTGTGCTCTCTGGCTTTGTGCCTCTTCAGGACAGGCCCGCTGTCTGGAGGGCTCAGGAGGCCGCCGCTCTCGGCTGCCGATGCCGACGTCTCGGAGGTCACCGGCGCTGCTGAGCTGTCCACTGGCGGCTTCACATCTGCACACCGGGAATCCAGTGGAAAGAAAGTCTGTAACCTGAATTTTTACTGTAATGTTTATTGTCAAGTATCTGTGGCATGCACTGATCCACAGAGGCCCCTCCCCTCAATCTATAGGAGCCAAAGGCCCCACTGTAATAGTTGTATGTATTAATAAGAGCGTACATCCTCGGTTAAATTTGCACTTGCAGATTTCACTTGTACATCCTCTGTTTATTCAATCTTTTGTGTTGTAATACACTGTAGCGGAAGCAGTGTGAAAGTAGCAGAAGTAGCTATCGCATGTGTCTTGTCAGCACGTGTGTAGCACAGCAAGACGTGACAGAGTTTCACACCTCATTATGGTTTTCAATAAGATATCGCGGAGGTGACAGTAAACACTGAATGTGAAACTGCTGATGACTAATAGGTTCTACTGTTCTCGTTTGCTCTTGAAGTGTGTGGTGTCCTCGCACGCTCACACGCGCACACACACACACGTGTGTATTTCAGTGAGAACACTCACATGACGCGTTCCGCAGTGCCTTACTCTAATGTTAACCATCTCAACTAGGTGCCCAAGCCTAACCCTAACCCTAACCCTAACCCTAACCCCAAACCCAACCCTAACCTTAATCTCAACCCCAACCCTAACCCTAAACAAAACCTAATTATAACCTCCACAACAAAACAGAGTCTTAACCCTCAAACAGGTTAGTAAAGAAGTGAGGAACGGCTAAAACGTCCCCGCTTCCCAGAAAACACTTCACTCACACCAGTACCACGCACACACGCAAGCCCTTCAGTGAAAATGTTCTGGACGAGGTTTAAAAAGATCTCCAATGATCGCTAATTTGTGTGACCGCCCCGACAAATTGAGCCCAGCAGCAGACTGTTTGATGCATAAAGAAGTCTCCGAGAAACCCGAAACTTGATCACAGCATAGGACCTGGCAGCCACTCAGTGTGCAGTTTGTCTACAGCGAGAAAGAGGTTGCACGGATTTGGCCTGCACCGGAGGCGTACCGGGGAAAAAACCTTTGCTGTCGAAAAAGAACAATTGAACAAAACAACAGCTGAATGAATTTAAGATGAATCAGTACGACCGGTAAATGCCTGGGCAAAGAGAGTCGCCAAGGAGCTTCATGAAAAACATAGACCTGTCCAACTTTTCCCACATCTCCATTTCTGCTGCTTGGCAAGGATTTGTTTTTTGTTTTTTTTGGGGGTTCTCTTTTCTTTCTCACCTTTGTTTTTGCTTGTGGCGCTCGTAGCTCCGGGCCTGCGTCCCTTAGCTCTCCTGCCTCGGCTGTGTCTTCTCTTGGGGGCTGGCTGAGCTGCGGCGGGGCCACCATCCTCCTCCTCCTCATCCTCCGCCGCCGCCTCATAAGTGCCCACCAGGCTCTCCTCCTGGGGCAGTAGTGGGTCCACGGGAAGCACTGCTACCGTCTTCACCTCGCTGAGGTGACTCAGCATGTTGCCTTGTGATCAACAGAAAGCAAGTAGAGGAATCAGAGTGAGCAACCATGACAACATGAGATCTTTTGAGTGGGTAAACAGTCAGCGCCGCACTCCTACTACGATAAATAACGCAATTAAAAGCTTAAAAAAAAAAAAAATCAGACCAATCAGAATCCTTTGAGGAATCTCACCTGGACTGTTGTCTTCAGCCACCGGAGGCAAGTGGGCTCCGGTTTTCTGTGAGGTGTCCGCTTTAGCAGATGAAGACGTCACATCTGATTAAAGGAGGACAGAAAAAAACAAGAGGAGACAAGTCACGCTGTTGCCATGACACCCTTCCACACGATCGGCTCCGCAAACGTCCGAGCGGATCTACCTGTTTCGGGCAACGGTGGCTGAAGCGGAGGCTTCAACACTGGCTTCTCCATCTTCTTGGCGTAGAAGGCGCCGTACCAGACCCGCAGCTCAGTTCCCGGCAGCACATCCTGGAGAGCGCACAGGTGAACAGGGAGAAGAAGAAGAAGAGTGCGTCTTCATTCTGCAGCCCATTACGGGCGCAGGTTACCTGCGAGGTGTTGAAGTACACGTCATCGTCCTGCTGGTAGGCCGTCAGATTCTGGTGTTTGTGGTCGGTGGCGGGTCGCACCAGCATCATCCAGTTACAGTCCTCCTCGCTGCTGGAGTCGAAACACACCACCACGCCGTCCTTCTGGAAGATCTGAACATGAGGACGATTGAGAAGGAAGGCAGATGACAATCCCGTTCATCCGTGTAGAATAAATAAGAGCAGCATCTCTACATGGTCAGGGTGCACAAAGCTGTACCTTCAGAGGAAAAGCTCCTTCCCTCTCCAGATAGGACACCCTCTTAGCCTCGAAAGGCCCAAACCGCGTTCTCTTGACCAGCCGCCGCAGGACAAACACGCCCTCCTCGCCGTTAGCCACCCGCCTGATCTCCAGGCTGTTTGGCAGGGAAGACCTGGTGCAGGACCACAGCAACATGGTAAATATGTTATAAACTGACAATAAAAAAAACAAGCACACACAGTACATTCTTATTCACACACAGAGCTAAGTGAATATTTTTATCACATTTTAAGGGCGAAAAAAAAAAAGTTACACATTCAGCATGTGTGGGATGGAACTTCACGTGCGGAAACTTCAAGCATCCACACCAAGTTACCTACTCACGCAATCCCACACATTATATTAACACGATGACACCCACCGAGCTCGGCTGAGGACGAAGGAGTCCTGGACGGTCACCAGAGGTCCCAGTTCTGGACACTCAGAGTCATGGTACTGACCACAGTCCTCGCACCCTGTCACAGACATCACACCAGTCAGCACAGTTCGGTCTGACACCCACAAAGTCACACATAGTAGTGCAGCCAGGGTGCATTCATACTCACAGATGAACTCATCTGGCGTCTGTTCAGCCATTATGCCAACCTACCAAGAGAGGAAATGAGTTTATAATAGGCCTTAGACAGGAAACAATGAGGGACATGTCCAGCAGTCAAGGCACAGTGAATTTAAATATGAACTTCTTGAAACTGTGTTTATGGATGTGGCTGAACTTCCAAGCCTGCACGCACACTTAATGTGGGACGCTTCAGCTGTACCTGAATGCATCAGCCCTCCCAGCTACACTGTAGTGTATTATAACAACAGGATCTGCTTTTTGGTATTCAGGGTACAGTCGGAGCGCGCACATTAAACACCCGGTAAGAGATGGGATCCAGGATCTGAGCGGTTCCCAGACTCTAGCCGGGTTTTAACTCCGATCTGAGCGGCTCCTCTTGCCTAGATGTAACAAAGAACAGTCGGCATGGCGGATGGACCGGAGACGCAAACCCTCAAACCGGAGTGGAGGCTTTTCAGCGGCAGGCAGAGAGCAGAGGAGGCGGCTCAGGGGAACGCGGAGCGAACCGGACAAATCAGCTGCACCTTCACGACGGAACTGCGTCTTCACTTTGGACAAAACGCGAGTAGATTAGCGGGGAAACACGTTACCTTTCCTGCAAAAGACCCTTCATTTATCGAATCCTGACTCCGGGTTCCAATCCGCTCCAGAAACGGCGCAGGACCGGAAACGACGCGCCGAGTGCATTGTGGGGATTGTAGTCATTAACGTGCAGCAACACCAACGAGCCTAAAATTAGACCGCGTTGTATATTATTCCGGAATAAAAGGTGGTAAATGTGTTTTATGTATATATTATTTAGTTTAATTATTATTTACACCGTATTGTACATGACACTGGATGGTTTTACTGCACTACACGTCAAAGTTGTGGTATTAAAATCCTTTACTTCAATCAAATTAATAATACAATTACAAAAACCTTAACTAGTGCTAAACGCCCCGCATTCACTATTAAATAAAGACAATGTCAACAAAATATATTTAATTTATATATTCTGGGAAGAGTCTGTCAAAACATAGTTGCTTTATTCCAGTGAGTTTGTTTAGATACATAGAACCTTTGAGTTCGTCTACATTTCTGCATAAAAACTGATTCAAAACTTTAGTGGATTTTCAGAGTCTTGAAATGTGCTTGTGTATTTGTTTACTGAGGAAAATGAGCCAATATTACATATCACACAGATGAAAAGTAAGGATTGTAAGCTAATTTAAAGGCCAAATTAGAGTCCATCCGTGTTTCCAGTCAAAATGGTTTGAGAAACTACATGAAACATGTTGTTTTCTGTTGAAATATTCCAGTGCAAGGAAATCTTCGTTGTAACGTTTAATAATTTCATTTAATTTAATCTTTGTTGTAACGTTTAATAATAATAATAATAATAATTTAATAAGTACTAAGGGAAATTACTTCCGGGAAAAACATGTCACGATTTATAAACGGATTATATATTTTCTTTATTTAATATAATAAGAATAAGAAAATAACTAGTAGCTGTAATCAAGATAAGTCTTGTGGGAGAAAAACACTGTGTTTGTGTGTAAAGAAACAGCTTCACTGATTTTGTAAGTTAAGCAGCACTGGGGTGAATTCACAACAAAGTGTCATCACAACCTCAGTTATTCAATCAATATTTATTGCTGAAATGAAATAACTCAATTCATATAATAGTTACAATCCCTGCAGGGAGGTGACTGACATTCTGCGACAACAGTTAAGTCAGCTAGTTTCTGTGCACAGAGCCTTTAAAAAAGCACCAGGAAGCAGTTTATTAAACACACAGCCCTACTCAATTCACAGCTGACGCTTGCAGGTTGTCCCACGTGAAGCATAACTGAGACGACCCCTTTTCCCCCCTCCACTCCTCAAAGTTTGCAAGTATTCCTGTCTGAACGAGTGCGGCCTGAATCTGCAGCCGGCGATGGAGGATTAAAGAGAAGATCACAGCCCTGCTACGTAAAAAGACACAAACACACCCAGGCTGCATCTGCAGAGGAGCATCGTCATCAACAGCGAGTGTTTTTAATTCTCAGGTAGCTAACAATGTAAACACTCTGTTAACAGATATGTGCATAGGCTTGATTATAGACATTGCCGATGGCGCGGGAACACAGTGGGTCTCTCCGAGCCGTTCGCTACAGTCCCCGGGTCCGACGCAGCCCAAGAGTCGCACCAAGTCTGGAGCAGCCGCGACATCATCCTCGGGATAACTGGAAGGCAGTCAGCTAGCTCTGCAGCGCTCCTCCGAGCAGAATAACTTATCGACAAACAGTAGTTAACATGATGCACAGAAACAAGCTGCTCACCAAAGAAATATACAATCATTAGCTGGATAACAAAAAAAAAAAAAAAAAAAAAAGCGGCCACACAAACTGGTTGCTCCCAAAGGTATTCACACGTTCTTTTGTTCAAAGCTACATGTTTAAAAAGGACAAAACATTAAAAGACAGAGTCGATTCCATTTCGATGTGATGCAAGATTGAAATGAGAGAACCGGGTTCATTAAAGTATGGCTGAGTGTAACATCACAGTCCCTGGATCAAGATATGCTCAGTTCCCTTTTGACACATTAACAACCCTGCTGATAACAGTAGTGTGCAGGAGGAATCTTTTAGGAAGACCAAGGAAAAAGTTGCATATCATTTGAAAACACAGCAAAAAGCACAACCTGCCCTGCTTCTTGTTTAGGAGGTTCACTTGTTTTAATAGCCGGTGGCGCACGATAACGCGAATTCCGAACATGCCCACGTCTCGCAAGGTAATGTTAGACAAGAGGCTGGCGGAGTTAAACGTTACAGCTTTTCTACGCACCGCACATACTTACTGACATAGTTTCGTTTGGGGATAAATTTAGGACGAACAGATAAATTCACAACTTTAGTGTCAAAAAGTAGTCGTATCATTCTCCCGCCTGCACCAGTCGTGCCGCGACGAGATCATCTCCCTTTGCGAAGGCTTTTCGACGCGAAGAACTACAGAAGAGTTTCTGTCACGAGAGCAGCTCCTGTCATTGCACTTTAAATAAAAGATACTAAAACTGTGCAAATCATACAAACACCACTCCGCTCTTCATCTTTGGTCCTGTTGGTCCGCCGTAGCAAAACGTACGGTTTGCAGCAGGGAGAGTTTTCTCTTCGCCCACAGCAGAGTAAAGAGAGCCGGGCCACGTCGGCAGTCCCTTTTGTCCGTAGCGTGGCCGTAAAAGCACTTTAAGATTTCATAATGCCGCGTAAAATCAAATAAAAGAAACATGCAAAATAAAACGCCGTCAACCCAGGACAGGATACCTTTATGCACACGCTTGTCGGAAAAGTCTACTTCTCATATGAAGACACAGGGACACGGCCAAACAAGAAGATATTCGTCCATCTGCAACAACTTCCCATTCACAACGCAGGAGCCCCAGTATGCAGGATGTTTGCCAGTGCAACTTGAAGTGGAGGTGATTATGGTAGTTGGTGGTGGGAGGGGTTAGGGGGTAAAGTCGGTCGGTGGAAGGGGGTCACACGTGTGGCTCCCCCATGGAGGTAGAGCCGTTGGCCTTGCTCTTACTCTTGCTCTTGCGGTTGAGCATGCGGCTGAGCGTGGCCGTCCGGCTGGCCCGCTCCACCGCGGCCGGGGACTCCAGGTACACCAGGTCATTGTGTGACTGGCTCATCCCCGGGTCCTTGCGCTGGTGGCGCCGCCGGAAGAAGAGCTTGGCGCTCTTCCGAAGGAAACTGCCTGTAGCGGGAGGGAGAAAGGAAGCAGACTTTTACGTCACGGGAGACGATAATAAGGTCGAGATGACATCGCTCCAGACAAAGTAATGATAAAAACAATTAAAAAAAAGAGGCATACACATTATTCCTTTGAGCAGCGATTTGAAAACAGCTGAAGCAGAAGTGGCACAGACTTTGTGTTAGATGGAAATCGTTGCTACTGAAAAACCCTCTGGCACTGGTGATGATGTTGAGGAATTTACTATAGAGCGCAAGTGCTTCCCCTTCCGCTGCTAGACTTTCGTCTGCACCGTAGCTTTGTAAAGCTTCTGAACCTGTGTTTATTCACCAGCTAACACATACTGACTGTACCAACAGAGAGCTGCTGCTGCTGCACAGTCAAAAAACAGCTGCAAGCGTCCGTCGTCTCATTCACCACGACAGAAGCGCATCGGCTGTGGGTTAGTCAACATGTAATGACCTAAACACTACGAACACAAGTGAATGACAAATGAAGAGAGAGACACTAGAAACCCCTATACCGGAAGTAGCACATTCTTAGAAAGGCTGAACAATATACAACACTGAAAATAGATTTCTTGGAAGATGTCAGATCTTACTTCGCGTGTCGAATTGAAAGTCAGTATAAAAGTAGCAGTGCTTTTTCTGTATATATTGTGCAGCCCAACTTCACACTAACACACTAGTATAGTCTAACCCATTTTACATGAACTAAAAACTAAGCTACTGCTAGGAGAACCTACACACTGTACACTAGAGCACCAAGGAAACTACAAGCAACTCATGAAGTAACTTACTCATCGGGACTTAACGCGTGCTTAGCACTGCTTTCCTCTAAGACGGCAATGACGACAGTTCAAAAAGGAAAGGTTCAAAAGGAGAGGAAAGAAAAAACACAAAGAACAGACTGCATCACTGAGCGGCAACAGAAGGCAGTGAAAACAGAGAAAACTGTTAGTTCTTCCTTTAAGGCAGTAAAGTGAGATTTATAGTGTATTACTGAGACCAGTCTCTCCCCCTCGTCCATCCTCAGTCGCTACCCTCGGAGCTCTCACCTCTCGTCTTCTTGCAGTTTGCCTCGGACACACACATGGAGAGCGAGCTATGGTCTAGCTCCTCGCCGGTCTGGCTCTCCCAGTCCTCCGGGGGGCGGCCCACTCCGCTGGGTCCTTCCTGGGGCTCAGACGCCTCCGGAGGGCTGTTGGTGCCTGACGCGATGGCTGCGGTCACATCCTGAGTGGAGCTGCTCTCTGACATGGAGGCATCCATCGCCGCCGCGTAGCCCGCCATCAGAGCCAGCTCATCGTCCTGAGACAACGGCGTCTGGGAAAGAGAGAATCATTGTTAATTAAAAATCATTTCTGCGACAGTTATATTTCCTCATACAGGGTGTTTATCCAAAAAGAGCTACTGTTTTTATTACAGGCACATGACGGGTACAACGTGAGCACGAGGAGAGTTTGTTTCCTAATCCTCACAAGATATTCACTCTCATTTAAGATACTCATATTTTTTTTGTGAAGTGAAACCGTTCCACTGATGTGAGGCAGTCAAAGTGAAACACCGCGTGTCTTACTTTAGCAATGCCTGAGATGATGATGGTGCTCTTCTTCACCGGGGACTTCAGCTTCTGCTTGGCGGACTGGTGCAGTTGCCTGATGGCTGCCTCGGCCACCGGGTCCGTTCCGTTGAGCATCAGCAGCTCGGTGTCCGAGGAGGACAAGGCCTTACTGACAGCGCCCCCCAGCATGGACACCTGCTCTGAAACGCGCCGCTCCCCGAGCTTCGGCTTGCTGACCACCACCTTCTGGGCGGGATCTGCGGAAGAATAGATACGTGTCATCGGAGCACTTCAAGGGCATGTCAACAGTCATTATTTACAAGCCATGGATACATGACTTTGGTCCATTGTGACCTACCAACTGAAATCCAGAACCTCCATCAGCCATTACTGACGATATGTTTGCATTACATCATATTTATTTATAATATAAACAAGTAGAGTTATATTTCATATGAAATGTGTGTTACCATCACATTCAAGTCTCAGAGTCAGTTAACAAGAATTCCAAGCCACTCAAATACTACTCTGACCTCTGGATGAAGAAAAAAAAACAAAAACAAAAGACTATTTGATTTGTTGTAGCCCAGCTTACAAGCAGCTTAGAAAATTAGCTTTGCTCCGAGACCTAAATGTAATTTAACACAAGAGGAGCTGATCTTATGTTCGGCTTCAGAGATAATAAACACATATTTGCACTGTTAATGCTCCCATTTAATTACAAATGTCATGTTTTCAGCTGTTGACTTGATAATGAAACTGGTCTCAGTGTATTGTTACCGCTGAAATCTAGATACATGATAAAACTTAACTGTAACTGATACCATGTGCTTCAATGTTGCACCTAACCTTTACTCGGTCCCTGTTCACAGGCATCAAAGAAAAGCAACAAACAAACAAAGCAACGCTAGAGTCTTGCAAAACGTTTTGTGACTGGTCACAAATCTGGAGGAAATTTTGGATTTGTGGCTCTGGGATTTATTACTGATCAGCGGTTCATGTACCGATGTTCTGCGTGTGAACAACGTGTCCAGTTCGATCGAGAATCGTACTACTGCACAATACCACTGCTGCTAGACAACTGAGGAGGATAGGTGCACTGATCTATTCAACAGCAGGTAGGCTGCTTGGTTATATAATTATAAGCTTAGAAATAGTAGCCCTATCCGTCTGTGGGTAACGTGTGTTCTCAGGTAAACGAATCCAGACAGTGATGCCACGTGGGCTGAGAGCACCCTCTCTAACCGGGCTCCATGTGGTCGATTTGTTCTCTCCGTGTTTCTCTGTAGGTCTGTGTTGAATGATATTTTAATCAGCTGAGGGACAAACTAGTTCTCAGAGTAAGATCAGCAGTCATCACGTGGTGTTACAGTTTCTGCTGCTGTACCTATGTTGATTGGGAGTGGTCTACCGGGTTTGCTCTTCACTGCAGTGATGGTCGTGACCACGGTGCCACAGGGCATAACTGTACGATCCATCTCCACCCTCTTATTGGAGGCAGGCGTCGGAGGGTGCCAGGACCTCACCTCACTGGGGTCCAGGTAGGTAAACTGACAAATACAATTTATATTAATGCAAAGATATAAAAATAATAATAACAAGAAGAAGAATGATGTCACAGGGTTGATGGTCTTACGTCAGTAGTAAGTGATCCAATCGCTGTGTCTTTGGTAATGAGTGCAAATGTCTGCTGTCCCTTGGGCTGCTTCTTTACAAGATCAAAAGGCACTGACACCTGGCCTAGTAAGGAATCTGAGGAATTAAAAACAAAAAAACTCAATTTAGCCTGATTGTCCAAAAATAAGTGACAGTTTTGGAACAGTGACCCTTTGCTATGGTGAACACAACAAGAATATATGTCAGAACAGAGTCGTCCTTACTCTCTTGAGGCTGTCCATCATTCATCAGCTGAATATTGAGCTCTTTTGATCGGCCGTTCAATTCACTGTTGAGAAAGAAAATTTTAAATTTGTGCTTGGTACGCATTTCATCCGCTGTGTGGTGCGTGGTTTCTGCAACGGCCGTGACAAAGTGTGTGTGTGTGTGTGTGTGTGTGTGTGTGTGTGTGTGTGTGTGTGTGTGTGTGTGTGGTCAGACTTACAAGATAAATGGCTGGTCCCAGGCAGGACTGGGTGTGTTCTTCATGACGGAGGTGTTAAACCTCTGTGGAGGATCATCCAACTGCAGCACACACAGAGGATTCACGCTGCCTGTAAACACAGTGGAACTCAGTCAGCATCGAAGGTAAATAAATAAATCTCCGCGTGTGATCCAAGAGTTGTTCATACGCAAAAACATTTAAACAGTCGATCAAACAGAAGGTGCTGCTGGAAGACAAAAAAAAAATCTGCTTTAGTCACTTCCGCTGTTTCACTGTAATGGACCAAAGAGAGGTCAGAGTACAATGTATATATGATGAATTATGCATAGGTTAGAGGACACTCAGTAAGTAATGGTTCAGAGCACTTCCTGTGTACAAAACAAGCATTTTTTCCCCTGTTGAGCTCTTAAGCAGCCACAAGTCAGGCACTGGGTGTTAATGAATAAAGTACTGGCAAGAACCATAGAGGTAGAACATCCACTGCAGCAGCTCTGGATCTGATTCACACCACGTCTCAAAGCAAAGACTGTTCTTAGCTCGCAAGGAAGCAGGAGACTACTCGGTGCAGAACGCCGTGTCGCGTCTCTTCTGTACGTACAGTATCAAGAGTTGAGCAGAGGACGTCTGGAGCCCTGACAACCGCTGACAGCTACACAGTGACTCACCACAGGAAACACAAGTCATGCAGTGATGCTAAGCGTCATCACCGGACCAGCACTGCAGCAACCTCTCATCAGCTTTAAATATCCGCTGTCCCCCGCGCTCACGGCTGGCTCACGGTTTTCACTCTCATCGTGAGGGAATCCTAGTTATGCGCACGTGTGGAGCGCTGCGTTAGGTGTGGCGAGACTTGTGCGGCCATTATTAATTCGCTGCCAACATTGTTTAGATTTGGCCAGCGTGTTACCAAGAACTCTCCCGCCTGTTCCCTGGAGAGGGGGCCCAGCCTGAGATGGAAATGTAAACAACAACCAGGAGGACGACAAGAACAGTCCCACTGCTACCAAGCCCATTTACCAAAGTCAGCCTCTTGGGAAATATCCTTACTAGCTCAGTATTGATGAGAAGATCAATATCAAATGTATAAAAGCAGCTGAAGACATAGGATCATGGCTTGGATCGTCTATTCGAAGAGGCCGCAGAGACTCCGAGTTAAGTCTAGTCTGAGCTTTTGTAAATATCATTTATCATTAATTTGTTTTAGGAACAGCGCGTACACATCTCATCACGTAACCCTTCTTACATCATAATAACTCAAATAACCCAAATAATGCTGATCAAACGTTCCCATCCCCTCCAATGTTTGGCCTGATATAACACAAGCTGACAGTCTTCCACTGATAAAAAGAATCCAGGCCAAATCACAACACAAATGCCTCATGGAAACACCTCAATAGGAAAATTTTAGCCAACCACTTTTGATCTGACCGTTTCTCTCTGGTGGGGGGAAAAAAAACACATCACGTCATGTGACGAGTTTCCAGGAGGGACAGAAAAAATTATCGAGAGCTAGATTTGATTTTCCACACCGGGCAGATGCAACTTGTGAATATCTAAAGAGCTCTGTTGTGACAGATGTTTCGGCCGCGTAAACACGAACCGAACGGCTTATCGGACCGTTTGAGTTTCTCTGACGGAAAAAACAGAAGTGCTGAAAAAGAAGACTGCAAGGTCAGCTGGTCAAAACCAATAAAACAAACAAAAAAAAGGGAAATAAAAAGATATTTTACAATGCGAAGATGCCAAATGCTGATAAGGAAGTGGCTACCCGTCTCCTGACCTCAAAATCTCTCGGGCCACGTCGCGGGGGCCCAGGATGTGGATTTCATGCAAGAATTTACGAGGCCTGGAAGCGTTTTGCCAAGAAGAATAGGCAGCTCTACCAACTAAGAAAATAAAGAGCCCCATCGAACGATCAGAAAACACTGCAAGCTGTTACTGATGCTAAAGGGGGAAAAACAAAGAAATAACAACTAAGGGAAAGCATTGATACTGCATTTATATGAGGTTTGCTGTTTTCTTTTATAAATAACACACATCTCAAATACTACCAGGGTATTTAAGCTTAGGAGCATAACTATATTTAATTTTAGACTTTGTGTTACCATCCGACCTGGACAATCCCATTCTAAGTACCCGTGTTCACATCTGGCATTAAAATATATCTCCACAAGTGCACTCAGCCACCACTAATGATCCAATCTCCCCCAATCATTTAAAGCACAAATTGCAAAATTGCAACTGCTGCTGTCTCTAATGGCTCCCTACCTACTCCCCATCAGAGCTACAAACAGCTATTTGTTGTGTGTGTGTGTGTCACTATTTGGAACAAGCCGTCTCTCTCATTGAAAGCAGCTGGGTGTATGCGCTTTAAAATGCTAATTTAACAATGTTGTTGGAGGTTTACTGGGGCTTGAGTTTCTCCTCAAATTACCGCGCAGGAGCTCACATGGCCGCTTAACTGTGCAGCTCATCTTTCCATCGGTCCCGCCTCGTCAGCCAATTAATAGCTGCTTTGCGGACACCGCTGCTGCTGTTGACCGTCTAATCAAAGGCTGCTGTGCTTTTGCGTTTGACTTTAACTGTGGCAGAAAGCTTCTAAAAGACGACAAACTTTTATATATTCCATCCTTTACCAAGCTGTGAAATGAGTGAATTTCTTTGAACGGATTACAGGAAGCTAAACGTCTCTGTGCAGTAGTGCTTCAAGGGTTTGGATTGTGAAGGCAGGAGTGGTTAGAATAAAGACATATCTACAGCAGTGTCATCAGACTCTGGATACTGAAGTGACTCAGGAGACAACGTACCTGCAGCTTCTTCCTCCTGATTGAGTGTGACCCGGATGTTTTTCACTAGCAGCTTCCAGTCATGGGCTCGGGGGGGTTTTGGGGGTGATGCCACTTTGTTGTGCGCTTCCTATTGGCAAATCCATACAGAGCATTAGCTAATGATTCAACAATACAGACCTGCTGCAAAATTAAGAGTAAGCAAAGTGATCTACTCGGTTAAAAAGGCATAATCCTGTAACAACCACATCATGGGGATGATCAAAGGCCCCTGAATTTTTTTTTTTTTTCTCCCCGGTATATTCGTAATGTGTGGAGAAACTCTAACGTGATGACTCTATGCAAAACAAGCCTGTTGACAAAGGGTTTTCTTGTCCATAATTTGAATTGGACATTTTACGCCACTGGAGAAATTTGCATCGCAACTATGAAAGATCAAAGAGTGAGTTCTAAAAAACCAAAGAGAGACATTAAAGTATTGTATCTGATTAGTTTAGAGCATAAATCACTGTTAACTTTATCACAGGCTGATTTTACCACGTACGCCAGCCCATCAAAGTTCAAGGCTTTGTTAGAAGTGATTTCAATTTTAGATCTAGTCATTTTCTTATCATTTAAAACCTTAATAAAGTAGGAGAACCACAGCTGATGCTGCAAAAATGTGTTAATAAGTAAATGGATGATAAATTAATCAACACTCCCAGGTTAGTGCTTCTCTAATGGATGATTTTCTCCATTTCTCCAATTTGAATAATTAAAAAAAAAAAAGATTAAGAACCTTGGATATTGTAAAACTACAAAAGGATTTTGTCAATACTTGAAACTGAAACAGGCAAGCACTTACTGCAACCTAAGACTCAGTAATAACTTCGAGAGCATACACTTCATTATGTGTTTCTACTCTAATTCTAATTCACCACAAATGCGAACACATGATCTAATCAGAAGCAGATGGCATGAAGTCATGTGATCACTGGGCAAAGAGCGAGTTGGTAAAAAAAACGTTTTAGTGACGCACGTGAGCACAATAAACTTTGGTGAATTCACTCTTCCGGGCCAGGTTTTACGTGAGCATTTTTACAGTGCAGCTATGAACCTTCCACTCTGCTGAGCTACCGTTCGCCACAAATTTGCATTAATCACAGTCAGAGGTAAAACCTGCCATCAACACCTACATACAGCATGTGTGGAATGCGTTGTGCTAGCGTAGCTCGGAAAAGAATGTACAGATGAAAAGTCTGATCTGTCAAACTGCAGCTTGCTGGAAACAATGCCCTGGAATGACAGGCATCACGTCCAACTGACCTGGACCTCGGAGGCCTGAGCAGGCCTGCAGCTCAGCAGCACAGAGGGACGCGTCGCACACAACAGCTGTGTCAACTGCTCCTTTACGGCTGCTACGGTGAAAGCGTGGGCATTGTTCTGACAGAGAGAGAGGGAGAGAGAGAGAGGATGATGATGAAAATGACTTAATGTGTCAAACTGAAAACATGACCTCCTTTGTGGAGTGATCTGCAGCCTTAAATTACCTGTACAGCAGGGATCACTCGCAGCTTCCCCGTCTCCAGGTGAGACACTCCCCAGCTCACCTTGACCTGGTCCTCAGCCTCCTGCATGTGTAGATGAATCTGGGGGTGAGAAAATGAAAGATGTTTCATGATGCCGTTAAAAATAAAGAAGCCCAGCATGCGGGGAGGGGCGTGGACACGGAAACGTTAAGTATCGCGATGTGTTTTGGTTCCTCACCTGAAACGACAGTGTGTGCTTTCGATTATTTAAAGCGTTATTGCGTGTAGAGCTGTCACCGCCGCGCCAGCTTTCATAACACCACGCATAATTCATCCCAGAGCGTCAGTTAATTTGTTGACTAACTTAGAAAAGCAAGAAGCAAAGTGAAAACGCTTACTTAATCGCTTTATCGCATCTTGAACACATTATTGTGGCGGTCTGTTCCAATCTGCGGATGGCACTGGAAGTTTCAGCGGGACTCGTGCGTACAGCCTGATGTGAGATCATTTGCAAGGAAAGTACACGGCTTTGGAATTGCTGCTGCTATTAGATTTATTTATGGCACTCTTTCCCATAAATGACCATATCTCTCTTTTCAATCTCAAAAATAGCACAGATGTCACGGGAAGTTCTACAAAAAAAAAAAAAAAAATTCCACAATTCCTCTTTGGTCGGCATGACATTACGTAGGTAGAGTCAGCGGGGTAAACAACACCTACATCATGTGAAATAGGAACTACAAGAAGACGAGAGTGGAGGGACACAAACAGACTGGTCCATCCTGCCCCAGCATGTCTGGATTCCATTGTAAGACTGAACAGTCGCCTCTGTGATGCCAAACAAAGGCCTCATCAGATAGTAACGGGAATGTTTTGATGGATCCAAAAGAACTTCGCAGCCTCCGTTCATGAGGCCTGGACCCGTTTTTATAAACAACTTAAACTGGAAGGCTAAGTTATGATAATAAAACTGCGCTCCATTAATAAAGAAGAACAGAACTTGTTTATCGAGCAGCGAGGGGCTTTGCGCGTTCTTTGTCTTGTCTTAGAAATGGTTAATCGTTCACGTCACCTGACGCAGAGGGAAGAGGCTGTTGTGAAGTCACGCCATATGTAAATGTTGTATTTGCATCTCAAAGAGAAAAACACTGCCTTAGGACGGCGTGTGTCACATGGATGTCCCTCGTCGCATGCGAGAGGTCATGTGGAAAAGACAAAGTACACTGAGCAGCACACCTTAGTGTACAGAGTGTATTGTGTATATACGCTGTAAATGCCTGGGGCTTCTGGTCCACGTAGCCAGCCAGAGTATTCTAGCTTGTATCTAAGTTCAGCACAAACAAATGTTCCAGTGGACGGACAGAAGCATCTGAAAGGGCTTTCTGACTTTTCCAGACTAAGGTAAAACAGAGAGAGTGAAACAGAGAAAAGCGCTTTCAGCTATATCCGTTTAACAACCAGGGATCCACAACCAAAACAAAAACGATGCGACTCTAATCCTGACTTTAGCTTCCTGGCCTCTAACTCGGGTTGTATTTATGGCACAGTGAGCTCAGGGAGGGGGGGTTACAAGCACCTTATTGGTTTAAAAATGGCCTTAATACAATCAGGTTATCCCGTATAGCCAATTTTATATATACATGGACAAAGATTTTGACACAGAGCTTTAGCACTAGTTAAAGTCTTACCACAGCCTAACGTACACTGTCCATTACATAACCTAATGTATCACATGTGGCTTCACTTCATTCAACACTACAGCTACGTCAAAGAGGGAAAAGCTATAGGTGAGTCCTGGGAATATTTCATTGTAGAGCTCACTTATGCCAGCGGGATAAATCAATTACATGACTGTAACTTCTAGATAAGAACACTGGGTCTTTAGTGATATGTGTCATATCTTTACCATTTCATTTCATCAGTCGTGTTCAGAACCCTGACAAATGTGAATGCAGACAAAGTGGGCCTGGCTTACTGGAAATGGGCCTGACAGGGACGTTAATGAGATCTTTGGGACGTTTGCCAAGCACAAAAAGATATCCCAACCACTTAATCGAATGTTGCTGCCAGCAGGAAGCCCACACTGGGCAGCGCATCTTATTCAATAAAAATTTCCCGTTAAAACAAACCGCTGTGACTTCCAAAGGATGCGCAGTAACTCTGTTTCATGAGGCCTGAGTGTTAAATGGATATTTCACCAAGACACAAATACAAAACATTTACCTGGAGCTCAAGAGGAGCTATACAGACTGTGTATTTACAAGGATCCGCTGTAGCCATGGCTCTCGACGCTGCGCCGAGAGAGAACTCGAGCTTCTCCCAAACCACGCTGCAGCGAGCAGTCTGTTGGGAAGACAAAGCGAAGCGTTAGGATAATGTAAACCTCCTAAGAATGTAAGAGCTAAGGCGGTGACAGTATTTGCATGCAACTTCTGGGTGGTTAAAACAAGTCATGAAACAAAGTCAAATAGGGAGAAAGATTATAGCTTGTGCTAAACTGCCGGGTTCTCTGTAAAAGGAATTATAAACTATACGTATATATATAGGCACCATGCCTCAATGATATGACATGACAGCATGGGTTGTGTTTGCGCAGTGACTTTAAAAAGATCCAAAGGTAAACCCAAAGATTTGCCTCAGGAGAACTTCACTCTGAACTCAGAAAAAGGAAAAACATCTGTACCTGCTTCCAAAGTCCTTATCGGTGGTATTTCACATTCACTACAATGTAATGCAACTTCCATTTTTACTGGGTAAATATTGTGAAGTGTCATTTTACTAGAAACCTATTTACTCAGAGCATTCGTTTTGACTTGAGGGTAAGGGTCTTTGAGAGCAGTTTGGTATGAGATCACTGTTTAAGGGGGAAACATAAACATAGATGCTGGTGCATTCCTGTCTGCCCGGTCCTCCTTAGTGCTGAGCCTGACAGCTATATAAGCTTCTTAAACACTCGCGCACACACACAGTGTGCATACACACACAGCATGCGGTGGGAAATAAGCCTCTGTTCATTAAACTCCACACATTCAACAACAGAGCACCTGGTATTTTGGTGCATATCACGATGATCACAAAGAAAGGGCTGAGTTAGCGTTGGGAGCACTGCAAAGTCAACCAGGCCAGCAGCACATCAAGAATGTGTCCCTATCTGAACTCTGTGAAAAATAGAAGGCCTCCAGTGGCAGTTTACACAAAGTCTGCAGGTTGACGTGTAATCTGCGTGACCGATAAAGAAGGAGGAAGTTTTTCACAGACTATTTGTAATAACAAATATTAATGCAAAATGTCCTCTGATTATCACAATGAGCATGAGGAGTTCTGAAAATAAATCTCAACAGATTCATTTGCAAAATGAGGACGGGAGTTCTGTACAAGGTGAGCGAATTGATGAGATAATGCTCGTCTTCTCCAGGTTGAAATGCTTCACATGTTATTGAGTAGCTCCCTCTCCACTGAATTAGATAAGGGGAGACTGAATTTAGGGACAACCTTCTATAAATACCACCTGCTATAATCCAGATGAATGCTTGCACAGCTGATCTAGAGACCTCCCACGATCAATATATTTATTGAACATTGGGAACAGACAAAAGCCATAAACGTATAATTCATAAGATTTTTTTTTTTTTTTTTACACATTTACCTAATAATAATACAGATTTTACTGTGAGTGCTGTACCTTGCTCCTGGCCGACTTCTGAAAGCTGGACACTTGGCTGACCCGGAGTTCTGATGCCTCAAGACCATCCTCTTCAAATGTCAACAGAACAGCACCCTGAGGAGGAAGAAGACTAAATATTAAAATCATCAAACCTGTATTTCACAACTAGCAGATAACGGAAGAGGATGCCAAAAAATGAGCAATGATCTGAGCTGCACTGTATTACGCTGGCATATGCTCTGACTTGATCATTCCAAGAATAGGGAGAAAAAATGCAGATGGTTCAGTGGTGGTGCAAGAGACGGAGCCAATTCCACACACCCAGTTGTGTGGAAATCTCTCAGTGTTAAATATATATAAAAATGAGCCTTGGAATTTCACGGAAAGTGAGTCTTCGGGAGCTTTAACTGTTATCTTTATAGGATCGGCGACATTATATGACAAGCTGAACTTGCTTATTAAAGTCACCTGTCACTCAGCACAGTGGTGGCCTGGTGGTCATGAGACTTACCCCTCGTTTCCTTGACTCGTCATTCAAAGCCCTGCACCAGGCTCCTCTCCACTGACTCGTCCAGCTTTTCAGTGACAGCGCCCATCCCAGCAGAGCGGCGGCTTCCTCCTTCGCCGCATTGTCTTCTCCTGGTCTCTGCCTGCTTCCAACAACCCTATGTTGGTAATACTGTACGAAATACAGTACCAGGGTGATCAGGGATGCGACAAACAGTGTGACCATGCATAGCCACTGCGGATCCTCGAAACCGAAATATGAACTCGAACTTTCCAAGTCGGACATCCTTTGCGAATGGAAACGACGATCACAGCTTAACACACCTCCTCTGATAAGTTTTCTGCCAACTTCATAGTATCTTTTTACTTAAAGGGCGGCGTAATCAGTGGAGGTGATTCCCTTCAACAGCTGACATCACCGATATCAAACACCCAATGTAAATTCTGCTTATTGTTATCCATGGTGCAGCGCACGGCGGCGTTTAAAAACCAAATAGAAGTCCAAACGTAGACAAGCTGGTTATCGAGAACTAAACCATTGTCAAATAGCTGTAAATGTCCTGGGTTCTAATAAACCTGCAGAACAACAACACGCTCCTGTCCTCAGAGAATATGGATGTTAGCTTAGTTGGCTAATCTTCGCCACGGTTCGTTCTTAGGAGCTACACAGCCGCCAAAGTTTCCCCGGAGGAATTTATGTCCACGGTCCGTGGCTACGCTTCGCCAGACGATATCCAGATACAGAATGCGAGTCCAGGGAATAACATGGTGGGAGCGAAGAGCGCAGTCCTTCCCTCTGGACTCGGTTTGCAGCTCAGACCGACTCTATCTGTCTCTTCAAAGTTGCCGTTTCCAAACGGATATGTGGCACAGACTGTAACTCCCACAATGCACTGCGGCGATACGCGAGCGTTTGTTTTCGTCCGGTGGTCGAGCGAAGCGAAGTGTATTTCCCAAGTAAGGGAACTTAAGCTGAAATAGGGCTCATATACCATTTCGGTTAGACGTTAGGGAATACGATTTGTTCAACTTTAGACGCCTTAACTCAAAATTAATCAAAGTACAGCGGAATAAATGGCCCAGAATAGGTATTTTGAACTACGCGACTCGCCGTAGTTTGTTGCTGCCGCTGTCACCATTATTACCACTTCCTCCTGTCTTGTTTGTAGCAAACATTTAACTAGCTAAGGTTTGTCACAATGCTGGTGAGCTCAGAATACCCAACTGCCACGAGGAGATAGGGTATTTTATGCCATATTCTGCTCTACGACACGCGGTTAAATACAGTATTAGATAGTGAACTCATTACGTATTAGATAGAGGTAAACAAAACACTTCGTCGTCGTCCAACGTCATCGAGCTGGTAAACAGCACCTAGCGTCACCTCACCCGAACCGTCACTTGGAAATAACTACGAATCCGCAATGAACTGTCGATCGGAGGTTCTGGAGGTAACAGTGGAGGCGAGGCAGGTGGAGGAATCTATGCTGGCGTTACTTCACACAATCTTACTGCACCGCAGCACTGGGAAATTTCACTACAAAAAGGAGGGCACATACTCCATTGGCACCGTGGGCACACTAGACTTTGACTGCGACTTCATCGACTTCACTTTCGTCAGGGTATCCTCAGAAGAGCTGGACAGGGTGATCAGGAAAGCCGTGTCTGAGTTCAAGGTACAGTAATTGGCAGTTTTAATATGTACGTCCTGTCCGTCATGTACCTGCATCCCTAGTACTGACTAGGTTGAATTATCTGCTCTGGTTACAGGATGCTTTGAGCAACTCTGGCAGTGATGGCATGGGACAGATCTCCCTGGAGTTCTACCAGAAGAAGAAGTCTCGTTGGCCCTTTTCCGACGAGTGCATTCCCTGGGAGGTGTGGAGTATTAAGGTCAACGTTGTCAACCTGGCCAATGAGCAGGAGAGACAGATCTGCAGGGAGAAAGTGGGTGAGAAACTGGGTGAGAAGGTGATCAATGTCGTTGAGGTCATCAACCGCCACGAGTACCTGCCAAAGATGCCCACCCAGTCTGAAGTGGACAATGTTTTTGACACCAGTCTCAAAGATGTCCAGCCATACCTGTACAAGATCACATACCAGATCACTGACTCGCTGGGCACCTCTGTAAGCACCACCATGAGAAGGCTGATTAAGGACACGCTCGCACTGTGAGGATGCTCCGAGACCGAAAACATGGATCATCCATATCCATCTATAGTCATGTTTCACAGCTTTTAATATCCCAAAACATTGTTTGTCAACTCCTACGAGTATCAGTGTAACCATTCTGAGATTCTCTATTGTGTTTCCTGTATTGCTAGTATCTCAATTATGTAATCTTAATTTCAAAGATGCTTTTGCAAGCTTTCCAAGCGATTTTCATCAACCTCCATCTAAAAATACAACTGAACAGAAAGAAATGACACAGTATATCAGTTAAATTCGAAGAATGATTGTGTTGCCAATAATGTAACCCGTGAACCTTTGTAAATACTGACAATAAACATTGTTCGGTGTAGAGACAGGACCACAGAATAAACGGGCAATTCTTTTGTTTGTGCCTGAGTTTTGGAGCAAGTTTCCTCATCTGTGTGCATGAAGTTTTCAAGAGGAGTGTGACCTTACGCACGAGGTAGAACAGGATTTCCAGTTTGCCATTTTTCCAAATTAAAGCAAACACTTCCTAAGTTCACTCCCTCGTTTCCAGCCAGAAACAACTGTCATGTTGGCTCGCAGCTTGAAAAACATCCCCCTCCAACTCGGGGGTTGTCTGTCTGCCAACAGGAAATGGATACAGAAGAATAGTTCATTCAACACACATCGACATTATCAACACATTCTGTGTGCTTCATCAGATACACTGATGGCAATTCATCATAGGTGCTTGAGTGTGTAAAGTGTGGAATGTGTTAATTCATTAACAAATTAGCCCATTGGTTGGAAAGTTGTTATTTTGATGTATTTAGAAGTAGAAACACCAAAGACTTACTGATTTGAGCCGTCAGATGGCAAATTGTCCTTGATGGACATTAAAGTTAAGTGAATGGATTCTGACAAAGGTAAAAACATTTAAAGGAGACGGCGTCTGGTGGCAATAGATGAAGTAGGAAAAGTCATTGTTACACAATGAAACATTTGATCAAACTTTAAGTTAGATGATAAGCAAGAACCTGGGACAACGATCAATCCTAAACCTAAATAATAAATAAATACCACACCTGATTGTATATATGTATATATATATGTATATATATATACACTCCACCGTTACTCTTTATTACAGAAATGAAGCACAAAAACTGTAGAAAAACTTAAACACAAAGCAGCTGCAAGTCTCCAAAAGCAACAATAACGCAAATACAAATATTCATTATTGCAGTGAGAGCACAGGAATACTAAAAAGATAAAACTTTTCTTTACTAACAAAATTGGTACAAAATTTAGAATACAAACACTTCCATGTACACAAGTCTAATCATCTCGTCGAGAAGGTTTTTCTCATAAGAAAAAATAAGAGCACTATTATCGATACAGAATTTCTGCAAAGAATTTAACATCACGGTGCAGATCTCTTTGACTTCTCCCAAACAGTAATAATCATAATAACTGACAACAAAGTTCTATTCCATCAAGCCGAAGCAAAGTATTTACTTGTACAAGAATGCAATTGTAAAACAGCTGGAATACAATCAAAACACAATCTTTTATAATAAATCTTTAGGAAGCAGGAACACTCCGTCGCCGTTTGTAGAATAAAACATTCCCGTGCCTCCCTCCTCTTTGCGTCACCTCCTCAAAATGCCTGAGTCAAAGTTTTCTGAAACTATTGTGCTTTTATGTAAAGTAATATCCACAAAATGTTTTTTTTTTTTTAAAGTTGCATAAGGCCATCAAAGCACTGTAAAGCTCTGTTAATTATCATGTGGGTTCAACTGCAAAAAAAAAAAAGAAAAAAGAAAAATCAGTGTTTAAGTATTTACATAACACTGGTCCTGCACAGATTTAGTGACTCAGAAATTGTGACTATGTCCGATAGACATGAAGGACTGTTTCTGTATTTCTTGTTTGAGTGTAACCATACATTGCATTGCGATACTGCAGCACAAAAATCTCCTGAAAGCTTCCGTGCAGTAAATATTGATTGACTTCCTGTAGCTGGTGTCATGAGCCAAATACTTGAATGATGTTAGCTTGAATTTAGGATGCTATCCAATCAACCTGGCCAGATCATATTTTCCGACAGCCCCCACACTTCTCACTACACCGGCCAGAGCACCTTTTATAAAGTTTACTTGCAACCATTTGCCTGCAGAAAAGTGTCAGATGACTGGACTGTCTCGTTCGTGTGTGTAGGTTGACAAGGTTCAGCAGGCTAACGATTAGGAAGATACATTGTTTGTAAATGCTGGATGAAGTCGGTAAGCGATTCAACAAGGCTGCATAGTGAAATTCTATGCTTAAAACAACAGATATCTGAAGTGTGTTTGATATATGATATACTGTCAGTTCAGATTTGATTTATTATACTGAAGTTCTTATTCACCATTAAACCAAATGATGCAAAGGCAATCTGAGGCTCAACTAGAGGAGAACAAATGAACGATAAGTAGGAGGAAACAAAACAAAAAACGTTGGGACCTATTTATCATTTTTACTCCTGCAGCCGAAAATCTCAATTATGTAAATTAAAAGATCCAGGCAGACTCTCGTTCTCTCTCTATATATATACACACATATACATACATATATATATATCTTTCCACAAATCAAGTGTCAAACAAAGTGCATATTGAATACATTGTTGAGGCCACCAATTTCCTCTTGAGGGATGCCACTTACACCAAAAGATGTATATTTAGGTTTGACCAACAAAATCGAAAGCACAACTCTGAACCGCAACTTCCAAACTCTTAAAGAACCTTACCCACACTCTGAGAGACCAATGTATATACCACAGGTGTCAAACATGCAGCCCACAAGAGGGTCTAATCTGGCCCTTGGCATGAACTTGCATGAAAGTGTGAAAATGACATCAAAGATGGCGATTTTTCAATGAACAGTAACTGCTTTTCCAAATTTTTCCACTGTTTTAGTGAGAGAAGTGGACAAAGCACTGAGCCCAAATTGCACTTATTTTTCCTCTTTTTTTTTTTTTTTTTAAAGGAAAGTTTATTAAATGTAAACATTTGCCTAATTTACTTCTTCTTTGCACTAAAACACATGGAAAAAGTCTGGAGTTGTCTCAACTTAAAGGTTATTATTAGGTTGATAGGTTATGATACTTGTCTGGCGTGCTTCAGAACAAACTGGGCTGTGTGTGGCGCCAAACCAAAATGAGTTTGACACCCCTGGTATATACAGTA
Source organism: Mugil cephalus (assembly GCF_022458985.1). Taxonomy (NCBI): domain Eukaryota; kingdom Metazoa; phylum Chordata; class Actinopteri; order Mugiliformes; family Mugilidae; genus Mugil; species Mugil cephalus. Next base: position 7,781,032 of record NC_061784.1, read on the forward strand.
GCTGTCCCTTCTATTACTGCAACTTTAAGGGCCATGACACACCGAGCCGAAGGTCAGCTGCCGACCGATGTTGGGATGTCGGTGGGCACCCGTGGCCCCAGTTTTTGTGGAGCATCCTGCACCGTTGGCAAGAGTCAGACACCCGACGGTGGCTTTAAAGCCGACTGAACGTGGTGAATTAGTGAAACAATGCTGGAGAAATTTACGTGCTAAAAATAAGCCGTAATGACAAATCGGACAGAGGGCTCTTATTGTTATACATCCTCATCTCATTCATATTTGTGTATCTTTTCACAATACAACAAATGTCTGCACTAAAGAAACTGTAGATCAAATGATCAGCATGAGGCCAGCTCTGGACAACACTTTTTCTTCCAGTTTCACTTTTTTTTAATGAGGAACACAAACTACCTCCATCAGCTGGAGTCATTTCCACTAATGCAGCAGCATCAGCTGGCTGGCTGTTGGCTTTGGACCGTGTGATTAGTTTAAGTGCAACTTTCTGGCCCAGACGGAGGCGACGTGAAACAATACCAGAGTCGGTGCTACTCCTTTGATGTCGGTTTGGTGTGACTGGCCCTTCAGCCAAAAACGGTACAGCTGAAGTAATGAGGGGTACAACCGTACACCTTTGCTGTCTCGAAACACCTACATAGGTAAATACAAGTAGACAACTAAATAGATTTCAACCAGATAAAATATTAATAGATCCTTTAGAAAGAAAAGCAAGAACAATTTATAATCAATCTCATCTCACAGAGGAATCTAGCACTTGATTGCACATTCACGTTTACACCTCTAATGAACATGGCCACTTTAATATATGACACTGGAGGCAAGCAAATAAGCTATACATTCAAAATCTTCCTTTTGTAGGCTGAGGTGTGTTTATTCTAATATTAAGTATTGTCTCTCGAGAGAAGTGCACTGCTGTCGTTTGTCTGATGCTTACATGTGGCTGTGACTCTGCTCGTGGCTCCACAGACTAAAGGCCGTCTTGAAGGTCCTGTGGCAGAGCTTGCACATGTACTGTCTCTTAAACGTCAGGGCCGAGAGAGACGGCGCGTGGTAAAAGAGTGTGTCTGATTCCTGAGAGCCGCCTGGATTCTCCACGCTGTCGGACCTCGACAGAGGGCTGTGGCTGCTGGGTTGCCGCTCCAGTTCGGGCTTGCTTGTCTTGCTCACCGACGAGCTACAGGGCTCTGGGCTGCTGGATTCCTCGGCCATCACCGCGGCGACTGGCACCGCCTGGGTGGACTTGAGCACGGAGGCCTGCGGGGCGGGACGCTCTGAGGTTTGTGGGGTCAGGGGAGGGGAGGGAGACAGAGATGACGGGTGCATGTTGATCTCTTTGGCTCCGGGTTCGCTCGAAGTTGACATGTGGGACTGGAAGTGGCTCCAGAGGCGGAAGTTGGTCCTGAAGGCCTTGTTGCAGATGTGACAGATGAACGGCTTGATGTGGCATAGCAGCTCCTGGTGTCGTTCCAGGTCTTTGCGAGAGCTGAAGAGATTTCCGCATTTCTCGCACGGCCACACGCCGGGTTCCTCTGGCCCGGCTTTGGCGGCCTCTGCGTTGTCCATGTCGCTCACGGCCTCCTCCAACGGCTCCTCCTTCACCACCAGCTTGCCGTGGTGGCCCATGCTCAGGTCCTCAGGCACATAGGAGGAGGAGTCTTCTGAATCGTACATGGGTGGACCTGAAGAGTCGCTGTAACTGATGTTCTCTCTAGAGCTCCCGGTTCCGAGAGGCTCGTCGCTGTAATGCTCCTCTTTGAGTAGATCAGCCGTCTCCTCGCTGTTCTCTTGCTGTTTCAGGTGGATTTGGTCTTTAACAGTCATCATGTTGTGGTTGTGGACCTCCACCTGGTGGCGCCATATGCTGAAGGAGGATTTGAAAGTCCGCATGCATTCGAGGCATGTCAGCTTCTTGTACTTACAGTGAGCCTCGTGGTCCTTCTTGACGACGGGACTGGAGAACCGGAGGCCGCAGTAAGGGCACACGGTTGCGTGCCGGCAGCCCCTCTCGTGGTCGCCCTGTTCCAAGAGCGATGACAGTTTCATGTTACAAAGCCTACAGGAGTAAACACCAGCGTCACTGTTCTTCTGTTGAATGATCTCATCCTGTTCCTGATAGAGGATGCTCTCGCTCTCCGTGTCCTGATCGGCCTTCTCGGCAGGATGTGTCCTTAAATGCTGCCTGTACTGAGACTGGAATACAAAGACCTTCCCACAATACGGGCATATTAAGCTGGGCCTTGATCTCTTTTTGGTAAGTGCAGAAGATTGCAAGCCCTGCTTATTCCTCTTTAGCTTCCAGAGCAGCACTTTTTTGATTTCCCTCTCGCGCACAATGTCTATCAACTTCTTTTGAAATTTCTCGTCCAGCACGGAGGAGCTGGAGGAGGATGCTGGGTTTTGTACCACGCCATGCTGAGTTTGGCAGTGTGTCCACACTTTGAAGTTGGTATGGAAGCGCTTGTGGCAGATGTCGCAGGCATACGGCTTTTCCGGGTTGTGATACATATTTACATGGCGGTGCAGTCCGGCACTGGACCGGAAAACCTTTAAACAGTTCCAGCATTTGAAAATCTTGTTTTGAGGCGGCTCCCCACTGTTCTCACTGGGGTCGCCGCCGGCATGCTGAGGTACTGTTTCTGACACGTTCGCGTCAAGCGAGAGGGCGTGTTCCTTAAATATTCTGCTTTTCTTGAACGGGTACCGTCTGTTGTCTTGCCTGTCTCTTCTTTTCCCCAGAGGATTGCAGTCCGGCCTGGAACCTTGGTCATAATTTGTCTGCAAGTCTTTGAGGCTGACTGGCAGAGCATCTCCGACCGTGATTCGAATAATGTCCATGGGGTCAGCTAGTGGACTGCTAGGCTCAGCTTTCACGCTGGCCTCTCTTTCTACCTGAGATTCTTCATCATACCTGCTGGGGTATTTTGACCTGAGAACCAGGGGGGATGTTCTTGTCGAACTGCCGTTGTGGGCCGATGTTTCTGGCCCGGATGCCGTTGACGCCATTTTGACAACTGACTGCTCTCGATTGTGCAACTCCTTGAGTTCCAGCGTGGGTGAGAAGACTGGAACGGGGCTGTCCATGGATAAAGATCTTCGGAGGAGGCTTTTTATGAGCGGCCCGCTCCTGTCGATGGTCTGGCTCGGCTCGCTGGCCTGAGCCTGAAAGGGCACTTTGGTATGATAGTGGGGCTCCTGCTCCTCGTTCTCCTCCTTAGTGTCCTGGTCGGCTCCCGAGTGCAGCCTGATGTGCTGCACTTCAGCGTCGCTGAAAGACACCGACGACGTCAGCTGGGGCCGAACAGAAGAGACGTGCGATTCATTCCCTTTTAAAATGGAGGTGTATGGATAGGTGGGCTTCCTCTCAGAGGCTTCACTCTGTTCAGATGATTTCCTGTTGGATTCAGATCTCCGGCCTGATTCATAGGAGTTGTATTCTGACGCAGGCTGAGCTGACTCTCGGGCAGGATGGGGAGACGTGGATCTCTCTGATGTTTTCTTCTGATAATTTGAGCGAGAGGGATGAACTGTGTCGTTCCGGACCCGACACACAATGACGCTCCTTGTCTGGACATCATTGTCGTCGCCCTCCGAGTACGAAAGCCTTTTTCTCGACACGCAGTAGGATGCATGTGGCCTTGTTGACACAATGTTGGTGAGGAAAGGGATTCCAAGGCTGTAACCCAGCTCTTGAATGGCTGCCAGGCTCCCTTTGTCCACGAAGAGTGAGGAGGAGTAAATGTAATTCAAAACTATCTCGAAGGCGTCAGGCTCGCAGAAGTCCAGGTTCACAATTTTCAGCGACTCTGCGTTCGTCCGTGTGAAGAGGGACTGGAAATACTCGCTGTTGGCCGCCAGAACACTCTTGTGGGCCTGGTACGTCTGGTCCGCCACCACCAGAACCACATCACACATTTGGCCACGCAGACGCTGCTCATTGAGCAGCCCCAACACTGAGAGGGCATGGGAGGGGTTACTGTAATGCACCAGGCTCTCCATGGCTGAAAGACAAGGAAAGAAGATATTATTTGACTGCACCGACGTAAATGAAGAAGTGGTACATAAATGTGGACAAAATACATCTGCAAAAATCTGGTCACCTTACGAATTTATTTTTATGTCTAACAGAAAGGACACATTTATTTTACTTTCAAGCAGCTGTATCCCTGTTTATTACAAACTGACCATTTACAAGAAATCAGCTGCCTCCTCATGGTAAATAGAGGCAAGTAAAAGCCCTGAAATACACCAGCAGTATTATCTCTGATCTGTATCAATGTAAAATGAACACACACGCACACAGACGTGCACACACAAGCGCACGCACACACACCGTTAGTGCGATAAATTTACTATTAATCTGATAAAAACTGGTTACATGAACACATTGTCCTAAATGCAGTGGCAGATACTTTTTACCAATTTCTGACATGTTACAGACCAAATAATTGGTCAAGAAAATAGCCAGTGTCAGCAAAGATACTGTTTCAGGATTATCAATATTTATTCAGATTAAGTACACTCTAGTAGTAATCATTAACTGATTAAATAATATCTAGGAAAGTACAACTTCTTGTGGCATTGGCATTTTTTCTTTATTTGTACTGGTTGTTGTTCCTGACTAGAGACCAAAGTTGAACCTTTTTATTGATCATGAAATGGTGTCCATTGACAGGAGACGTGCACACCAAAATGTATAGGAATTACATCACGTTATTAGAGGCATGAACAAGTAGTAGTGTCAAGTCGCCCTCAGCAACGCAGGTAAACGCAGGAAGTTTAAACTGTTTCAATTTAAAGCCAAAGCTTTCTGACTCGGAACGTGTACCCGGTGCCCCCCTCTACTTGCATAATGAAAATGTTCATTTGATTCTATTAGACAAAAAGCTAACCTTCAAAGCATGGAAGAAAATTCACAAATGAAAGTAGGAATGTGTGGCTGTCCTTTGCGTTGCATTCATAGTGATTAACTATGAATGCGCAACATAGTTTATATATAGTTTATGAAAGACAGTTGGCCCTGCACTAGTGCAGCAAATGCTACATATTTGATGGGTTTGGCAACTGTTAAGACCATCTTCAACTTGTTCAATTCATTTTAAAGACGAGATCTGACGCCTCCCCCTCTGTATGTTGTTAAACTTTGCCTCACACTGTAATTTACATTGAATGACATTTTATAAGGGAATGCCTTAACCATGACCCTGCATTAATCCTACTTTCATGAGAAAAACAATGTCCAGTTAATAGTGACAGCGTGTAGCTGGATGTTCACTCCACCTTTGTGCCAAATTAAAGGTCTTCAGGGATTTTTTTTATTTTATCATTTAACAGACTAGCTTCTGTTTCCACATGTCCATCACTGTCTTGACATCCAGAGTTTGTTACGCCTCAGCATGATCGAAAACACGGAAGGCGTAAGCGAAACGAGGCACACTCTTTAAATAGATGAACAGCTGGTCGCCTAATGAAGATGATCTCCAAATGTATATTTTTCATTTGATCTTGGGTGGCGTTTATTTTGAAATCTGCAACCGGAAAGATCGATACATTTGTTGACCACATTGATAGCGGCTACATATACATATGTACATATATACATACATACATATATATGTTTATGGGCTGACCCTTCATTCATCAAAAATCACACATCCCTCTGTTGACTGGTGATCAAAACCTGTAGCTCAAGAAAGAGAATAACAGGAAACGCTGAGTCGGGTTTCCTCGTGAAGCTGACTGGGGCTATCTGCGTTACATCGTCCGTGAGACGTGGCTCAATTTCTCACCGCTTACAACTTCCACTCCGAGCCAAATCTCGCTTTCAGTTCAGGACGCTCGCACACATTTATTTATTAATTTATTTGTTTAGTTCGTTTTTTTTTTTTTTTTTTTACCTGCACGCGTGTGCCGTTAAACAGCCCCGGAGCCGAGGCTACAGCCCCATCCGCTTTAACAGTTAACAGCTCTATCAAATTAACGGGGGTGGAAAAGTTGAGCGCGTTTCAATGGACTCCGCCGCGGTAATCCCGGAATGAAAACACGGAGACGCTGCTAGAGTGTGCGGGGAGTGAATTATGACCGCTCCCCTCAGTGGAAGTGCTCCTCTGATTTGTTTTTGATTTTTTATTTTTTTTCTTAAATACGCTTCAACCCGGCCTGGCCGCAAAACAGGTTGTAGCTGGTCCGGTTTTTACAGCAGCACAATCCCCCTTTCGAGTTACGTCAGGGAGGAAAAGGAAAAAGGTTCTCGTTGACAGCACTCCACCAACTATGTTTCCCCCTCCCCGCTCGTTTTATTGAACGTGAAGTTTTCTGGCCAGGCCACACTTACCCTGCCCGTCGTGAGAGTGGGTCTTTCCTCCACGCAGCGCGACTTTAGTCAGTGTTGTGTGGATTTCTGCGCGCTGGTCGTGATTCCATCCATCTTGAATTTGACGTCATCCCACACCAGGGATGAGGTCATCGCAAGGAACGCTCGTCACGTGCACCGCGCGCTAATAGGCTGGTTGGGGAGAAGGAGGCGGGTCAACGGAAGACATGACACCGAGGCTAATTTAAAGGGATAGGTCATATTTTTTTCGTTTTATTAGATGTTTACACGTTTTACTGTATAATTGAACTATTATACTTTTATGGCGTCGATTGAAAGCTAACTGAAACTATAACCCCGTGTAGTGACTGACAGTGCAGCTGAGGTATGTGCAGTTTAAACTGCAGTATGTCTACAGCTACATTTTGCGTGATGTTGAGTCACAGGCGCCACAGTAAACTTATTCATTGTTTTTAAAGACACCCGTTCATTTTTTAATCTTCGTTATTAAAAATGACATGCATAATTCGCAAAATATATGCGTCCACCTACAGAGAATATTGTCTTTAGTACTTTAACAGGTTTAAAGATAAAATATTTTCAATTCTTTAATCTTTAATTGACTGTAAAAATACTTTTTGTTCTTCTACTTTTAGTCAATAAAGTTACAATGCATAAAATCTGCAGCTTTAGTATTTGTATTATTATTTTGTTCTATTCTATTCTATTTTTTGTCAGAGGATTTTAAAGATGCATTTCCATCTTTTAATTTTAGTAAATAAAACTGCCATGCACAGTTGTTAAATATTATGCATCCAGGTACAGAACAGTACAGAACAGAACAGAACAGAACAGAACAGACTGTCTTTAGTAGATTTAAATAGTGCAAAAATCGTTCAGATAATATACATGTAACTACACGCCCCTTAGCCCCAGTGAAACTAATTAGGTCCGTGACTGAAAAAAGTCACTATAGCACAGCAGTCAATTTGTGTCATTACTGGCATCCAGTGGGGACTTGTCGCTATGTGCATTTGGCCTACAGGCCTCTTCCTGGAAAACCATGTCACCACAGTACCTGGCAACAATCTCATTACCCAGTCAGGTGTGGCACTGGTGAAAAAGCCTGACTGCGCCACTCCTGATGATCACGAAAAAGCATTTCATTCTGAAATCTCATTTTTTGATATCGGTGCATTCATGTTTAGCAGCCTTAATTGACCCTGCGCCTCCTTGCATGCACACACCCGAGTGCGCCTGCAAGTTTCCAATTGTTATCGCCTGATGACTGGAGGACGTCTAATCGTGCCCATTTTCACACCTCATTAATATAAAATGAGCACCATTACACGGATCACTACGTTTACTATGAATTAGAGCACATGCATGTAAACCAATGCAGAGGCCTGTCTAATTCCCTTTCATCAAACATGAATGCATTCTTAATGTCAAAGTTATCACAGCGTCTCGATCTCGCCTTTTTATAGAACGTATTTTGACAGCCAAAGCGTCCCACTGTTCCTTCATATAACAAGAATGAGGACATGTGGGAAAATGGCAGGGAAGTTTTGCACTCCTCCTTATTTGACATTAATGGCTGACACAGTTGGCTGTTAATGCCGGCAGCATAGCAAGCACTGCCATGGTTACCTGTGTGGAAACCAAGTCATTAGGGACTCTGACTCCTCCCATCCCACATCTTTCCCCCGGCATCATAAACATGTTTACTGCCACTGACACTGCCAAATGAGTGAAACTTATTTAGTTTACATAAATGAAAGCATGCTCTGCCCTGCCATTGTGAAAATAATATGAGCCAAAGACTAGTCTCTTATAGTGCTTTACTCTGTTGTCACTCTGCTGCCATTTGTCAAAGCAATATAGGATAAATAGCTGTCTAATTACTGCAGTTCAAAAATAAATGTCATTCAAGTACATTCATAAATCTTACTCCAGATATTAAGATCTATCGAATACTCACCTGCAAACCGCCCTGATTTTGTGGTCCATTGGGGACTGATGGTGCAACTGGGGGGCGGAGAGAAACAGAGCCACAGAGGATTCGGTCTTTGACTACACCCTGTTCGCTTTATCTCAGAGTGAAACATGCAGGTACGATGTGCTGGTTAATTATTTGGTTGATACTGTGAACTGTGAAAAATGAGTTGGATGCTCTCTGTCTGGATGTCTGCGGCCCTGCTGGCTCTCTGTGGAGGACAAAACAGTGAACAGCAAGGTAGGTGTACACGCCGATGAAACATTAATCCGATGAACAAAAACAAAACCATACTTAAATTTTGATTTACACCTCTTTCTTGACTGCGAGATAATGTAGCATGTTAGCAGTTGAATTTCACTGCCTTGGTCTTTTTTTTTTTTAACTTCATACAAATGCACAGATTCTTGTCATTGTAGATGCTAATTGCACACATACTTTATCTTGTATATATCCTTGTAATCCTGTTTAACATGAGTCATATTCCTTGTATGTCCCTGCATGCATGGTCTGATAAAGCTGATCTGATTATCACCCAGTGGCTTCCTACGAATTAACCATAACCAACAGCAATTCACAAGAAATATTTCATTCCAGAGGTGCACCTTGCTCCGTCCGGTTACCATCTGTGTATCCGCAATGAGACCCGGACTGTGAGTTTCCTGGTGGTGCAAATGGTCCCCTACACGGTGTCAAAGCCTTGCGGCGGCTGGCTCTTCTGGAAGACGTGCACGGTCACGCTTCACAAGCTGGTCCATCAGACCGAGCACAAGACAGTGAACGAGCAGGTGGCCCGGTGCTGCGATGGCTTCGTGCAAGTCGGCCGTTACTGTGCCCTGCGTGAGTGTGACGCACGTCGCTTATCCATCCGTGGGTTTGAGGGTGATAGAGTGGCGCAGATTTGCTTGAGGATCCTTTGTGTTTGTACTATCTGTTGGTGAAGCATAACGCACCGTAGACGGCTGGGCATTCTGTGTGACCTTTCAGCTTGTGATGTTTGTGTGCAAGACACCAGATGGGAGAGCAGAGACTGAACTGCTACAAATATCTTGCCGCTAATATATAGTCCGTAACATGTTATTTCCTCTGAATGAAGCTGTAAACAGGAGTGGCGAGTTTGTTGCCAAGCCAGGATCCTGTCCAACTGCGGATGGATTTTCTTCTAGCTCTGAGGCCTGCGTGTTGGATATAGACTGTCCAGGCTGGCAAAAATGCTGCCAGAGATCCGGCCACTGCCTCTGCACGGATCCTGCAAGTTAGTACACACTCAGATTGTTTTCCTTCGCCGTTAAACTTTAAAGCTAGCATGGTTTATCTTAATATGAAGATCTTCCAACATTACACATAAACTGAGCCCGTGTCACTTTACTGTGGTCACAAATGACGTGAGACTCAGCTCAGTAATGTCCGCTGCACAACAACATCAATCTTAAGTGTGATGACAGCAACGTGTTTTATTGCTTGTAGTTTCCATTTTTATTGAAAAAGGAGGAACGATTTATTTCTTAAGCGGCTTTAAAAGAAAAAAAGAAGAAGAAGAGGAAAAAAAACAGAGCAACTCTCTTTTGAAAAATGTTCCAGCTACTTGTGGAAATCCACAGACCTCACTGCGAGCCATTTCCCTTGGAACCACTTTCTGCCGAAGAAATAATGAAAGCAAAAACTCACATGCGCGAGTCTGTAGCTCGAAAATAGATGTACTGTGATGTGAAATTCAGTGGTTTTAAGTAATGCAGGCAGGTTTCTGTGTTGCAATTAGTCGCGCTGCTGGTTTATAAAGGGGAGAGTCAAGTGAGAAGGTTCTCTCTTTAACAAGGCTCCTAGTGACTAAATGTGGAACTGAATCGTTTTAACTTAATTTTCAGGCTCAAACGACTTTGAAAGCGGTGGAAACATTTTGAATGCAACGGTGATGGTGAAGGAAGATTACAAGCAGCTGATGACCAAGGATGACGGCCTCCTTGATCACGCTAGATTGCTGCAAGCAATGGTAACAGTCATATCACTACTGCAATGCTAATGAACCGCCGGTGCTGGAAATAATACTAATAACTCAAAGCCTTTCACAGTGACACATCTACCCATCCGTTCACACAGGCGCACACGCATTTACACACTAGTGCACTAAGGAAGCAAATAAGGGTTTATGTCTTACTCAGGGACCAAATTGCTAACCCACTGGTTGGTGAACACCATGGTCCACAATATAGACATTTGTTGATACATCTGCTATATATAGCAAGACAGTGTTGCCATGGCCACAAACCGGCTAACATCGCAATTAGTGTTAAAGCACTTGGTTTTTGCCGTGTGTCATTCAGTGTGTGTCTCTGTCCCTAAAAGGTGACTGGAGCTCTGCAGTCCGAGGTTTCCATCCGTTACCTCGACTCATGGCCTGTGCATCCCTACAGAACGGCCACCTCCCTGCTAATCGACTGCAACTTCACCCTTTCACTGCACAACGTCACGTCGAGGCTGAGCCTTCTCCTCACACACATAGACGAGGTGACTTCTGTGACAGTGGAAGGTGAGTAGACAGCGGCGTTCTGTTTCTGTCCGTGTGAAGCTACTTGGGGCTTTTTTTATTTATTTATTCAATTTTCTCCCCCCCCCCTTTAGTGCAATGACATTCTTGCAGAGTTTTGAGAATGATTCATGTAGCAGAGAACACAGTGTTCAGGAAAAAATGACTCAGTCGCGCAACAGTTTCCTTCTCCCACCACTTCTGTTTGAGTGACAGTCATCTGTGGGATGTTTCCTGCAATAGCGGAAAATAACACCGCAGCGAGCACGCATACACACGTGTATGAACACGCGAACCCACGAGTGCGCACGCACACACACACACACAGTATTAATCATGAATCAGTCGTGGTCGTTACATTTGCACAAAAGACAGTAACAAGCTCGCCACAACACACACGCACGCACACACACACACACATACACATCAAGCCCAAAAAGGTTCTCTCAAATAGGAGATAATTAAATTCCTTCTCCATTCTACAGGCATTCATCACTGAATCCAAGGATAATAATGATCTTATTTTTAGACACATCTGAAGTGCCTAGCCTTTAAATTAAAGGTACAGCTCTGACTCGCACATTGTAGTGAGTTTTAAGCAACAGTTTTCCGTCTTTACAGATGCCTTTATTTGTAATTCATATTGTAGAATGTCAAAACCCTTCTGGTTTTTAATTCTTTTGAACAAAGTCTTAGCTATTTTCAGTAAGTGCAATAAACACGACCCTAATTCAAAAGCATATGCATGTAACGTGTTTGTGTTTTATTTATTTTCTTCCAGATTTGGACGAGTGCGCACACTCTGCTCTTCATCAGTGCTCCCCTCTGGCCCACTGTGTCAACACAGTCGGCTCCTACCACTGCGTCTGCCGCGGGGGATACACTGACGCTGACCCCGGCAATCCTGGAGCCAACTGCACAGGTTAGGCTCTGTGTGTATGTGTCGTAAACAGATGTTGCTTATCATTCAGTCTTTGGTTCATTGCAGTAAGTCCAACCGCATTTGCACTTTTAAAACGTAGAGAAAACACACGACATGACACGCAAGGTGGATAGAGTGAGAATGCCTCTGAAAAGCCAGATGAACGGTAAAAATCTGAACATCGGGCGTCCTTGCGATTAAACTGCTTGTATTAAAACCTGAAGTGGTGCAGGGACGCGTGAAGAAACCCATTCATGATGAATAGATTGGAGAGGCTGTGATCTCTTTCATTTCGTAAAGGATGACACTCCGTTCATACAAGGATTCGTATATTACATTTAAAGCTCTTCTGCAAGTCGTTATACACTAATGATAAGAATTCTGATTCAGGAAACATTTGCTCAAAAGAGACATTTGAAACTGAGTGTAGGGGCCACCTTTAGCAGAGATAACTTCCTGTGTAGGTGTTCGTCTCCACAAGATTTAATAATATGAAAAGGTCTTTGCCTCTATGCTCATTGGTAAACAGTACTTTCGCTCTAATGTCCGTTTTCCTGGTTCACCTCTAGTGCAGGACTGTAGACCAGCGTGCGTTGAGACCAACAGCTGCAACTTTTTTTAGAGGCCCTAAAAAGGTATTTAGATTTGGACATAAATTAGTGAAGCAGATATCAGTGGTATATCAGAGGTATTTCTGCATTATGCTGGAAAGTCCCAAACTGAAGAGAAATATTCTAGTACGGCATGAACTGTAGCGTTATGGAAATCTTGTCTTTGGCACCAACAAAGCTGTTAGGAACAAACCACAGATAAACGTCCTAAGGCCAGTCAAAGCAGCCTGAACCGAGATCCTGTGGTGAGACTTAAAGAAACGTCTCGACAAACCTTAATGGTAGAGTCAGGCGCGTTTTGTATTTAATTAGCCACCTGCAAAACAGTCGGGCTGGATGCACCCAACTCTCAGCACCCCACACTTTGCATCAAAGGTTTCAACATCAGCGTCACCACAGAGGCCCCGCTGACCCACCTGCCACTGACGATGAACACGACCTGTGCCCCAGAGTCCAACACCACGCGGGACCTTCCAGGCAACAGCACCACGGGTCTTTTCAACTCCTCTGAGAGCAACACGGCCACATCTCTGACATCACCTCCCTCGTCCTGGACAAGACCTGTGACTCAGACCAACGCGAGCTCAACTGAAGAGGCACCTCTGCCAGCAACCACATGTCGTAAGAAATGCGTTATTTTTATCTCGAGGCTGTTTCGAATCCTGGCTTACAAGCGAGGGTAGCTGGTGACGTGGGCCAATAGAAAATGTCACTGATTGAGGTATTTCCTTTGAACAACACAGATCAGGCATCTTCAAAGGAATATGCCTACATGTAAAAATTTTCATAACTGTAAGTCTGTTGTGTAGGTGGGGATGTTAATTATAATAAGCCTAATTATTATTCCTTTACTGATCCTTCATGGGGAAATCCCCTCTCTGCATTTGACCCATCCATTTGTTTACACAGTGGAGGAGTGAACTGCAGCCCCAGGTTGGCTGTGCCCGGGGAGCAAATTGGGGGTTAGGTGCTTGCTCAGGGCTCCACAGCCCTTCAGACCCCAAGTGGCACCTCTAGGCCCTACCCCACAGCTCCCCTGTAACAAAAAACATCTACCAGATCAACCACTTACTCTTCACATTTCAAGTCTTTTCTTTGATAAAACAGAAAAGGACATTTTGAAAACGTAACAACAAAGTCCATCTTTGTACGGCTCATTCCATATTTAAAACAAACTACCTCAAGCAACGCAAAGATGAGCGTTAACGCTCTAACTGTAGTTTCAAGTGTGTGGGCTTGTGAGGGAAACTTAAAAGTGATTTGTGAATTATGTTTTGTTCAGTTTGTACCTCAAACTAAAAGATGTTGTCCTTTAACGTACGCCCATTGAGCACTTTATGTTTGTATAGAGAGCATATCCTCTTCTAAAAATGTTGTACCGCCATGTTTCTGCTGTAGCCCAGAGAGAACTAGACAGTCATACATGAATTTTTTAGCAGCCACTGAAAAAATGATGGGGTCTAAAGCGTTTTAAGTTGGAGGCTATCTACAGTCTCACTGCTTGACACCACGGAATCCGATTTTCCTTAAAGGATGAAGGCTGATTTGGCAAGCACACGTAATTAACTCCCCCACCTCCACTATAGAGAAGAGCACTTTCAATGATTGTCTTCCACTTAGACAACAGGAGAGTCACAAGTTAATTAATCAACTTCGAAGGTATTCTTGGCTAGGCTAGGCTAGGCTAGGCTAACTTGTTTCCAGTCACTGTACCACTAAGCTGGCTACTAGCAGATTTGGAAGTGGTATCAACCTTTTCACAGAGCAAACCCAGTATGCATATTAGTATTTACAGTGTTTAAACACTATTGATAAACAGTAAACCATGTCTGTTACCTCCCACCCACCAACACCTTCCAGCACCTCCCAGCATCAACATGTTACAGCCTGCTAACGTCACTGGAACGTCCTTCTGTGTTTACTGGTCCGGCCAGTTTCACCCAAACCAGACTTACCTGGTTGAAATACGCAAGGGGTCAGAGGTCGTGTTGTCCTTGGAAACCAATCAGACCAGGATAGAGAAGAAGAACCTGCAGCCTGGGATGCTCTACAATGTTACTGTCACACCTTGTGCATGTGGAAGCCAAGGAGTCGCCCTTCACATATCCATCAGAACGGGTAAGAAATGATAATTACAGTTGCTTTGATATTTATTTCTTTTTTGGCAGAAGGTGAGTTCAGAGCTGATTATACTCACAGATTTGCCGGATCAATCAGATTTTTGTGGCTAACTGTGCGCTGATGGGCAGAAGAGTAATGGCAATGTACACATTATACATATCATCAGAATGCTGTGCAATTGAATTCGTTTACAACAAAATGGCTTTGATTAGTTGAAGGACTATCCAATTACCGGCACAAGAAAAGAGAATGACTAAACCCAATTTTTGAAAATAAGATTAAATGTAGCCCATTATTACCACCCCCACAGCCATAAGAAATGAGATAGAATTGCCTTTAATAACTAATCTGTGATGAAGAAAAGGCTCATCGCATTTAATTGTAGAAAATGTGTATCAAATAAGGCTTTTCTTTGTAGACGCCCAGACTGTGGACGGCACAGCACGACTTACCAACATCCAGTTCACTGAGGACCTCCAGAACACCAGCAGCCAGGCCTACAGAAACCTCACTGAGAGTTTTATTCACGAGGTGGGTATGTCACGAGGAGCATCCATTGCAAAATATGATCTTTGAATTCAGATGTTTTTAATAAATTCCCCACGCTTCTCTCCTGTGTCCTGTGTATCCAACAGATCTACCGCTCTCTGTCTCCAGAAATGAGGGCACTGGTAGATTCAGGCCAGGTGACGATCGAGATCAAAAGCATTTCCATGGGCAGTGTGGTGGTCAACTTTATCATAATCCTCTCGTCCGGTCAAAGCCAGGACATAAGGAATGTATCCACAGCACTGCTGCACTCCCTGATGAACAGCCCCGTGTACACTGTGGATGCAAACAGCACAAGCATAAATGGTGTGTTTCATATAATGGCAGTGTGTTTTTGAAGAGTTGGTTAGGACGAACCCCTAAAAACAGCTCCAAATAATAACATTTAAAGTACCTTTCGGTTACAAGTCTGAAATAAGGAACCCACATGCCAGAATGGGCAGGAAGAATTTAAATTCTGGGCAGACCTTTGTACTGGAGTGGGAGTAATTATCAGTTTTTCAGTAGCCTCCACGTCAGCATCCAAATTGAAATTACTTCTGGGGAAGTTGTGATAAACTTTGGTAATTCAACTAGAAATAAAAAAGCAGACATGGTGGTTCGTGTCAGTCAGTCAAATACCATTAAAGTATGATCACTGATAATGAGACTCCGAAACTCACTGATCAGACACTCAGATCAGATGAGATCTCCACAGACAACCTGTTCACACAATGTTCGAATTACGCAACTGCAAAAGGCCATTTATAACAATTGCAGCAATTCGTTTGTTCTTTAGGTAATGTTTGGCTGTGTTTTGTTTGGTTACTCTGTATTAATTTAGAATCTCCAGGAAAAGAGCAAGGAGTAGATTTAGCACAGCTCAGCTAGTCTGATGACAAGAGGGGAGTCAGCTTGTTTTGGAATCATTGGAATACTGTAACACATTAAAAAAAAACAAAACAAAAAACAACAACTTTAAAGTAAAAACATAATAGGTTGTATCACATGTTGTGCTTTACCTCCTGAGACCTGAGCTTAAGCTTGGTGTACATTTTTAATTTCTCCAAGGTATTTGGGATTAGTAGGGCCTAAGACGTATAAAAACTAAGGATCATCTTTGATCAGGAAGTAGTTTTGGAAAAATAAAAAAGCATATCCTCATATGTAGACACAGATTATTTTACTGTATATTATAATAAAGTCACCAATATGTAACAAAATACAAAACTGAACATGGCTATGACAAACTGCAAAGACAGAATCGCAAATAATGAATCCCCAACTTCCTCAAATGAGTATTTGCTAATTAGTGAAGTTACTATTCAGTGCATTTGTTACGTTTGCATGCCATTTTAAACTAGAAACATAAATAAACAAGCTTCAACTGTGAAATTTGACAAGGTTGTGGACATTTTTGCGCTTTTACACTAACTAGTATCTGGTTATGAGGATAAATGTTTAAATGAAGCAGAATAAGCTGCTACAAAGCTAAGTTAATGTCCCCATATGAGGATGAAAAAAAATTTGTGTTCAAAGCAATGACCTTTTTTTGTGTCCAATGACAACATTTTCAAAAGTGTGGGGTGAAGTAAAATGTATAGAGGGTTGTACGTGTCTGAAGTAGAATCTATAGAACAGTAACCAACAACAAAAACCTGACTTACTCACCAAAAACATTTTATCCTTTGTAGATGTTAATGAGTGTGCTTCAGGGGACAATGACTGTCACCCGTGGGCAAGATGCACAAACACCTTCGGATCGTACACGTGTGATTGTTTGGATGGATACATGGACAACAATCCAGAAAGGCCTGGACGAGTCTGTCAAGGTAGAGTCCAGCTGTGCAGTAGTATGAAAGATTTGATTTACAATTGCATTAAAGACATAATATCATTACATTTTGTAAACTGTTTTGTCTCCTGCAGCAATTGCTGCCTTGGAGACAACAACAACGGCAGTGGCAACAGCGATATTTCCTACAGTTAGCTCCTCTACCGTCTCTCAGATGACCTCCACCAGTGAGCCGTCAACAAGTCAGTCAATCGTTACTCAGTCCACCCCCGGCTTTGCCACAACAGCAGCCACTGTTGCCCTAGCAACCTCCTCTACTACAACAATAACCACTACTATCCCAACAACCACTTCAATTACCCCAACAACAATCACTACAACCCCAACAACCACCACTACTACCTCAACAACTACTACTGCTACTCAAACAACCACTACTACGACCCCAACCACAACCATTACTGCTACCCCAACAATCACTACTACTACCCCAACAACAACCGGTACTACTACTCCAACAATCACTACTACTACTACCCCAACAACAACCGCTACTACTACTCCAACAATCACTACTACTACCCCAACAACAAACGCTACTACTACCCCAACAATCACTACTACCACCCCAACAACAACCACAACCACTACCCCGTCCTCTTTTACTAACCCAGTGATCACTGCTACCTCAACAACCATTTCGACTACCCTAGCAACCACTTCAGCCAACACAACAACCACTGCTACCCCACCTTCTACTAGCCCAATGATCACTAGTACCCCAACAACCACTTCAACCACTGCTACCCCACCTTCTTCTACTAGCCCAATGATCACTAGTACCCCAACAGCCACTTCAACCTCTACTACTCCAACCCCTTCTACTAGCCCAGCAACAACTACTACCCCACTGACCACTTCTACAACAACTACCACTACTGCTTCCCAGCGATCTGCCACCAATACCTCTATACAGTGGGCCCTCTCGGTCCAGTGCAAAGTTGGTGCCATCACCGTGGCTGTTGCCAAAGATTTTCTTACTAGAGCCCACATTCAGGAGAGCGCCCTGTACCTGGGCATGCAGGATTGTGTTGTCAACGGAGGCAATGCTACCCATGTCGAGCTGACTGTGGCCTGGGATGAGTGTAACATTACGCTTGTGCATGTAAGTCCCCTTTCTCTTCTGTAAAAGCAGTTGGCCGCTTTTGTGTCACATATCTCCCAGCATAACATACTTTCTAGCATTTTCTCTACCAAATTGTAAAGTGCGTTAACTAACACTGTAAAGAACCCTCACTGTTTCATGCTCTTGGTATTTTAGAATGAGACCTCCTACACAGCATCCATAATGCTGTTCAACACCGTGGATCCATACACCTCAACAAGTGGATCGGTGCCCAGAACACTGCTGCAAGTCCCCATCATGTGTACCTACATGAAGAACATGCTTATCTCTGCAGACTTCAGTTCCATGGGGTATACTTCACTGCCTGTCATGATTACTCAGCATACTTCAGGCCCACCATTTTCTCAGCAAATTCGTCCAACCAGATACATTGACTACTACCGTGTCACTGTTAAAACTTGCTAAATGCAAAAGTGACTTTCAGAACATAACGCATAGTAACTGGCAGCTGGAATTGTTGCCTAAGCTGAAGAAAACCTTTTTGTGACCCATTTGGATTATTTTATATAACATATGATCTGAATCGTATGGTGGTGAACTGTGCATAATAATGATGTATATCTACATTATTTAAAATTACATTTCACAAAAATAACACATCATACATCAAGTTGAGAAATGTTTATATGTACATATTTCCATATGCATGTATAGCATCAAAAATAAACTAATGCCTACTTTTGTGCCTCTATACTATTTTATTTAGTTAATCACTAGTTTACAGTTTCTAAGAACTTTAAATTGGATTTACAAATTAGACATTTTTAACACTGCAGTTTTTGTAAGTAGTAAACTAAATGCTAAACTAAACTTTTGGTGTAAAATCAAGCTGTATTGTGTTGTCATCCATCTCCAGGTATGATATGATCAAAGATGTCATCATGGGCTCGGGATCATTCCAGGTGGTAGTGCAGCTGATGAACGGTACGGTGCCTCTGCCCTACAACTACACCTTGTCCCCCAAGGAGGCTGTGGTGGTGGAGGTCAGGCTCAACGTCTCCTCAGAACAGATTAAATTAATCATTAGCAAGTGCTGGGCCACCGAATCACCAAACCCTGCAGACACCCCGCCCTACATCTTCCTGGAAAACAGGTCTGGATAATATTTACTTTTACTTTTATTTATTTATTTACTTTCATTACAGGGGCCTGGGTGACAAATGGTCAAATGGCTAATGGGCTAAGGATTTCTCAGTTTCATATATACATATAAACATGACATTTGTTTGCATAGAATCAATGTGGAGCTTTTTCTAAATACAGTATTCATGTAATTAATTCCCAACGACAGTTTGAGGTCTAGATAAAGGCTGTGTTCTAGTCAGACCCTAAGTTCAGCTCTCAGTCCCTGGTGTGTGTCTCCACAGCTGTTCCACGAACTCATACACCACAGTGCTGATGAATGGGAACTCCACCACATCCCGCGTGTCTGTGAAGATATTCTCCTTTGTCGACCTGAATGTGCTCTATCTGCACTGCAAGGTCCAGATCTGCTTGCAGATCGGGTCGGACTCATGTGTGCCCGTGAGTTAATTCCGTTCCAGAGAAAATCGATTCAGTCTGGGGTCTAAAATAAGTAACAGACTGAAGTACCTGCTCCAGTAGTAATTGCTGGAATATTCTCGTTGGCTTGCAGGATTGTCTACAAAGAACGGCTCGGTTTCCAAACACAATTGGGGCAGCTCTTGGTTCTTCCGGGCCTGTGCTCAGGTCAGCTGAAGGTATGCGCTTCATACAGGATAACAGTAATATCTATGAAACCTGTGATTGTAGTGTGGTGTATGTTCTGCATTTCAGTTCTGCTTAAAAATTGGTAATGGCAGTTCTGATCTGTTGCTGCTCTTAAATCTACCATTATAACTTAATTTCAAAGTTTGATTGAGGAATCTAGCTTGCTCTATGTGCTGCTCTCTCTATTATCAGTCTGCTAGACAGTAAATTTAGTAGCTTCATTACAAAGAAACACCTCAAAACCATGAACATGAAATAAATGGTTCCATCATATACTCATACGTAAAAGTCACATGTAGTATTTGTACAATCTTGTCACCATTTTGTCATTTGCTTTATTTCCACTGCATATTTACTGGTCCTAATGCTGTAACGTGATGCATATGTTCTTGCAGAGTCTTTTGAAGAAAAATTTAACACTCTCCACATAGTCGGCCTCTCCTGCCTCGGGGTCGGACTGTCGCTCTTCTTCATCATTGGTTTCGTCTGCCTCTTCTATTACCAAAGGAACCGCATCGGACACTACAACTTCAGCGTCAAACCCAAGCAAGAGAACTTCACCTACTTGGTCTTTAACACCTAAGGGTGCAGCAGACCTGCGCCAAGTCAACAATTAGACAAAATAAA
Organism: Mugil cephalus; assembly: GCF_022458985.1. Lineage (NCBI taxonomy): Eukaryota > Metazoa > Chordata > Actinopteri > Mugiliformes > Mugilidae > Mugil > Mugil cephalus. The sequence continues at coordinate 7,801,401 of NC_061784.1, forward strand.
ATACTTGCAAGGTTGTTACGGCGAAGCCGCCACTGGGTGTCGCTGTTGCACCATTCACACTTTAGCTTTCGGCTGAGCATGTTTGCACATTACGCTATATATGCAGCACAGATATATATTTGAATTTAAATCTGGCTCCTCCACATGTACCTAAATAATAATAGAGTAGTTGCACAAGAAAGTCAGATGTCAAACCTACACATTTAATGGATATTCTAAAGGTAAGTAGGTAAAGATTTTATGCCTTTAGCTGGAGCTAAAATGCGTATGAGACATGAAAATACTCAGGAGAAAATTATATATATATAAACCTAAATGCAGGAGTCTTCAACTACTCACTTAGGCTGGAAAAGCAAGATTTTTAATGTACCGAGTTTGCACTGGCTTGTTTTGGATGTCTTTGTCTATACAAAGATGTTTTGTATTGTGGATGCTTAAAATATCACATCTAATACTGCACAATTATTGAATTCAATTTAATTTTATTTCACCTGCTATTTTATTTATTTGTTTATTTTTTACAATCAATATTTTAGAATTTGTCCTGATTGTCCTGTGTCGCAGATATATGCTGTCTGTCGTGTTAACTGAATAAATAAGGAAGGCAGACACTTCGGGGCGCTGCTGGCACAGTTCTTCACCTGTAAAAAAAAAAAACAAAAAACAAAAAAAAAAACAATGCAAGCTGGCTTCCTGTATGCACAGAGAGGACATGTTTACAGTGTTTGCGGACAAAAACGACAAAAGAAGCACTATATTTAAAAGAAAATATATCATACAACAGCCAACACATTTCATCTTATTTTAGAGGGAATGGAGGTCGTAGAACGGGGGGGATGGCGGTGTCATGTTCGTCCTTTAATCAGATCAGTGGTTAAGAAAAAGATCTCCCGTAAGCCTTTCTCAGTCCAGCAGAGCTGAAGAGGATCCGGCTTTTCCTCACACTTCCCATAATCCCACGTCGTTGACTACAGGCTTGCAGAAGCAGCTCCCGGGCTGGCGGGTGATGGTGGTGAATACTAAACAAGGAGAACGCTTTCTCATTGTAGAGGAGGTCCCCCGAGACCCGTGGTGAAGGGGGGGCTTACAACCATCTGGAGGGCTGCGAAAGCCCCACCTTCTAATTAACCCTCTCAGCCTCACAGCCTGAGACCTGGCAACCCATTTCTATGGCAACAGCAGGGATGGAGGGAGTAAAGGGTGCAGGGAGGGGGAGAGAGCGAGCAGGAATCAAAGGCGATGGAAAGAGCGGGGAAGCTCTGCAGTTCAAAACCATGAAATTGGCTGAAATGTGCCTTTAGCGTTGATTTAAATGTTGTGGTGCAGTTCTCTCCAACTTACCATTCTCCTCTGCATCTTTTTAGTGAGCAGTTTGGTGTGTGGCGTGCAGTTAATCTGCTCTGGATGGCCCTGGACTCCAAAAGGGAACAGTGCGCAGATGTTCGATAATTCATAACCTTCACATAAGCACAAACACAGCAACATTCCCCATTGTTCAGTGCAGCAAACAAGTACCCAGGGAGTGATTGCTGAGTCCTTGAAAACAAGGACCGTGCGGCGGAGGAGCAATAAGTTGTTCCGTACGTCTATATCTCGGGAAAGGCAGCAGAGCCACATCCTTGGCGATAGCTGCAACATGATCCGTGTCTCCACTGTCCTTCCTGTTTTCCTCCCCCTCTTCTTCACATCTGTCTCCCTCTGCTCATCTAGGTCAGGGCTGGTCAGAAACACAGCAATTCATCATGCTAGGTGCTCTGTGAGATCGTGTGTGCGTGCGCTGGAGGGGTCTCCAAGGGCTTTCTCTCACACAGGTCATTACTGATTAAACATCCAATTTGTGTTTTTACGGCGCGGCCGGGGGGCCTTCGTCCAAGCACCTTGGAACTGTAGTGGACCTGTAGTCTTCAGAGCTGAGAGGTGTAACTGCGCTCTGAAATGTACATGCTAAGTGCATGCAAAACAAAGGGACACCGATCAGGCATAACATTATGACCTGGAGAATCAGGGAACATGTGTTCCACCGCCGTTGGAAGCAAGTCCAATCCGGTTTTTAACCATCTCAGAGAACCTTTCTAAAATGTGTCCCGAAAGACTGTTTTATATGCTTTTTGTTTCACAGCCCTTCTACCTGTCTGAACAATAAATCAGTGTCATCACTTCAGACGGTACAAAATTCAACTGCCAGGCATTGAACCACAACAAAGAAAAGGGTCTACGCTGCAAGTCTACGTTTTCTTCCAGCAGTCTTAAGTCCTGCTCCCAGGCTATCACATTCACCTTGACAGATGTCTCAAAACAAAAAGTGACAGGACATTTGGAGTCAGGGCTCTACGGCTGGGGAACGATCTGCCTGAGGAAATCAGGTCAGCTGCCTCGGTCATGTCCTTATAATGTACGTTTATTGGAGAGTCTTTCCTGCTCCATTTGAGTTTTAATTGAGTTTTTTTTTTGTTCCTGCTTCCAAATCAAATTACTTTCATATCTTTGTTGAGCACTCTGCAAAGTTGATGGCTTCAATTTTTATTTTTTTTAAAGGCGGTTGCATAAGGAAAATCAATTCATAACGTCTCTGTAAAAACAATATACGAAGTCTCTTCCAAATCATGCATCTGGCCAGAAAACAATCAGTGGTGATCGGCCATCTTTGCACGCTCCTCCTTGGGTTTTAAATAATTTGTGAGAGCATCTTCGAGATGACTGACTTCCTAATTAAGACCGACAGATTGAGAGTTACGTCTCCTCCCCCGGCGCTCCTTAGTCTCTCGGTGCACAATTACACTAATCCCAGCAATCTTCAGCACCATTGCCCGGCTGTGACGGGGCGGCGCCTCAGAAACAGGGAGATCAGCTTCAGTGTGCGCGTTGTGTGCGTTTCTGTCTTCCCGTGCGTCGTCACACTGCACATATTGTCATTTCCTGTAAAACGGGCCGCTGTAATGAAAGGGGCCTAATGAGCAGCAGCTTGTATACACCAAAACCTCCAACCAGCTGCTTTATTAAGTCCCTCTCCATCCCTTTACTTGTTTCTTCAGTCTTCATCTCTCTTCTTCTTGCACTGTGCCAAAAGCTATCAGTGAAATATGAGCACTTGCTTAATGAGATGCTCCTTGTGCTTTTTAAGGAAAGTAGGTGATCCACTGCTCTTTAGTTTGTGTCGTAGACTACTGGCAGGAGAGCAGGTTCAGTCCCAGTTTTCATCCAACAGGGACATGCGTGGGATGTTTGACAATGGATCAACTCTATTGGTGCAGGCTAATGAGCAAACTGTACCTCTAAAACCTTTAAAAACTGTGAAGTATTGGAATTTCTGTCTGGTTAATTCAAACATATTACCAATTTTGGGCTGTATTCAGGCAATGCTCTTCTACAAATGCATGTGTATGTTGTGGAAATAACAATAAAAAGTGACAAAATTCATCTTAGATCCTTGCAAATGGGTGGCTACGTTACCTAAGATGTGACTCTACGACCAGCCATTTTCTTTCTTATTCCGTGCCCAAACATGTTTTAGACATAGACAATAACTGCTCCTCAAACATGAAGCCAAAGCAAGAACATGTGCGAACGACGTCCATATTTATACGGTCTGTGTTTTTAGACTTCAGACCTGATTGGTTGGAGTTCCCCTTTTAAATAACAACAAGTCTAATTACCATGTTGCACACCTGGACCATAATTGGTTTCTAGATGGATATGTCCGTACAGTAAGTGAAACTTAGACGGAATAACTCCTGAATAATAAGTCCTGGCTTCTGCTTCTCTGCAGAGTCAAGCTCTAACATCCAACATATTGGAAAACACTTTATAACACAGCCCACAGCACCTCACACTCACTGTAGATATTTAATGTAATGGGTCTTCATAGCAGCTTCTAGCAGACGTTTGTATCTAGAGTTGATGTAGAAGCTGGAGCAGAAACCAAACTTTGTCAGAATTTGCAGATTTCTAAGGCTCCTATTGTCATATAACTGAAGATAAATGTGATAATAATGTAACATACAACACTGATTGTTATTTTAACTGCACATTAGGAAGACTCTTTCTGCTCTGTAATATGTAGTATCAAGATCAATAAGTATTGTACTAGTACCTTTCTCTGTTTTGCATGAAACCGGTACGAGTAAAATGTTTACTGATTAACTGTACGTTCAAAGAAAAATACATTAAAACAGAATAAAATAAAGTCTTAACAGAAAAATAAGCATTTGGGAATAGTTGCTGATAATTAATGTTTCACACTCTAGACGTATTTAAAATTTGTCAACACTCTTAAAATTCCTTTATACACATTATGCGTTCTACTAAGTGCACTAAAGGTGTCGTTTCAACCACAGTTACCTTCCTCTCTTCAGGCCATGCACATCTCTTATCTAAAAATGGCAAGAAATTACAATACAGGACGGATATCTGCAACTTATGCTTATTTATTTACACTAAATCCATATACAGTACTGTTTTGTTTTTGTCGTTGTAACTGTTAAGCACTTCATGGTGTGGTATAGGTACTAATAATAGTGACATGTCCCTTCAAAATAAAAATGCATGAAACCAGAAAATGATGTAGCACCTTTTGCGATAATGCCGTGGGTCAAACAGCCGGGGACCTTGGAGTCAGAAGCTGCTTCAAACATGCGTGTGTTTCAAATATGTGCATTTCCTTTTGGATAGCAGAAAGTGTTTTTTTTTTGTTTTTTTTTTTCCTAATCCACCCTAAACACTAGATATTTACAGTACAGAGCAGCAGTCTCCGTATGAAGGTGTGTCAGGCAGAGCTACTCCGTCTGGTTCACGTCTAGGGCAAAGCGTACGACTCCCCCGCTCCGTCGAGGCTCGTCCCTCTCCAGCAGTGGCTGTGGTTCTCCTCCAGCAGCACCCTGGGAATGATGATGACTGGGTCGGAGAACCTCGTCCTTAGCATCTCTAGGAGGCAGCACATGGTTAAGGTGGCGGAGAAGGAGACAGAAAGAGACACATGATGAGGTATTTCTCTCAGGCGAAGTCATTGGGTTGAGCTGAGCTGAGCACCCTGTGACCTCTCATTTCAGAGGAGGACAGATATATATATATAAACACTAAGTAACAAAGCGGGCTTCTTTGCTTGCCACACATATTACGTAACAATGCCTAAAGGCAGTTTTCGTTCAAACTAGAGAGTACCAAATCAGGAGTTAACGTCTTTGAAAACGTGACAGACTATGAGATGCACTGTGTCGTTGGAACACTAATTTCCAATGATGCATGGCACAGCTTTGCATTTAGATCAATACAAGCCGCTCGTTTCAGTCCATTACTTTAGACCCGTTCATTCAGTCACAGCGCCTTTTACAAACTACACAATACCAATAGTGCAATGAGGGTCTCGGGGTGTTCTTTAAAAAAGAAAAAGAAAAAACAACTACAAGATGCGGTGCTCAAGGGAACTTTCTAAATCATAATTGAATGGAAAAAAAAACATGATGAGGACAAATTAGATCATTAACATGCACTTACAATTTCCTTTGAAATGCCTCTTTCCAAAGCAGCGTCGCTTCCCTCATTCCATTCATACTCACCCCTCAGCTTATAGCGGTGCTAACACTCATCACATGTTCTAGATCAGGGGTCTTCAACGTTTCTCAGGCCAAGGACCCCCAGACTGATGGAGAGATTAAGTAGTGACCCCCTACCTACTATTTGTGTGCTGTATTAAACTCAGCCTAGTGCTATTTATAAATATACATTATTATTATTATTATCATTTTGTATTAATTATTAAGCTAACCTTTATTCCTTTACCAAAAATATGTTGGATTCATGTTAATGTGTATTTGAAGGAATTGAATTTTGTGGGGGGCAATTAAAAAAAACATATATATCTACATAAAAAAATGTCTAATCAACCAAAGATTTTGCCCCCCCGCAGTACCTCTGCAGCCCCCCTAGGGGTCGCGGACCCCCTGTTGAAGACCTATGCTCTAGATGGAGTGCAAAGCCTAGACCAAATTATTGAACATCAACTCAAGATTGCAGGTCCAACAGAAAACAGTGACAGCATGCTTCAGGAAAACTGACCACTGAATGGAAAAACATGTGCATGTAACATGAAACCTCCACCTTTAAGATGCAAGGTGCTGTGTGTTCCACAGTAGCACACGTACGCTAGACTACATTCATAAATGAGAGTGGACAATTTGACGATCCATTCATGCAATCTGCTGTAACCCTTGGTGCGTTACAGCTGTTGGGGTCGAGAATGGTTGGTGGTGACTTCACTAAACCTGAGGCCTCCTTAAGAAAATCCACCTTAAGGAACCTTACATGTAGGATGTGACAGCAGGCAGGCGCCCTCCTACTCTAGTGTCCATATGGAAGAGAAATATAGAGGGGAGTAGACCAGAGATAATGTGGTGGTTCACCAGAAAACAAACAAAACTGTGCCACTGTAATAGAAAACAAACGTAAATCACAACTCTATGAGCATGTATGAATGGGAATGAGTGGCATTTGTGGCTCTATGTCTTTCCCCTGCTCTTGTGGTCGATTACCTGGGATTGGGTAGTGCACAGCCCCACAGGTGTTGCTTTAGAGTCTGCACCCAGCCAATATCTCGGATTGGCTGGCAGAGTTGTATGTAGTGGTACTGTTTTAGCACAACCCTTCAAATGAATCAGAATGTCACTCATTAGCACAGCACAGACTGGACACAGCATCATCCAAATGTGACATCCTCAAATACTCTACATATGACACCAGACTAAAGAGACAATGTGATCTCAGCAAGTGCAACATCACACATACAGCATGTGGCTGAATTCTTTTTTTTTTTTCTTTTTTTTTTTGCATTGTTTGTACATTAACCGGCGGACTAAGAAGCACATGACATCTCATTCTGGAATAAGTTTCCGGACATCCTTTCCGCATGCATGTTGCTCTCTAAAACCGATGAGTCCTTGGAATATATTGAGGCACGATGCAATAATAATATATCCTTCAGTTCTCACGCGAGGGCAACGTGCAGGGTTTTCGGGGAAAAGATGCCAGGGCTCATGCCAGAATGCGGCGCAATCTTGGATAAGCACAGAAAGAAGTTCTCTTCCATGTGGATTGTATTTTTATTTTTTTTTTTCCATAAATGTCACAAAGACAAAGACTGGGACAGGCGAAACGCTGACAGATACCTGCAACCACTAATCTTTCACCGTTCCTCTTAACAAAATGAAGCAAGGAAGACACTGCTTTTTCTGCTTTTCGCATTTATTCGTGATGTTTCATTAAATATGAGCAAGCAGATAGAACACAAGCACATCACAGAATTATTATTATTATTTTTTTTTGCCCCAAACATAACTTTCATAACCATACTTTCTATCCTTATTTGCCTAATAATCACAAAGATAGATAGCACCGGGTGTGTGGTGTTTACATTTACTGCCCCTACAAGCCCCCCCTCCCTCGTGTTACGTGACCAACCAACCAAAGGCTGCAAAATGCTAATGAGCTCAGCTTGGATAGACATGGTGGCGGTGGTGATGGTTGCTGCTGTCTCAGACGTGACAGAAAACAGAGACGGTACAGTCGTCAGATGCTGAGTGGCAGAGCTAATGAGTACAGCGAGGTGTGTGTGTGTGTGTGTGGAGGGGCGGTGGGGGGCTGCACCGGAGCACAATGAGAGATGAACCCCATGACAAGACTGCACAGTGCTCTTCTAAGTTATAACAAAGTGTCTCTCTAAATATACGCTAGAACTTTAAGGAATCAGCCGGATGCTTCGGACTGAAAGTAGAGTCGGCCTCGGCCGACACGTAGCCCTGCTATCATCATATAGACAAATATACGCTATATATACAAAGGAGGTTATAACGGGGGTTTGACAGGTAAACAGTTACAGTACGACTTACTTCCCTTTTCTCCAACACATTCCACTGAGGACAAAAAAAATCAATCCAGAATAAACTCAGCTCCATCAAAATAACATGCTATTTGGCCTTGGAATGCGGGCAAAACAAGTACGAGGATGCAGAAACAGAGAGTGATGACAGTGAGCGTCACATCTCTGTTCCCCTTACAGTTTAAATCACAATAATAATAAAAAAAAAAGATATTAGCATAGAGAAAAAAAGAAACGTGGCAGTAAACGGTTATTTTTCAGTGCTTCGACCATGCAGCTCCGTCTTTAAAGGTGAAGTGCTATCAAGAGGCGATACTGTTGTCGTCCTACGGCAGACTGATCCCATTGGTTACGGTCTGCCTCAACGGAGTGCATAACAAAAAAAGGCTTAAAGGAGCTGCGCGTGTGCGTCTGCCACTGCAACACATGCGGCAACCGCTGCGTCGGCCTTGTTAGCAAAGATGTGGCAGATGGACACAGAGGTTTTCCCAAAAATCTCCGCTAAACTCAGAAACGCTCTCACTCTAATGTTACATGTAGTAATGGCAGGGTAACCTACTTCAGCGGGAATGCTGCGTGACAGGTGTTCAACGCATGGCCGGTTTAGTGTGACCCAGATGGTTTGCTGGCAACAAGCTGGTTGTTACAAAATACCACGGTATGGACGTGCACATAAAGGGAAATGGGAAAACGAGTTTTTTTTTTGTGCCTTAGATAAATTAAGGACAACTTAGTATACAACAGGGTTTAGTTTAAAATGATACATTTGATCACAGAATCACATTTAACAAAGCTTTTTATGGTGACACTGCCCAAAGCAGAGCCTGAGCACCGTGAACAGACAACAGTAGCAAAGATAACAGAGGAGCAACAAAAACAAGCCGTGGGTCTGACATTCAGCGTCTCATTTATCAAAGATTTTCAGATTTGAAAAAAAAAAGAAAAAAAATTTCAAAGATTGAAATATTTCCCAGTGCCAATTTGATGAACTTTTTGTACAAAAAGAGAAAAGAAAAGACACAAAATCCTTGATAAACTCAACAAAGCAATCTGCTCAGTTGATCAAAGCCAACCCTTCAGACTTGCTTGTCACTGGGCCCATGCAACAAGAGCCGTCCATTGGCTAGCCAGGCAGTGGGTGGTAGCCATGGCAACCCGGAGATGGAGGCGAGCAGAGTGGGGGTTGGTGGGTGGCATCAAATGGCTGGGAGAGAGGAGAGGATGCTCCCGCCCACTCGTTACTATGACGATCTAATGTAGCATGAGGCGGGAGGAGCGATGGCATGTCATGTTCAAACCCGATGTCTTATTCTGGTATCATTGTACAAAGAAAGCCAAGAGGTAGAGAGAAAGGACAGGAAAAAAGACGGGAAGGAGAGAGAGACCAAAGAGGGAAGAGGAGAAGGATGAGACAAGAACCTTGAATCAATTTTGCAGCCTCTGTGTTTGTTTTCCCCCAAAAGAAAAACAGAAAAGAAAAGAAAGAAGTAGTGCTATAAATGATTTTTTACTCTTTTGCCTCAGCCAGTTTGTTGTTCATCTCTTTACTTTTCTCCTTGTCCCCCACCGCCGGCCGGTTCTCGCTCTGGTTCTCCGAGGTCGTCTTCTTGGAGCCCCTCAGTGCGGCGCTCTGCTTATCTTTGGCTTTCTTCGCTGGCTTGCCCTGGCCTGCCGCTGCGGCTCCAGGCTTTTTGGGTTTTGAGCGAGTGGCGCTATACCTGTCAACCTACGGATGTCGGATAGCGGAAAAGACATTCCTGAGCTGACGTGCCTTTTCGTTGCTTTTTGGGTATGGCAAAGAAATTCACAACATTACGGTAATATACACCGAACAGGCATAACATTATGACCCAATATTATGTAGGTCTCCCTTGTGCCTCTAAAACAGTTGCGACTCTTCAGAGAATGGACGTGGACATTCTGAGGGTGTCCTGTGGAGTCTGGATGTTAGTGGGTCCTATGGATCATCTACAGATACTTCTAGTGAATTTGGAGCCTGTGTGCTGTTTTTCATGATTTTTTGAGTTGGTCATAATGTTATGGCTGATCGGCGTAAATATGTCCCCCGCTCTCTTTTATCTCCCCTTGATTTTACTGATGTTAACACCATATCACAGAGTGCGGCGCGTCCTCACCTGCTTGCCGGGGTCTATGTAAGGCTCGCTGTACAAGCTGCGTATCCTCCTCCTCTCCAGGGCCTTGTTATCGGTGGCCTGCAGCGGAGCCTGTCCCTTGAACGTGGCACTGTAGCTCGTCTCCAGGCTCGTCTTCTCGTCCGGCGGCAGGTACTGGGACTTGGCCCGGATCATCTTCACCGGCTTCACGTCCCTGTAGGCCTTGAACTCGGTTCTGTGTGGGAACAACGGGACGCCGTTAGAAAGCGCGCTTCGCCGCAGGGCGCCTGATGCGTTCATGAAAGTTAAATGAGAGGGTTGATACCAGTCTCACGTCTGTCTGCTAAAGCAAGGACTCAAGGGTGTCAAGCACACGGTGAAGAAATAACCCAGCACGGTACTTCAGCTCAGCTGGGCTACCGGTTTCAACAAAACAAATCATTGCATTTCACAAAAATGTTCACCTTTAAAATAACCCATTTTATTTTCAGAGGCACTATAGGCGTCAGGAGGCATGGAGCACAGTTTGATGGTGTGATATTGTGTAGTCCTCACGCAGCAGTCCTGAAGAAGGTCACCAGTGTGGCATTCTCACAGAGCGGCTAGCCTGCGGCCTGTGTTTGGTTTCAGTCTCCTTACATTTAAAGCTGTATGAACATATAGTATGCGCTACAGAGGAGAGCTTCAGTTGAACACGGAGGCGCACATCAAGGTCATTTCTTTAATATAGCACCCTGCGCTGCTCCTTCTCGCTCATTTACACTTTATTTCTCTCTGCAGTGTGCCGTATTGCCTCAGCGTTACTCAGCACTGGAGCTACGGTGCACACCACGCGCTACGGATACAGCAGCCGCAACCAGAAACTGCAGAAAGCAGAACCAGAGAACATAATTAGTCACTTTTGATTAATGTCAGTTTTGTCTGATCATGTTGTACTTCATCAATTCATTGTTAGGAGTCAATGTTGAAAAACACTGAGACTGAAACTGGAACCAGGTAGTGCTTTAGAAAATGGCTCTGTTCAGACAAGCATAAATAAAATATGATTAAACTGTTTTCATGCAGCCGTCTTCAATAAAAAGGGTTTTGATCTGAAAACTGTCTTTAATGTTAAACTCCTAGAAAAGAAACGAGACAGGTCTCATTATAAGACTATAAATTACTTACTTACATGCACAGGTGGATTTTATACATATATATATATATTTTCAGATACAAATCAAGGCGTCCTCTCATGGACCAGGCTATTTCCCCCCAGTGTGTAGCTCTACATAAAATAAAGCCTTGATTTCTCTAGTTTCCGGTTAACCAGCACTTCCACTCATCTAGTGACATATATATATATTATCATCAATAAAAGTGTGCACTCATCGGCGCTGCTGAATTCTCACCTGTGTCCTGCAACACGATGCTGAGTTGAGGCAGCTAATTGCAAAGCTCTCTGGTTTATTCCAGTCAAAGGACACATATCAGTTGTCCCCCGTGGCCCCCGGTGCAGTCACAAACACATTAACTCTCCCACACTCAACGCAGCACAGCTCGGGGCAAACAATAAACAACAACACAAGTGCTGTCAAGGCTCGGCGAAACGCGGACAGGCCGGGTCTGCTGTACCGCAGCCTGATTAGAACAATTTATAAGCCCAGGTCATATGGAAAGACATGCAATCGATAACTGGAAGCCATGGAAAACGACACGAGCCAGTGTCTTTACATCTTCTAATGTGCGGAGCTGTGAGATTTGTAGCCAGGCTAGACTTTATATTTAGATTGTGAAAGCTGGGTTCTGACCTCAGATGTTCCTCGTGGTGGGTTGTCATGCGATACCACCAAGCAGGACTGAACTGACAAACAACAACAACAGATTGTACCAAGAGTTAGGCTCAGTCCTGAATTTAATGTTTTTTATTCTTTAGTCTGTAGTGCGTAGTTCTACTGTCTTCAATAGTACTGAAGTGAAGGACTCAAGAGAACCCTAGATTCTTGTATTAGCATGTTAACCCTTGCTAATTAGAACTAAAAGTTAACATACATCACTATACAGACAAATGCTGCAGCCCCATTAGGAAAAAATACAAAATGTGCATTTTAGTATGAATAAAGTTGCTCAAGTATTTTCTCTAACCCTTGAAAAAGATTGCCTTTGACACTTTCTATTATAAATGTTTAGAATTGGTTCCTATTAATCTAAGGTTTCATTAGCTGGCAGGCAATACTTAAGCAGTCCGTGTGTCAAACAAAACCACAACCGCAGTGAAAAAGCAAATTTACATCACAACGGACACGGCCGCTGAATTCAGACGTCCCTTCCTCCGGTGGTGCATAGAAGAGGTGGAAATCACAAAGAGAGCATTACATAACAGGACCGAAGTCCACTTTCAGGGCTTGTACGGGCCAAGAAGCCGCGCCGCAAAGACAGGTTACACAACAATGTCCAAGGCCAAGAGTATAAAGCCCCCCAACTTGACACCACAGGGCGTGCGTATGACAGAACTACGGAGAAAGCGACAGATTGTTAAGTGCAAACAGGATTCACAGTGTGAAACATCGCGGCTATTCATGAACGTATGACTGGGAAACAATACAGCCTGTGTCTCTGAGGTCAGCGTGTGCTAGGTACGTGTTTAAAGATTGCGTGTTTAGAAAAGGTTTCTGAAAAGGGTTCCGGGGCTGTCACGTCACAGAGCCGCATCTAGCTGCTGCACACAGAATAAATGTGAAGCGATAGCAGTGTGAGGTTCATGTGAGGCTGTTCCTCTGAGCTAAGGAGACATGCAGCCTATTAGTTTTACCTGGGGACATCATGAGATTCAGAAAGGACCCCCTACGCCTGTGTTTCATGTGGCGCTTTCACACGGGATAAGCAAACTTCTGTTTGACTCAAATTTAAACGCAAAGTTGCGTCTCTGCTACTGTCCGCTTCGTTCCACTGTGTGTCAGAGGATACTTCACACTTTTTGAGAGCTTTAGTTAATTAGCAATATGTTTTTAAAACTAAAACATGGTGTGATGAGATTACGAAAGCCCTGGCAGTGTTCAAACCAGCCCCACCTTTACCAGTGAACACATTAATTGAAGCAATATTATCCAAGAGGTGACTGCATCACCGCCATGCTTAAATGATGTTAAAGCACACCCTCGAGGGTAATATTGCAATTATACAACAACACAACATAATTAAATATATATTCACATTTTGTAGTGTATTTTTCAGCCGTTTCCTGCTCCAGCTCTGACAGTTACAGTGTTGCCATGGAGATGGATACAATGTTGCCACAGACTTGGTGGAGCAATATTTTTAGTGATAAGTCAGCCGTGCCATAATGCTGATTTGAGCATGTTCTAAGTGTCTTATTGACCAATCCGCTTGCTTGGTCGGAACTACTTGTTGTATAAACTTGACTTAATGATATCGCCCATACACATGAGTGAATGGGTCAAATCAACTTAGCGCTCCAACATCTGTCCAAACTTTGATTTATAGCGTATCCTTCATAATTCTTAAGAGGCAGGAGGCAGAAGTCTTGAAAAGGTAAAAACACCCACCCACAGATAACACAGACATGTTGGTTCCTACTGGGTTAGTACCATCACAGGACCTCTGTGCTAGGTTAGGTAATTGACGGTGTAATTTGTACTTCTTACCTCCGTGATTATTACAAATTACCGGAGGTCTCCAGGTAAAACTAGTCCCACATGACTAGGGATATAAATGTCTATAGAACTACTGTGAGGTACTGCACACTGAAACAAAGCTCTTCGTTTGACTGCAGAGTATGTGTTTTTGGTTTACGTCACGTGAGACATTACATCAAGTTGGACAACCAGAACACAACGTTTTCAACTACCTGGCCTCCACAATGTTGCTAAATGAGTTTGTCTCTGCTTTCCTTCTTGCGAGTGCAGTCTATTTATTAGCCCGTTAATCAAGTGACTTACGTCGCCATGGATACTAAATACACAGAACAACAACAGAAGAAACTGATTTCACAGAACTCCATGTTTAATACTGCAGGATGCAGAACTTTACATGGGTAAGAATAAATGCAAATAGAACTATAATAGAAAATATTATTCAGCAAATACGATCTGTCATGCTAAACCCTCAGTGGGTAGAAAAGCTGAATCGATTTCTCTTTCATTTTTTTTTCAAAAGACGCAGTATGTTCAGAAAATATATGGACATTATGTCAACTTTAACACATCAGGACTATAATCAGTCAGATTAAACATCCACAGTGATGAAGGCAAAGTAGCGAACTAAGCCTTTGCTCTAGCTAGAATGCACTGTGGCAAAAAATACATAAAAGTAAGAAGCTCCTGCTGTCAGCAAATGGCGAAACATGCAGAGGAAGATAAGATGCATTATCTAAACCATATCTACTGTGTATCTATATCTTTGAACCATATCTGTAGAAAAGCTTCATCATTAAGCTGGAACCAGGGGTACAGTATATATATATTTATACTAGAGGTATAAATATATGTAAATAATGAACAGCTGCCACAATACAAAATAAAATTCTGTTTAAAATCACCGACTCAGGCTGTGCTGTCACACCACCTGATATTCCACACTGTGTGACCAGAGCTGCTTCGGATGCTGACCCTGCTGACCCGCTGTGGCGGAGGGGATGCTCGGAGAAAGACCTTATCTCTATGAACGAATGCTGGCACGGATGGGGGTGGAACCGCGCCAGGGTACAGCACTGCTGAGCTCCACACAGCCGCGCTCTTACATGGTACAATCTGGACCACGCACAGTGGGACGGCCACGAGAGCTTTTAAACGAACGCTGTCTTTACACTTAAAGAGCACAATGAGAAGTTATTGGCAGATCAGAGGAAGCCCCCCAGGAGAAGTGGGGAAAAGTCAATCAAATTAGCTCCTGTAAATCCATCCCACTGAGAGAAAAAGTAAAACTGTGTTTTAAAGGTCTTTAATCAATTAATCAAGCCTTTTGTTGCAGGGGAAGCTCTAAAGGATTTACAAGAGCTACAGGAAGAACAGAAATACCACGTAAACTCAGAGAAACGTAACATTAGATAAAAAAGTACATGTTTGCTGTATTCATCATCGTTGAAGTAAAACATACACAGCCATAAATCCTTGCAAAAAAAAAGATAATCCCTTCTTCTGGAAAAGCAACATTTGTGCAAACAGATGGTGGTGCTAGGAGAAGGTATCACCAGAGGTATGAAGAGAGTAAGGACATGGAATCCAGCCCTCATGAAGACATCTGTGCCTTCCCTACCGTGACTAGTCAAAATGTCTGCTCTGCAGATTTTAGCCAACTAAAAGGTGCCGCAATTTATCAAGAGAAAAATAAAATGTAATTGTGCTAGAACAATATTCATGAGAAAGTCATTATCATTCATCCCCAGGAGACCACGAACAACTATAGGTACAAAATATCTCGCCGACCGATCCCGTAGATGTTGAGGTATTATGTTGTGGAACCAAAGCACTGAAGCAGTCACAATATACTGTAGCACATCAAAAGAGACACTGTATACATGATAAAAACTAGTAAATGTACTGGTTACCGATCACTGTGTTCAGACAGATTTCACTGTGATGCTTTTTTCCTGTCTAATTTGCGAAGGATGCCTCACTCTTTCATTAATCAAAGACAAAACTGTCTCCATTGCTCCAGAAGACAGACGCTTATACTGCCACCACTGCTTTCTGAAATAAGGACATAATAATATTTCAACAACACGAAAATAATCTGGATACTCACGTCCATGTAAATACACCACACAGTATTTTTAAGAATCTTATGACATGTTACCGACTAAATTGTGTTAACAGTATACAAAAGAGCAAATGTACGTCCATATGTGGAAGCAGTGACATAAGTTTCTGGGCCGCAAATCTCGCAAATGGTGATTCTGGCTCTAATTCTACACCAGCGCTGCTCAGAGATAAAGGGCTGGCCGGCTTCACTCTGTGTAATCCAAGGAATCGATCTGCCCACGTGCTGGAGCAGAGCTTCATTTCCTCACAGTGTTTGTCGGTTTGTTAGAGCCTGGCTTCTGGTCAATGTTCCTTCTTTATCTGGGATCAGCTGGCATCCTCTCTCTCATGCACCATTTGTGTAGTTTCTCAGAAAGTGGCTCAGCGCAAACAGAAATTTACAGCATTACAACACACCTGGAATCATCCAGTGGAGGAATGTAATAATAATCCAGCAAGTTTTAGTCAGTTCCTAACGTTGCTCTGGACTCAGTATGTTACAGAATCTTACATAATCCATTCATAACCAGGATCAAATCGGAAGATATGTCCCCGTAAATGTACTGAAATACGGTAAAATCAGATTAGGCCGGTTACATAAAACAGTCGGAGCTCTGAACTGATGCAACAGCTGACAGCTGAACATCAGCTGAGATCTTGGCTGACGTTACATTTGGTCAACAATTAAATCAGACTGACTGTATATTCCCAGTCTCCCCTCTGTGTCTGTGTCAGAGAGCTGCAGCAGAAAGTGTTTCTGCATTCGCTTGTCAGTAGAAACACAGACGCTTCACCAACTCCCTGAGAGGATCATCTTTAAATCCTCCAGCATCCACTGGCTCCTTTTCAACACACTGTCTGCTACCAAGAATCTGCAAACATGACATAAAAGGCCGGCCGAGTTCATTGTGTGTCCTCGTTTGAGAGAGTGAGGGCTTTATGATATGAGCTATGATACGTGACATAAACTCAAATTAAAAATTCATGACTTCTCGGTCTCTCTCTGCCTTCGTGAACCCGTTGAACCCATCCTACCTGTCTCGCAGCCAGCGCTGAAGCCCCATTCTTCTTCATCTTCTTGACAGTTCTTTCTGCAGCCCGCTATTCTAACAGCCGACACACGCATCACGTAACGCAACGCACAACGCTGACAAGTCGAAGAATAGCCTTTGTCTTTTACAGAAGGAGCGTGGAGCAGAAGAAACAAACGCCAACAAAGACTGCTGCCTGCGGGAGTTATTGTTATGCAAAAAAAAAATGGCATTTTGGTGGTGAGATGAATGCTGGATGGATGGTTGCTTGGGACTGGGAGGATGTTTGTTGAAAACGCTGCAAGAAAGGGAATAGTTAATGCGGCGGTTTGCGGCAAAGGACTACCGCTGCCTTCAGCGTGTTCTCAGGTGCACTACAGATAGAGAGGCGTTGTGCTCAAATCTCGCACAACAACTCTCCGTGGATAAATAAAAGTTCTTCGAAACAGTGGGTGGAGTGTCCTTGTCAGATAAGAGATCCGAAGGGAACGGGGCTTCGTGGTACAACGCAGTGGTACTGAGTGTTGATATTTAACAGGTTTTACTGAAAGTGTTGCCTGGCTAATACAACAAATCCGAAGCTGTTACCCGTTCTAATATTTGATTTATCTATTACCAAGCCAATATTCACAGTTTTCATAACACCCAACGAACACATCAAAGATGAACTTTCACTATTGTCGCTCTACGGTCATGTGCTGAAACACAGAGCTTGTGTTTGTAGAGATTGTGCAGAGACAAAACTGTGGGCAATGACAAAAGCAGTTAGCGATGTGGCTAACGTTCCAGTGTCTGTGTTTACTTTTGGTTTGACTCAAAGACAGTTGTTTAAAAAGCATTTACCTAACTTCATTTTTTTTTCTTGGAAAGTTTTGGAGAGCCGAGTTTTGTGCGACACCTGGATTCCTTGAAACTGTACAATGGAGGGCAGCAGTGCAAAGCAAGCATAAGAGTTAAAAGGCACCACAATCAGCTCAGTGGAAACATGACAGGTTGAAAATATCTTTCAAAGACCGGTGACCGTGATGCATCCTGACAGTGCAGCTTGCGTACGCCCTCAGAAACTGACGCCACATGTTGGCTGCTAGATGCGATTCAGCACTCGACTGGTGAGGGCACAGCACAGCGGCGGCAGCAAGGTCAGCAGCAGCTTTGAAACACTGCGATAATGATGGAAAGTTTTAGAGAGGAACTGCGGCGCGGCGGCCTCTGACGAGAGAGCTTTTCACTTATTTTATGCAAAGGTTAAGAAATAATCAGTTCATACAGTTCACCCTCAGGGGGGAAAATGAATGTCAGATTTTAAGGCAGTCCATCCACTGTCCTTCGAGAGATTTTCCTGAAAACCAAAAATGTCAACCTCATGGTGGCACTGCTAGAGGATATGTCCGGTGTGTCATCAAAGTCATAAGGGATCTTCTTCTGGGAATGTCAACGTGCTGACAAAATTACATGCCAAGAGGTGTGATGGAGATAAAAACGGAATAAATGAGAGTGATTTAATAATGTATGATTGCCTATTAATAATTCATGAGCATGACTTAGTAATTTCGCCCCCATATCATAAAAACTGTCGGATTTCCTGTGAACCACAACATGAAAACAACTGACAGGCGGACAGGAGAAGTGAATAACATGGGTCATCTTGTGAAATGCAATGTTCTGCTGGGAAACTTTTGGACCTGGGATTCATGAATAAATAGATTCCTGAATATATAGACGTGTACCACCGACCTAGACGACATCAGGCACCTCCACCCCATGGCAGAAACACTGCTTCTTGACTGCAGCCATCCCCAGCCTGATGCACGCGCAACTCAAAAACCAGGAAAAACAGCACATAGTGTTGACCCGGCCTCCAAATTCACTAAATCTAAAACTGATCAAGTATCTGTGGAATGATCCTCAACCCAAAGACCCCCACTAACAACATCCTGTTTTAGAGGCACGAGGGAGACGTACACAGTATTAGGAAGGTGGTCAAAATGTTTCGTCTGACTGGTGTATATACACTGTATATACACAATGTTTACAGCAGCAATCACAGTATTTTGCATTGATTCAATAAACATCTGCAATGTCACAAGATTTATTTCCATCCACTGTTGCATCATTTTATATTGATCATGGGAGAGTCTGACCATTGCTCAAAGCCTTCTCCAGCACATCCCAAAGATTCTCAGTGGGATTAAGGTCCATGTGTTAAAATGATGTCTCATGCTCCCTGAACCACTCTTTCACTATTTGAGCCCCATGAATCCTGGCATTGTCATCTTGGAATATGTCCGTCCATCAGGGAAGAAAAAATCCATTGATGGAATAACCTGATCATTCAATATATTCAGGTAGTCAGCTGACCTCATTCTTTGGGCATAATGTTGCTGAACCTAGACCTGAATGACTGCAGCAACCCCAGATCATAGCACTACCCACACAGGCTGGTACAGCAGCTACTAGACATGATGGATGCATCACCTCATCCAATCTTTATGCTCCCTAACAAACTGAAGCCATTTTTTCCTGGTTAGCCTCACTGGTTAATGGTTTTCTTAAGGCTACACAGCTGTTCAGTCCCAATCCCTTGAGTTCCCTTCCCACTGTACATGTGGAAATGTTCTTACTCTCACTATTAAACATAGCCCTGAGTTTTACTGTTGTTTTTCTTCCATTTAATTTCACCAAACATTAAAGTGATCCCCGATCACCATCAATCAGGATTTCATTCTGACCAAATTTCTTCCTCAAAGACGATGTTTCCCACTATCTTTCCAGTTTTTAATAATGTGTCGGACAGTTCTTAACCCAATTTTAGTAGTTTCCGCTTCAACCTTCTTGTATGTTCTTCTTATACTTGTCTATTTATTTAGTTCACATTTATAAAAGGAAAAGAAGTGAAAGAGTTTACAAATCAGAACGGAGGCGTGGAGATGTTTGAATGTTCAAGAGTCAGGGTAGGGTTTGTCAGAATCACAAATCACTGGAACCAATTTTTATAAAACATGCATTATTGTGAAAAGGTCATCCAATCATACTCTAACGCACACTTCTTCATTTTGTGTGTGCATGTGTGAGTGTGCTGCGTAAGTGTGTGCACACTGTCCTTGGGCGTTAACCCACAGCTGACCTGCTTTGTGCCTCCACTGGCAGAGCGAGGCAGGGAGCTGACTGGGCTCCTTCTTGTCACGGTGCAGCCACTTCATGCCATGTGGGGGGAAATAACCCTGGGCTGCACCCTGCTGACTGCTCAACAACAATGACACGCCAGCCAGGCACCAAACAGCTGTGAGCCTCGCCGATCCCATCAGCCACATTCACCTCAGTCTGCCGAGTCACGCGTCAGCCAGGCTCGATCTAACAACCGCAAACCTGCACTCTCTGAGTCAAAATATGAGGACTATAAAACAGAGAATAAAAACACAGAATGCTCTTAAATATCCACCAAAACAAATGACAGCAGCTCATGAACTCATAACCAGCAGCCTTCACCAAACATAAATGTCATGTACACTAAGGATACAAAGCCTCGAGGAGCATGCGCACAGGACATGCGTGACTTGACATGCATCCATTTACCAGATCCCATCATCCTCTGGAACATTGCATAATCTGACAACATCAACAGTGATTGACAACTACTCCACCATCATTTTGCTGGTTAGTTTAATTATCTCCTGCAGACAAAATACAAAAATTGATTGGCTTCTAATGTTTGCAGATGAGAACAAGTGTGTGAATACAAATAATGTTCGATCAGTCCACACCTTAAGTACTTTAGTTGGAATGCAACTACCTTCCAGACACTTCTTTTAGAGGATTTGCTCTCGGGCACGGCCTCCCATTGATCAGCGGCCTGCATGAGGACCTACATTACACTGCAGGAAAATGGTTCAGCTGGAAACGGGTTTAGTGAAGGGAGAGGAGCGCATTGTTGTTGTTGTTGTTGTTTTTGGAATGTTTCTGACAGTTCTGTATCTTAGCAGACTGCACAGCTACAGTGAAGACAGGTATGTAAAAATCACAGTGCCTAATAAAAAAAAAGCTAAAATACACTATTTAGTTATTTATTTGTTTGTAATTCAGGGATGACTATATAATCTGAAATAATTTATTGCTTTGGATTGACTGAATGTGTGAGGCATCATTTTCACACTGCCCCCAAACTTTTAACATGACAGGGAATGAACTGCTTATGTTTTCATTGACACTTTAGACTTTTATTAACATATAGTCTTTGTTAGAGTCAAGTGAACAAAATAGTCTGGATCGTTTTGACCTCTCTGACCCTTTCATGGTCCTTACACCAGTCATCCCTAACCTAACACCACATACAGCAGTATAGGAACTCACTTGTATGAGCTGCCGGCTGCAATCTCCTGTTTGATCTGTCTGTTCACCGCATCCACCGCTCTCCCTTTGCCCTCTCCCTCCACCTTCGCGACTACTTTCTTCTCCCCCTCCTGCTTACTGGACCGCTTTTTCCTCTCGTGGCCGTGGAGGAGGTCCTTCTCCTGCACCTTGTCTGCGATAGCGCTCTTCTCCACGCCGCTGTCCGCATCCGCCAGCGCCACGTGCTTTTTGGCGCGCCTGGACCTGTCAGGCGCCCGGTCATCGCCGGTCGTGGGGGGTTTGGGTATCCAGGGGTGGTCGTACCTTTTCGGGATGGGCCAGGGCTTGAAGTCCTTCTGGTACTGGGTCTCGCTGTTGAACGGCGTCTCCGGTCCGTGGTACTCATTCTTGGGCTTGCAGCTCGGCTCGGGTCGCACTTTCCAGTGCTTAAAGTCCTCGCGCATCACCGAGCTGCACACGCGCTCCTCGGAGACGCACCTCCGCGGCGGCGTAGCGACGCGAGACGGCTGCGTTTCTATGGCGACCCGGGCCTGGGGAGGGTGGAGTGGCGGCTGCAGCTGGATGTGCTGCATCTCGGAGACGTCCGTGTACTTGGTGAAGACCAAAGGCACCGCAATGTCAGCCTTGTCCAGCTGGTTCCAGAAGCGGGCCATGCAGCACGCCCTGCTGATACAGGGCCACGCCATGGTGAGGTGTGGAGCACGATTTCCACAATAACCGAAACGAGGGATGAACACCCTATCTGTCCACACTCCGGTGTCCTGATATGAGAGAATCAAGATGTCCGTGCGCCAGGCTACACGGATGCTGTCCAACGCTGTTGACGTTCAATTTGATCAGTCAATTGGTAAATCCATTGTGCTTTCGTGAAAGGCTGCAGTGGTGTAAATATGAACGGATTTGTTGAAAGAAAAACGAACGTACAGACGTTTGCTCTGCTTCACTCCGTGTCCGCTCCGTCCCCACGACCTGCTACATCACTCCGCGGCAGGGCACTGCACTGCAAGGAAAACGGCCCCGCCCGCCTCCTCAGCATCACACAAAAACTGTCGAGTCGAAGAGCAAAATAAAAGTCAAGTCAGGTGAGATCATAAATAGACATCCGGATTACCTCGCAGCCTTAAAACTCCTCCGGGGCGCCCGGATATTTACTATAATTTCTGAAAGGAACACACCAAAGAAACCAAACGTGCATAACAGGACGTGGGGCCTCGAGTTCGTGCCACATACACTGAATTCTTAAAATAAACAAGCTTTAATTTTGAAACGTGCGCTTTCGTTTCCTGTTACTGACTAACCACGGCGAACTTTACGCAGACGGTGCGTGTTTACGCACTCGGCGTAGAGGTACGGGAGGAGGTACATCCATCACTTAGCTTGCCCTTGTCACAGCTGTTTTTTTTTTTGTTTTTTTTTTGTTTTTTTTTTGTTACTTACTTAAAAACCAGCCACAAATGAATGGTCAGATAATCAAACCTTGTATAATACAAACAAAAAGAAAAAACAAGTTAGTAATATACATACATCCATAAAGATAAACTTCATCGTTATGATTTGAATTTGTTGTAGTTGTGTTAGATACAGAAGAGAGTCAGATCCCTCTAAAGCCATTACAGCTGCTGTAATGTGGGTCTTTTATTCATGCAACATTTCCTTCATGACAAAGGCCTATCCGTTATTGGCAGACTCTGCCAGCAGATAGTAGAAAACATGAATAATGCCAACTCATTACACAGCCTGGAGGCCTGGTCGTAGTCGCACTCTAGTTTCTGAAATACATGCACATTGTCTCAAAGGTTATTATCACAGTGAATGCAGCCAGGTTATTTCTAGAAGCAGTACTATAGTTCTTAAACTCCCATATATATATATACTGTATTTCCCTTTGTTTGTCAGTGTGTGCCGATAAAACAACAACTGACAGACTGAATGAGTATTGAAGATCAAAGTGTTAATTAGGTAATTAAAGGAGATAAGCCCTGGATGAATTATTAATTCAGGAAGATACAATCAAACCCACTGACCCTGGAAAATGTCAGTCTAACCAGTGCTAATGAGAGAAGGGGCACAGATGACGAGCGCCTGTCTCGGTGTGCTGATTTGTGATGCCATGCATGAGTTGAGTGACTCCTCCACTGTCTCCTCTTATCTGTTTATTTCTTCATCCACTCATTGGATAACTGCCCTTGATGGCGACAGATGCGTGAGTGCACCTGAGCTTTGTCATTGGCCTGTGCAAAACTAAGTGGTTTACCTTTAAACAACATTTCAAAGCATTTAAGGCAGCACTGATAAGGCCACTGATAAGAAAAGTGTAAGTCCTCTCTGAAGACCTTTGTTGCTGCCTATATCACACTGAAATGCAGTTGCGTGATTGCTCAACCAGATGGGGCTGCCTTAACGACTAGAGAACATTGCGATACACGGCCACGCTGACTGATTTCCATATACACCAGGAAGTTAAACCCCGGTAGCAGAATGAAGAGTCCCTTCATTCACTGACTTGTGGTTGTTCTTGTTTGAGACCTCTGCGTTGGATCAGCGCTTCTTGTGGGGTCAAAAGTCTGATGTGGCAGATATGGATTGACAAATCAAGACCTGTATTGAGTTTCTGAGATAAGCCTCTCAAATAGGAAGTGATGGTGGAGAGGTGAGAAGGGCAGACTTTGGACCCACTCCTCGCTCGCTCTTCTTCTTCTTCTTCATTTTCTCCTCCTGTGCAGCAGCAACGTCTCGGTTTGTCTCCCTTCTCTTGTGAAAAACATGAAAATTGATTTTGCCCCCGTGGACGTGCCCCTCCAAAGGAGACTGCAGACGCTCTCGGTGCTGCAGTGGGTCTTCTCCTTCCTTGGTCTGGGTGAGTGCTACTATTTCTGCGTGAACTGAAGGGGAACATGTGTCAATGTACATGACTGAATAGAGTTTGTCAGCAGGTGATGAAACATGTTGGTTGGCTCAACTTCCTCTGGCAAACCATAAGTTACTATGAGTGCTGAAGAATTGTTGTTTCCCATGACTTAACTCCTGTATGGCCAGGAGAGGGAGTCATGGAGGACATAACTTTAGCAGAATACACCTAAACATAGTTAACATCATATTTATGTTTGTTTTTCATATAGTTACTATTTCATGAGTGAATTTATCCATCTTCTGTTCATGTTCCTCCATGAAATATATCTACACCATCATCCTCCCATAGCCACATTGATGTTATCATTAAAGTGGATTTTAGAAACTCCATAAATATAAAAAAAATTTATTAAGTCCAGCAGGTCTGATCTGGTTTTGCATTTAAAGTGGCTGACGTATCCATGCTTTCGTCGATTATTTAACTGTTTCTGCGTTGCCTGATTCACATTGGTGGGAGGTGTGTCCCGTTCAGGTGGCATGTGATGGCTGATTTATTGATTACTATGGCGACACACATATTAAATAACAGCACCACACTTACCCGTCTTCGGATTATTTTCCCTTTTTTATTTTACTGTTTATTTCATGGGGGAATAAAAGAAAAGCGTCACCGCAAAACATCAACAGTGGGAGTGGTGAACGTATGCCACAATGGGATGCAGCCATAAAATGAATGAATGCGTTTCTAATCCAATTTTGATGTGTTTTAACACAGACCCACACCCAGATAATTTCATCACGGCCATTTCCTGATGGGAGAGGACATTTAAAAGTTGCATCTTTTTTAGTGGACAGTTTAGAAACTGAGAGGGAATGATGCTCACACCGCTCGCGGCCTGTTCGATTCCGGCCAAACTCGTGACCTCCTGCTCTATACAGTGGCCGTACAGTGTTCTTTCTGTCACGCAGCAGCCACTCACCACACAAACTCTTTCTGTCCTCAGCACCAACCTGCATCTTCCTCTTCTTCTTCCTGCTCTTCACCCGCTTCTGGCTGATCAGCGTGCTGTACGCCGTCTGGTGGTACTACGACTACGACACCCCTACGCGGGGAGGCCGCAGGGTGCCCTTCTTGTGCGGCCTCAAAGTGTGGGAACACATGCGCGATTACTTCCCGATCAAGGTGAGGTGTTTTGGACACGTTCGCACATGGGTGGGACAAGTCGGAGGACAGGACATCGGAACATCTGTCCGCTCGTTTGATCTAATCTTTGATACCAAGCCTCCTGGGCAAAACCCCCTATCTCTGTCCTTGGAAGCAAATAGACCACTGATGGATGACAGCGCTCTGTTCTCCAGGGTCATTTACTGAATATGTTCCCATTGTGTCAGTAAGCTTTGATTTGATATTATCTGCAGCCAGAAACTGAAATCGTTTCACTATCGAAAACCCTTTCGAATACTAGATGACTCGTGACATAATAACAGTAGAAACATCCTTGTCAATTACAAACAGGTATTTAACAAAAATGTTTCTCACAAGATTGATATCAAATAATAAAAAAGCCCTTAAATATGTGAAGCAACGTGGTCCAGCATAGCTTTGGCTCCAAACAGGTAGCCGCACAGCTAGCTTGGTTCTGATGGTTCTGGCTTTACTGGGGGATACGTCTCCGCTGGTTTCCTGGAAACAGCAGTGTAACGATAGGATACCAGGAAGTCCCTGCTCCTGGGGAAGGACAAATCACATAATCCCCCCCAAGTGCAGTCACATGTGTTAAAAGTGGTGATGTGGTGGTATGGTGTGGGGTGAACTACTTTCCTCAGCCCAACGTCCTACTAGAGATTTCTCACAGATTATCACTGGCCACTCACCAGATGCTGCTGCAAACCAAAAAAAAAAAAACATTCTAGTGGTCAAAGACATTCACTGATGAAAAACTGAAGCAACTGTTAGAGAATAATCAGTTTGCTACAGCCGTGTGTGCAAACTGTGAAGTCACCCCTGCATCGGAAACACCCGTTCCAGCTTCAAAATTAAAAGAAATCCTATAAACGGGGGTTACTGATTTTTACACAAAGGTATTATTCACTGATCTCAGTTGTAGGATTCTTGCACGGAGATACGTTTTGGATGAACATTGGTTTCAGATAAATGAACAGAATAAACTGTCCCTGGCCCCCGACCTTCTGCAGGAGACCATAGCCAGCCTATGGTCTCCTGCAGCCCGTTGTGTCCCTCTTGTGGTTAGGTGTGAGTAGTGTGTCTGCATAACTTCACACAAAAATATTCCTGGGTTTTAATCATAAAGGGTCTAATATTTATTCAAGAAAAGATTTGGATGAGTCGTTTTTTTTCTTTTTCAATTTACTCTCTTCTTCTTTTTTTAAAAAAAAAAAAAAAAATCTGGAAAACACTTTGGAATTCACAGAAAACAGGACCTCTGTTTACAACATCAACCACATTACACAGACACACTTCTTGCCCCTGGGCAACACTTACACTTTGGACTGTGCTGATAAGACTGAGTTCAACAACAATAATATTATTTCACCAGCATTTTCTAAAAACAAGTGTATATAAATTACCTTAAAGATTTACCATGAAACATGTTGTATATTTAAAGTATTGGATGGATTTCATCATGAGTTACGTAAGACAATATTTCAAATGATTATTTAACTGATGTCCAGAAATTCATATACACTATTTTTCTTTTTAAAGAGACAGCAAGAGAAGCAAATTTTGAGCAAATTACATCAGAAAAGCAAAATGTTACCACTTGTGCTACCATTGGTACCCCTGTAAGTGGGTCAAATGATTGTTTTCCGTGATCAGCCTTGGCAGCCATGCACAATAATACAGTAATCCATATGGACTCATAGAAGCCAAGGTAGGGACAAGGTTGCCATAAAAAAAGTTAATAATAATGCTAATACTAATAAATCATATTATAAAATCAATGATTAACAAAAATCAGCAACTATATGTGTTATATTGTGAAAAATATCAACAACAAAAAATGGGAAAATTTCTTGTCAGGCAGCTATTAATATTTCTTAGAGGTCTCATGTGAACCAGTGGGAACTTTTTGGAACTTTTTTTTTTAATTTCTCAGAATTTATTCATTTGTTTGTACGCTTCTAGTTGAAAGTGTATCGTGTTCAGCATCATCTGACTGTATGCTATGTTAAGCCTGAAACAAAGAGTCCATGTTAGGTTCAAGAGACACAGTGTCTTTTGAAGACCTTAATTAGTTTCATGGGTGTGGATTTTACCACCATTACTAATTGCGCCATCATCAGGTCGGCCTGAAAGCTCACCAGCTGATGTGCGCTCAGACTTGTGGTTTTTCAGGGGAAAAAAGTACATTTAGGCAAGACAGTCACGCAACTGCAGACATGTTTAAATACGTTTTCAATACAAAACCTTTTTTTTTTTTCAATCTGGCCTGAGAATCTGACCTAGAGCTAAATACACTCTGACGTACATAATCACGCTGACTGACCAGTGGCAACTCTCGGTCTTTTAACTCAAGAAAGAATTATGCAAACATATGGTGCAAGCATATGAATGAAACATTTCTGTCCCATTACCCTAAAGCTGCTTGAAAATGTGTACATTTGATCTGATTTAGGATACAAGGAATGTAACATAATACTAAGCTCAGACAACTTAGAACTGTAATGTAAGTAAGTAATATTTATTCAACCACAAAGATGTTTGGTTATAGAAGGCTTTTAATGATAATACTAACATTTTAAATGAATGTAAAAATTCTTTTTTTTAGAGACAGAGAGATGTTTGATTAGTGGCAGATTGGCAGTAATCTAAGAATAAATCAAAACATGAATAACTATCTACATCTTAACAGTATCCTACTTAAAAGTGTCAGGACCCGGCTGACATGATCATCACGTTATGACAGACTGGTGAAAGATGATTGCTAAATTTAAGAGGTTACACTGAACACCAGCATTTAATGATCTCATTTACTGCCTGACATTTGGAATTTTTGAGCCACTAACGTCATATTTAAATGCAACTGATTATTATTGGTTTAGAAATGAACTGCAATCTGTCCGAGATTCAGCATATATAAAGAGAATAACGTAGGACCCAGAACAGAACCCTGTGGAACTCCTATGTATATGTTTCAAGGGATCACTGCTGCATACATGTGTGGAGATGTCACGTTGTCCCTCTCTGTCTCTCTCATAAGTCATAACACTGGGGCTCCCTATCTTTACGTCCTTGGTTGAGACAGACAATAAACTGTTGCTTACTTATGTGGAAACACTGTGGAAACACCGCCCAAAAAAGAAATAATTCCTTCACAATCAGTACACAACCCCCAGTAAACTTGTCATTTTTAGACTTTCACTTATCAGTCTAATTGATAGAAACAAAGACAAAAGAAGTAATAGTTAGTTGTAGAGGGGTACAGGTAGATAAGTTGTCTTCCCAGCAACAATGTGCTAGTTCTGTGTGGAGCATGCATCTGAATAATTCTTTGTACCTATGACTGACAGCTTTTTCAGGGTGTATCCTGCCTCTCGCCTAATGTTAAAAAAGGCTGCAACATGTTTTTCTGAATTTCCTGAATGGATCCAAATCAAGTCCAAAAACCAAATAGTAAGTCCTTTTGATCCCCGCAAGTACTTGGCATTGATAATAGCAATACAGATTATGTCGTGATGACAAGCTGCAGGAGGACTCTGTGACTGGTTACTGGTGGACGGTTCTTTTGTTTAGAGACAGCTTCGGACCTCACTAGAGGAACCCGAGCCAATGATTAACTTTGTGACCCGGAGGCCAACAACGGCAAGCACTCACAGTACAAACAGCATGGACACAAAACAACATAGCAGCCTTGTGAATGCCTAATATCATGACACGCCCTATATGTAATTGGCTACAGAAAAATATCTGACAATAGCAATAGATGCAATGCCGCTGTATTCAATAGGAGGAGGGAGAAGGGCTTATGAAAAGAGGGATCTATTCAGAGCAGCTGCCTGTTTTGTTCCTGAGGAGGTAGCACGGCCTGAAAATGAGCGTGAATTTTGTCCTAAGAACATTGTGGCCTTCAGTCTCAATCTCACAGATGTAAACAATGAATGAAGAGAGAGTTTTTTTGAGAGAGAGTGAGTAAAAAAGCAAAACAAACTACACCACGTGACCGGCGACTCTTTACTCTCGACCTTTAGTGTTTCTCAGTATCTGTTCCCCACCGCTGTTTGTGTGACTGAGACACACAAACAGCGCCCCGCAGGTGAGATATCTTATCGGTAGACCAGTGGTTGATCATCTAAAAGACACTGCGGAGAAATAGCTCACAGTTTGCCAAGTAGTAAACATTGATAGTGTCTTTTAGGTTCCTGCCCAGCAACAAACAAATGGAGAATTGTGCTGTTTATAGGGGGTTTGTGGGTCAACATCAGAGTAGATCATTTTGACTTTTAGATAGATTTGAAAAGAGTTCATCTGGAGTGAATGAAGTACTCAGTACTATTATACTATCAATAATTTCTGATTAAAGTGAACATTAATTTCTAATTAAAGGGCTCCCTCCAATCAAAACTTGATACATGTGGTGGAATATATTATGAAGATATTTCGGTTTTATGATCAAAAGAAATTATTTCAGAAATGTTACAAATATTAAGCAGGAATGATACTTATTTGTCAAAGGCTTCACCATAAAGGTAAATATCACTATCGTCTTCTGACAAAAAAAAAACAAAAACCCAAGGAGCACAAATGTGAATTCTCACGCACAAATAAAATCATGTAGCAGTTGAGTAATGAAAACTAAAATACACATGCAGTTCCCTCCAACCACTGTAGGTTTCGTGGGCGTGTGAGCGGCAGTGTGTGTTACTGTAGCCTGGCAGGGCGGCTAAGGGAAGGTTCAGAGGTCCAACAGCAGTGTTGAAACTGCGATATTAAGGCACATATCTGTGCTTCATCCAGCTGCAATAAAACACTGTCACCTCTTCTTAGAAAGAATTGTATGATCGCCAGTAAGTTATTTAACACGTCTCCTTTACTGTGCAGGTTAGTAGGGCAGGCTATGTTTGTGCATATGTTTTCATTCAGATCTGAGCGGTTTCGATGCTTTAATTCCCTTTCTCCTCTCCTAGTTGGTGAAGACAGCTGACCTAGACCCCAGACACAACTACGTCCTGGGCTTCCATCCTCATGGCGTGCTGGTAGCGGGAGCCTTTACCAACTTCTGCTCATATGCGACGGGCTTCAAACAGCTGTTCCCAGGCCTCACTTCCTACCTGCTCATGTTGCCCCTTTGGTTCAGAACTCCGTTTTTTAGAGACTACATCATGTGCGCAGGTACAGACGTTTGAACCACTCAACTCTCTCTTTAATTCCAGATTGAACGCATGCTGTCCTAAATATACTGTATTTTCTCCACGTTTGAGGTACCATTTGAAGTATTTTGTGTACCACTGCAGGTCTGATTCCTTCAGACAAAGAGAGCGCTGCGTATGTGCTCCGTCACAGGCGTGCTGGAAGCGCTGTCGTAATAGCTGTCGGTGGAGCCCCAGAGGCCCTTGATGCCCACCCTGGGAGCTTCAATGTACTATTGGCCAATAAGAAAGGCTTCATCAAAATGGCCATGGAGTGTGGGTAAGAGCAGTCAGCCCTTGGGGTGGGGTGAGGAAAGCTTTCTATTTCAGCTAATTCTCAGAGGTCGTATTGCTTGTTGAAAGGATTGTGTCATTCTGTCCCTTTTGGGTTTCTTGCATGTTGAGTGTGGTCTCTCGAAACAGAACCTCGTTCAAGTCACTTGCATGGGATTTCCTGGGAAAGCACATAGTCAGTGATGAGATCAGTTTAAAAACGAGGAACTTATCTCAAGACACAAAGGTATCAAGTGCTGGAAAATGTTTGTTAATCAGTGAATCACGTAAATGTTATGCCATTAAAATGTATTCCAGAGCTCACCTGGTGCCAGTCTTCTCCTTTGGAGAGAACGAAGTGTTCGACCAGGTGGAGAACCCAAAAGGAACGTGGCTTAGGTGGACACAGGAACGGCTGCAGAGCGTCATGGGGGTCTCTCTGCCTCTCTTCCATGCACGTGGCGTTTTCCAGTACTCCTTTGGTCTCATGCCCTACAGAAAACCCATCAACACAGTAGGTGAGTAAACAACTTCGGTATTTCATCGCTACATCCCCAATGCTTAATCTGTCGGTTCTGTGCTATACCCTCTATTCCATTATAAATCCTCCCAAGGACTGAATGAATGCAAACGCAGTCAGATAAAGAGCAGGATCTACTGCAACTACACACATCAGCTGACACACATGCCCGGTCCTGTGTAGCTCGCTGGCTTGCAGCCCGAGTGCATGGCACCATGTTTTAAATAAACAGACCTCTGACACCATCAAACCTACTGCAAACCACGAAGTACAGAAAGTACTGACTGAGCATACTGTCATGCCCCTTGTCACCTCTCTGCAGTCGGCCGGCCAATCACGGTGGTGAAGAAAGAGAAGCCAACCGCAGAGGAACTAGACGCCCTCCACCAGCTCTACATGGACGAACTCAGCAATCTGTTTGAAGAGCACAAAGCCAACTACGGGGTGGACAAGGACACACACTTGAACTTTGTCTAACCCGGAATGAAGATGGAGGGGAATTGAATTCCTATTTATTTGTGAAACAACGGCGCTTTAGATCCAGATCATTTTACCTTCTGACTTGCTCTGTACACCTGTATTTGCTCTCAACAGACCTGCAAACTATAACGCCTTGTTTCAGCCTAAAAAATGTGAAGACAACGGCTGCTTTAAAATTCCAAGGGGGGAAAAAAAATGCAAAGTCCTCTCTGAACTTACACTTAACCAGGAAAAGGTTTGTTTGGTTAATTTAGAATCATTTTGATTCATTAATGCTTAAATCCATCTTTTAGCAAGAGAGAGCTGTCCTGGTGTGTGTAAATGTAACTGAAGCTGTTCGCTTGTGTAGGAATACCTTGCAGATTACTTCCAGCACATTTTTCTGTCATGTCCATGTATTCTAAACCTATACCATGTCATTTTCAAAATTAGATAATAAAAAAAAGACTGACTCTGATGATGCAGTAATTGCTTTGTAGTTTAGGTGCAGCAACATCCTGTCCTGACATTTTGCCTATGTTTGCAAGCTTATTTGTTCTAAGTGGCCTGCTTCTGGCAATTTGACTTTGTGATTACTCTTCATAATAAAATGTTTGGGGTCGTGCAAATTGTGCGTTTGCTGTTTACACCTGATGTGTTTCAGATTTTGTGTGAGAGCTGGTACTTTCACAAATGAAGTCACAACACCAAAAAATACCAGTATCTCAGGATCTGGTATCATTCCTCATGCCATACAGTCTACTGCTTCAACAGGGACTGGGACCCCTAGGGGGTCCGCGGAGGTACTGCAGAGGGGTTGCAAAATCTTTGATTGATTGGACATTTTATATATATTTCTTTTAATTTTCCCCCACAAATTTCTTTAAAAATGAATGAATCCAACATATTTTAGTAAAGGGATAAATGGAGGCACAATATATAATGTATATTTTATAATTATTTATTATGTTTACAGCAGTTGCATACCCATCCTATTGTTGCACACATTTGAAAAAAGAAAATTAATATTTGAACCAGTGTGTTATCTGAATAGCTTAATATTGAATGCAAAAATGATAATTATAATAAATTTATGAATAGCACTAGGCCAAGTTTAATATAGAACACATACAGTAGGTAGGGGGTCCCATTAGTTTGGGGGCCTTTAACGTGAAAATCATTCACTGATCTAATGTATATATTTGGCAAGAATGTCCATCTTTTGTTTGCTGAGAAATAAAAGCTGCACCGCATTTCATTAGTGGAAAGAAAAATAATACATATGCTCAAGTGCATATTAACAATCATCTGCATATTAACAACCGAGTCCTGAATCATTCACATATTGATACTTGATATTCCACCACAGCCACAGTTTTACTTTTTTTTGTTGAAAGTTAAACAAGAAAATGGCCTAGGTGTAATGTTGCACATTGAACAAACAAAGCTGACGTGTTAATTAATGTACTTAATAGGTGCTTAACCTTTGGACACCAGGCCCCCATTATAAATGATAAAATATCTAACCGTCTCACTTGTCAGGAATCAAAAGTCATTTCTCCCCCTCAAAAAGTACTGCTTTAATATCTGCCTTTAAATTCATCAAAGCTTTCTCGATCACTAACATGACGGAAATGAACTTCAAATGTTCAGATATATTTTAGAACTGACTGAGACGTCTGAGCAATAAACCCGCAAATATGGGTTATTGTTTTATTAGACCTAACTTCAACGTTAAAAGTTCAGTGTCTGGTTTTGCATCAGGTTGACACATGATAAGACTGTCTGTGAACTTTGGCAGATGACTTTTAGATGAGATTGCAAAGTTCTAATATTTCCAAATGAAACAACTGGCAGACTGGACAATGCCCTGATCCTTACAACACAGGCCGGGCAAGATTTGTGTGACTTTGCATGTGTGCGTGCATGCCAGGCTGACGAAAACGCTGATGAAATTTACAGCAAGACTCAGTGCAAAAGAGACTCAGGGAAATACATTAAGGAAATAAGAATTAAAAGAAAAAAAAAAAATCCTGAAAGTTCTGTTTGATAAATCAGCTGACACACCTGTGACTATAGTATTAAAATGGGAGTAGGTTTTGTTATAGATGATTGTTATTTAAGCACTATAATCTAAATTGTGGCTAGACCGATTGGAAATAAATCTGGAGCCCGCTGTTGGATCAAAGCTTTGTACAGCTGATGATTGTTTGGTCCTGGATTACTCAGGTGTGTACGAAGGAGGTCAGGATAACAAGGTTATCGACTTATTTTTGAAGACAGTGGTCAAAGTACAAAAGAATCAAGGGCCTGTGTACAAAGTATTCTGTAGGGTCGTATCTTATCTTGACTTTTTCTTGGAAGAAAACAAAACATAAATACAGTCCTGGTCTCCCAATGTACTGAAAAGATGAAGAACAACACTGGCTCTATAATCATAATATAATCATAATTTTAGTGTGTAGAGACACTGAAAGTTGTCATAACCGGGGCCTTAAGTAGAAAATT
Organism: Mugil cephalus; assembly: GCF_022458985.1. NCBI lineage: Eukaryota > Metazoa > Chordata > Actinopteri > Mugiliformes > Mugilidae > Mugil > Mugil cephalus. The sequence continues at coordinate 7,835,477 of NC_061784.1, forward strand.
TATAGATAGGAATCTGACATGATGATGAACTCACATAGTATCTACTGCATATCTGTTCTACAGATACTGTGTACACTACATGAATTATATAAGAATGTGAAATGCTACAAGTGTAAACAGTTTAGACTGAAGAGCATGTTGTGCAACCCATTGAGAAACCGTCTCAGAACACTTGAACTTCTCACACTTGAACAAAACTCAAAGACCAATAAATACCAAAATATGAATAAAATATAAAAATTATGTAAAACTGCACGATTATTTCATTGATGTACCAAGTTATTTCTCAACAGCAGTGTCAAGGACTGTAGGGCTGATTTGGTCCAAAAGCAGCTATAATTCTTGGCTTGGTCCCACTAGATATGCCGTATCAGTTTTGGGATGAGATACAAAGTGCAAAAGAATGAGACTGGAGGTTGGAAAGATATTTGACAAAGTAAAAGAGGGCACAGAGTATATATTAAAAATCAGGACTTACGCGTATGTGTGTGTACATGTGAGCGTGTATTTATTCAGTTCAAGATTCACTTGTGTATTTCTATAGATGCAATGTCTCCATTCAGAGCATCTGTAGATTTAAACTTGACCTGGTGTCATTCAGATCTGGGACTTTTCTTATGATTTGAGTCGTTACAACAATGAAGTTTAGCTTATTTTCACATATATACAACTATAAATACAGGACTTTATCATTTTAGACCACAGTAACCTTCTCCGCCAGTGATCAGGCATTTTTACCTCGCACTCTCATAACCCATCCAACAGTTCCTGGCTAGGTGAGTGGCTGGCAATGCCAACTGTTGGATGCAGCTGCTGTCAGAGGCCACTCTGAGTCAGATTTACCTGAACGCTCCCTTGAAAAGATGGCAGCCCCTGCAGCATTATTACACAATGCAGCCCACAGCTGCCCACTCTCAGAAGCCGTGCACGCGCGACTGATGCGCTCAGTGCAGCGAGTTCAATTTGGTCTGCTTAAGATAAAAGGAACGACTGTTTAAACCCTCGTTCAAACCAATAAAGAAATGACAACTACACGTCGACTGTTTAATCTGGTCGCACAAATGCACATTTGTCACAACTACGTGAGGCGGCAGGCAGAGCGGTGAACCCCAGCGTAAGGAGGGTGACTGGCATCTTAGAGCACAGTCTGAACTCCATGTGAAGTATTTCTGTTACATCAGACAGGCTGCAGCATCTCTCCGGGGTATTAAGAGGAGCTACAGTTTCGAAAGAAGCGCTTTCAGCAACACTTAAATAATGCTGACTTGAAGCCACTCCAGCACAGGGGACCGTGATATGTGGGATTCGTTGCACATTAGCACTTAATGAGGCTTAATACATTCATCAGAGGGACTGCTGTCGGTTGTGTTGCCTTAGCAGAATGCTACTTATTTGACTGGAAAGTTCTGTCCCTATTCCAGCAGAAATAAAGCGACAGCGAAGGGAAACGCGTGTGATATTAATGCTGAATATAATATGTGAGCGTTGCGCGTTAGCTTTAAGACAAAAATAAAAAAAATACCATGTGTTCTGTGTGAAAAAAGAAACCTCCGTGGTAAACACCCTTGTCTGAAGAGCAACTAAATGACTGTGATAGACGGGGTGATGGGAAGTTCAGTCCAAACAAGCGAAATAGTTTGATAAGTAGAAGGGGGCCACCATGGGGACCGAGGAGCGTTGCTGACGCACTGTAGGGCCTTCGCAGGTTTAAGGTGGTTAATGGTTGTCAATGCAACATGTGGCAAAAAAAGGGGGAGTTATGTGGTGGCCCACGTTTTGATTTCTTGCCCTCACATGGCCCCAAACAATTGCTTGGTTTGCCTCAGCCCATAGCAAGAGAGGCAACTCTTAGCATTAAACATATAAAATAAGAACTATTTCACACAACATGCACGTTGAACGTTAGTTCATGAGCTGTGCGGTGTGAGAACACCCCAAACTTTGCAGCTTTAGGACCAAAAATATTACATTCTGATCAGGCATAACATTATGACCATAATGGTGAGGGCCTTTGGTTCCTAAGGGTTAAGGATAGGCATATACTTGATCACTTTGGGACTTTTTTTTTTTTTTTTGAGTTGTTCCTAAACCATTTCTGGCAAGGAGGTGGATCTGGTACATGTCCAAGAAACATCCACACGAGTGCCAGGTCCTAAAGTTTCCCAGCAGAACACTGAATTGTCGCGAGATGTCATTTCCTGTCAGTGGTTTTAATGTTGTGGCTGTTTGGTGCATGCTGTCTTCTAGGGCCCCGCTGTGCCTGTCATGCATACGCAGCATGTACATTTCGTGTTTGCCACACAGTTCAACCGTCTCACTCAGGCTGCACCTGGTGCAGAGGTGAGGCAGGGACGATCAATACCTGGTGTCCACGGTCACACGTGACTGCTCCCATAAATACAGACAGACGGGCTCCGCGGCCGCACTGTTGCTCCACGTCTCCCACCTGCAGACCTGCGTGTACCCGGACGGAGAGGACAACCCTCACGGATTCCTCCGCACACCTCTTATTTGACATTTGCGCTCAAAGAACTCCCTCCTCCAGGCTCCTCCCCGCGCTGATTAAATGCCCGCTCGGCTCTAGAGTCAGCTGCTGTTGAAGCTGCAGTCATGACCGAGAGGCTGTAGAGTCGGACTCCTGACGGCGAGCGAGCGTCTGCATCTGAGCTTTTTTTTTTTTTCCTTTTTGATTTTTTCTCTCTCCCCCTTCTCAATATTTCGTGCGGCCTCGCCACCCACCCAAGACGCCTCAGCCATGAAGACCATTCTTGCTGCGTACTCCGGCGTCCTGAAAGGTAAGCCGGGCTTAGAGCCGGGAAAGTGTGTCAAGGACTAGATCAGGCAATCGAAGAGAAGTGGTGAAACAGATCAGCAGTCGATCATGGATGAGGTCAGCGGGACATGAAACATCACTCACCGGTTTGGATCTTTGTGTGGGAAAAACTAATATTACTACTGTTATCATTCATATAATAACTGCAGCCAATTTAGGGGGAGGATAATGCAACTTTTTTTGGAAAGTTAAAAAGTTTTTTTGCCCCTCTTTTCCAATAGAAACAATTATTTTTTAATTAAAATTGATAATATTTTATTTTTTGTAATAAGAGAATATAATTTATGAATTTATATATATATTATTTATTTATTATTTACTTTTGACAGTATAAAATCAAACTCTAGCTTCTTCTGGAGACTTGGTCCAACTATGTGGTGCAGTAACCCATTCTTTTAATTTGAAAGCATGAATTGATTCCTGGCGAGGCTCTGAGACTCTGCCACAGTGGGAGTTTGAAGGATAACTTGACTTTCTTTTTTAAAATCTATCTTGATGTTGTGTGTACTTGCTAGTATGTAGAGTGAAAAGGCTGCACAAGGCTTTATTTGTTCCTCCTCCCCGCGCTCTAGGAGATGCTCCTAAAGCAACTTATTGTAAGCTTTTGTAGAAAAGGTAAAGGGGGAAAAATCAAGTCAACTGGCGATTTTGCAGTTTTTCGTTCCCTCTCTGGGTCACGATCTTTAAAACCTTGCCTCACTTCACTATTCAAATGAACTTTAGTTGGACTTTAGATCAAGTTTTGAAGATTTTTGTCTGTTTCTAACATTCTGGTCATTAGGATACATTGCTAAAGACAATGAGTTTATATCATTTTAAGATTAAATAAAACTATGGAAGTAGTGAAGGACCATCACATGGTCCCCTTGTTTGCTCCGTCTGCAGAGCATGATACTGTCTGTGTACCTCTCTCTCTGCCTGGAGACCAGTTTGATCTGGCTCTTGTTGGGAGTGCTAGTGCAAACTACAGGTAGGCAGATCTAGCCATCCCGGCCAGTCCAGTCTCTCTGGCATGCTTTCAAGCAGCGGTAGTCTTAAGGACTCATAGCATCATAGCTGCAGGTATTACCACTGGTCTCCAGGAGCTGGGTTATTTTCAGTTGGCACAGATGGGATTAGACGATGGTGTTTTCTTGGAGGGGAGATCTTCTTCTTACTGGCTCTCACTGTTACGAGCTTGACTGACTGGCTATAGTCGCTCTCAGCGTGGCTTCTGCTTTTCCTCGCGCACAGTCTGTTCACATTCACTTTTATTGGCTGGTGGTGACCGAAAAGTGCTGGTGAGTAGCCAAGACCGTATGAATGTGGACTGGATCAAATGTGTAGTGATGGGCTGGAGGAATGATGGCTAGTTGTAAGAAATCCTTAGCTTTGTTCTGTCGAATGTCCACCAATGTGTTGGTTTAAACCAAATCAGCGCTGTGGGAGAATGCCTGCCAGGAGAGCGTCGACCGCACCGTTTCAGCTCATCTGTGGACATTAAGTTTATCTCGCATGATTTGTCTCCAGGCACCGGCTCCAGCATCCTCTCAGCCCTGCAGGACGTGCCATCGGGGTTCTGGCCCTGCAGGTCCAAGATGGAAAAGCATCTCCAGGTCATCTCGGTGCTGCAGTGGGTCTTCTCCTTCTTAGCCCTGGGTAGGTGTGTGTTTACGTGTGTGAGGGGCGCACCATTTGGCTTGAGACTTAAAGCAAAGAGGCTCATTGGTCTCATAATATGGAGGTCAAATCACTAAGCTGCACACGAACTCGCTGGACTCTGCTGACAGGCTGTTTGAACCTTTTTAAATGAATGTATATATGACTGCATGATCTCTCTCCCGTCTTTGTCCAGGTGCTACCTGCACTGTGCTGCTGATCTACCTGTTCTGGACCGACTGCTGGCTGATCGCAGCCATTTACACAGCCTGGCTCATTGTTGACTGGAACACACCGAAACAAGGCAAGGCGTTTGATATCGGTGCTTTTTATTAAAAAAAGAAAGAAAAAATCAAATATCTGATGGTTTGATTATGGCTCACGAGTGGAGAAACGCCTCCGGTCTGAATATGATGGAATACAGAGCTGAAGCTTGAGAAATGATTTTAACTGAAACCAATTTTGCAGAAAATTGCTGCATCTAAAAATGTTGCACTGAATGGAAAGTGAATGGTTAAAATGTCAAAGTGTGACTGCATAAGCAAGGCCAGCAAAAAGATTTCTCATGCCAACTTCTCCTGCTGGTTTTCAATGATCATAAACAAACAAACAAACAAAAAAAAATAAATCATATGTATATTTCAGGAATTATTGTTGGGTACATTTCACTATATTCTGACATTTTGTCCCCTGATCATTGTGTTATTAAAGAAGATGACCGGCGTATTGACTGATGTAACATGATGTACTTCTATGATGCAAGAATACGACCCCGGCTGCTCCTTTTTGTGAATCAGTAACTTGACACAGAAGGAAAGCAATGAGAGGTACTCTTTCTAGATATCAAAGTGTGAATAAACAAGTCCAAAATAATAAATGAGAGGTTCCGCTTGGTAATCAAACCTTGAACTTGATGCGCACAACTTTCCCTCAAATTCCATAGTTGCCCCCGTCCTAAGAAACATCAACATATAAATTTGAGAGAGAAAAATAACAGAATCATTTTAATAATGTAGATCATTAATAATGGAAAATGTTAGATACATGTGAGCCACAGTAGACTGGTACACCGTATTTCAGTGCAGTTGTGGAACTGTTCTGAAACAGTTGGTGTTGTAAATTGTAATTTCATAGTTGATTTAAAGTTGTTTATTGAGCCAAAATTAGTTCCAGCTCCTCAAATGTGCTGATTATTGTCATATTGTTAATGTTTTCAAGGTAAAACACAGTCTTTGAACATTCTGTTAACTACTTGACAGGCTAATTATAAAAAGGAAAGCGACACATCAATGTCTAACTGATTTAATTGTTCATTTTGATACTTTGTGGGGTACTTTGCAGAGGAGGGGTTTTTAATCGGCAATTTGCTCCTCAGGTGGTAGGAGGTCGTCTTGGGTGAGGAACTGGACAGTGTGGTCGTATTTCCGAGACTACTTCCCAATCAGGGTATGTGAATGTTTCATCTCCTTGGTGTACTTACTTTTGCAAACGCATCCACCCCTTAATGTTAGGAACTCAAGAGTGGCAGATGGAGGTTTGCAAACCGCGAGGAAGCAAACCCTGGATACCTGCTGCTTGTTTATGTCACACAAAAACGCTGGTAGTCTATTACTTAATGATTACCAGATGTGTGCAGGTTTGACATTATAGATAAGCTTATCAGGGATTGATCGGGTATCTGCTGTCCGCGCCATGCTGCTCCTTGTCCCGTGCTGATTATGATTGAGTGCTTGACGTTGGTCGGGAGTTTCAGACTTTGTCCTGTTTGATAGTCTCAGGAGCACACTAAGCCTTTTCTGCGATTAGGTATTCCCCAGCGCGTCTGTATTCGAGATGACGATCCTTGCTCAGGCTAAAGGAGAGAGTGTGTGTGTCATCACGTATTGGCACACACACGCTGTATTACTGCATGTAGGCGGTGGTACAGTAGCCGTGGATGACTAAACAGCCACTGAGGAGGCCAGATGTCAGGGAAGATATCTGCCCTCTGACACGTTCTGCATGGTTAAGCGGGCGTTCACAGGATGGGACTGAATCATCAGTTTTACCAACTAAAATGTTTAGTCAGTTAATCAATTTCATCATCACAAAAGCGGCCGACTGTTGTAATCACTTGGTTATTTCTAACTATTCTCTGAAGTCAAGCGGTGGCGCTGGAACTAGAAAACGATTTGACCTCTTTAACGTATTGTGGCGTTTTCTGGGAGGTGTCAACTGCATAATGTTTGTGATTGAAAAGTATCCTTTATAATTTCACATTTTCTCCAGGTTTTGCTTCAACTTGCCAACTGTCCTTAATCCAGAGATTTAAATAATTAGGAAAACAAAGTGTATTATGCGTCAGTTTATTAATACCTTTAGCTCCAAATGGACAAAAAGATTCATTCGTGAACCAAACATAATGGAGATAATGGAAACAGTCCTTCACGGTTCATAAAAGCTACACAATTTAATCTTATGTGTATCTTTTTCTCTGTTCATGAAACAATTATCTTGTGTTTGGCCTTCACTCTTCTAATGAAACCGAGGGCGTTTGGCATTGCTTTTGTGATTCCATCATTTCTTCACTTTGAGTGTTACTTAGAAGATAATTCCTCAGCAGCTGGGCTTCATGCTGGGTGAGGTGAAGGTGGTTGGAAAAGGTGAACACGTATGAAAAGACAAAAATGTTTTCAAAATGGTGAAACAAAATGAAAGCGATCAGATACAACAGTTAAAAAGAAAAAGAAAAGAAAAACAACAGCGGTGCAGGAAACATCAATGTGTTTTTTCCTCTTTGAAATGTTTTCTGAGTGTGAGGTCCGAGCTGTACTTTGCTCATCTCATTGATCTATGCTGTGTGTGCCATGTCTCCACTTGTCTCGGTTGGTGATGAGATCAATCTTGCATCAGCCAGAAGTTTAATAAGTGTGGCTCTCCTGTTCTCTTGTTGCAAGAGCCAAGAGCTTTTTTTTTCTTTTCTTTTAGTTTTCTGTCTGAATGAACCAGAGCTAAGATGTTTGTAGAAGAAATTGGTTAAAGCAGACTTTTACTGTTTTTTTTTTTTAAAGATCAAAATAACCTGAAAATCTCTACAGGGCCATTAAGTAGCTGCAGGGCAAGTGTCAGCATATGACTATTATTTATGCGTTGGAAGCTATGGGTCAAAGTCCGAGCCAACGCTGAAGCTGAAGGGTGGACTGTAGGAAGTCTGCAGCGTGACTGTTATGAAAACTATTACATGAGCAAGTCGGCTTCACAGGTACAAACAAACACTCTTCTGTGTCGCTGCCGTTTGCGGCGACCAGCGAATCTCTCTGTAAGTACGAGGCGTTGCACATCATATACATGTCCCCCGGTCCCGCTGTTGTCCTTCACATCTGCCACCCCCGGCCAAAGGCCAAGGTGGAGTCCTGCGGCGCTATGGGGATCTTGAGCTCCTTTGCTAATGTGATTATGCAACTGTTGTGTTTGACCAGCTCCTAATGAGGCTTTGTGTACACACTGTGATGGATCACAAGCCGACACTGCGGATCAGGGCGCAGTTTCTCGGGAGAGTGGCAAGTTAATGACTCCGCTATGAAACCGAGGGCTTGAAATAGTGCTGAAAGTTAAAAGTCCAGCGCTGCCAGCTTGAGCCGGTGCACAACATGCATGTGGGCTTATTATTTTATGATTGCAATTGAGCAGACGGCGCTGTCTGGTTTGAGCTGATAAGTGTGTCCTAGTTTTATTAAAACGGACGGTGTCCTATAAATCTGTACTACACATTCATTCTAATTAGGTTTTAAATAAGTGACAAATGAAGTAGCCATGCAAACAAACATGCACTGCAGGGGGGGCTGCAAAATCTTTGGTTGATTAGACATTTTTAATGTATTTTTTTCACAAATTTAAATGTGCATTAACACAAATCCAACATATTTTACTAAAAGGGATAAGGGATAGCTTAATATTGAATGCAAATAGACAATAACAATAATACTGTGTATTTATAAATAGCACTAGACCGAGTGTAATATAGAACACATATAGTAGGTAGGGGTCCCTACTTAATTTCTCCATCAGTTTGGGATCCTTACCATGAAAACTGTTGAAGACCCCTGACTTAATGCATTGATTGGTCAACAGTGAGTTCATAATTCAATTATATGAATATATATTTTTCAGTTTTCAAGCAAAATAACCCCCGAAAAGTTCAGATTTGTGCACGTGTGTTTTTAAAATGGTGTAATTTGAGTATTTGTAGGTTTAAGGCTGATGGTCAGACAGACCAAATTATTTCAATGGTTTAGAATTATGTCATTATTGACAAATGATTCACGTGAGGGTGAATCTGTAATAAATAAATAAATAAATAACTGTCAGGCGCAGCCTTACATCTCTTCCCGTTAAATGGATAAAGTAAGGCAGTCTCTTGTACACTTTCTGGCAGCACACAAAATAAACACAAATGACCCAAATTAAACAGCACAAACAAAGATACAGGGATTAAAAATCAATGTTCAGAAACTAGTAGAACGCCAAGCATGAATTCTCCACCATGACCTCCTCGGATGAAACATTCCCCCTCCTGCAGCAGCGCGCCCCTCGTATGGAAATCGACCTCACACTTGCCACTTTTGTGCTTTTGTCTTCCAGCTAATTAAAACCCACGACCTGCTGCCCAGCCGGAACTACATATTCGGCTACCACCCTCACGGCATCTTCTGTTTCGGCGCTTTCTGCAACTTCGGGACGGAGGCCACGGGGTTCTCGAAGAAATTCCCAGGCATCAAGCCCTCCCTGGCAACGCTGGCGGGAAACTTCCGCCTGCCCGTCCTTCGAGACTACCTCATGTCTGGAGGTGAGGTTGTCCGAGAAGCCGCGGAGTCCCGTCGAGTTCTCCAAATGTCTGCTAATCGCGGTGACTGTATCCGTGCAGACCTTTGCCCTGTTGCATAAGTGAAATAGCTTCTGTTTACTTAGATCCTCTGATTTCACTTATATATAGAGCTTAAACTGTTCAGACGGTCTATTTGCTCTTCATGTTTGCCCATACTGTACAGATGCTCTGCAAGGTTACTCTAGGTTATTACACGTGCCATTCTAGAAGGAGTCCATTTTTGTTCCGTCTCTGTACAAAATGTCGGTACATTTTTTGCATGTGTATAGCATATAACAGTCGGTTATATCTACCTTGATGCCGCCGACTGAAGCAGAAAATCATTAAGCTGCTTAAAAAACTAAAACCTACCAACAAATTTAACTCCTTGTCATATTTATTCATTTATTTTTTTTCCGTCTGCAGGTATCTGCCCAGTGAACAAGAACTCCATTGACTACCTGCTGTCACATAACGGGACAGGAAATGCGGTGATCATCGTGGTCGGGGGAGCAGCGGAGTCCCTGCACTGCGCGCCCGGCACCAATTCCGTCACCCTGAAGAACCGCAAAGGCTTTGTGAAGCTGGCTCTGCAGAAAGGGTGAGCTGGCTGCACAACATCCAGACACCAAGGACACGTGCGAGTAACAAAGCACAGCCTTGAACATGAAAATGTCACTCCCTGCTCTGTGGTGACTCAGAAGAATGAGCAAATCCTATTATTGCTCCCCGAAATGTTCATATTTTCTCATGCCGCATTAATAAAACACTTGAGAGTGTGCAGTGTTGCTCTGAAGGATCGGTGCCCCGCATGCCACGCGGGGCTCTTTTTCCAGAAGGTTCAGACTGTGTGGGGCTGGCGTCATCCGTGTGTTGATCAGTATTCAAAAAAATGCACTACAAAGGAAAGTGGCCTTGGTTCGTTTTAGCAGCCGAAACAACGGATTCCTTCTCGAACGCAGCCGAGGATTATCATATCAGTGGGGGCACCTCGGCCAAAGTAGCTTAGAGCTTGCTGGAAAGGACAAGCAGTTATGCAGACTTTCATTAATAACAGCAGCCCGCTAGCATTTTCACTAATATAAGCCTGGTAGTGTTAATTCGGGTCACTTTGGATTCACTTTTTGGGCCTTCTCCAGATCTGTTTGGTGCTTACGAAACGGCTGAGCTCGCAACCAGTTGAATAACAAGTCGTTTAATGCGTAAAACTGATCAACGAAAAGGCACCAACGTGCATCTTATTGTTATTTCTAAAGCAATGGAAATGAAATGATAGAAATTAAACAGTTCGAGAAGGTAATTACCCTGAAATGGAATTGTTTGGGTAGTTTTGTAGTAATCCCGGGTTCAGGTCAAATGCTGGATTGCAGGGTTAATTTTCCTACATAGCCGATAACATAATCTTGGCTGTTCAACTGCAGTAATGCTGAACTTGTAAACAGCGTCGTGATGATCAGCATGTTGCTCACATAAAACCGTCGCCCTTTTGGATAACTTGCACTTTTCTGCCAGCTAAATTGGACCTGTCTAATAGCAGTTATCAAATGTGGGACGCATTAAATTGAGCTCCGCGGTGCGGTAATAGTTTCGAAAGCGAGTGGATTTACAGTACTGTAATACAACAATGATTAATTAAGGGTGTGTTATTTGGCTTATATCAACAGTGGCATAAAGAGCCTGTAAAGTCTGTGTGTGCTGTTACTGTTTGCCTGAAACGTTTCCATAGTTTACCTCCGTCCTCTCCGCCCCTCAGGTCTGACCTGGTTCCAGTGTACTCTTTTGGAGAGAACGACGCCTACAAGCAGGTGATCTTCGAGGAGGGAAGTTACTGGAGGTGCCTGCAGAGGAGGCTGCAGAAGATTTTGGGCTTCGCTCCGTGTCTTTTCCATGGATGTGGCCTCTTCTTTGGCAACTCCTGGGGCATCGTGCCCTTTAGCAAGCCCATCACCACCGTAGGTACGTTTGCCCTCAGATGTTCTGGTGTATCGCCGGATCCGAAGAATCAATCAGGGACGCGCTTCAGCTGACTTCGTTTGCTTGTGCGGTTTATTACAGTAACAACAAAGCCAGTAATTCTCTCTTTTGTTTTTATTTCAGTTGGGGAGCCGATCACAGTGCCAAAAATTGAGAATCCATCCGAAGAGATTGTGGATCTCTACCATGCTATGTACATCAAGTCCCTCCAGAGCCTGTTTGACAAGTACAAGACCAGATCTGGCCTGAAAGAGACCGACGTCCTGTACATCCAGTGAGACGACGAAGGGCGACCTGCTGAAGCTCTGAGAAACTGTGCCAACGCATTCAGACCTCTCTGCCTATTCACCACCATCCCCTCCTCATCCAACCACGGTGCCTGGTTTATCTCTGGACTGCAAACTCTACGCACGCACGTGTTTGCTAAAGAAATCTCTTGTCACTGTCGTCTCTCTCTCACAAACACGCAAGCATCGTTCCTTTTCAGGAAAAGGCAGGTTTAAAGAATACTGGCCTCTCTGCTGCTCCTGTCAAGACAAAGTCGTACCAAATCCCACATCAGTCAGTGTGCCTTTTTTTCATAAGGAGGCGTAAGCTGGAAAACAACGTAGAACTTCAAAAGAAGTGCCTTTTGTTTTCTCTCACCCGCGCATCCATACAGTTGTTTCACAGCTCAGTATGATCGTAATGCTAAATGCACAAGCAATGCAAATGGAAGGTACCACTTTAGTATTGGGATAGTGAGCCCAAAGTTTAATTCAGCCAAAGACGAATGTTGTCCCCACAGATCCATTTCTACTGTATAAATGCTGAATTAAAGGAATTCTACGGGGTGGATTTATGACACACATGTGCCTGTAATTGTACGAAGCCATAAAGTATTAATTGTATTCCGTAGAGGGAAAAGCTTATTTTAGTGCTTGCCCCTCAACGAATATTTCTGATGCACTTTTTGTATTGCCGATTACCCTCTGAGGACTTAGTCTCCACAAAAATGCCTTTTGATATGAGATTTTTCCCAAGACAGTCATTGCGCTGCTTGGCCCGATTTCGCCCCTTTTTGTCCTGCTGACGTCCAGGTCTCATTCCGGATGCATGCATTTCATCTATGCAGTGATTTAAAAGAAATGTCCGTAAGTCTTTTTTTTTTTTTTTTGGACAGTTTGAAATTGCAGTGGAAGAAGGTGGAGTTGTTTTGTGGGTGAAAATCTGTTTTGAAGCTTTTGACGATTCCCGTGTATAACGCGTCTCTTTGTAACCATGCCATTGGTGATAATTGAAGAAGAAGGGGGTTGCACAAAGAAATTCCTTACTGGTAATGAGTTATAGTCGAAGGAGTCTCTAGGACTTTTGTCACGTAAGAGTGTGTGTGTATAGAATCTGTCGTGGGAATCCTGAAAATAAAAGGTTTGTGTCATGTTGACGGGAATGGAGATTGTAAAAAAGGGTTGTCATTTGGAGAGCTAATTCCAGTGGTTTCACCACTGTGACTAAAGAGCAGTGTAATCCCTGTGCAATAAATCTACAATAGCAATAAATGGTGAGACCTGTCTATCGTGAATGGGATCATCTGTCTGCCAACGTTTAAATTAAACTTTTGTATGTTTTCAGAAGGAGATGTGTATGTGTGTGATGTGTCTTGTCTTTTCTATTTGCCACTCGGGGACAAGTAATATTCTGTAGAGTCTGTATATTGAATTGGCAAGATTAATCACTTAACATATAAATGAGTCCTCGATAAGAAGCTCTCAGTCGCACAAAAATGGTTTGGGAATAACTCAAGAAAACATGGAAAAACAGAACAACATGGCCTCCCAATTCACTAGATGCCAAACTGATCAGTTATCTGTGGGATGATCCACAGAGGCCCCTCCCCTTAAACCCATAGGATCCAAAGAACACTCTGTTTCCAGACACCACAGGACACCCTCAGAAGGCCCATGTCCACTCTCTGATGAATTGTTTTCAAGGCACAAGTTGGTAGGTGGTACGTATCAAAGCAACAAGCAAAGCATCACACTGCCTCTGCTGTGCATAGTGCACCCTGCTGCCATGTGTTCCCCCCCCCTGAGGTGGAAGACACGCACTGTAAAAGAAACTGTAAAGTCCCCACTGAAAAGTGGGAACCCCCCACAAAAGTCCCCATTCTGGAGATGTTCTGACCCAATTACTTGGCCACAGCAATTTGATCTTTGTCGAAGATGTTCCATTTGCTAGTTTTTCTTGTCTCCACCAAATCAACTTGAGGACAAAATGTTCGCTTGCTGCCTAATGTATCCCACCTACTGCCGGTTGCCAAGACAACCAGGGAATCAGTGTTATTAATTTCACGTGTCATAATGTTATGGCTGTACGGTGTATAATTGTGTAGATTTGAGCAGTGTTTTGCTGCACAGTGATTTCACAATATTTGTGAACTCATAGCTGGTTTGGACGCAGCCCTGGTCCAGTAGAAGACTTAAACAAGCGTGATGAGGGAACTTGAAGCCCACATAGCCCAGACACTCAGCGATGTAAAACATATCTTGTGTCTTGAAAAGAAAAATATTTGCATAGTCATAGATTCTAGATTTTTCAATGGAGGAGGAGTATAAATCCTATTTTAAGAACTTCCAACTGGGGAAATTTTTAATTATTATTATTAATTAATAATAATAATAATAATAATAATGATAATAATAATAACATCCCTATTTATTCACATTATTCCATTTAAAAAAAAACATAAATGGAGAAGCTATTAAAACTGCAGAATGCCCCATTTCACCATAACTGACACATTAACATATAATTAGTGTTTTCAGATTGTTATCTAAGTTCAAATTTGAATGTAGAGCGCTGCATCATGTTTTAGTACTACTGCAAATGACAGTAACTGTATCTATAAGATTACTGGAGTAACATATACAATATGTTTCACCAAAATGAGGTGGAATAGAATACTATATTGCATACTATAAATTGCATGCTATAGAATGTAAATACTCAAGAAAGATACAAGTAGTTGCACAGTAGTTGCTTTCCCCCTGAAAACTCGGTATCGATATGGGCCTTTAAATAAACAAACAGACCAACATGTCCACAAATTAGACAGGGAGAGACAAAAAGCTGAAAGTGCACAAAGTCCATTGCCCTTAGGAATCCAAGGCACAAACAGATCTCTACTGTGAGGTTGATGCTGCTCCCTAGTGGTGACTTCATATTCTACAACCACGGAGAGAAACAAATCTAACATAAATCATGTCCAGTGCTGCAGTGGCGTTTGCTTATGTTTGCCCTTATGTTTAAGTGTCTGTATTTATTCTAGTTTTTAAAATTTAATATTTCCACTATGTATTGTTGTGTTACATCATGGATTTACTCTACATAGAAACACATGCTCAATTAGTAAAAGTTCAGCATTGTTGGTTTAGTTGATAGGGGGAAAAAAATATCCAGGTATTTAGATTTTATTTTAAATTTTCTATTTAATAATTTTCAACCAGAGTGGGTTTGGCTACACTGGGCTCAGTTTAGAAAGTTAATTTTGTTTAGCCTCCATAATAAAATATAATCACTGCAGCCCTAGTTGTTAAAGGTTTGATTGTTTGAAATAGGACTGCTAACTACTCCTGAAGTCAACTACAACATCAACTACTACATCACAATGATCCTTAAAGGTAAACCTTATACTACAGCCAAATGTATATATAATCATACCTGGATGACTACTTTAATCAAACATTTGGATATATTTTCTCAATCTGTTCAGTGTGAACGTGTGTCCAAATTTTTGATTGGTGGCGTACATTTGCTGACTACACGTCTGCGGTGTGTTTTCCTGCTTTAATTTCACGTATAAATTTAAATGCACGATTTTGCACTTGTCACTGTCTCATTATTATTTATATTTAAGGTAAATGAAGAGTACTTGTGGCCTACTTTTGCTTGTTTTGTTCGGTTTCTTGAATGTCAGTAAAATAATGTTCAGAAGCACTGCGAAATATTTTTTTTTTTTTCTCTCTTCGTGTTTCAACTCTGATTGAAGTTAGAAGTGAAAATGGCCTGCAGGTCACCGTTTAACTGTCACCTGCATGTCACGCTGTACTGTGCAACTTCCTCATATTTCGCAGCTTTGACAGATTTCCACCTTCCTGGAAGATAGACGGGTGATCCAACCAATAGCAACTCAGGGTTTCAGCAGCGGGCCCCGCCTTTATTTGACGGACGTCGGTTTGAACCAATCACCTCCCGACGTGTCGCTCCTCCCAACCGGAGACGGATTTCCGAACCAAGCGTAGCAAAATAGCCTGCACTTTGTTTACGTCCCGTACGTTAGCTGACAGCTGTTGTAGCGCTTTTCCCAAACAAACTGCCTGGCCCGTATGTGTCTGTTGCCTGTCCAGAGCTTTGAAAACTTTTGACCGAGTACCGTGCACGCCGAGGATGGGATGTTTTGTTGAATGAGGGGGACTCAGTAGATGCCGACAGGAGGATGAACTCCATCACCGGTCGGGTTCTCGCTATACCCGCCGCCTCTGTCACCAACTCTGGAGCTTCATCCTCTCGAGCCTTACATGTAGAGCTCACGTCCCAGCAGGTAAATGAAGGAAACCCTCGGGCTCATGAGTGCATTCAGGACAACTCGGGTAAACTCGGACTGGGCCGCCCCCCCTCCCGTGTTGTGTGCTAGTTAACTACTGCAGCCTGTAGATACTCGGCAGGCCCGTCAGGCTAGCTGGTTAGCTGGCTAGTGAGTTAGCCGGCTTACTGGGAATAAATGAAACTGCACGGACACGCCAGCCATTCAGAAACTCGTTTGGCGGACGCAGAGTATTTTTTTAACCCCGACCTATTCAGTATATTTTGATATGTTTAGCATATGCGTGTATGACATATTTATTTATGTCTTAAGCTAGCGTGCTGTTGCTAACATGAACTTAACTTGGCGTAATGTCTGCACACAGGTGACAGCTCAATGGGTTTACTGTAACGTAGCTCAGTATATACTAGTTAGTATATCGCCATGTTGACGTTAAACTGCCTCAAACAGCTGTTTTCTCCGTATTTGACACATTCGTTGATTTGTTCGATGTTCTCTTAAGCTGTGGGGGTTTACACGAAGTCTGTCAAGTACAGCATTCATTCATTCATTCATTTGGAAATACCATACTATATGTAAAGTTGACCGTTTTCTCATTAAGTTTACAGTACAGAAAATAGACCCAGTAAGTTCTCTCACAGACTCATCGTCTATGTCATTGCGTCATATTCATTGTGTCTTGTTGAATGACTTTTATTTTTTTTAAAATAAATTATAGGGATTTTAGCAAAGTTGAGAGCTGACGTCTGATCTGCACACACATCCAGTGAGACAATTGCATGCAGCAGGCTTTTCTTGGACTTGTTGTATCAAACCACTTCAGCCTACTTTATCTGAAATCGTGTCATATTGACATGTTTCTTCCCCCCTGCAATTAGGATTCATAGTATATGTGTCACTGATGCGGCATGATGTTCAGCTTTTGTTTTTCTCATTGACCTTTTCTGCTTAGTTTGACATACAGATTAGACTTTATTTTGTTCCTACAACGTTAAATGTTCTGCACAGGGTAATTGAATGATTGCATTGTAGTCATATCTATCTATCTATCTATCTATCTATCTATCTATCTATCTATCTATCTATCTATCTATCTATCTAAATATTTATCTATCTATCATCTTCTACCGCTAGGGTCATGGGGTTTCTGGAGCGTATACCAACTGTCTATATAGAAATACATGTGCGTGTGTGTGTGACAGGCTAATATGTGACAGAAAATGTGTTTTCACACATATCTTGTGATCTCTGGATCTGTAAATAGCTTCAGTTGAGTTTGCTGACGTTTCAAGTTATCCGCCTCTGTATCTTTCGCAGCCACCCAAATACAATGGAAGCGATCGTGATATTTTTTTAGGGTCCCCAAAGCACTGGAAATGTACATTTAAAAGATATTAGAAATCTCAAGAGACAGAGAGAAACAGATAAATAAAGTGTTTGTATCACATTACATTATACAATTTCTCTTTGTAACGTAAATGCTTTAAGTCCAACAGTAATTGACACTGTTCCTTTGCATTTTGATCTTTAGCCTTTACCGTATATTATTTACCTTTTAAGTGCCCTCTGACATTATTGACTTGGGACACATGGGTATTTTTAGGGGAGAGACTGTGAGAAATGCATGTCAAATTGTTGTTTACACTTTTAGGACAGTATGTCTTTATTTTATAGAAACAAGAAAGGTGGGAACGAGAGTTGGAGAGGAACATGCAGCAAGTAATACCAACCAGCCGGAAATTGCACTGAGGATGTTTATGCCCATGTTGAATGCAACTTAAAAATGCAGTTATTGCTCGTGCTCTTATTATTCGTTGCATGTACTTCTGGTGATCTGGTTAACTGTTAAGCCCATAATAAGCTAATTTCACAAGCATACTGATGGGAAATTGTACAAACACGAGCTTCTCTTAGTCCAAAATGTGGTTCAGGCACCATTGTTCTTCTGGCCCAAAGGCTCAGAGTCGCAGATACGCGAGTATTAACGAAGAATAAAAGAAGCCATGCATGCAAAGCTGCACAACTCTTAATAACCAACAGTCAGCAGAATGATTTACTTTACCTTGAGACCTCTTGCACTATATTGGGGAAATAATGAGTTAAACATAAATATGAAATATATATATAAATATAAAACACCTGTATATGTACCTGTGTGTAAAATTGCATTGATATCAGCAGTTTGTGTAATTGTATAAGAGAAAACACGGTAGCCCTAGTGAGAGGATTACTCATTCAAATTGTTTAATGTAATAAAGTGCACACAAAGAAAGCCCTTGTTGAATATGTCAGTGATGACACACTTCTCCATGGCAGCCCTAAACTGTGACATTGGTGCAAAAATCTTGCAAGCACACTTTATAACCCGTGTTCACGTTAAGATACAGTGTATCATCAAAACTACACGTTTGAACAACCTGGAGTTTAAAGTGTTTCATTTTACTTTGTGTGCCTAATAAATTCTAGTTTCATGTCGAGTCTTAAGGTACCTGTGAAATGCAGCACTGGCTTTGGTTTAGTCCATGCGGTTTCTAAAGAAAAGGAATGTCTTTGGTCATGAATTACAGATGTTCGGCACAAGGCTTGTGATTAGCTAATCACTTTGTCACTCTAATCGCATGCCGCCATCTAATATGAGGGTTTTAGTTTGTAGTGAGCCTGCCTTTGATTCCACTGCCATTTTCTCTCTCCGCTTTGGCCCATTCAGAAATGTGCGCTGACATTTTTTTAAGGAGGGGGTTAAGAGTACTATGCAGAACAATCATTTTTTTGGTTTCTGAGGCCGTTAATCTTATAGGGAATCCCATGACTTAGATTTCGTCTCTGTGTGGCTGCAGGAGAGAGGCTGGGCTGCCCAGTTAAGAGAGAATCTTTGTTGTTGTGGCGTGCTCGCCTGAAGCAGACATGGCCAAATTGCACGGCTTTGTCTCTTGTGTTTTATCCCCGTGCACATACATACACTACACAGTAAGGTATGTGATCTTGATCAAACAATGCATATTTGAAAGTGTGTACTCGTCTTTACACTGGTAAGCTTTGTGACAAGCCACATGACACTTATTGTGATTTTTTAGGCTCTGTGATAATTCATTGTAGAGCTAAAAATGTTAGGGATGTTTCTCATGTGACTGTCATGACTAGTCTTGAGGGTTAGCTTGCTGCTTAATTCTACCGTGAACATGTCATGCCAGTTTTTATTATTTTAATATCTTTCTGCTGCTGTTGCCTCTGTGCATGATAAATAACTGCTACTGTTGACATTTACGCAGTTTAAAGGATAAAGAGTTTGATAATTGATCCTGGGTTCTGCGTCTTCAGAACTGCTGAGATTTGCCACTGATTATCACATTATTACATGAGCCAAATTGTTAACACAACATCTCTGACGCCTCTAATATGTTGTCAACATGTCTGCACTTTCTCGCCCACAGAGACGCTTGCGTCATCTCCGGAGCATCGCAGCCAGAAACATCGTCAACAAGAATGGTTCCCCACTGCTGGACACTTACTTCACCCTTCACCTCTGTATAGGAGACGGCATTTCTAGAGGTCGGTGTTACCGTGACGCTCCTTCCACACACATACACACACACACCAGAGACCCTGCCCATGTTTTTTTGTTTTTTTTTTGTGCAGTTTTACATGATTTTAATGAAGGATGCACAACACCACCTTTTCTCAGACCTTGTGGACACAGAATACTGATATGAGCTCTTAATAATGACATTACAGTTCAAATCAGCACCAAAACAACCTCTATGTTGATGTTGATGAGAAAAAAGAAACATTTGTGAGAATGAATGACACTATGTTGCCTTCAACTCACTTAGTTAAATAAGCTGAGAATAAAAGTTACATCCTAAAACCAAGTTGCTTGTTCATTCTCTGCCTCTCTATCACTCACTGGCATGCTACTAGCATATAGCATTGGCACTGTTTCTCTGAGCCCAGTCCCTCGCTAACCACCAGCTAACCTGTGCTACAGCTGCCTCTGTAGTGCTGTGGTGAAGTGGTGGGGTTGTATCGAGCACCGTGTCGGACTGATACCCAATACTGGCATTAATATGGATTATTTTAATTACTTTGAACCCTAACACAAGAACTTTTCAAATGCGCATTCAGTACGCGTGGGCTCTAAATAATTGAGCAGGTTTCGCTTCTCTCTTTCCACCGCATCGATAAACCACCACCAGCTATGTTTTCTCGGCCTATTTCCTGACCGTGAGTTGGCATGGCGCATGCGCCCTGTGTTGCCGGAATAGCCCCGCCTCCTCTCATTCACAGCCTCAACAAGTGCACAACCTCAAGACGTTTTCATTAATGTAAAGGTGTTAATGTGATGATGTAGTCTTGGTACATTTGTCTTTTTGAAGAAGTCTGAAAATTTAAACCTTCAGTTTTTCAAATAATATAATAATAATATTCATCAGATACCATTGCACTAATGCGCGCTGTGTTTGTGTGACCGCACAGAGAAGTGGTTTGTGATGTAAATCTGGTATCTTGAGCCATTGCATGCCAGAAAGTCATTGTCTCCGATAGTAATTAGAAGATATTACATTGTATTATTACAGTTGTTTCAGCAATGAAATAAAGATGCGTTTGTATCACTGTACTAATTGGATTAGACACCGGCTCATTGACTAACTGTTTAAGTACTATGGGAATGTATTTTGAAGAAAGTCCATTAAGGTGCTTTTCTCTCTCTACAGTGTGTGGCTTATCTCCATGAGTTTAATCTAGTAAATATTTATTTCTGTCCAGCAGGTCTAATTGTCCAAATTCAATTTGAGCTCACATGAATTGTCATTGTGCACAAGTTTCCTGCCTTCTTCTAAACAACTTATTTTTTTGTGTGTCTCTTTAGATTTTTACAAGAGTGAAGTCATACGAGACTCACTGGTGAGTATACTTGAACTTTAAACGCTCTGCCCCCTGGGATAGGCTCAGTGTTTTGTTAATGCCTTCAAGTAATGCTCAGACTGGCACATATACCTGCTTCCTATTTGCCTGTCACACATCCAGCCACCTCTGGACTTTTTCACCTGAACCCCATTAGCTTTACAGGGATGTGCTGTGAAACACGCCGCACTGAATAAAACTTAAAGCTTCCGTCAGCGCGAATCAGCAACGACATGTGCTTCCCCCGAGCAACTTTCTCTCTCATCGGCTTTTGGCAATTTCCACTCGAGTTTATGCGGCAGACGCAGAGCTTCGCACAAAGCTATAGCAGCGACTGCTGGTAGCAAGCCATTACTGGGGACTTGCGGCTGAGTCATGAGCCGACCTAAGCTGGTTTCCAGACGTACTTTTCAATGCTCTCGACAGACAGACCCTATAATGCACTGCTGGAGTCGTGACTCCTGTCAACTCCCGGTCCAACTTCCTCCTGTTGAATATAACATCCTCGCTGACATTTGTTCGCGAGTCTTCCATCTCCTTGCCGTCATCGTCCGTCTAGGGAAACGCTTCCTGTTGGTCTTCCCGTTTTCATTGTTACTCCTGTGCCCTTCTGCTTCCTCTACCGACTCTCGCTCGCTCTTGTTATCCGCGCCCCTCCCCCCGCCGCTGTTGAAGATTGTACTTCTGTTTTCGACATCCCTCTCCTCCGTGTCCTTGAAAGTGACCCGTAGGAAACCACTTATTTTTTTGCCATTTAACGGAGGGAACTGTTGCATAATTGAGCGATGTAAGCGACGTCAGTGCTGTGTTGTAGGACCACCAGTACGCGTTGTCATTCTGGTCGTTCAGGGAGAGACTATAAACAGAAGTAGGGATCAGACTGTAAGGTTAATGTGGAACAGGATGATTCAATTACTTTGCTGTGGATCACGTAGGGAATTTAAAAGACATACCACACATTTTTGCTTTCAGATTCTTATTTTAAATCTCTCCCCTGCACTCACATCCTTGTAGAATTCTGACCAATCATTGAGCTGTTATGAATGATTGATTACCGCTCAGTCGGATAAACCAGGTCGAACAGTGGTTGTGACTGACTGACTGCTAATCCTTGTGTGTGTGTGTGTGCGTTCTCAGAATCCGACTTGGCGAAGCCTGGACTTTGGCATGCTCCCCGACCTTCTGGACACCTCAGTGTCTTGCTTTGTGGTGAGGATCTGGGGAGGACAGGATGAACAGTACCAGCTCCTTATTGAGTGGAAGGTCAACCTCGACGGCCTCAGATACACAGGACAGCAGGTGAGCAAACACACACAAGAACTGATGATAGCAATGAGAATATTCTGTTGTAATAATATACTATCATTTCTAGAGGATTTAAGAGAAAAGTTTAATGCTTTACTGTTTGAAAAACTACCTTCCAGGCCTGAGTTGCACATTTTCACTTTCTCACGCTGGTAAAATAACAATTTACACAAATGTATCACTCCCTATGTTGCTTGTTGAAAGCAATCAAAAGGCAAGAAGCTGCAATAAGCTCATCACAGCACTAATGTTAGCAACCATATTGCATTGATTAATATTAAACCTCAAACCTTGTGCTAGTGTGATGTTTCTCTGTTTTGGGAACTGAAAATGTGCAGTTAAGTTTTAACATTTTCAGATAAGCATTTTGTGTTTTTTTTTTTTTTTTTTTTTTTTTTAAGGTCACAGTGTGCCAAGTCACTGAGGTATTAGTTTGCATGTGACACTTATCAAACTTGGCATCTGAAAGTACTCAAGAGGAACTCCGTGTTGTTGCCATTATTTAACAACAAGACTGCATTGAAAGCTCGTAAACAGATAACACAGCCTCATGCGCATCCAGATGCAGCCGTCCTTTGTTCTCCCTGCCTCTGCCCCTACAATCAGCCTCTGCTGCCTCGCTTTGTCCACAGATTCGATCCAGAAACCCCAATGAGATCATATTTGGACTAAATGACGGCTACTATGCGGCCGACTTTGATCACAAGGTACCGCGTTTCGCCTCTTTTCCACACCAGCAAAGGGGAGAACCCAGTCCTAATGTCATTAGCTTTATTGTGATGCCGTTTGGTTTATGCACTGAAACACCGACATGTGGCTGTTTCAGGATCAGTCGGAGCGGAAGAAGAACAGCCAGCTTCAGGTCGACCAGAGTTCAGTCAGGAACTCCTACAGCGTTTTCTCTTTGCTCAGGTAAGATTTGTGCCATTCATCAGCCTATTGTCATATTATTAGCTGTTATTTTTAGTTTTTCTGTCATGCGGTGGATTTTAATTATGCGCAAATTAGTTTCCCACTGTATTTTAAACCTTTTTTTCCTTCAAAAAAAAGAAAAAGAATATAAATTAACTATTGTTCATAACGCATATGATTAGACCTAGGGTTTATCTGCTGTATCCTGATAGATAAGACGAGTTGTCCCAAAAACAGATCCATGAAACGTGCCTCATGCCCTAAGTGTCACTGAACCCCCATTTATTTCCCATTTTGTGTGTCTTTAGTTGTCCAG
Source organism: Mugil cephalus (assembly GCF_022458985.1). Classification (NCBI taxonomy): domain Eukaryota; kingdom Metazoa; phylum Chordata; class Actinopteri; order Mugiliformes; family Mugilidae; genus Mugil; species Mugil cephalus. Next base: position 7,858,782 of record NC_061784.1, read on the forward strand.
CAGATGGCGCCATAGGAAAGCCAACATTTTAGAGCTTTGCCTGTCTCCAACTTACTATAAGCTCACAAATCCTGCCTTGTGTGTTCATGAGCATTACAGGTTAAATGTATAGACATTTAAACAGTCTATTCCCATCAAAGTACCTTATCACTGAGTATGATTTAGCACCGGGTGAGCAAAAAGAAAGTTGTACATTCCCTGGGGGAAAATGCCTGCAATACAACCTTATACCTCAAGTAGGAGACAGAGACATGCTAAGTAAATAGCTTATTATATGGGAACCTTGTACGGTAATTAAAAACTTGAGACATAAAGGAGTGCTGGCGTCTGTTGACAAACACAGGCTCGTTCTACATTTAGATTTAAATGCGGCAGAACGTAAATGCTACTTTTAGAAGTCTCCAGGGCTTCCCCAAAGGAAACCCTCAAGCCTGATCACCCAACAACATAATTACACCCAGTTTTGACTAAATAAATGTGTATCTGCAAGGTTCAAGTTAGACACGTCCAAATTAAGATAAGGGTCCTGTTATTTGGAGCGTTACGAAGGCCTCCACTAACATTTTCCTTCTATAAGAATTAAATAGGGAGCCATAAATGCGTCACAGACCTTCGCAGTGTCAAGAAAGAGGAGTTGCGCCAAAGCCATATGAACTTTAACAGTGCTCCCTCACCCTCCCTAGAACCGGTCATGGTTTATGTTTATATGAGAGGGGACCGCTGCCTTCTGAACAGGTCACTGGAGAAAAAGCCCAGTTTGGATAATAACTTTTATGACCCGGGCTCTTGCTTTTTCTGTTATTCCAGCCTTTCTCCACATCCTCTTCTGTGTATCCTCTCCCGTTGGGATTTTAGCACGCTTGCACTGATTGCTTTTTTTTTTTTTTACTCACATGCCCCGCATGCAGCTCTTCACCCGTGTGTGGATATTTCCTGAGCTTTGTGCGCTCTATGTGCACACGGTTCATGATTATGTTCTGTAGAATGATTCATCAGATATTATACACTCCACCAGGGATTATCCCTCCAGCCCCATGATACATAGCCATGTATGCAGAGCTCTTCAAAGTGCTCTAACTTTCTGAAGCGTTCAGGTGCACCGTTTCCTGTGATGATTATTATTTTAACATTACTTGCAGAGCATTGCGCTGGTATGCCGCGCGTTTATTTTTTCACGGTGCGGTGAAGGATAGCACTGACATTTAAGAATTAGTCTGGTCATCTAACTCTTGGAGTAAATGTCTTTTGCCCCTCCAAGAATGTGATGCACGTCCACAGGGGACGCTCGGAGTGTGAGACGATCTCACCTAACTGTCTACCACTGCGGAGGCTTTCTCAGGGTACTACTTTAACGGAAAAGGACGAGATCCGCTTCACCGCTGAAGGCACTGATCTTGATTAATGACGGTAATTTGTCAGCAGATTCGCGATCTCCTTTTTTCTGCCGGACTCCGGTTGCCAACACCCTTCGCTTGTGCGAGGAACATGGTGATGTGGGCTTGCGAACACAACACGTCTCCGATGGAGAGATGAAGAGGGAGCTTACAGATCATCAATCAGCAAACTCTTGTCTCTTTCAGGGAGGCTGAGATAGAGGGCGAGCCTCATCCTACACAGAGCTGGGCCCCTGCCTTGGTAGAAAAAAAAAAAAAAAAGCCAAGAAGACAGTGACAAAGATGATCCAGCTGTTCGGAAAAGCTGTTTTTTTCCTCCCTCTCTCAGACAGACTTAATATAGGTTCAGATGTTACCCGACCTCCCAAGTATGCTCCTCTGCCCTGCCAGTGGAAAGCTTGATGTGTGAACAGCAAGAGAGGAAGGAGGACGTGATTGGACTTGATTTAAACTTACAGCCCTGATCTATATATATTCTATATTCAGTGAAAGTGACAGACAGACAGAGTGACCGAGGAGCTCATTGCGGTAATCTTTTATGGCTTAATCTGTCATATGTGGAAGAACCGAGCTCTTAGGCGCAATTCTCTGAAACAAAGACGTATTCACTGTACAATTTTAAAGTGACACACAAACCAGTATACATGCTGGATAGTAAAACAGTGGGCCGTGTCGCACGTAGTTAACATCACTCTCAGGGCAAAGATATTTTCACAGTTCATCGCGTTGGCATTGCAGATTAAACGTGTCCAAAACTCATGGAGCCTAAAGAGAAAATGTTCCTTTCTTCTCATGTGATCAGAGCCATATGTTGCCCGTGCCTCGTGATTTGCTTGTGTATGTTCCTTCGTGGAGTACGCCATGTATGTACAGTACGTGTCAACAGAAGCACAGTGCAGTGGTGGTGAAGTCTGCCGGGACTTTCTTATTCCCCCGGAGCTGCAGAGGTGATAATGTTTTCCTGCAGGCGGCCCCTGAGGTCCCGTCACCTGCTGGTTGCAGGCTGCTGCCGCAGCTCTCGGCCGCAGGATGCTCCTGTGGTCCGGCGTTAAGCAGACAGCTGGATCTGAGTCTGTCGCTGACCCTGGGGTCGCAACCAGCAGCAGCTAGGCTGTAGAAACAAACTGGCTGCCGAGGCATTCGATCCAGATATGGATGTTTAGGCTCAAGTTTTCATTTCGCACTTCTGGAGTGGACTCCTGCAGAAAGTAATTCTATACATGCGTTAAGACATAGTGTTGTTTTTAGATTAATATCTTCCAGCTTTTTTTTTCCACTCTCACCAACAACTATTTCGTATTCTTTCATTATTCTCTGACTGTCTCCACTGTTATTGCACTATTGTCTTTTGTTATCTTGACTTGTTAATGTAGAGTTCATTTCTCCCACCTGTAGAATTCAACCCCATTAAACATACAGTATCTAGCTTTAGCTTCTCAAGAGTTACCTGACCTCTTAAACCAAAGCCCACTGGGTTTTATTAAGGGTCTTAGTAAAATTTCTTTCTTATTTGTCCTATTTCACCAGGCAGTTTTCAGTAACCATGACTAGAAAATCTGGACATTAAGAGTAAGTCAATGGTAAAGAGCTTTAACTCATGGCTACTTGTGGGAATCCAAACATCTGTAATTATCTGTAATCATCTAAGTGGATGACCCCCTTTTGACCCTTTCAAGACCAAAACATATCTGTTCTCGAGATCTTCCTTCGCTGCATCTCTGTTGTAGTTTTCGCGGGCTTACAGCAACTCAGCAGATCCCCCACAAAATCCTCAGCCTGGAGGAGTAGCCGTGAACACGCAGGCTCGCCAGAGAGTCTTCACTCAAGTAATGTTATCTTCCATCCCGTGTAGACGGAGACAATGGAAAAGTGATGTGAATAGCAAGTGGTTTAAATGTGTTGACATTCTTCTGCTATGAGCTATAGACAGAATCTGGAAGTGTTTGTTGTACGTTTCTGCTGCTGTGTTGTCTGTTTTGTCCCTGGCATCAGATTGTGGTGGGTTATTATTCTTAATTTGCTGCCACAGAATGTTTTGGAGCCTGTTTTGAATTGGTTAATTGACTGCCCTGTTCACCCAGTGCTGTTTGAAAAATGGTTGCTGGAAATGAATTCAGTACAGTCATTAGTCTGCAGAGTTGTTTCCTTTGACCCGGGATTGTTTGACAAATGCTTTGGGCAGGCTCGCATGAGATAAACAGGTGGAAGACTGTTCAGGTCAAATCATGTTAAATACATTCAGAGCGCGGCTTTAAGCGGACATTTCATTTACATGTGGGCTGAATTAATCACATCTGTAAATATATATTCTACATGTAGCCACTGTTTATCCGCTGCTTAGTTGTACACAAAGTGTTTTTTTTTTTTTTAGTTCAGTCTAAATATTACTTAGAGAGAAGATTCCACATACAAGAGATAAAAACATTCACGTGTTTCTGATGCTACTTCATGATGTGAAATGATATCTCTTTCTAACCCCGAACGTTTTGACTTCCCATTTGAAGAAATGGAGCAACACGAGGCCTTCTAATGTGTATGTTTCCCCCATCATGTTCCTATCAGAAGAACACTATGCTCCCAGGTGTCTTTTTTTAAGATAATTTTCTCTTGCTTATCACTCCAAGACAGATCACATGTTTGTATTTGCTGATTCTTTCTGAGCCCTGATTGCAAAATGACGGATGTTGGACCACATCACAGCACATAAACCAGGGAAAATATTTATTTCAAGATAATCAGTGAAAGTAAATGAACAGAAAACAAGAGATGTGGGTTAGAGAGGCTGCCAGGCGACTGCTGGCTCACAAAAAAACAAAGACAGAAAAAGAAAGTTCTCTCTTAAAGTTTTTTTTCACCCCTCATATACTTGATTAGTTGAGAAGCACTTACCAGTATCTAATTTTACTACACCTAAAGGCCCCTATTCCAGCATTTCAACAAGATGTCTTCACTTTATCAGACAATCCGGACGTTTCAAAAGCACAAGTTTCATCTGACACCCCTGCAGAATCTAGCGCTATGGTGAAGGAGCAAATGTTATTGTTTGTCTGATTTTTATCAGGACGAAGGGTTGAATGCACAGCCTCAGCCATAACTTCCTGTGAATCTGACTTATGGTGTGCCTTTCATTCAGCGGGGAGGAAGGAAGAAGTTTGCCGAGTCCGGTGCGTTTTTAAGTTTTCCCTGGTCAGTTGCCAAGTGAAATCGATGCTGGGCGCACGGTGAGAATGGAGCCCGCCGGTCTATAGGTTGTAGTGATGGGCAGACATTAGGCCAAGGCCCAGGAGATGATAAGGGGGCAGACATGCGTGAAAAGGAGAGAGGAGATAACCATTCTCACCTGGGGGAAAAGGCCGTATCAGATTCTCCCAACGCAATCACCTAAACAGATGAAGCTGTCAAAACAGATTTGCTGTGATGTTCCAAAGGCCCTATCTCTAACTCTTATCGCCGTCACCTAAGACAGAATAAGAAAACACGAAATGGCTTTTCTGTTGCGCCCCTCGTCAGGCTTCTGTTTACATCGTCATGGAAACTATTTTTCCTGCGTGGGTTGCCGGAGAAAGGCAGTAATATCCAGAGATGACTGTGGGACTTTCATAACAAGAAAAGCCCCACGGGATTTGTAAAACGACCCCAACGAGCTGCAAGCCAGTTAAAAAAGAGCCTCTTACGCTAAACCCACTCAAGAGGCAGTTTCTTGAAGACTCAAAGCAAAGAACGCGCCTAAAGAAAAACCTATTCACATCGACCCATTTGACCCAAACAGCAATCCTCTTAATGCTGTCTGCTATAATCACTGTCTCCAATTTCTCCTCGTTTCTTATGGACTGAAGTGGTGCAGTTAGTGATTGAGACCATGAAAAGAATTAAAGCGAGTGAACGGCAGCAGTGTTTAAAATGTTCATACTGCGTTGTTGAAGTCAGCCTTGTGAATACTATTACTGTTTGGTGGGTGTTCTCTAGAAATAGGAACATTCATCACTGGTAATTTTTGGTAGGGCGATGCTGAACCACTCTGTATACATCATTCAGAAAGGGGACCGTTGCTGTGTTTATTGATGGTCATGGATTGCAGGAGACATCCTCAAGAAGCGAATGATCCAACGCCAACGTTGACAGTGCGATCGCTACAGTTGCCTGTTGCCTTTTAGTCTGTGTTGGATAATTTATTCTTATTGTTGTATCTTGACGAGTTGGGTTGTGTTCTGTTTTATTGTGTATCTTCCTATGGGTTTAGGATTACTTGCAGAAAACATTGTTGGTAGTTAACCGCCCCCATGATTGATGGTCTCGATAATAAGCTTGCTTGTCATCTGTGTACTGACGATGCTGTTCCCTATTTCAGTGATGACATGACATGGAGTTTGGAAGTAGGGCTCCACCTCTCTGCTTTCAATTAATTAGAGGGCCTTTTGAGGGCTCTTAGACTGATGGGTTCAAGTCTGTTGGACGGTGTTTGAGCTCATGCTGTACTGTGTTTAGATTATTGGACAATAAATAAACACTGACTTTTGCTGGCATTTATGGCATTTTGCAACTTCATTTTCTAAGCTGTAGACTCACCATTGGGAATGTTCTCAATTTTGCATTAGTCCTGTATTTGGTGTCAAAACTTGTCATTGCGTTATGAAGCAGCCAAAGTTAAACCCAAGTAAATCAGTAAAAGAGACCACTGCAAAACTGTCTCTTTCTCACATGGGGACAATTATAATTCTTAATGTGCCCCACGCACTTACTCTAAACATCCAAGCTAAACAGAATGAATTGCTCGCGAAGCTGCATCTGACGTAATGTTCCCTTGGCAACAGCGTTTCACCACCGAGTTGTTCTTGTGGCCCCGCGTGCGGTGACATTGTGTCCTTCGCCTTCTTCCCCTTCTGCAGGCTTCACACCGCCCAGAGAGCCATCAAACAGACCCAAGTAACCGTTCAGAAGATTGGGAAGGAGATCGAGGAAAAACTGAGGACGACGGCGACCTGCACGGAGCGGGTGAGCACAGTAACTGGTTGGGGCAGCTTGTTGGCTTCTGTTCAGTAGCAGTTGCCGTTACATACTGTACGTGGTATAGCGTGAAAATGGAGGGATGAGGTACATTTTACGTATTATGAAGTTTGTTGTGATAATTTATGATGCAGTGTTTTTGAAATAACATTAATTAATACCATGGAGCAGTAATGGCTGGGATCAGCGATAACAGGCTAACTGGCTTCTCCACTAATAATAAGCATCAACAGACTGTATTGTGATTAAGACTTACAGGGATTTTACAGCTTGCATCATCCTAGAGCCCAGATGTAACTCTAACACTAAGAGTATGGGATGTCATTAAACCCTTTTGGCAGCTTTTGAATCTGTTTGTTTTGATGGCTCAACCAAAAAGTGGAGAAAGAGCAATATCCAACCAGCTGCAATGATTTGACAAAAAAAAATCCTGTGTTTGTGTTTCCACCCTCTGTCATATCCTCCACTACGATCCACAGCAAAAGCAGGAAAGCATATTTAACATTTTTGGAATTGGCAGCCACACAGCTGTGAAAACGGAGCACTGATCCCGGGATTGACGTTGTGTTTATTGTAAACACTCACTTCAAAAGCGTCCCTTTTCTTCTGCTGTCATAAAAGCCCAGAGGCGCTGACGCTTTGGTGTTTTTATCCTCCAGGTAGACTCGCCTTTAGAAAAAGAAAAAAGATTTTTTACATATCCCATTTAAAGCTAAATTCTGTTTTCATAATCACTCAGAGTTTCGCATCTTTGAGAGAGCTCTTACACAGATACCAGACTTAAAAGTTTCAAAAGCCCCTACAGCTGTTAGAACCGTTGCTTTCCATCATAGCCTCCATCGACTTTTGTTATGCTTCACTTTCTGTTCCCTTCCCCAGACCTTCATCCTACCTTTTGAAGCATTTCCACTATAGCCATACCCCCTCCTTTCTCTTTGCCACAAAGGATCCTTTTCAAAAACTTGTCTCTGATATTTCCCCCTCGGTGAAACATTCCTTAAAACCCCTTTTCAGTGCTCAAATCAGCTAATAAATCACATAATCCTCCACCTTTCTGTAAAAAGCCCTGCGACTTTGAGTGTGTGGAGCATTGTGTGGCTCTTCTAAAGGTTCCCCTCTTTGGAGAGCTCTGTACTATCCTTCTGTTCACGTCATGGTGAGCACGGATCAAAGGGGACAGAGTGGAGGCCACCAACCCCAGTGCGTGGCCCTTTCACCCTCTCACCCACACTCTGCCATTAATCTGCTGGGTTATAACGCGCTCCCTCAACGCCTGCTGCTTATTTACTCAGCTGACCCACTGCTGTTTGATGTTCAGTAGGAGGCAGACGGACCCTGGCGGTGGGTAAAAGTCTCTCTCTCACACACACACACTCGCACGGCTGTGAACCACTTGTCAACTATGCGGCACGGTGAAAGTGTAGGAGGTTCACGGTTCGTGCCAACGCCAGTAGTGGTTAACATGCAAGCATCAGGGTGCGACACATTGGCGAGATGGAGGCTCTATCAGTTGTCTCGCTGCGACTGATGCCTCTCTCTGTTTTCTCCTCGAAGCCCTCAGCAAGAAGAGGCATATCTTTGTTTCCTCTGATCCAGGCGGCGATCTCTATCTCGGCGTGTGTGTGTCTGAGATGCCACGGTCGCCGTTCGCAAACAAGAGGATGTTTGAATGTTTGAACAAGTTTGAATCTTATCCTGCCGTCCCCCTCCCTCCTTCTCCCAGATCTCCATTATCCATCTCGTTCTCCATTTCTGCTCCATGTTCTGTACATTTGTCATCATGCAGCAGTCCTTAAAGATGGCCGCGTAAATCTAACTTTGCGTGTTTTGAAGTTCCCCTATCTGTTCGCCCCAGCTTATCGTTTTTCATTGTACGGTTCCGTTAGCCGCCGATCTCCCTCCTCCACGCACTGTATGTATATCACATCCGTGGTCTTCTGTCCGTGAATCCTCATCCTGTTCCTCATTAGATTGTTAATCCTCTTCAGGCTCCCTATCGACTAGATAGATACACAAAGCCAGATGAAAGGACGCCCCATAGAGAAAGCAACATATTGACTGATGACCCGATGCTGCTGTTGGTCAGGCGGCATGTGGTGAGGGAGACGCCAGGCCAGGAGTTGTGGGGACACTCATTTTTAGGAGACTGCGGTCTGGTTCGGTTGTCATTTGGTTAAAAATGACTGAGCACTCTTAGTCCTTGCTTTGCAGTGTCACTTCATTCAAGCATACAAACACTCATCCAGCCGACCACGGAATCAAAATACTCCACCCGCCTCATAATTTTCTGCCGTACATATTTCCGACTTCCTCCGCAACGACTTAAAACGCATTCTTTACTGCGATAACGCTGATAATGTGGCCGTCTGCATCAGTTTAAAAACACCTTGTGTTGACACCTGCCTGGCGAGATGTCTGCACAGGTTGAAGTTGGGGACAGCTGCTTCCAGTCTTTAGGTTAAGCTCAGATAAAAGTGTCCTGGCTCTAGTTTTGTTTTATATTAAGGCAAGATTTATATCACAATAATAAGACAATATGATGGCAAAAAGACCACTTTAGCATGTGCTCTCGATTTTAATGTGTTTTAAAGTGTCATCTTTAAAGTGCCTTCTTAATAGTTTCTGACATCTCTTTAAAAGTGACTGAGCGCCCTGAGTTCTCGCTTGCACCACGGGTTCAGCACCAGATATAACACACAGGATTAAATTAGTAAAAATAGACCAGAAAAATGTCTAACTTAATAATAAATAACATTAATAATTCTATAAATGCTTATTTGTGTTGTTTTATGTTTTATTATTTTTTTCCCTTTAATTGTTGAAATCCCGGCATGTCAGTGAGCCAACATTCTCAAGTGTTCAGACACAAAAGATGTCTCGAATTAATGTGAAATTCATTATGTCTTTCAGGCTGTCAGTTAACAGTGTGAGTAAAAAATAGTGACTTAGTGTGACCCCAAAGCCCCTGTTCTAGTCAACAAGAACCAACTGGAGACGTTGTACTGCCTTGGCATGCTATCTAAGCAGTAGCAGCATGTAACAATGGCTTGCTAACCCATTAAATAGCTCAAGTAACTCTGCTACATGTGTCATTCATGCACAGTTAAATCGAGCTATGCTTGAAATTCAACTTTCTGAATACAGCACTTGTCTCAGTTTACATGCAGCGGAGAAAATCGAATAACTGACTAACCTCCTCCTCCACACTAGGTGGCGATACGTGTCTTTTCAGCGGGATAATACCATGACAACACGGCCCTCTTTCTGGTTGACCTATTACGTCATATAATAAACAAGAGGTGTTCATGTGGCAGACAAACAACAACCAGATGGATAGTAGTACAGCTCTTTTAATCTCCACAATACTTCTGGTGCAGATAAGATATGCGCTATCCCTCAGACGGTTCTTCTATCGACTCTGTTTACCTTCTTCTTCTGCGACTGGCTTTCTTGGATGTTTTGGTGCCGAGGTCACGCGCCAGCGCAGTGGTTGTGGAACCTGTATCCTGTTGTAGTCCGATTAAGTGTTTTTTATGCCGGAGAAAACCGAATTCCAATTTCACTATCTGGGTTTCTTAATCAGATAAGGAGAACTCTTTATCTTAATTTTAGTCGGAGTAACATGTTTACATGCACTTAAGTCGCCCAATTAGAGTCCGATTAAGGCAATAATTCTTTTTTTTTTTTCACGTGCATGTAAACGCACTGACTGTTTGCTATCTCTTGTGAATGTTGTTGCCTTGGCGATGAACTTCCATCGTTTAATGGGGTAAGTGGTCCACAGTTGACAAAACCGCTGGAGGGATCTGTCAGTCAAGCACTGTCTGTACTAACCCAATCATGAAAAAAGGTCTGATCGGCCAAAATAAACCAAGAAACATCTGTGTGTGGAGGTTGTTGGGATACAGAGGTGGTGAGCTGAGCAGAAAATGGTCGAAAATATTACCTACAATGTGTAACAAATGGACGTAGAATTAAATTTACCCAAGAATAAAAGCATAATAGGAATTTGGTTTGTAATTCTGTTATTGCTGTAAATTATAGACAGTATGGAATGGGTGACTAAATTAAAGATACAACCCAAGTGGTCAATATAATCATGAATCTGTCACAATCCAGTCTGGGTTTGATACCCAACCTCATCTGGTCCCGTTTTATTGGAGCAGGAGTTTGAACGCTAAAAAAGACCGACTTCCATTCCTCTTCACTCGCAGGCTGCCTTTCCCATGACTTGGGCTCATTACTAAACATTTTTACCAGTAACACACATCTCAAGGCTTCATGAAATGTTTTGGATAGCCAAACCATTATCTGTCTAACGTGTCATTAGTTGTTGACAGAGGATTCTGGATTATTAACTGCAAGCATTGGCTCACTGGATGTGCATTAAATCAATGTGACATGGGATCAGCCCGCAAAACCATGGCTGGTCCTTGAGGGAACTAGTGGGAATTCTGGAGCTTTTATAAAGTGTAATAAACACTCTGTGACCACTTGCTAAATATTTTCTCTCATCTCCATTCTGTTTTCTCCTTATGTTTTCCATCTCTGCTGTTTTCTGCGAGCAGAAGAAAGAGCGTGAGTGCATGCAGCTGCGTATAGCTGTGCTGAGAAGTGAGCTGCTGCGACAGAGGAAGGCGCTTGGCAGGGAGATAGACCTGCGGCAGAAGGAACGGGCACAGCTGCAGAAAAAAGGTAAACTGATGAGGTGCACAGACAATGGGTGCACGTGGCCAGACGGGAGTACTAATACTACACCGTCATGTACAAATCAGATTTTAAATGTTTTATACACATGGGATTGGGGCTGGAGCAAAGGATGAATGTATTATAAAGTGTCGACTATCCTATACAATGGACACATGCTTTTTTAACGTCTGCAGTAAACAACACATCAATAGGTATATTCCTTCCACTAAATTGGCAACACGTTAGCGTGTTGCTAACGTGAACCGAGATGAAAGGCACTGGGAGTTTAATGCTACACAATAAACACGTGGGATGTTCAGATGGTCCCTCTGCAACCAATTTAGTTGTCTCCAGACTCTCCAGTGGCGCAGCGTAACTAGAGTCCTGGTTGTGACTTAATACAGACTTAATACAATGGTAAAAACACGTGCAGCCAATTCTGACTAAATCTCCAATCCTCCCTCTGATTATCCACAAACGACTCTATTGCAGCTACTTCTAATAGTATGGAGAATAAAAACTGAACTAAATAATGTACTAATGACAAACATTGGCTGTTTTGTCTACATTACACGCCTAACCAGGCTGTTTTATATTTTAATTTAGTATGATACAGTGGATTCCTCTTAACTGGTGAAAACGTTAACAAGGCTCCTTTGTTAATTTGCATCTCTCTGTTGTTTAATCAAGTTTCCTACCTCACCCAGAAATGATGAATGCCTTCTGTAATGTCACCTTGTGTTTCTTGTACAAGAGTCATAGAAGAAGAAGTCTGGCTCATTCCAAGCGAATGGATTTTTTTTTTATTATAATTTTTTTAGATTAGGTTAGGGTATTTAAATTACATTGATAATTTGTCCTCAAGTTACGCGACATATCAGCAGTTAAATTAAATATGCAGTTATTACCTATTCATCTCAGAATACAGTAAAGAGTGTTGTCACATATAGGAAATCACTTCCATTCAGAGGATCGGAGTCAAGAAACACAAACACACATACACGTGTAATGTACACTATATGGAGCCATTCCTGTGGTTAACTCAGCCTGCGCCAGGCCACTACAGCAGGAGTGTTTGCTGTGGTGTCACATAGTAGTTAACCCTGTGAAGTGTAAAGCTTTCTACTTTGATGTCTGATGGATAAAGCGGGTTTCAGTGAGGTTTGGTGAAGCTCGGGCTGGGAAACACACACATATATATATATATAGCACACATATATTCTGGTGTACATATACATAGTTGCACATTATTATTTTTATGAATTTCTTTTGCAATATTGTACATTTTATGTTGGGATTTCTGTGTATTTTGGAAGCCTGTAGCGTACCAAACCTCAGCTTTTCCTTTCTCTGCTTCGTTTTCTCTTTTTTTTCAATTTTGTGCTTCAGCTGGAAAAAATCCAGGTTAAACAAAAATGGTGAGCCGCTATAGCGTATCATACAGTAACTCTGTAGAGGGGCCTCACTTTATCAGAAGTGTTTAAATACTGTCGAATGAAATCAAATTGCTAAATGGCGGCTAAATCAATACACTAAGATAATATCAATAGTTCATCCTGACAGTGGTAGTGTGGGAGATTGAACTTGCTCCGTGCAGCTCTCCAAAAAAGCTTTAGGACTAGATGTATCCCGATGTGCTGTCATCAGCTCTGATGTTGTTTCTGACAGAAGGCCAGATTCTCTCTATCTGTCCCATCACTTTGCTGCTTGGCCAAAGGGCAGGGCACATTATTGAGCAACCGACCTGATTTGGGAATTGTTAATGATTAGCATGAAGTGTGCACACATGTGCAAATACACACACACACACACGTTCACATTTACTTACATAATAAGAGCGCACTAAGATGGGTTCTCGGAGAGATTTCTTTTGTGCTGCAACTCTAAAAACCGACCGTTAATCCTCCGCTTCTTTACATGTCACCACTTGGTCTGCAGCCAAAAGGACTCGCGGCTCTACGGCTCTGCAGCTCTTTCATGGCCTTTTTCCCAGACTGGACAGGTGCTTATTAAGAAACAGAGGAAGGAAAAAAAAAAAAAAAAAAAGTCCTTCAGCTGGTTAAAAAGAGAAAAGGTATTTGGGGATAAATTGAAACGCCGTAGCTGAAAAAGGCCACGCTGAAGTCTTGTTGTGTTTCCCAGACTCATAACTCAAACACTCCGAAGCCATATGCTGCATAGCTCTCACGTCCAGTCTGATGTTTAACTCTTCTAATCAGTCGGCACACATTCATTTCTTTCCAGATCGGGGGGAAAAAAAACGGCATTAATTACAGACAGGATACTCTCAGAGACAGGTGTTTACAGGGCTTCATACAGCAGCTGATTTCGTGTCTGATTATATTTAGATTGGCACCACAATGTGTTTGTTACATCTGATCTCATCTTTCACTTGGGAGACACACATGATTTTATCATTTGCAGCTTAAATTTCTTTTTCGAATTCATCCTCGGGAGACTTCACTGGCTTGAAGAAGCCGAAGAAGCAACGACGGCGCTGTTTAATCACGTAGAATCACACAAGCTGACGCTTCATATGTCAGTGTTGGTTCAGTGGGAAACAAGGGTTTTAATTTTTACACATTCCAGTGCTTATTAGATGCAGGTTTTCGTGTTGGCTTTTATTGACACTTTTACTGCGTGCGTAAGTCCGTTGCTATGTAATATTTCCCCGGCAGGGTCCCGTATGGACTGTTAATCTCCATTCTTTATCACGCCCCGTAGGATCTCGTCTATACCTGGCCGTGTGGTCTTCCTGTCTGTCACACATTCATAGGGCCCATTAGCAAATAACTCTTATCAGCCTTTTGTTGCCAGCAAACCGACCTCTCTCAAAACAAGCGGCTCGGAAAACCCAAACACTCGTGGAGGTTCTGCAGGTGTGTGCGTTCAACTTGTGGGCTCGCAGATAAAGATGAGATGAAAGTTGGCCGTCTGCAATTTTTCAAAGTAACTATTAGCTGTGTAGTCGCAAACTTGCTGATGCCTGTTCTCTGTATATCTTCCCCCGTGTCTCTGCTCCCCCTCCTTGCCAGCTTGGACAGTGTTAGCATAATAAGCACTGGAACACATCAGCGCTCTCTACTATCTTGATGACAGGTTAACAACTAGCTGTTCAATATCCGCTGATTTACTGTAAGGATAGTGAAATCATGGCAGGAGAGCGCACATGAGAGGAGCTGTTGTTTTCCCCCCTCTTCTACAAACATACATACTCACGCTACGTCTAGTGCATGTCTTCCACGCGAGCCATAACAAGGGACATATGAGCATCACCGTGGTTTTGCAAAAAAAAAAAAAAAAAAAATTGTGAACTTAAAAACAAAATTCTGCCCTCCCACGACAGCCGAGCGGTTTGGTTGTGATGGGGTCGCACGGTTGTCACAGTTTCCCCCTGTCTTATATCGCTCCTTCCACCTTGAGCAGATGAAGTAAATCAGGCCTGTGAGCGGCATTTATTGTACCGTAGTAATGGCAGTTATTTTCGCTCTCTGCAACGCAGCCAGGACGCCCGACCTATAAATGTCAATGGTTGGCGTTCGCAAATGGGAGGCACACAGCTTTGTGAAGGTAGGGTTTGTGGAGGTATTTGTCACCTCAGAGAAAAGGTCTCATATTGAAGCTATTATCATTAGAGCTCCTTTTAGCAGCGGCTGAGCTTTCCATTCTTGCCTCCACCAGCTGGCTGCCATTTTGACAGGTACTACACACCAACACAATGCATCAAAAGACTATACGTCACCGTCAAGCTTTTACCTCATTTAGCACCAAAGCTATTTTGTTGTTAAAAGCAAAGACACCTTTGCAGTTCCAACGTCTTTCAATATATTCCCCTCATCGTCTTCATAATAACTGACCCCCCATAATGTATTTTTTTTTTATTTCTCAGACTGCTATATTTAGTTTTACTTTAACAGTAACCTTTCATTTATTTCTGGTCATTATTTACACAGCTGCTGAGAATAGTGCATGGGTTAGTTGTCACTCGAAAAGTGATGTCTCAATACTCATTTGCGGTTTTTAATGAGAATCAGATTGTGTGAATGTTTAAAGATTCTGTGTGTGGGCTTTTCTTATGGATATCTCACAGTCTAATAAATGTGGCTCAAGAGTTTCTGAATAGCTTTGATCCGGCTGTTTCAAGCAGTTTGGAACAAATTAAAAAGTTCTCAGAGGGATTGTAGATTTTCTCGTAAAGAGCAGCTCAATGGGGCATCAGAGTTATTTCATTTAAAACATCGTGCATGTTATATCCTCATTCAATAAATTAGGCTATTTAGTGCGACATGATGGGAACTCGAGGCAGGAGTTTAGCATTTTCCTGTAAGGTTAAACCGCCGAATCCACTGAGAGCCTCAGTGCATTCATCGTAAGTGGCGCTGATGCTCCCACAGAGCGCAGTGCCGCTTTTAAAGTCTAGACTTCGCCTAAGATTCTTACAGAGATCACAAAGAGTCAGGACGCTCTGCGTGAACCTCCAGAATCTCCATCAGTGGTGGTTTGCTCAGCAGCTGGATTTCCTTCTGAATGACCGAAAGTTCACTGACTGCTGCCAGACGAAGCTTACTGTAGAATGGACCAAAATCAGCTATGACGGATTTATTTTCGGATCATAATTTTTCAACATTGAATTCGATAGCCTTGTAGCATTATAAAGCCACTCCACATGTTGCAGCGGTTTTTATTTCCTGTTTGATTTGGAACATTCAATAATAGGGTATTAAGACACGTGCATTCACCGCGATGCATCCGTGCTGCTGTGGTTTTTGCTAGGGATTCACTTTCCATACATGCACATGTACATACAGTGCCAGTTGGAAAAGGTTAGAGGGATGAGAGGATGGATAGGCAGACAGGACTGATAGGACATTTCCAGGCACTACATGAAAGAAATAGTCCAACACACACCCCGTCCATGTTCAAATATGCTTTCGTGTCATCACTCACGACAGAGGGATGGTCTGTCTGATCTCTGTCTGACATAATCTGCCTTTGCAGCTAATCTGATGGAGATACTTCTGAGTACCTCTATTTTCTCCTCCACTCCGTCTGTAGTGCTCTCTCACATTATGCCCTTATGATGCCAATGATGTGAGTGGAAATATGTGATAAAAAAAGATTCTGTGCTCCATCTGATCACAAGGGGTTTGATAATCTTAATTGCGCCAATCTCACGTTCGTCCGAAATGCCCGTTTGACTGCGGGCCTACGTAGGACCAACGGATTTCCAACTAGATTACCTCTTAGCACTTAAATACCTGTAACTGTTGGGAACAGTTTCCTTGACTATGTTGAGTTATGGAGAAGGAGAACTAGAATTAACTAAGACTGAAATGTGCTGTTTGTTTTCAGTTGTGTTTTCTTGTACATGCAGTTGAATGCACATGTTGTTTACAATATGATAGACCATGCATGAAACATGCAGCACAAGTTTCACAAACAGTGTGGCTGTCAGTGCTTTTTATGCTTCCTCTTTTACAGATCGTCACTGCAGCATTTACAAATCCTGAAAAGTATCCTTATCTTTATGTAAATTTTAGACGTTGCTACTTTTAACTAATACTTTAGGAACATATAAGTCTTAATCGCAGATTGCATTGTAGTCAACAGAACCTGTGCTACTTATATTTTCAATGGCGTTGACATATGTAAGTCAGTTACGGCTCATTGCAGGTGTGTTTTACTTTTTTTTAGGGATTTCTTTTCTTGCTTGAGTAGTACGCCTAAGCAGGTATCTACAGCAGAGAGTAGCAGAGTTGTATAGCGTCCAGTTGCTAGACTCAAGCAGAGGTGTGTAGTGGGATCACTTCTTTCCAACTGGACAAGTTGTAAGAGGGAAAAACCTCATTACTGATGTTAACTATGCAAAATTTGGAACACATAACAAACACTTTCGGGCAGTGTTTATCGTGTCCGGGAAAAAATCCGGAGACAAAACATGCATCAAACACGTGGTTTCGTTGAGTTGCTGCGTCATGTACTTTTTTACTTTTATTGATGTCCTGTGAAGTTCATATGTAATCACTGCAGCAAAACACCACCCGCTCGACATTTAAAACATCTATTTTATTATGATCACGTGGAGCCACAAGCTATGTTTCTGTTGCCTGCTACAGCGTGTGATGATCCACACTATGAACACAGATCACAGCTCTAAATTATACTTTACATCCCTTCGGTTTTATGCTACACTGAGGTATTGTGAGCTTGCCAGTATTGCGGTTACGCAACTTCCACATCATCATCACTGTCCCTTATCTGTCTGATTTTATTTATTTGCCCGACTCTGTATTTAGAGAGTCTGACGGATCCTGTAATTGGCATACAAATGTAATTGAGTTTTATGTGGTGTCAAAAGGAAATAGTTTGGGCCTGATCTAAAGAGCTGTTTGATCCTGCTAAGCGGTGGATGGCAGTCAACCAAACATGAGCCCACCTGGCTGTTCAGATGTAGCAGAAAAGAACACACACACACCTGATAATTTTCTTTTTTTTCTATTTGTCTTTGACAGAGGAAGCGTTTTCTGCTCAGCACGAGAGTCTGAAAGAGGAGAAGGAATCCTTAACCAAGCTGCAGAAGGAATGCACAGCAAAAAGGTATGCGTGCAGCTGTAAATAGCTATTGCTTTATTTTTGCGTAGAATAACAATTTCAATGCAGCACCCCTTGCCCTTGCCAGTAGACACTAGCCAGGACCCACTGAATGATCACGTCCAATGTGTTGCTCAATCATGTGACGAGATTATACCCTACACCCTGCCTCCCACCTTGCTCTTTCAAAACAAGGGAATGTTTTTGCGGCTGGCGTTGCCTATTTATGTGTTCTCAACAGAGAGTTTGCACATTGTGTTAAAAAGCCCATTGGCCTGTGTTTGCCTTGGCCTGCGGGGATACGTGTGAGGCTAGTCCTTACCCTGGATACAGCTTTGTTTGTCTGAGAGGTGCCTGGCAGTCACAGAGGGTAAACCAGAGCTCCGGGAAGGCCAGCAAAGGCCAAGAGACCCAGCAAACAGGAAATTAACACAGACACTTATGCATCTGTCTAACATCCATTCCTTGGAAATATCTGTGTTGTTTAGGTTTTTCATTGAAGTGACTCTTTTAATTTAACTTTTTTTTAAAAAGGTTTTATCTAGGGAAGGGTTGTGATGAGCGTGCAATGTTTCTGATCCTTTCCCTGTTTAATATGTTGCTTCAGCTGATGACCATCTTATCACACAAAACTGGAACTAAAAGGCTTCACTGAGGGTTTAGAGTTATGATATCTTTTCCTAGAACAGATGTACAGTGATGGAAAAAAGTTAAGAATCACGCTTGCCGTGCTTCGTGTCAATATAAAGCCAGTCCCTTTGAAAGTTCATCTGAGACAAAAATGGCTAAAACAAAGAACCTAATGCAAGAAACACGCCTGGAGATACAGATTCTCAGCCAGAAACGGTACAGCTGCTGCTAGATTGCCAGGAAGTGTAGATGCAAGT
The DNA here is from genome assembly GCF_022458985.1 of Mugil cephalus. Taxonomy (NCBI): domain Eukaryota; kingdom Metazoa; phylum Chordata; class Actinopteri; order Mugiliformes; family Mugilidae; genus Mugil; species Mugil cephalus. The sequence goes on from NC_061784.1 coordinate 7,877,347, forward strand.
TGGATACACTCTGCAGAAATACAGACGAACCAACAGTTTGGAAGATGAACCAACATCTGGGCGTCCAAGGGTTTCTTCAGCAAAACATGGCTGTATCCTGATCGGCATGTGCAGGGAAAACCGCCCATCGACATCACAAGAGCTCCAGCAGCAGCTGTCAAACCAAACTGGTGTCCAGTGTTCCACCCGCACTGTATGTGGTCGTCTTTTAGATCATGGTTTAAGGTCCTACAAGGCTGTCGAGAAGCTTGTGATCAATGAGAGACGGAGGTTAGCCCGGCATCGACGGACCCAAGCACACAAGAACTGGACAGCCAGGAACTGGAAGAAGCACAGTATCCAGGTCTTAGAGTGACCATCTCAATCCCCAGACATGAGCCCCATTGACCAACCAAAGAATTTAAAGTAGTAATTCAAGAAAAATGGGACAAAATTACCCCTTAACAGTGTGCAAGGCTTGTGGGAAACATGCCAGCCAGGATTAGAGCGTGCTAATGGCAGGAGCACTAAATATTATTTTGATGTGATGGTTTATTTATTTTTTGTTCAGTTTCGGACTCATTCTCTGTTATTTGTTGACCTTAATACTGACAGTGTTGAGAACTGACATATTTAAACTGTCAATAATTTAGTTTTCTTAGATTTTCTTATAAACTAAATAAATGTCTAATGCAGGCTCATTTTTTGAAACACACAAAAAAAATTTTCCACAAATATTTCAGGATAATATTTGATACTGAGTAACATTTTAAGGCTCTCCAATACTTGTGTCACCAGTATTTTACTTGATACTGTGGGACCATTTAGTGTAACATTCAATGTACAGTACCAGCCAAAACTATTTTTCCATTATTTTCTACAATGTACTGTAGAATACTGAAGACACAACTACACAGGGAACACGCGTGGATTATGCAGTCGACATAAAATGTTCAACAAATATATTTGTCAAAGTAGCCACCTTTAGCTTCGATGACAGCTTTCCACACATCTTGGCATTCTCTCCATCAGCTTCGTGAGGCCGTCGCTGGAAGGAGTCTTGAAGGAGTTCCCAGAGGTGTTGAGCTCTCGCTGGCTGCTTTGCCAACTCATCCAAAACCATCCGAATTGGGCTGAAGCTCAGTGACGGTGGAGGCCGGGCCATCTGACTCAGCCCTTAGACAGTCTTAAGCAATGATGGTCCCACTTAACTGGGATGGCGCAATGCTGCAGAATGCTGTGGTAGCCATGCTGGTTAAGTGTGCCTTGCATCCTCTACTCATATCAATGGGGCAAATACCCCATTGTAAGTACTTACAATATTTGGTCTGACTGAAAGTGTTATGGGTGCATACATAATCAAAACCCTTTTTGAGTGGTCCCAAACTACTAACTCTGTCTCCAAAAGAAACCTGGCAAAAAAACAGAGAAGAATATACCAGCATTTCTCTATGGTTAAGACACGGTATGCTGTTTATTCTTCCCAAAAGATATTTCCTGCCTGTGATCACAGTCAATAAATACTTTGAAAAACAGTGCATTTTTCAGGTTAATTAGTGAGCATCATAGGTTTGAAGTAGGACTTTCATATAATGGAGCACTTGTTCTGTTGGTACATTTATTTAAAAGCAAGTAGCTGAATTATTTTTCCTCCGCCAGGAATACGTTTTCAAAGTTTTTGAGCCGGGGCCAATGTGTAGGTTCAAGCTAAATATTTTGTTCGTGAGAATATATTACGAAAGCCTGTGGGGAAAACTCGAGTTAGCGTTTTGTAGATTGTGTTCGGTCTGGCGTCAAGGTTTAACCGGGTTAAGGCAACGCTTGCTAGACACATGAGCGATTTTCAGATCAAATGATCACTGCGCACCAATTTTTTCCCTCTTTCGCTCAGAAAAAGCAATGATAAGAGACGGCTGACCACAGGCAAAACCAAAAAGGAAACTCGAGTGAAAGGCGAGGAGCATTTATGGGCCGATGCATCACATTCAATAATCATTTTTCCCCCATAATCTCTTTTCATCTGCACTGAATGATAGGCTGCTTCCCACCGCCGCTCCACAAGTAGAGCTTTAAGTGCAGTGAAAAGCAGGACACCCAAGGGGGAAAGAGAGACTTCTCACTCACGCATACGCTTGAGTTGTTTTGTATTTTTATGCTTTTCTTTTATTTGTGTTTTTCCGTTCACTTCAGATTCGGTTAATTTCCAGAGGGTTTACTTTTTCCACTGCACGTTTTTAATTACTTTCGTACTATAAAGCTGTCTTTTTATTTTTATTTCATGTTTCCTTAATATCTTCCAAATTAAATCCAAGGTTTGCACTAAAACCTTATAGTTTATCCCATAGATTTCTTTTTTTTTTCTTTTAATGTTGATAGAGGACTGCAGGAGTAGAGGAATGACATGCAGGAAACAGTCCCCGGTCGGTAATGGAACCAGGGGACCTGCTGCTCAGGGCATATGCGCCCATGTGGTATTCACCCTAAACACTCGACCATTGGGTCTTCCCATAATCATGATTTAAACGCCATGTGAATTGTGGTAGTTTTCTCACAGTTGTGTGACGCAAACAGCTGCCGGTCCACATAAGTCCCTCAGTGTGATCATGTTGCCGTTGGATATCGAAGGGATACAACAGGGTGTTTGTTTTCAAGCGTATACTCTACATGATTCTTTGAGTAACTGCAGATGAGAACATCCATTTACATACTTGGATTGTAATATGATAGCAACTGTGGAGTCTCTGCTATGTTTGGAATTTATGGATTACAAATCATACTGGTGTGCAGTTTAAAACGGTTCTCGATAAATTACTGCCTTACACAGTTTCTGGGAAAGCCGGACACTTATCTTCTTAATTTCATCTTTATTATCTGTACTCAGGTCAATCCCCATTATCTATCACTCTCAAAAAAAACAAAAAAAAACGTTCTTCTTCGTGTTTCACAGGTATTAACTGTAGTGTGTTCCAGTTCCCATGATACTTAAACGAGCTTAATGGACCCGGCACAAATGTAAAAAATGAGCAGTGACTTGACAGTTGTATCGTCTGAGTTTTATAAGTTAAACTGGACACAACTCACTGATGAGTCTCAAATGTACGAGTACATTATGCTGTGAACATACACTCCCCACTCTGTTCGTCGTTAATCTTTTACTTTTTCAGTGACTGTAATTTCCTTTAAGTCTCACAGTTTCTCCCTGTGGAGCAGTGACTTGCTTGAAAGGTTTTCCCTGCTCATTTTCACTTCCCCGTTCTCTTCCAGCGAACCTCCTTCCCATCCCATCTGTTATCTGCTCTTTCTCTAGACTCTTCCCCTTTGCCTTGCCATATCCTCCGATCTTATTTTTTTTTCTTCTGCTAACCGTTTGCTCACCGTGTCGTCCTTGTGTTTTATTTCCACAGGGAGCAGTTTCTCAAGTCCAATGCCCAGCTCACCTTCCGCTGTCGTCAGCTCCTCTCCGAGCTTTCCTACATCTACCCCATTGATGTGGTGAGTCGGGCCTGATGGTAGACTGCTTTATAACACATTGTTGACATGGCAACTGCAAAGAATTAGAGGGTTACAAAACCCATGCTTTGTTAGCAGAAGTGTTATGTATGCATCCAAAGGTTTAATCCGAAGTCATGTCAGATTTTTTTTCCGGGGAGCACCCGAAATCATCACCTGTTTAACATGCCTCGGTTACTGTGTATTTAGTGTATCATATATGTTATAATCCTTCATTTTTGTATGACATTTGGCAACAAAACAAGTAATGATTTAAAGCAAGGCCCTGTGCTGCTAAGCTCTGCACGCCACATGGGAGTTTCATCTTTTTTTGGGTCTGTTTCTGTCGTCTGATCTCGGTATTAATATGAAACCTCTTATTTAAATCCACAGGCCAATCAGTCAGATTATGTCATCTGTGGAGTGAAGCTGCCAAACTCAGAAGACTTTCAAGGTAATTTATTACATGTCTGCGTGTGCTTGTGTGTCCCATGCTTGCAGTAGGAGAGGCTGCGGTGAGGCATGCTGAACAAATGTTTTGCCTCGGCTTTAAATGCTTGCGGTCGCATGTAGATGGTTGGCGTTGGAAAGTCATTTAAAGTCGGAAGGCTTATGACTTCATAGGCACAGTACCTATGATATCATAATTTTGGCTACTGTAGATGGCAATTTTGCAAATAGTTGTAGCTGTGCTATACTATTACAGTTTTTAACATAAAGCAGTGACATATTTTAACAATTACCGGTAGACCATTTCAATGCACAAAATACATAATTGCATGGTTTTATTATCAGAAGGCAGTTAATAGTTTTAATAATAGTGTCCTGGTGCTGCTTCTATTCAAGAAGGTCACAACGCACCCGCTAATTACGCACGTTTTATCGTGTGCGTGTGACGTGACTCAGCAATGATGGAGCATCAAATTAACAGACACACATGCAACCTCCTTCCTCCTTCATTTATTTATTTTTTTTCAGCTGATATTAATTTTCATGTATATTTTTCTCATCAACACAGACAAAAGATCAATGGAATGATTTACTGCCGCGATGCAAAGCCCCGACAAAAATCAGGGCGAAAGAGGAAGCTTTCATTGAAGGAAACGTTTAGAGATTTCCTTTGTGCGATTCCTGGGCAAAGACGCAGCTAGTTCGGGTTGCATCGTTCCGTTTTCCAGTACACATCCACATCCATTTCTCCTCCCATAGTTGGCTGCCGCCGGAGGAGTTGTCCAGCGCTGGTGCAGCCTTATTGAGTCTTGTCACAAGATGCTTTTGTTGCTGCATCTGCCACCTCAGTGAGACAAGGCCACAAAAACCACATGGTTTAATATCAAAGACACAGTCTTAGGCAACAGAGCAAGAAAAAAAAAAAAAATGTCAGCCGGCAGTTTCAGCCACAAAGCCCTTGTTATCATGTTGGTGGGGAAGGTTAGAGTAAGGGTCACGGAGTATGCGTCGTGATAAATGGGATTTGCTGTCGCAGCAAGGGAACGCTGATGACTTCATGACCTCTCAGCAGCTCGGATGAATTGAAGTGGGAACCGGGCTGAACGGATAATGAATGGTCAGCTCTGGTGTGCAGCACTTGTCTAACACACCCGGCACTGTCCCCTCAGCATTCTCAGGCTCCCCTTCCTCACAGCTGGTCAGGCCGAGCAGGCCCCCCGAGCCCATAATTCAGAATACTTCTCCCGATCTCCTCCGCTCCCCGCTGGCACTCTCCACCTGTTGACGTCTTTTAAGTGTGCCCAGACGTGTGTGGAAGTGACAGCCAGTGCATTTATGTTTGCAGCTATTACTTGTTCCCTTATGGTGGGGCCCTCTTTCTCCAACCCTGCGTACAGTAGGTGGACACCTAGCAGTGAGTAAACAACTGAGCATGTAGCTGAAGGTTTTAAGGCTAACTCTGCATCCGTGTATTTACTGCAACCGTTTCCTGTTTGGCTTCTTTCCTCCTTCAGGTTACTTGTGATTTGCAAATTAAAAGAATGGATGGGATACCCCACCCCTATGTGAAATTTAGACACTCATTCACACTGTATTCTCCAGAGGTGGATAAGTGAGAAAAAGCAGCGCTCCCAGACGCAGAGACACCACGCTGCACCTAAAAGCAGGTCGCGCTGGTGCGTTGATGGAAGTTGGGGGTTTTCAGGTGCTGCATGGTGTCTTTGTGCCTGGTGGCAGTGCTTTGTCAGAATATAGTCCCAAGTCTATATCTGCGCTAGGCAATCCCTTCGTGTTAATTGCATTGACATTTGTACGCGATGTGAATGTACCTATCACAGGAAGTAATTCTTGAGTTTATCACTTTTGCTAACGACTGACTGATTGGCAGCACTACATTACAATGTCTATGCCTGGACTGATTTAAAAACTTAACCAACTCTGGACAATATGGTGAGTGACTAAATCTGACATAGGGTTGGCGCATCCCTTTAACGTGCAATTCAATGAAGCCATTGATATTCACCCTCTAACACAGCCTCTGTGTCCATTAGATAACTTAAGGAATGCAACGTGGGTTGTACACAGGAAGAAATGCACTTTACCTTTTGTGTGAGGTCTGTCCCATTTTAAGCCCTTCAAGTCCAGAGCTGCTCGGATTCAAGTCAAAGTCAGTTTGAAAGGCCCACAGGGGAGGCTGTTCCACATTTAAGACCAGGGTCAGGGTTACTTAGCATCCTAATCCCACTTGGGGTCAAAGTGGAGCAGGGTGGCACTGGAGCCCATCTGTGTTTTACATTTAACCAAGCTTTCCCTGTCAGCTCAGTCTGACAAGACATCCTCATCTCCAGTTGCACCCCGAGGTGTTACTTAAAGTTGCCCGTCCTCAAGTCGACCTGAACGTCTCAAAGGTCAGGAAGCTGTTTACTGTAGGTGCTTCAGATCTGCAGACAGAAGAATACAGGAAGGAGAATGATATACTGCAGAGGTTCTACGTTAAGTTAGAAAACACACAATGTGCATCTGCCACTCTCTCTGTTGCCATAGTCGATTACTTCAAAGCATTAAGATAAAAACCATAGTGATTTTCAGTTCTTTGCCTGGAGCGGAGTCCTCCTGCTATTTGAGAATGTGAAACCACTTAGCATGTTGTCTTGAAACCATTTCTCGTACTTAAAGCGAGCTGGTTTACCGTTCCTTCCCTCGTCAGAAAATGTTCACAAAGGCATGCAGTTTTCCACCCAAGTTGTTTGGATTCTGGGGAACGTTGCTTTGGCTCCTCAAGCACATCTTGAAATTGGGAATCCCAGGGCAGCCATTGTTGTTCTTGGTACCGTGTGTGCTGTGTCATATTCTCTTTCAAAACACTTTCCCACACAAATGCAACTCCTCTTCTTCCTGTGAATACTTGGTTACCAAACTATCTTTAGTTGGATGTTTATACATTATTGTTTGGGTTAACAAGATGTGGACATGGTTCATACAAATACAGTTTATTTTTCTGTGTAATTAAATTCCAACCCAAACCGCCAGTGCTGTCTGTATGCTTTGAAGTGTTTGATATAACAAATTACTGGCTTTTGGTTGATTAAAATTCTGCCAATTTTACTTTAATTTGCTTTGAATTGCAGCCTCAGAAGCTTTTGTGTGTTGATGTAGGTCACATTAAAGACCTGTTGATGTGCTAATAATTACAACATGTCACGCTTACTGAACAAATCTCAAATGTGACATTACCGGATCCGCTCTTTCACTTTGTGTCCCGCAGCAAAGGACGACGGGAGCGTCGCAGTCGCCCTGGGTTACACGTCGCACCTCGTCCTGATGATCTCGTGCTTCCTGCAGATCCCCCTCAGATATCCGGTGATTCACAAGGGTTCACGCTCCTCCATCAAGGACACCATCACTGACAGACTCACCGAGAAGGAGCGAGAGTAAGTAGACTCGTGGCAACACTTCCCGTCTTCCTGACTCTACAAGTTGTGCATATGTTGAACATTTGAGCCACACTTGAAAACGTATGAATTGCGTTGCATTAGATGATAAATGTCCAGGCAAACGGAATCCGTTTTAAGGAAAGAAAGGACAAGCACATTTGTCAGTTTGACACCTCATACAAGTTTTATGCGATTTAGCTCATGGCTGTAGTAGGGATATTTTTAGACTCCACTTCTGTCTCTGGAATCAGTTTTTAGGGCGCTTTCTTTCCGTTGGCAGACCAAACTCCTCCGCACACGCAGGGTTTGACTTTCCCAGCTCGATTCTTTCCTGTAGCTTCAGTGTCGCCTGAACCAGCAGGTCTGCAATATAAAATAACACAAATCTCCAAAAGCTGCTCCTCTTTCCGCACATGTTCCTTCGCCAATTTAATCATGGCTGCCTTATCACTTGGGCTTTAACTACTTCCTGCTGTATCAACCTCGATCTGTACCCTTACTAATTCATCCCATTTGGAATCGTCTCGGCCGTGGCCGCAAGACCTCATTTCTTGTCATCTTCTCAATATTCCCCACTCTGGGGAATCGAAGAAAAAAGTTCCTTTTGTGTGCAAACAAACCACCCTTGACATTTCCTCTGAGTTCATTTCACTTACATTTGACATTTTTACAGTTGATTTTTAGCTAAGCAGTTACTCTGCCCCTAGCAGAGCGGCAGCAGCTGTTGCCAATCACACAAATAATGGACATGTTTCAGTTTGACCAAATACTCTTCGGTTGCTATGCTTTTTTACTGATTTCATCATTGCCCGTCTGACATTTTGTGAAATAATCACCTAATGGTTTAATGGTCCAAATACTTTTCGGGCACACTGTGTAATATTTAATAAGAATAAACGTATGCCTGTGTCTTTCTGATTCCACGCCAGCGCCTGCCGTGGCTGGAAGCATTATGTTCGCACAGTGACATTATAATGCTCTGCCTTCAAATTCCACCGAAGTCTTCACTCCGTATATTACGAGTTTGGACGGATAGAGATGTAAGCTTCAGCTTGACTGGCTGGCAGAGGCACTGCAAGTCAATAATTCTTTTGTGACGGCCGCTATGCTGCGCTCTCATTCGGCCGCGTGTGGACTTTTGGATTAGTTCCACTTTGGCAAAATGTTGTAGTGGCACCATAAAACGGACTTAACGCAATACCGACATCCTGAAAATGATTCTACTGCACTAGCATGCACAAAAGAAATGCATTAAAAAAAAAAAAACAACAACACGCTTTTCTTTCTTTAATTATAGTAATGAAAATCTAGCCAGAGTGTAACCATGACTGTAATTGTTTGGATTTAATTGTGGTGAGTCAGGAAACGAGTTGTTTCAGAAAAACATGAAACCCCCTGATTTTTCTGATGTTCTCACGCAAACTGAATTATTGTGGGTGATTTGTCATGTTACACTTAAAAGGTTTTAATATCTGTCACACAAAAGCCTTGGCAGCAGGTTTGTTTTTTAATTTTCTTAATAACCCCCTGCAGATAAAGCAAAATAAAGTTGTTTTTTTTTTTAATTTACATTATTATATGCAGTTATTGTAGCTGTAGTATGTGTTATAAGTTAAATTAAACCATGCTTCAAAGATGAGTTGAAATATTTTCTTTTTTTTTTGCCTATGTTGGGTGGTGGATGTAAAAATGTCAGATAAACTGAGAATCTTGCACTTTGCTACTAAAATTGCACATAACAGTTTAATGCTTTCTTCAAACTTTATTGCATTTAGAAGAAGTGCAACCCTTGAAATGAAATTATCTTTTATTCACAGCACACTTGCGCAACGTGCTTTCCTTGTTTCCAACTCTTCTATGTTTGCCAGCGCCTCACAAGGTATTGGTTATGTGCTCTGTCTCTTTATATTATCTGGGTGTCAGCAGCTTCTAAAAAAGAAAGCGTATTAACTTGAGCTCAGGTTTGTTTTGTATCAAAACATTCACGAGTCCATCTCAATTCTCTCCCAGAATTTGCTTTGTTTCTGTATACTTTCAGACCTTTACTAGCAGATTATTGGTTATAGAACTTATTTGTTTTGTTAACTCAGGATTTCACATTTGTAATATTGTAAATGAGATCGTTTAAACGCCACTAATATATTAAGGTTTGTTGAATGTGTTTTGCAACACTTTGTGATAGTGATAACATATATATACCTTTTTTTATCTCTAACACTTTTATTACACTTTGAACAACCTGCCCATAAATCAAATAACCCAATGCTGCCATATTTCAAAGCTCTGAAATACTGTAGTCCAAGTACTGTAGTAATAAATTACCAGGCTTGTTATACCTTTATTCTTTTTGAGCTTTATTTTTAAGATTTTACCAAACTAGGTCAAGCATTTTCAAGTAAAAATATTTTCAGTTTCTAACTAAATTAACCTAAAATTTTGTGACTGCAAAAGACTCTTGAGGAAACTGTACTCAGAAGCACCCCTGAATATACAGCATGCTGACCTCGAGTTGAAAAGATTATTTTTCATGTCTGTCACTCCACTGTGTTTATGAATATTGGTCAGAAAATGTATGCGGTGCATATTTTAACAGTATTGAATGACCATGACTTACCATGTGCTGAGGAGGTGTAAATCTCCCTCTTAACCATTTATAGAGCACTCCTTCAAATACTTGGAAATTCTAAATTTCAACCGTAGACTGTTATTATACGGCATTAGACGACTTTTTATGGAGAAAATCAAGATTAATGAATTTTACCATATATGGTCTCCTGTCCTTAAGTGGTAACATGTACTTAGAGCATTAGAACAGAAGAGCACTATTCAGTCAACATTCACATTATCACTGTAGACAACATTAGTCCACTTCTTCCTGGTACCTAATAAAGAAGTTATCCTCAGTGTTCATGTAGAGGTGGACCTAGCAGACCACACTTGACTAGACCTGAGAATGTGTGGAAGTTACCATATTTGGCTCCTTGCCCCATAAAGGGTTAAGGCCCTCAGCGGACCTTGGATTTCTTCATGATTTTTTTCAGCTGCTCGTCCCGGTCATGGTCGCTGTCATCTTAAAAAGCCTTCCTTACGGGAACTAGTGTTTGCTTCCTTTGCTATGAAAAAAGAGGGGTTGTATTTGCTATCATTCAATCCCTCAGCTGTATCTTACTACAGTGTCCTGTCTTCTATTAGCTGGTGGTAGCTGCAGTATTCTGTCCATAAGCAAAAACAGATAAATTCCAAGAGGATCTGGATGGATTGAATCAAATGTTATGTGCCTCCAAGGCCTGCTTCTCTTTATTTGGCAACTGCTGTCGCTGAAAACATTCACATTCACTTTTGTGCCTTACTAATTGATATACTTATTTGCAGTTCCATTTATTCTCTAATTGTTGTTTTTTTGAATGTCAAATTGCATAAACACACTACAGCCAAAATTTATGTTACATCGTCAGTGATGCTTATACATGCCGGATTGTTTGGTTCATATGTTGTAATTAAGCACTCGGCGTTAAGCTTGTGTTATATGATAGTGTATAATGACCCGTGTTTGTATGCTTTCTCTTATTCACCACGTTTAGTGTGGTTGTGGTGTTCCCTCATAGGTTGTTCTCTCCAACCTCCAAACCATGATCTCCTAAACCAATTTTCTCTTTTTATTTACTGTAAAAGTTAACACTTAAGGCCTGAATATCTGAGGCTGTACATCAGTGCTGATATGGTTTGAAATACTATCAATCACATTACATAAAAACCTTGGTGCAGATGTTTAGTTTGTCAGGTCAATGCATTCCTCGCATTTTATCCTACGGACCAATAGCTTTGACAGGAGATAGGAGTTGCCCCCTTAAGTGATATTGTTTTGCCCGCGGTAGCGACTTGAAGTTTTTGGGGGATTTATTCAGGTGTTCAGAGAGACAAGGTTGTAAATCTCACTGCACACTTTGTGTCTTTATCACACCCTAGGGTTGTAACCACTTTGCTTCCTATCTTCACAGCATTAAATCATTTTTGTCGAATCAAGCACTGTTCGTGATTGAAGAATACTATGTTGACGCTGAGCATAGCAAACGTTAAACTGCTAATCTGTGCTCACCTGGGGCTTTCTCTGTGCCATTTATGTTAGTCATGAACTGTAGAGGAACGGTAATTGCAGCAGGGGCCAATGTAATTAAATTACTATTTGTGTGTGTTATGGTCTTGTAACTATGCATCAAGTTGGGTTAAATAAAAAAAATGGTGTGTTGTGATAATTGCATGCTCTCAAAACACATGCTCAGGTATGCACCCCACATACATATGAACATTCCACACATGCAAGAGCCACTTTAGTGAGAGAGGAAGAGAGATGAAGAAGATTTTTTTTATATATAATGAATAGTGTTGCTAATAGCCATTATGTCCTCAGTTATGCTCATCACCTCCTCAGATTATGTACATACATGCATAAAAAAGTATTAACTGGTTCATTTTTATACATGTCATAATTTGCCTTTTTGACAAAAGAATTGCATACAAAATAAAAAAAATATTCAATTTTAATCAGCTTTTTCCAAAAGTAATGTCAATTAATTAAGATATCTAAGTTCAATTAAGCGATTGCATAAGTATTCACCTCCTTCAGATCAGTATTTAGTAGATGCACCTTTGGCTGCAGTCACAGCACTGAGTCTGTGTGGATATGCCTCAATCGGGCTCAGGACACATCTGGACACTGCACTTTTTCTCCATTCTTCCTTACAAAACAGTTCAAGCTATGTCAGGTTGCTCAGGCATCAGGTGTGAACAGCTCTTTACAAGTCCTACCACAAATTCTTGATTGGATTGCGATCTGGACTTTGACTTGGCCGCTCCAGAACATTCACTTTGCTGTCTTTAAACCATTTCTGCGTAGCTTTTGTTGTATGCTTGGTGTCATAGTCTTGCTGGAAAATACATCTTCTCCTAAGTCTTAGTTTTCTTGCAGAATCAGATTATCCTCCAAGATTTGGTTATATCTGTCTGCATTCATGTTCCCCTATGCCTTTACAATTCGCCCTGGGCCTGCTGCTGAGAAGTGTTGCCAGAGCATGATGCTGCCACCACCATGCTTCGCGGTAGAGGTGGTGTGTGTTTGTGGTGATGTACACTGTTCGGGATATATCATGATGTTTAGTCTGATGGCCAAAAAGCTCAGTTTTTTGTCTCATCTCACCAAAAAAAACTTCTTCTGTTTGACTTTGGAGTCTCCCACAAGCTTTTGGGCAAATTCCAGGCGAGATGTCATATGAGCTTATTTCAACAGTGGCTTTCTCTTTGCCACTCTCCCATACAGCTTTGACCAGTGAAGAACCCAGAACAGTTGATTGACTGTATGCACAGTCTCTCCCGTCTCTTGCCCGGTCACTCAGTTTTGCAAGGACGGACAGAATATAGCAGCAGAATATAATTAGTATTTAATTTTCAGTTATTGTTGACCTTCAGACCTCACCATTCTTTAAAAGGTCTGAGGTTGGCTGCTCATGGACTAGCATGACAGACAAAAAAAATTTGCTGTGTTCTGATCAAATACAAGTTTTTGTGTACCTAAAGTGAAGGCACATGTAGAAACTGGTGTGTCAGTAAGCACTGACACTTTGACGTCCACACGTGTCATGCATAAGAACACTCAGCTGGAAGAAAGTGTGCGAGAAGAACGGAGACATTATCTGACAGCCCAAAGACTGAGCCGCCATCTCTCTGTGCGGTTGATTATGTCATGACAGCAGCTGGAGAGACTCACAGGGAGCCACTTTATAAATTTCCAGTCCTACCAAGCAAGATATTTACACCAGCATCCAGCAACAAAAAATAAACTTTTGTGACTGTTAAACAGACACGGCAATCCAAAATTGCTCTTAGGTGTCCCTGAGCGGGGCCAAACGCTTTACCACCCCCCACCCCTATGTTAATGACCCTTAAGGCTTTGGTGAGCGGCAGACGTACAGTGATGTGAAATGATGTGTGGGGAGACAGAAAGCAACTAGCAGGGCTCTAAGAGTGTACAAAAAGGGGGTGATTAAAGTGTCGGAAAGAGGTGGCCAGTGGTGATAAGTGAGGTGGCATGGGATCAGTTTCTTAAAGCGTGGTGGGATTAGCAAGCAGTCATTCAGTTACAGTGAGGTGCACGTAAGAACCTTATTTCGTTTTAGTTGCAGGACGCGTTGTGCGTCCCTGGTAAATGGGGTATGGGCTTTTGCAGTATGTTGAATCTTTGTAATCTTTTTAGCTGATTCCACACATTCTGCGTCTCTAGTGTAGTGTTATATGACTCGTGTGAGTTGACCTGCTAACTCTCCATGTTTGACTGTAAGGACCCGGTCTGAACCTGAGGGAAAAAAGTTCCTACGCTCATTGTTAACTGAAGTGTTGAACACCAAAACTTCTGAATGGTTCAAATACTTGAAAGTAAATAATGGAAGACAATTTTGGCACCGTGTGTACTTTGGCCATTTTGGAATGATTGTTCTCCTGCTCAGAGATGCTCTCCGAAGTCATAGGACCCTAACAACATGTTGCGCCCACATTTGGTCTTGTGTAGTGTTCAGTTCCAGTGTTTCTGATTGCATGGGGCAGAAGTAGGGAGATGTGATCCAGATGTCCGGCGTCTGATTGAGACCAGAACCCTGCCATTAAAAAGCAAGAACTGCCTCATATATTCATTCGTCCAAAGCATTGAAGAAAGTCTCCTTTTTTCTCTTACTTTCTTTTTTTTTTACAAAAAAATATTCTTTATCACTTGATACAGGAAAATGGATGTAAGTGGGATTTACACATCCCGGAAAAAGAAACTGTTGGTGGTAGCGGTGAGTATGAATTCTGGCCAGGGGAAGGAGTCCAGCTTAAGATGAGAAGAACCTGTGAGCTCCAAGAAAAGAGGTTATTGTTCCGGGGCTTCAGCAGTTTCACGTCTCTTAACGTGGACCATGTGCACAGGAGAAAAGGGGAATTGCACCCAAGCTCCTCTGTACTGACTAAACTTACACACCAGTGACAGGGAAAAACGCTGTAAATCAACGGGGGGAGGTTAGACACTCTGAGTTATTTGAAGCAATGCTGCACATACAGAGAAAGGTAGAGTTTGGCTTTTAAGATTCCTTCGGATATATTTTTATTTTATCTCCAATTTTACTGGGCTTTGTGATTTACAATACAAATTAGCATACAGTCTGGTTTTATAGGCTGAGCCCTGTAATTCGTTGCTCCTGTGCGATATGCACGTGTTTGATCACGGTTCACTTGCGTACTTACTGTATAGAAGAGACGAATGAGGCGATCAACTTGTGACCCAGGAGAGCTTAAATCAGATTTGAAAATAGCTCATTATTTAGGGTGCGTACGTCAACTACAAAGGGATCCTGGGACCGGTCAGAATGTTTACTTGTCTTTTGTGGTTTTCTGCCAAATCACTCAAGGACAACGGCAGGAATGGTATGTTTATAAAAGCCCAGAAGAAGTCAGAGAGTCTCTTCTAGGTTGACAGGTTAGTTGTATAAGCGGCCCTTTATCTTGGAATCCTGCTGTTGTTCGGCCTATCGAGGCAGCCTTTGTCCATTCTTCATTAAAAAGATAACAAGAAGCATCTGTGCTGGATAGCTTTCTGAAGGATGCTATACGTTGATGGCAGTAGCCCAGCCAGCTGACAGCGTCGTAAAGTATCATATTCTTATTTGTAGATAGAGGAGAAAAGTCCTGTACTTGGAACAGGTCTTATTACTTTTTCTTTTATTTTGCCACACTAGTGACAGCCAGTGTCTGACTTTTGGTAAGTAAAATATCATAAAAAATGATCTGACGTGCTCTCAGCGCCACTGCTGCTCTCACATCTACAGTGTGTTAATAAAAATAGGACATTATTCCTAATTTGATATTATAATATTTTGATTTATGGTCAGATATCATATTTTATTTGGAGGGCTACTTTTGCGCTGAAGTACAGGGCGCTTCTCAGATCCAGCACCTCTTCCCTGTTTCTCTGGTTACAACAATGGCCAAAAAACAAAGGCAAAGAGAGAATGAGTGTGTGTGTGTGGGGAGGAGGTGGTGGGAGCTGGGGTCAGTGGACCCTGGATATTCTTAAGAGCCGTGATGAAAACCCACTACGACAGAACGAGCAACCGCCACATCACTCAGGAGACACTTTAACGTTAGAGACTAGGATGGTGAAATGGTTATGCCGGGGTCTTAAGTGCAGCCGCTGTCATTAACATAGCATTCACTGACAGATGCTCAGTGTAATCATTTCTCAGATATTGAAAATTACAGCTCCCTGTGATTTATATAGTAACCACTGCCATTAGAGCCTTGACAGTTGCAAGGCAGGTGTTTTTTTAAAAAGCAAGAGCGAGTGATTTATGGCCCCGTGCCGTTTGAAATCGCACATTAAAGACATTGTGAAACTCACAAGTGCCCTCCACCCCTCCCCGACCCCACACCCCACCGCCACCATTAAAAGCAGGGGTATGAGTGCTGGCCAAGCCCATGCGCGAGAGCTGTTGTACTGCACATTTAGAGTATTAATTAGGATGTCTAAACAGGCAAGCCAACACATGTGGAGACCTGGGCCTGTGTATACATTACGGCGGGTCAGCCGGTCTCTAGGAGCCTTCCCGCCGCATTCTCATGAGCAGCAGAGAAGCTAAGGCCGACCACCCACCTGCATAGCTGTGTCCTCCTTTATACTCCTCCGTTTAATACAGATGACCCAAGTGGGAAGAGAGAGGAGTCTAATATGTTGGAGAATGCTTAAAGCTACACGCTCCCTTTAGGTTTCACCAGGAGAACCCAGCGACCTCATGGCATAGATTTCTGTAGAAAACAGAATGCAGATCCGGAAAAACCTCGGACCCTCCATTGTGGCTTTGTTATTGTTGTAAAACTCCAGAAAACAATGTTGGTCTTCACCTTGTAGCGTGTGCAAACAAAATGCTTAAGGCTTTAACTAAAGTCTTTTGGCCAGTCGTGACTTATAAAGTTCTCCTTGCACACATACCCCGCGAATGTGTCCATTTAACTGGAGGCCGTAAAAGACGTCATGTGCTGCTGACACCTGCTTCCCGGCCCCTGCAGCACAGTCCAGGCAGACACTGGCGCAGACACTGGTGGCGCATCAGCCAGAGATGAAAGAATTAAAACTGAGCCTGCTATTAAAAGATCCCTCAGCAGGGAGTGAAATACAGGTTGAGGAGCGGTTTTGAAGAAGGGAATGGACAGGAAGACGTGGCAGCGAGCTTCCTGATGCTTCATCCCATCATTCTAGCTGCGTGTTTATTGGTTGTTTCCTTCTTTTAACAAGACTCAGGGCTTTATGTTTTGAGCGAGTCTGTGTGGATAACGGGTGTCTAGACCCTGCAGTTGAAGAGCTGCCAGGCTGAAGGCGTTCCTGTTTTTACCCATAAAGACAGGGGACTTTCCTGCGAGATGCTGCTTTTGTCTTTTTTTTTTACATGGCCATGGCTCCGCACTTATTAATTACAAATTTTTCTGTCTACACACAGTGCCGGCACTTGCACGTTAACTGTCCTGCGTTGTGATTGCTCCAAAGGGTACATGCGAAGAAAGAAAAGAAGGGCAGTTTTTTATGAGAGCCAAACAAAAGCGATAGATTTACTCTTGCTCTCAAATCACTGTCATTGCTTTTTCATCTTTTTTTTTTTTTTTTTTTTTCTGTCCGGTGCACGCAGAGTTGAATATTAGTTAAATGAAAGCAGATTTCATGTGTCAGCAATCAGTCCCCTGAATGGATCCTAGAATGAGTGGGTGCGTTGATTATGGCGCCTGTCGTTTTGAGTTTGCCGTGTTAGTTTCGCGGACATGACCCTTCAACAGAGCTGCCACCGAGGGGAGCAGCGGAGGGATGTGCTGAAGGAAGGATTGGCTTGATTAAGGAAACCGAAGAAATGCACGGAGCACTGCTGGGACAGCTGTATGATTTAGTTTGATGCCTGTGTACAAAAACATTAAACAAAATAACCCAAAAGATTGTGCCCGAGTAATTTAAAACAACACAATAACAATTTGTTTGGTATGAGTGGGAAAGCCCAACTGTTGCCGCAAACTGTACTTTCTCTGTGTCTGTGTGTGAATCTTTCTGGACGGTGTCTGTTTATTCTGGACCCTCCATTGATGGACTGACAGGGTACGCATTTCGGCTCGCATATTCCTCCAGGACTGTAATTTATTTCATCCTGTTTAGTGTAGACGACTGTTACAGTTTATACCGCTGGCTGAGTGATTAAAAATGGCGTTCGGTCTCCTCTTACTGAACTTTCGTGTGTCTCTCTCAGACGTTCGCCGCTTGCATTTTTACTGTGGCAGCAGAAATGACGGCAGTAGCCATCTGTGACCAAGGTCAGCGCCGAGGGATGAGGCGAAAAAGTGTACGCTCGCTCGGTGGGACAAACGCGATCAGATTCGATGATGTATGAAATAATAAAACGTCCCCTCTAACTGAATTATGCACTCCCTCGGTGCCTCCTCCCTTTCCACCGTCGTCAGACTTCCCCCCTCGATCCTCCCTGCTGCTGTGTAATAATATATTTGACTTTACTGGACGTCCCTGTGAGGAATTCCTGGTGTTTGGTGAACCGGAGTCTCTCCAGTGTGATTTCAGACACAGTGGACAGCGGTCATTAATCACTTGGCTGTGACGGAGCCTGTGTGTGTTCGTGTGTTTGATTGTGTGTGTTGGAATGGCTCTGTTTTCCTTTCCTTGCGTGTTCATCAGCAAACAAATCCTATCTGTTCGTGGGGTAGTGATACTGGGTATGCCAGCAGCAGCAGCAGCACGAAGGGAATGCCTGTTGTATTGTTCTTCCTCTCTCTGGTAGTCATTTCCTAGCGCTGAGATTGGACCTCTGGCATGTCGCTTTCTCCGTGGGGCCCCTGCTGCATGTCAAGGATATGGAGGACCCACAAGTGAACGGCTGTGTGACCCGCAGGCTACGGCGTCTCTCACTTTTTACTTGCAGGACTTTGTAAGAACATCCTGTTAGATTTCTTTCTGGGGCTTCAACGATCTCCATCTGTTAAGGTTTTTCGTCTTACACTTCCCAGAGTTGCGGAGTAATGCGTGAGTGAGGAGGCTTTTACAGCGTGCGCAAGTGCATAATGTTGTCTGATCTCCAGACAGGCCTGAATATGATACAAAACAAACTTGCATGACATGGACAAGAGCCAGATAAAAGAAAGCGACCTAATGTTAGAAATTCTTTGGTATGCTCTTGTTATCAGGGGCACATGCTGCCCTGAGAGCAGCCAAGTCTGAGCAAAATTCGACCTTCACCTTTAAGCACACCTAAATACACGATCCCTGTGCTATTAGCGTGATCTCAGTTGACAGTGGAGTCCAGAACTAAGGGAGTATATTTGAAGCCAAATTCTCCCTTTGCCTCAGACGCCTCTGGGTCATAGAAAGAGGTGGCAAATATCTACTCTCACACGGGATTAACAAAAGCCCATGACCCAGCCCCCAGGGGGGGCACCTGTACTGAAAGGAGGCCGGATGCACGTACTCCCCCACTTGTAGTTGTCAGTCAGGATTAAAGTTACTTTTTTTTTAAAAAAGTATTTTTTTGTGTTAATTGATTAAATAAATAAATATCGATATGGCAATATATCGCGATACTTTTTCTTTCGATGCAATATCGATTTTGAATGTCTTAATATCTATTTTCTGTACAAGTGCAATAAATTGGAACTGGATCATTTGGATTAATATTGTTTTTTGACTCAGTTTGTCCAATGAATTATTATTGTCATCTGATCTACATATAAATCCAACTTTAAGCTGCATTTAAAATTTCTCATTGTGAAGTCCTTGCCAATGCCCACCCCTAGTTAATTATCTACAGTATATGTTTGTTACATTTTAGAATGAACACTGAAAAGCCATATAAGATTAGATATTTGACTTATTAGCCACCCCCACCCCCCTTTTTAAATTATCAACCATAACTTCTTTTTGCTGAAGTAGCTGATGAAATACGACTGAAATACCTAATTTCGCTATCCCAGTTCCCAATATCCAATAAAAACACATGAAAGTTCAGAAGCTCATTAACATGCAATTCTGTCATCATTTGCGGACATTACTGACAATAAAATACATCATAGTGAGACTCCAAACTCAGTTTGTGCTGGCCAACCTGATGTTGGCAGCAGGACAAGCCTCTGTCCTCCTTCTGTTTCCTTTGAAACGAGAAAGCATCAGCTGTATGTTTGACGTAAGGGAACGCCTCGCGCGTCTTGTTGGATTTTTGTTTGTTTGAAGACGAAACGTCGGCTTCATGAGCAGAAAGTAGAAGTGAAAATCCTTTAAATTCAACACATTTGTCCTACTGTGCCTTTAGAAGCTGTATTTTCACATTGGGATGTGAAGTTAAGAGTGGGATTTGGTTTATTATGCACTGAAGATTAAGGAGAAGCATTTAGAAAATAAATTTTAGATACAGCTATGTTAATAATGAAGGAATCATCGCAAGTATGTTGTGTATGTGTGTGTTTTATGAGACCAAAGCCCTGCTCAGTCTGTGGAGCTGATTTCTCAATATACTGGATCCTCCTCAGTGGGAGATCGGCAGACATAAGCACATAATGACAGGAAGGGATGAGTCCAGCCTTATGTCCCTGGTAGCAGAGAGGATTTTCCCTTGCTCCATGTCAGCATACTCCTCTCACTACCCAAGCACCGTGGACTACATCTCCCCCGTCATCCTTCATGAAGGCTTCCTGTGAAGCCCTTACTAAGACATCTGACTGGCACTGATGGGACTTTCCCACCGTGCTGAAAGGGAGAATTGCCTTTGTTCCTGCTCGGAGGCGGATGGAGAGGCTGTTTGGACGCCTCCTCTCCTGCTTGATATTTCAGTTTAACAAGGAGGAAAGGTGGTACCTGTGGGACGGGATCACAGACCCAGACTTCAGCAATCTGCAAGTTTTACCCACAGTAAACGCCGCTGGCTACGCCAACAGACGCTTTCAGCAATGCAAAGAATTCACCGGCTCATGCAAAGCCAAAGATCAACAGATGTATGAATCCCTCAAAGTAAAATGAATAAGCAATAATCTGCCTTTTAATCCCACCCTCTTTTATTGACATTTTCACATGGATCGAACTGTGGTAGACTGTAATACGTGGTGTGGATGTTATGCTGTTGGAAATTTGCTTTGCTTGCAGAAGGTCTTAGCACTTGAGTTTTCAGGCTGTTGGAGCTGGATCAAGTGGAGTAAATCACCTGTTCCTGTTTAAGTTTTTCCCTTTTCTCCTGTCTTTCACAGGTTCCCTTTGTACCCCAGAGGAGAGCGGTTTCATTTTGAATATGGTGTCTACTTACTCAACAAGAACATAGCCCAGGTAATACATGAGCACACATTCCCTTCACACGTCCAATGTTATTTAAAAATGGAAGAATATTATTATCATCATTAATGTAGCAATTTACTCCACCACTATTTACACTATTATTCCATTACACCTTATTATATTCAATTACCTTTATTCATTGAGCTCCTGGATATCCTCTTTAGTTAGTAGGAACCTGTTGTCCACCTGCAGCTACAGGAGATATTCCCTTTTTCTAATATGTCAACAAATACATCTAATTAATTCCTCTCTTTTCTGGTGTTTTATCTCTTTTCTTTGACACTGACAATAAGTATGGGCAATTAGCGCTAGCAGGTGGCTGACTTCAAACCATTGCACACCGGGAGGTTTTAGCCAGGCCACAAACTGTGACCAGTAATCAATGCCTGCCATCTTCCCACCAGCATCTAACAATTAAGAAAACGAGCGAGATGCAAGTTTAAGCCAGCAAAGGAAAATAAATGTGAAAGCCACCAAAGGGAATAATAAAGCAGCCGGAGCCTCCCTGGTATATACTATGTCATGTTTTTCAAACAATGATTTGTGTCTTGGACCGCCATTATTCAAGGTTGGTACTGTAATGCGCATATTTAGCTCGTGGTGCCTTATTGAGCTGAGCCAAACTCCAATCTGACACCCACTCCATCACTGCAAGTCAATCCAAGCACGCTGAAGTCAGAGGTGAAATATTAGCTGAGGTCGCTGAGGTCGGCATCATTTGCTAGATTTTACTGTAGTCTAGTAACTGTCGAAGGGAGCGCACACACACAATTGACTGCTCGTGTGCGCACGCCACTGTGACTTGTAACAGACAGAACCTTTAAGACCTGGCAAAGATTTTCCAGTAAATCTCAAAGAAAGTGTTTTATGCTGCTCATACATTATATGGCAAACATTGAACATGTCTTTTACTTTTCCGTAATATATGAGTTAGTGTGTGAAGTATCAAGCAATCTGTAAAACAAATCACAATAGCTTATTGTGATGTTGTAACATCTACAGTATTTAAAAGTAAAATTCACAGTTTTAACCTTAGAGAAGTAGGTAGTGACAAGCTTTGCATTCATGTTAGTACTTGACGTTTTCTCACATTTAGAACATTAGGTGTTATCTCGATGCATTATCCCACCTTTCAGCTCACATAACCCCTGCCTAAATCCTCTTTTATCAGAAGCACACATCATGATCTAAGCTGTCTGACATTTCTGTTTCACAAATCTCAACCATGTGCTGCCATCAGATCAACATCTTTTTCTGAAAGTTTAATTTGCTTTTTGGCAGAAGGCACGCGCAAGGAAAAATGACTTTAGGCAGAATATCCCGATCACAATCAGCATACCTGTCATAAAATCTGAAATAATTCAGCTTCGTTTTATCGTGTCAAAATGGTGTGATAATCTGGGGAGAAATTCTTTTCACGTATTTAAGATGAAAAGATGTATCTGTTAATCTATAAGATACGTTTTTTTTTTTTTAGTCATCATAAAGTTCTCAAAAAACGTGTGCAATGTGGCGCTGTGAAGGAATGTGGTCTGCAGCAGATGAAAAATGAGATCTGGGACAGCAGGACATCCTCACCTGTGTCCAAGAAACCTATGGGGAAAGATTAAGATTTGAGGGTTGGAAATCATATCAGATGGAGACCATCAGCTGTACCACAGGTGGGCGCATATGAGGAGTGCATGATGTCTTTGTGGAATGGTGAATTACTAAAAAAGAGTAAAAAAATAAAAAAAAAAAGACAGCATACTACTATTATTTATTATTTGTGAATATGTAATATGGAGGCAAATTAAACGTAAGCCCCTGAGAAATAAACAGCCAAATTGTTCTGTACGCTGTGGCGACCTTTGATTGTCTAAACTATAATTACAGCACTACGTTTTCCTTTTATTTTTACAGGATGAAATTTCAGCTTTCACTCAAAGCACCGTGTTATACATTCCATGTGTGCCTGACTCCGTCCCCGTTAAGGATGAGTTCTCAGGTTGAATCCGAAACAATATAATTCTGCCACATTAGTAGTCCAGCGTCATATGATCGTGATAATAGACCATTGTATCCAAACTGAAGGAGCGGTAAACATGTCACAGTTGATAAACTGGTGCCGCCGCAGAAGGGGCTTCTCCATTCCAGTTTGGTTGATTTCTGCACACCGCATTAAACTGTTCGCTCCTGTGAGTATATCAGCCTTGTGATCTTTCAGTTTCTTGGATCTCACATCACAGAAGGTCAGGTTTTGAGAGTGGAGCCTTGGAAATGCATGAAGCGATGGCCGTATGTCATGCTACATGTGATTCCTCCTTTTAAATGTAATTAGGACTGCTTAACCTTGTCGTTTTCAACCACTTTATCAGGGAGACAGACTCTTGCTCTGCTATATGGTTCTTGTTAATATTTTGGATGTTTTATTAGAAAATGGCTGCTTTATTGACCACTTGGAGTCTGGCTTTTCTGCTGCTCCTGTGATTTGCCAACAGACACTACTTGAGTTGCAGCAGACAGCTATTGTTTGCATGTGGGTTTGAATTTTTCTTTGTGTTTTTAAGGGCCTCCTTAAAGCCACGTTATGCGGTCATTGCACAGCTTGTCCAGTGTCTGGCTTTGTGATGCTAAGCAGAGGTCTGGTTTCGCAGCAGGCCCAGGCAGACGGTCTGATTGGCTGTTTTGGTGACTGACTGGAGCTTGGGTGGGAGACATTAGCTGTCCATCTCTTATTAAATTGCCCTCCGTGGCTGCGTTTGAAAGTGATACAGGGAAGCTGGCGAAGGATCAGGGCCACAGCGGGACAACTCCGCTTTGATGTGTCGGAGGGAAAAGTTTGCTTTTATTAGGCCTCATGTCATGAGGCCAGGGCTAAGGATGGGAAGGCTGCTTCAAGTGCCCTGGATGTCAGGTGGTGATAGACTTGCATGTTGCTCCTTCAGGTACATTTCTATGACAATAAGAAGTTAAGAAAGGCTTCACAGAGGGTTTGGGCTGAAGCCTAGCCATTTTCCCCGAATTCCTCTCATTTCTTGAGCAATCAGGAAACGTTGCGAAATTTGCTACGCCTGATTAAATTACTTGTATTTATTTTCCCTTCGTCTAATCTGAGCCAATACCAAAGAAGTGGCATTTGGCTGCTGTTTTTTGTTGAAGTATTTTGCTCCAGGTATATAACTTGGCATGAAGTACCCGTCCGCGGAGCGCAAAAAACGTTACACTTCCCATTCCTCCATTCACAATTTGCAAAGACGAAGACAAATTAGCTAAGTTACTACGGCTGACTCCAAAGGCAATCCAGCAGCCTTGTGTCTGGAGCAGGGCCATGTGCTGCATCTAGTTACTCACGGTGTTACCCGCTAGTCTATGTTGTTGTGAAACTAGCATGTGGGGCTGATTAGAGGACAACTGATGCTACACAAAATCTCAAGGATTTTAGTTCGGGGGGGGCGGCTCAACAATTAGTTCTCAGTCACCACGCTTGGTGTATCATATTTTGTGGGCCTCAGGCACAGGAAACCAAGTATTGGGAATTAAAACATAGTAAATCTGTTGCGGCTCAAACCAGGTCACCTCTGGGTTCACCTTTATTTCTGTCTGCTGGGGAAAGTCGCCTCTGGTCTCCCGCCTTCCAAGCCTCTCTGCAGTTTTACACCATGATCTACTGGCAGAGTGCCATACTGGTGGTCTAGTGCGTACGTCAGAGCGCCTGCTGCCATTAAGAGTGGCAACTGTGGCTCCATAAAACACAGCTATGACTCACATGGGAACCTACTGTGTTTAGTGGTTAGTGGAGGTGGCAGCAGGCGGAACAGGAGCTGGTTAGCTGGAGGTATTCTCGGCGAAGCTGTTTGAGAAGTTTGTTGGGCAAGAATAGCTTCGTGACGACTTTGCAAATAACAACAATAATATTAGATACGTGTTTTTAACCGCGCAGGAGTTTACCCATGGAAATGATCGCAAAATTATGACGTTTTTGCTAAAATTAGTCATAATTTACAAACTCCCAACAACTGCGAGTCCGTCGGCTCAGTAATTACAATCATGCAGAGTCTAAAATTGAAAAGCTCACACACAGCAAAGTTCTTCCTGTGTCTGATATGGATTCAGTATGTTGTGGTTATGTTGTGTTATCCACAGGATACTGGGCCCAAATTCTAACAATTTTATTTGCACTAATCTAAACCTTACAGGAAAACGTTGTTGGTTTGGATTCGGTACAGGAAGATAAATTGTCCTTTTCCTCCACCGACACCACTAAAGCTGAGGTTAAACAAAAGTCTGACGGATTTGTAAATAGAAATGAGCTGACTGGAAGGCGAGTCTATGTTTACTATCTTGAAAAAGAATATGGAAATACACTGTGTATGTGTGTTCCATCGGCTTTGGTGAGGTGATCGCAAACGAACCCACTCAACCTCTCCTCTTCTTTGGTTCGGTCCTGGTCCTTTTTCGTGCATTTTTTGTCACGGTTAAATCCATACACTCTGCCCCAAACAATAGGCCGATCCTTCATCTCTTCACCTCGGTGACACAGCTTGTGACCTCAGTCGGAGATACGACAAAGTCTTGGCACAGGCATTAGCTCGTGTGATTGTGCTGCAATGAAAACCATATGACCCAGTCCATGTCATGCAAAAAGGCGAACATTACACAGCTCCCTCCCGCCTCATATCTCCCCTCCACCTCATACTGAGTTGTTAGGACAGTTAAATTTCCCAGTGAAAACTATCTCCAGCTATTACCTTATTTCCTTTCTTCTTTAATAATGCAGATGTTGGAGATGGTACAGAGTCTACCACTGGCTTTTGTGAATACAGTCGACCGCCTATAATGAAATAATGGGTGTACTCGTGAACTCAGTTTTTCCACAATTGACATTCCTGTTTACTCTGCGAGTCCCCAGCCAATGAATCAAAAATTACTGTGTACAATGCGTGCCTGGTGTGATATACATTTGTGTATCGTAAACAGTACACAACATAAACTGAGATTAGAGCCTCGTGCATTGCAGGACTCCACATTCCTTCAGTTCATTTTTTCTTTTTCTTTTGTTTTACTATTTTAGTAAAAAGAATGATAGAAAGTCTTTACATAAATAGAATCATAACTGAGAAGGATTCATTGTTCAACCTCCAAGGCAAAAATCCCTCAATCTCCAAAACAAAGATTCTCCTGTTTATCCCGTTTTCTGAGCTGAATCTTTCTGAGAATTTCAACACTTTTAGATGACACTATTCCAGGGTTCCCTCAAACGTCTGTTGGTGTTTCTCCTCTCATCCAGTTGAGGCTTGCGGTTTATGAATCACATCTTGGGGCATTCCAGAAGACGCTCTCAGAGAAAAAAAAAAAAAGATGGAATGAAAGAAATGGAGAAGGGCAATCACATCTCCACTGTCCGTCACCGACAACAGCGTCCATTCTTCTGTCCGGCCACCGCGGCGCAAACCTCATCGCAACAAACAGACCCCTCAATGTTCAGAAATCATAACGCAACTCACTGTACGTTGTTTGTTTACTTGAACTCTGGACCACAGTTCCCCAGGCTCTGCCACCATCTTTATCCTAAGACAGACAGGGCCTGGAAGTAATCAGGCGATTTCAACTGCCTGCTGCCACTCATTGGCTTCATCCTTCCATAACAGCCACATCCGTTTTCCATTTTCCAGGGGTTGATATGATAAAACACATAACGGGCGGGACAGGCACCAGAAAACGCAGTTCTGAGTCAACGTAGCATGCCTCAGATTCACCAGAAACGGGGAAAGAAGAAACGAGGTACTAGGTGAAGGCTCCTTTTAGGCCAAGCCATAAAGTCTCTTTTTGTTTTAGCCAAGTGAATAATAGCTCGAATCAGTTCGCTTTGAGCATCATTTCCCACATGTTGAACCACTGCTGGATAATCACCCCTTTCCATCAACCCTGTGTCTGACAATGTGTTCTGCATTTAAAGGGCATTAAGGTGCCACTTTTTACATGATCTCTTTACTCTGTTGACACCAAAAAGCACTCCATTAGTTTACCTTATTTATCACATTTTCGAGCAAGATATTATTTCTGGCAGGTTATAAGTGAGTTAAGTTGAGAACGGTATGGCTTGTATTATCAGAATGTTAACAACCTTAAATGAGCGCAGGAGGTAGGCTGATGGCTGTCTGCTCCCCCCCTCTGATGATTAATGAAACGAGGGAGGAATAAAGAGGGAAATGACAATTCTCATGGTGCTGGGCTTAAGATTAGATCTGTCAAAAGGTTACAAGCCTGTAGCCTGTTATCTTATTTGGATTGTACATTGTATGAATTGGACAGACACTATCTTTATCATTCTGATAATAAGACTGTATGTTTGAGCCTTTTCTCATTTTTTATTTATTTTTATTTTTCGAATAAGGAGGTAGACATATTTCAAATTCATCTACTGTGAGGCAAAAGCCCAGGCTCCAGGCAGCTCTGAACATCAGGATTCAAATGTTTTTTTTTTTTTCTCCTTTAAAACCAAGCTGATTTCAGTTTGTCACATGTTTCTTTATATGGTCATCTGCTTCAGACAAAGCACCTCCATGAAGTCAAACCGCGGCCTTCTTGCTAAATATATGGACACATTCCTGCATTGAATTAGACTCGTCTAATTTAGCGGCATTATACGCATTTAACGTACTCCCAATAAGCAGGTAGTGAGCATGAGGAACAGCAGTGTGTGTCACGTGGTAGCTTTACAGTAGAGAGCTTAAAGAGGTTGAGCTGAGGGACTTTGATATAAATAAGATTTCTGAATCGTGTAAAACTACTCTAGTGGAGCCCCAGAATAAAAATATTCAGGGTGGAATCAGCTTTAACTGATGCTTTTATAGTTTAATTATTCCCTATTGGAATGGTGTATTCATCTTCCTTTTAATGTTATTTCACTTATAATTACCTATTTACAGTAGATCCTAAAATAAGTAACCACAAAGTAGCTAAAAATTGCTGTTGGCATACTGTAGCAAAACTGAACTGAGAAATGTTTTGACATACGAATTAAGAGCTACCTGCAGTCTATGTATCTTGGCCCAGGGAGGAGACGTGTGAGGAGAAACCTGATCAGCTGCACAGGCTCCAGCACAGGAAGAACCGCTACTGAGAAATTACATTTAGATAAGAAATGTTTTTCTGCTCTAAAGTAACAGCCCGTAGGCGTAAAAAAAAAGCTCCCAGTGGCGTAGTCGTCCTGTGTTCCTCTGCAGCGATTAACCAAACCCAGGCTTTAATGTACACCTCTCGGTGCCCGTGGGTTTTCCTTCTCCTTACTGTGTGGTCCCTGTTTTCCATCACACACTTTTGTTGTTAGCTACAGCCCGCGTTCAGTGCCACTTATTGGCCAGAGAGAGATTTTGCTGGGACCCTTTTTTACAACCAGAATAAGGAGCACCCTTTTCCATAAACACACATTTACATACTGCTGCATCAGGAGGATTTTGGCGGCAGCGTGGCTGTGGTGCTGGGCTTGCGGGGCATTAGCTGTGGAATAAATGGATGCTCCAGAGCTAACCAACACAATGAAGAGAGCGCCCTTTGTAGTCTCTCAGCTATTACTCGCCTCCAGCCAAAAGTTGCGATTTACAAGCAGGTCTCAGACCACACTTCTAAGTGTGTGTCGCTGTTCTGTGGTTTCCACTTAAGGGTGTGTGTACGTAGTGAGGCTGTCAGTGTGCTGCGATTATGCCTGCGCTCCAGGGTTTTACTGGAATTCCTCTGGACAGCCACCTATGACTTTATGAAACACTTAAATTCGTCTAATTGAATTTCCACATTTTGTGGTTGGTAGTTCCAGTTTTGTCCATCACCACAAAGAGGTACCAGAAGAGCTAGTCCCACTAAATGGAAGGGTGAAAGCAAATGCTAATCCCGTCTTTGTGTGTATTTGACCCTGAGCGATTGGAAAGAATATTGTATGACCAGAAGTGTTTAGTTTATGTTGGTAATTTAAGCTTTTACCAAACTTTAGTGTTTTTGGGTTGGCAGACCGAAGTTCTGATGAGTGCTATGATGTCATCGGACGGAGAGACACTTATATTAATTGTATATTTTATCTCATAAAAAAATCTAGGTTGAGTTACAGATGATGCATTAATCAGCAGGTTTCATTTGCTTTTATGTGTAGTCTTTTATAATCAATCAGTGCACTCATGGCATGATTATCTTCCAACGTATTTTTCCCACAAGTCCGGCTGTGGATTTTTTTTTTTCTCTTCTCTAATTCTCTTCTGATTCTCTGTGTTTAGAGAGTGTTGGCTGCTCTGCTCCATCATTTATTTAATAGTGTGTCTGCAGTTTCCAGTGGCTTGGAATTTGTAGCCTTCTCCCCTTGTCTCACTAAATGCTCCAGCACTCCGCCTCAGCACCCAAGGCTCTTCTGATTCCTCTGTTATATACTAACATCCAAAACTGTTGACTTAGAGTGGGAGGAAGCCAGCTCCTCAGCAGATAAAAGGAAAGAGAAAAACTCATCAGACGGTCCACTGTGAGTTAAGAGTGTTTGTTTTCCACTGGGGGGTTTATCAGTTTTTTTTTGATCGTAGTTATGTCATTGTGTCCTACAATGCTTTTGGAGTTGTTCTGTTTTCTGTCTGAAGGATATTGGACCAAGGTACACAAACCAAGGAATTCTCTCTGCTTGTGGGCTTTTTTTGGCCGGCCGAGCGTTCCTCCTGAGACCCCCGCTAACGTGTCTTAAGAACCGAGAGAGTATATTTTACCTTTGTAAGCTTAGAAAAACTTGTTTCTCTTGTTAATTCATCAAATCTTGTGCGCTGCCATTTTGGCGTCTATGGCTAGAGGTATTGAGTCATGAGTGCAGGCCTTATTCGATGACATTAAACAGCTTTTAGAATAAAACAATGCTGGCCCCAGCTGGTCAGTATTTGGAAAAAAAAAAAAGAAGAAATCAGCCATCCTGCCTCTGTGTTAGTCCGTCTATCCAGTGTTGTTCCTGCCTCCATGTGGATTTCATTACAGCCCTTTGACTCTGGCCAATCTCCAGCTTTTCATCTGAATTAACACAGAGGCTGCGGACCACAAATTCTTCTCAGTGGCACTCATCGTCCGCTTAAGAGAGTTGATGTCTCGTTCCTCTAATTTGGTTTTGCCGAGTTGATCTCCGTTGCCCCGACACTCCCCTCTGTCATGTAAGGTCTCACCTCATTAGGGTGCAGACTCGCTATCAACCCGTGTCGGCTTCCATCGCTCGGGAAGGAGGAGAGGACATGGGTGGGGTGTCTCTGCTGTCATTTAATCATCTCTGCCCTTCCACTCACAGCTTTCCCTTTATTAATGAAGCGTCTGTGATGAGCCCAGGCCTGTTGTCCCAGAGGTCACATAACCGTTTTACAGTTATTGGAGAAAAGGGGCTAAGTGGCTCATGAAAGCAGCTGTTAAATAAACACCAGCTCAAGTGAAAAAAAAAAAAAAAAAAAAAAAAAAAGAGCCTCTGAAGGGGATCTTTTTCCCCCTTTGAAAATAATTATTATAAGCTGTTTTCTCTTAATCCAAATAAATTATGTTCCAAGTAAATAGCTGTATGAAGAAAGTTGCTGTGGTCTTGGAACACATACTTAAGTTCTGAATTCTTACAGCCAGCTACGGTTTAGAAGAGACATTCTAGGTCAACAAGAAGCAACTTACACACTGATGAGCTGAAACGCTGACCACTCACTGACGGAACAAACAACAGCTGAGAGTGTAAAAGCCCGCCTCGTGTTAGATAGAATGAAAACTTGGTTCTCATGGTCAGCCTTTTGAACATGGGAAAGGTAAAGACCTTCGCGACTTCAACGAGGGCGAAATCCTTATGGCCTGAAGACTAGGTCAGAACAGCTATTCCGCAAAGCTTGTGTAGTGGTCTCAGCCGACAGTGGAGGGTGCCTACCAACAATGGTCCTAGACAACAGCGTGTTGGGGAATGTGCAGAAACACGTCTGAGCTGCAATAGCTCCAACTTGCAACGTCTAGGACTTAAAAGGTCTGTTGCTATGGCCTTGGTGGCAGATTCCGAAGACGACCCTAAAAGCCGTAGGTTGTAACTGTCTCACTGATATCCAGTGGACAGGGGTTGTAGTCCAGATTTGACTATAAATTATCATATACATACTCAGTACTACCATTAACATAGAAAATTACCCTCGGATTTCTGGACTTCTTTCTGGACTTATGAAGTGAATGTTGTATGGATAGTTCCACTCATACGCTATGCATCTTGTTCTGTTGATTGATTATTCTGTTCTTGTTCTGACTGCATATCAACTGTTTTGTTTGTTGTTGCACTCCAGATGGTTACCCAACCGTTGTGACGACAAGCAAGCAACTCTAAAGTTTTAGTGGACAAATTTTTTGCCAATGCTATTGTCGTCTCCATGGAAACGTACCCCTTTTGTTTAAGTTAAAGCGCCTCAGCCAAAGTCGTTGGCTCGTGCTTTCCTCGGCAATTAGGATGCTGCCCGCAGAAAGTGCACCCTGCTTTAGTTAAGCATGCATGCAGCTACAAATATAAACACAAATACTCATGCTGTAATTATTCCAGAGCACGTGTTTGGCTTTTATGCGTTTGCCGTTTGACTCGCAGCTGTTGCAGTGCCGTCAGTGAGAAACAGTCTGGAGCATAAAGTTATTCTTGTGAGCAGCAGGGTGTCGGGTCGTAGCTACGGCTGTGACAGCCCAGCAGCCAGAGTTCACCTACATGCAGCCGCGCTGTAATTCACCGTTGTTGACAATGAGAGTTTGCTCAGCTTTCGCCACCTGACTTCATCTATTGGCTGTCTTTAAATCACGCCATGATCAGTGCATCCAAGGGTCTGAAATAGAGGCTCTTAGTTCCTTCATGTGGCTTTATTTAGTCAGATTTCATTAATGCATCAGATAGATTTTTTTTGGCCCACTACTGTGGTAGGGTATTTTTTTATGAATTGGTGCTTTTAATAGAGTCAGTTTGGCCAGTGTTTCACTGAAACCTTAAATTCAATTCAGCAGGGTCTTTTAGCCAGCTCATTAGAGTCAGAAACCACACATTCAACCTCACACTCTTTCCCTCGTGCTGAATAAATGGAACAATCTACATAGTTGGCCTCCATAACTATGTGAGGGGGGTGGGTTGCGGGGGCCGGACCACACAATTGCTATTTGTTTCTTGCTCATTGTTCTGTCGCTGCCTCTCCTTTTAAGTCTTACGTTGATGCAGGATTAGGTCACATTTAAAAAAACATCAATGTAGCTATTTATATTTATTTATTTAGAAGACTGAGACCGAATGCATCTGGTTTTTGCCGAAAGCCATATTGTGACACGCATCGGTTCACCGTACTGGGAATTTGGTGCAGAGTTAAAAGGAAGGGAGTGTTATCTATTGCGTTTATTTTGGTGTAGCTGCAGCACATGGAGGCTGGCAGCAGCTGGGAAGGAAGTGGACCAAATGAATCTAATCACTGCATCATAGGCAAACAAATAAAGAGCTGTGAGCTGTTATTATTAAGCGCACAGTTGTGCGGGGTGAACTCTGGACAGAGGACATCATGCTCTTGAATCAGCTATTCTAATCACAGATTACACCTCCTTATCTGATTTAAAACAAATCATGCAACAAACACGCCGCTCGGAATTCGGGGCTTGAATATTGCATTGCTTTCTAGGCAAAATCACACACTGTACGCAGAAGATTGCGTCTTTACAATCTGCCATGCATTGCAAAGACCAGTCCCTGATTCTAATCAGCCTTTCATTATGAGAAAATCTTTCTGTATTGGACTATGACTGTTTCAATTCCAAACACTGCACCCCTTTGGCAGTAAAAAAAAAAAAATGTTTTAACATCCTTAACACTAGGCAGGGTCACAGTTGAACAAACCCAGATGACCAGAGAATGCTCCGGGCTCTCCAAAGTAAACTGGACACAGCCATACCCTTCCCATACCGTGGCAGCTTTTAATTTGATTCTCAGATCCAATGTGGAAGAAAAATGAGGGGTTTTCTTTTGGGTTGTTTATTGTATGAGCATGAGCTCTACATACAACATTAATTTCACTGCATCAGTTGTTTACAGTCAGGTTCGTGAATCTTAATATGTCTTTTACCCAAGCTCAGTCATTTTCCTGTTTTATTTTCAGTTCAGAATTGGTTGATACATATTGGTCTTTGCCGCGTTCTACTAAAATGGCTCTTAAATGGTGCTTTACGTTTGTACTGTATTACGATAAATTTTACGTCCTCTTTCTAATATTTCATTTAACAGTTCTTTCAAACCCAGATATAGGATTTGGCTTTGCCAGTGGCCTATGGTAAGCTCACCACAATCTCTGTTGTGTGAGAGTTCGTGCATGTATGAATGGATCCTGAGAGCTTATGACTAGGATGCCTGCTAATACTTAATATGTTCATAACCCTTATCCTGATGGCTTTATCTGGCTCGCACACAAATACATATTCACACAGATGTGAAGCAGAGCGAAATTCTTAAAATGGTAATGTGATGTGTTTAGCAAACGATACACATATCTAAATCGTTCTCCATGCGCATATATGAAAGACCTTCCCGTTTCCAAATCATACTTTTATCCTCACCACCTCAAATTCCTCCACGGAGAAGTTTTATGCGGCATATTTTATCCTGGTAAAGTAACAGCAGGATCTGGCAGAAAATCCCTTTGAACTCTGTGAAATATTGGAAGTCTGAGCTTCAATCTGGGGCTCTCTGGTTACTGTTTTGATAGAGCATGTACTTGGCCAGCCAATTGCGCTGTAGGCCAGGCACAGTGATTTCACTGTCATCAAGGTTGTATTCATACTTGACAAACTGTTTCAGTGTTTGGGGCTGAAAGATGTTTGTGATGCTATTTGCCAGATACAAATGCTTGACTTTTATTTAGTGCGGAATAGTAAGAAACTACCCAGCTAAAGCCCAGATTTTCATATTTCATTTCTTGTTATGGCTTGTTCACACTTCAGACTTGCTTAAGTAGACAGTTAAAATAAGCAGACATTTGGATAAGTCGATCCGGACAACCATTGCTCTGAAAGCGGTACATTTCAGAGTCGGTAGCTGAGACACATGAGGAGGAGTGAACACAGTTTGCCAGCCCAGGACCTCTCTGTGACCCTCAGATTCAGCGGTAAAGCTAATAGAAAATCTCAGTCGTAAAGACTACCACCGAATAACTAGGAAACTAAAAGAAAAATAATATCCCCATTCACAAGCAGTGGAACGCAGAGAGAACATGTGGTTTTATGGAGCCAGGATAGGCACCTGCCCACAAACCATATATTCATCCTCCTCTCTGGCCTGCTATTTTCCGAGGGGTCCTGTGGAAACTCGACATGTATTAAAAAATATATATTTCCCTTGTAAAATACCACAACACTTTAATTCCCAATAATAAAACGAGTGTGATCTGACTATGACTAAAATTAAGCTGGTTAGTTTTCACAACCATATTTGGCTGCGTCGTTTAGAAGGCATACTACTGCACCTAGGGCAAAAGTTTGTTGTGTTTGTGTTTGTGTTTGTTCAGGGAGAATCAATT
This sequence comes from Mugil cephalus, assembly GCF_022458985.1. Classification (NCBI taxonomy): domain Eukaryota; kingdom Metazoa; phylum Chordata; class Actinopteri; order Mugiliformes; family Mugilidae; genus Mugil; species Mugil cephalus. The sequence goes on from NC_061784.1 coordinate 7,911,609, forward strand.
AGATGTGTGCTGAGCTCAGACTATCCTCCGTTTGCCTCCATTAACCTATAACACATCCTGTGCCCTTAAACACTTTGGCATCGTTTGCTGTTCAGCCCGCAAAAGTGTGTGGCCTCCCAGAAGATCAAGCTCTTTATGCCTCGATTTTGAAACTACAAAGTAATGAATTAGCATATTCTCTGAGGTGTGCATTATTCAAGCACCAGGAGCCTTTGTGAGCGCTGCCACAGAGGATTGATGATAGTCCCACATGCCAATACTGCAAACAGGAAGTTGACCTCAGTGTTGTGACTTCACAGCCCATGCGGGTGTTGGGTTACTTAGCATGGCTCCAGTGTTACACTGACGAGGGTCATTAGCCTTGAGGGCCGGAGCAACCCTCAAGAAGGGTGGCACTTCCAATAGGTGTCACTGTAGCACACTAGACTCGCTAAACTGACCAGCTCGCACGCAGACTCAGGAAACACATTATGATATGAACACTTCAGACATGGCAGCGCCCACCTCCGATCCTCCTGCTCTGATTGGGGTCAGAGGAGACTAACATCAGTCTCTTGTCACCGGTGGTCTCCCTAACTGAATTTCCTATTCGTCTCACACAGCCCTTCCCGTAATTATGTAAATCTGTTGACTGAATTTGGCGGCAATACAATCCTCAGCAAAGTGTAACAACAAGTAATGCGACGGAAGAGTCTGGTTTGAATTAGGGGCGCATTTGAACCGGACTCAGGCTTAGCGAGTACACCACACCTGCGTTACATTACCCCAGTGTGGAGGAGACAGAAACGAGGGAGAGAGTAAAAGAAGAAAGCCAGCAGAGTTAAAGGATGTTAAATGAACTGGAAGAACTTCCAGTATGCAATATTAAGAGCTGTTTTATTACGGGCTTGCATGAAAGGGGAAAAAGCAGCAGGAAGTACCGAAGAATATGACATTACAGCTGTTAAGGAAGTGAACAAAATGATGGTATGAACTTTGCAGTCATGCAGTTCCCATGGCCACATGGCCCATGGAGGGTTTTGGTTTTTAAACATCTAATTTAGTCAAATCTCTTAATCTTAAACATACTGCTCCACCATCTACTATCTAATCTCCTAGATGTGTGGATGTGGTCATGAAAGTGAAAGGCTGTAGGCATTTCATATCTCCAGAGGACCTCAAAGACAATTAAAAACAGAAGAAACCTAGCTAAATAGGTGCAGAAACGTAGATGCCGTCTTTTGTCCTGCATTGCCTGTTTGATCATACATTTGTATGTAATAGTAATGTAGCTTCTTTCTAATTATTTCTTCTCATTATAGTCTGTAGTCTTCACTTGTAGCGATCTATGGACTCAGGGTCTGTAAAGTACAAAGTTACACAATTACACACAAAATTATTCTCAGTGTCCTTCTCCTCACAATCATTTTTAGCTCTGCGGACATTCCTGGATTCTGACTATTAGGCATTATGTGCTGTAGATCAGTTACAGGTCACTGTAAGTTGAGCTACCGAGCTTTAGATGATAGAGGCTGATAATGTAATAAATGATTAACCCGTGACTTTCATTCAGCACAGAAAGAGCACTGTTACATTTGCTCAAGTAGCTGTTAACATTTAGCTTCATTTCAGCCTCTTTGAAAGCTCCTACTGTTGCCTGAATTGGACACTTTCCTGTCGAGGTGAAGGGCTGCACAGGAGAAGAGCTTTGATGGCTAAAACCTGAAAGTGTTCTCAGTTTTCTGTCATCCACTAATGGCTGGATCTAAAAATTTAGAGTTTTTTTTATACTGGGATGATTACATTAAGTAGTGTAAATATCACTGCAAAACCCTTGAAGGTCTGACATCAATTTTTCTTATTTATCGCATGTGTTGACACATTTCTGGATTTGGTGAAAGCAGCTTATCATGCGGTAAACACCTAATATTGACATAAAATCTGATAATGACTTGAAAGACATGATCCAACTTCAGTGCAATCAGCGCAACGTACACATACACAGGAAATTAATCTTGCGTCAGTGCTGGACAAAGCTTCACGCTCTGTTCTTTTTGTTCATCGGAATATGTCGGTTTAAATGAATTCATCTTCTGGTGCAGCTGAGTTTGTGTGAGTCCTTTGAACATTGCTGTGGAAATAAAATCCACATGTAGAAGAAGGAATAACGTGATAGTTAGTTGATCCTAGTTTTTTCTCTGTGTATCTTGTGTTTTAATCCACTATGAACAGTAATTTCTCTAACCATAAGACCCTTGCCCTGCTCTTTATGCTGAACTGTGAACATCCCAGTGTTGGATTCTCTGCCTCTGCATTGAGTCTAGTTGTAGCTAAGCAGAAATGTTACAATATGAACCAAGAAATTGGACTCTCAGTTCGAATCTCTAACGGAAAATAAATCTGTTTACAGGTCACGTTTCAGGCAGCAGCTATTCTTCACACTATAAATATGTAGGAAGATATTTTCTGTGGCAAGCAAACGCTTGTGTTGTTTACGAATTCTGATTCTTAGTTTGGCTTAAAGACTGGATGATGATGACGAGCGTGGCATGTATTCAAGGCCGGAGCGCTGCTCCGAGTTTAAGGAAAGTACATTTTTGTTGTGAATGAATTATATGACTCTAACCAGACTCAAACATCTTTTCAGCCCTGCTCTGTATATTTATTGAGACACATGAAAGGCTGCAGTGATTAATCAAGTTTGCTTTCATATTCCACACCGAACCACGAGATTGTTGAGGTTTTGAATCTCCATTGCGCCATGTGAGGTTTTACCTTTGGCCAACACGAGGCTGCAGATACGAAATCCGAACGAACGGCAGGTCAGTGCGAGCACATCTATACATATGTGTGAAATCAGAATGTATCATATCATTATTCCCATTAGCGTATCGTCTCCGCATTCTGCTCCTCCTGTTAGACAGTGGCGTCTTTTGGACGCCACGTCTCCCATCTGCGCCCATTTTGCCTTGGTCCGTTTCGTGTGTATACTGGTCAACGGTTCAGGGTAATTCATTTAGTGGATGAGTGAAGGCTGCGCATGCCGCTTTTATTACATGCCCAGGATAGACCAGATGGGTGGAATCATAGATGCACCGTACTGCAGCAAACATAATCAACCATTTCAAATCCACCAGTGAGCTAGAAATAGCTTCACAGAGGAGCAGTTCTGTTGAATCTAAATCAAACCAAGTTGCGGGCACGAAATACAAAATACGCTGAAGGGAACGGCTGTGGATAACGCCAGTGTGTGATGTTACATCTTCAGCTCAAGACACATGTCAGGGTAGTTTTGTCCACGTTGTATGTAAGCTTTTAATGTGTGTGTTAAGAATCAGTGTGTTTGCTGTCCTGCCTTTTTCGTTGTAGGTGACCCACTGTTTGCTTCCCAGTTTTAAGCTGATTAGTTTTATTTATGAATGATAATACAGTAATGCAATAAATGAAAAGGCAATGTGCAGTGGCCCAAGGTCATTATTATGTTGTTCCTAGCTACAGACATCGCGTTTCATATTAAGGAGCATTTGCTATAATAACTACCTTATGTTCACCTATTGGTTCAATTGCCAGAAATTTAAATATAATTAGTTTTCCTCCCAAAGATCAAAGTAACGGTCAAGCATAGGTTTGACTTGTTAGCAGAAAAGACAATGGAAATGTTGTAACCCCTCTGGATGAGACAAACAGTTTACACCGACAACCACATATCAGACGGAAATCTCTTTGTAAGTAAATACAGATTCTGACGTTTGCACCATGTCGGACCCCTGAGGTGAATGAATTGTTTATATCCTCAAAGCTCTGGACCCTGCCTTGGAACGTTTGGCAAGAACAGTTTTGTTGGCAAACATTAAAAAAAAAAAAGATGCAGATCAAAAGACTCGAAAGCTGAAGATGTGGCTCACGGCCGCTGTGTGAGTTTGTCGCGCAGAAATGACGACGCAACGACGAGAAAATTAAAACGGGGACACGCAGACAAATTAAATGTGATTAAAAGAGCAACACGTCACTGTCGTGAAAAACGGCAAAACGTAAGCCCCGTGTGAAGCATGTGGTTTACATGTGCCAGGCTAAAAGTTGACCTAAAGCTGCTCTAATGAGGCAAGAAACTGTTTGTTATTGGCCGTTTTATTACAAGTCTCGCTTGAAATCACGCGTATTAAAGTCCAAGAAGAATGGCCCATATATGAGTCCAAATAGAGCTAACACTGGCTAGAGTCAAACATTTTTACTACTTCATTGGACTCATTATTATGATTTGAAAATAGTTAGGCAATTGTACTGACTAACCACTTGTTTGGCACGTAGATCACTGAAACACTGTTAGCTTTGACTTAATTATTAACAGCACAGCATGCAGACTTATTACAATTTCCTGGCAGGATCAGTAGAAATGATGATAGAAGTGACAGGAACTGTTCCATTACACTAAAACAAATTAGTCCACATGGATGCTCATAATTCGTCGGAGGACATTTTCATACACCAGTGTATGTATCATTCAGCTCTTATTATTTCTTCTCACAGTTTGTTTTTCATCCGCTGGTATGTACGCTGTGCATGAATCAGTCATCTTAACCAGAAAGGGCACTCCCTTGAAATATTGTCAGTGACAGGTCATCTCCCAAAGCTCCACTTCTCTGCACATGAGGTCTATGTGTGAATGAATACGTCAAATCCACGGTCTCTGCTGAAGTATCCAGTCCACAGTTTGACCAGAGGGATAGCGGAGGGAGGAACACCTGGTTAGCCCTTCTATAACAAGCTGTCATTGGACCTAATGAGCTCCCTGATTGCCTCCTCCGGGGAGCATGTAAAACCTGTGGGCTCTGTAAAATAACCTATGTCTATTTTTGCCCCAGTGGATAAAAGCATACTGATTATAAATCACGGGGTAATAATCCAGGATGCAGGTCAGACATGCACAGAATACTCCAGAGTTTGATTTGGAGACTTTTAACCTCTTGACGCATGAAATGCAATGCTCTTGATGAAAATACCCTGCCCCCCCCCCCCCCCCCCTCCCAGTTTTCCTCCACTACCCATCTCCAGTGATGACGGAGGAAGTGCTGGAAGACCGGTGATGTCTGCGCTGACATGCAGCTCCTATGGTTATCTCATAGCATGAAAAATGTGTAAGGGTGAGGTGAGCCCTGCTACCTAGGCCACCCTCCTACCACCACATCATCAGCAATCAACCTCAGCATTCTTAGCGTCCCCGCCCACATTAGTGGTGTTGTCTGAAGGTGATTAGTACTGACAAACCCGGGGAAACAGCCATAAGCAAGGCTGTGTTTGTTTAGCCTCAGTACAGAGCTCAAGGCAAACAAGAAGGTTTTGCCAAATGATGGGTGGCATGTACTGTAAACCGACTGGTTCCCGCCTGCTCTCGTCAGCTTGAGCGTGTTTGTGTGTGGTCGTGGCTCCGTTGGAACGGAGGCTGCTCGGGGCTGTATACATTTCTGCTTTCTTGGGGCTGTTGCTTTACCTTGGTTACGGATGAGGATGAGTCCAGAAATTTTCGGATGTACCTCGTGGAACCTTGCCATCGCGCAAACTGCTTCCACATGCTGCGACCGACACAACGCCCTGAGTGGGTTCAGCTGAATGGGTGAAAAAGGGGAAGGGAGTGTCCAGACACAAAGGTGTGAGTAGCATCGCGGAGACCCAGCCGGATCCATTTCACTATGTCATCAGGTGAAAGAGCCCCAGTGGGTGTCCCCACTCTAACAGCCCCCACTGAACCCGGGCCGTCTCATATTTCAGCTGCCCTCAATGGGCGCTTGAAAATTCTCACCACGATCTGGTTAGCACTATTACAAAGAGCCCTGTGGCCGGCTTCAAAGCGCACATCCGTACACATGTGCACGAGCACGCAAAGGATTCCAGCATTCATCACAAGAATGTATGAAAGGGAAACTGGAAATGACAAATAGTCTCCAGTCGACCGGTTCTGAGCAATTCGCGTGATCTTTCGCTCTTTCAAACAGACATTGTTTCTCGGTGCCGTTGTTTTGCGTACAAGCTTTCATTTGTGTTGTACGCAGCCAAAACCGAACCCTTTTTTTTTTTATTTCGTGTCAATAACAAGATACTCTCAAAGTACAGTTTGGATTTACAGAGCAGAACCTAAACCTTCCCTCCCAGCTGTTTGTTTCCATCTGACAGTCAAAGCTTTCATGGCGCCGACAGTTTGAAACGACACCCAGCTTTACGTAGTGAGGCTGCCTTGCACATTTCTTTCTCATTTACAACATTCTCTTTTCCTCCAGATGACTTCGCCGGGTCACTAATGTTTTTTTTCTGTTTGTCTCGAGCGAGCGGAGCAGAGGGGCAGGGGCTGATGTTTGAATATTTGAGAGCCGGCACGCTGGACTAATGTCTTCCCAGGACAAAGGCCACGAGCAACACACATATATACACATACGGCTCACTCGGCGGGGAAATTTAACGCGACTTCCACTAGGGAGGGCCAGACTAGTTTATGAATATTGATAGAGTCTGGCTGGGTCGGCTGTAGGGCTCTGGTCTTCCAAGTGTGTTTCAACACACCTCATCATAAAGATAGTGTGAAGCGGCAGTCACCCAGTGCCGGTGGCTCTGCTCTGCTGCCAGCCGGACACTTAGTCCAAGTGTTATTGGTGCCCACTGGCAGAGATGTGACAGAAGCGTGCGCGCAGATAGATTTGGCCTTATTCTGTGTTCGCTTATCGGAAGCGTAGATGATAAAGAATCTTGGATCGCTGAAATCTAAAACATCCGCACATGTACTTTCATAACCAATTTTTAATCCCCCCCCCACAAGGAGCTGCGTGGTAACGAAGCCTGTGATGTCACTGTCTTGCCTTCACCCATATCCAGTTTCCCAGTGCTGCGAACTTCTACACATAAAGCAAACAATAGGAGGCGCACATGCTAATGCCGACTCGTGCTGTTTCTCTCCCACACACACGCAGACGTACAGGCGTGTAATTTGACATAGGGCCGCTGTCAGACATGCAGTGTAGTTATTACACACTTCAGAGCTCAGGCAAAGTAATGGGATTTAAAGATTGCATTTTGTCACGCCTTCCGACTGAGAAAGAAACCATACAGTTATGTTCAACAAATGCTTCCACCCTTTCTGAAGCCGTGATGTTATTCTTTGCTTATATCTGATCCATTATTTTTAATTTATGCTTTCTAGACCATAACCTTAAGATTTCAGAAGATTGTGATTTTCCCCCCTTTTTTTTTTTTTTCTTTTTAACAACATCTGGTCACAGAACAAGCAAGCCCCCCCACCCCGTCCCGCGCTGGCTGTGCTCTTTCTGTTTCTAAACTGGTGGTGTTATTGATCTTGGCCTTCTGTTTCAAACCCAATTCCACCGTCATTTGGTCAGACCCTGAGGTACACTCCGAGCCATGAATGGATCTCTGTGTTGTTCACGTAGGTTTTGGACCGTTCCATCACCAGCTGGGTTTTGAGGTGACACCCCTCGTCCCGACTCCCTCAGTCTGAGCTGCTTTTGATAAAGCCTCCCTCAGATACTGTCAGGACTGTTGTTTCTGTGGCTCCCCTGTAAGACACGGACCATTTGATGCCAGAACACACACATGCGAAAACACACTGGAACATTGATGCAGACGCGGGAGCACTCTGGCGCATGTCGTACACATACCGTACCGCTCATACCATACAGAGCACACATGGTTCTGGCAGCTGTTCTGAAAGAATGGGGTTTAGACATTTTATTTTGAGTAGGAATCTGACACATGCAAATGAGGCTTGTGTGTTGCCATAACCTTTTGTGTCAGTGCTATTCTCCTCTCACCATAGCGACTATGCCACTACAGCAGGTTGCTAAATATATTACAGCATTTACTGCAAGGCAAACCTTTAAGCGTGTGTTTTAAGAGCCGCTGACACACTGAAAAATATTTATTTTTAAAGTTATCCTCGAATGTAACATAGAGAAAAATTACTTTTAGCCTATTTATTACTTATAGTATTTATTTGTCCTTAATCCCTGTGTTCTCCAGCCACTAATCCATTATGACTGTCGTAAGTTCGCGTATGAATAAGCGCCATGCTTTCCTGAGTGATGTGAGTATCATTTTATCACCATAAGTGTGTGAGTGTTTTAATAAAAACACATAGCGGTTGCCGTGGCACCCAAGTGGAAACAAAACAGATGTCAGCTGGTGCAGGCGGCGTGTGTGACAGTAGGGCCTCCGAGATATACGCTGGACGTGCGGCATGATGCTCCTCTGCTGTTCAGTGATATAGGTTAAATAAACTCCCCGGGACAAGAGTTGGCTTGCTGTGACATCACTCAACTGTTGGAGGAAATGTTTCTGGCACCAGAGCTGAAGTTTCAAGGTGGCCCCCGTTTCTTTTTTCGCTGGATTTGATTCTATCGCCATTAAATAAAGCGTCGTGGAGGGACCGTTCAAGGCCAGACTCAGAAGTGGGTGTACCAAAAAGAGAGAGAGAGGGAGATCACGGGAGAATGTAATGAGGTTTCAAATGTACTCTCCTTGCCCCATTACATCCAGATGTTTTAACGGGGTGTTTGATTTTTCTTGCCACCCGCGTCTCATCTCCTGTCTTTCCACACACCTTACATATTAGCGCACATGCCTGTTATCAGGGAAATGTGCCCATTGTGTGTCCAGATGAGTAATAATCTGAAGGGGAGAATAGAAATGTGTCACGGTGGAAGAATGTGGACTTCAGACCTCTTTTGTAGGCGATATTTCATTCTGCCCTAGACATCTTCCAATAATGGAGAATTTGCACACGTGTCAAAGTGATACACAGTACGGCTCGGATGCAGTACAACGTGGTAGGTTGTTGGAGGCTAACGATATATTATGCGTTTCCTTGTCTTGCAGCTCAGATATCAGCACGGCTTGACTACCCCGGACCTGCAGCAGACACTACCCAACCTGAAGAACTTCCTGGAACATGGCCTGATGGTGCGCTGGTAAGACAGTGAAAGACACACATGTTTTATGTTAGTTAAACTTAAAGGTTAGCCCTCTGATTGTGACACAATATGAAGCACTTTAATTGTTTTCACCAATTATTATTATTATTATTATTAACCACAATTCATGACAACTTTCTTTAGCATTTCCAGAAGAAAGACTATTTTCCTTCCATCCAGTCATCTATCACGTTAACAGACCATTTCAAATAGCAACAACATGCAAAACCAGACAAACTTTTCCAAAAGAACTGCTGGATACAAAACATTACACCAGACTTGTCCTGGTGGGAGAGGTTTCTCGCATACTCTAATTTGAAGAGGAAAAGAGTCTTGGGCGCTTTTCCATAAAAAACGAAATACTTGTCTATCAATCACATATTCAGACTGTGTTGTGGACACAATAATTTTTTTCTGGCTGTTCGGTGTGTCAGTAGAGATTATGGGCAGCTGACAGAGGCGTCCATAACTCATCTGAAGTAGGTGTTGCGAGGGAATTTCAGCTTCTTTACACAAGCTTTCTATGTAGCTGTATATTTATATTTTAAAAGATACACTACAGAGGGACATGTGCTAGCCAAGCAACACACAAGACTACACACTCAACAGTTTTTGTAAGAGGCAGAAATATAGTAAGTGACTTCCAGCAAGCCTTTCTGTAGTAAATTATTGTATGAAAAAGAACACTTATTTAGTGTACACTAGGGTTGCAAAAATGTTGGAAACTCTACATGGGAATTAGCTGGAATAAACTGGGAATTATCAAAGTTGAAGGTTAAGAACATAAATATAGTTGGTTGAAAAACATAAAACATATTGGAGCATAATCTTGGCTAAAACGCTCAGATTTGATTTGAGTACAGGTGAGTATAATGTGTTATTCCTCCATCGCAGCAGGGACATAGCACACTACTTCCTGCAGAGCTATTGAGGCCACACCCTCGACATGCATCGTGCATTCCTCCATCGCCTGCACAGTGATTGCTAGAATTCCTACTAAAACAACCTCTGAGCCACAAAAATGCCCCCAGAGCTCAACAAATGCAGCACACAAGAGTTCCATTCCAGGTAAACATGAATCACTTGTATGGCAAAATAGAATTTATGTTTATGTTGGTATATAAATCATAAATCTTTATTTATGCCCATAAATTCACGCGAATTCCCCAAATTCCCCGACTAAAGTTTCCATGGAGACTTTCCAGAAATTTCCCACCCCTTTGCAACCCTAGTGTACACTGACTAATGTGGGTGTAAATACCCCAAGCCTGAAGCTGAGAGTCACCACTTTAATTATATCTGGTATGAAAAGGTTTTGATAAACATGTGTATACTGTCTAATCTTAAATGTATCCTCAACACACCCATTGATACATTGATGCACTCATTGAGCATCCAGTTTCAGTTGGATCACTCAGGTGTTAATACCAGGTATAGCCTGGGCCCTAGACACACTTGCACTTCTATGTATGTAGTCTCTCCCAGTGTCTTCTATCTAGTCATATAATGCCAGACTGACCAGATCAGATCAAAGTAGATTTTTAAATTAAGAACGATTCTAATGAAAGACCACTTACGAGATACAGCACAGTACGAGTCACACTCGTGTGGGTGAATTAGGTTAAAGTTAAGGATGCTATATCTCAACTTGCACTCATGTACCACCTCTGCACGGCAAGCGGAGGTTGATGAGATTTGCAGTAGCCGTTTTAACCTGGTGAAGTGGAATGCTTAGATCTCTGCCTCTCCTTATACTGCCTTATGGCCTGTAAGTAACCCTTCACTAAAACCCGAGTTGGTCTGCGTCAGATTTCAGCTCCACTGCCCTATGAAAAAAAAAAAAAAATAAATAAAAATCTGTCTTTGATCTCTGCTTTTCTCCCCGGGTCAGCAAAGGGGAAAATGTGTATTACACACATTAATTGAATAATCTTTTGTTTTGAAAGGAAAGAAGCCATGAAAAGTTTGTCTCAATTCAGGTCCCCCTCCCGTCCCCCGTCCCCCCACCCCCCCACTTAATGGGAAGTGGAAGGGCCCAAAGATAGATGAGATGAAAGCATGGTCACGCTAGCCCTCCAGCCATGAGTGTATGCAAGTCTGTGTGTGTACACATACATGGAAGTTTGTAAAGAAGGTGGAAATGTTTCAGTTTTGGAGTGGTTTACCACAGTCACACTCCTGCATGACAACGAGACCACAGGTACGGGGACAAAAGCTGCTCTGTGCTGACTCAACTCAGAAAGTACCTTTCTCGTCGTCACAAACGGCTCTGAGCTTGTGTTACCAGAGCGTTGCTTAGTTCTACATTTGGGGGAAATACAACTTGGGTTACACCATGCTCCCCAAGTATGAAGCAATAATACGAAGAAGCTATAGGCAATAGGCTTGTATGTGGATATATGGCGATATATATGCTGTAAGAACCTCTGTAGTGTTTCATTGGATGGAATTTGAGTCAGGATAAAATGGTACAACAAGAGAGTGAAGCAATATGATGTAAAACTGCAAAAATATAGTAGACATCTTGTAAAATAAAAGGTTAGATAAAATTGGCATATAGAGGGAAATGTATGTACATGTTAGTGTATTTACAGGGCCGTAACTGCAGTACTTTCGTCTCGTCATAGAAACCTTTATATTAAACTGTCCTGAAGATAGCCTAAAGCCTCCAGGTAGCGTGAAGGCTGTTCCACAATGCCCTGAAATATGGAGGATATGAATTTTACACACACCGCTGCAGATACAATGCCTCATGCTGGGACCCAGCTTATGAAAACTTGGTTGTATAAAAAAAAAAGGCTACATAGCAGCTGCAGGAAATTTTCAGAAATACTGTGACAGATGGACTAAGCTCCCTCCTTTTGTCACTTCTTTCCTCCACACATCCAAACAGGGATGATTTAAAGAATGAATATGTCTGTCTATGACTATGACTATGTATCCTACAGAACTCATTCTAGCCTTTTCCAAAGTGTCAGCGTTTCGGGTTCATCTTGAACATTTTTTACTGACTAAATGGAAAAACCGAGGAAAAGCAATGTCCGTGTAAGAATATAAGAGAACACACTGCAGAGTGTGTCATTACTCCACACTGGGCTATATGACGCTGATCTGCCAAGCCCCTGATCATATCTTTATGCATTTCTAAACAGCACTGTCTCAGAAACACATCATAACATGTCAAAACATATACAGCGCAGCCCTGCTAAGTAATGGACAGTAAGGGTTTGTTTTTTAAATCTTGCTGAAGGATAAGAAACAGTGGAAAAATTGAGATTCTATTACCAAGAGGCAGACATAGACAGTACTAGAAACCGATTCTTTGTAAACTGCGCAGTCTGCCAAGATCAAAGCAAACGCATTCAACATGCTCCCATTTGCCGCTCTGCGTCCGCCGAGGGCCTGGCAGACGTTCACAGGGTCCTAATCCTGCTCCGGTGTCTGGAAGCGGGGCTACGTACACGGGGGGTGGGGGCGGGTACAAGGTGTGTCAGAAGGTCTGGCCAGGCAGATTCAGCACTGCAACTGGAGCGTTTGAAACTCCTAAAAAAACCTTGTATTGTTTGGGGGGGGATTACGCAAATGGATTTGTTACTTTTGTTTGTATGAGGTACACAGAGATTTGCGATATTTACACAGCTGCAGTCCTGTCAATGAAAAACAGGGAAAATAAATCTGAAATTTATATACTTAAAATAAGCATTTGCACAAAGTACATTAAGCCTGCCGTTTGCTATGTGGATTTATTGTATTTCAAATAATGGGTAAGGATTTGGAAGGAGAAATCAAGAATGCGTGTTCACGTGATATTCTATAAAGTCTTTCTATGAACACCACTTCCACTTATATTTCAATAATAACGCCATATCCATTCCTTTATTTCCCCTTCTCTTGTCTAAATCATTATTTCCACCAACCATATGTTTATGTTTCATTTCTTAAAGGAAGTACCTATAATATGATACCTTTGAGTCCACAGAAATATGTTAAATGGTATTACAACTATATAGATGTAGAGTACATTTTTGCCGTGTTATACATCTGATTAGCCTTTAGTAAGAACACATGTCATTTTTAATGTAGTAGTACACTTCTCATCACAGACAGTGCACAATATGTGTTCGTTCCTTTTTCTCGGATTCTTGGCAGCCATGTCCAGACAGCAGTGCTGCCAGATCATGCGGCTTCATGCCCAGTTGGGTCATATTTGCAGGTAAAAATAGAGTTGGGCAAGTAAACAAAATTTGGGCGGGTTTGGGATCATTTGAACAGTTTTCTTGTTACTTTTGAATGATGATTTGAAACAAAGCCAAAGTGCTTTTACTCTTTCCAAGACTGTGTGTGCCTGCGCTGCTTTCTAAAGAGTAAAGAATCTCCATGGTCTTGTCAGTGGTCTACGTGACATCATCAAATGGCTTCCCAGTGGCCAGATGTAAGTAGTTGTGGTGGTTGGCTTCTGCAGGTTATTGCTGGATGATTTCTAGGCTTAGACAGTTTTGCTTTTTTATGATAGGCTACACTTGTTTAATATCTATTTAATATTTTTGGGCAGCTTTTTTGCGTGTTTAACGGGGTTTCGAACAGTTTTCGAGCTGGAAACCATCAGCTGGATCTGGCAACTCTGCATGACAACAGCAGGAATCAGACCTGACTCAAAATTATTCTGAAAACCCTATATCAGTGTCTTATTTTAGCTGGAATAGATAGATAGATTACTTTATTCATCCCCAAAGGGAAATTAGGAATAACAACCATTATAGATATAACGTGATAATGCACCTTTATTGGTCGTGTTTTACATGCTGTGCTGTGGTCATTTGCAGTCATGAAAGGCCAGACAGTCAATAAGACTGGCCCTATTAAAGCAAAAAGAAAACTTTGCTTCCACCGTAGCGCATATCAAATTTTTAGTAATGTTTACTCTAGTAGTTTCATAGGGATTTCCCTACACCACTTCAAACGACCAAATGTTATCTACCATTGTTTGCTTTGGCCCAAAACCATGGCTTCTTAGCAGGATTTAGATATGAACAAGGGCATGTTGTGAAGTCTGTCTGGGGATTGGACAGTGGAAAGGCTTGGCTTACCAGATTCCTGAGTTGCCTTGAAATATGCCAGGTTTGACATCAGCAGTGGAAAGAAGAGAGCAGGCAAAAAAGCTTTGGAGGAGTGAAGGCTATTTCTGGCTCGGTATGTCCAGTTTTCTGCTTGATGAATTAGACAGAGGTCTCTTAGTTGGATTTATAGTGTGTAGCCAAGTTGTTGTCTGGCTAATACAGCTGAAGACTGGGGTGCAGTGAAAGTTAAAGTCCTACTGTAGTGAGTATCTTATCTTTGGTCACCAGTGGAGGGAGTGGAGTTTGTGTGAATCAATGGCTTCAGTGTTGGAATTGTATCAACGTAGACGTATTTTAGTGCAACTGTGTTGGCAGAAACCAAATAAAACACCGGCAACACAATAGATGGCCTAGCTCTATGTGAGGTAACCCAGGAAGCGCTCTGAACAAGCAGGACTGCCCACTTCACCTCCGCCAACATAGAACAAACTGCATGATAGTTGCTACCCCCAGTATTCCAAAAAGAAAGCCCTATGGTGGCCCTCAGCCAGCAGCTTTGTGTTATATATTTGGATTGAGAAACATCTTTCAGTATGGTATGTTTAGCTGTACACTTTGTATGTCAAAGTTGCACAAAAAGATTGAAATCTGAGACGTACACATGTGGAGATCAAACTATTTTTATGTTGATAAAAATCGACATAGAAGGTTATTTTATTTTCATATCAATGCATGAACTCTGTAGTAGTCCATATTAAAACCAGGTCTGGAGCCATATAGCTGGTCTCTCTGTGGGGTCTCTGAGCTAAATGCTAACAGCAGCTTTCTGAGATGCTGAATCCACATTTACAATATTCAGCATCTCACCAAAGCTGTCACACTTTATCCTGATGGTTACACAGACATTTTTTAGGCATTACATTTTACAACTATTTAACCAAGAATCTTCACATCTGGGATGTGTGTATTGCTGGTGACCCAAGTGCAGTGTTGAGTTTGAAGTTGTTGATGTGTTGTGGATGAGTGTCATACTTTGGCTAAAGTTTTTTGTTGTTGTTGTTGTTGTTGTTACGCCCTCAGTATGTCATTGTTCTGGGCTGTTTGCATGGTATTCACAACCCTTTTCAATTAAAGTATTTCCTCAAACAAAGCTGCAATTTCCCATCCAAGCAGGCATTATTCATAGTTCATTTGTTGTTTTTATTGCAGTGTTTTGGAGGAAATACGGTAACATCTTCAGCAGGCCTTTACAAATGACAGCGTGTTCACAACAGGTTTCAATTACGATACTTCCTCAAATAAAGCTGTCCGCCTGTCCTTTACAGGCCTACTTTCAACCATTACTGCAGTATTTGAGAACAAAAAGGATTACATTGCCAGCAGGATGCAGCTCACTGACTGTAGCTCATTCAGTCTTTTACTGGTTGTTTGGATGAGCAGTTCTCAATGATGCTGCAAGTCACAATCAGTTCCTTCACAACAGGCACATTTTGATGGGAACTTCCCTAGTTTCGCTTAAAACCACAATATGTATACCAAAAGTCTCCGCTCAAATTACCATAGTCAGTGATTCATCGTCTGGGGAACCTGAATATATAGTACGTACCAGAGGTCTGGAACAAAGGTGGGATAACTCAATGATCAACACTGAAATTTTATTGCTTCTCTTTTTACAAAATCTTTATAAAAGGATTACATTTACAGATGTGTACAAATGGGCAAAAACAGTTACAGCATGTATGTATACTGTGTTTATTAGGATAGGATTAGGATTAGGAATATGAAAAAAATCAAATGCAGTGAACAAAGTAGTTTCAAGAGATAGACAATATCATTAAAACATTTGTCATTCAAGGGTTTTCCTTTTTTTTATTACCTACATTGTATTGTACTGAGGACGGCAAAACTATGAAGGACACACATTGAAATATAAAGCAAACATAAAGTTTTAAACAAACCAGAATGTTTTATATTGTAGGTTTTTCAAAGTAGCCACCTTTAGCTTTGATGACAGCTTTCCACACTCTTGGCATTCTCTCAATCAGCTTCATGAGGTCGCACCTGGAATGCTTTTCCAGCAGTCTTGAAGGAGTTTCCACAGGTGTTGAGCACTTGTTGGCTGCTTTGTCTTCTGTTGTCCAAATCACCCCAAACCATCTCAAATTTTTTTTTGTTTTTAGTCGGGTGATTGCAGAGGCTCAGCAATTCTCTTCTTCATCTCATTGTTCCTCAGTGGTGACTTCTTTGGAACAGTTTGACCGCGAAGGCCCGATCCACGCAATGAATCGGGCAGAAACAGTTGAGCTGTTTCTGCCACTAGAACTCTCAGAAGCGTTAGCTTGGGCTCTAATTTGAGGTGCTGCTTTGTGGTTTCTGAGGCTGGTAATGAACCTCTGCTGCAAAGGTAACTCTTGGTGGATGGACTGTTGTTTTTCTTTACTTAGATGAGCGATTCTTGCCATAATAGGGATTAAAAGAGTAGTGAAATTGGGCTGATTACCTTTGAGAATCCTACCTCTACTCAACTCAACTGAGAAGGAAGGCAAGAATTTCCACAAATCCACTCTTGACAACACACCCATTGATTGAAAACCATTCAAAGGTGATTACTCCGTTAAGCTGAGAGAATTCCAAGAGTGTCCAAATCTATCACAACATATCTACATTATAAAACATATTTTGTTTAACACCATTTTTGTTTACCACATAATTCCATACGTGTTCCTTTGCAGTGTTGATGTCTTCAGCTTTAATCTATAATGTAGACAAACAATTATGCTATGTAATTATTTGGCCATATAATGTGACACTGTACGAGCTCCAGCTTCTCTGCGAAAATATGGAAAGTGTTTTTCAGTTCAACCCTCCCAGCATGCTCCATCTGCACATATGCTCTCAATGGCCGTACACGTGTATCCTAATTGCCTGCATTAAAAACATGTCATCGATATAACAGTTAGATGTCTGAAGCAAAAAAAAATGTTATGACTGCCCAGAGGTTTGCTTGGCTCAAGTCCTGACTGACACACCCATTCTCCTCAGTTGCAGCATAATTTGACACCAGTAATGAAACAACTGTAGACCTAATCTTTAAACAGAGTTGAACTAAATAACACGGCCCATATGCAAAATTCCTCATTATACAAAAGACTTTGTGTGATGGCCATGTGATTTTACACCAGCGTTAATAATACACATGTCTGTGGTGTGGATGGCAAGCTGAAATCACAATAAATGGATTAAATGACAGAGCCAGCTGGAGGGAGGCCTGGAAGAGAATGGTTGCTAATAATTAAAATCAAAGCCATTTAATCAACCACTGCCGTAGGGATATCACTCAGTCAAAGAGCGTAGTTGCGTAGATGCTTATTAGCTTGTTTAAATGATCTACGGAAGCATTCAGGACAAGTCATCTCTGGTTTCCAAATGTGTATTATGTTTCAAAGAGTCGGAACAACATTTTCCACTTGATAATTGACTTCTCATGACATCTGTCTTTATTTCCTTCCACCGAACAGTATTGTTTTTTTCCTTTTTCGTAAACTGGCTTCCAAGGAGCCCATGATGTTTTCATTTGGAAAGTAACAGATAAGTGTTGGCTATGGTAAATTGTCCAACTTCTCTCCATTCACCCGATTTAAACTTTTAAATGAATTCAAAGATCATGTGATAAAGAGCGCTATGTTTCTATTTTACCGGATTATGCTTTGTTGCAGAGTCAGCCATATGCTCATCCAACGGGTGGGGGTGGTGGTGGGGGGAGGCTTGTATTAAATGATGTGTTTATGTGAGCGTGCACTGCCAAGCAAAGCAACTCCGGTTCAGTCCACCGTGGAAGAACTCTAGGAGTGAATCAGTGAATCACCCTTTGCCTTTGTTTTCTTAACCCTCACCTTGACCCTGACCATTCAACCTTTACATCTGCGTGCCTTCATTTAGCTTAGATGGCAGTTATGAAATACAGCATCTACAGTTGTTACCGTAACCAGTTACATACTGTACCTTTGAGCTGTGGATGGTTCTCGTTTACTGTATCACTGGCACTTTGAAGTTTGACAAGTTTCTCTTAAAACTGGACAGCCTTTTGCAATCTCCTCAGCCGAGCGTCCTGCCCGTGAACCCTGTCAGGACCACCTCGGCAGGGTGCCTGCAGGGGTCAGTCACCGGGTTTTTTGTTTTTTTTTTTACTGCCTGTCATGTGTTCGCCGGTGAAACTGTCCATCAGACTCTTAGCTAGTACATAATAGATGCAGGTGTCAAATAGGGCTTCCATCACTGATTGAAGTGCCACTGTTACAAAGTTGACTTCCTTAGTAAGTGCCGGGTGACAGGAACATTTTTACAAGGACATCTATTATGGTTGCATGTCCAACTTAACGAGCAGAGATTTGTCCTCGACTCTTTAACCAACGCACGGGGATCTCTGAAGAGCACGGGGAGGCCCGGATTCACCTTTGACCCCGGCAGTACAGTGCCTCTGCTCCTGAGATAGCAGAACGGTCACAGTGAGCAGACAGTTAAGTAGTCCAGTGAATTATACATGGTCTTGGCTATCGGAAGAGGCGGTGAGGCCCCCATTTAAGTAGATTTATGACTCCGGTACAGAGGCAGGGCGGGGCGTCCCAGATCCTGAGTCTGTTATCTGTTATTGAAGAAAATGTCTGACATACTTGGGCGGACGCCTGCTGCGCTCCTCTAGTCAGCGGAGCGCGAGTGTAGTCTCACAGGCTGCACGAATGTTTTCTGGATGTTGTAAGGTGGAGTGTTTTACAAAGAGCTGCAGCTGCCGTTTTCCTACATCAGGGGAAGGGAGCTGGGTGCTTTGGGTGGAGGAGTGTTGATGAGCTCAATGAAAAGCCAGTTCCAAAGAAAACCTGGTTGCTCATTAGGATATCCCACTCTGTCGTTGGCTCCAGTGATGATAGCTCATTGTAATAAACAAGCCCTGTCCTATATTATATTTTGTACTCTTCATAGAAGCAGTAGCTCATAATTTCTTTTGTGCATCTCCCTGTCTTTGCTTCTCACAGTGATCGGCACCACGTCTCTAGCTCCATCCCGGTGCCCAGTAAGTCCCAGCTTGGTGTGTCTGCCGCCTCAGATATAGGCTACCCCAGCCATACCAGCTCCCCAGACCGAGGCTTGAGGAAAAGGGCGAGCTCGGAGGCTGAGGCAGAGCTCAAGTACAAGCCAACCCCTCCGCCCAGCTACAACACAGCCATGAGCGAAAAGCAGCCCCCGGTCGCCCTGGCACCGCCTCCACCTTCACCTAAACATCTGTCCTCCTCACTGGATGCCGACATGGCCTCGCTTAACCTCTCCACGACTACGGAGGCCAAAGAGGAGGGAGACCAGAAGGAGGAGAAGGAGGAGCATGGGAACACAGCGGTCGAAGCGGAGAGGCATAAAAGTGCTGACAGAGAGACAGAAGCAGATAATGAAGAGATCGAAGAGCCGCCACCCGACACTTCTGCAGTGCAGGACACTGGTGAGAAATCTTTGCCTACTACCCAGCACGTGGGCGCCATGAACGGCTCTTTGGTACCGGGACAGGCGGCAGTTAGCCTGGTCCCAGAGCTGCGCTGCTCCGTGGAGCAAGCCGAGGAGATCATAGGCACAGAGGCCACAGGTTTAGGCCTGGGCTTGGGGATAGGGTTAGGGTTAGCCGACGAGGCCCGTCTGGGAGACTACCGCTGCATCCCCGTGGACCACGCAGTAGCTGTCGAGTGTGACGAACAGGTACTGGGTGAGCTGGACGAAGCTGGCTTTGAGGAGTTCTCCAGGCGCATTTACGCACTGAACGAGAACATGTCCAGTTTCCGACGGCCGCGCAAAAACTCTGATAAGTGAGGCACGGGATCTCTAAGAGCAGGGGGAGGCATAGAGAAGGTTGCACAGGGGATTTGGACAGATACAACACAGGGACATGAAGTGAGAGGGCAAATGTTTGGTCCTCACTCCTTAATCACGGCATCGAAATCATAAGAACGTTTCTGGAATTACAACCAATTTGCACTTATTGTAAACATTTCCATAGTAATCATTTAATGAAAAACTGTTAAAAGCGAAAGTACTGGGACAGTGAGCTGAAATTTTAGCTTTAATGCCAGATTTGATGTGTGCTAAACAAATCAACAATTCTGGCATTTTTTTTATTCAGCATTTAAAATCAACCACTGAATGACTGTGAATTTCTTTACATGGGACCATTTATATACATTGAATGTCACTGTTTTCAAATCCATAATGCAATAACATCCCCCTGTAATCCTTAATAAACTGCATTTCAAATGTTAATCCATAACCTATACTTTAGCCTCAGTACATTTTGTTTCACCACAACAGCTCTAAATCTCTGTCTTCGTCACCGTACCTCAAGTATCACCATGGTTTGCTCCTTAACTTTGTGGAGCTGTTGGATATTTTAGAGCCGGCTGTCCCAGTACTTCCAAGTTTGATTGTGCAAGCAAACGTTAAGACCCTTCCCGAGTCTGATTTCAGGGTGCAGGATAGTGAGCGTGTGCAGGAGGGAGCACTTGCGTAAGTGCGTGCGCTTCACATGAGCATGCAACCACAATCACAGTTAGAGGAATCCCGCCAATGACCTTGGAGCACCGCGGCATGAGTGAGGTGGGATCTGGAACCGGTAGCCCAGTCAGAGACTCCCTATCTGCGACACCCTTCGCTTCGACAGGCCGACCCGCCCGTCGTCCTCCACACAATCTCAAGTTTCTCCTTCAGGTTTTAAGATGAGGACAACAAGAGTGGCGGGTTTGGAGCTCACAGCACATGGCAGGGATACAGTGCAATTGTTTTCTGTCCATCTCTGGGTCCTCTTTTTCTCCCTTTTTTTTTTTTTTAACTTCAATGTATCCCATCAATGTTAACTTTGATGTTACGTCCACTGATTCTTACATTCAGTAGACCAAAAATGAAATTCTGTCTATATTCTGTTGGAATGTGTCACTCAGGCTCTCCTCTAAACTGTTAATAGCAACCGTCTGTGATTTAGTCCTGTGTCTCCCTGTTCTTAATGCTTTCTTGCACTGGTATTCAATTCTTCCTTTATTTATGTCTCAGCAACTGTCTGTGCTTTGTTTCAAAAGTAAATCAACGATTAGTCCTGATTACTAATCACTTGGGATCTCGTAACCAGTTTCGGGGTGCTGAATTGACCGGCCGCTTTGCATCGCCCGCCATGATGAAGATGGACTCCTCACCGTCAGCCCACGGTGTTTCCGATCCAGCGACGTGGCTGCTGACTCTTGGGAAGTGTAGTATTTAAAACTGAAAGATGTACCATGTTAGATCATTTCCATAAACGACTATACAGTTCAGTAATTGACCATGTACATATACTTTTGTATGGAGATTTTTTTTGGTTATTAAAGACTTGCAGTCCAATGGCATGGGTGTATGTACCCCCTTTAAAAGAGTTGTCGCCTCCTTTTGTATCAGAATGTGAAACACGAAGGGTATGATGCTATGAAAATTAACAAAACGTTAATATTTTCTTCGACAGTCATGCTAACACCTGTAGAGAATATGTTGTTGGACAGACGGCTTTCGGTTAAATGCTAATGCCAACATGCTAACAGTGACAAGTTCAAATGTTTGTATGTGGACCATCCTAGTTAAATATATAATAATTTTTTACCACTGTGTTCAAAATAACAGTACGTTTAAAAAATTTGATTAAAGCTCAAAATCCTCATAATAGCTTTTATTTCCAGTGATCACAAATGTATCGGGAACGCTGCACGTTCTATTTCAAATCAAAACAAGAAGAAAACTGTTCGATGTTATTACTTTACATAAAGTGAAGAAAAATGAATATAAGGCTGTTCAAAAAATAGCAGCGTCTGAGGTTTTCTTTACGAACCCAGACGTTCACTGTATAAACTGGAAAGTTCTTGAAGATTTAGCTTTCGTGTGATTCACTGAACCAATATTTAGCTGCATTACCGCCGTTTCTGAGACTTGCTTCACATCTGTGTTGCGTGGAGACGACCAACTTCTGGCACTTGCGAAAAAAGGTATTACAGCCCCGGACAGATGTACTACATTCTACAATTCCTCTGCTTTCCTTGGTTTTGCACCAAAAACAGCATTGCTGATTCTCACACCACAGGTTTTCTATTGGATTAGGATCCAGGGATTGGGCTGAACACCCCACAGCATTTATCTCGTTGGTCTGGAACCAAGATGCCGGACTGTGTTCGCGGTTGTTGTCTTTCTGAAACGTCCATTTCAAGGGCATCTCTGCTTCTGCACAAGGCAACATGAGCTCTTCAAGTAACGTGATATATTAACTGATGCTTGCGTCACCTTGACTCACAGTTTATCTGACGTGGATTCACGCTACACGTCTGATCAACCGTGCCTCCCCTTGACGCCAGAAAGAACGGTCTTGCTTTCATCGGTCCACAAAATGTTGCGCCATTTCTCTTAAGTGCAGTCGATGCATTCTTTGGCAAACTGTAACCTCTTCAGTGCATGTCATTTTTGCAACAATGGGACTTTGCGGGTTCTTTGTGCTTCTTGCCGATATCTTGGCTTCATGTAGGCGTCACAGGCAACTTTAGACTTTCCTCGATCTCCCCTCGTCTTGGCCATTTTGGCTATTCGGTTTGATTGGTAGCCTTCTGTTTTCTTGCTCATCTCTCTGGCCACTTGAGAAAAGCACCCTGAGCACCCTATCATTTTGTACACTTTTTTTTCCACATGTTTTCCTCTTTTAACCTTTTTAATCGAAAATGCGCTGCTCTTCCGAGCAGTATCCGGATTTATATCCAGCGTGTAGAGCACTTGCTGCCTTCATCCTTACATAACAGCCGCCTGTTTGACACCTGTCTTTTCACAGAGTGAAAGACCCCGCTAATTGAACTCCACGCTGCTGTTATTTTGAACACAGTCGAAGAAAGGGCCATGTTCCATTCAATTGATGATTGATGTACACAGAATTAGCAGCACGCTATGTCGGGCTGTTGTCAATTATTTGCCATGTAGAAATATCATTTCTGTCAAAAACAGCGACTGATCTGGTTAGTGTTGATTACTTTGAGCATAATTTTGTGTGTAATTCATCACTGAAGCGCTCTTAGTCTTATCCGGTGAAAAATAGTAATAAAGCTGTGGCTGTATTTGATGCCGCAACATTAAAACCACTGACAGGAGAAGTAAATAACATTGACAATCTTGTGACAAATGTTCTGCTGGGAAACTTTTGTACGTGACATTTACGCGGAGGTTACTTAGATGTGTAGCACCCAGAGCAGACACCCCCGCCCCATAGGAATGACACAAAAACGGATTAGAGACGACTCAAAAACATGAAGAACAGCACGAGGTGTTGACCTAGCCTCCAAATTCCCCAGATCCCAAATGGATCAAGTATCTGCAGGATCGACTGAGGCCCCTCCCCTCAACCCATAGGACCCAAAGCCCCCCCACTAACAACGCTGTGTTTCCAGACACCACAGGACACCCTCAGAAAGCCCACATCCATTCTCTGATGACTCACATCTGTACTGGAGGCACAAGGGAGACCTACACAATATTAGGAAGGTGGTCATAATGTTATGCCTGGTCTGTGTTTATCATTGCTTCTACGTTATGTGTTATTACAGCACTATATCATCAGAGTCATTTAAAGTTGGGAAAGGATCCAGGTGCCATGAATCAGGCAGGTACAGGCTTTTAATCTTTCAATTCTTTCTTTCATTTTAGTTTATCATCTGTCAGGAGAATGTCCCAAGCGAAATATTTCACCTGTAGCTGTTTAATTTTATCGGACGGAACATTCTGCTCTCGACTGGTTCTTTGGGTTTTTATCGAGGTTTTATACTACACTTTGCATCCCTGCTCGTTATGTGGGATTAAAGCAGATTTGTGAAATATACACTGACCTGAGAGGAAGCTTCAAGCACAGTGAATCATCAGCCTTAAACTTTTTACCCTGGTTGTTACCCTAGAACGTTCAATCTTTTGCTAGCATGTACGAGGTACGTGACTTTAATGACTGTAAGGGGACAATTTCAGATGCTCGCAATGCTTTTGCTCCGAATTAACCAAAGTAATCAATGCGACCTTTCGAGACTGTACGCGTTTCAAATTCAAAGTTTATTCATCACATACACAACATGTGGTTGTATAGTGCAGTCAGGCCTTTTCCAGTGGAATAAACCCTTCTGCTTTCCTTTACCTCATTATGCACTTAACTGAGTAAGATCCAATCTTACTGGTGGTATTACCACATCGCTTTGTTGTCGGGGCTCCAGGTAATGTATCAATTTGTTCACATTAAGCACCGGAACACAGTAACTTTAAGCGTTTGAAGCCTACTGAGTGCTTGTAATTTACATCCCCTCTCCCTTTGCTTGTTTGAGGCAGATTACTGTTGGCTATTATCAATATACATCATCCCATTACTCGTGGAAATAAACCTTTCTCTTTCAGAGTCCCCTGCCATCCCTTTCATAGTCATTGTCATTAGGAATTTATGTGACACAGACTATTGCTGAATGTGTCGTTGCCGTTTCAGGATTCACATAAAGTAGTTTCCTGGCCCTCTATCCTATAAGCTGCCCGTGTCACTCTGTAGACCGTCTGCTCTCACAGCCTAAGCCCCTACAGGTGTCTAAAGGCCTCAGCTCTGGGCCCTCTGGGAGTGACACTTCATCCAGCCAGCAACAGGACATCCTGTGCCATCATGAAAGGAATATCCTCTCCGCACACAACATGTGAGTGCGTACGCCTGTGCACAGGTGCATATGTTACAATCTCTGAGAGTTTGCAGGTTATTATTCTAGTTTATGGTTTATTGGAACATGAACTGAGCCTCTGAGAGTGAGAGTAAGCAGGCCTTACTTCCCTCCCCACAAAGCCTTCTTCATATTTTTGAGCTGAGTGCTTAGTTTAAAGAGTTCAGCGCTGCTTGCACTGTATAGTCTGCTGTACTGTTCATCATCACAGGCACCTCGCAAAATACACACCAGCCAAAGCAGCGCTGCTGGCTGTCTAAGCCCATACGTAGGGGCTTTACCGCGCGATGTGCGTGCGTACGTGTGTGACAGTTCTGATCCAGTGGAACCATCGTCCTCATTAGCTCGTATTATTGATTTAAACGGTCGCCGTCAAATCGTCCAATCCACCCAATCCTGGCGATCGCCCTGCGGTGGAGCAGTAAATATACATAGGATAAACAGAGCGCGGAGGAAGGAGAATAGCCGCAGTCCATCAACACCTCATTTATACAGCGGCCGGATCATCTGACACACAGTCAGTCCCAGGTCAAAGTCATTCACCGTACCCTTGTCATTCTTAGGCCTCAGTGATACTCTATATCCTTGTCATTACCTGGCTTCCGTCACGCAGTAGATCCCCTGTCATTATTACTGTGGGTGTCACTCGGGCCTATAATCCTTTCACAGCAACAGGGCAGGCATAATGGCATGCTTTACATTTATTTTTGGAAATGTGCGAACAAATGGGAGACACAGTCAAGAATATTTAACAATCGCATTACAGTATATTGTTTGATTTTTCACAGTTAAATGTGAATGGGTGCAACAAATGTAATTCCCCTGTTGTAAAATTACATACAAAAACACAATTGAGTTTTACAATCCGCCTTGGTCTTGCAGACCTAGTAGCTAATATTAGCCAACATTAGACACTGCTACGTGACTGACACTGAGTCAGACGACCATCTTTAGTCCTTTTTCCATCTATACAGTAGACGCACATATCTCTATCTGACAGTTCAGTGCAATAAAAAATATAGTAAATGTGCGTCAAAATGAAAAACAACTTTCATTAAATGAGTGTTTTCCTTTGTCAAGCATCGACAACAACTTTTTGATTAGCTCCGAGATTCGCTAGTTGGGAGGTGTTTGCTTACGTCGTCCCAAAATGGCAGAACTGGATGATAAGTCAATATATCACAATGTAGTTGTATAGAGGCTTCCTTGTAGTTTTATTATACGTATGATTAAAATTGATATTCCCAACAGCCTCATCTTATTGTTCCGACTTCCCACATTGAGTTACCCGTGTGTTACCTTGCTAAACAGTTAGCCCGTGGCTTCCAGATGGCAACATGTGGTTAGCAGTGGCCTTTTCATGAGATAGTTCAAGCAATTTGTGTACATGAGTTCATTTTAAAGCAGCACGTCGCGTGGGATTCACCCACGCCCTGCTCCTTTATGAGACCGTCTATTCAGCAAACTAAATATTTGCAGTGACCCAGGCCCCTGGTAAAGACGTACAGATGCTCCACCCCCCAAAAATCTGCAAGCTAGATCAACTTCTGTCTAAAACCCTTACACTGGGAACTGTTTGCCCCTGCACAGCTCTGCGACCATTTGGGCGGCCTTAGTGTGTTGGTGTGATTAGTTTCAGGACTAGTCATTTTTCTGCTGTATTGGTTGAAACATACCTCATAATGAAATCCAGCTGACGTGTTACTTGTGTCCAGTCCAAACCAGCTAAATCTGTCATGTGGTAGAAAGAAAGAGGTCTATAGAGTAGTGTTGATGGTCTGTAGAGTCATCACGGGTTCAAGGGGACTTATGGTTGTCATTGCAAAATATACTGAAAGGTAACCATCTGGGGGCCCCTTTGATCATCTTTTTCACAGCCCCCAAACGACTGTTTGATTTGTACCCCCTGATAGAGGCCCCTGAGTATACAAGTCACATATCCTCAGAACATGCTGAGCATACTGAAGTGGCGGTTTTCAGACAGGCAAATCTGGAGAAAATTAGCTGAGACCTTCCTGTGTCTCAGTAGCAGACTCTCTCGAGGTATCTCCTCCAGAAACATGAGGAAAATAACTCAAAACTGTTTTCTAATGGTTAATGGTGGAATATTTGTGTATATGTCTGTTGTTGAACTACGTTCTCGCAGGAATCTTTGTCGAACAGTTGTAACTTTTTTAAATATATGAATGTAGATGTGGATAATATGATTTGCCAACAAGACAGAGCCAAGCTAGCTGTGTTTTTGCTCAATCGTAATGTCTTCGTGCCAAGCTGATCTAAGCTAACAATTTCTATGGGATTTAGCTTCAAATGGAACCCACATTAAGGAGCGATGTTATCTAATTTTCAGCAAAGGCAAAATGAATTCATCTTTCTGTAAATTTTCTTTTGCCTCTGCTGATAATATTTAGGCCTTGTGTTGGAGGTATTACTGAACCCCTATTTGAGACCGATCACTTGGGACAAGAGAAGAGCAGGAGTCGGGTAACAGTCTTGGCCAGCGTTCAGTTTTACAAAGACACAAAGTCCTTTCTCATTCATTAGTGAGCTGAGTCCTCACACTGCAACTGTAACTCCTTATAGCTGGATTACAGTCACAATACAGGGATCTGGGGACTGTGTTACAAGTATGGAGGGAACTGCAGCAGCTCTGGTGTCCTCAGTGAGAGCTCAGACCAGTCCCTTGCGGATTCACTCTCCTCGACCCTGGATCTGGACCCACCCAGTCGACCTGCCCCAGCTGTGGAAGCCATCTCAGAAACAATACTATCTGCTTGGATAAAATCCCAGTCACCTCTCCTATTTTTACCTCAATAAAACCTCACTCCTCGCTATCACTCCCAAAGTTTTTGTTGTTTTTAAAAACGCAAGCCTTAACCTTTCCCAGGCATTCACCACTTTTATAGGGCTCACATATTCTCTCCACATGGCCCAGTTGCACGGCTTAATAAAACACAGTGGTGTCCATCTGATTTCACTGCAGCAGTATCAATACTGCTATTGGACTGTGCGAAATGCTGGGTAACGAAATCACAACACAGCAACCGTGACGGTTTTATTATGAACCTTGTGAAACTGAACCCGATTAGTGAAGATTGATGTCATCGTGCTCATACGGGGACTGAATTTGTGCTTGTAGACATTGTGGTTTGCTGTAATTACCTTCAGAACATTTGAATGACGTAACTGACACCTGACATACACATGGAGAAGGGAATACTCCCCAAATGCACAATGGACTCCAGAACCAATGCCCCTACAGCAAACAATGCGAAACAATAAGGAAAGGCATATCACAGCACAGAAGGTAAGATTACATGTGTGCAGTGTGATCTTTTTGCTTTTGTACAGTTACCATTGTGCTGTACATGGTGTACATGCTCTTAAGTAGATGGACTTTCATGGATAACGTTTTCTCCTCTTATTTCTGGGAGTCATTGCCTTTCTCTTTGTGCCTTTGAGGTAGAGCCATGACTTGATTCATGGTCCTGACTCCTGACTTAAGGACTGGCTGAGCATCAGTCTCCCCAATACCATGGTGCCCTGCTGAGATTCTACAAAGAATTGCCTACCACTGTGTTGCATCTGTTGAGGAGAAACTGAAAAAAGTACAAAGAAATCCTATTGTTTGCACACACTGATCGCCTAGAGATTGCTTCTGCATGTGACTCTTCATCTCGCTTCTCCAGGTGGTTGGGTGAGAACAGTGGTGAGTCGATAATTCATGTCACCGAAATACATTTTGAGGTGGTGCTGAGCAATTTGAAAGCGTTATATGAACGCTAGCAGCAGATGCTGCAAGTCCTACAAGTAGTGAGGCGAAGGGGTCACAGATCTGGGACTGGACTGAGATGGCGATTTGGAGGCCAAGTCCACACCTTGAAATGAAGGTCATGATCTGTTCACCGGAAGTGATTTCTCTATTTCCTTGTCCTTCCCATTATTCCCAGCTCTAAAAGTCAGTTCATTCTAAATTGATCAGAACCAGTAATAGTTTGTATCTTACATTCCGTCCCTCCATCCATGGATCATGTCCATTGTGCAACCTTCCCCATCTCCACCTGTCTCCATGGTCATCTAATGAGTCCTCATCAGATTCTACCTTCCAGGGGTCTGGCCCTACCTACCTTCATTGTTCATCACTCTTGTAGTCTAACCGCCCAACTATTATCTTTCATAGTATTGTTTCCTCATTAAATGTTCCTTCTTGAACTTCATCTCTCCTTATGTTCAGACTGTTCCAGAATCATTTTTGCTTTGAGTCAGCATGTACCATTCTGCTTAAAGAGGTCACTGCCATCAGGGAATACCATTTAAATCAACAGGTGTACATGGTCTCCAACAATGATCAGGTAGGTTGTACCTAGCTCAAAGTAACACCCACATCAGTGTCAGGACCCAATGTGTCCCTGCATGACATCGGCCAAAGCATCACACTGCCTCCACTGTTTTCCCTTCCTCTCATAGTGCATCCTGGTGCCACATGTTCCTCATTCATTCACTGGACATTTTGCCTACTAAACATTTTACATGGACACAAGTTTTCCATCACAAGACTCACTAACACCCTGTGATATCTTACTCTTCTGTCCATCACCACATGAAGCCTGCCCAGGCTTTGATTGGTTTGGCCGAGCATCGCCTGAGCATAATCAGTTCACATTGCGGAGACTCCACACCAACTTTCCACCAAAACATCTCTGTGGGTAGGGGAAGTTAGTTTGGCTTCCAGGCTACCACAAACCATCAACCAGAACAGTTTTTTATTTATTTTTTTATGAGTAAAGTGGTTCTTCCAGAAATACACATAACTGAATCTGATCTGACCCAAGCGTGAGTCACACAGGGTCAGCCTGTTGTGATTAAGGTGGGTACATGGGACATTTTTATTTGGATTGGCTGCAGACTGTTAACTGTGAAGTACTCAAATGAAAGAGAAAATAACTGCCACCGAAGAAGGGCAGAGTTTTGTTTTACTGTCTCAAAAACCCAAACCCAGAAGTTCCTGTACAGGCCAGACATTGTGGTTTTGTATTTGTATCATGCTTTTCTACCTATTAGTGCTCAGTGACACATTAACCATTCACTCACCCAAGCACACACACATTCACACACCAGTGCCATGCATTGGGAACAGTACTTCTGCATGTCAAACCACTAACCCTCAGGCTAGATTCAGCCCTTGAATGCAACACAGACTTATTATGGAATATGCTTTATAATAAAGTATGTACGCATATGTAAATTATGTAATCTGCCTTTGTCCCTAACATACAAAAATATTTAGTAATGACTCTATAAACCTCAGAGTCAGAAAAACAACAGGGAGAATAAATCATCTTTTGTCTTTAAAGAGGCGTTTTTGACGTGCTGCTCTCCTTGATGGTGACAGTCAGGAAGTTGGTGGTCACGTCCATCACTGGGACATTTTTGTACATTTTGTTCGTCGTCGTCGAATCGGGTCGGGAACAGCCTGTCCAAAAAATTACACTTTTCCATCTGTGGAAGTTCGGCGGGGCAACTCAGACAGTGGCTCATTTTTGGAGCGGTGTTTCAGTTACTCTCACATCAACCTCCACAGAAGTCACGTGCTGGGGGCAGTGTCTTTTTGTGCCGCATCTGTCTTCTCCAGGACACTGGTGTTACTTTTCGGTAGAGGGTGTATTAAAAGCATATGTGTGAGGATTGATCTATAACATATGCTGGTGAAAAGCTACACAATATTTCAGATACTGCAGATTTATCGTTGCGCATTTCTACGTTTTTTTGGCATGTTTTTTAGGCAAGTGCTCGTGAAAAGGCTTATCAGAAATTGAACTGAATCATCTACAGGAGATATACTGTAGACTGTGTGTGGATAATTGTCTGGCTTCAAGTAATAGCTACTGCACTAAGAAACTCGAGTAGCTTGTTAACTACAGTCACTTTAGTTTGACTTTAAAATCAAAACGTCCGGCATGGGAAAGTCGGCTCAGTCTGGACTCGAACCAAGACCAAAGCTATATCTTAGCTGTGCAAACACATCTGCTAATGCGACACACATGGCCACTGTCACTGATAATCTCTGAAATAGTGGAATTTTATAAGGAAATCCTCAAGGTTGTTAAATTGACTCGGTGTTCTCCTTGCTAATTACCTTGTCATGTGTGTAATTGTCTCATCTTACGCATCACAGGTGCATCCAGGCCGTTAGATCTCAGTGGCAATTACACACATCTGATGTTCATTGTGTCCCAGTGAGGCCGGTTACACGAAGGAGAGAGGAAGCGAAAAGGGGGGGGGGATGAAAAGTGTATGTTGTGAAAGAGAAGCACTTGAGCGCAAAGTAGTGGAGGTGAGACTTCCAAGGAGCTGTTTGGGGCTAAGCAGCCGTTTTCCTAAATAAAAATAGGAGGACGGCCCTGCCTGAGGATTTACTAGAACCTCCTGGCTGCGTCGCAGAGTAAAAGCTTTAATCAGGGAGATGGGAGAATGTCCTTTTGGCTGGACCAGCTGCTTTGACACGCCTGGAGACTGTGACTGATTCGCCACAAAGCCACTACAATCCTTTTCTTCCTGCTTGCTCTG
Organism: Mugil cephalus; assembly: GCF_022458985.1. Lineage (NCBI taxonomy): Eukaryota > Metazoa > Chordata > Actinopteri > Mugiliformes > Mugilidae > Mugil > Mugil cephalus. Next base: position 7,942,947 of record NC_061784.1, read on the forward strand.
AACTAACTATCATACACAAGAGGATCACTTTTTCACTGCTAAGTCCACATTTATGGAAAGAATTACCTGACGGCCAACCCTTTCTCAAAGCTGGGAGTTGATTTAAGACATGTATCTGGTGGTCAAATTTTCAGCAAAATAGCTGTTTCATCCGCATGTCAACTTAATTTCTGACAAATCATCTGTGGTCTTGCAAAAGTTCTGTGTGGAAACAGTTCGGCGAGTCATTCTGGGAGAGCTCCCAGTATTTCACCTTGGACCGAGGACTCCTCCAAGAGTTGGAAGAAGCCAGTGGGGAATGGTGGTGATGAAACTGCTGAGAGCTTAAAGCCTAACACATTCAGCAAGTTAAAACAACAAACTTGTTTTAAGATTCCGTTTGGAGATAATCAGAGGAAAAGAGGCCAAATGGCTGTTGTCATCGGTGTAGCCACTGGTATCTGGGAACAGTGCTGCAATGACCTTAAAGGAACTAGCACGGATCCTTTATAGCGATGTTTTCATTGGCCCCCACGATTCAGAATTTAGAGTGATTTAAAAGTAATTTAAATTAAAATAAGTCATAATTTGCCTCTGTTGTAATTTGGAGCAGCCATGTTTTTACTTCATTCGACATGAACTGCTCTTCGCCTGGATAGCAGACGAAAGCAGACGGGTTGCTGGGAAAAAAAAGAAAAAAGAAAAAAATGTTACGATACCCAGAGACAGCCAGTTGTCAGAAATTTGGCGATATTTTATATTGTGAAAAAAATGTGGCATTGGATCAGTGCACAGACTGGCTTTAACGCAGGTGCAATCAAGCGTTTTAGGCTGGAGTCCTGTTGGTATCAGAACAAACCTGGAAATCATCCTGATTTAGAAAGAAAAATGGTATTAGACACATGTCGTTAGCATAATAGCATAATTGCCTGAGTCATTTTTTAACTTGCTGTTGCAATATTAAAAAATATATATATATAATGGGCTTGCTCAAAATTATGTTCTTTCTTGTTTTCCAGAAACTTTAAAAAATGAATTATCCTATTAGGCTAACGATATATCACTGTATAGATAGTCGCCTATTACTTAAAATCCATACTGACAATCTGTGAGCTCTGTTCATGTTCCAGTCTTCACATTACACAAAGTCACACGATGGTATCAGTTTACTGCCATTCATAAATCTGTGGAACGGACCACTCATGAATAATGAATAAATCATTTGAAAACTTGAATAAAGAATCAAATACAAAGGAAAGAATTCAGCAGAGTTCATTGCGGATTGATCCATTTAAGGGCTGAAAATCCATAGACCAGAAGGTTTTTCTGATGTTAAATACTTCAAGATTTCAATCAGCCCATTGTAAACCAGACCACTAATACACACTAGATCCACCCCATGCCCTGTATCATGAATGCATTCAATCTCCCTGAGAAACCTGCCTAAATCAAAAATCTTTCCAACTCCACAAAAACTCAAAAACATTTTTATAAAGCTGCAAATTGTGGAGTTAACATCAAAACCAGACGGACTAAGTGAGAGCCAGGCGTTTCCCATCATGCCCCGAGGCCCCCGCCGTCAGTGGGAGCAACTGCTGCGCCTGGCTCCAAAAAACTGCATTTCACCCAGATCCTGTAAGGTTACTGTTGCGTACGTATCCGTGACAACCATGCGAGGCTGTATCAGGCTGGACATAAATCAAACATGCCTGCCTTGTGTGGTGATTGATTTTAAGCAGGCCTGGCTTATCTCGAACCTATCAGAGGGGAGAAAGGTAAAATTGGGACACACATATATACATACAAAAAATGTCACATACACAATTAAATGGCGTGACATAGAGGACACTCACAGTTAACACTGATATGGTAGGTATTTGCTAACATCCAGATGTTTTCTTATTGTTCATTTGGAGTTGTGTTTCTGAGTTGCGTGATTGATGTGACAACAGTGTACTCTCAGTTTTAGCTAATATTGTAGTAATCGATCATATCTAGGCTGCTGCTTTGTCTCTCTACTGTTTGACACTGAGTCGGGGGAGTGCGGTGGGTCCGTAAAGCTCCAACTTAGCCCAGCTGACTGCTAATGTTGAGACTGTACAGCGATCGGTCATAACATTATGACTGCCTGCCTAATATTGTGTAGGTCTCCCTTGTGCATGCAAAACAGGATGGTGTAAGTGACGGCCTTTGGGTCCTATGGATTGAGGGGAGGGGCCTCTGTGGATCATCTCACAGATACTTGGATCAGTTCGGGATCTAGTGAATTTCGAGGCCAGGTCAACACTTTGTGCTGTTCTTCATGTTTTTTTTGTTTTTTTTTTTTAGTTGTTCCCAAACATCCTGCTGGGGATGGCTGCTGCCATCAAGGGGTGTCAGTGCTATGAGGCTGGGGTGCCTGGTCTGGTCTAGGTGGGTGGTACATGTCTAGTATCCGCATGAATGAATGCCAGGTCCAAACGTTTCCCAGCAGAACATCAGATTGTCACAAGATGATCAATGTTATTTACTTCTCCTGTCAGTGGTTTTAATAACAATGAGCAGTCTCTTAAGCCTTTACAAATCTCCACCACCCAGCCACAAAGTTGTGATCTTTCTTGGTTGCTTCTAAAATGCCCCTGTTTGTGATTATAGAAGAGAGAATAACATAATTCCCAACATGCAAAAGTCTCCAGCGGACTCACTTGGAGAAACATGCTGCTAATTGATGCCATTGGTCGACCCCCATTGTGCTCAACCTCCCGTTGGCCCACTCAGCATCCACTTTGGCATTTCCCCCTCTCTCCATTTGTCATATTAGATATGGATTCAGTCGGCTTGTTTTCTCCCTCTAAATATTTAGTATCACTTTTAATGAATACAAAATAAAAATCTTGGAACTGGTCTCCATTCTATAAAAACGTCTCTTAGCTTCCCACAGACCATTCATCTTGTGTACATATAGAGGAGGAAACACATTACGCATTGCATTCCACATGAATAACTGGCTTTGAGTGAAATTCATAATAATAAATCACAAGGTGGGTTTGCAGACAATAAAACTCAATGTCGTGTTTCATAGCTGCACAAGTTTTTCGATTTGGGTGTATATTGGAATAATACTCATTACTCTTTCATTGCCTTCACGTCAGTTTATCCACCGAAATCGCTGTGCTCAACATCACACATGCACACACACACTTTTATGGCTACATTTCCATGGAATCGAAATGTGCGGCGTTTGCTGCCAGTTTAATTCTTATTTAATTACTTGTAAAGTCTGATGAGATTTTTCCTTCATCTGTCGACTCCAGGAGTCATCCAAAGATTCAGGATCTTAATGCCTTCAGCCTCACCTAAAGCATGTTTTCCACACAGTAATGGGATTTTGACCAATACTCTTCATACTTCCGTGGCTGATGACAAGGTCTGTTCATATGTTCTGTGTCCTGTCCAGCCGTGTAAGTGGTCACTTACTAACATGTGCTACATATTACTACAGGGCATGTTAAAATGAAACAGGATCCTTCTCCTTAGAAAAACAGGACAGGCTGTAGTTTGAAAGACTCGAATAATCAGATGGATTTGGGCCTAATTTTATAGTATAATTATTATAAGTATATTAACATTAGGCTAAAGTACATTAAGGAGATCTATCTCCTCACGGTATGTTCCCCTTAAGTCAATATGGCCTCTGTTTCCTTATCTCCTCCATTTTCAAACTGTGTCAAGATCAATCCGTCCTCATCTGGCAACTCCCTGCTTTCATCCAATAAACTATCCTTCTGCTTTCTCTCAGCCAATAATTCCATCGTCCCTGTGCTTTAAAGGAAGAAGTCATTCTGTCCGTCAGCATGCTCCTCCCCGCCTCTGCCTCTCAGTGGTCATCCTAGAAGTCTCCATCACCCACAGCTTCTAGACCCCTGGGGGTCCTGTCCCTATCTACCTATCAACGTCTGACATTGATTTTGATGATATCGTCACTTCAGAATCCAACCAGAATCCAACCAGAGTCTAACCAGAGTTCAACCTGAGTCCAACCAGAGTTAACCAAAGTCCAACCAGAGTCCAACTAGAATCCAACTAGAATCCAACCAGAGTCTAACCAGAATCCAACCAGAGTCTTACTAGAATCCAACTAGAATCCAACTAGAATCCAACCAGAGTCCAACCAGAGTCTAACCAGAATCCAACCAGAGTCCAACTAGAATCCAACTAGAATCCAGCCAGAGTCCAACCAGAATCCAACTGGAGTCTCACCTTGCACGTTCATGTTTCCTCAATAGATGTCTCCATTAGCTTGATCTGTCCTCATTGAACTATCTTTGTTTAGATTAGCAGGATTCTCCAGTTGAGCTGAAATGACCAGAACCCAGAGATCCATCACGTAGTGTCTGGAACGGTGCAGAGCTCGATTCACTGATAATAAATGTGTTTTGATTTGAGTCAGATTTATGGGTTTAGACATGTTAGGAAGTCAGGCATGTGTTCCGCCGTTGATTAAATGCAATTAGACTATGAGTTAATGCTGTGTGCACAGTTACTGAAGTGCTCTAAAATATGAGAGAGTAATGGCCATTAAGCCAAAAGCAAAACAGCTTTCCTTGGCACCAGCGTCCAGTCGGACACAAAAAACACATCACAAATCACATTTCTGGCTTCGGCTTGAGAACTCTTATGCTGATTATAACAATTTCACACAAATGTCTGATAGGAGTCCCCCTCCCCTCTTCGCTCCCTTCTCTCGGATGACAGCGAGAGCAGGGGGCCTCCCCCCTCTGTCTATTCAAGGATCAATCTGACATTGCACAGACTTGGGTAGCTAGCAGGATAAATCTCACTTTTCTGGTATTTCTGTTCTCACATGAATCTTCTCTTATTAAAGTCAAGAACAGTTTAGGATTGCAGTGCATGTATGAAAATGTCTACAGTGATAACTTACACCATAACAAAAAGCCCACGCATGCTACCTTTTATTTAATTTCTTCAGAGACTTCACTCTTCGCAAGCATGCATGTAAACCACACCTTGACTGGTTGGCAAAGGAATACAAGCACGAGGAATTAATTCTGTTAAAAATACAGTCCTGTGTGAACGTTTAAGACCCCTAAGCCTTCAGGATTCTCTCAGTTTCACAGTTACAGGAGCTTGTGGATCGTTGACAGAGTGGCCTGTCCATTGCTTTTCATCACCTGCACCTGGTTGGTTTCCCCCCTTAGGTTAGTTCAACGAAAGACATGGAAAAATAATGAAGAGTTTGGGCTTGTTAGATTACAGCGAGATTACAGTTACAAGTGGAAAAAGTCTTACACGCGCTCCCGTTCCAGCAACATCTCACTCGGACGTATTCCGGTGTCCTGCCGCGTCTGTGGTGCACGCCCAGTTTGTTTATAGCTTTTTATAACTGATCCATTCATAAAACGGGATGATGCACGTGAAGTATTTTTACAGTCTCTACACACATTTTATTTTCAACAGGTAACCACAGGCACGCGATGAGAGAGGCACATTCAAGCAGTGTGAGGTAGCCCGTCGAATCTTCCAACATTTGAAAGGGAGAAAACAGGAAATTCTGCTGCTTCCAGAGATTAGAAAGCCTCTGGAGCTGCGCCGCTGAGCGGGAGATGTGTCCCGCTGCTACTGAGGCAGTCAGCCACACGGACCGCCCTCTGACTCACAGCTATGTCTGCGTCTTTGTCATTTGGCTCCGTGCTCGTCACTGTTGTCCGACCTTAACGAATAAAGACAGAGAAGCAGATCCATTACGTTTACATCATATTGCAGGAAAAAAAGACTAATGGGCCTTCTAGTGAGGAGCTGGGAGGAGATAAAAAGATTAATATCGCTTTCATGACTCTACAGTAAATACAAAGCTGCAACCGGTAGCTTAGCCTGTCCCATAAATCCATGTAAAACCCCAAGATGTGGGTCTTACACAAAATCATTGCTTTCAATGTTTTGGAAAATATTAAATCATAATCCTATGAAGCTTTGCTTGCCAGTACAGATGTTGCTGCCACTCTCTTTCTGTACACCACAGTTAATGCGAAGCCCCTTGTAGAGAATCCAATCAGAGGTGACCGGCCTAAAGTACAGATGTGAACACACCCAGAATACGTTCAGGCCACATTTCGGTGTTCCAAACCATTGCATTTGACCTCATTCCTTTGGTGTGTGTGAACACGCAATACACCCCGGGTCACATTAGCGGCCGCCTTCTCAGTGGGGTTCTTCTTACACAAGCAGAATTTGGCCTTATTCATTCAGAAAAAAAGGTTTAAATCAGCTGTAAAGTAAAAAGCACTGTAAGCGATGTTTGTACTGCAGTGCACTGTGCACGATTCTGTCAAGTATCAGCATAATCGATGTGGTCACGTTAATGTAAGGGGGGACGCGTAAAGTTCTGTGTTCCCTCAATAATTAGCAGCGTCTTCGCCAGAGATCTTTCTGTCACTGCATCAAACAGCACAGTAGTACGTGTGGATGTTTTCATGGTTTGAGTTATAATCTGAGGTTTGTGTGAAAAAAAAAATAAAAGGCAGGGGCTGAGATCAATAAATAAATAATAACTGAACGTGTGCTTTCAATGAGAGAGAGATTTCACAGTTTGTTTCTGAATAAGTATCAGCTGTGTGTGGTTCTGATACAGGGGCAGTGATCCGTTGGAGACAACAGCTGCATGCGATATCATGACGTTAGAGTGTATCTGCATACAGAGCACAGCACTTGAGATTGGACCTCAAGTGCTGGCTGAAGTTGCATGTAGAGTCGCAGGTGTGACCACAGGTACGTAAAGCTGGCCACAAGCTGCTATCAGATTTTAACATGGGGAATTTGAATTGCCTGCCTCAAGTGGCCATTTGGGGAACTGAGTTGTTTTGGGGGTTTTTTTTGCCACAAACAAAATCTCAGTTGAAACAACATGTGGATGTTGAAGCTTTATTAAAATACCGCTCTGCCCCCTTCTGTTTATCTGCAGTTGACATTTATCATTTATACATCCAGCCATCTCTTCCTTCGCTGACCTCCACTGATCAAACATAATGCTGCATAATCGGCTTAAAAGCATGCCCTTTAATCATCCTTCCCATTGATCTGATTTCCTCCTTCCTCCTGTTTTGATCGCATGTGGCTTTTCTTTGTTGTATGTATTTACATAATTATGCAAATGGGAATCTCAAAATAACATCTGACATTCACAAAAAAAAAAAAAATGAATTGCAAAATTGAAGACGAACCATCTCCCAGAGGACCGAGTATGGTTTGAGTTACCTCTTCATGTGTGTGATGAATTCAGCGAAGGGCCCGACTGCCAGGGATCAGATGGATTGTGGGCCTGCTCAGAAGAACCTGGCCTTTTGTTTTTCATGATAAAGAATGCAGTATTCTTATCAATCTGCACATTTCTCAGAGCTGCGCTCGAGGCAAAATCCACATACTCCCCTATTGTGTGATACGGGGAGGATTATTTTTGCTCCAGGCATTCCGTGTTATTCCAGAGGGCCTCATGGTCAAGTTTTTGGGCGAAGGGGGGAAGAAACATGGTAGGCCTCTGTTTTGAAGAGCTCTCCAGAAATCTGTTCCAGCTCTGCAGCCGCACTGACAAACAACTATAACCACCCTGACCTTCCCCGACCAACTTCCTCTGGAGAGGAACCCAAACAAATGTTGTTATTCAGGGCCTATTAATATTCTGGTATAAATAAGGAAAGGCAGGTTTTCATCGGAGGTACAACGGGACTTTAGGGGCTCTTCACGAGCACCGGCTAAAGTAAAAGAGATGTGCAGTAATATAAAGTTCATTCTCAACTGTTTGAAACAAGTACACAATCCAAAAAGGATTCTAGAAACATTGTTTGGTTCTGTCATGCATACTTCGCTGAGTGTTACATAAATCAAACTATTCCTTCAAGGAAATGCCTCCTGTAAAGGCTTACATATTTGACCATAATTTCCAGGAAATTACCAGGAAATTCCAGACCTGTAAATAAAAGCTGTATGATTTTATTTGTCAGTGCAGTGACCCAAAGTACATGCTGTTTCAAAGCCGTCTCCCACTCTGGCTTGGAGTAACGTTCTGCATGGAGAAATCCTGACTACTTTCCTTTTTGATTTATTGACCTGAGGGTAATAATTTACATACTCGGCCTAAAAATGACGACATCAGCCTATGAGCCCATCATGTATTCATTTCCAACTAGTGGGATGGCTACTCGCTCTTCCCAACTTTCCAGAAGAAAGGGCAAAGCCTGCCTACGACCCGTTTCTACACAATGGTCTGGACTTATAATATAGCCAAGAATCTGGACGCCTCGCAAATTTCTGTCTGTCCGCGTGTTATTTGCGCGTGCGCTTGCCAAAGGCTTCTCATTTCGCGAGTGACTAATCGATGTAACACGTTGGCGAAGCACGTGATGCTGGCAGCACGAGCGGAATGAACGCGGAGTTTGCATGTTCGACGTGAAAAATAAAATAGTGTGTGCATTTAGAGTGAACAAAGAAAAGGAAAGAATGCAGCGGCGACTCCTGCCAGAGCTTCTTCGTAGGCACCCGCAGGCAGTCCACTTCAAAATAAGCACCATCAAGTCTGACACGGATCATTTGTATTTCCATATATTGTGCAACGGGCATGTTTTTATTTTTCCATGCCCATCAAGACCGCAACTGTCAGCATATTTTCCGGTATCCATGCGTATCTGTCTTGAGTTTGTGAAACGAGGCCTGGGACATTCCACAGTTTCTTGTGTCACACCAGCACACCATTAGTGGCCCTTGATATGGATACCCAGCCTTCTTTATCATAAAATGGTGGTATTACACCATTAACATTACTATCATTACCAGTTTAACGCTGAAATCAGACACACTATCAAAGTCTTTTGTGATGTGAACGGCGACATATGAGACTATCATCTCGACTGAGCTTAAGAAAGCACATAGCAAGTCCTTTTAAGGTGTTATTATGTTATTGTATTTTTCGTCAAAGATGTCTGATAGTGTTACTGTAATATGTGCAATCATCCAGACCTCCAGGGGAAACGGACCATGTATTTTTTGGAGATTGCCGCGCTCTGGAAATATTTTGCACTTGTCCTCTGGTGTTCGTTATTGTTGGCTCTATACGTTGCAAAAACTACTTTGACAGCGTAGAGGATGCAGACATTTATATCCTTGGTACAGTGAACTGTCTAATGCATGCACCCACTTTGTGTCCAAGACCGCCATCATGGCAAAAATTTTATTCGTCCAATAGATGTTTGGTTTATTGAACTGTGAAACTAAAACATCTGTACTTTGTCATTGGTTGTTATTAGCAAGCTAACATGTTACAATAAGATAAGCTTCACTCATCATTAAGCATGTTAGCATGCAGGCTTTAGCCTAGAGGTACTGCACGGCGGTTTGCAAAATCTTTGGTTGATTAGACATTTTTTATATATTTTTAAAAAACTTTTTACCCACAATTTTATCCCGCAAACTTACATTTCTTTTAAATACACATTAACATGAATCCAACATGATTTAGTAAAGGGATAAATGGAGGCACAAGACGTTATCCGTCAGTCAGCACTTCGGGATATATATATATATATATACATACATACATACATATATATATGTGAATGAATATTTGAACCTGTGTATTATTTTTACAGCTTACTAGTGAATGCAAAATGATAATAATAATGTATATTTATAAATGGCACTAGGCTGAGTTTAATATAGAACACACATAGTAGGTAGGAGGTCCCTACTTCATCTTTCCAGCCATGTGGAGATCCTTGGCCTGAAAAATGTTGAAGACCCCAGCATTTCTCCACTGACCCCGCCCACTTTATATTCCAGTGATGTCACAATAATAAAAGTAACTTCTGTGGGTGGAGAAAGTTACACAAATACGAGACCATACAAAACCTAATAATAGAAGGAGGATGCACCACCCATGTTTGCTCCTGGAAATGTTCTGTCAGCAGTCTGTTTTACAATGTTTTGGAGATTCATTTTATTTTATTTTATTATTTTTTGCAGTACAGTTCACTGGCTGTGGTGTTTGGACTAAGTTGCTGCCAAATGCACAGACCCATAAAGCAGCATAGGTAAACTCAGAGTTGTTTTAGCTAACACTAAGGATGGTAAATTAATACTAGCACTAAGCACAAATAGATGATACTATAACAAAGTCCTATGACCTTCCTTATGATGCATTTGCGGAAACTAAGGAAGCACTTTTTCCTGCTTTAATGTTGTCTAATTTAATGCTGGACCGCACCCAAGGTAGACAAGTAAATTGCCTATCACCAGCAGCAGGGTGGGGAAGCCACGATGAGCTATGCAAGGCGACGCCAACTGGCAATATTGTCCTTTTGTTCAACAATGGCTGGAATCATCTACTATCAGGAATCTCCCGCTCGATGTGAGGCCAAAGAAAAATCACCAGCAGGCTGAGGATGAAAAGCACATAGAGAGGCCAGTATGTCAGCGAGCGGTACATATAACAGACAGCGTGCGATGTCAGAAAGTGCACAGGGAAAACATGCATTGCCTGTGGCTAACCCAAAGGTATACTTTTCAGTTATAAATGGCTGAATCAGAAATAGTGCACAGCGTACCATGCAGCTGTTACAAAGCTCTTATTCAGGCGTGATAAACCAGAATTCATGTAGCACATGCTGACCTATCTGGCACAGGAATGGGAGATTTCAAAGCTTGAAATTCACCCGGAGCCCCCATAAATAGAGTAAATATTTCATGTCAGTTGCAAGAGGTTCTATACCAATGATAAGTAGGATGAACTTGAATTTATTTATCAGCAGTGTGCAGGGTTTCGTCATCTGTATATATTAATCATAGACAGCATTTATGGCTTTCTAATAGAGATTGATGCACTTAATCAAATGTTCCCTTGGCCTTCGCCATACCAGGATTTTGTCCTGGTTATCATAACAATAATGTCTAATGACGTTGAAATGACAAGCGGCAGAGCAAGGGGCGAAATTGTTTCAATCTATCAAGAGCACATTAAAGTAAGTGCCCCCTGATTAACTGACTAGTCACACATAAGTGAGACATGCACCGTAAAACAACACTGAGCCATATTAAAGTCTGATTAGAGTCTAATGAGGAGAGCGATTCAAGTAGCGGGTGCGCAGATTGCTTATCCATTAGTCTACATACAGTGTAATGTACAGCGCACTGAGCGTTCATGCTTTAGTGGCCACATGACGAATGTACTGTAGACACAGGCTGCAGAAACATCAGCAAATGTGCTTATTTTCATACTGTGTTTTAGATTAAAGAAACACTTTGCTCATTTTCAGCTTTATTTCCATATGTCATTGTTCAGACATATCATGTTGTAGCGGAGTTCTCTGTGTTGCCATTTCCAGCTGTAGCCAGTTTGCTTCGCTGGCCGGCTGACAAATCGCTGTCCATTAGAACGACTGCACTTAACTGAACGTGCTTTACTGTATGAGCTACTAAGAAATGGGTCAGAAAAGGCTGCTTCTCTGACTGTGCAGCACTGATGTTAGTGAGGGTGATAACTTTGAGTTAGCTGGAGCTGCATAATGTAAGATTATTTTATCCCATGTAGCTGAGGTGAGGAATAAATTTTTTTCAAGCTTTTTTTTTTCTTTTAAAGTACACAATATATATTAGAATTTCTCTGATTTAGGGATATATGGAGGCAGAAGAGTGAGTGAGTCATGCAAAGTGCTGCACTAGCTGAGACCTGACAGTAGGCCCCGCCCCTATCGCTGCTGAGCCAATCACGAGGCTGCATATTACAGCAATATTAGCTGCAGAGAAGCTAACAGTGTATGGTATATATATAGATGTGTTATCTTAATAGCTTAATATTGAATGCAAAATGGTAATAATGTATATTTATAAATAGCACTAGGCTGAGTATAATATAGAACACATATAGCAGGTAGGGGGTCCCACTCTTAATCTCTCCATCAGTTTTGGGATCCTTGGCCTGAAAAATATTGAAGACCATTGATTTATAGTAATGACAACCGATTATGAACTCGTCAGACTCCAGGAAAAACGGATAGCTCCAGCCCTGCTCCTATAATAACAATACCTTAAAAGGATCAGCTGTATTTGTAGCATAGAATAATTATCATAATTATTAATATTCTCCATAACCACATATCTCATCCTTTTCCATCGCGATCAAACCTTTGTTATGTTACTCAGTTAAACTGTCAGCAGCCCAGTGGACAAGATGAAAGCTTCTATCTTGGGTTTCACGGTGACTCATCCATCAGCTGAGGTAAGTTATTTGTTGTTTGTGCGGACTGAATGGAACTTGGCAGGGCCGGGGGGGAGGGGGGTGCTGAGAAAAAAGGTGGTATGTGGATTTCTGAGGAGGCAGCTGAGCCGAGCGAGTGGGAGCAGCCTCACAGCGCTGCTGCAGATGAGATGGATGAGATAGAGGCTGGAGTGCAGGCCTGGTTAAAGAGAGGAGTGATGAGGGTGGGGCCGGCAGAGGGCTTTGCTCTAAAAGCCTCAAGGGCCCTGGCATTGATCTAGAGATGTCTCCTTCGGTCCTTGTATCTCGAATCTCACTAATATTGACATTGCCAGATTTCTATCTGCGTCCTCTGATGTTTTTGCCGGCCTCGGCAATGTCAACTTTGACCCACATTTCCCGCCACTTTTTATTGAAGGCATATGCGGATACATTATCAGGATTGGTAGTCCGTCCTCGCTGGAAACAATGCAGCTGTTTCAGTTGTGTTCTTTACCGGTCCAGGGCTAACCGAATTAGCAGGAAGACACATGACTTTGTTCAAGATGGGCTTCAAATAGACCGGACTTTTACTTATATTTGCTTAGTCTGGACTGTCATCAGAGAAAACGTGTGCACAGAAGCCCCCTGTTGAAATGTGGATCATCCCACAGATGCTTGATCAGTTTGGGATCTAGTGAATTTGGAGGCCGGGTCAACACCTCGCGCTGGTTTTCATGTCCTTTGTGTTCCTGAACTGTTGATTTTTTGTCGGTGGTCGTAATGTTACGCCTGATCAGTGTATATTCATTGTGAAAATATTTTTCCCAGCATAGAGTCACAGCCTGCAAAAAAAGAAAAAGCAAAAAAAAACATTTTAACATTTTAAAATAACTATAGTGCTCAACAGGCTGACATGTTGAACCAAAACAGGAAGAGGGATACCTCGCTTGTTTGTTGAAGGGAAGTATTCTGTTACAGGTACAAATACACAGCCAGTCCAGATGGCATGCGGTGGTGTAGTTGCACTACAAAAATACTCCGTCCGATCACTTCTGGGAGAATCCCTGCAGTGAGACAACGTTTGTGGATTGATGAACTGACACTGGCTACTGATATGTTACGTGCTGCGGGGGGAAGTGCAGTTTAAAATTGATCACACGTACAGTTTTCTCTTCATACATGTTATATTCATCTTCCTGTCATGTGTGGCGCTGTGCGGTGGATGTTTTCTTTGCAACAGCTGCCCTGAAACTCAGCACCAAAGTCACTTAATAAAACACGGCAAAGACCGTCAGGGGAAACGTTTTCTCACATTTACAACAAGACAGATTGCATCTTTATACTGTGTACTGTAAATACATAATATTTTTGCTGTGCAGCTTTTGTGTTTTATTAGCCTTCAGAGCTGTGATATAGTTGGATGATAATTGAGTTGCCGTTGGAGCATTGTGCAGTAAGTAATGAAACGTGATGACACATCCTTAGAACAACACACGGAATACTTTCTCACCAATCTGATGTGCTTCACATGGGATGAAAGGAAGCGGGAAAACTTTCCTGCGCCGTCGCTACTTTTAAAGATACAGCTTGGAACTTGGTGACACGTCAGAATGGGGACGCTTGACGCCGTCTTTGATTTTGACTTTCGATCGCTAATAAAAGAATGACTCCACTAGCAGCCAGTGTGTAATGTACTTGGAGGTGAGTAATATGCAGGGTGATTGATGAGTTCATGACCTGAGGCAGGATGAGATTAGTTACACAGCTCTTGTTGCATGCGCACGCTGTTCTTTATGAGTGATAATGCAGAAAGTTTGAAGTGCATAACTTTTGTGCTATTTCTGTTAAGGGTTGCAATGAGGTTCGTGGTGGCAAAACTGGAGCAGGACATCTCTAGTCCGTTGTTGCCAGTTGGCAGTGATGATGATGTCATCGCTGCTGTGGACATTTTTTTCTAGATTTCCAGGGCACTGACGTCCACAAAGGGGACTAAATAAACTTAGTTTGAAGGAGGGTGTCCCATCACTTACAGGATCCAAATGTGCCTTTTTGCAACCTGCTGGAGTGAATAACCCATCTAACCCCTCCCCTGATGAAAAACATAATTTAGTTCACCAACCGGATCCTGGCTGATGACAGGATGAAAAATGATAACTCTTAAGTTGAAATGAGAGGTGCTGTGCAAACTGCGTGCTAACATTAGTTAAAATAAACATGTATAAGAGGATATTTTATGAAAAAGGTAAAGAAAAAAAAGAGCAGTATTTTAAATAACTGCAACAGAAAGAAAGAAAGAAATGCAAACAATCTGCCTAGCGCCAGCACTCAACAATCACTAATTAACACATTATATTGTGTTTGTTTTATCCGTCCAAAAGTGAATGTGTGCAGATGAGATGTGGTTTTATACGGGTCTTGATATTTCCTGGGCTTGACTTTACTGGCAATCTCCAGGAAGTCACAGGGGTTCAGAGAAGGATTGTTTTTCATCATTAAACTGAGCCACTTTAGCTTCCAGCTAAGCTCGTGTGCTCCTGCCACTGACCTTATGTGGTATTTGGTGTATAAATCTTCTCATTAAGTTCTTGGCAAAAAAAAAAAAAAAAAAACATATAAGCATTGTTCCCAAAATAAGCAATGGTTATTTGTGCCTTTGACACAGATTTCCCTTCAAACGCTGTTTCATTGTATGCTACAGTACATGTACACGCATGTCAATATGTTTGCTATATACAGACTGTACATAGCATGTTGTCTGCAGCGTCCAGACTATAAACTAGGTATATACCAGTAAAATGATCCAAGCATGTACCCTATTATTGGGTTAACTTTGCACATGCTTCCATTTGTTAAATCCCAAACTGCATTACGTCGTGTGCTCACGCTACACGTGAGAACAATAAAGTAGAATCTTTCACTGTGAGCCAACCCGTTTGATCCCACTGGCAGCAACAGTTGCCACACTTTTTGGAAGCTCTTGAAGTGTTTGTTTGACTTTGGATAGCTAATTGAAGTTTTAAAATGAAAGAATACGGTGTCTCCTATAACTTACATCAATATCACGTAACTAGTGTTAACGGTCACATCACTAGGCCTCTTTACTTACGGCATGCACTTATTTTGCAGGGATTATTAAGATAACCGACCTGTAACTTTATCCTGGAGCGCAGAGCGTGTAAACACACCTGTAACTTGTTCTGACTGACCTGTGGTCGTCCTGCGGCGGCGGATGCTGTACTTGCTGTAAGAGCCACAATAGGCAACATGTCACCGTAATCCCAGCTACAATGGAGCTAAGAATAGAAGCCAAGTGGATACTGGAGATGGGGGTGAACAATGGCGAAAAGGGGCGTAAATACACCTACAACAGGGACAATGATGTATTTTAAGCCTTGACATAGCGCTGACAACCTGATTGCTAACCTTTGCAGCTCACCTTAATGGCTCTTACAGATTCGCAGCCTCCGGTCACACCCAGGTTCCCAGGTACAAAGTCTCGTTCTCAGTGTCAAGGTAACAGTTTGTCGGCTCCTAGCTCTCATATCCTGCCTCGTTGTACTTAGGCTACGTGTTAGCATGGCAGCTCGCCAGCTGTTGGTACTTGAGTTGAAGCCTGGTGCTTGTTAAGAAACACACACACACACAAAAAAAAAAAACTTCAAGATCCAACATGGACAATACTGATATGTACGCCATGGCCAGCAGGCTTAGCTGATTGTAAAGGTCAAAAATCCCTCTGACCCCTTTGGACCTTTAACAAATGGCTCCCAAGGCATCAGGGCCAGCCGTCATATCCGATGGGCTGCTCTGTCCATGCGAAGCACATGTGCTACAACTTAAGCCCGAGGAATAAATCATCTTGTATGAGGGGAATAAGGAGGATTTCCCATTAACCCCTGAATGCCTTGTACTCACATGGGATCTCCTCCTGGCCACAGGGATAAATAACATCCAGGGAGCCCTATAAACTCTTACACAGCCAAGGATTTATTCTTCTAGGGTTCTGAATGGTAACGAGATCAGTCGTTCTGCAGGGTATGAGGCAGGTATGGATGTCAAATGATGTCAGTGGTACAGGACAACAATGCGAATCCGCAAGGGCCTGTGGTGAAACACCACCCCACTTGTTACACCCCCCCACACACACACCCTCACCCCCACCCCACCCCTGCCACACATCCTCCAAGGTGGGACCCTTCTGCAACTAATGGAAATAAATCAACTGACCGTGTGGAGTCAGAGGTGTCAAATACCGGGCTGAGAAAAAAACAAAAAAAAAAACAAAGGGTAAAGGAAACTAAACTAGGAAGGGGAGTGACGGAGCATGGACCGTTCAAAATTCACCCAGGTGCAATGTGGGAAAACGGCGAGGCTCCCTCCCCTGGTTGCCCAGGACGTTCTTGAGCAGACGATGCATGCGACCCTGTGCTTTCAATACCTCCATATATATGTTGCTGCTGCACAAAGACAGGGGGCATGTGAAGTACCTCTGAATGCCTCTCTGTAAAGCTTTTCCATGTGCGGCAGTAACTTAACTGCGTCCCATCAACCACAGCGCTCAGCGGCCCGCCGCTGCTGAGGCAGTGGCGTTTAAGAGCTGTCACAGAGTCCGCATGAGGCTCAGCCCTCCCCCCTACCCCACCCACCTCCTCTGACCGTGAGCCTGTCCCACCAGGCACAAAGGTACGCAGGTACAAAGACACGGTGCAAGTTCACCCATCTGATGTGTTCAAGGACTGAAGCAACGAGGGAAGGAAGAAAGGGAAAGAGAGGGAGAGAGGAACTTGAAGGTGGGTAGAATAAAGACATAAACAAAAGAATGCGTGAAGAAATATGAGATGAGTGAAAGGAAGAAGAGAAGCCAGGAGAAAGTAAACCATGCAAGGAGAGGGGGGGAAATGTGATGAAAGAGGTGGACATAGTATTCTATGTAGAGCAGGCAGAAGGGGGAAGAAACATAAAAAGAGGTGAGGCGAGGAAATGAAAATATAGGTTAACAAATAAAAAAAAGGATGGGTGATTTTATGATAAAGACTTACAGAAGAAGAAAAGTACTGAATGGGGAGACGGATATGGATAAACAAGATGAATTCATCGAGGCTCCACAAGTGAATATTTTATTAAATGTTCAGCTCCTTTTCACATTGATTTAATTGGCTCTGCTCAATTAAATGCGCGCTAACGTGTTAGTCTCGCTCCAGGGCCTCCCCGTATAGAAGTGCCCTCATATTCTCTCTCTCTCTCTCTCTGGTCCGAATGCAACGGGATGAACGCTGCAGCTCAGACTAACAGCTTCTGGCATCTCCAGACAGGAATTCGTTCTTGCCCCTGTGATCACAGCAGGCTGGGGATTTTGGCACAGAGGGAGATACATAGAAGCATGTTATTATTATTTTTGAAGACGCAGAGTTCTGGGCCTCCCCGTCCCAGACCCCTCTGTGCAGCGGGTCAGGAGTTCCACACACACTATCTTCTCTCTCGTACGCCTCGGTGTCAAATCATTCAGAGAGTGAAAACACACAGTATCAGATTATACATCAGTATCAGCATGAGGAGGATCAGCGAGCTGAGCTTTTTAGCTCTCCCAGGTGGTGCCGTAGAGGCTAATATATCTGACTGCTAACACTATATCCCGACCTGGCTGGGCCCGCGCCTCCGACTGTAATCCACACAGCTGAGGCTGAAACCGTGGGAGATAAACACTGCAGCCACGCATGAGGTGCGTGTGGCCTGGCTCGCTTTCACACCCCGCCCAGCCGTCACCGGTCTGCTAAGCCGGGAAGGTGACCATGAACTAATAACAGCATTCACCCTCGTACAAACACACGCGCGCACACACTCATCCCAGGTGGGTCGCAGCTGCCGAAGGAACCGCTCCACATTCGCGCTAAAAATACCGGCGTTGACACAGAGAGAAACAAAAACGCAAATTAATGAAGCCCCCTCTGTCTTGATTTAGTGCCGCCAGACTCGGCCTCGAGTTTGCACATCCTGTGAGATTTCATTCATAGAATGTCTCGCATTCTTTTTTACCTTTCTGAGAAAACACTGCCGAACGTTATGAGCTGGGCTGCCCCCCCCGCTGTGAGCGATGAGACGAGGCCCTCCAGGCCCGTGGCAACCCCTTCTTCGGTGCTCATAAAGTGGAGGAACGCCATCCACGCAGCTGATACCTCAGCAGCCCTGAGAACCCTTACCGGTTTTATGAACATGACTAGTGGTCTAGTACGAGCGGAATTAATGGTTTTGCAGACAAACCTTGAGAACAGCAGGATTTTCCACCGGACCTACACATGGTGGACTCAGCCGTAATTCAGAGCAAAGAGATCTGAGAGGGACCCTTGAGTGTGAAGGGGTAGTCCGCTGCCTTCATGGGCCGCTGGAAAGAAGAGATCAGACTGGAACGGCAGCTCAACAAGTGGAAAGAACGCGTGGACAAGTGAATGTGCACACGTCCCATATTTTAGTTAAAACAGCATCGACCACCTCTAGTGTTACAGGTGGGAAAATGTTGCGCCTTTTTAAGTTTCCGCTCCCTGTGCTAAAGACTTATAAAACAAAGTTTGGCTTCTGTGTGCCACACAAGCAGGCGCAAAGATAACGTCCACTTTTGTTTACTGTTTGCTTCCACACATAAACGCAAACCGGCTAAACGGCTCAGATGGACACTAAAGCATGGGCTCAGTGATAATTAGAGGTCATTCTGGTGTATGGAGCATTGTGCAGGGCTGGAGCTAGAGGAGGGGGGCCGCACATGAAGCAGCCGTTGCTCTCTGAACAGGGTGAATTCTGAGAATAAGGCTGCACAGTAAGTCAGCTCTTTGCACCATAGCAAATGGCTTTATAAACAGGATTTTCAGTGGAATAAGTGTGGTATGCTGTAAACCCTCTTGTCAATATGCAACTTCATTTGCGCTCTGGCATTAAAGGAGCGACGGGAGGAGACACGGGGGTGGGACATACAGGCAGACAGGATGCTGTCTGGCTGTATCTGAACATGGGAAAGCACCAAAACTGATCTAATTCAAAGGTCAGATACATATACGAATAGCTGTTAATTAGGTGCTAACAGCAAATTAAAACCTTTTAAAAAAGAAATGCTGAAATGGTGATACATTTTTTATTTATTTATATGTCTGGTAACAGTAAATAAATGAATTTATTGCTTCATTAATTTAGGAAAACTCATCTGATCTCATCTGCTCAGATGGAGAGCACGTCCATGACCGCAGTATAATTGGGAAAACAATTTAGTTGTACCTTTTCCACGTGATGAGGATGTGATGACGATTTGTTAGCAGAGGTTTGTAGCGGCTCATTATGAGAATAACTTTCCCTCACAGACAAACAATGGCCGTGAGTGTCCATGCCTATAAAAACCTGAATGCCTTCTCAACAGGTCATCCATTGGCAACGCATTTTATGGTCTTCTTCCTGTTCCAGGTTTTCACAGCCAATTCGTGTCTACTTCATTACACTTTCATTGTGCTCCCTTGTAGTTAGCTCTCGCTGTGAGAATACTAAGACCTGCTCAGTGCTGCTGCTGCTGCATGTGGAGATTAGCAATATACCTAGATTAGGTAGCGTGGGAAAAATGGTTTAATGGCTTATGTGTGAGCATTGTTCCAAGGAGAATGTCCTGTTTATCAGCCATTTGAGTCAAACAAGACCTTAAGCAATCAAAATATACTAATAAACACTTAAGTCGTGGAATAAGCTCGTCCAGTAACAGATTTCTGGCCACTTGGGGGCAGTGTAAACAGACACAATATGGGTTTATAAAGTTAATGAGTTGGTTACCCGATAATCACCCTCTGTAATTTTGGTCTCCCCCCGTTTGACGTTTTGCTCATGGGCGATATTTTACTGTGTAGATAATCTACTTATGGTTGTTAGAGGTTTTTCTCTGAAGCCCTTTTTGGAACAATGAGTTTGAATAAATGGATCAAAAGTCATTAAATT
Organism: Mugil cephalus; assembly: GCF_022458985.1. Lineage (NCBI taxonomy): Eukaryota > Metazoa > Chordata > Actinopteri > Mugiliformes > Mugilidae > Mugil > Mugil cephalus. The sequence goes on from NC_061784.1 coordinate 7,963,108, forward strand.
AAAGAAATGCTGAAAGAATTTAAAAACATCTGTGCAAACTGGTGTTTATATCAGCAACCTCTCAAAAATACAAGCAACTGTGATCCATTGTTAACATTAAAATGCTCCGTCTAACTGTGTTCAAAGAGTTCGTCAGAATTTCAATAAAGTTGTCCGTTACTAAATTTTTGGTGATATTCAGTGCAAAAGACGTCACTGTAACGAAGTGAAGCTGCCGCTACTGTGTTAAAAGGGGTGAAGTGAAATGAGGTTACTGCTGCGTACGTAGAGCTTCTAGCCGTTAAGTCAGTGTTTGGACGCGTTTCTGAGCAGCAGAATTTGTGGACAAAAGTATCCAAGTGCTTCTGGTCAACGTCATTCTAGACCATTTGCTCGCCACCCACAGTTTAAATTTTGTCTAAGAATTTCATAAATTCCCACTCAGTCAGCTTTCGTCAGCGTCAGATTTGCGCTGTAATTCCAGAGATTTGCGAACACAGAATGTCTTGGAAACCTTCCTGAATATTCTAGGAACATTTTTGGCCGCGTCTGATCTGATTTCCCTCGCTTAGAAACACAGCCAACTCTGATTGTAGCTGGAACCGCCAAAATAAAGGCTATTGGTACCATATGTGTTTTTGGAGCTGTGGACAGGTTAAGGCTGTTATAAAGATATTAATTTCAGTACATAAGATGCTGGATTATCATTTTTTTTAAAATATGTACTTTATATAGAAATTGTGGCCTTTTTACTGAAAAACCAGTACCTGTGGTGATATTAGTTCAAGGTTTGACATGTGTCTGTTTTTTTGACATGAAGGGCTCTGCTTCGATGTATTGAGTTGACTCACTGTGTCTTTGTGCAGAGGACTCACAAGGCGTTTCACGTCAACTGCTCCAGCTCTGCTCAAGTCAAGAAAGCACGATCACATTCTGAGCAACCTACAGCAAGACTTGTGCAACCGTGCTTTGTTAAATATTTCACAGGAACATGTGGCATTGCGATGCCTTTCATAACATCACACCGTGAGTATGGTAACAACTTCTTTTACTCACCAATGATCTTGTTGATGAACTCCTGGTTGTACAGAGCTCTGCGATCAAATCAGCCCTGTTTTAGTCTCTTTACACTGGCCCCCGGTTTGTTTTAGTTTTGATCTTACTGATTAATCACCCCTCTCATTTACTTTGTTTCTTTACAGTCAAGGCTCTGGAACGTCCAGCCTGTAGAAACAACCTGGCTTAGTCGGGGATGAATTTTACACTTCTTCTCTTGCCATTGGTTTTACCCTTGAATCCCATCTCTGTTCCCACAAAGAAGTCCTTTGTGTATATCTACACATATGCAAATTAGTTTCCTTCTTTTTTATTACTTCTTTTTCCATTTACTCCTTCACCTCTCATGTTAACCTTCGGCTCAAACTCTGTAAAACAACTCTGTTCTACACACTGACAAGTTGGAGTAATTGGCCCCAAACAGAAAGCCAATCCTGAAGAAAAAGAAGAGCGATCGAACAGAGATGCTAACACATTAACATGTCAGATTGGTAGCCTGTTTTGCAGCGTATGGATCTTTCTGTCTCTCCGCAACGCGAGCCAACAGCGTGTCGCTAATGGAAGCCAGCAAGTTGTAGAGCGTTATAGGCTAACATCCAGGAATACTGCTAGGAACAAACATTTTGAACAACACCTGTCACCTAGTGCGCTGCAATATTCCACACTTAAAGTTGTTGACTTTATCTTGCAAACACTATACCATTAGGCCATGACAATGATCTTAGCAGACAGCTTAGCAGTAGACGAAATATTTAGAGAGGACTTTCTTTGTCAGCCGCCCCAGACTATATCAAATGAACTGTAAGCGTTTAACATGAACCCTCATGTAACTTGGCAGGCTCACGTTGGCCAACTTCATTTAATATCCAGCAGATCCGTTGGACAGAGCCGGATAAACCACGAGAATACTTAAATGTACAGTGTGACCGTCAGGCTGGCTCACCCCAACTATGTCCTTAGATAACACATCAGTAACAACGTCATGTGTTTTTGTTTAAAAATTTCAAAACGGTTCTCTGGAAAAATACAAAAGACAGATTTGTAGCGATAAAAATGTAATATTCATATTGCAGGGTCCGTAAGTCTGATTTTAAATCATGCATTTGGCTCGTCATTTGTTTACTTTTTTTGATTTTAATGATTTTATTAATTTTACTGACACTTTGTGGGCTTTAAAAAGTGGTCTAGCAATAGTTTTAAGAGTTACGAGCATCAGCCCTTTTTAGTCCCTCTACCTAATATACCCAAGTGTAGGCCTGTGAAAGTAAAAAACTGCTTTTACAACGTGCAAAATGGCTCTCTAGACTACCTGAGAGAAAGTATTTTACACTCCTTAGCATCTCGACTTACTATGGTCCCTCTGAAGCTGTTCTCAGACATTTTTTTTTCCTACCATTTGTACGTTGTAGGCCCCTCTCCAGCAGAAAGAGGTATCACCTAACGCCTGCCATGGCGTTTGGGGAACCAGCAGCAGGAAAGAGAACAGGTCATGTCTGGATGTGACTAGCAGCAGTGGCTGAGACAGACCAGACCAGCTGTTCTTTAGTCAGAGAGGGACTTATGAGGAACGTTTGTGGATCTCCTCAGGAGGGCGGTGAAATCTGTCCTAATGTCCCTGCAGTTATTGGACTTCCTGTACAAACATTTAGGAGCGACACCTTTATCTTCCCTTCACAGCAGAAACAAACACAAAACGTCTAAAAATGACAGCAGAAAAAAACAAATGGACGTGAATGGATGTCTCTGTGGTCATTAGATACTGTCACATAGATGAATACAAAGTGAATGAATACAAAGATTGGTGGCATCAATGGTTAACACACTTACTTGTACATACTGAGTGACTGTTTATTAAAAAATGTGAGCCCTCTTGAGGAAGGAATCGTTTGAAGATAAAGAAGCATTTGGCATTGAGGAAGGAAATGCAAATGAGATGTAATGGGATTTTTGGCCTTCAGAGGTGCTGATTTTTCTACTTTTGGCCAGAGTCAAGAAAACCTTTTCACTTTTCATTTCATCCAGTGTTTTTAATAGTTTTCAGTTCCAAAAGCAGGAGGCCCCAAATGCAGGACTAAAAAGAAGAAGAAGGAGTTTTGATGTTGAAGGCGAGGCAAGAAAACAAAGGACAATCCAGAAAAACCCACAAGACACAGGTAATAGTTGAGAAAATAGAAAACTAACAACAAAAAAACAATCATGTGTTTGCTAGCTTCACATATACTGTATAAATCTGAATGAATCTTCTCATTATTCATTTAAATGATCCCCTCATCAACAGTAGTGAAAGTTGTAGTAATATACTGTTCATTAGCACTTCTGTCTACAATCAGTTAGTCACACACTCTACTCTCCATCTGTGGACATGTTTCTACAGTATTTGTATGGGGGGAAAAAAAAGCACAAAAAGCAAACAAAGGTTTTTCCGGGGGCATCCATCATGATTTCCCGACTTATTGTGCAGGAACGCGTCCATTCCTGGATGAACTGGCCATCTGGCAGTGAGCTAGCGTGTCTTCTGGACTGACACAGCCTTTTCTCAGTCTGTCTGACAAGTCCGTAGAACAGGTACATCTGCAGATACTGCCAAATGTCCAAATATCACTGAGGGACCGTCTTCAGCACCTGTGGTCAATGATGGTGGTGCCACGGTTAAGGAGGACGTGGAAATGATAAACACACTGTCTGGAGTTTAGAAGGTTATATCGTAACATTGAAAAAAAAAATAGCTGTAGGTAATGTGTATCATATGTAAAAACAAAGCTAAAGCAAAAGGCAACTGGACATGTTTGAATTTGACCCAGACAGGTTGCACTTGTTTTTGGCTTTGATTTTAGTTATACCATGACCTGCATATCTGAGAATCTTCCCAGAAGATGCGTGTTATTCATTCTGTTACTGCGTAGAGAGGTTACGGTGGCTAGAAGTAAAGTAAGTAAAATACGTTACTCTACAACGAAATCTATCGTACATGGTCACAGTTGCTCACACAGTTTGCAAACTTCGCCAGCACTATTATGTTTTACCCAAACGGCAGCCTTTAGTAAATAGGCAGCAGTTTCGCTATCCTGCGTGAGTAAATAACACGCAAGATAGTGACGTTCCATGATACTCACACTGAGCTTCAAATCAGGCCTTCATAAATCCTTTTGGTGATGTCATGCAGATTGTGTCCTATACCAAACTTCGTACAATGTTCAGTGTAATCAATTATACTGGGCAGGTCTCTCCCAAAGTGCTATGGCATATTTTTTAAGCCTAGTCCTCCCTATTACCTCTAAATAGATGTAGACGCCCTTAATAGCTGGGTCGTAGGGGGAGTAGTTTCTTTGAAGCCCAGATAATACAGTGCCCAGTAATAGACACACGAAAATCTTCACTGTTTTATGACCAGGTAAAATAACACGGAAATGTAGTATGAATATAAGACGCTCTACCATGCTATGTGTTTTTTTTTTCTTTCGTACAATAGGTAAAATGTCAGAACAGTAATGAGGTAATTCCATGCACTGCTACTGCCTCTGTCCACACAGCATTACAGAGCTGCAAGCTGCAAGCTGCAAGCTGCAAGCTGCGTCAGGGAACTATAAATCATAGGAGATTTACTCGCTGGGCTGTGCAATATCCTCCTTCCGAGCAGGCCAAGTACATTTGGACAAGGATGAATCAGACTGTTATTAATTATCCGACACGCAGGTCAGTGGCGCCATAAATGACCATCGTCTGACAGATTGTAACCAGAAAAACAGGCAGGGTTCAACTGGTGTGAGGTATAAGACATTTGGATTATGAAGATATTTCTTTATTGAAGTGTTGAAAAAAAAAAGCAACATATTCACCAGAATTTAATTCTGTCACTATCTATCACATTGCCACTTTTCCTGAACTGATTAAAATAAAATAAATACATTAAGGGCTGACTTTAAATCTGAATGCGCAGCTAATAGTCTAAGTTAAATATATCGAGGCATATATCTATACACTGATGAAGGACTGGCTTGTTTTGAATATTTAGCAGAAATTTGTGGCAGGCAGCATGATCAAGCAAATCCTGTAATTTGAAAGGTATGCTTCATAAAATAACTGCTACAAAGCGCCCATGAAATCTGAACTCTAACAGCGTCTTACTGTTATTGCTCCAAACCACTCCTGGGTCCGTTCTGGTTTTGTTTTTCCCACCCACCAAGGCAAATAGAAGGTGTGTGGGACATCAAAGGAGGAAGTTGCCCTCAGGGCATCCAGGGGCCAAAGTATATCTGAGTTCAGGCAACATTTCACCAGTACAAATCACCTCATGGTTATATCCATCTTATTTTTCTCCATTATGTCTGTCAATCATTTCTTTTTTAAAAAAAAAGAAAAAAGTAAGTGATGACTTTGAGGTTGTTAAATCCATAAACAAGTAATGGTATCAGCGCTGAGTGCACCGCGTAGTAAGACACAAATAAACCCAGATATCCGTTTGTTGACTTAGTTCAGGCCATGATTTTTATGCCTGCTTATGGTCAGCACTAGTCAAATATGAGGTCAGTATATTTTGAATCTCCAACCTCCATTTCAATAGCTTCTGAGCTCTGACAGGGCTTTCCGCTGCGCTTTCAGCGCTCAGAGTCAAATAAACAAATAATTCCGTCCTTTTTGCCTCAAGATGCTCATCATTATACATATTTAGTGACGGAAGATTACGATTTTTAATAAGCATAAGAAGAGAAGGACTGTTGGCCTCCCAGTGTCAAAACATTTATACAGCGTGTAAAAAAGCCTGTGGTTTCACCTGTGGTCAGGGGAGAAAGAGTTGAGTTTTATTTTAGTCCTCGGCCACGCTGCCTCAGTCCTTCCAGAGCAAGACAGTGGGGGCATTTAGCGAAAGAGTAACACGACTCAGTCATACTGTGCGTCTGGTTGCATATGTGTGTGGTGGGATGATTCATACTCAGGGGCGGAGAAGATGAAACACCTGCACAATATCATCCTTGTGCCATCTCACTCGCTGATAGTTTAATTCACCACGAAGGTCAGGGTTTTCTGCTGTTTTTTTGCTAGAAAGAAATAACACGGTAATCCACTAGAAGTAGAACTGGATTCTACACAGTCGTCTGTCATTCCAGCTAGTTTAAGAATGATTTGTTTGTAGTTTTTGGCCATTATTTTGTATTCACCAAATACTTTTTGAACTCTGAGAACATAACTAAATTAAACCCGATGTGGTACATAAACACCACCAGTTGTCAAAGTAGGGGAAAGCACAGATGCATTTCAGATGCCTTCATCAGACCAAGAATAGTACATCAGGATGGAGCCTGCCAGTCCAAAGCATTTAATAGCCATCGTCCATGTCTGCTACTCTTGTCTATGTTTTTATGGATGAAAGTATCCAATATCAGTATTCCTGGAGGGCACATCAACTCCAGACATTACATTAAATTATTCTAGAGTTAACAATTTATGAGAAATTAAGAAACACAAGACAATCAGGCAGATTTTAAACAAACCTCTAGGGAAGCTAAACATATTTAGAAGAGAAGGGCGGACCATAAAAGTGATAACTGTCTTGGTTCAACTTAATAATAATAATGCATTTTATTTTTTTTACATGAGCGCCTTTCAAAGCACTCAAAGTCACCTTACAAATTACAATAAGTAAAAGATCATAAAAATAAAACAGGCAATATAATAAAAATAAAAGGAAATTAAACAATGTATAGAAGTGAAATAAAGGGACAGCAGATAAAACGGAATGAGATAATCATACAAATATCCTGGAGCTTGGCTTTGAAGACTCAGTTAAACAAGAATATACAAGAGTCATGATAAGTTATGCAATCTTGTACTCATTGCAGAATAGAAAGCCAGTAGACCTTTTGAAAGACTGGATTGATGTGGTCTACAAAGGATGGTTTGGTGATGATGCAGACTGGGTTTTCAACCATTTGGACTTTATGGAGATTTTCCGAGGGCAGAAGTATGGACAAGAATGGCAATGGTATTCTGTGTAAGGGATGGCCAGAGCTGATTAATGTTGCGGAGATGGATGTATGTTGACTGAGTGACTTTGAAGAAAATACAATGGAATTATTCAGTATTTCAATACATACTTCAATATTTAATGAAGTATTGAACTCTGAACTTTGGACAAGAGGACAGATAACAAAGAAGGTCTTTTGTTTTATTGCTGTTCATTTGTAAAAAGTTGCAGGAGAACCAAGATTTCATTTCAGTTTCATTTAATATTGCCAAGAGGAGCAAGGTAAAGGAAGGAATAATAAGGGATCCCGAATGGAGCCCTGGGGGACTCCTCTGGTGACTAAGGACAAAGACTGAGGACAAACTGGATGGGACAGATATGATTTAAACCAATCATGACAGGAGATACAAATGGAGGCAAGCTGTTTTATGAGGAGGTTATGGAAGATAGTATAGGAGGTTTGCCTTTGAACCATGACTAACTGTGATGCTCACTTTCACTTGATAGATGACAACATTTCAGTCTTTATCTCAATTCTTAAATACGATTTTCTTAAAAATCGTAAAACAATTTATTGAGAATACGTTTTGTTTCAATATGAGCACTTTTTGGATTTTGTTGTTTGTGCAGAAAACAGAGCTTATGAGCTGCAATAAAGAGCTTGCTGAAAGAAAGAGTGTCTGTGTTACCATATCTTGCTTAACAGAAGACTTTCATTCTATCTGATCTTCTGAATCTTCTGTTCTCTACAGTGGAAATAATCACGATCACGATAGGAAATTATACATTGTTTGAAGCAGCCTGAACCACAAATTAACTAAAATGAAGTGCATGTTCCCGTGTAGTCAAACAGTCAGTGCTTGCACAATCTTTCTGCTTATTTCAGAGTGAGATGAGCTAAAAATGTTTAGAACAGTCTACCTCAAATGCCTTTTGTTGCACAAGTGATTGACAGCTGTTTATAACGTGCAAACTCCAACCAAATGAGGTTATTGAATTTCAGCTGAGTGTGAATTGTGTTTCATAGTAATTCTCTTGTGGGCTGGATTGCACTAATTATGGAAGATCTCGTTTAAACAGCTATCCATCACTTCACTGACAGCTCGTGCATTCACTTGGGGCCAATGTGGAGCTGGCAGGCTGAGTACCGGTAAATGAGTGCAAGATTCTGGGATTGTTTTCATTCTATGTGGTTGAGCTATAAATTTCATTCATGGGTCAACATTCCTGAAAATCTGATAAAACATTCGGCCTTTTGTTAATATGAGGTGAACATCTGTACTGAGGCAACGTGCAAATTTAAAAAGTCACAAGTAACTGCTAAAGGCAATTAAGGACTTTTTGGTCCTAATGTTTCAGTAAGTACAGCGTCTTATTTGTCTCTGTTTGAGTTCTGCTGTTTTCTATCTTGCACATTTAGGTTTTGTGTCTGGATGTTGTTTTCAGCAGCTTTGGTTGGTCAGATAAACACAGTAGCTCTCAGTTCTGATGGCTATTAGCCAACGCCAGTCACTCTGACAGGTCGTATTTTATTCAGTTATTCAGTTTGTCAGAGAAAAGCATCTCAGCATTATATGCAAATTAAACCACTTCCAACAACACATGGAAAAAGACAAAATGGAAATGTGAACCAGATAAAACCTCTTCAAATAAACAGGAACAACTGTTGAGAAAGAGTCTCTTCCAGTCTTTTGGTCTGAGCTGTGGGTCGCCTGTCCAGAGGGTCACACCAGAGTAGGCGGGCACATGTTATGATGAGTGGAGAGGTGTTTATGCATAGAAAATTAACCAGAACGAATGCAGCACAAGACATTTATTATTCTGTCTATTGTCTTTGTTCCCTGGGACTGACATCAAATGGGAATTTTGGAGCTGTTAAAAGTCTGCAAGGACACAAGTGTTTGAAAAATGTTTTGAAATTGGATGCTCTGCATCAGAGCAGGCACCACAGTTTCACGCATCCTTGAGCTTGAGTTCTTGGGATTCTGATTTTATTTTATTAGTAGGTTCTTTATTTCGTTCTGGAAATTATTAACAGATTGCGCTTTTTTTTTTTTTTTTTTTTTTTAGATCTTACAAGCCCCAAAAGAAGATGTCAGAAACAAAGCATTTGCGTGAGAAAAACAGAAATGTCAGATTGAAGGCCACAGAAAAGCTGCATGTTTGCTATGTGCCTGCAACCATTTTGGGTGAAACTTGCACAATTGCACAATTTTTACTAACTACAAAAGTAGGTGTTATTGTCAAAGTGTACCGTAGTTTTTGGTTTTGGAAGTTGTATACCAGAAATAAGAATAAGGTCAAAAAAACATGGGCAAATAAATTAATAAGTAAATTTTGTTTTTCATACAAATTCAACTTGGTCTACCCTTGAGAAACCCTGGAAACACAGCAAAGAGAAAAAATACAATGCAAATTGTATTGTGTTTTTTTTTTTCTGAGATGTTCCTGGAACGGTCTCAACAGTGTCCACAGTTTGTTTAAATGTTTTCCAGCTGTGAGTATCAGCTTTATTTCAGTTGTGCGTTGCATTGTGGGACAACAAAATCAACACAGCTCAGATCTTTAGCCGTTTTAGCACAGAAATTGATTTCCGACTCTTCAAAATCAGCTTTCTGTTCCTTTATAAAGATTGCAGTGATACAGGATAGACTTCTGTGACAGCATGCTTGAGTCAGAGCATTGGATTTCTGACATTTATGTGTTGTACATTTCAGTGTTTTTCCACACAAGTCATCTTCAAAGTACACAATGAAAAGCAGTTAGAGTGCTTTGCCTTGCCCACTGTTGCAGAACATCAAATCAAAGCCCCTATTACTGCTGTTAATCTGTTTCCTGTAAAGTCCTGGTGAAGAGCAGGGATGAATAACACATAAGGGGGCATGTCTTGTTGAGAGCTTACAAACACCTCCTGAATGGAACCACATTATCTCATGCAGCTCTCTCGCTTCGCCTCGTTGGGATCCATTGTGGAGATGCTGCTCTGGACTCTGCCCACCAACAGCAGGGGTCGTTTGATGCAGCGTGGGGCACTGGAGTGGCTGCAAATGTAATCCACAGTAGCGGAGAGCCCAGATTGAGCCTAAGCTGATAGGACTGTCTTGGGGCTAACGACAGGCCACAGCAGGTACCTGACCCATCCATTTCCCTGCAATAAAGCCTAACTTACAGGCCAGTCCCCCGAGGCTTCAAAGAAAGAACCAGCCCAAGCCAGGCCAGCCCTGCTGAGGGTCACAGCCACTGGAACAAAGTTGCAGACCATAGAAGATGGTTGACTCGTTGTCATCTGCTCATCTATGTATATGTCTGTAATTGACACCTTTGACATATTCTCCGCTCTCCTCAGTCACGTGGCCCTGATGGCCAAGGTACAAAGAAGACACAAGGTACTCCAGAGGTCAAGGAGCGATGTCAGAAGGCCAGCTGCCCCCTGACCTCGTGTCTCTTGAGGAGGGTGTGGTGCCATTCAGCTCCTGGCAGCATGTGTCCACGGTCTGACCCGAAACCAAAGTCCCTCAACGGCCAAAGGTCTTCATCAGGCACATTCTCACAGTGTGTCCGAGCACAGGGAGTCTTCTATTCAAGTTCCCCAGGTACCCAGCTCCGCTCAGGACCCGACACACATGACTGGTACGGAGAAACAAAAGAGCAGCAGAAAGAAAACAAAAGTGTCAGGCTTTAGGCTTTGACAAAGTGGGGAGGAAATACCACAGTCTGATGCAGTGATACTGTGGGGTTAAGATGGGGAAACTCAATCTTGACAAGGTGAATTATTTTACTCTGTAAAGCCAATAATCAGAACAGGCACTGTCCCCCTGAGCAAAATACATAAGCAGACAGAGGATATTAAAATGATAATTTCAACAAAAATAGACAGATTCAGAGAAAAACACCCTGTAGTTAAATCCCTTCAGTGACGTAGCTGTGAACTGTGAGAGGAGGTAAGTAGCTTCACTTATTTAGTTTGTAAGGGTTTTTAACTGATTTATTTTTATTTAATTACGTATTTATTATAGCGATAGACTGGGGGTACTGGTGTACCCCACCTCTCGCCTGAGATAAGCTCCAGCAACCCTAGTGAGGATTATTGGTAGTAGAAGATGAGATATTTATTATTATTATTATTATTATTACTATTATTATTATTATTATTATTATTATTGTTATTATTATAGTAATTTTCTTTCTGAGGTCACTTGTCATGCATTCAAGAATGTGGCTATAGATTTTCATCGTACATGATGCACTCAGTTAAATCTTACAGAACTCACTCTCTTCAAAGATGCAAGCTGGGAGGGGGAAAAAAAGTGTAGATGTGAGTTTTGTCTCTCTTTTCCCCTCTCTATTAGTGCAGCAGCAATTCCAGAGTCTACTGGAGTCCTAAACAAAAACATCTACTGGGCTTGGCCATGTACAGTGGAGGTAGACACACTGCTCTGCTAGACAAATGTACTTATGTAAAAGAAAGAACAAATTTAACAATGTGATGCTGGTTATTTTATTCAGATGTCTTTTTATTAGCTAAGGCTGACTATCAGTTATCACTTAACTAAAGAGTCATGCACCTGATAGTTAATGGAATTGAATATTCAGAGTTGTGTCAGGATGTGGTCCCATGGGGAGGTCTCCTACTGTCATTTAAAATTAAACACATTTTTTAACGAGTCCTGTAGGGGGGCCCCCCTACTAGACTGGGACCCCAAGCCGGCTAGATGCACCTCTGAAATAGGAATATATCAAAAAATACTCACTGATTACAATGAAACTTGTAACCTGTGTTCTATTTGTTGTTAAGCGTTATATGAACGGATCCAGATGTGTATCCAGAAATATTTAAGGATAGCTCTGCTCACCACTTTGGTTTATAGGTCTTTGGAGACTCAATCATTCAGGTCTAAAACATTCAACTCAAGAAGCCGCTTGGATGAGTGGTGAAACATCTACAAGAGAGCTCGAACAAATCCTGTTGCCTTTGTCATAACTTTGCTTTAGATATTATATCTTTTAGAGTTGCTGCGATATTTCAACTGCTAACTGTACTAACTTCGATCCAAAGCCTCTTTTCGGGTGAAGTAGTGATGTGCCTGCAAGCTTCACTTTATTTGTTGATCTGCGATAATTAGTCTTTGTTTAAATACCAAACCATAAATTTATAGATAGTGAAAGTTTATCCTTAACATCATGAGATTTATTATTAGCTGCAAATGTTTTATTTAGATTTATTATCACAATAATCTTGGCAGAGATATGCCATAATGCTGTCTTCTTTCTCTGTGTTCAACAAGCTTTTTAATTCACATTAAAAAACAAATTCTCGGGCAATACTTGACACAACATGGCAACAACACAATGACACTGTCAACACTTTCACGATTTCACCGTTGTTCAGAGGCACATGATGCCAGTCAGACTGGAGTCTGTTCAAATCATATAGGCTCTGACACAGCGCTACATCAGCTACTACAGAGCAACAATCTCCCTGTTTATGTGATTTATGACACATCATTTGGAGTGTACAATTAGGTACCTGTATGTTTGCTTTGAAAACACTGACAGCTTGTGTCTGTGCACAGTTTAGTCCCAGACTGAGCCTGAGGCAGCGGGTCTGATGCCATCAGCTCTCCACGCAGCAGCGACGCTGAATGACATGCAACACAGCACACCGCAGCAGAGCCCTGACCTCCCAGCCTCACCTATCAGGAGGATCATGTCACAACAGCTCCAGGGGAGGGTCACACTTGGACAGGGAATGTCGGACGCGGCATCGCGGGCAGCGCAAGCCAAGCAAGGAAGCGTAACTTCGCAGCGATGGGAAAGCGCTCCGTCGTACGTAACCGTGTTGGATTTTATGATTCGAGTTTATGCTTCGCTTTCTGTGTTATTCCTTCACAAGGGATCTGTAAAGTGCTTTGTAAAAACTCCCGCAGTTTATGCGAGATAGATTCCAGTGGTCTCTCTTGGCCGGCAACTCCTCATTTTTCCCGGTCTTTCTCTGTACCTTCAAGCATATCAGACATGGAGACGGAGAGGAAAATAAAAGCAGGGGAAGAAGATTACAAAAGCGGGGGATATAGGTCTAATCTGGTGCAGATAACAGAGCTGAACAATAACTTTGAAACACAGACGCGCAGACCGGGTCCAAGTTGGACTGAATGGATTTTGGCTTTCCCGCTTGGCGAGCACACAGCTTTGGGCTGTGCTTCATGAGAATAACACAAACACACACACGCAGATTAGAGATCACCGAATTGTTTGAGCTTTCTGTCTGATGTGGTTTAACACCTGTTGGATTCAGTCCTCTGGCAGATGCTTACAGCTCCGGCGTATCTGTTTGGTGAGTGAAGGATCGCCGGTATGTGACCCTCTCCTCTGATCACAGCAAGCTAAACAAATCATCCCTACGTGTCAGTCCTGGGTGTTCTGACTCACGAGGCTCTTCATTGCTAATAAGCGATGTAACAGATGGAAAGGCTTTAGCGCGAGAGTGAAAGTAAATTAGTGCTATTTTAAAGCAGCGTGGGCAAATGTCTTCAGAGAAAAAGACATCTATTCCGCAACATACCGTATCGTGCACTGTGACATCTGATGGGATGCTGCGAAGGTCCAAGTGATGTAGTGATTAAATAATATTGTAGAGATGTTTTTTTTCTCTACAATATCTCAAAAACAAACCACTGTTGTAACTGGTGTTACACATTACTTCATGTGACTTTTCCCACACTGTACTGTTCAGGCACATTCAACACAGCTAACAACGAGGGCTCATTTGTAGTTTTAAAGTTTGAAAACAGCGTCCAGCGTTTTCAGGAATGGCAGCTTGCATCTCGTCAAGGAGTCACTCCTCTCCTACTGTATGTGCAGGCAGCGATGCTTTTGAAATACCGATCGCCTCTGTGTTGCCGAGGAATGCAGCGGGGGGCAGGGGCCATCGTCGTGTTCCTGCCTGACCTCTGCAGCTCCCTCCAGTAGGGCAAATGGGCCCTCACCCTGTAATCCCGCCACAACAGGGCGCGACAGGGACAGCTCAGGCAGCTCAGGCTCCTTAAAGGCCAGAAACTCCCTGCAGGGACGGACTCCAATAAAAAGTCTTTGTTCCCTAGCGAGCGCTACATCTCAGGTCCTCATCAATGCTCCGGTTTGGGGTTTCAAGAGAAACTAAACACCCCACGGCTGCTTTCTAGTCATGCTCTTTGTTATGTGGAGTGGAGGGAAGATTGGAGGGAGAGAGAGAGGGAGCATGTGGATTTATTAGGCGGCTCGCAGAGTTCTGCAAAGTTTAGTAGAGCTGAGTGATATTCAGAAAGGCAAACACTGCGGCCGCTACAGACATTACGGTTCGTTTCATCTCCAGTTTCAGCCTTGTAATATGTATTATAATTAATTCCGTACCGCAGTCATTTGTGGTGCTGCGACCATTATCGTGATCAATGAATGTACTCATTATTTATCTGTGAAAAAGGCCTGTCGCTATGTGATTGTGACATAATCCCAATCAAATTGCGAGAGTGATTGAGCTGAGTCAGTGCCTTGGCCACTCTTTCTACATATTCAAGTAATAATGCCCTGACACCAATAACATCCCAACATGATGCTTATATAACCCACAAAGTCACAAACACACAAAACATTGAAAACAGTTGGCAATGCTCAAATGGATCAAGATGTAAGACAATAGCAACCTCAGCTCCCTTTGAGGCTGGAGTCTATGCATCAATACGGATTCAACTCCAGGTATGTATCAGATCCTAGTAATATGAGTTTGAGGAGGGCGACACCAACAGATCTCCCTGTTTAAATCCCAAATCCCCATCAGTCACCTCGATCTGAAGAAGCTACTTGAATGAAAATGAATCTTCAAGACACACTCCATGTTCAAGTCGCCTTTGTTTCAGCTTGTTTTTCTTGTTTTTTGGATAACAAACTTACTGGTACATATATAAACAGCACGTGTAAATAATACACACAGTTTCGTCAGTTTATTTGAGACACCTAACTTCAACAGTACGGTTATTTTTAAGCGCTGCTGGAAATATTTCCACAGACTTTGCTTTGCAGCGTAAAGACGGTCGTGTTGCTATCATTTTATCTAACAACGTGTGCCTGAGAAATGGCATGCAGTTTAACAGCACCACGAGGACAACAAGTCAAGTCGGGATCTTGTAACTGAAAAAATCTGTGTATCTATCAGTCAGTATTAGTTTGCCGTTTAAAAATCAACTAAATGTTCCAGCTAAAGTTTGCGCAGACGATGTCAATCAACTACTCACTCGCCCACATATGGACAGAATTTACCAGATTGTTTCAAATTACAAAGCCGCATGATTCAAAAGGCACCAGTCAGTACACAGCAATACTCCTTCTTGCTGACTATTGTAGCTCACGCTTGGTGAGTTCGTATGTGCTGCACAGTCTTTTCAGGTTTACCGACGCTTAATTCCGAATTTAATAATGCCTGACTGAAAATCCCTATAAAAAGTCACAGGTTATTATATATTCTCCACCAGATTTATTGTATGTGAACCGTGAGAGCCAGAGGTCACAGAGAGAGAAATTATATGTTACATGTGGGATCGGAATTTAACTAAAGCTGTAAAACAAGTCTCTGTGAAGGTGCTATTTCGTCCTTCCTCTGATTTTGCACTGCTGTTAAAAATCAAACAATTCCTTTCAGGTACAAAAGTTTGTAATCACAATGTATGCGCGGTGTGTGATTACATAAAAATGTGACTTCTCTGTCGGGAGATGTAATTTTAAAGCATCGCTTTGTTTGTTTCTGTTGCCGGGGAGATAAAAGATGTGTGTTCATGGCGGAATGCCGGCGATGTGTCCTAATCAGCCACACGGTTTGGGAGACAACATGCCACAACTTTGTAATTAACGCTTCCTTTTGGAAGCACTTTGGGAAAGAAAACTCGAGGGGAGTTTTTCCTTTACCAGAATGAATTATAATAATATTTGTTTTTTGCAGGCTGTCCTGTAGTGAGCCCGTGGATGTTTACTTCAGCTCTGCAACAGTACCTTGATCTGCATAATTTTCATGGAAAACGACAGCGCTCTGTGCCCTATTATGACAGAAAAAACCCCAGTGCAGGCAAAATAGCTATAAAACCTGCCAAATCTCATTTGTTATTGATTCTTCAGATGAATCTGTTTACATATATTGGATACTTCCACATGTGAAAGAGGAGCGGCCACTAAGAGAACAATGGAGATAGTAAATATTTGATCCATCTTTCTTCTCTGCTGTGTCTAGCTGTCATTACAAATACGGGGTGAGAGTCAAGAGATTGCATGCCTTGAATATATAATGGCTCACAAACAGCTTTTGTGAGAAATGAAATATGGTTTTAATTGAAGTGTAAATATTTATGACCGTATCAGAAACATCAAAGAATTCACTGGGTCTCTGTATACAGCTGTGGCTGCTATCGGAGACTGCTAACAGCGTTTATCTGAGTTGATGACCGAATTTTCATTGTTGCCTCTTTCGAGCAAACAAACACATCTTCTCGAATGGCTGCCTGTCAGTGAGAAGTGTCTCAACATCCACTTCTCATTATTCACGGCAGTTTCCATTCAGCTGAAGCGCCAACGCTGAGTCCAGAGAGAGAGAGAGAGAGACGCCACTCAGCAGCAACGGTTTCAGGCTCTCACTGAAGGTTTATGTCCCAGCTGAAGAAATCAGAGAAAAGCACGTCTGCAAATTACAGGCCTGAAACAAAACGCATCTTTGTTCCAGTCATGTTCGTGCATATGCTTAGTTCCAAATCTTATAATCTCCTGATTTTAATGTGCCGTAATCACTGCTCATGTGCTTCTGTGTTAGGCTCTGGATTTGGTTAAGAAATCTTCTCGAAATCATTTAAAAAATCCCTTTCTGCTAAAAATGTGTTCTACTTGTTGTTCCATAACTGATGCGCAGAATGATGCATGTGCAGATTTTTTTAAATATATATATATATATATACATCAAAAGGCTGTCTTCACATGAATGTACTGAAGATGTAATGTTTCGCTGTGTTTGCTTAAAATTTCACTTTAAGAGATGCAGGTGTTCGCTCAGTGTGGAAGCCAACTGCAGACCAAATGTCCAAATTACAGGCGTGTGATGCTGGAACCTCCAGTGAATATTAGGCAAACGTATCATCATATCATATCATATCATATCATATCATATCATATCATATCATATCATATCATATCATATCATATCATATCATATCAGCATTGAATGCAATGGTATAAATATCCATGTGATTAAAACAATAAAACTAAATTATATATATATATATAAAAAATTACATAAAAAATAAATTAAACAAAAAGTAAAACACACTTTTGCCCATGAAGTTACAAAGTTGAAATAAAAGCTTCTGTGAAACTTAGCTTTATTATACATGTAGTTGCACTATTTGCAATGACCATAAATAATAAACCAATCTAATCTAATAAGGCTGGGGTTAGTTTGGTATTTGTTAGTCCGATAAATTTGATTCAGTCTGTTCTGATTGGAGTGATTACATTTATTGCGTTTATTTCATGCTGTAAATAAAAAAGTAACCATTCTGAATGTTGGGAGTGTTTCTCTTTCATTCTTTCATGTACCAGAAAAGTGAATGTTTTTCTCTATTTTTCAATTAGGATGACGTTTAATGAACAAAAAGTACAGCGGGTAAAATAAGTACTGAACACATCACCAAGGGTGATTATTGCACATAACTTATTTTCTGAACTTATTTGTTTTGGTTTCTATGTATGTGTTACTTGGGTTGTTACCAACACCCGGTGAAAATTTCATGCCAATAGCACCTTTAGAAATATGTTTACTATGACAAATTGTGATGTGTTCGATACTTATTTTACCCTCTGTGCATCTAAATATCCTTTTCAGAACTTCTGGTACCTTAAATAAGCAGAGCAGGTCTTTTAAGTAAGTAGTGCATGCTTTTAATACTTTTCATAAAACCATGCAGTAAGCCTGGGAGTCTCTGTATATCCTCCATGCAAAGTGAATAAGCCTTTACCACTATATGTAATATGTTTAAGCTCTTCTAAGCAGCTGCTAAAAATGCCTCCTATTATTTCATGCAGTAAGCAAGGGAGACTAGAAGAGCAATTTTCCAACAATCCAGTGAGGAAGTGGCTTTATGCGTAAAATAGTTTCATGTCTGATGGGGGCTTGTACTTGGTGTTGAAAGGAAGCAGCTTTTTTTCCCACACTTGCGGCTTTTGAGAGACTCTGTGCTCCACAATTTAATGAACTATTTTAAATGAAAATAAGTAATAAAAATAACCATGTTGCAGCGTGGAGACCTAGTTCAGTTTGGCATCACACAGGCTCGAGCAAGACTGTGTAATTTATTTCTCCGAATGTCTGCCACTGTGATTATTACAAACACATGTGTAAGATCTCAATACACCTGAACCGAGAGGACATGTTTGTGTAGACTATGTCCTTGCCTCAAACACACTGAGGCTACAGCCAGATGTCTTTCAAGCATCTTCTCTACGTGTAGTACATATATGCATTTCAACTATAGATTTACTGTATGCTGCTCCCAGAAGTGCAGAGTTATTTCCACGGGGCATGTGGGGAACCAAGTAACCACAAAAGCGCTCAGATTACGGCCAGCAACAACGTCTCAATTTGTTGCTTGTTTAATATCACAGGGTAAAGGCGACATGAAAGAAATGGCTTCTGTTACGAATTGTCCCGGTTGTTCATCTAAATACATGCAATTGCAGATGGATTGTGAGCGCCATGTGATTTTTAAATGATCGCATTCCTGCTCAATCAAGAGCTGAACATAAGCGGTTACTGTGTACTTAGGATCCGTCCGTATTTATATTCTAAAATATGATTTGACATGTTGTGTTTTTGAATGAAATGTGTCTACTGTTTTCAGTAAATTAAATGTAGATGGTTGTAACCAGCCTCTGTCTGAACCGGTTACCTGGGAGACTGCACCAGGTGCAGCTGATTGATTTTTTTTTTTTTTTTTTTTTTTTTTTTCTGGCTGTGCGGATGGCACGTGGACTTAAACATTTCTGGCGGACCAGCCGCTGTTTTTTTTCTTCAGGATGAACTGGTTCGTTTATTCTCTCTACGCAGCAGTAAAAGCTGGATGAGAAAAGCGTGAATGTTATTAGAGTATTTTTTTAATTTTTTTTTTTTTTAAAGTCTAAGTATAGTTCTGAAGACCCAGTAGCCTAAAAATAACTATTTGCTTAATTCTGCTGCGGCAAAGCTAACATTTCCGGTAAGTAGAAGAAGAAGCTAGCCATTTATGTCCGCTTTATTATTAACTGTGTAACAGTTAATTGTAATATCTGTGAACAACATCGAGTTTAAAGATTTTAAGTGGCTGGTTGTGTTGTAAATGGCAGCTCACGTGTGATTAAGACGCACAGCATGTATTATATTTTTGTCCTCCACAGGTGTCGATTTCTCACTCTAGCAGTAAAAGATAATTATGTCATAGAGATGCGCGCGTGACAGACGAGTGCGCGCGCAAGCAGCAGGATCGCAGGGTAAGCACGTGCATTCATGGAGCCTAATATCAGCGATATTTTCCTCATAATTTTCTTTTATAATCTTTTAAATATGACGAATAATGTTTTCCCTGCAACTACAGAATTTGTTAGAAAATAAACAGTATTTATGTTATTATTTCGTACACATGCCTGTTGTATTGCCTATTGATTATTATCGTCATTATTTGAGACAATGCTAATGTATGTGTTTTCCAGTGATAGGGTACGTTTACATATCTAGATTTACATTATAAAACGCACTGCTATCAAAAGCGACATAATGCCATGGAATATAGTCTGTTATTGAATTATAATTATATCACATGTATGCACCATTTTAATGTTGACCAAGTTCGTTTTAACAACTTATAAACTGTTTTTGTTAGAAAAAAAGAATATTTTATTTTGTAATAACATTTAATATCATTAGATGTTTTCCATTTAAATTCCTCATTTTGTAGCTGTACCATAGCAAATTAAATCTAATTTTAGAGTGAAGGATATATTACATTTCTCTCATGACATAAACAGTTGTAGATGTTTTAGTAACATTATTAGACATACTATGAGAATCACATACCATCTCAACCCTCATTGTAATATCTCCAAGTATCTCTCTAACAGACATTCTTCTGTTTTTTTTCTTTGTTTTGTTTGTTTTATTTTGTTTTGGTTTTTTATCAGCTTCTGTGTATTTTAAAGTCGACTGAAACTAACTGTGATATTGTTTAGACATTTCGATCACATCCAAATTACACTTGCTATGTTTATTTACTTAATAATTTCACTGCAACTCATTTTATTTTACTGAACTCTGACCAGAAATAACTGTCTTTTTGCAAGGTTTTGATTTCATTCTTAGAGAAACAAAAGCAGGAAGCAGGAAAAATGGCATTCAGCAGGTAATAATTTCCATTTTTAAAGTGATGTTTCCCATTGTTGGCAGGCAGCAGTCAGGCAGAGTGCAGAGGGATTAGAGCCACTGTCAGCAAGAGAAAGGGCAGAGGGGCTCACAGGAAATGATCATGGCCCCATGGCGGCAAGTCAGAGGCCAGTGCCGCCAGACCAGCTGCTGCAACCCAGTGCTGAGGGAAACAAGAAAAGTGCAAGGTCAGTAGAGCGTTCAGGGAAAGAAAAGGCCAGAGCACAAAGAGGCACAGAGAAACACTCAGACAGACACGTGTAGAGTGGAAAGATCGGGGGGAAAAAAATAAAGAAAACCACCATTTAAAGAAATCATATGTCAAAACATTAATTCCTCTGAAACACCTCTCAGTTTCGCAATTGGCCTGCAGCATAATGTTAACTTTTCACACCATAATTTGTTATTTACCCCTGACCTCTGGGCTGTAAATGGTCAGCCAAGGGAGATTATTATATAGATGCTCATTAATCAGATGTACTGGCGATGGCTGCTCAGACACATTGCTCAGGCATGTGGAGAAGGAGTGTACTAGTTCGATGCACATCACTCTATGTAGGACCAAGGTGTTTTCTGAATCATTGAGCTTTTATTAGCAGAAGCCGAAGACCTGGAGCTTGTAATTGATTCTGGCAGAAGGGCTGTGACTTACAGTTAGACAAACATGTAAATGTCAAGTCGTGCAGCATCTTGGTTCCCTTGGTTCAGGCATTAAAATTTCAATGCCACTACAATAACATAAAAGGTCTGTCATTTTTCTGGTATATCCCTCAACGTATTGTTTCAACATTCTCATATGAGCTTCGTCAGATTTGAAGAGCGGGCAGAACCAAAAGCAGCTGCAAGCGAACTGACTATCATCTATCATAACAAAAGCAGAAAACAAACAAAGATGCTGCTTGAGATTCCAAGTAGACATGAAACAGTTCCTCCCAGCCAAGGCCAGCAGTGATTAAAGCAAGAAACCAGACAGGGCCTTTCATGTGGGGACCATCTCATGTGCCCCTCTCAGCTTCAAGGCCAAAACATCTCTATTCTCTGACAAGTGGTGGTGCAGACAGATAATTCCTTCCGCTACACCCTCCAACCAACAGTTTAGTTCACGACTACAAATGTCATTGCGAATAATTAACTTCTCTTGTCTCAGTGCCGCCACAGTTAAGGTGCCTCACTAACGCTGGTCTTGTTTGGCAGAAACTGAGGACAAATCTGAGAGCAATTGAGGTCTTGGCACTTTCCAGAAATATAGCCCAAAGAAGATTTCGACCTTCTTCTTCTTCTCGGAATCTATTTATCTTAGACAAAAATCACTGACTTGCAGTTAAGGAAGAATGATTTCCTTTGCCAGGGTTTCAGGCCCAGATGTTTCAATCTAATTTTACTAATTTTAACAAATGCATACTGACACAGCAAGAGCTCAAAGAGTAAATGAGGGGAATTCAGGATCAATAAAAACGTTACTGTTCTTGTTCAGCTTGAGGAGGGTGACATAACAGAGAGCTGAGACCAAATGGATGCATGAAATGAGAGCGGGGTTTTTAGCCGGTCTCAGGCATTCCAAATGATCTCCAGTCCTCCAGTGTTAATCAGCCTCTATTAAAGCCATTTAAGTGGTATCTGCGCTCTGACCTTCACCTCAATAGAAACCAGCCGATTCAAAGTGTATGCACATGTGTGTGTGACAGAAAAAAAAAAACTATGTAAGCATACAGCATTTTAATCATTTCCGTTCGTTGAAACGCCTCTCACGCCAACAAACACCTAATGCCAAGGTTATGAATATAAACACGCCGATTAAAATTGTCTGTATATCTGTGAAACATGCCGTGGATGAATGATTCGGAGATTCATTCCACAGCCTTTATCAAAGCCTCCTGAAGTACCCCAGCCAAAATAGAGCCGGACACACAGCTGCACCTCATTGTGGAGCTGGGTTGATTTAATCTGTGCTAAACATGATCTAGTTTAAACCTAATATGGCCCTTGTGTGGTAAAGTGCAGCACAACTTCAGACTATCAAACTGATAATAAGAAGTAAAAGAAAATATTCTGGGGGCTTTAAAGTCCCTAATTTCTTCCTCCTTCCTTATTTGTTTGTTTGTTTGTTTTTTCAGTTAAACTCAGTAATTTACAAACTGAATGCCAGTAGAGATGGCCTCCCGTTGAGCACTCAGCTTAAAGTGACACCTCCATCCCAGAGCCAGATTGGTGGTTCACCCCTGGCCTTGCATCCACCTGTCACAGCCAGTGATTGTTGAGCAGCAGTAATTGTACCATGCTGGTATGAAAGCCCACAGGAAATCCCTCCAACAAAACGCCCGCCAGGCTGGAATGTTGGCACTGCGCTGGTACTCCAGTCTCTTGGCCTGGGCTCTACTGGCTGAGCTTGAGGACCATGTGATGCAGCAAGGAATGCTGGAGGCCGATGTGGGGTCGGGAGTGGGTGGGTGGGTGGAGGGTCAGTAATTGGAGGACAGTGATGGGGAACCGAGGTTAGTGGAGGATTTTGAAAAGGGATTTGGGGCCAACAGCCGAGGCTGTAGTGCTAATCCCAGTTGGCAGGATGAGGAGAAGAGTGAGGATCTCTGTACTGAGGAAGCCGTCCATCACTGTGAAGTGCTCTGTGGTCTTTCTGTCAAACGGACTTTAGGAATGAGGGTGATCTAGCTTGACAGTTACATAGATGACAAGAAGCCCACTGATGGAGAGGTTTTAAAGATTTATTCAGTGTATATTCGAAGTAAGTGATCTCAGTTCTGGAAAACTTTCCCTGTCTGAAGTTCTTTCTCAGAGGTCGAAGGATATTCGCGAAGATCCTTGTTGTACTCATGAAAATGGTTTATAAATGCTCGTGAAACATGCTGCTTTGCCTGTTTCATAAAAACAAATCCCATTCTATTGGCCTTTAGTTGCTAAAATAATTCAAACGTATACATTTGTCTTCTCTTGGTGTCTGTCGTGACATAAAAAGCTGACATCAAAAATGTTTTGTGATAAGCCAAGTGCCTGCCACAGCAATCATGGCTGCTGAACCGCCACAGCTGTGAATAGTAGTGTTTTGTTGAGTGAAGATTGTGATGCAAATACCTCAGGGAACAAATTCGTGTAGGAATGTGCTGTTATCCAACCTCTTTGGCAATAATCCGTTTTCTACTGAGAAGGAGAGCGAGAAAGAGAAAGAAGCTGGGAATGGAAAAAAAGAGGAAACAATCTGTCATCTGTCTTCATCTCAATTTGCCAAATTTAAACGGTCTGATGGGAGGAGGTAGGGGACTTTGTATAACACACAAAACACATGACAAACATTTATGACAAGCTGGACCATCACAAACCCAAACCTCTGCTATTGATAATCAGACTTCTTTGAAGTCTTCTATACAGAAGATAGTTGTTGTATGGCCTACAGTGGTTTATGAGACTTTAGTACAGACACAGGACAAACAAATGTGGCTTCACTGTGGACTAAGTAAAATGACTAATTAATGGCATTGTTGTATGTTGTTATATGAGACGCATCTACAGTCATAATAACAGCAGCAAGAAAAGAACACAAGGAAACACAGCGTAGCTACAGATATACATTCTTAAACATTACATGCTTTACTAAACCTTTACTGACAAATTATTTTCTCAAAACAATACAATACAAAGTCTGCTACTGGTCCCAGAATTAGCCGCACTGAGTTCTATTGTTTGTTAAAAGGCAAACTTGGGTCACACACATCTCTCGTGAATGCACGCACACACAACCTTAGAATACAAACACGGACCCTACAAACAGTGCTGCTCCTGTCCATCTACAGCTGCGCCCCTCCACAAAGTCACACAAGGCCCTGAGAGGACAAATGTTTGTTTCTCTCTGTAGAATTAATGAGGGCATCGGTTCCTGCCACCTCCACTCTCCTGCACCGACAGAGTGCACCCAGCCCTGCCTGGGCTTGAAAGCGAGAAGTAAATATTAGGATTCGACTATTTAGAAAGAGTTGGAAATGTGCAGCCCACAGCAGGGCCACAAAGGGGGCAGCAGGAGAAATGAGGAGCGAGCGGGTCTGGTAGAACATCTGAAATGTGCTCCCCAGGAGGATGTGACAGAGATGTGTGCTAATTGCTTTAACCCTTCACACCTACTTGCTCCTTGTAATGGCCCTCTGGTTTTTCCTCTTCAAATAAAGATTAGTCTTCCCTCACTTTCTCGCTCTCAGTACATAAAGCATTTGCTTCATTTGAAGTATTTTCTGTTTTAGAGACTTTTACTCTATAGTCTGTAAAATACAGGCAGCGTGTGAACATGAACTGAACAAAACACAACTGAACAACAACGAAGCAATAAGAATTGCACCATGTAATACAGGTATTTAGATCTGGTTAGTTACAGTATGTCATGATGAGAGTATTCAGGTCGTATTTGATGTGGGTTGCAGCCAGCTCACTTTATCATGTGCCTTAACAAAACTGACTGTCAGCGTTCCCCTCCCCAGTCAATGCAACAAAAAAACATATACATAATTTCCGCAAGGTTTTGTGATGACAGTTATGAAACAATAAGCTGACATCCATGCTGTGCTCGACCTGGAACATTTATTACCATTTCGTTTTTACGAATCTGTCTTTGTAATAGTTCTCTGTTAGATTAAAATAGATTTAAATCCATCTACTCTACCTTCTTTGTTGTGTGTTGACCTGAAATTAAACTGATCTGACTAGTATTTCAGCGTAATTATGTTCTCAGTTGACATATGTGTCCAGTGCAGGCAGAATCGGGTTGTGAACCATTAATGTGGTTTGTGTGATTGGATTCTTGGTGCACGCAGGGCCACACAGGCTTTTGTAAAGTACTTTGTTCAGGTTTAATGTGATCCTACAAACTGTATGTTTTGATTTGAGATGGTATGACCACACACGATCAGTGTACAAGTTACTAGCCAGGGTGTATCTGGACATGAAGGAGGCGAAGCTGAGTATTGCAGCAGTGCCTGCTTCCTTCTTGGCTACGTCACTGCTTAACAACCCAGCCAAGGGTTGAGCCTGGTCCAGGTCTTAAAGAGGCCTGTAAATCAGGCTGGCGTCAGGCTGCAGGTATAATATGGACCTGTGGCTGTGGTCTCTAGGTCACAGACAGCACAGCGGAATGGCTTCTGCGCCGTAGTTTTTCTTCAGAGCTAGCATAATAAGAAATGAAGCTAAGAAGAAATCAAGGGTAATTACCAATCTTTGAACAAAAATTAGTGTCACAAAGACTTTTTCTTGGCAGTGAGTGAAATACTCCTTATTACTGAGGACATTTCGTTGCAGATTTCTTAGGGGATATTGGATAATTGTGGCTATTTACAGCTTTGGTGTTATTTACATAGTTTTTGGAGTTATTTCTGTTAGTAATGAGACACTGCGTGTTCTTAAATCTCAGAAATTAACCTGTTGAAGACAATACCTTCATAACAGATATACCTAGAAAGAATAATCTGCCATTTATTGTTTTAACATCTTTCTGCAATACATTACTTATGGAATACTGTATGTTGATTGTTTATGTTCATCTGCAATTAAGGCAACATCTAGAGAAAAATTAACTGATCTACAGCTAAAATTGTGATTTAAGCACAATTAAGGTGGAAGTCTTTCTAATCCGCAGTGAATGGGTGAAACTAAGTGTTTCGGATTGATCCACATACAGTAACACTATTCCAGCCAACCAACAGCAGTTAAATGAAAAAACATCTCGCCTCATTCTCCTAATGTTGGTTTTGCAGCAGCAGCTGTGGCAACGGTTTGTTAACCCACTAACAAACCCACTTACACTACTTTCTAAGTCATTGTTCTCTCCCTCTCATAAATGCTGTTGCCTTGACATTACACGTTCATGAATTTAGGACAGTGAGCTTCTGAAGGACCAGTGAAGGAGTGAAGGAGTGGTGGTATTTTTATCTCTTGAGTGCAGGAGATTATCTCACTATGTTACAAATAGTGTTACTGCTTTAATTTTACTGAATTCTTAGTTATAGTGGCCTCTTATTGGTCTTGAAATAGAACATAAGCACCAGAAGTAACTAAGATTTCAGCACCTGCTTCAGTAGCTGGTTATTGATGATTGATGGTGGCACATAGTTTCCAGGTCAGGATTCTTAAGAAAAGAAAAAAATTATGCTTTTTCCCACACGCCTTGTCACCAATCAGACAATTCACAAATCAAGTCAGTGCTGCAAACAGTGCTAATCACACATAATGGCTTTGCTGGCTGCCCTTCCCACCCAGTCTCTTGCCTCATGAGGTATTACCTCATTCAGACTGGGAAATATGGAAGCAATTAAAGTGAGAGAGTAATTTGGCTACCAGTCAGAATTACCCTTGTGTTACTAATGGTGGAGAAACTGAAATAAGTATGTGTGTGTGTATTGCATCTATTTTTTTCTTTTTGCATTACTGTGATGCACTTGAGCTGCAGCAAGAGAAGAAGTGTCTCAGTTTTATGCCTGAGCAATTTGTTTGGACAACCTGAGAGAACAGCGGCATTTAACTCACTCAACAACTGTGGCTGGTGAAGGAAGTGGAGGTACAGGTTTTACACTTAGTCATTAACTCGTTCTTGTGGTCCAGTGTTCAGTTAATAAAATATTTCGGCAATAAAAACCTCAAGAATGATTCTTACATTTAACCTTAGTCACAATGAGAGTGGGATATTTGTTTGAAATAAACAAGACCCACATCTGTTTTCAGTTTATCACTATATGTGACTAACAAAGTCCCTTCCAACAATATCCGCTTGTGCATTTATTTTACAAAACTGGATACTGAATCAAAGAAGAGCTCATGCTGTGCTGTGCTTCACACTGATCCACAAATCAATATGCAGTGGGACATTTTTTGTCTTATTTAACAACATACTCGTAAAACGTCTGCCTCAGATCACACACATATCAAAACTAGAATAAATGAACTAACAATGAACATCAGTTGGGCATAAAATTACACTGTAAATCTGGCAAACATCTAGAAACAAACAAAAAGTGGAACAATTGACGTCAGTTGAGGGGAAAGCATACTAATCTTATTACGAATAAAACTAATTCTTGCCTAACATCACCTCTTTGTTCTTATAGTTTCCTTAATATCACAGCATTTTGTTTTGTTTCTGCTTGGTTCCTTTGATGTGTTTATGTGATATCAGTCACTTTGGCTTGACAGCTACTAGATTACAATATTACCACGGTAAAAATATTTTATGGTGGGGAATGAAATGTCTTGCTAAAGCAATAAGCCTGACGCCTTACCTGATGGTCAGCGCGTGTGTATTTATCACGTTTTCATGGCTGATCTCAATGCCGCTGGCTAAGTGATGGGTTTTTCCTCTCAGTCATATTCTCCAGATACAGTGAACTTCACAGGACACATACAAATAAAGTAGAAATCCTTTAAACAGAAAACTGTGACTGAAGTTGTCTTTCCATTCGTCCTCCTGCACTATTTCCCTGAACTTTATAATGAAGTTTCTATAGTTGAACTCAGACAGTGGTTTAAACCAGACACTGGGTAAACATGGGAGTGTCTCACTGATTTTCAAGTGAATGAAGCCGTGCTACTACACTGTTTAACCTCAGTAATGCTAGTTAGTTGGCTGTTTTTTTCTCTGAGTTTGTTGACTCCCGGACTGAGGGCACAGCCTGCTCCATTGGCCCTCTGGACAGATTTACTGTGATTATATGGGCCAGTGTTTACCTTTCCCAGCATACTTAGCTGGCAGCTTCTTTTATTCACATTATTTCAGTCTTTTCTCTTTTTATTCTCCACGGCTTTTTGCCTTCTCCTGCCTTTAGTAGCTTATACTGAAGCTCTGCCTTGAAGGTAAGCGCTGATTCATAATCCCGATGTTGAGAGTATTGAGGTATAAATTTACCTGGAACAAAATTTGTTGCTTGTGGCTCGCCATTTAGCTTATGTAAACTGACATGCTTCTTCACATTTGGAAGGGGCAGATGTTTTGCAAATAATTCAAGAGTTCAGCTTTGGAAACTGAGTTGGCTTTATGTACTTGACTTAGTTACGTGTGTGAAAAAGATAAAAATACATTATTAAAAATGGTTTTAATTTTTGACATTTATATGACATCTGCTCCAGGATTTCTCCTCTGAAGTATAACATCTGTACAAGAGTAAATAGACAGGCACATGTCAGGGCAGTAAATGGCATTCAGCAAAAACAAGATGTTTATGTGTGTACTTTTCATGATATAGAATAAAACAGACTAAACGTTAATATTATATCCCCAGAATCACAGTCTTCATTTGTGCTTAAAGGTTCTGTGGGGTTAGTTTTAGACTGAACACAAACTCCTTGTGGTGTCGCTGTCTGTTCGACAACCATCCACTGCTTTGTCTTCACCTAGAAAGGTGCATGCCTTGCATGATCTACTATCTCCCAGCAACATGCCTTAGGACACACACACACACACACAAACAAAAAATGGCCTTTAACAGCACATACTGCTGGATTCCTATTTAAAGGCTCGGGGCTGAGAGTGGGGGAGGGGTCCACAAAAGTCAATTTACAGTATGGGTCAGTACATCTGAAAGCCTTTACCACTCCAGCCGAACTCTTTGTCTCCCTCATTCACAGCTAGTTATCTAGACTGCATGCTGCACAAAGGCAATTGGCGCTGTATTGTCCGGGCTGACATTAACCCCTGATATTTTCACTGCTCTCCATTAAAGTCCTCTTTCCCTTCTCTATTACCGGGCAATTCCCACCGAGCGAGGGGTCACACCAACCACGGTGAGATACTTAGATGACAAAGACAGAAAGAAAGAAAAGAAACATAAAGTTCAGCAGCAATTAGTTCCGTTTTTGTCTTTACTCTTTTTTTGTTTTACTTTTGCTTATAGTTTCAGGCACAAAGGTTTTTAACAGCCGCGATGACGGCTTGCTCTAAAGTGGGTTTTAACCAAATTCGGGCCAACCTGGCAACCTATTTATGTACAGGTTACTCACACAGTCACTCTTAAGCTCCGTCACAAACTTTGTGTTGACAAAGAAAAAAATGCAATATTGTGGAGCGGAATAACAACAACAGATTATCATAGTAGTAGCAGCACACCCGGGCCTTACATGACGTGTATTATTACACAGACTATGTCCAAGCAAGATATTTCAGGGTTATTGGAAGGTCAGCTGAATATCTGCACGGCTTAATGATAACAATAGTTACTCAGAGGGTCAGTTGGTCAGGTCTAGCGTTTCCACACTAAAGCAGGTCAGACTTAAAGCCTATCTAATCTCTAGAGATGTGATAAAAAATACTGTGTCATGTCATGCTTAGGTTTTAGTTGTGATTATTTCATATGGTTTTGGTGAGTGAATAATTCCAGGAGAATTTCTCAACTTCCGACTTCAAACATTTACTTAAACGCAACTGTGTATAAAGAAAATTCAGTGACTTTCCAGGGTCAGCATTTCAGCTCATACCTTCACTATCAACTCTTCAGTCAAAAGTGCTTCAACCATTGAGGACAATATTTGACATGATTTAAAAAAAAAAAAAAAAAAAAAAAACATACCGTAACATCAGTAATTATTGTATTTGATAATTTCTTAAATGATAAATGACAGACATTTATCAAATTTGAAGATATATACATATTTAAGCACTGTCATCCACAGGAGGACAGCAGGCACGTCCTCAGTCATCATGTGAGCCTGTCCATTTGCGTAACAGTGAACTCAGTGACAGACAGCAGTGGGTGGACTCATAACCTATTCTCTCCAAATGCCAGGCTGAGGAATGCCAGTGACTGAAGAGTCCTTGAGGCTGTCGATGGACAGGCCTGTGTGCAGACTGAATAGACCCCCGCACACCTGCACACAACGGATACTCCCTGCCCCCAAACCGAAAGACCACAGTGTGTTGTCTGTCTGTCCTCGCTGGCTGCTGGCAGCTTTTAGACTCCTCTGTTGGGACATCAAATATGTCTGTGTATACAGAGTCTTGGCTTTTGATCTGGAGTCACATTTCTCCTGTTCACCTGAAATAGATGCGACTTAATTAACTCTTCCTAACCCACTGTATGTTTGTTGCCGCAAATTAAATTAAATGAAAGGGACGGTTGTGAAACAGGCCCAGCATTATGAAATGGCCGGTGAAATCTAAATGACGAGTGATAACATTTCCCACAGCTGCCTTGTTTTTCCAAAGTACACAGGGCAGTTTCTATGTACGTCCACAGGCTGGGGTCAAGAAGTGTTACAACTCGAGTGAGTGTGCTGCTTGTGTAGGCTGGCGCTGCAGCGTATCATGTGAGCTCACAGCATGGGTTCTACATCTTCCACAGCTATTTCTGTCAGTGTAAAATCATGAGAACCACTTTAATCAACACAAGGCTGGTCAGAGGGTAATATCTCAGCCGTACACAGCGCCTGCTCTGTTCCCGTTAACATGGCAGCAGTTTGGCTATATGTTCAAAAGAAATTAGATTTGTTATTTTTTAAATTTTGTTTGTCCATTGGAGGTCTGGGTTTCAGACAGATGAGTGTTGAAGGAGTGACAAACATCCCCTTGC
Organism: Mugil cephalus; assembly: GCF_022458985.1. Lineage (NCBI taxonomy): Eukaryota > Metazoa > Chordata > Actinopteri > Mugiliformes > Mugilidae > Mugil > Mugil cephalus. The sequence goes on from NC_061784.1 coordinate 7,994,105, forward strand.
AATGGCCTTTGTGAGGAAGTGGGTTGTTTAAACAAACATTTTTCCCAGGGTTTAGGTAATTCAAAGACTCCAATAGGTTGTCAGGTTGGATTGTGCTACTCATTACTGACTGTGCTCATCTCATTACCGTCACATTCTGCCGTTAGTTGCTTTTAAACTGTGTTTTATCACAACTGGATTTGAAGGGACTTAACACAAAACCTGGTTTAGTTTGAAAATAGATGGGAGGGTGTAGATTTCTCCTTGCCAAAATTCGGACTCCTGAGCGAGGCTATAACTTCACCAAAGACGTTGCTCTCAGAAAAGGAGAAACACATGCAATGTCCACGTAAAGATGATGGTAAAGATCATTTAATTATTTTATAAATACTTTCCTTTCTTTATTTCAGTATACAAAATAGCAGTATGTACATCCACACAAAAGTGGTTTACAAAATCCATGAGTTCAGCTCATATGCTCTGAAAAATAGAATATATTTTGATCTGTCTGCATGTCAGACAAAAGGAGATAATGCACAATTTCACAAAGTCCTTAAATGTCCTCTCTCTGTCCACGGGGATGCAGCCATGTCACGATCCACACAGGACACATGTCGAGAGTCCGAGACATCAACCACAAAAAAGTTCCATGATTGAAAATTATTTGAAGTTCCCTTTGCGCTCCTGTTTCCTCCGTTGTCCATTGCCGAAGAGGAAAAAAAAAAGTTTTAATAGTACCTAAAAAAGGGTGGATCCGTGATAATCCCTCGATTTCCGCAGAATGAAGCCAAACAAAAGTCTTTGTCTAGTGAGGAGAGAAGACAGTCTCTCTCCTCCAGCATAAAATCCAACATTATTTCTTTTTATTAGAGATACAATAAAATAGACTTTCAGTAACCCTGATGGGGAGGATTTATAATCATTAACAAGAAAAATAAAATACCCAGGAGGACGGCGGTCTTCACACGAACTGACTGGCAGTGTCGCCACATTCTCCACATCCACAATTGTGAAGCAAAAAATCTTAGAAGCTCAATTGGATGTTTGGAAATTTGATACAAAAATGGTACTGACACAAGAATAGGCCACTGCTCGTTGAGATATGCATGCTAAAGCTTAAAACAAAAGTAAGCTTCTCTGTATTGTAGTGCTTTGGTTAATCTGTAGCCTCAGGTGGCCAGGTACAAAGTTGCGGGGCCAGTAGGGGCTCGGACTCATTTGCAGACATATTTCTCCACGGTTCGCTCACACTTCTTGCAGGTTACGTAGCAGCACCAGTGGTACTTGCAGTGGCAGCGCTCCACCAGCCTCTCCGTGTATGGGTTGTAGCCACGGCCGCAGCACATCAGGTCACAACTGTCGCTGCCGAGGGAAGTTTTGTTGCACTGTCTGAAAAATACAGAAGATAGTAATTTAGTGTTTCATTCTATTTTGTCTTGCAACAATACAATTCTTTCGCCAAGCTCGAGGAAAGGAGGCACATTTTTGGACTGAACAACCAGCTATGAAAGCTAACATGTTTCCCTTTTTGCTTTCCTGCCAAAGACAATTAAGTTTACAGCTTCATTCTAAAACACTCTGCACAATCTCGAAGCCTGTCAAGAGTCTGCAATAGTCCTTTAAAAGGGCTTGACCGAACAGTGTGCTTTAACCTTTTGTGCACTCCTTCTCCCAAACATTTCTTGAACTCCACGTTCTTTTTGTCTTTCTTTGGGTGCTGGATGCTTTTGAGCTTCTCATTTTAGAAGCCAGGGGCATCCTGAATGAGCAGAGAATTGCCCTGCCATAAATCACACTGAATACGCTACCCTCCCGCTCTTTAGCTCCTGCTCTCCACATAATTGCTGTGTTTTATGATGGTAAAGTGTTAATGACCAGTAGAGTGAGAGAGCTACCGACCTGATGGCTTCAGTGGGAGTGAAGGAGAAGGAGGAGGAGGGACAAGAGTCATTGAGAGTGTAAGACAGGTTTATTACATCGGTGGGAGCTGGCAAATAGTCAGAACCACGCCAAAGTTATGGGTTGTTAAGCGCAAGCTCTTGTTATGTCAATTCTAGGCTGCAATTGGAGCAAAGTGAATGGGATTTTTCATTATGAACTGCTGCTAAAATTAATTTCCTCTGTCCTGGATGCACATGTTGGTCCGAAAAGCTTGCTTGCATTGCTACTGCAGTATTAGAGATGAGAAAAACAGACAAGAGACAGGTTAGTGGAGGTGTGATCATCAAGATTTGTGACTTGCGAAGGCAGAGAATCTCTCTTTGTCTCAAGACACATATGGGAACGATCAATACCTTCATACATGCGCTCACGGTTACTCATGAAACTTAAGTGCCACACAAACGCGCAGTGACATTAATGGGTGCCTTGTGCTCTGGCAGAAGCGCAGACTGTGTGACTGCTGCATTATCAGGCTGCGTAGGATGCACAGGGCACAGTGAGTGTTCTTGACGTGAAGCACGTCTTCTGCTTATCTGTAGAGTGGCGGAAGGCCGAGGGATGCATGATATGACAGTCATATGATGGATGATATTTATAAGAACCTCATGTGCCTCATGGCTTTCAGAACCATGACGGTATTCTGGTGCAGTTGCAGCACGCTCAGGTGCACAGAGCTACATAACTGTATTCATGTAAAATAGATTGTGTCTGTTAAAGACGCTGACAGATGATCATGCAACTGATATGATAACAGATTTTTATCATATCATATCATATTTATCATATTTTATGATTATTTATGTTTACTTGGTACCTTGAGCAATCCTGCCTGTCATCCTTAAAAATGCTATGTACCATGCAACAAAGACATACAACCCGCTGTTCTCTGCACCGCAGTCATCCACATCTGGGAAATTCAATAAGCTTACAACATGTGCAATATTTCTCTGATAATTTTTAGCTAGACCTCAGCATGAGCCAAACGTCATATGGGCTCCTTCCTGCCACCATCTGAACTAAAAGACTGAATGGAATGACTGGAATGGAGTAAATAAACTTTTATCTGCGGTGGACGATTAACTATTTCCCTGTTTGTGTGGCCTTCTCAAATCAAGATCAGCTTAAGTGCACTCAGTCCTAAGAATAACTGCATTAGTAATTGTTTGAGATAGCATGACAAGGACTCCAGTCACAGCGGCCTTTTCAGTGGCACATGCTCAGACAGGCCACAGACGAGGAACTCTCAGGGGCCACCGGTTGTTATCAGCCAGTCTGTAAAGTAAACGCTGCCACCAGGCAGGCCAGCACTTCACTTGAGTCAACATCCTGGATGAGCGCACATTCAGGATTGGTCATTTCCTCTTTGTCAGCTGCATAGGTCTGGTGCTGATGTGAGTCATGCTAATAAATCTAACTCCAAACAACAGAGAGACTACCATTACTAAAAAAATGCCTCCCGTGAGGCAAGCTAACAGACATATTGTCGTGATCTCGTATTCTTACCTGTCCTGTGTGCCAATAGAGCCCTGCTTTTCATTCCTGGTGCAGAAGTCTGGGGAGCTCTGCAGGTAGACCAGCTCGTTCTCCCTCACCGGCCTGATGTCAATATCTTTGGGTACCAGCTGCTTGCGTGTCCCCATGGGCCGGTGAACAACTTTGGTGGCAGACAGGTACTTGGTTTTCAGGTCCATGGCAATTTCTCTCAGGTCTTGCAGACCTCTCCAGCAGGTCCTTATGGAGCAGGATCCAGACACACCATGGCATTTACACTTCATCACCAGTGCCTCTTTCAGCACCTAGACATGAAGACATGATTGTTAACCTACTGCATATGGGAGTATTTTCCATCCTGATTTGAGACAAAGAAAAAGTGTCCATACTGCATACCTGTCTCCCAACTTCACTGTTGTGTAGGTGCATCAGTTTATTGGCATTCGAACCTGAGCGCTTCATCTTCATGGGAGCATCAGAGAACTTGGAGCCCATCATCAGACCATAGTGCAGGTTGTCAGCACAGCCGCCCCAGCGATAGCCCGGCTCTGGGATCTGCGCTGGAATGGGGCCACATGAGCACAGCCGTAAATCCCCAGTAGTACACGCTCGTGCTATGGTGTGGCTGATGGTTGCTGCAGACAAGGCATAGACAAATGCAGCCTCCCTTGTTCCTGAGGACAATAGAGAGGGAAAACCCTGTTATATACTGCAAGTTAAAAAGAAATAAAAGAGATTATTTCCCCACTGGTCCTATAAAGTAACAATACAGACACAGAGGTTAAAACTGAACCATAAATGGCATGTGGTGGTGAATAGCTGTTTTTAGCAGATTTTTTCTTGATTCATTATTTGGTCTCTTATAGTTATTAAATAGATATAATATATATAGATAATCTCCCTGAAAACTTCCCAATGCCCCTTTTCCCCAAAATATCCAGTTTTATGACACAAGACAAATAAAAGTAGAAATCTCATAATGCAGAATCTGGAACTATCTCATGTGTAGTGGCTTTGCTTGAAAAAATATTATTACAAACAACTAATTCAATTAAGTGATTTCTAATTTTAGGTTCTAATAAACTCTTAAATGATAGTGCTAGTACAGAGTTTGTATGTTTTGTGAACTGTATCATGGGCTACAAATTTTAATTTTTAGACAAGCTACCACTGTGCTGTCATGCTGTAAAACATGCTAAAGTGCTAACAGCAGTGGTTTGGCATTAGCCAGTGCTGGTTAAACTGAATTCCAATGATGAAAAATTATTACAGCGAATAAAATAAAACCTAAAGAAGCCCAAATATCCACATACATGTTTCAAATCACATCTGCTGCATAATCAACTTTTCTGCTGCTCCACTGTTCTTCTCTATTTCCCTCCGTGCTTTTCTACTATCTCGGTGAAAGAAGAAACTGAGTGCATGAAATGTATCTATCAGACATCAGTCCAACGTAGAGTGAACGCTGATGTAATTGGTGGTGATGTGCGTACACCGAAAGCACATATGTTTAAGGCCAGGGAGCAATTGGAAGTAAGGAAAGAAATCATGTATGACCGTGGGCTGGATAGATCAAAGCAATCCCTGGACAGAGATGAGCCATTTCCTGTTCAGGGCAGACTGTTCATTTGGCAAATGGCAGCCGTGTCCTTTTTGGAGACCGCTGCCCCCCCAACCCAATCCCCACTCACAACCTAGCAACTGTCCCTGGCTGATTCAAGGTCATTTTGGCAATAGAAACAGCAAAGCCAGCGGCAGTGCAAACAAGCGTGCAGTCTGAAAATACTGTGGATTTCAGAAATAACAAACCAATTATTATATCATAGCAAATGCACATATGTTTGGGGGGAAGGTATTTCAAATAAACCTAAGTCCCTGGTGAAGGCTCGTCAGGAAAAAATGATGGAATAACTTGGCTGGCAGCAAAGAGTGGAAAGATGAGGCAACATGTCAACTTAAAACCAGAAAACTCCTTTGAACGGGTCATAATTTTATAACTGAGTTCTTTAGATAGCTATCATGTCAACATTTGTTACGAAATGAATTATGACATCCGAGCACAGACACCATCATTCCACCATTTACTGTGAACTGAACACCAGTAAACGCAGCACTTATGACCTCGGTTTTGGATGTTGACCGAATGTCAAGTGTGGCCATAAACATCACACTCTTGTGGGTAAACAAAACTTGGGAGCAATTTTAGTTTTTTAAAACAAGTGTGTGCATTGTAATCACAAACTATTTATGATCACACCTCGGTCGAGGTCCGGACGATACTTTGGCGCATTAACGGGGATGTCGATGGAGGAGCAGTTCCAGCGCATATCAGCGAAGGTCTTCTGACATGTTTTCTTGACTTCGCGGGCAGCTTGGATAATAGTTTGCATGAGCTCCAGATTGCTCCGGCACAGCTGAGCTTGGGACGACACCATGCCAGGCAGCAGCTTGCAGTGCTGGGTCTGATTGATGTGTAAAGATGTAGGAGCGTGTGACAGTGCTCTGCAAAAAAGAGGAAAAAGACAGAGAAATACGCTGTTGGTCAGTATGCATTATCAGTACATACTGTCCTAATTGTGGTGGTGATGGCCCAACAAATGGGCTGATTGCTTAATCACATGTTTTCCGTTTTATGACTGAAATTATCACATTTATGGGAATAACAAAGCACGCTGTGAGGTTTATTTGTAGTGGTGTGTTAGCAATTTGAGTTCCTTGTGTACGCGCCTTTCAAACCTGCAAAGAGGCACAGTGGCTTTAAACAAACAATTGAAAAATCAGACAGATAATATTGCAGAATGGGAAATATTTTGGAAAGCGCTGCTACAGTGAACTATCTTATCACGGTGAAAATCCCAAACGTAAGTCTGCGGCAGATTCATAAAATACAAGTGACACGCTCTTGGCACGGATTGTTTCTTTTGTTGAAGTGCAGAGGAGGCCTCCGGTTTGCCAAAAAATATATAAAAAAAAAAACAGTAAATTCAGCTCCACAGTAAGATGAAAAAACTGCGTGGATCCCTTGCCATTTGGATTTTCCACCACAGGAAGTGTTGTCCTCTGTGGCCTTAGTTTGACATGACTCCTCTGTTTACAGACTATTAAAGCGTGCACACATTTGAGTTAAACAATTTGAACTTATTGGGGATTAACTTAATAGAGGAACCACAAGCTGGGCAGGTCAGCTCTGATCTCTGCTTTGTGTGTCTTGCACTCTGCTGAGAGTTCGTGAGAAAAGGCAGCGCCGCCTGCACCTTGGCCTGTTTTGCATTAAGGGCTGAGGGGCCACCATTCGGTGCCCAATGATAAGCTGTGACTCCACAGTGCTTGTAGTAACCCAGCACTCACAGGTGTTTACAGCCCCATCTGTTTTGCATTGCATTGCTGAACATTATCAAGACTTAGATTTAGCACATGCCATCCACGCTCTCATGGGCACATCTGCTGAGGTGTTCCCGCTGTGAGTATTACAACCTCTCATCCTGATAATACACCGCGGATAGTTTTGCTAAAGCTAATGCAGAAGGGTTTTCACAGTCATCACACATGAAGCGCTTAAAAACAGAATGTGACATGAAGAAAACCTGCAACCGTTTATGCGAATACCAAACATTCAACTGAAACATACACAAATTCAAAATACAGCCACCTGGGAATTTTATGGACTTTCCCAACTTATCGTGAAAATCACCGGTTGCTCCCATACCATAAAAACAGTGTGGTATTCAACACAAGCAACCAACATCTATAACAACAGACATCCCTGAATCACAGCTTGCTCGTACGGCGTACTATTTTTATGATCCTAGGCCTAACTAGACTACACAGAGAAAGCGGTGACGTCACTGGCGCTGTCCCCGCCACCATGACGCCTCGTCATCCGGATTTTATTTTCTGTTCTTCCCATTGTCATACAGCAGGAGGTAAATTTGATCTGCAATCTTAGAACACGCAGTCTCCGTTTTTTTGGCCACATCGAAATTAATAAAAGAAAGAGGATTCTATTTACATGCTGACGAACTGCCAGCTAATCTGCTGCCCTGCTCTTCAGATGCACATGTACAGAAGACACAGTCTCCTTCGCGATCAGGAGCAGTTTAAGGAACGTCGGGGCGCATTTCAAAGCTGCCATGGGTCCACCGCTTCATAAAAATGCAGCAAAAAGCCACGTTATATCAGGTATCCCAATGACGTCATCTGTTCCGACATTGTTCGAAATGCAAATCGACGTAAAGATGGCAGACGACTTAAAGCATGAGACGGCGGCGGCGCTCCTGAGAATACTTACAGCCATTTGATGCCAGAGCAGAACTGAGACAGCAGCAGAGCCGTGAGCACACCAAGAGGCAGGACACGAGAGCTGCTCCTCATGGTCGGACCGTGGCTCCGGTTCACACAGGACGCAAACACAAACGACTGTTGGACTTGTTGGCTCAGACGCGAAGGTCAAATCTCATGGCACGGCCCGCTATTCAAAATCCTGTAATAAATCACAGAAAAAAATATGAATGAGTTAGCGCTGCCTCAGCGTAGAACATTTTCAGCATTTTTGTTGAGCTGAACGCTGTGCGAGGCACATTGTGAAAGTTATTTGAGCTTCCAAACCCTCCTGCGTTCAGATCTCCAAAAACATCATTTAAAGACAGATCAGATGAACTTGAAAGAGCATCCAAGGAATGCTGCAGATTTTAGTTTAGTTCCCTGTTAAATAACAGAAATATTAAGCCAACTCATGCTTCTTAGGAAACAGCCTCAACACAGGTCGCTGGCAGACATTCAGAACATCCACGGCACTGCAGTTTCATTTTACACAGAAGAAACACGGCAGAAACTAAATTAGCCGCAGTGAAACTTTAAAGACAAAACAGTCTCTTGTATATGAAGAGGCTAATTATGTAATTGTAAGCATGCTCACTGTCAGAAGGCACGACCAAGTTAGTGATTTTAGAGCGACTTTATTTTGTTTTGTAGTCACACACGGTGATAGATTTCCCCTACTTACATTTCGAATTTCATTGCTCGGATTACTTGAGTTTCAGACAGTTTTAGGGAAACTTTGAGGCAGAGCGAACCAGACAAAGAGGGCCTATTTTCAATGGATTAGTGCGCCATCTAACAGTGTCTTTGACATTTTTGATGTGCCTAATTCGGTTTGGGAGGGGAAAAATGGAAAGAATTTGGGAATTTAGCAGAACAAGGGTGTAGATCAGGGAGGTAATCTGCGGTCAGGGGACGGGGCAGCGCATCAGAAGCATTATCAGATAGCGCTGGGAGCTGCAGATAAGGAGGCTCTTTGAAGGGAGCTTAAAGCGAGCGCGTTAACGCTGCAGGTAGCTGCTAATGGGCTCCGTTTGAAGAGACGGCACCACTGCTCACCGCTGATTGGCCCGGGCCACCTCGAAACTGTGTGAACTCGCTGGCATTCATTATTCAAATGAGCCCACTGAAACTCACCGGCCGGTTGAGCGCAACAGTTGCAGCTTAAATTAGTACACGGGTCCAGCCTCTCATTTATGATTAAATAAAAAAAGCATTTCCTGAGTACTTTTGCGCGGTCTGATTTTAGTTTAAATTTGGCAAAATGGCCTAAAGGGGAGCTCATGTTTCCCACCCTAAAAGATGAGCACGGATCCCCCCTCCCACACACACACACACAGTCGAGATAAGGAAAACAGCGCACACCCAGAAGTAGCCCATTAATCGTATCTCCTGATCATTTGGATCTAATTGGTGGAGATTCACAAATTAAGTGTCATGATCACATATTATATTCCATCACTTTAATATGAGGGGGAAAAAAAGTGGAGGAGAAAAAAGTGATAAGACAAAAAGTGTTAAGAAGCAGGTTGTGACATTGTAGACCCTGCGGACACAAAACTTGAATAACGTGGGCTATTCCCATGATTTACCTTGTCTTAATGTATTATTGGTTAAAATCTATCACCATATCCCGCTCTGCGAGCAAAGCAAACAACTTCTCTAAACTCAACTTTTACGCTAACCCTTTACGCATTCCACCCTCAGCCAGCAGCACGCAGGACTTCTTCCTCCAGTCAGAAGAGCTTCACCTCACCTTAAGCAGCGGCGGTCGGCTTTCTCCGCTCAGTGAGAAGAAGAAAAATCTGCGTTGGGTCGGAATATCCTTTCAGCGAGCTGTCTGTGTCGATATCAGCCTGATGCATTGGTAAAATCCAGCACGGGGTGGTAGAGTAGCTCCAGACAGGTACGCATGGTGCGTAATGAGAGCGGTCAGTGCGAGTGTGTGTGGGACAGAGAGAGAGGCTGGAGCAGAGGAGAGAGTGAGCCTGAGTGGGGGCAGACTCGCCCCTAAAATACCCCGGCCCTGCTTTGATCTCACTGCTGATGTCAGACCGGTATTAGCATAAGAAAGCAGGCTGCATCGGGACCTGAGCTCTGCTGCACGGAAATAATGTTTCTGAATCGATATCCCACTGAAAATACACCCACAATGTTTCCACAGGGAGCTGTAGTGACTTACAGTGAGTCTGTGATGATGAGTAGTTCATACGCTGACCTTATTTTAATGGCACTTTTATAGTTTTCGTGGTATTATTATAACCCTCGTAAAATGTAGTTAGATTCCTTAATGTGCTATGTGGTGCCTCGTCAGACTTAATGGGAACTATCATATCTCCATTAATTCTGGAAGTCTGGCTCTAACATTAAACAAGTATTTTATTTTATTTTTATTTTATTTTATTTTACTTTTTTTTGGGGGGGGGGTACTCTAACAAAAATTCAAACACAATCTCTTTGCTGCTGCAATTCAATTAATACAGTTTATGCTTTATAATGTATTTTACATATTATTAAGATTAACACGAGGCACGGACAAATGATCATAAAGTGGCATTATTGCTCCAAGCACTGAAATCCAACAGTAAAAATATTTGACGCGTAGAAACACTCTACTATAATTACCGAAAATCTCTGTTTTCACATTCAGGCGATGCTGCGTGATCTGAATTTGTTCGAGTTTGCTCCAAGCAAAATAAAATCTCCGCTTGCTCAGTCTGTGATTTTAAGGGAAATATCCTTTGTCGAAAATATTTGTAAAAGAATTTCAAAGTAAATAGCAGAGACAGAGCCTGAAATGAAGTATGGTTTCCCTCTAAAAGTACAGATAATAATCAGTTATTAGGTAAGCGACGCTCTGAATTCTACAAAACTAAAACATCTTTTACGTATTAGTGCCACACAATAGTTTCGGCGTATATACGTAAATATCCTAGAATGCAGTGTGACAGGATATTGTTGTATAAATACGCACACACTAATGCTATCCAACATGTGTTCTTTTAAAGAAGAAAAAATCATATTAAGGCTTCCTAGAGTTACACCGAGTTTTCCTGCACTGGCTATTTCCTTAAATATTAACCGCACTGTAAGTGATACGTTGCGGGGCCAGCTGTGGGAAATTAATGTATAGTTTCCCTGAGAATCTGTTGTACCTCCAGCGCTCAGGCAAAAGCAACGCTGAGCTGTTGTCCAGACCTTGACCTTACAACTGGTATAGCTAACACGGCCGGCCTCGTGCGCTGCCGGCTCCTCCGCTGGGAACAGCAGGCCAGGTGTTGTCATGCCGTCTCTGGGGCAGACTCAGACCACAACAAGGCCCCTTCCTCAGTGAACACCTCGACCCTGAATCCAAATCCGTTTGCCAGACAGGCTCCGTCGCATGATAGCTCCGCATGTATGTACCTTATTTACAGTACGCCCGGCTGTGACCCCGCTTCCAGAGAGACTCTATGTGTTTTACATGGCAGTCAACTGTGAATGGGCACCGGGGTCGGAGCATGTGTGGGAGTCGAGGAGCTTCCAGCGGGACCGGGCTCGTCTACAGACAGACTTTTTGCACACAGGCTCTCCATTCCTGAGCTCGACACGCAGCCCCTTGATCTTCACATCTCGCCTTCCAAGCAACACAAGAAGGGGGAGGACACCTTGTGTGTGGGATGTAGGAGAGCCACAGAAGTTCATGATAACGAAATAACTCATGTCACATAACAGCAGAATCAAAGCTGTGTTATAACAGACAACTCGCACCTAGGGTCAAAACCAGCTTTGTAGAGACGGTGTTACAGTCAGATTTAAATTTTTCGCCACCACTGTTGGTTAAAAAATTTCCAAAACATGCCCGTTTTAACACAGATATGGTTTGACATTTTTAAGTGAGTCAGGCCTGAATAATTAATTTCAGGTATCCTTAAAACCCGGTAACATTTTTCAAAGCAAGCGAACACAACCAGAAAATTTTATGTATAATTGTCCGAAAAAAATATGCATTTGCAAAGTGTGTATACTGCAATTCTTATGGTGTTCTTGCCTAAAAAGAGTTTTCTGTGCACAGTGAATGGGGAATGAAGTTGGCCCCACGGTGCCTGAATACAGTGTTAATGTTTGGTGAGGAGCAAGTCTCACAGCACCGAGCCATTGTCCTCCGAATCTCAAGAGGATCAAGCCAATATCGCGAATCCCGAGGCTCACTGGGGGAGGGGAATAAGGACACTCAACTTTCACCCAGGAGGATCAGAGCCTGAATGGGTGCAGAGTTACTATTATGCCCTTGGAAACTACTCCCATGCTACTGCAGGCATAAAACAGTAAACTGGGCTCGATGAACAGACGAACAGTGCAGTGGAAGTATGTGTTTCTCGGTCTGCTAAAGAGAAAAGCTTAGCGTTAATTTAAAAATGTCCCTGTACGGTTTTAAATATTTCAAGATGATTTAAAAGAGATGAAAAAAAAAGACACTAGTTAAGTTTTACTAATAAATCTTCCAGACCAGCACTGGAAAAACAATTAATGAGATTGCTGCTGTGCTTTGTTTTATTTTTATTTTTTTTTGTCTCTTTTTGTTTGATAAAATAGGAGAAATATGCAAACCGCAATGATAAACTAATTGAGGTTTAAGCCTCTGATGAGGTACATTTGTGTCTGCCTGTTCTCTATTATCAGTTCGACCCTTTTAACCATGAATAATTTTCCAATCAAGATTAAAACCAGGGTCTCATTAACAGCCATCATAAATGCAATAAAGAAAAAAACATAAAAGGGCACTGTCAAATGGAAGCAATCAGCAAAGCGTACCCGTAACGCTACGTCTCGCCTCTTATCTCCAACCAAACACAGAATGGCACGGGTTCCTCTGCCAGCCGATTATTAAAAAATAACAAGAACATTACGCATCGCGAACAGCATCCTCTGAAGGGTGAAAAGGGTCAGATGAGACGCGCAGAGGGACAGTGACAGCTTCACGTCGGCCAGGTGAAAATCCCATCACCTCCTGGTGTCCCCCCTGTGAAAGCAGCTCACAGTGGGGATTGCCACAGAAACAACAAGCTCCGTCCAATCTGCGCCCCACACGACAACACTGGACCCATGTCTTTTCTATACCATTTGTTTACAACCCCTGTTTCCATTGTGCTTTGAGGACAGGGCCCTTTCAAGTGACAGATGGGTGGCACTTCTTGTGAACACGTCATGCGGCCCCTCCACGAGCGCTCAGACTTGCACTCCACCAAACCGACTGTGCATTCATGAAGCATGAGGCAAATACACCGACCGGCAATTCATCAGCGCCACACTTTCATTACTGAAAATCTCACCATGGCTGCTCCGGTTTAAGCCAAGGGCGTAAAAGTCACTAGCATTATAAGTTAACGAGCCAAGAGAGGAGTGGATTCCAGTAACGCGACTAATTAGACACGCTGAAATCCTCATATCACCAGAGAACCGTAAATCGGAGTTAAATGAGTCCAGTCATGAGCTCACTTTAAAGGGGAAAATGAAATATATTTTTTGGTACATGACAGTGAATTAGATAACACGAGTTATTTCCACCCAAGAATATGATTTCACACACAAAAAGTTTTTTTGCCCCTTGCTGTCGTCCAAGTGAGTTATTCTTGACTGTAGAATGTGAATTAAAGGACACGTCTATAATCCCTCGAGATGTCCTGGGATTTTTTTTTTTTTATTATTATTATTTACTGTCTGTGGAGCAGCTGCAGAATGCGTCTCCTGACATCACCACTACAGGCTGACTCCTGTAGCTGCTCAGTTGTCCCGCGAATTAAAACAGAGCTACGCGTCTCCTAAAAATGAACATGTGTGCATTTTAATCATGAGTTTATTTCCCCTTTAAAAAGAGGCATTTCTTCAGGTGTCAAGGGCGGCGGCCCTTTCTCACACGGGTCCTTTATCACACTGTATGACGCCATGTCGAGGTGTTGCTGGTGTCGCTGAAGAGGAGTAAGATGTGTTGAGGGCAGAGGGAGTTGAGGTGAACCGTGTGGGTGGGGTAATTACCTCGGCAGTCTGGGACGCATTGTTCATCTGCAGACGTCTCTGCGCCCGAACCTCCTGATGAAAATAAAGCTGAAGAGTGACAGAAGAATCACAGGCTGGCTGCAGCCCTCTAAAGAGTACAATAGATAAATTGTGCACATACATCTGGTTCTTATGAATATACCCCTTTAGATTGTGGCTGATGGAGGCAAGAGAGCACCAGGCCATCCTTGTAAATGATTAAGGCCTACTTCTTTGAGGATTACAAAAGCATCTGAAATTCCAAGCAGTGTAACCCTCCGCTCTGGCGTGACCCTGACTGAATCATGTAACGGTTATGAGCGATCGTCAAAATAATTTCTTTTTGTCCTCTTTGTAATCAGATAATCTCTTATACACCTCAGTACCGGGCAAACAGCACTGAGACAATCCTTCACATATTAGTTTAAATCCTACACTTTTACAATGGCACGTAAAAAAAATGAAGTGTTCTTTAAGAGTACAATCAACAAGATGACATCTGAATAACTCAAACCAAAAGCTTATATTAGGAAGAGCTGAATTCTGGTGTGTGCTGCCAGTTTTCCCTGAAAGGGAACCTTGAAATAAAATCCACTTAAGCCCTCTGTCCTCCCCTCCAGAGTGTAGTTAAATCCTGGCTGTGTATGGACATGATTACAGAGTGCCACGGGTCTTACATCAGTGCAGAACCTTGACTTCCAGCAGGAAACCTGGTGCACGGGTCAATTATGGCAATATCTTGTTTTGCTTAGAGATGGAGGATGTGTTCTTCATGCTCAAACACACTGGGATTTAAACTGTAACAACATCCACGTGTACATCCAAAGTGTAAATAAATAAAACGCAGCTTGCAGGAGGTGTATTGCTCCTGGCAGGACGGAGGTATTATGAGATGACGCTGGTGTGCTCCTGGATGGCTACGGGGAGCCCACATCCTACATAGGCCTGTTGGCTCAGCAGCCGAGGGGGGACGCGGTGATGCTCCTTTCACACTGAGCTGAGCACCGACAATCAGGGCTTTGTCAGGGAAGTATCTGCTCTTACAACTCACAGGAAGAACACGCCTCTTTAAACTGTGCACTCAGTATTAAAAGTGTCAACTAACAAAATTCACGTGAACTGAATTTTCTCAGCCATTAAGCACCTTTAGTAATCCAAATTAAATTAATAGGGGGGCATTGTCAGTATCACAAAGCAGTTGTTCAATAAATAAAAATTGAGCATTTGTAGAGATTGATTTTAAATATATATGACATTCAGAATAGCCCTTCTATCATTTAAAAATGACATGAAGTATTGACCTAAGCTCAAATAAACTAAAACAGTGTCTCTCAAATTGCCAGTACAGTAGCTTTATTGAAATTCTTCCCCTCCAGATTGGAATTCATGGCAAATAATTGACAGAAAGGCAGACAATGTCCTATACAGACCTGAATACACCTTTTTTCTCAGAAATTACATATTAACCAAACCACAATGGCAACAATGGAGCTCAAAAGCAATGATTTGCATAATTGGCAAATACCAGTCAACTCGGTCTTTCTCACATACCCAGCCTTGCAGTAGCCTTACATTTTACTCAAGGACAAACAGTAATTGTTTTGAAAAAAAAAAAAAATAAAAAATTACCTGGTATCTCAAGATTTAGTGGTTGTGTGACCTTAATAAACTTCCCTCTACAACCACATCCTTGTTGATCAACAAGCAGATGAAGCAAGATTCAGTGCATCATGACGTGCTATCTGCAGTCATTCACGGTGGCTCATTGCCTTCAGAATTCACATATTTATAGCAGAGAGCATGTCAGAAATGATATATAGCCATAATCAGTGTTTGACAAACTGCCTTTTTTTTTTAACTTCCTCACACTTGACTTCTATAGCTGTTAAGTTTAATTTGCCAACTTGAGAGGCTGTAAATGTAAAATGAAAAAGTCCTACTACCCAATAACTACCATTACCATAAATCCCACCATTAAAAAGTATTCATTCAGAACTAAGGAATTCCATTTTCATATGTCTGTGTGTGTGTATGCACCAGTTTGGAGCATCATTTGTCTGGTTTCTAGTGCTTTCTTTAAATGCAATTTACAGTCTTGCTGCGCCACCTTGTGTTGACTTACAGATATAACTACATACACATCACGACACAGGGTTGAAAAAGTCAAAAATCTCAAAGTCAAAACATCTTTTTGGAGCATTTTATTACTTTTCTGACAAATATATATGAAGGTTTTCCTATTACGGAAACATTCTTTCAAAGATACGTTTACAGCAAAGTCATTCCTGCAAAGAGACAGGAAATATGGGAAATTATCAGAAGATATTTGTGCCCAGGAAAGGTAAGGGTGCAATTTCATAATTAGAATCAATTCATGATAATGATACAAGAGTCAGTCTGGTCATTTTGGATAATGACAAAAATAGAGTCGTTTCAAAAGCCAATGGGACATTTTAAACATCTGTGTTATCATGATAGATGGGGTGAATTACTAGTTTTGCATCAAGGCACACAAGCATTGATAACCGTCATTGGAGCATTGCTATTTGTTTTCCCAAGACATTGGTCCCATTGGGCAGTACAACTGTACAAACTACAGAATAAAAAACCAAACAAAACAAAGCAGGGCTTTGCAGGATAACAACCAAATTAAATCTCAAAGAATTTAGATAATTTATGTACAGAGAAATATTGAGTTCAGAATTTGGGTCCTCAGTAAGGGTTGACTACATTAGTTCTTCAGTATGACAGTGGCATTGCGCTGACTGGCAAACACACCGCTCCAATCTGCTAGCCATTACGGAAGACCTGCAGCTCTTACAGAGGATGTAGCTCAGTGAGGGATCTCTTTTCCTGTTGAGCAAACTCCTGTAAGCTTCTTTTTCCCTGCCTGAAATTGCTCTCCTTCCTTGAAAATGGCAAGATGACCTGAAGTCTGAGGAGAGTCTCAATGTTACTAAAACTTCTAATCTGTGATGTCTTTAGTGTATCAAGCACAGTAGTTGGAAGATAGCCTGCAAGAGGATCCAACCATTTCTCCTTCCACAGCTTCATCTCAGAGTGAAGGGAGGCCTGATCTGGCAAGTCCTCCTTGTACAGGCGGAACACAAGACCACTAAGAATGCTGGTTTCTACTTTGGACATTGCGTAAGGCACAACCTCCAGACACCTCAATGTATCCAATACTTTTTCTGTAAAGAGGTCATCAATTTCTGCTATTGAGTGCTCTACTACTTTCATGCTAACTGATTCTTTGTAAAACTCACTCAACGGCTCTAGAAGCACTGAATGCAACATTTTAACGTGGAGTTTAGAAGCCAGGGCAACAGCCTCCTCAAACCAGGCCTTGTGATGGGAGTCGATGTCGCTCTTCAAGTTACTGAGAGATGCTTTGACATCAGGCAAGTGATTCACAGCAAGCAACATATCTAAAGGTTTGCCCTGGAGAGACTGACTTAGCTTTTTAGTCACACTCAACACGTTCTTCTGCACCACTGTTGATAGAAGGAACTCAAAGTTTCTGATGGAATCAAAGAACTGCAATGCTTGGTGCTGATTTGAAGTACTTCCCTCCCCTTTCAGCTCATTCAAGCAGAGCATGACCGCTTCTAAAATCTCTATCACCACTTCATGCATGTCATGGCTCTTCTCCCAGTTCTTGATAAGCTTGTCCCTTAACTCGTTGCCTTTTCCTTCATCGTGCTGGAACACGTGAATGATCATGTCTTCCAGTTTGTTCTGGCGTTCTACATCCTCTGTGAGCCAGTGTAATAGTTTACCTATGAGGACTGCGCCATCAGCAACTTCTATAGTGGTAGAAGATTTAGCCAACCATACGTTGAGAGACAAAGCAGAGCTGACAGTTCTCACAGCTTGTGGATATTTCTTTGCTATAGCTAAACTGACGACCCTCATCTGTGCTCCAACTTCACCAACACTCAGCAAGGCCTGCCCTCGACAGAACTCCATGTTGAGCCCCCACTTTTCAGATAGGGCAGTTTCAATAGCATCTGCAAGAACAACTGGGTCTTCACTGAAGGGGATGAAAGCCAGTGTTTCCTCACACTGGACATCCTCTTTGTTTAAGTACCTGATGCCCAACGGCACATAGAGCTCACCATCAATTTCAACTGTTTGCTCAGTTATAATTGTGAAGAACTGAGAGTCCCAGAGTTCCTTGAGGATTTGTTCACGTAGTTGAGGCTCATAGAAAGACACAGCTGTTCTCGGTCCTGGAACAACCTGCAGTATGACTTCATTATCTGCTGATATAGACTCTCCATCAGTGGGTTTCTCTGCTACACTGGAGCAGTTCGATTCGGATGGTGCTGATGGTGTTTCTTCAACGCCTCCTGGTTTCAATGAAATAAGTAAATAATAAATTAATATGCCATGCTGGCCTAGATGCACTTTAATCAGGGGTGGCAAATACGCATGCCATTTTAAAAAATTTGCTTGGTCATTATAAAAGTAGCTTGCAAATCCAAAAAAGTATGGGCAACCCTGATTTAAACATTTCGCTTAAGTTGACATAAATGCACTTACTTCTGTCCAACTTCAGTCTTTGTAGACTTCCCATCACCTGAAATACATACACACAGTATCACTTACACACCATAGACTAGACAATAATGCTTATCAACAGACTACAAATACAGTAACTGACAGTGATGATGATGGGCTGATGTATTAAATTTACCTGGGACAGACATGGCCTACTCTCTGGATCCGCTTCCATACACTTCTCAATAACTTCTGGCAGTCTCTGTAGTGTCGTGCAGTGGGAAAGGAGCATCACATGGTCCATTCTGTTGCCTTTGCACACAGTATTTTTGAACAGATCCCTCATTAAATTCAGAGTAGTCTTCATCAGGTCACATTCTATACTGACACTAGGCAGGACAGCAACTAGTCTAAGTAGTAAAGTGACAGTTGGGTGACTCTTCGACTCAGGATGGACTAGGGTTTCCGCGATGGATGAGGGAGGAGCAACATCTTGGTACTTGTCTCTCCACACAGCAGCCCAGGTGTTGATTTCCTGCTCGGCCGCTTCGGGCTCAGGAAGATCTGTAAGGTAGAGGCTGAAAGGCTTGTCTGTACACTCCGACAGTATGGGTTGTGGATTACAGGAGGGCAGCAATGACAGGACCGATAGGGCCTTTAAGTGACTGTCTGAGAAACTGTATTTCATTTCCTCAATAAGACTTTGGAGGAGGGGAATGCTGAGATTTTCTCTGTAATATATCTCGGGAGATTCATAGTTGTTAGCTTCCTCGGAGAAGCACACTTGTTCTGGGGCAACCTTGGTTGCAAGCTGGAAGGCCTGCTCAAACCAAGTGGAGTGCACAGAGCTTACATTTTGTAGCATTTTGTTAAGAGTCTCTATGATCGCTGGGATTTTGTCCACTTCACAGAGAATGTCAGCAGGGTTTCCACAACGGAAGACAGTGCTACAGTTACGAAGAGGAGCACAGGCATTCTTCAAAATCACAAGGGTGACAATGAAATCCATATTTCTCAAAGCGCTAGAGAGAACTTGTGCATGCATTGACTTGGCACCTGTTGCACTAGAGCTAACGGCATCCAGGCAGCTAAGGATTCCCTCGAATGTGTCTGCAAGTATGTCAAAGAAGTCCTCTCTCTTTTTCCATCTTGAGCAGCATGTTTCTGGGATTTCCTCAAGG
Organism: Mugil cephalus; assembly: GCF_022458985.1. NCBI lineage: Eukaryota > Metazoa > Chordata > Actinopteri > Mugiliformes > Mugilidae > Mugil > Mugil cephalus. Next base: position 8,013,532 of record NC_061784.1, read on the forward strand.
GCCTCTCTTGGCATGTTCAAAAGTCCATCAACGGCCTGTGCCAACTGTCCCTCTAGACAAGGAGAATCATCAAAGAAGAGCAGCAGATCTTCTGTGATATCCAGCATTTTAGCTACTGATGGACAAGGCACACTTCCCGCCAACCAATGGGCAAGGCCGCAAGACTCACTAGGTGTCACGACACAGAGAGGATAGCTATTGAGGAAATCCAACGACATTTTCTTCAGGCTTTGATAACCTGAGCCCAAGTGCATGAATGCTTGTCCTCGACACTGAGACATTGGTAAGCCCCAATTTTCAGTGAGAATCTTTGCAAGGTTACTTGCTTGTCTATCAACATGACAGTTCTCATCAAATGGTAGGAAACCCATGAGCTCAACTTTTGGGGCAGATTCTCTGACATACCTGACAAAAACAGGTAGGTGGGTCTTGTCTGCAATTTTAACAGGTTTGTCTGTGATGAGTGAGAAGAATGGAGATTCCTGGATTTCCTTCAATATGACCTCTCTGATTCCATTTATGAGGAGGTTAACCATTTCATCATCACTTATAGAAGATGTGTTTTTGCTTTCATTTCCAAACCAGTGGCACATGCTGAGCTCCTGGAGAAAAAGCTCTCGGTCTTCTTCTGGGAGGTCAAAGAGAGTGCAATCTCTTTTCCCCAAAAGTGCAGCCAGTCTGAAAACTGTCATCAGACTTTGTAGATTATCTCCTGAGTGCCCATTCTCATCTGCTGGTTTCACGTCTTGGATCTCCATCTTATCCGGAGAGTGTTCCATTTTGAGATCCTCGGCTTCCTCCTTGAGACCATCAACTAAAGACATAAGGAAGAAAAACAGACCAAAAAAGTTTGGATTATAACATAACTATAGCTGACTATCAGCCTTTATACAACAAATCTGAACAACCATACCTTCCATATTAGTTTCAGAATTCTTGATGAAACTCTTGGATTCCTTGTCCTGCAACAATACAAAGATATACAATAATGACTGTGATGCTCATACATAAAATAACATTACACATGAATGAAAGTATATGAATGAAATATGAAGAACATACAAATGTAGAGTAGTGTATTTTTACGAAAGAATATAAGCACATACCAGACAGATCCCTTCTAAGGCTTGTGGAGTGAACTTCAAACACTGGGTCACCATGCGGTCAAGGTCTCTATTGAAGTCCGTGCCCACCTGCAGCATTGCCAAGCATGGGGACCTGTCTTTGGGATTTGTGTTTCTCAAGTAGTCTTGGAACTTCTTGTGGCGCATCACAACTCCACAATCCTCCAGTGCTGTGCTGGGTAGCACAGACATAATCCTCAGCAGTGTGTTGATGTTCCCAAAGTACTGCATAAGTGGCAGACGCAATGTGTGAAAAATGGAGCTTGGAACAGTCACAGATGCCACTTTGGTCTTCCAAGTTACTCTCCAACAGCACAGTTCTGTGAGGAAGTTGTCTGCATCAGGGAGATCACTGGTGTAGAGAGGAGGCTTTGACTTCAAGCTCTCAAACATGTAACTGACTGTAACCGAGCATGGGACCAGGGAGAGAAAGTTGAGAGCTTCTTTGTGGTCTTCTGAAAAGTGATCTTTCACAGTATTGATTAGGTTGTCTACTAGGGGCACACTTAAGCCATCTTTGTAATAACCAACTGGCTTCATCATGCCATCCCTTGGCAATGAGTTTTCAGGCACTTCAATCTGGACTCGCAGGCTCTGTGCTATAGCACAGGCCTCATCAAACCAGTTCTGGTGAAACACTTTCATGTTTGTTTTTACTCTGTTCAGAGTGGCCACAATCCCACTGATTTGGCAAAGCTGAGAAGCAGCACTGAACTGGTCTTTCTGGATACCTGCACTCAGTTCTCTGGTGAAAGAGGATGCATTCTTCAAGACAACCATGGCAATGATGAAATCAAATTCCATGACCTTGTGGAGAAGCGCTCCTGCTTGTTCAGACACAAAGGCTTTCCATCTCTGTGGGTTGTTCTTGACTTTCTCCAGACATTCAACCAAGGGCTCCAGCATCTGCACAAATACCTCATAAGAATCGTGTTTCTCTTGCCAAAGTGTACAGAACTTCCCTTGTAACTCCTGGACTTTTTCATAGCTCTCTCTCAGACCATAAGCTATTACGTGGTCGAGCTGTTTTTCTAAAGCGACACTGCTACCGAAAAACATCAACACATCTTCAAAGGTATCTAGGGCTCTTTTAACAGCAGGCACTGGGATGGACTTTGACCACCATGTGTTGAAAGAGTAGGATGAGCAGTGTGTGCTTATAGCAAGAGGATGCTTCTCCTGGACTTTACAGGCAAAGGCTTTCAGCTTGTAGGAAACGTCACCAGAGCCCAAGTATGCTTGACCTCTGCAGTTATTCAAATCAAGATGCCATTCCACTGTTACTATTTCCAGAAGACGCTGTACCATGAGATCACAGTCAAGGTCTGCCTCAAGAAATCCCATCAACTCCAGTCTCATGACATCAAAACTGTCCACAAACCTAAGGAAGAGTGGAAGATAATCGTCCTCTCCCAGCTTCACAACACGGTCGATGAACAAGGAAAAGAAAGAACTCCCTACTTCCAAAAGAATTCCCTCCCTCACAGCGTTTTCGCATACTGTGAGAACTTCTTTCATTTCAGACTTGGTCACATATTCAACCTCACCATCCTGAGCAGCACGATGCAGCCGGCTCCGACTGCTGTATGCAGAGGTTACCGCAGCCTGCAAAGCAGATTTAAGAGATTCTCTATCCGTCTCCGCACACTTCATCTCCACAAGCCTATCGGCATCCATCTCTAGGTTTATGAGCTGCAGTTCTTCTTCAGTGTCCTTTTCAGCATGGTTTCCATGGACTGCCACTGTAATGAGATCTCAGTTAAAAACAATGGTAAACACCAAGTTTTGGTCACTGAAGATTATAATATAAAATAGTTATTGCCATGAATGATATAACAACAAAACTTCTTCTTAATGCAGCCATTATTGGGCATGATATTCATCTTTGTGTAAGCAACAGCATTTTCTTTAAAATTCCAATATGCAATTAAACAATATATGTGTTAGGGAAGTGATGTGGATTATGATTAAACAGAACCTTGAATTTGTGATAAATAACTTCCAAATCATCTCACCTTGTGGAGGCTTCTCTTTTTTGTCATCATCCTGTAACACAAACAGCCACACAATCTTGTGATTTCAGGACAAACAGTGATCTACGGGGTTTACATTATTCTGTTTATAAAAGTCTACTCACCATTTGCAGCAGCTTAAGTATGTCTGGATGCTTCTGAACATATGACTCCACCATTTGCTCGACGCTGAAGTGCACATCCTGATTCACATACACATATGCCATGCTGCACTGTCTTTGGTCCACTGGTGTGGCTCTTAGGTAAGAGTGGCACCGCTCCAGTACCATGTGGTATTGGCCATACACATCTGCCTCTGCATTTACGCATGGAACAGTGCCCAACACCCTCAGCAAGCTCTGCACGTTTGGGTAAAAGCCAATATCTGGAATCTTGAGTGTAGCAAACACTGTGGTGGGTAAGATTCTGCGCTTGCTTGCATGCCTCCACTTTACTTCCCAACAACCAAGCTCTTCGTAGAATGTGTCAGGCCGAGCAAGGTTGTTCAAGTTGGCATCTGCCACTTTATCCCGCCGAATGCTGAAATTGTGGTCGGCCATGTACGATGGCACTAGTGAGAGCCATCGGAGAATCCTCACCATCTCTGTGCTGAACACTCTCTTCACCTCTGCAACAAGATACTGCAAGATGGGGCGGCTCAAAGTTTCCCTGTAAAAGTCCTCCAGTGGGGTCTCAGTTGTGTCTTCTTGATGCATCTCTGGTTTACTGACCTCCACTCCGAGCTTTTTTGCACGGCCAACTGCATCTGAAAACCACTTCCTGTGGAATATTGCAAGCTCCTGTTGGTATTTGCTTACCAGCTTTAAGGCATTTGAAATTGTGTACTGCAAGGTACTGCTGATGCTAATTATTCCCCTGAGACTTGAGTTAAGTATGCTCACACAACAGAGGGTGTTCTTCAGAACAACAAGTGTGATGATAAAATTGAAATTCTTCAAAACTGGCTTGAGCTTGGCCATCTGTTCAGCAGTCTCTTCATCTACTTTCGAAATGGTCTCGTTGATGCAGTTCAGGAATGGCTCCAGAATATCTAGCATGGTCTGGAAGGCATCAGTGCCATATTCCCAATTCCCACTGATGGCTGTCTTGATCCTGTCCACTTCCCCTTTCACGTGCCCATACGCCATCTGGATCTTACCTTCTAAGCGTTTGCAAAGCTCTGGTGTTCTCCTGAGTAACAAGGCCACCTCCTCTACAGTGTCTGCAGCCTTTTGGATGGAGGAAACAGGCATGCAGCGAATGATCCATATGTTGAAGGCATATGGGTCACTTGGTGACAGAACTACTTGTGGAAACTCCTGCAGAATCCTGCAGGTAAGATCTCGCATTTTCTGACACATATTCCCTGTAACCAGATAAGTGAGTCCTCTGCAATGTTCCATCCTCAGCCCCCATTTATTTCGCAGCTCAGAGAGGAGCATGTAAAACAAATTTTCTGCATCCATGTCACATGGCAAGAACCCAATGAGGTGCTTTTGTGGAAACCCAGCTACTGTGACAGACCTGATGAACACTGGGATCTGGTCCTTGCCTTCTATGCTCGTCACATCCTGAAGCAGAATGGAGAAGAATCGGGCCTGCCTGAGGCTGTTCTGGATTTCCTCTCGCATTAGGTCTTCACTGAACTGCAGGATTTCTTTTTTGTCAATTTTCTCCAGACATACACGATTGAGAGCCTGACGGCCTCTTGCCCCTCCGATTGACTCATCAGCATTGAGGTTTGCGCCATTGATGCTGAATCCAGTCAGTGCAAGGATTTCCTTAAAATAGACTTTCAGAGTCTCTTTTGCTCTGGAGCTGGCTACATCTTCCGGGGTTAGATTCTCTTTGTGCTGTTCAATGGCTGCACTGTTCTCTCCAGAGGCTTCATTCGTCTCCTCTGTGACTTCTGCTGAGATGAAAAAGAGAATGCTGATTCAAATGTTGAGATGGTATTTTTATTTTTTTTTAAATGTATAGATGAATCAACATTTACAACACGGACCAAAACATATAAACATCAACTAAAGCACAAGTATATTAAATAAAAGGTATTTTTCAAGGATGAATCAGCCCAGTTACTGTTACCTTTTGTTTTCTTCACAACAGTAGCTTCCTCTTCAGACTAGGCAGATGGAAGGGATAATTACAGATTTGCATTTGTAGCGTTTTAAAGTTTGTTGAAAAATAAGTGTCATTTTGAACACTAAATGAGATACTTACAGGATCGCCAGCGCGTTTCCTGTTGAAGGCCGACTGATTGTTGACAGGTGTGAAGTCAAATATTGTTGGAACAGCATCTTCTTTTAAAACACAACTGGAGGCGCTCTGAAAAACATAGAAGGAGTTTTTATACTTCAGTATATAATGTACATATACATATCCCTCAATAATGCAACATTTTTTTTATTTTATTATTATTATTTTTTTTAAATACACACCATGTCCTGCATCAACCTTGTGATTTGTAACTGATGCAGGATACCCCAGCCCTAATATTAAACCAATATAAGGACCATACGTTTTCTTTTGACAATAAACTTGCATACACAGCTTTAATAGTTTACCTGACACTTAGAAAGACTTAGGGTGGTGTTTATATAGCTCATATTGGGTCTGTTTGAGTTCATCTAAAATAAATATTAACATCTCCATATGAAACACTATGAGCTTCAAAGATGAAGAATTACTATCTGGCTGTTGTACAAAATTAAATTCAACAGGTGAAGTGTACCAAACAAACAGGTAATACAGGACATCTAGGCAAAGGTTCAAACAGTGCAACAAGTGGCCTTTGTTACTTGAAGTTAGAAAAGCGGCTGTGCTAAAATAATGACATAATGCAAAATGACACTTCATGCTATTATTACCTGCATTGTATTCGGTATCATAGATTCGTTTCTTACCTCGTGAGAGATCATAGAGGACTCAAAGTGCTTTGCACAAAGTCGGTACAGTTTATGCAACTGTTCAGGAGGTTCTGATGCCAGATCTTGACGACGACAGTTGCTCAGCCATTGTTTGCAGCTGAAACACAGAAAAAAAGCATCAATGTTTGGTTTCACAAGTGAAAACATGGTGGTTAAAACAGCTAAAACACCAAATGCTGACTCAACTAACAGCCATTAAAGTTCATTTAATGTTTTTACAGTGTTCATTGTAAATAGACATGCATCGATCTGCATCTGGAGATCAAGATCATTTAAAATGATGTGATCAGATTTAGAAAGTAGCCCATCCTGATCCGGAAACCAAAACCATAGTGACTCAACCAGTCAGCTGACTGGAAGAGTTTTACAGAACTAAAAAGAAATTTCTGCTATGTAGATTTAGAATGCAGGTCTGGTTTTACAAAGCAGAACAGGGATTTTTTTTTTATTTGAGGTTTCAGTGTGAATGTCTAAGTCAAACTATGCACCGCTATTTATAAAAAATATTTAGTCTGGTATTTCTTTGTAAGAGAAAATACATTTTTAATTTCATTACTGTTATTTAGTTTGCACAACAAAAGAAGGCTCTAATGTTGCCAAATAAAACATAAATCTTGCGCATATAGGCTTGCCATATATTGATTGTGAAATTTATGAAATTATTGTATAGGTGCATTTATACACAATCTGGGACAATATACAGAGAAACTCCTTTATGAAACACCAGGAGGAATAAATACTCTCAATAAGAAATCTAATGAGGATTCGAATCAGCTCATACTTAATATTAAACGATTGGGGAAATGAAGCCAATAAATCTTGTGCAGCTAGAGTATGTCCAACCAATCAATGGAAAAGAGTATACAATATCATGATAAAAAGAGTGTACACCAATCTGCCACAACATTAAAACCACTGAGAGGAGAAGTAAACAATATGGAGGGCGTTTATATGCACATCTTAATCAAGCTATGCTCAAAATTCGACTTTCTGAATGCAGTCCATGTCCCAGTTTACATGCAACGAGAATAACTGACAGGAACGCATCCTCCTCCTCCAAACTAGGTGGCGGTATGTGTCTTTTCAGCAGTTTACTACAGTTGGCCTTTTACATCATATAATAAACAACTGGTGTCATTCATGTGGCAGACTGGCATTTCAAACAACAAGATGGATAATTGTACAGCTTTTTAATCTTGTACATAATGTGCGCGCTACTTATGGTGCAGATTAGATGCGCGCTATCCCTCAGGTGGTTCTTCTACCCCCTCTGTTTACCTTCTTCTTCTGCGACTGGCTTTCTTGGATGTTTTTGTTCTGGGTTCATACAACTGCACTGCTTTTGTGGAGCATGTGCACACGCGTTGAGTAATTAAACTGTGTACACATGCCGGAGAAAAAAACAATTTCCAATCGCATTATCTGGGTGTCTTAGTTGGATAAGGAGAACTCCAATTTTAGTCCGATTTAGCATACAGTTTTAACATGTGGTTATGTTGTCCAGTTAAAGTTGGATTAATTCAACAATTTCGTTTTTTTCCTTCATGTGGATGTAAACGTACTGATTGATGATCTTGTGACAATATAATGTTCTGCTGGGAGACTTTTGGACCTGGCATTCGTGTGGATGTTACTTAGACATGTACCACCCACCTAGACCAGACCAGACCAGACCAGACCAGACACCCCCACCCCATAGCAATGACACTCCTTGATGGCAGCAGCCATCCCGAATAGGATGCAGCCTGACACACACACACACACACACACACACACACACACACACACACACACACACACACACAAATGGTTTAGGAACAACTCAAAAAAACATGAAAAACAGCACAAGATGAGATGTTGACATAGACTCCAAATTCACTTAGATCCTAAACTGATCAAGTATCTGTGTGATGATCCAAAGGACCCCTCCCCTCAACCCAGAGAACCTAAAGGCCCCCACTAACAACATCCTGTTACCAGACACCACAGAACACCCTCAGAAGGCCCAAGTTCATTCTCTGATGAGTCACAACTGTTTTGGAGGCACAAAGGAGACCTAGACAATATTACAGTTGTGGTCACAATGTTATGCCTGATCGGTGAAAGGTCTGCAGACACCCTGATGTTCCACTGGTCCAAACGTTACAGGTAGTTGCAAAACATACTGAACACACACACAGCTCTGTCTCTGAGAGACCTTTTTTGTTTACTGCACATCCATGGTGTTGTGATGCTAAAAGGAGTCTGGTCTAAGACAAATGCAAGGATGTGGCGCACCCACTGATACCCTCTGCAACACAGTACTACCTCAGGAGTGGCGATATAGAAATAAGGCAAGAACAAAGTTGCAAAGGATTTCTGACCAATGCTTTTGACATTTTACACAATTGTCGCACTGAGTCGCATCTCTTTTTTTCTTTTTTTTTTTCTCTAAATCTCCTCCTCTCTCTGTGATGCTTACTGGCGCACAGACGGGATGTATTTGCCCACAATCAAATCAGAATTACTTCCTCAAACGCAAACACACCACCACATGGTTGCCAGTTTAACGTAGGCACACAAGCAGGTATGAGTACAGTTACAGCCCCTGCAATAATCCCACTAAACCCGCGTTTAAAGCAAAAAACGCCCTCGTAAAGATTATTATCAGTCAGGGCAAATGAAAGTGTCAGACTGCTGATAATTCATATCAGTGGCCCCCTGTTAAAACGGCGCAACTTAAATATCACGATGAAATGATGCAGTTCACAATGAGCTGCACTGCAGAATGACTAACTATAAAAAGAAATGGCCACATTGAGGCCAAACAGCAGTAAAACGAGATGTTTTCACTGAGCTAACGCCGGTCCTCCAGCTACCACGGTGCTGGGACGGTAGGTGTCGCGTACGGATGGCGATTTAAATTACAGCACTATAAAAAAAGTTTTTTAACTCTGCTTTATTTCAGCGTGTGGAATGGCTCGACGCGTAGCTACACAAACAGGGCCAATATCACACACCAGCGTCCGTCTCCGAGCCCGGTAGGGCGAAGCGAGTTTATTTCACACGGACTTTTCTTTCAACACTAACGCAGTAAGTCTGCGCCATTTTCCACAGAGTTGTGTCACTATTAGCTAACATGACGGTGAGCTAGCGCCAGCGCTAACACCGTGGCGCTAACGTGTTCGTTTTGCGTGCTCAGCGGCTCGTTCGCAGCACGCGTCTCAATGAAATGAGCACGGGTCTTACCGCTGCGGGTCCAAAGGGAAGCTGAAAAGCGGAGTGGTGTTTTCGGACTCCGGCTGCTGGTAGTCACAATTCGCCGCGGCGCAGCAGTCAGTCATTTTGGATCCGCAGTGTAGCTAGCGAAGCAAGTTAGCTAGCTTAGCTAGCGCTGGTTGCAAGCCTACTGTGAGCAAACCTGCAGGAGAATCTACAGAGTCATGCTTTGAACAGAACTTGCAACCGGCACAGCGGAGTTTCAATGTTACCCTCGCGTAATGACTCTCTGGCGACCTACGAACCCACTATTTCCATTCTTTAAAAAGTTGATGCTGCGTGCTGAGCTAAGAGTCGCCGAAAGCGTGTTATCCCATCAACCAGGAACTAGACCGTGCAGTGCGTGAGGTTGATCAGCAGAGGGCAGGATGTCCCCGCCGGGCCTGGACAAAGAGGTTCACGGTCAAGATGACGCCCATCCTTTATACCAGGAATGTCGAACTCGGTTTAGTTCGGCGGCCATATGCAGCCCAATTTGATTACAAGCTACAAGTAACGACAACTCCAGATTTTCCCCCCATTACTTTTAGTGCAAAGAAGATCAAGTACATTAGGAGAATGTTTACATTTGATAAACTATCCTTCAAAAAAGTTTAATTTCTTAAGAAAAATAAAGTGCAATTTGGGCTCATCACCTGTGCTGTGTGTTCTTGGTCTCAGTGTTGTCTTCTGTCCACTTCTCTGACTACAACAGTGAACAAATCAGGGACAACAGTGAAAAATTGCAGCCTGCTCTGTAAGTTTCACATTTGAAAAATTCATGCTGAGGGCCAGATTAGACCATCTTTTGATCCAGCCATATGTTTGACACCTGTGCTTACAACAATAAAATAATACACTGTCTGCTTTCGTGAAGCAGGGAATGGCATCTTTTTGTTGCTGATTTTTTTCCACTGCTACAATAGCGAAAAAGTCTCAATCTTGGAATACTGATATTTCCGTGGGCTGTAGCAAACATCCCTTTTGAACAAGCAGCATCACTTCCTTTCCATTCAAGATGTGATTCCTTAAAATATAACATACATTACAACAAGTTTTGTTAAAAATGTCCATGTGCTTATGTCCTACCAGGTATTACAGATGCATTAATCAGAAGTGCAGTACTTCTCTTGTTTTGATTCCATACTCTCTGATTTGGATTTGCAGCTCCATTTCCTTACCACTGTAGGACAGATTTGGTTCATTTCAGCGGTCTTCGCTGTACAAAAATTCTGCCGTAAAGGTCCCTTAAAGAATTGAAATCTTCCTGATCCGACAGGCTTTCTTTGTCATGGGTTTCCAAATACATTATCACATTTCATTTTGTGTCTGTTAAATTATGGCTACTATGTGTCTTGGCAGAAAATAACACTGACTGGGACCATAGACTTTATACACAGCCTGGAATCTACAATATAGAAATGGAAAGTTTTGTAATTAAAGATGTTATTTCCAAATATAATTTCCTTATCTAGAAACACATCCTCAGTATTTTTGTTTGTATTGATATTTTCAGGAGATGAAATGTGTTCTTTAAATACATGGTTGATCAGTGAAAAACATGCAGAACACTGCAATGCTATCTTGCTCAGGCTGTGGAATAAGGACCACCCAATGATGCACAGCAGACATCTTTGTTTCTTTTAATCTAATTGCTGCTTTCTCCTGCTGTGCCTGGCCTAATTAAAGAAAGAAATCACCATCTGAATCATTTTATGGTTTTATTGTCCAAAACAAATAAAATACATCCAAATTACAGAAACTCATTTATAAAAATTCAGGGCAGTCAACATGCACTGTGTGATTTGAGGAGGAACAACAACATATGATAACATCTCCCATTTAAGCACAAGTTACAAAATAAATTCACTTGAAAGATTTATTTATTTATTTTGGAGAAAAGAATGAATGGTGGAGAAGGGGAGCACGTGAACAACTCTGGTGCTCGTCTCCAAACATATCAGATTACACATTAACACCAAACACTACAGCAGAAATGCGAGTCTCCAGGAAGACGGTGACTCAGCTCTTCATTCAAGTATACGTTCCATTCATAAAAATAATCCGCAAATTGCAAGATAGTGGAAGATACTATCAGGGGCGGAGCTACCAGCCACAAGCAAAAGAAAAAATCTGTAACTGTGAAACCAATGCTAGATGCTGCCATAACCGCATCACTTCTGGATAAGCCTTTGTTCAAAACAGTGTCAAGAAAAGCATAAAATACTCACAAATGTAGAATAAGGACCATAAAGTGTAGATCCTATACATTTATTGATACAGGCAGACACAGATTTGATCCCTTTGAGTGCTTATTAAATGCCCACTAGCTACATAAAAAGTGTAAACTGAACAGTTTGGAACAGTAGAAGATAGCAAAACTGCAAAACTAAGCTCTCAGGGTGTTGAGGGGGTTATAGCATAGTAGCAACGCCAGGACTAAAGTGTGTCCCACTTCTTTTTTTCTACATTTTATCACATGAAAACAAATCAGTCTAGAAAAGATGCTGCTTTAATCTGAGGTCTAGAGGCTCAACAACTGACTAGGACACCTCCATCCCGTCAGGGTATGTCTTCATGTAGCTCTCGACCATTGCATCAAGATCAAACTCAACATCGTAGTTCATATTCAAAAGGGCGAGGCTTTTTGATTTGAATCGGTCAGGCACATTGTTCATGTACATCCTGAAGCGCTTATGTGCCACACTGGAGCTGTCCTCCAGGGCCAGGGTGGGGAGGATGCTCATCAGCCTGAGGACCGCGAGCATGTTTGGGAAGAACTTCACGTCGGCCAGCTGCAGTGTCTCGCGGAGGCTGGAGGGAAAACTCTCTCCTTTGCCCTTTTTGCTCCATTTAACCCACCAACAGTGCAGCTCGGCGGACAGCGTTGCTGCATTAGGGATGTCATCATTAAATACCTGCACGCTCTCTTCTTCGGGTTCTGTGGACTTCTGCTGCTCTATGACGGCGGGAACCAGTGTCAGGCATCTCAAAATCTTCAGGTGGTCCTCAGAGAAGAGCTCATTCATTTCTCTGATGATGTGGTTCACCACAGGAACAGAAAGGTGCTCCTTGTAGTAACTCTCTGGTCGAATGGCTCCAGATTCTGCCTGAACCTTCCTCAGGAACGGCCGAGGAACTTTGATTGGGATATCCATGCTGGCGGCCAGATTAACTGCCTCGTCGTTCCAGAACTCATGATACACATCGATGTTGTCAGACACTTCCTTCAGGGACTGCAAGACAGCTTTGAAGCTCATTGCAGCGAAATGCACATCTGCTGCACTCCCTTGTATATTTATGCCAAAGGCTTGAGTAAGTGTCATAGTATTTTTAAGCACAACCAACGCCATGATGAACTCAAAATCAGTTAGCGCCTTTGAAATCTCCAAGGCGTCATGTGTGACCTGATCGTTCCACCTCATGTCTTCGTTGTCATGCATGCTGTCCACACAGAGGAGCAGTGCCTCCAGAATTTCCAACGCCACCTCAAATGCATCATGTCTTCTGGTCCAGCTGGTTCGACAGATCTCCTTCAGCTCATTGGCTCTCTCCTCTTTGTCTGGGAAGTATATTGAAATGGCGTGCTCCAACTCTAGCTGCACTAGAGGGGACTGACTGAAGAATGTCTCAATCTTCTTAAAGGTGGACATGACGAGCTGAACACCCGACAAAGCCATACCACTGGCCAGTGACACATTCAAGGTATGAGTAGATCTCAGCGAAAGCACTGCCTTTGGATACTTCTCAACCAGTTTGGCAGAAAATGCTTTTATTTGACTTAAGTGTGTCCCAGAGCAGGAGTGGGCTTGACCTCTACACTGTTCCAGAGTCAAACCCCATTTGTCCGTCATTTCAGTTAGCAGTCTCTCTGCCAGGGCTTCTCCATCTCCTTCAAAGTTCAAAAATCCTACAAACTTTTCCTGCTGGCAGTTGGACTGGTCCACATAACGAAGACATACGGGGAGGTACCATTCCCCAGAGAACTTCACAGGGTTATCAGTGAGTAAAGAATAAAAGCCGTTCTCTTTCACTTCGTCCACCAGCCGACTGCGGATGTACTTCTCGCACACATCAATGAGCTGATTGAGCTGTTCTAAAGTGCAGCACTCCTTATTCACATCATGCCTCTTTTTTAGGACCTCATCTCCACACGCTATGCGATAATCTAGCAAAGCTTGAATGTTGCTCGAACTAAGGTCCCCCTCTTTATTATCAGTGGGCCCTGTAGGAGGAATGCTTTGCTCTCCCAACAGTAGGAGGACTTCAAGTAATGACCTGACATACTCCTTGTACTCGTCTTCCTCTGGTACTGTCTGGGCATCTTTTTTAGCTGTCTCAGCTTGAGATTTTTTGGTTTCTGTAAGGCAAACAGACATGCAAGACAGAAAGTCAGTGAAGCATTCACCTCGTCACACACATGACTGCGGTGTTCTTTTTTTCACTGACAAATAATAATAATGTGTGTTGGTATTACTACTTACTTTTCCTCCCCTTACTCTCCGTTTCATTTTCTTTGCTCTGCAAAAATAAACAGATACATTTAAAATTACTACACCAAAATAACAAAATTATCACACAGGTTTTAATGCATTATAATCTATCTAGACCCACGCCCAGTGCACATAATTGAAAACAAATGCATGCTAAAACAAGTGTCCCATACTAAAATCGCCTTTATGACTGTTTTAAGTTTATGTCGAAACAGCGTCAGAAAGGTGGTGATTCAACTGCTGTGGACTGAACTGAACACTAAAGTGTTTCTGGTATTTAGCCTAGCCCACTGATTATAATGGGATTGTCAAAATCGGTATAACACAATACAATTCAGTAGCACTACAAACAGCTTCCAGAATGTCTCTGGTAACACTCCATTTGGATTTCAATATAAGGCACGATATGGGGCCCGGGACATCTTTGCTGGAGAATAATCCACCAGAAAAACTTTGTGTGCGGGGAAGTTCGTCTGACTTCCGAACTAGTGATTTTATACATCGCATTCACAAAAGATAAAAAAAGAAACCTCAACTCAGAATTATGAGATACTACCTCATGATTATTACAACACATAAGCATATGATTGAGGTCTTGTAACTGAGGAAAAAGGCAAGGCTGTTGGAGAATCCAGGGCCAACATGGCACTACCTGATGCAGTACTCTGTCCTACTGTATATGGGCCGTTTGTGTAATAAATCTGAATATATCAGCATATTTTCTTGTGCGGAAAAGGGTGAAGCGCTTAATATTAAAAATGTACTCGAATTCGATATCTTTTACCCACCGTGTCTTGACTGCGTTTCATCTGTTTGTTTTGAGGTTGGCTTGGCACATCAAAGATTGTGGGTATGGCACCATCCTTCAGCACTACAGTCTGAGAAACCTGTAACCAAAGCACGTATGATGATCCAATACATAATAGAACTAAGGCTATATATTGTGCTGTGTATAGCCACAACATTTAGACTTAGGTTAAAAACGGCATCACATATAATATAAAGACTGAAAATTCCTGGGGTCACTTTGTCCTTTGACATTTTTGTACAAATTCACCACTTACATTATCAATCAAAGATGATTCAAAATGCTTTCCACAGAGTCTGTAGTATCTGTACAGCTGGGTTGGTGATTTCTCTATAAGATCTGGCCTCTGGCAGTTTTCAACCCATTTCTTGGACCTTGAAAGAAAAAACAAACCGGAGTTTAGAGGTCAACTTAAAATCAGCTTTAGCATACTCCATGAAAATGCAAAACGATCAAAAGCATGCTAAATAAATTATACTCTGAAATAACTGGCTCACTGACACACACCCCCACTAGTGTAGTGCCACATTATCTCTTTACAACAAAATAGCATGATGGAACAAAAGAACAACATATCTATTCAGATGGATGGACTTTATGATTCACAAAACAGATACACTGACATATTTCAAAAGCTGAGAATAATATAGTCAAGGTGATGGATTTGTCTTGTTTAGGAAAAAGGAAGCAATTCGACGTTGGCCATTTATATTATTGAAACTACTATTCTTTTTCAGTGTAGTTAAGTTAGATGACAGGTTTGCAGCATTGACTTGACTAAAATATTGACACGAGCGACGCAACGTTTATTCGTGACCGGAAGTTGATTGCTAAACCAAACATATTAACGCCACAGGGAGCTGTGAAACATGCAAGCCTCGTCCTATCTGCACCTGTAACTTGATAACGAACCCTGTCACTTGCTGGCTACAGTTTCTTGATTTCTTTAGCATGCTAGCATTAGTTACCTTTCTGGATCACACGGAAACCGGAAAAGAGGCTGAGGGTCAGATTTTCCACCGGGACAACCCGGCACAGCACAGTGATTTTGCATTTTAGTTCTTGCTTTTAAATCATAGACCAGGTTTCTGCAGCGAAATCTTTAGGAGATAGCAGAGGAAACTACTAACGCTAGCTGCACAGGTACAGAACAACAAAATAACTTCCGACTGGTACTTTCAAAACAAAATACATTTACATACGTGCATCAAAACACATTGTTGAGAAATTGAAAATTGTTGTTAAAAAAGAACTTGCTTATGTCAAAACTATCCAATTACATTTTTTGAACGATCAATTTTATACCACTTATATATAATATATATATATATATTCGTAGACAAATATTGTCCAAAATATAATTTGGAGGTACTTATCCTTATCCTTATGTTTCACTGTACTTTTTGATACCAGTATGTGCAACCTTATCAAAAATCGTTGATGACTGAATCAGTGTTTATCCTGTTGTCACCAATCTGTCGTTAAGAGTTCCACTAGAAAGTTACCAAAATCATAAGCAAAGATGATTAATAAAAGTTGTTAATTATTCAGGGAAGCCTTGAACCGACTGGAAACTAAGTTTACTAGTCTCCGTCAACAATAAACTGCAACTTTGCACAATGTCTCACGTATTGGCAAGTATTACCCAGTCTGATTATTATTAAACATGCTTAAATTGCGTTTGTAATAACATTCTTTAATAATTTTGGAATTAGGATGTTTATTGTACTTTGACTCACGCCACATAATTATGACTGGTAATTTTATTTTGAAGGTAAAATTGCTTCTCGTCAGGCGTCCTTCAAATGAGCGCGCCTTTCGTTTGTCACCCATAATCCTCAGCGGTCTTTTCAAAGTCCTTTGAAAACATGTTGGGGCATATGCAGAATATGATGTAATGTTTTTTTTTCGTCGCGTTGATATTTCAAAATAGATTCACTTAATAATTGAGTGTCATATTTATTTTAATGCATTTGCTTTTATCCACTTATGTCTAACCTATAGACGCCGTATTAGATACCTTACTAATAACATACTGGTAAATTTCACCTTTGCAGCAGCAATGAACAGGCAGTCAGCATACCACACATATACAAAAAAAAAAACTAAAATAAGCAATAAAAATAAAATAGGAAGACAAACAAACATAAAAACTATATATACGTTGGTTATAAGAATACAATTAATTGAATGTTAAGCATGACCAGTTTATTCAGTCTGTTGGTGTCAGTGGCTTGTACAGTATAGCCACGTGTTGCTAATATACCATGTCTCCCGACAAACCACTGGGAGTGACCGCTGCTTCACTTGCACAACGCGCTTCTTTCAAAACGCATTGGGCGTGTAGCTGTCAGCATGAACCGGTATTAGAGGAATTCTATTTGCGTTCAAACATTCAAACAGAAGGAGTGAAAAGTGCGATGAGAGAATAAAAAAGGCAGTCTTCTTCAACTCTCGCTCTGAATTGGGAGACATCCTATTGGTCACTACTTCTCGCGACACTTGCGGGACCAATAGAAGTGCAGCAGCGCCAAGTCAAACCGACTCATTTTCCTCAAAAAAACACACAACCTTTTCTTTTTTTTACTCCGGTGCTGTGGGCGATTGAAGAGGTTTCTCTGTTACCATTGCAAGCTAAACCACAACAAGGTAAGTCACGATTTATTGGTGACGTTACTTTAACACAATGTGGGTAGAACGGAATGACGGCTTGTCTAACGTATGTGTATCTACACATGTTGCAATAGTTGTTCACTTGACTCGTTGTTTTGTATTTGTTTCCCGTTAACCTTCCAGAAATCTCCACTGCGTTGACTGATTTCCGAGCTACACAATGGACAGTGTTGCAGTTTCAAGGCGAAACCACACCAATAAAAAAGTAAGTTAACGTTTGTCAACATCAAATGGAATATATGTTTTGATGTGCTAAATGCACGGTTACATTTAGAGAGTCTTCAGCTCAGGTTCATCCTACCTCATAGTCAAACTGTTTTAACATTAACAGGGAAACAAGGAAAACACCCAGCCTCCTCATGGAACCAAGTCCTTTATCAAAGGACAGAAGACGACTGTTGTCCCCTTCCAACTGAAAGGCAACAAGAAAGAGGAGACCCTGCCAAAAAATGATCTCAAAGCCAAACCGAAGCAACAGGCTGACACAAGGTCAACATCTGCCGTGGCTCTGAAAAACATAAAACCTCTGCAGCGGCAAGGGAGGGCAGCTGCTGCTGGTGTTAAACAAAAACAAACGCACACACAGGCCTTCCTCTCAGAACAGGCTGTGAGGCACGCTAAAATAGCTGCAGAGGCTCCAAAGCCGCCAGTTGCGGTGTCCTCGCTGAAGGCTGCTCCCGGTATGTACAAAGGCAAGATTATCCAGTCAAAGATCGGCTCTATTTGGAAGTCCAGTAGCAGTTTGTGTTCAGCGGATCTCAAACCGTCAGCGCCCAAAACAGAAAAGCAAGCTGGAAATGTGGCAAAACCAAGGTCCAAATCAGTTACTGACATGCCTGGGCATAGCACACAGAGGCCGGTGGCGGCGAGGTCCAAGTCAGTTGTTGATAGATCTGCTCCGGTGTCCAAGCCCCCGACCACCAGCCGCCCTCCTGCTAGATACTGCCCTCCCACGAGAACTGTCCCAGCAACACTAACAGGCACCAGGAACGCTACTGTAGCTCCCACTAAGGTACGTGGGACCCTGAACTCCAAGCCAAAGGTTCCAGTGACGGACAAGAAGGTCAACAAGCCTCCTGCCTCAAGCACCCTGAGTCAGTACAGATTCAACGTGGAGACCGCAGAGGAGAGAAGGTAACGTTTATCTGACATACACTTTAGACGTGCAAAGTTCGCCTTGGTGTCACTGTACATCAGAAATTTTCAAAAATGTTTCCTGTTCCCTCTGCAGGGCAAAATTGGCAGAGTGGATGGCTTCCAAGGGCAAGACTTTCAAACGACCCGCCATGGCAGCGGCAGCAGCCCCCGCAAAAACCAAAGCTGGTGCAAAACCTGCAGCTGATGTCAAGCCTCAGTCTGAGCCTGAGCCTCAAGCTGAGCCTGAGCCTGAGCCTCAGACTGAGGTTCAGCTTGCTGCACACTGCCAACCTGAAGCCGGTCTGGAAGGACACGAGCTGGACTCGGCCGCTCAGTGTGCAGATATGAAGGAGGCAGAGCCGCCTGCGCATGGCCAAACTCCAGTGATCATGAACACCACCCTGGACCTGCTTGAAAACTCTGATGCAGATCTGTCCTTTGAGCCACAAGAGAAAGTGGATGATGTAAGGAGATGGGCTGGGTTCCTGTTGTGTTTTGTGCTAAAATATTAATCTACGCAATGATATACCATTTTCTTCTTTCTTTTGACAGATTGTTGTGAACCTGTGTGAGGCGTTGGAGGCCATGTCGACATTATCTGAATGCAGAGATGGTAAGTTACTGCACCTGTCCACTGTTTTTTGAGTATTTAATATTATTAGGTCTTAAAATATAGTAACTATACCATTGCTCCTGTTCACACAACTTTTTGTCTCCATAAGAACTCGCACAGGTGACAGATGAGTGTAATGACGTTGAAATGGAGGGCAGTAAAGCATGTGAAAAGGAGGAGCTGAATAATGAAGTTCCTGAGGAGGTTGTTGAGGAGCCAAAGACTGAGGAAGTGAAGGATGAAGCAGAGTGGGGTGATGACCAGAAAGTGGAGCCTGAGGAAGAAGAAAGTGACGATGAATGTGTGATGGAGACGACGCCACAGATAAAAGATGCCTCAGTGATCAAATACAGTGTGAAGACCACTCCATACCTGCAAAGGTGAGGACATCAGCTCTCAGTCATTCTTGATTTAATTATTAACCACTGAGTATCTAGAATTTCTCATGATTTTTTTTTTCTTGAAATGTCATGTGCAGTGTAAAAAAAACAATCGAAGGTGAGGTCTGCGCAAGTGGATCCAGAAGAAAGAGCAACATCAAAGATCTCAAGTTTCTGACGCCAGTGCGCCGCTCCTGCCGCATCCAGCGCAAGTCGTCCTGCCTGCCGACCATGCTCACCGACCACGATCCCTGTGTGTCGTCGCTGGCCGAGCTGGTTACACTGGACGATGATCCCAACGCTTACATCTACAGAAAAAACACGGCACTTCTGGAGGATCTGCCTGACAAACCCAGGCTGTGAGGACTGCTGTATATTTGTGATGTTGTACAAAAAAAAAAAGTTAACCTTTCATTGATCTCCAGTGGGGAACCCATTCATGTCTTTGATGCAAATATAAGACTAAAGCTAATGGACACTTTATACTGCTACAATATTTAACTAATGTGACTGCATGTGTGCAGTTGGCTGTTATCTGACCTGTGTTTTCTGTAACTGTTTCATTTAACTTGTTTTAATATAAAGCTGACCTGTATTGTCACATGCACTAAATAAAAGGCTGCGTTATCTTAAAGCAATTCTTAAATGGATATTATTTATGTTATATATATATTTTCATTCATTCATATTCATGGCTAATGTTTGAATCCAGGAACAAATTAAAGTTAAGCAGTCTTAGCTAGCTGAGTAAATCAAAGTCTGGTGCCACCACAAGCAGGAAAACAGCCACTGACATTTGGTTCTGTAACAAGCTGTGGGCCTCACCCAGAGTCAAAATATTTTTGACTTGTTTTTCACATCTTAAGAAATAGAAACTGACAACAAATTCATCACGTTTAATCCCACTTTAATTGACCACATTGTAAAAATTCAAAGTGCTCATGGATGAACACTGCTTTCTTGGCAAAGTATGCTTCCTGACATCAGACTGGACGTTTTGACACCAGCTCCCTCTGATCTCAGATGAGACATTTCATTATAACAAAATAAAAAAAAAAAAAAGAAAGAAAAGAAAATGATTATCCACAAAAACAAAATCTCTTTGATGCAATTTTCTTCCCCAAAACAAAAAGTATAAAAAGTACTTTTCCCCACCCAGACCACGCAGACCACAGGGGAAGGCGTTCAGTGCTGTGAGCTTTAAATGCCATTTTCTCTGCTGTCTGAGGATTTTATGTCCTTGAAAGACCTCGATTGTCCAGATCTTTCACCTAAGAGATGGAACACAAGACATTGTTTAAAAAAAAAAAAGAAAAATGATAAGACTTAGATTAGACTGTGAGCAAACCCCAATTATCTCTTAAGAACAGGCTTTCTTTAGTCTGATGCTTGTACATGCGTATAATACATTCACATACATGTCAATTAATAAATATATTGGGATATTATATCTTCTCAACATGATTCCATTTCAGGTTGTAGAGAAATGTTATTTATGTTTATTTTGTGTATGAAATTTCAGAAGGTCTAAACCTGATCAACAAACAGATCAGATCAAATAAAGTTGGCAGTCTTACCTTGTATATCCTAACTAGCCAGTGCTCTGTTGTGTAGGCCTCCTCCAGCACATCCAGTTCAAAGTCTTTGTTGCCAATCTCAGCGTTCCTCACTCTGTCATAGCCAGGTGGGCGCTCTGCAGAGAAGAGCATCAGAGTTACGGGACAAAATCTCACGTGCAGCGTTCACCGTTACTCGTCGTGGGTTTTCAAACAGTTCTTTCCAACACGTCTCCGACTGCAAGGTAAATAAGTGATCAGTAGCTGAGCTGTGGAGTTACTCACTGGCCTCTGTGTAGACCTGTCCGAAGCGGTAGTAGCACATCTTGTACATGAGGCAGTTGAGCAGGACGGGTGAGCCTTCGCGGTCCACTCTGAATTCTCCGGTGGGAGTGTAGTAGTCGTGCTCCTTGATGTGTTTGCCTGTGTCCGTGCTTCCTCCAATACGGACCATCCACAAGAACTTGTTGATGTCTGTCACGCAAGGAGATGCACTGATTATACAGGTGCTCATAAAGAAAAAAATTACATAACATTTCATATTTGAACCATGCATATTTGTGATGCATGAGTGAACCAAATATTTTCAAACTCAGTGAAACCCTACACCAAATTTTAATGAAGCCTGCATTACAATTTAATACACAGTAACTAATCTTAAAGTAATTTGAGACATACCATCTGAGGAATAGCCTGTCAGTCCTCCAAAGATGACCAGGACATAACTGACATCCAGCTCCCTCATTATCTCATAGGCCTTCTCCTCTGTGGATGCCATAGCCTACAGGGCAGACAACACAGCAGCGTTACATACTGTACAACACTGCACAGAACTAGAAATATCACTGGAGTTAACCCCGCTCACCTGTCCAACCCTGGAGATGTGTGTGTTGTTCCACGTGTTGTTGTCCACTAGAATGGTTCGATTAGCCATGGCCGTTATCTGATAGCCGTAATCCCACCACGACATCACTTTGGCATCCTGGGAGGAATGGGAGGAACCCAGAATGAGACTGGACAATTAAGCCCAACAGTCCTGACTGTGTACAACTCATAACAACCACCTCCACGTCTCAAGTTTAATGTGCGACTAATTCTTCGTTGCTGCAGGGATGACTGACCTCAGGAGTGTTGTGACGGAGCCAGTAGTAGGCCTCTCTGAAGTCGTCAAAGATGATACGGCTGCCGTCACCTCCGCGGGCTGACAGGACAATGGAAGGAGAGGAGTAGGCTTCGCTGGTCACCCAGGTGGAGTGGAAAGTGTACGTGATGAGGAAGAAGGCCATGACCAGAATCATCCCACTGGCAACCTAGTAGGTACACACAATACATAGGATCTTCATTTTTTAATTCTTTACTTCTAGGTCTATGATAAAATCCTATCGGAGGTCTTTAAATGTCCAAAGTAACAGAACAAATTAAAACAGCTTGTGAATGACATAATACTAGACAACATCATTAGATTAATACATGTTCTTGACATTTTACAACATTTTGACGACTTAAAAACAGTTTTGTAGTTTAATCCTTGGGCTAGTAATCCTCAAGATAAATCCGCCAGGTGTCAGAGGACTGATGTTACCAGACTGATTTGCTGATCCATTAATTTTGGTTTTGCGAGTAACTTAATCTGCAAAAGGTACTAAGTTGAGTAAACAGTGACTCTGTAACACAGAGTCAATAAAGCTCCACCCCTGGAAACTCTAAGTTAGCGTGGTTCTTTGGCCTGACTAAATGATTTCACGTTACAATGCACGTGTGGACTACAAAACTCAATCAGGGTGACACAGCCCACTCGACCAGTCCGTCAGACACCCACCTCATTCTTGATGGGGTAGGTGGAGTCCTGCTGCTTCTTGCTCTTCTTGTCTGGCCGACTCACATCCAGATTCTTCATGTAAGTGGTCAGGACCTGGGACACACCTATGCCTGACAGGATGCACATGACGGGGGCCAGGACCAACATCAGACGCACCTGAGGGGAGGCAGTGAAAAGGCCAATGTGACAAAAAATCCAAAATACGGGACTTTTAATTTGCTTCATTGACATCTAACGCCACATGACATCTTCTATTACAGTACTGAGACTGAATAAACCGTTAGGCAAATAAACAACTGGCTCTCCGGGGAGTCCTCTGAAACACTCACACTCAGTGGGGAAAAAAATGAATCTTCATATAAAAAAAGAAAATGTGATCATATACAGAACATACCATGACAGCAGAGAAGTACATGCTGGTGACTCCGTACATGATGATGAAGATCCTGGCATCTGACAGGTTGTTAAAACAGTAGTAAAGACCAACTGTAAAGAAGGAAAGGAAACCGTTAACAAAAACTAATTTTAAATGCTTTGTTGTTCTTTTTCTTAGTGTGTACTTGCCTGGGAACATGAAGACCAGCAGCTGGAGGTCAAAGTAGTATGAAGACCAGGTTGTGGGCTGGTGCTCAGAGACAGAGGCGATGATGGGGATGTTGTTCTTGGCGTAGGAGGGGTCCAGCAGGGAGTAGAAACGACCGGTCCACGGAGAGATTTTACCTAAGGAATAAGTGAAAGTGTGTTTTTTGTTCCTATCCATTACATTGACCTTTGCCAGCGTTTCTACTGGAGTACCTTGTCAAAGCTCTTACCTGTCAGCATGAGAACGGTGCCCACAGACAGCAAGATGAAGCCCACCAGAGAGATGACACTCTTGAAGAGCACCTCAAATTGCTGGGCATTGAGTTTGCTGCGAAGGTAGTCCACAAAGGCATGGATCTGACACAAGCCGAACATACCGAAGGCTGCCATGTGCTCGGATGACTGCACCGGCTGGTTCACGAGGGAAAAAGAGGCAGAGAGGTGTGTTACAGAACTAAATCTTAGCTCTCCTCCCTAACATAGGACGATCAGCTTTTCTTTATCTTGAGGTACACATTTCCAGAAAGCAGAAGGCTCAAGTCAGTACATTTCACCTTACCTGGAAACCGACAAAAGAGATCTGCATGGAGAGGATGGTGCCCAGACAGTAGACTGTGCAGTAAGCCACGTATATGCGGTGAGAGAACCGGCCAGTGAGCATCAGGACGAGGACGTGGAGGGGGATGAGGTTGATCAGGAACACGTAACCACCCCAGGAGGAAACCTAAGTCCACAAAAATATGTCATCATGACCTCCGTAAGCTCCGAACTCATTCAGTGCCACATGCAGAGTCTCAGATGTCCTTACCATGTAGAAATAGGCCAGTGCACACATGGACGACCAGTACACTGATCCTGTCTTGACAGCTTTGATCCACATGTAATAGGTCAACAGCATGCAGAAGATCGCAATACCTGAGGAGGGCAGCGCAGACGGATTTGATTAACGATTTTGGTGATATTTTCTATAAATTGCATTGTAATCCACACCAGATGTAAAGCCTCAACTAAAGCTACAACTAACAACTCACCCTCGTTATCATAGGAGCCAGCAACAGATCGAGAGATGTAGCCAGGGACCACGGCAATCATGGCAGCAGCCAGGAGCCCAGCACCTGCATCCTAAAGAAACAAAAGCATTTCTAGTGGTAAATGTACACACACTCAGCAGGCAGTTTGTTAAAACAAATGCAGTCCTGTGGTAAATCATCACTATGAGTTGATTCACTTGTTTAGTCATTTAAGGTGCTGTTGAACTGTACTGCTACTGGCTGTGGTTTCTGTCATATCAATGTGGATAAGCTAAATGACTGAAACATCTCTCTGTGTGGTGAATTACACTTTAACAGCACCACAAAATCACAGGTGAGCGTATGCATGACTTCCAACAAAGAATATTGTATTTTTCTGGAGCAAATGCCTTTTTCTCATGCTAGTGGGATCCTTAAATAGGATTTTGTGTTTTACCTTCAGCTCCTTGGTGAAGTGGTAGGTGACGATGGCGGTGAAGGAGGAGAACAAGGGAGCCAGGAAAACACAGACGTTACGGATGTCGATGGTGATGTGGAAAAAATGCAGGACGTGGTACAGGACGGCGGACGTGATCATCAATCCTGGTGAAAGAGAAGAGTTAATCACAAATATCAGTTTTCTGAACTTTATGCAACACTAACTGCTTTACTTTTGTGGTCAAGAAATGACTAGAGAACAGTACAAAAAAAAATGTAAGGTCAGAGTCCTACCTGGATAAATGGTACCACCAATGATCCTCCCCAGAGGATACCATGCCCGGTCATCAAACCAATTATGAAACTTATAAAACCCTTCTTCTGCCAGGAAGCGGGTGGTACGGTAGTTGAAGTACCTGAAGATTAAATAAAAGTGAAGGTGAGACCGCGATTTAAGAAGGGACATGTATTAAAATAATCACACAATAAGAAGCACTTACGGGTCAAACTCATGGATGACACTTTCAAACCTCAACACGGAAAAAAGTCTGGTGGAGAACGCTGAGAGGGAGAAGCACACGGGTCAGTACACTGCGTTGGTTTTCTAGCTTAAGGCTGTGCACAGAGAGCAGAAGACTCACAGAGGACAGCGGCCATGGACAGGATGAGCAGCTTCAGCAGCGT
This sequence comes from Mugil cephalus, assembly GCF_022458985.1. Taxonomy (NCBI): domain Eukaryota; kingdom Metazoa; phylum Chordata; class Actinopteri; order Mugiliformes; family Mugilidae; genus Mugil; species Mugil cephalus. The sequence continues at coordinate 8,039,028 of NC_061784.1, forward strand.
GTCCTGCTTCTCATAGGACAAACGCAGGAAGCCCAGCTTGGTCATTTTGGCGAGGTTAGGGACAGCTCACCGTACTACCTGGTGGGAGGAAGACAGACACTGTAAGACTACTGTGCAGGAGCATTTCAGCCAGACACCAACTAATATACATTTTCAAAAAAAAAAATAGGTCTTGCAAAATAAAAAGTTTTCCTGAAAAATAAAGAACAAATTAAACATACTTCAGACAAAGTTAGTATTACACAGGTGTCAAACTTGTGGCCTGCGGGCCAAAAGTGGCCCACTATACAGTCTGATCTGGCACCATCATGCACTGAAATCTTTGAATGAAAATTGCTGCTATTCCTAATTTGTCCACTGTTTTAGAAAAAGAAGTGGACAGAACACGACACTTCAGACCCAGGACTAAACAGCAGACGGTAATGAGCCCAAGTTGCACTTATTTTTCTTAAGAAATGTAATTTTTTTTAAAGAATAGTTTATTAAAATGTAAACACTGACCTAATTTACCTTTTTTTCTTTGCACTACAACATATGGAAAAAGTCTGGAGTTGTCGTTATTTATAGGTTATTATGCTGTTATGTTGCTGGTCTGACCCACTTCCGACGAAATTGGGCTGTATGTGGTCCCCAAACTACAATGAGTTTAACACCACTGTCTTTAAGTGTTAGGAGTAAACTGCCATGTCCAGCCCAACCAGATAAGGCCACGCACTAAGATGTGGCGTCAGGAACCAGGAAGCTGCCGCTCTACAAACTGTGTACAAGGATTTATTCTCGTTCTCTTCCTCGTTTCCATTAAAAAAAAAAGTATCGTGCAAAGCGGGGTGTTAAACCATAAAGCTCCACTCATCTCTAATAAACGCTAACTTTAATGGCAGCACCGCCATCAGAGACACTGAGCAGTGCTGACAGCTACCCAACATGTCAAAGTAGAGAAACGAGCAGCAGCTACTAAATGTTAACTCGTCATGAAAACGCATCGTGTGCACATATAAATGCATGTACGGATTTAAACTGAACAGCATCTTAAAGCTAGACCCCAGGCCGGCTACCACTGATGCTGCTTCCATTCACTTTAAAGAGTGAGAAGCTAGCGAGGCTAACCTGCTAGCCGCTGTTTAATGAAAACCCGAGTTACGTAGCTTTATGCTGGTTTGTTTTAAAATTACCAAGGAGTCATTTATATACAGCAGCAGGACAGTATGCGACAATGAAAACTGTTAGTCCTAAAATGAGTAAATAGCATTATTACAATGTGTAGTAAGACTCACCCGCTCCGCTCCTGCTACTCATACACTTTTCACACACAAACTTCACCTTAACCTAACCCCGCCCCAGCCGAGCTATGCTGCGCGTTTATTGGCTCAGCGTTAGTCCACGGTGACCTTGCACGAATCTGATTGGTTGTTTGTCTATCACTCAAAGTGTGTTCACTGCCTTGCCGCTGTGGTGTAGTGACGTGTCCTTAGTGGGTATAGGAAACGTGTCTCCCCCTGGTGGCTTCAAATCCATTTCTACACATTTCATAAGTTGTCACTACTTAACACCAAAGACAAGACAAAAACTAAATAGTAACAGTCAATTGTTGAAACACCCGTGAGAATAATAAACAATATGTATCATTACATGTTAGTATATCCATTCTGAAACGTAAAAGGCAAGTATAGTAGGTTGTGTAGTAGATACATCACATCATATCTCCTTGGGTGCAGATCTTAAGGCTTTCTCCAGAAATAACATCAATCAACAGAAATACCCATGTCTATACTTTCTTATTTCAAGATATTTGACTTTATTTAATCTGTTTTTTTTCCTGTTATTTTGCAAAAACGTGTTTTCTAACTTTTTTGTGCTTTCTAGCCCTGTCGCTGTCATACCTGCTGATGTTACACTGAAAGACGTTCACTTTCCTGTCTAGTTAAAAATGTCATTCATGTTTGTTGCATTTTCCCACTGTCTCGGAGTTCTCCATCTTTATTCTGATCCTTTAAACTGCTTATTCTAATACGCCTTGCGGAAAAACCCTGAACACAGAGATCACGTATCGAATACTGACCAATTTATTGAAATTAGACGTATTACTTTTACAAAACCTCACTCACAAATATCAGTCTGCACAAACACTATGCTCTTCATACAACAACTGCACACCATTTTTAAAATCACAGCCCCTCTCTCCCCACAGCCTCGAGGTCTGAGCGAGTGAAAGATCTGTGGTCTGTGGCGTGGTGGCGGCGGGCCTCTGACTGAACATTCGGGAGGCATCAACATCGTTTTACAGCACAAAAACTAAACAGCCAGTGAGCTCTAGGGACCAGTTATATTCTCTTCAGCTCTCTGGGGGGAGACCTAGAGCAAGGAAGTCAAGGCCGGTCACTACTTTGTTAAGATGTAAAGGTTTTAATTATAGGGCTCCTTCCTTGGTTACAAAGCTTAGCAATGTAGTGCGGTTTGGCAGTGTCATCTCACTTATCACCTACTAACTTCACACACACTGAAAGGACGTCAGCAGCTTTTCCTTTCCTGGTGTCACCTTGTGAATTGCAATATCAGACAGTAGAGAGTTTTTAATATGGGATGAGACGCCGAGCAACACTTGAGCCAAGAGATTCGGAGTGACTTTGTTATTTGGTTTCCATGACGAAAGGTCACCAAACCTTGATAGCAGCTGCTGAACTGATGGATAAATTCTACTGAAAAGAAGACGGTTCCAGGTTTTAAAAAGCCTCCCTTCGTAACTGTACAAGGTTGTTCCTGGAACTGCTACCACACCAGAATATGAAAGAGGGACATTTCTAAGTGCAAGAAAGCATTCAATCTGTGATGAAGGAATGTGACTCGCAACATCGAGAAAACACATACTGTAGGTAAACACCGCTGTGCTTTGCTTCTGAAAGCAAACTAGGCCCTCCAATGTTACAAAAACCTTCTTTAGTCACAAGTTTGCTTAAACATTTTAAAACTAACATGATCTCTTGTGCTGTCATTTATTAAAGGAGAGTAATTCAAATGGCACATTATACAAAAAAGAAAGAAAAAAAACACTAAAGATAACTAGAGCAGAGAATACAAGGTGGTTTTAGTGTGAGGCACAGGGCAGTCGATTTTTTGTGTCACACTAAAAATGTGTCTGGTAGTTGCTGCAAATTTAATAACAAAAGGGACAGAGATCAGATAAAAACACGTAAACTCGTTGTCCTTAACCGCATCTCATCTTCATCTTGTGGACTTTTTCCACGAGTCAGTCATCGGTCGCACTCGTCTCCTTCGCGTGGATCCATCACTGGGTGGGCAGCAGTCTCTGACGGGTCGGCGATGTGTGGGGCGAGGACAGCCTCTCTGTTGAGGCGGAGCCCGTCAGTGAAGACTGCAGGTGGACAGTCTTGTGGAAAAGCTTGTTGCTGATCAGCACAACCAGAGAGAAGAGACGCAGCTGGAAGTGGCTGGAAGAGTGGAAAGGTGGTCAGTGACTACAAGTGCAGCAATCAGTACGATAAAAGAGACTTACGTTCTCCACAAGGCTGCCTTTATTTGACACTTACTACAGCTTTGTTGGTGTCTTTGCCTCATTAGCGCTGATGATGAATAGCGGGAAGAGGATGGAGAACAAGCAGCCACTATGTAGAAAAGAAAGACAAAGGTCAACTTATAGGTAAAACCAGCCCACACAGAATAGGATGTCTGATTTCCCCTTTTCAAATGCTGCATGCTATCTTCTATGAGTATCTGCATTTACAGATTTGAACATATTTCATAATTGTGTTCAGTTAGGACTTGAGATCTGAGGATGCTGACACAATATGAACAAATGAGGGTTGGGCATCGTTTGGATTTTAACGATTCCTGTTGTGGACGTTTCTCGATTCCGATTCTTTGAGGTGTAGATCAACAGGTCACAAATATTTCACAAGAATTTTTTTTCATTTGAAAAAGCCTTTACACAGGCCATTTTTATTTATTCACATTGCCAGTTAACTTGATAGAATACAGTTTGATTTGGTTGCTGTACTGTAACTAGGGTATATTCAATTACAAGGGAGGATCCCTAGCTGTAACTGTAAAACTGAAACGTGCTGAAATCACACTACAAGTTTGCAGCAGTCTAAAAAAATGGAAGCGCTCTCACAGCGGGTCGACCCGGCTCGACTTGCCTTTGGTGCTTTCACATCGGCAAAAGTCAGGGGTCGGACCTCCCGCTGTGAGAGCTGCATGCCTGCTTTTTCCTCTCTCATACGTCATCGCGTACATTGCCGATAACATTGCAGTTTGTTGATAACCTAAAGAACGGACCGGTTGATTATTATACCATGCAGGCGAAGGTGTTTTGTCATGTTTGCTGTGCATCCTCCTTTGGCAGTATTAAGTCTGTCACAGGTGTTGCACTGTGCCAATCCGTCCTTTTTTCAAATTAAAATGAAGCCAGACTTTCGAGCCTGGTTTTTTGCTCTCAATGTTCAGAGTAGTGATGTTCTTCTTACTAGTGGAGCACACAGGGCGGAGTAATACAAACCCTGGAAACAAATGGAGCACGGCAGGAAAACAAACCCTGGAAACAAACTAGTGCAGGCATTTAGGAACTGAAAAAAAAAAAAAAAAAAAAAGAATAGAAATTCAAACATCTTCGTAACGGCTCCGGAACCGGATGTTGGGAACCGGTTCTCAGTGCCCAACCCTTCATATGGGTGTGAACAAAAATTCATTTTCATATACAAACATTAGATTTTTAGTTATTTTCTGTTGTCTGTTATCATCTTATTAACATACTGAATGGAGCTAAAAAAGCAGCAGATCATAAGCAACAACTAATGACAATAGCACATAACAACCGCACTTGAGTCAGTTATTAATGAAGAATTAGGTGTGTTTACCTGATGATGTAAGAGGAGGGCAGGGCGGTCAGCAAAGCCATAGGTAAGCCAAAGCCAAAGTAATATGGCCAGTTCCTCTCGATATTGGACAGCCGCTGGTGCATCTCAATGCCTTCAACGAACAGAAAGAGTGAGCTTCACACTCCATGCAGACGATTCAATGAATGCATGTAGAAAATGATGAAAGCACCTCACCATGGTTGAACCAGCGATACTCAAAGCAATACAGGGAGTAGAGCAGAGACATATGGAGGAGGCTGACCATTTGTCCAATGGCATCGATGGGGAACAGGCTAACAATCATACCCTGGAGTAGAATGAAAATGCACAAACATATTTTAATCTAAACCACGAATGCACAGAGGAACACGCCCATGCATTTTTGTGGCAGAAAGCTGGTCTGGAACCCCTCTGCTGGGAACCGACCGCTGAGGCCGATCAAATAGTGTCGGCGGGTTTTGTGCGGTAATGGACAGAAGAGTAACAGCAACGTACTCATGCACATATCCACATATGTTTGAGTGCAGGGGAGTTGACTTTCTTTACAGCTACATGGCATCTAGTGGTGTGCAGAGGTATTTCTTCTGTGTGTCAGTTGAAACACGCCCCACAATTGAATCCAAATCCAGACTCATTCTGACATTAAGTGAGTCAGATAACACGTTGAGCTACGGAGGGAGTATATTCTGCCTTTTTATGTAATCTGCCTTACATTATAGAGAATAAACTTTGTACTATTTGTGTAGAGAATAATTCTGTTATGGCAGCACTTTATTACCAGTATGTGGAAAGATTTCAAAACATAATAGAATGAATTGATGGATACGGTCTTGTGACAAATGTCGTTCTGAATCAGGACACAATTTGAACATGTTTGCTGAATCTGAGCCACAACCTTTACTGTTACTATTCAACTCAAACATCCTCCGCAATGACTCGGAGGAGAATCAGACAGAATCCCCTCCTTTAAGGAAGCATGACAGTGTGATTTTGCTTTACTGATAAACAGAGAAACACACAGCTATGTTTATTTGAAAAATATGAAGTAGGTATCAGTGTGTCACAATGTACCTGGATGAGGAAGAGTGCCTGGAGGAGGAGGTTGAAGAGCATGTCTGCAATGATCTTACTGACGCTGGGGAACGGCTGCGCTTTACAGCCAGACACTTCAAATGCAAGGTCAGCTATATCCTGCAGCAGACAAAAACACAATGAGATCTGTGTCATTGTAGACGAGCTACTTTATAGACACTTGCAACACTGTTCCCTTTTGCTCTGGGATAATCAATATGCAATGACAAGAGATAAAGCTTGACTTTACACTGACTGCTGCTTCTGTATTGGGAAATATTTCAGGCCTATTACTTCCTTATCCTCTAAGGCAGAAACAACAAGAACAAACAATAACAACAACAAGTGTATTGTATTATCACTTATTACTGTAAAAATGATATTCCAGTAGCAAAAGCCAGTGGCATCATGTCACCTCCTGAAGAAGACTCCGTCTTAATCATTTTGTGGATACTGCAGACTGGGCAGGGAGATCTAGGACAACAAAGCAGGGTCTAACCTGGAACCAGATGGCATTGACTATCTTGCTGAGGACAAACAAAGGTAGAACCCAGAGCGCGCTGAAGACTGAGGTTAGGATGAACTCTAACCAGGACCACACGCTGCCATGGAGGGAGGGGTCACCTGGAGCAAAAACAGTTTCGTTGACTGACTGCATGCTATCGCAAACCAGAGAACCTGCCCCGGTTTAACTAACTATACATACCAATGATTTTGGCTGTGAGTGTCTGCAGCAGAGGGATAAACACCCGGTAGAAGAGAAACAGACTGAGCTGGAGAGAGACAATGAAACGCTGCGGTTAGTTTTTATTAAATGTCTTGGAACACAACATTGGGGATATCTTCAGATTTTTGGGCACTGGAGACAGTTCAATCAAAGGATTACGGACGGAGGCCACCAAGACAACACAGCGTAGGTCCAGCAGAGTTGTTTTCTTGTTAGGTATAAAACCTCCGACCAGAAGCAGCATCACTGTGGAAACTAAGAACCTTCAATACTGTATGAGGGAAGGGGTGGTTTAACAGCTTACCCAGAACACTCCTCCATTCCAGGCACAGCACTGAAAGATCCTGCTGGCTACTTTGGGGTCACTGAAAGAGAATATCAATAACGGCAATGCCCATCACTGCTGAATATTAATGGAAGACCTTCATTTCACCTTTTCCAAGTTTAACTTTTCTTACTTCACCAGAGTCAGACAAACTGTTGGAAGCGGTTACATTCCTCTGTTTGCAGACTGAAGGTATCTGGAAGGGCAGGGTTTACTCAAAGGTATCATAGCAGCATGTGGCAGGTCTACGCACCATGACACATGGCATGCATCAACGCTGAGGTAAATGTAACCATTTGATTGGAGCAATTGCTGCACAGAAGCCGTAGACAGGTGGTTCTACCTAAAAGGGTCATGTCAGGAGCTTTTAGGAAAGCTGTTGCTCCCTTGAATCCTATAAACTGCAATGATGCCTCCAGACAAAAATGCCCTTTGCGCTCTTGACTAGAGAAGATTAGAGGCTCCCAAAATACTCATATACACATCTGACTCTGGTTACTGTATGTAAGACATTTAATAGCTGTGCAACCAAAGTACACATCTTTCATCATCTTTCATCGCGGCTTACTTGTCCGGTTTGCGTTCTTCACTCTGTGCCCGTCTCTGTGCCAGGGCCCCACTGGCCCTTCTCCTCCGCTGCTCTTCCCTTTTCTGCTGGATGCGGGCATCCAGCTTGGAGATTGTTCCAATCCCCAATATGGAGTCCTTGATCCCCTAGTGAACAAACGGAGAGTGAATATGCTATATTATATATACGCTATGATAAAGATGACTGTTCCTAACTTGTGAAAAATCAACTCTGCAACGGAGTTTTAGTGTCAGAAGTTTTTGTTCAATTTGGTTGAGCTCAATTGTACTTAAATAGCATCAATAACAATCTAAACTGTATCAGGACATAATTAAGAGCATTAAACCCCCAGAGCAAACACTAAGGCAGCCTTGGAATGGAAACTTTCCCATTTAAGATGAAGAAACCGTGAGCTAATTTCTGTTTGAGGAAAGCCAGCTAGAGACAGAAAAACAGTGGAAGACAAGAGAGGAGATGAGAAGAGGAAAGTATACATGCGTCTGGATAAAGCAAACATGGTAACATACAAACGTTATACAAGTAAGACTATATGATACATGAGAAACTGATAATAGAGAAAAATAACAGATAAAGGCAAAATTTAAAGTATCAATAGTAGAAACACATGGTGGATACTACGACAAAAGCGACTTCTGAAATTATTCCAGACTTTACTGTTGATCAACAGTCAAGTCATGTTGCTGATGATACATAAAGCTGAAGATAATGAACAGATACTGAATTTTATCCATCTTCATTTGTCCTGAACAAAAAAATCACAAACACCCCTGGGTCTTCATGGCATTTGAGTGAGGTTTTTCAAAATACACAGATAATCCCAATGGACACAGTGAAACCATTCTCCATTACATGCTGAATTAGGGTCCCGTCTACTTTAGGATTATTAGAGGGATTTATGATGCGGTCATTTTGTAGTTGTCTTTAATTTCTCGACATAACATTGACTATATGTGACTCAGATATTTCTGGATCATACTACGTACATTACTATTTGTGGGCCAGTGTGTCAAGTGTAAATTTTACTCTTGTATTCTGTCAAGCCGACAGATCGTCTTTCTGACATTTCAAAAATAAAACTGTATGGGCCCCGTGTTTTGAATGCATTTCTGTGTCACTTTGCACACACTACATATTTGCGCGCCATGTCCCAGCTCATGTGTGAGTGCAGTGCGTCGTGTCTGCTGACCGTCGCAACATTGCGGAGGAAGGCCCTGACGCTGTCTGTCATCTCTGGACCAGCTGCAGATCCATCAACTGCAGAAGGAGGGGGGGCTGGTGACCTGGTGGTCCGCTCTCATGGCAGGGAGGGGCTCACCCAGTAACCTGCCAAAACCAAGGAAATGGGAGTGAGGACAGGAGCTAATGGGTAGGCTAATTTCTAGCAATGTACGACAAACCTGAAACGCAGATCTGCAAAGCACAAGACTCTGTTTGGTACACTGGGAGTTGCAATAGCTTAAAGGCACATTCTGTTTTGAGCTTTGTTTGCTCAGTTTTCACATGTTCGTCAGCTCCAGTCATGTCCAGGCTAACAACCTTCAGTGCTCTCACTTCTTTACAAAATCAGTCCTCCATGCAGCAGGCTCTGTCTGGATTTAGAATCAGTAATCCAACCTTTCAGTAACACATGGCTAGCATTTTACATTAATGAATCATAGAAGTCATTATACACACTGCAAAAAGCACAACTGCCCAATAATAGAAATAAAGAGTTTCCAGTGTACGTGATATTTCGAAGCCATTTTGCGCTGATTCACATATGATGTAACTGATTTAAAAGGCATCCCCTCTAAAAAAACATCAACTACATTTGAGGAAACGATGGATCACTTTTCTCTCTCTCTCTCTCTCTCTCTCTCTATATATATATATATAAAAAAGGTTTGAATTGTTTCATTAACGAGTCCTTCCTGTGTCAAGGAAGCACTGTTGCGTTGTTATTTAGAACCTTAAATCTTTAAGAAAATAACAAACTAGTCCACAAGTTCATAAACACGGAGTCAAACTGGATCTTACGTCAACAGCTAGCAAATCGCAGGTCTGTGCACTAAACACGGCTACTGTACTGGTTGCTAACAAACCCACGGATTTTGCAGCCATGTAACGTCACACAGCGGCACTGTCTCCTGTCTCGTTTTCAAACTATCTCTGTGACAGGAGCAGAGTGAAACATTTCTCCAGCTAATGCCTCCTGGTGATGTTGCTGGACTAAGCTGACTCAGTGTGCTAGCTCAAATAGGTGGTAGCGCACATTCAGAGTTAGCTGTCTCTCTCTCTCTCTGACCCACTGAAAAGTCCTAAAAATAAAATACATGAAGAACCGTCTCGCGCAGACAGCACGAGGCCCCCGGCCTCATTATCTTTGACTTTCGGTGGTCTGATAAATGCTCTGCTAGCTTGTCTGCCTGTCTGTCTGTGTTGCTAGCTAACTGTTAATGCTCAGCAACTCATTTCACTGTAGTGCCTTTCGTCCAGACAGAGCTTCAGCAAGAGAGGAGAAGCCGGAGACACAGCCCTCGGTTCACCGCCCTACCTTCCTTACCTCATGCGACAGACTCGGTGTTATATTAACTTCGTGAATTCTCCCCTTCGTCCCTTTAACGTGACAACAACAAACACCACTGCCAGTAGCCAGGGCCGTGGAAAACATATTGCGCAAGCTCGGGCTTCTAAGGGAACATGGGAAATGTAGTCCTCACAATTGAAGGACGAAAGGGAATAAAAATATGTTCAATTTAGTGTTTAAAGGAGATAAATATTGACTTGAAACGCAAATTTAATTTTATGTACATGTTATTGAGGCGACAATGGTGCTGTTGTCTTTTCTCGTGTTTGAGTTTTGTTTTAATTTGAATAATATTTAAATACTTTAGAGCTGTTAGTATTTATTTATTTATTTATTTATTTTTACTAAATTTGTACATTTGCATGGGTTTATATGACATTTACAACATATGTATACTACTTTTGAAGATAAGGCAAAGTTTTTTTGTTTTTGTTTTGTTGTGAAGTATACAATAACACGGACACACGGACCTGCTAATGAGTTGCGGTAGTTTCCATGGCTCTCACGGGGTCACACCCACGAGGCGGCGCGTCCTTCAGGCCAGGATCATGCTGCTCTCAGATGCTGCTGTGGGCTCAATCCGGCCGCTTCCTATGTTACTAGAAGGGAATTTACGCACCACAGATGGTTGTCCTGAGGATAAGAAATGTGCACAAAAGGAAATATGCTTTCATATGCGTCTGCATCGCTGTCTTCGTCGTGTACAGATATCTTAGGTAAGACGAGTTCTCACTATGTTGTTGAAAGTGTTTCAGTTAGAGCTGATTAGAGGCTGCTTGTGCTTAATAGACTACCTCACTGCAGGTTTATGCATAGACACACTGTGCTATATATTGTATAGTAATATGTCACTCACTATAGTTGATAAAATGTAATGCACCCCAGTGAATAATTTAAAGTACGCCATAATATAGAGAAATATAAACCTATTAACAAGTTTTCATGCATAACATTCTACCCTGCATCTATCTAATGATATGTTCCTGCTCCTCTGTGGTGGAGTTTGCCAATCAAGATGTCTAGAAATTCCTTTCAGTCATGTCATGTGGTCAGTTCCAGCACAATGGCCTGTGTGCCCAATTATGTGAATGTGACACAAACAGTCCGCGTCTCTTCCAGCGTGCCAGGGCCAAGGGGACGGAGGATGAGCAGGAAGCTGGGCCTGAGCTCTAACACGTCCCAGTTCACCCTGGCGGGAGAGCCCTTTCGCATCCTTGGGGGATCCATACACTATTTCCGAGTGCCCAGGGCCTACTGGAGGGACCGCCTGATGAAGATGAAGGCCTGTGGCATCAACACCCTCACTACGTAGGACGGCTACGGTTTGGTTTTCTGTCGCGAGCCCGATCACTCGTTTGAATATTGACTGAGCGCATCGCGTGTCTTTGCAGATATGTGCCGTGGAACCTGCACCAGCCTGAGAGAGGGGTTTTTAACTTCCACACACAACTGGATTTAGAGTAAGGAGTCTCATTAAACCTGCGTGCAAAACATTAAATCAAATTCAACTTAAAAATGTCAGCTTAATAAGATTCAAAACCCCCCATTTGCTCCACGTCTCTAGCTGTTGTAACATCATTACCTGCTCTGTGGTGTGTTGGGACTGCTCTCCTTTCCTTCTCATCAAATAAGCCCCAGTTCTCTGGGGAGAAACGAGAGGCATAGTCCCACCTGACAACAGCGGCATCTCTACAACAACAGCAACTTATCGAGCAATTAACCACACAGCGGCGATAAGTGACGAGGGATCTGACGCCTCAGCCTGCCGCTGTCGTTGCCAGGCGCTCTTCACACTACTCCAACAATGAGATATGGGACCTCACCATGACTCTGAACTTTGTGTTTGCATTTGGGTTTCAGAGCCTACATCAATCTCGCAGCAGATTTAGGACTGTGGGTGATTTTACGCCCAGGGCCCTACATTTCTTCTGAGCTGGACTTAGGAGGCCTGCCAAGGTAGCGCTGCAACTGATGCATAGAGCAACATTATAAGTGCTGGTTTTCTGAAGGAAGTGGGTTTAGCCCCAGTGTGCAATGCTTGTTCTGAGGAAATGAAATCAAGTGTGAATGTGAATTTAACCCAACAGCACAAAGAAAAAAATATTATCTGAAAGACAAAAGTGGCTTTTTTTGTTGAGAGCAGTCAGTGATAACAAGTCGCAATTTGCTGTGAGGGAACGTACATAACACACTTTAAACCATTGTTCTTGAAGCTCTTTGCCTTCAGCCATAACTAAGCATCTTGTCCTCTGTCTCTCTGCAGCTGGCTCCTCCGCGATGGCAGCATGAGACTGAGGACAACTCACCCGGGCTTCGCTGAGGCCGTCAACACTTTTTTTGACAAACTGATACCAAAAGTTGTCCCGCTGCAGGTCCCTTTTCATCAGCAAAGCTGGACAGTAGACACACTCCAGTTCATTCCAACTTCATTCCTTATAGTAAAATTATTATTCTTTCTCGTGTATTTCAGTTCAAGAAAGGAGGTCCTATCATCGCGGTGCAGGTTGAAAATGAGTATGGATCTTTTGCAAAGGATCAAGGCTACATGGTGTTCATTAAAGAGGTAAAGGCTGGCAGATGTGCACGAACAGATACGGATGTAACGAATAGGCCCTGTGGTTTTCACTTCTTCTGTTGTGACACTTCTTTTGAAAGGCTTTACAGTCCAGAGGGATCAGCGAGCTCCTGCTCACAGCAGACAACCTCAACACGTTAAAGTCAGGGGGCGTCACTGGAGGTACAGCATTATATCAGTGCACACACCCACTCATACACATATTTACACTTTAACCTGTGATCTCCTGTCTTGTAGCCATCAGGTCAGTGAAGCTGCAGAAGCTGAATCAGAGAGGCATTCAGGATTTGCATGCCATCCAGGTGTGTGTCTTACCTTCCTGCATACACATTTGTTTAGTGCAGGTGTAGTAACAAAACCTCCTGACTAGAAAGGCCAGCGGAAGAATTTCCAAATTAATTGTTTTGTTTTAATGAAGTGAGTTCAAGTCACAGATGGTTTCCAAGATTCTTTGGCTTTCTCTGCATGAACACGTAGAAAATATCCATGCACGAATCTGACTCGGCCTATGTAAGACAGTTCAGTAGCACTGCAACTAAAATGCAACCATTTCTGCACTGGTTTTCAGCCCAACAGCCCTGCAATAGTGATGGACTACTGGACTGGGGGGTATGATGTGTGGGGGGACCTTCATCATTTGCTGCCCCCAGAGGGTAAGAAGGTTTCTCTTTGTTGTGAGTGGCTTATAGATTCATTCATTGAAACCTCATAAACCTTCAGTTTATGCTCACATGCTATTTTTAATTAACCTTCATTGTCCCTGGATGCAGTGTTGGCTCAAGGGAAAGTCTGAAATTCATTCTAGACTGAGACGGTAGAGCAAGTACTTAGATCTTTTACAAAAATTCTTACATTGGTGGAAATATAATGAAAAATAGGTTGTTGAAGTGAAGTATATATAAAGTATATGGGCCTGCAAGCGATAATTCATTTTCATTATTTGTTAATCTTCTGGTTATTTAAATTTTTTTGTCACTGAAAACTGCTGGATTCAGAAAATAATGAAAATAAGAGTCACATGTCCCAAAGATCCCAAAGACATGACGCCTCAAATACATTTACCTCAGAAAAGCTTTACTTGAAGAAACCTGGCGTATGTGGATTTGATGAATGTTTTGCAGAACAAATCTATTTAATAACCCTGCACTAATTTCATTTTCATTTATCTCAGTTTAGAAAGATAGATTTACCTGCCGCCAGTGAGGTAAAATTTGACTTCACTTTCACTTGTCATCCAATTAATAAGAAAACCAGTTTTAGATAAATTATCTGTCTAATTACATATTTAATCAGCACAGACAGACTTACTCTCCTTTTACGCTTTACTAAGTTAGCACAGAGAACAGCAGTTGTTTAAGTATTTTTCTTTTTACCTGAGTCAAAATAGCAACTACATGTACTATGTAGGCTACATGTGACATGTAGTCACATGTAGCCTATAAGATGGGCCCGAATTCCATGCTGATGTTTGTCAGCTCTTGTCAATTTACACAAAATGAAATAGAAATGTTTAGTTGATTCACCTGAATGCATGGTATTTTAATATATTTTAGAGTGTAGCTTCAATGCCTTCTTCCTGAAAAGGTTGTACTTTTACCCAGTATTTCTTGATTGAATGTGAGTAGCTGAATCCATAAACATTGCTTATCATTATTATAACATTTCTGACCCTTGGTCAGCCTACTGTATTTGCCTGATGGCAAAGTGACACATTCAAATTAACAACAACCCCGACCTTGCATTTGCATTTTCATTGTTGCCATGTAGCTGCGTTCCTCATGCAAAAAACATCTAAAGCATGTGTTCACCGCACTGTAAAGTGACATTAGTGGTAAAAGTAAACAGGCATCAGTAAGCTGGTGTAGTACACATGGGTCTAAAAAGCCAGTATCTAAGTTTGCATCTAAACCAAAAATACCAGGTTCATGATTTCCCTGTCGCAGTAATGTCCAGGCACTCTAACATTTCCATTTTATGAAAATGTTTAACTTCTTGTCAGATATGGTGTCCACCGTGAGGGAAATTCTGAGGAGAGGCATGTCCGTCAACCTGTACATGTTCCATGGGGGATCCAGTTTTGGCTTTATGAGTGGAGCCCTGGCTGATCCCTCCTACAGAGCTTTAGTCCCCAGCTATGGTTGGTTCCTCTGTTTTGTGTGACGGTGACTTTAATGAAAATTCAAAAAGATTTGGTTTGAATGATGGACCACTGGCATGTAAGTGCTGGAAAACACCGTGTGATTTGTTTTTTAAAGAACAGCCCAGCAGGTGGCAGCACTTGACAATTAACCACAGTGTGTGATGCTCCGCAGATTATGACGCTCCCTTGTCTGAAGCTGGGGAATACACTCCAAAGTACCATCTTCTTAGGGATTTATTTTCTCGATACAGCAGTAAGTTAAACATATGAATATAGTATATGAATAGATTCTGTGACTGACCTCTGTGTCTAATTAACTTTGGTGTCTCTCTGTGCAGCAGGAGAAAGTGTTCCTGACATGCCAGCCCTGCATTATAGGGAGGCTTATGAACCAGCTATCATGTACCAGCACCTGTCTTTGTGGGATGCTTTGAGCTTCACTGAAGGAGTATGCTTTCAGTACGATTATCATATATACCTGTGATGAAATACTCTTGCTTTTCAGAAGATTGTTTATACTTTCTCTACAGCCGTTTAAGTCAGCCAAGCCAATCAACATGGAGAACTTACCTGTGAACAACAAAAATGGGCAGTCCTATGGATACATTCTCTATGAGACTACCATCACTAGTGGGGGATTGTTAAAGTCCTGCGACAATGTCCGAGACCGTGCTCTGGTGAGTTGTTTTTTTGCTGTTCATCAGGAGTCTTCAACGTCTTTCAGGCCAAGGACCCCAAACTGATGGAGAGATTAATTAGGGACGCCCTACCTACTATATGTGTTATATATTAAACTCAGCCTAGTGCTATTTATAAACATACATTATTACTATCATTTTGCATTCACTATTTAGATATCCCTTCCTTTTCCTTAACTTAAATATGTTGGATTCATGTTAATGTGTATTTAAAGAAATTTGGCTTTGTGGGGGAAACTAAAATATATATATATATATATCAAAAATGTCTAATAAACCAAAGATTTACCTCTGCGGACCCCCGAGGGGTCGTGAACCCCCTGTTGAAGACCTATGCTGTACATGAAGGTGTGATCTCACCAGAAAAGACAATTAGGGGACTATGCTGAAAGTGAGAAGACTGATACCACTCTTAGGAGACAAGCTTAACTTGGCATAAAAACTGTAACTGAAGCAACTCGCCGAGTTTTGAAGAGAAATGTCCAACTTCAAAACTCACTAATTACCACATTATATTTATATGTTTGTATTATGCACATAAGAACCCAAGTGACAAAGAGAAAGACGGGGGTTTGCCATACACCTGGGTCCTTGTCATTGTTTGTGTTTGTATGCAATTTCTTTTCAAAAAATATCTTTGTCTAAGGAACATCATTGGAGCTTAAACCGCTGGGATATTGAATTTGAGGCAAGTTGAATGTGTTTTGCACTATAATGCAGTTATTTGACGGTGTTTTTCATCACCACAGGTGTTCGTAGACAGAAGTTACATTGGCCTTTTCAAGCGCCGCAGCCTGGAGCTGGCAGTTCCTGATGGTAAGGTATGGCACTAAGCTGAGCTATGACAGAAAATGCTTTATTGGTTGTGATGGCTGCTGAGGTGTTGGCAGTTGAGGCCTTAAAAGGACATAAAAGTGATCGATCCCCACAGGGACGGCGTACCTTGAGTTTATTGGTGGAGAACTGTGGACGAGTTCACCAGGGAAGGGACCTTGACAAACAACATAAAGGTGATCGACAGGGAAACTTGCAGTTCAGTGCAATGCCTGACATTAAATCATGCAAGCACTCTGTGGTTAGTGCACAAGTCAATTTTGTTTTGTGTTCTTGCAGGACTAGTGGGAGACATTTTATTAAACAATATCCCCTTGCGGGATTTTACAATATACAGCCTGGATATGAAACCCAGCTTTATTGATAGGTATGTACACTTTATTGAATCCACTATGTCGCATATCACTTTCAACTGTCTGTAACAGTGTGTTTGAAGCAGCCTTATTTCAGTCTTTATCAGGCACCCTGGAAAACTCTCACGGAAACTCCCAGTTTCCCTGGATTTTACATGGGGAGGCTGTTTGCTTATGGGTATCCGAGTGACACGTTTGTGAAGCTGCCAGTAAGTATAATGAAACATACAGTTTCATGAATGAAATGTAATGGAAAAAACTGAACCTCTAGAAATTTCTGACTTCTTCCAGCACAATTGTACAAACAAGCATTTGATCCTGTATGAAATAGTGGCTACACATACAATTGACATTTGGTTGATATTTTAACAATAAGTAAATGGAAAACGGTCAAATCACATAGAATTATAAGTACACACCTACATGCATCCCAAATTGAAATCCATGAAATTAGCACAAACAACTGTCTTATGGAGCCTCTCTTATCTTAAACCTCTGCCGTCATACTCCACTCTTCTCTTTGCTATTCAAGTGTGTGGTGTCATTTTTACCAAGATTTAAAAGCTCTCTAAAACCTTCATTAAAAAGCTGTGGACACCAAAGAGTCTGGCTCAGGATGTAAAAATATCTCCAAAGTATCTGAAACAAATCATTATTGATTTCAACTCCTGTCAAATTGTCTGACCACCACAAAAGATTTATCCCAACAGCAGACGGTATGATGCAAAAAGATGTCAGACAACTCTATTGAAGAGCTGGAACTACAATCAGAAAGATGTAGCACAAATCTGACCTGCTTTGAAGGTCTGCTGGGGTAAAAAAAAAAAACATAAAGCAAAACACACAATTTGCCAAGAACACAGAGGTAAAGACTGGACCAGACCTTTTAGAATAATGTGTCCTGGACAAATTAATCAGAGACAGATTTGTTTGTTGCCACAGTAAGAGAAGACATGTCTGTGCAATCATGATGATGATTAGGCCTTACAGTCATCGATCTAGCTATGAATTCTGGATTATACCAAACAGCTCTTGAATATAAATTGAGACCATTCGTTCTAAAGTTGACTTTATACTTTATACATTTCTTTATGGATTATGATTTTACCCATACAAGCAAATCTTCCGAAGGGCTAAACTCTTAGAAATGGAGCGGTGTAATGACTGGCAGATTTACATCCACATCAAATATCACGAGGGGATTCTATATATTCATCAATTTTTAAACATCTTTAGACTAATTTTGCATGGTACTGTTTCAAAGAGGATCAAATGTCTGCTTATCTGCATGATTTAGTCAGTAAGTTTGTGTACATACTCTTATTTATACATTTAATGTGTCCACAGGGCTGGGAGAAAGGTGCTGTGTTCATCAATGGTCTGAATCTGGGCCGCTACTGGTCTATTGGCCCTCAGCAGACGTTATACCTCCCTGGTCCCTTTCTCAATAGTGGAATCAACCAGGTACAGCTGTGGAAAAACCCAGCCTTAGTCAAATAGTTTGAAGATATGACCAAATAAGCATGTTTCCCATTACGTCAGACTGTGCAGGACTTAGCTTTGCCTAACATTTGTACAGTTTAAGCAAAATTGACCTGTTAATCAGTTGATTTTGCCAGATATGGCCCAGGTTAGCTGCTTCCTTGTGTTGACAGTCTATATCCCAAGTCTTTATTCTGCTTGTGAAAACTCAGAATCAAGTCTTTCTTGCTTAACTGTTTCCATTTCTTCTCTAAAAAAGGTAATTGTGTTTGAGGAGCAGGAGGGAGACTACAAGGTCTACTTTGAAGATACACCTGATCTTGGCATGGCAGTAGACATCCAGTGACCACCACCACCACCTGCATGAGAATTATTTTGTTGTGTAAAAAGTGCTTTTCAGGTCAAACTGGTATTGGTGTAACCATTGCCATTGTCTGATATGACCTAATACAACATATTCTATATCTGGTACATACTCCACATACACATACATCAACTGTCAATCAAAGGCCGAGTCGTGATTGTATGGGAACATTTTATATCTATGTACATACAGTACCTTAAATTACATTGAATAATCACACATGGAACAGAATTTCCAGGCATATCTTCTTACCCGTGAATTCCCAAGAAGAAAAATGATTTTTGTTTTGGGGATGGCAGTTATAACTTATTGTTACTGTTGTATTGCTTGTGTGAATATTCTGGAGAATGTGTCACGTAGCAGTAATTGAAATTATCTCCTGTAAAAAGGCCTGTAAAAAAAAAGAAAAAAAAGAAAACAGAAAACAGTTTCATGGGACAACATGAGTTGTGGCAGAAGTTATGTGAACAGCTTTCAAATGAAACCCAAGCAGCATTGTAGCAACATAAGACCCCTATCTCAGAGTGAATGTTTAAGATCTCAAATACCTGTCCCACTCATAACAAACCAAACTGTTAAAGCCAGAGTGTGAGAGAATATTTGCTTTTAAAGGGGGTGCTACTGATCACTTGCCAGCCATCCATCCATGGTGGGGATAATTAGAATGTGTAATACAGCTTCTGAAAGGATACACATCATCCCACTTTTAGAGTAATGGCTTCATATTCCATTGACTCTCACAAATACAGTTTGCAACTACCAAGTGAATGGTGCCGGTTCCTTTGAAACAATAAATAACTGCTAAGTTCCTCCAGTGCAATCTTCTAGCTGTAGCTTAGTTTATCAAGCAGCCGGTGAAAGTGACAGTCCGCAATACTGAATCCTCCCTTTAATATTTGTGGACTGTAACAGTAGTGTTTTAAGCTAAACTGGAACTTGTTGTATATGAGTCTACAAGAACATTGCTGTTGCACTGTAATAAATCACTGCTCCAGTACATTTGTATCTGTGAGAGTGTTGAACACGTCAGAATTTGTGTTGAGGAGTAACACGGCTCCTAATTAGTGCTGGGTTCAGGGTGCTATCTAAATAGCTCAGTGTTGTACAGTACGAGTGGGGAGGGCTCAGATCCCATCACTGCGATCTGTCAGTCAGTGCTGACTCACTTCAAACAAGGACTTCTTTTATTCCTCTGTGCAGCCCTGTACCCGACAGCCAGCTAGCCTCAGAACAAAAGGGCCCTATTTAATGCTGATTGGACGGTTGGCTGGTGTTGTCTGTGCTGAGAGGACTCTTTATTGCTCGCTTTTCCATCTCTTCCTGAAGTTTAAGCGTATCATCCTTTGTCTCAACTCTCCGAGGAGACCTGAGCGGGTAAGCTCCTTTTGGCAACTCCTGCCGGTGTCGGCCGGCACTCCGAGCGGAACGGGGTCGCCTTGTTTTTGTGTGCAGTTTGTGCTTTGATGCCCTGTGGCTGGCACTTGGCTTCATGCTGCCTCCTGGGATGGTCAGGGATTAAGCTGTGAGGAAGCACAGCTATTCTGCTGTGGTTATATTTTTGGCCATAGCCGTTGCTTTTCAGAGTTCTGAGGTTGGTTTGAATCCAGGTAGAATAATGTAGAGAAATTCCTTCCCTGAAACAACAAGTTTACACTTAATAAGGATAAACAAACACACGAGAGTCAACACACATGGTATAGGCCGTGTGCCTAATTGCAATTTGGATAATTACATCATATTTGTGAGTCTCCAACTTGGCACTATGTCATATTAAGTTCATATTAACTATCATCAGCCATAATCACAACTAGGAACTAATTTTTCTGACTTTCACCACATTGGTCTGTTGATCCCACTAATGGGCTTATATTTATATTGTGCATTTCTAGCTATTGGTACTTTTCACAGCCACCCATTTGTTCACACAAGCACACACACATACACACCGGTGCACCAAGCACTAGGAGGAACTCTGGCTTCAGCGGTTTGCGAAGGATATTTCAGCATATGTTCAATATATCAGGGGAACTGGTTCACTGGTACACCCTCTTACCTACTGAGTTACAGGCCCCCCAGTCACAAATGGTCACATTTACATTCAAAAACAGCTGGTGTAGATTACAAAAGTGTGTAATAATGTCACATTATGGCCTGAATAAATAATCCCCTTACCACCATTACCATGGTTAGTGCCAACAGTACTGTGAAAACGGCATGTTAGCTTGGCTAAAAAGACTTGCGATAATGAAAACAAAACTGCAGCATAAAGGATTTCCACCATACACCATAATGACTGGGAGAGTGGAGTGTGGCCTCCTGCATTTTAAAGTCAAAACACATACACTGAGGAGAAAGCAATGAAAAGCAGCAAATTATCCCTGAGACTGGAGATGAAATGAAATGAAAGACAAACAGAGGAAAAAGATGCAGACAATGACAACGCTGATAAACATTAAGCCTGGGACACCCTGCAAGCTAGCTTCTATGCCATGCTGAGATAGCGCCAAACAATGTTACAAGACATTTTTCCGGAAATGAAAAATGATCCTGCAAACTTTATAGAATTCATCAATCTCTGGTTAAACAATATCGCCACAGATATGAACGATCTGGTGGGTGTAGAGGAGGAAGTAGAACAATGGGTGGGAGAGATGAAGTAATGGAGTGCCAAAGCTAAAGTCAGGATTTAATTTGAAAGGAAAAAAGTTCCTTCTTCAACAAGGATTACCCAGTGGAAAGAGGAAAGTTGCTTACAGAAAAGAGTTTCTGCTTTACGGCACAACTTCTTGCAGAGGTGATGACGTAGTAGACTATGGCCCTATTTTTTTTTACCACCCAAAGAGAGGCTGAAAAAAATCCCCTGGGAGACACAAATATGCTTTGGAAGCGGGACACTCACCAAGAGAGCTCAGAAAAGGGATTAAGCTGTGACATCTGAGACACCTTGTGACGTCCCTTAAGGGTAAAATACATACAATAACTGGACACACATTGTACAACTACCCACAGAAACAAAGCTATGGTCCAAACAGACTAGCACAAACGTCTGTGAAGGTTGTCGGAAGCTACTTAGACATGCGGCGAAGGGTCTTCTCAAAACTCTACATGTCTAGTTGCCTTTTTTAAAATGCCCTTTGGTCTAAGAAGTTTGGCTGTTAAAGATACCTACTTGACCTGTGTGTGCACATGCTTGTGTCTTAACGTTCATACAAAGACAGAATATGCAAAGAGAGCTACACATAAGCTTTTGGCAAGAAACTCATCTGGTACAAGCTGAACATGAAGAACTAATAAGATGCTTCCCCTTTGGACCATCCGTCAAAGTAATCACTGTGTGGAAATGCAGTCATTTGCATTCCTAAATCTCTGCCATTACCTGTGTCAGATGAAGTTTGTCATATCTCTACATTAGCATCTGTAAATCCTTTCTTGCCCTCATTTACCAGCACAGGCTTCTCCGTCCGTGTATGCCATACTAATACCTAGGGATAAGGAGAAAGACGTGGATGAGCAGAAACACAGTCAGAAAGATGAGATGCTAATAGAGACTTTTTGGCTCAAGATGCTACGCAGCAATAATGTGCAACATCATTTCTGTCACACAGTGTCTGGAGGGAGAACAGGGTAACGGTGCATTTTAAATGAGCTAGGGGTTGGCTGTGATCTGGCAGTTTCCTGGCCTTAAGAATAAACTGTTGTGACAAAACACTCAACTACTCACACAACCAGAACTCATAGTTGCAGCTTGTTTTACTGCAGATTCATCAGGGGTTTACAACAATTAGCTTACCTTAGTGCAGTTTGCAGCTTTAGGCTCCAAGTCACCGAGGGTGACTAGTTCCTTTAATAAGCTGCTCTCCTGATATCCTCCCTTCACTCCACGTAACTTGAAATAAGCCTGTGGTTTGGACAGAATCAGACGCAGGTTCACTGCGAACCCAGCCATGTCTATGGCAAAGGGTCGATGTGGGTCGAAAACAGTCTTCCAGCCATACACCTTGCCCAAGGTGTTTACTTTGGGTGACTCATACCGTAGGCCACCCACAAAGGCCACTGGCCACACAGACACTTTTTTCGTAGAACGCATCTGCAAATTGAAATCAGAAACTGTGATGAAAATCAATTTAAAAACAAACTCTTTATCTATTACATATGAATGTCAGTTGCTGTGTATTTACACCCCTACATATGGTGTCTGTGGGGACATCATTGATGGTGCACCAATAGCAATGCAACAACAATGATTGCCAGAGCTGAGTAGGAGAGCAATTGTAGTGACAGGGACAGAGTAACCTACAGCAACTAGAAGTATGGTGGACCTACGGCTTAAATAATGTTTAATGAAATCACTATCTCTGGCACTCAGAGTGTTCTGCTTTTGACACAAAAAGTTTTGAGCAAATGTTGGCAGGAGACAGGATGAGGAACATTTGTTTTTGATTTGAAATATATTTCCTCACCTCCTCAAACAGCTCCAGACTGTATGTGTTGTCATCATCTGCAAAGTAGACAATCCCAGGCTGGCTGTTGTTTACGTTGAAGGTCTCCCGTAACCATCGCAGAGCCAGGTTCCTCTGTATGGTGCCCCGCGGTATTCTGGGGTCACGTGTGTCTCCGCGCACCTTATAGTTTCTTGGTGTCTCCACGTTGAGGTGAGTATAGTTGAGCCCTGTGTCCTGGAGGAGGCGGCCAACCAGGGTGGTCCTCCTCTGGGAGTCCTCCACCAGGATCCAGTGCAGGTTGGTCACGTGGAGCAACGTGTTGGCCAGGCGAGTCAGCTCTGCCTTCTGCACCGGGCGGCTGTAGGTGGGTGTGATGACGTGGATAGTGGGCAAGATGTCGGACCAAGGCGGGGGCCGGCTGTACACGTACTCTGTCCGCACCACCTCCACAATGTCCCGGTTCTGAAGGGAGCAGGAGTCCTTGAGAGCAAAGGCGTTCCTGGAGTTGGAGTGACCATCACGTCTGTGATCTATCCAAGAGATAAAAGCATTACAGTCTGCTTCTGTGTACTGATGGAATCTTGTAATGTACCACACACGATAGTGAGGACTTTCTTTGATTCAATGCTATGCTGCTATAAGTGAACAGGCGCAAGTGAAACTAAATATTTTATACATTTCAAAACACGAACGCAGGTTCTCAATTTTTTTTTACCCTTTTGAGTAGCAAGCAGTGGGGTGATGGCGCTCTGGTGCCAAA
The DNA here is from genome assembly GCF_022458985.1 of Mugil cephalus. Classification (NCBI taxonomy): domain Eukaryota; kingdom Metazoa; phylum Chordata; class Actinopteri; order Mugiliformes; family Mugilidae; genus Mugil; species Mugil cephalus. The sequence goes on from NC_061784.1 coordinate 8,062,825, forward strand.
CAGTGATGAGCAGTGTCCAAGGCAACACGATCAATACAATGGCGACGATGTCTCGTCTCTTCGGCATCTCCAGGGTCAGACCTCAGTCATGTCACTACCTGCAAGGCAATGACACATGACATGGTGCACAATCATCAGTGTCTGAGCCTTAAGTGTATATCATTTGGAAATCTTTTTTTTTAATGGTATTTGGCTTATATTTCTGTTTTCATTTCACTTTTTGTACTTTCTTTACATTGTAAGCTAACTGATTTTACATTTGTTACTATTACTTCACTGACTTGTGTATTTTTGGTTCAAATGCCTTTTACCAGACTCCATTGAGAGTGGTCATTTTAAGGAAAACATTCACTGCTTTCTGAGTTATACAATTATAAATTTTATAGTTATTTTGAGTGTGAAAGAGCAGCCAACTCACTGTGAATTTACTGAATCTCTACATTTACTGGCCCTTTTACCGGCCCTTATTCATACAAGGTGGCCCCTGAATGAGCACTAACATAATGTAGCTACAAGGCACCAACAACAAGGAAGGAGGCATTTTGTTAAGTAGCAGTCTCAGCCTGCTGGGGCTTCTGCACAACAGAATATAGGTCAAAAACTGCCCGAAGCTTTCTTCTTTATCTCGACTGAAAGCATACTGGTATAGTACAGAGAACAACTGAGCTAATAATTTGAACAGGGCTACGCTGTGGATAAAAGGGTCAGGCCATTTCCTCTCTGGAAGCTGTGGCCACAGACACAGAAAGCATGAATTTATTAATGTTATTATTTTTATTTTTTTTTTTAAGTTCAGTTAAACCTAAAAGCACAACTAAGATGAACCATGCCTGTAGGGTCTTTAGGCTTGTATGCAGTACATTTTCAAATAGTGGCCATTATGTACGTCAGTGGTAGAGAGGTTTATCTGTTACAAGAGTAGACATGCCTTTATTCCTAATTTCCCCTGTTCACCAGTTAATGTAAACTGGAAATCCAATCCATGCTTTATGTTTAGAGAAATTGTTTATTTCAGTTTGATTAACAGTTTCTTTGCCATTTAACATTCAATTTAACAGTGACCAGGATCAGGGCAAAGAACAAACAAATGAATTAGTGGATATACTGCACATGCACAGTTGTTATTGACAGAGAAATATACTGTACAAACCCAGTATGCAAGAAGCTGGCCAAACTATCTGGATGCTGAGTCCAGGAACATTTAAACCATGGGCTTAAATTCATGATGGCATCCTTGCATGATTGCCTTATCTTACCTATGTTTACAGCAAATACACATGGCCATTCCAATGACTGACGCTGCTCCGCTCTGTGTGCAGACTGCATACACCAGTGTTTTTCTTCAGTTGTTTATCTCTACAGAGAGAAATCACATGAAGGGTTAAAATCAGTTTGACAGCATGTGAGATATCACAAGTCATGCCTATATCTGTTTTCTGGTGGCATTGTGTTGAAGTTGCACTCTGGCCGTGAGTCATCCATATTTGAGGTTGCTTGAAGTCTATGATCTGGACCCTTAAGATTAAATTATGTGCAGCATATATTATACATTCAACATGAAAGCAAGCAAGACAATAGTTTCATCAACATGAAGTCATTATTTCAGTGCTTCTGGTGCTAATCATCACCAGGAGTCATACAGGTTCAACAGAATTGGGTTTCAGGCAATTTACAACCTGGTTTGGGTTTAATGCTGGATGTGCAAGCTTACGTGGATGAAAAATGTCGCAAACAGAAATGCTGATAGCACAGAGATATACTGCATGTGTGTGCACATGTACATGCTTAACTGTACTCGTCCTCTTAGTCAGCTGTTTTCCACACAAACCCGGCAGCCTCCAATTTACCCCACAGATGACACTCACTCAGCCACAGTGTCTGGTTTCCCTTCCCTCCAGGCCTCTTTTCATAAGACAGATTCGCTGCTGGTTAATCACAAGTCTTTAGACATAATTAATCCTTGATTAAAAAGGATCAACCCCAGTTTGAGATCAAAGGTTGTGCTAGCTAATTAACACATCAGGGCAGGTTTAATAGGGTCATGTTTGAACAGCACGTCACTGATACAAATGAGCTAATTATCTCTGCGCATCAGGTTGATAAGCAGCGACTACACCTCCTCAATGTTTTGCATCTCCATTTGGAGCTGAATGACGAGCGCCATGGCTGAAAACAGTTGCGGCAGAAATAGATACGAAACGATATATGAAATGGAAAAAGTAGCATTTTCTTAATATACACAGTGTAATACCTGTAACATGTAATACCAATGTAAAAGATCTTCAGTTGAGTCTCTGAGAAACTAAACTGAGAAACTTTAAGTGTTCATTAGACATGCAGCTGTAGCCACAACCAGGCTACATTCTCAGCCTGGCCTTGTCACACTCCATTTGGATTTCATTATGAAACAAGTTTGTATTGACCCAGAAAGTCCTTAGTTGTGTTTTGCTTTGCTTTTTGGAGAAGGAAAGAAATTAGGTTTCAATCCTCAGCAACTAAAACATTTGCTAAATATGTTAATATTGTATGCTGAAACATGCACGGCCTACTGTATATGAACAGTGAATACATTTCACATTTCAGGAGTTAACAGCAATATCCAGAACCAGCTATTGTTTCTTTTTTCTTTCAAGCAAATACCATCTAAAGCACATCAGCCTGCTGAGTCCCTGATGAAATTTCCTGCCGTCTAATAGTCAAACAAACAGACAAATGGAGGCATGCGGGAGGAGGTAATGAATGTTGAAACTAAGACTATCACTAGGCTGCCTCCACGACACATATCTGGCTGCGCTGAAACTCATTGATCCCCATCAATCAAACCTGCTGCCCTGATGGTGCATGCCCACTGAGTCACAGATTCTCACAGTCAGATATATCCTGTACTGCTACCAGCTGTCTGAATGTCTGCTTGGCATCAGTGACTTTCTCCTCTGGGTAACATCCAAACACGTGTGATTTGCAGTTTTGTCCCTAGACTCTCACTATGCTGCAGCGGTTCAGCGGGTCCTTTGTCCCCACAGCCACCACACTGTACAATGCCGCTGTTTAAATGTTCCCTTCCCACCACTACTTGGACAATGTTTGGCATTGCTCTTTTGCTCAGATATGCATGTTAATACAGTCTCATATGATCTTATCTTCCATTCGCACTGCTCTTACTGCTGCCATTACTTGTGTTGATTTTGCTGTTACGTTGATGTCTGTGCACGTTTGTGTGCCAGCTACTGGACGCTCGAATTTCCCCCCAGGGAATGAGTGAATGAAGTATTTTTCTGTTCTATTCTAGACTCTCTGAGTTGTGATTAGAAAATTGTAGATTTATTATGACTCCACCGATGATTAAATTACAATTGATATACTGCATCATCACATCTGGCAACTCTGCGACTGGCCACGTCGCTTCCACATGGAAACCAGAAATTAATCCAAGCGACCGATCAGAATTTTAAGATGACAGCTTACTTTACAAACCAGATTTGAAACAATTCCCTTTAAAACATGCACATTTTTAACAATACAACAATCCTCTGCCCTAAGACTCACAGGTATGACAGAACTACAAGACAAAGTCATACTGGATCCGTTTTCGTGTGCCATTAAGCGCCACTGCAAAAAGTGCAAATTCAAATGCATCAAGTTTAAAATGTGTGAGCCTGCTGGTCATGGTCCCACCCACTACTTGCATAACAGGACGCCCTAAAATGAAACGTTTATAAATTTTAATGTTTATGTTCAATCTTCAACCCTATTAGCCTTGTCTCAGACACTGCAAACTGTATCTAGAGCAAATTCTCTCTTGTGTAACTCATTTTGTGAATTAGCTGAAGAAAAACAGGTTTGCAATTAAAGTGATGCTTAAACGTGGTCCAATGGCGTCTGTGGTTTCTTCCTGCAAGAGGACCTTTGGTGTATGTTGCACCTTTTCCTACCATTTGTTCCCGTTTCCCTGCACTGAGACTCAAAGTAAAGAAATCAATGTAAATAATTAGCCTTAAAAAAACAAACAGCATCCATAAAAATACAGATTATCTTGAGTTGTTTTACAGAACTCAGAGCCTTAAACCCCAAGAGCAAAACTTCCTTTTAACAGGAAGAAACCTTGAGCAGAACCCAGCTCACATGTGGGGACCCATCTGCTTGGGGCCAACCAGGTAGAGACAGAAAAAAGGAGAGAAGAGAAGAGGAGAACAGAGCACCGGGAGGAACAAGATGATACATGCATCTGCCATACATACAGTACATCTGATTAGCAGATGAAGATGAGCATACATGCAGCATCTAAACATGACACAAACATGAGTACAAGGTATAGCTGATGGATGATACATGAGCGATGAATAATGAATACATAGGAACGGATGGAGCTAGCTTACAGATGATTCATTTTAGAAATGTTTAGTGGATATTCAGAATATGGTACTCATGAAGTTAACGTTAAAGGAATAATGTAATTAACTCTGGAGGACTGTTCAAAAAAACTCCCTTCTGTACTGTTTGTGGTTGAAAACAGCATTGTTTTTAGCGTCATGTCTGCACATTCAGAAAATGTGGTTATAATGGGAGTCAACGCGGCAAAAACAGCAACAAACAGCAACAAACAGCAGATGTTTTAATGAAAATCTCATGCTGCATAAAAATAAATAATAAATAATAAATAAAAATCAATGATGCATATCCAATTTAGATCATTTTGTGTTTATTTTCACCATATCAGTGACTTCATCTTTTAAATTGGCTTTTAAAGGGTTAAACATTTTTTTTTGTTTTTTTTTATATTTAGCTGTTTTTTTTTTTTTAATTAACAGATTTAAGCAAAAAAAGTTTTTGTCACCCTCAGGATATAAGCGTTAAAGGCATAAAGTGACTAGTTGTGTTACTGGTAAATTACATGGTATAATGTATGACTAAAATGTATTGCACACTAAAAAAAAAAAAAAAAAAACATAAGAGCTCTAGACATATAGAGAAGGAGAAGAGACCATAACAGAGGTCATGCTAACTATGGAACCTGTTTTGCAGGTTTTTTAGGGCCAAAGAAAGCTCTGGCAGGTGATTGGTTTTTAGACTCCACTTGGCGTGTTACCGGCGTCCGTACACATCTATAAACAAAGGGGTCCTGCCACTTGTTAAAGACCTTTGCAGGAGATGGATGAGTCGGTGCACACACACACACTGCAATGCTGACATATAACCATAATGGTGAAGCTGATTTTATTCTTCAGCTCAGCTAGAAACTTGCTAATGGTGTTATTTTTTTTTTTTTTACACGCTCCGAAGTGACAATCTGTTAGAATATGAGGGATAATTCCTTTAATGACACAGAAGTAGCCTCTGTATATTAACTTGACACGTATATTGTTCTGTAACTACACGTGTATTTGCATGTGAACAACGATGCCATAAGTCAACAGAGGCAGCTGTGTTGACTTCAACCTAATGATTTCACTCCAGTGCTCACCACTGAAAGACCTTGACTGGATCAAAGAGCCTGGAGTGTAAAGGAGGACAGCGGAAGATGGGTCCATCCTCAATCAGCGCTAAGAAGGAAAGCGTCTTAAAACGCAGCTTGTGAAAACTATAAATAGGTCCCTCTTGATATTAGACATAAATCCAGTCTCAGTTGGGAAATCCATACTAATGTTGTTTGTGTTAATGACAGTCAAATGCCAGGGGCTGCTAGGGGCTATGAGGCAGACACAGACGAAGGCGGGCTGATGAAAGATCTTCGACTTAAAGGGTAACAAGCCGTGAGAGTGCTGTGCGGCACACGAGACTGATAAGACCGGCTAAACGGCGTCAGTGACCACGCTATTTACATTTTTTTTTTTCTTCTATGTACGACCTCCAACCCTATTAGTCATCCGACACACTGTTCACTCCGTCCGGGGCAAACTCTCATTACATAGCAGTTCCATGCACAGTCTCCAGTCCTCCAGGCAGGTGGCAGAATGAGTCACGCACAATGAAAAGGATGTTGCAGCGTAGTAGTGCACTTCATTGTAAAATAAAATTAGAAACATCACTTTTACTTGAGGATAAACACATACAACTACATCCTGACCTGTGCGGTTTCCTGTGTGTGACTGACGGCTGCAGGTAATCTCACGTATTACTGTGTCTGGTTTTTGATGTTCTCGTGTCTGCACTCATCCCTTTCAACTGATTTGAGGTGTAAAACTCGAGCCGGGTTCCTTGATGTATGGCAGGTTTGGAATTCTAATACTGAGGTGCTGTGGGATTCTGAGGATGAGTCTCTCTGAAATAGTTTTTCATATTGCTATCTGTCGTCTCAGTCCCTCTTTTTACGGTGCTGCTCAAACTTTTTTTTTTTTTTTTGGAGAATGTAAGGAATTTATTTTCCCTTTAATAAGAGCGTGACTCTAAAAGTACATCCAACAATAATAATAAAGCTGATAACAATAAAAATAATGAGAGAGATGGACACTTACAGAGAGTAATGATGAGTCTGATCTGTTTTGCTGTGGTAATCGTGCTGGACCTCGAACGGATCCCTCAAGTTTGCTTTCTCCAGAAGGACAGTGTGTTTGGCACACACGCGAGCAGCAGCAGCAGCAGCAGCAGCAGCAGCAGCAGCAGAGTTGGGGTGACAACTCGTGGATTTCGGTCACAGCATCCGGTGTGTGCTATCCAATCCTCGGGCAGGGTTGCGTCCTCAGTGCCAGCCCCTGTGGAGACAGAGTAGGTCATCCCTCTGGAAGAATGCTGCTTCACATTGCAAAAACAAAGGCTGGGATTGTCAAAGCTGACGGCAAAGGGACGGGGTGGAGGGGCAGCCATGGCCGGAGGATCCAGGACAATAGAATAAATCACATAAAAAAAAAAAATGTCACAGTCCCACAAACACAGTTTTTACTTGGTGATGAAGCAAGATTTGGAAAACTGTGAGATCCATGAATAACGTGGGGGTTGTTAGTATGAGGAATAAGCAGCTAGTCACATGGTCCACTGGTCAGACAGTAAGGGCGTTTCTATTCATTTTGCTTTCATTTGTTGACAGGAGCACAACTTGAATACTGAAAAAATAAGATAAAAAAATCTCTCTAATCTAAGGAGCTCCTTAGATGGACTGGAGGCAACTATCGATGATCGGAATTGAGAAGAACTGACTGAATGTGGCTGTGATTTAGACAAGTGAATATGACTTCATCCACAATGTGGAAGTCAGTCTGAAATCAGTCACCAGTGTGAAATAATAGAGGGGTAGCACCCAGATATTTGTCGCCGCAGGAATAAGCACATGTGTAATGCTGCGGCAAGTTCCATCAATCAGACCATAATTATGAGTGGGCGAGACGGAAGTACTGACAATGTCCACCTCAGGAGTAGTAATCATGGCACCAGGATATATTGGTGAAATGTGTTCTTTTTCAAAAATAAATGTATATGTACCTAATGAGGTTAGCAGGTTCCAAAGAGTATTATAGCGGTAAGAGTATTAGCCCTCTGCCTTTGCACTGAGCACTTAGAATTTGTCATGCTCAATATATATTGTGAGAATTTTGTCAATAAAGAGAAGCTGATGGAAATGATCCAGAAGTTTGAACACTAAATAAATAAAAAGTTGCATTATTTATTACTGTCACTCCCACGATGGAAGGATTTAACAGATATCTGATCATTCCTCTTGGATTGAGAAATGCTCTTCAGCATTCGACAGATGGCTGATTAATGACATGGTGCCAGAGAGCCAAACGCAAAAAAAAAAAGGAAAAGAAAGAAAATAGTAGAGTAGGTGCGGAATTGAAATACAAATCATTACTTTCACATTGAATTAATAGTTTCTTAAGAAGGCTTTGGCATAGAGCGTATAATGAAAAGTCTAACTTCTGCAGTTTCCTGTGCGGTGGGCCTTTCAGTACGCATCTGATAATATTAATAATTAGTGGATTTTTGCTGCAACTGCTCTTTCCCTGCAGGTGTCATTTCTCTTTTGCGTTACATTTTATAACGGTACCTTGGTTTATGGAGACGATAGTACAACATGGTACAGTGTACTCTTTGGGAAAGTGGCATGATTGTTACAGGAAGATGGAAGGTGGAGGAAATTGTGATAATTTGTGCTTGGTTTTCTTGCTGAACGGTCTACACTTTGAGTCAACTGCAACATTTTTTGCAACCTTACCAAACCAGCAATTGACATTTTGCACACATTTATGCAAGTAATGAGGAATAATTAAAAAATAAATAAAGACCAATGAAATGTATTACTACTGAAGGTTAATATTCTCCAAAGTGGGTTAAAACGAATGTATGTATGAAACTTAACAGACATTTAGCTATAAAGACATCTCATTAACAAGAGTGAATGTGTTTTTCACACATTAAGGAACAGGATCAATACAATTCAGAGTCAGAGCATCTGCACGTGATTACCACCATCACCATGGGGAATACGTCTGTACAAAACTGACAATGGCAAGCCATCCAGTAGCAGTTGAGACTGACAGACAGCGCCATCCAAAAAGCCCCAACTCTAGTGAGAGGATCCTGTAAATAGAATAAATGATGCTCCGTTCCCCAACAGGTTGTCTGGTATCAAGCAGAAGAGAATACTCCGCTTGCTGCAGCTCTCAGAAGGATGCAAGTCATTAACTCGTCTGCATGAATGATGATGACGTTAAGTTGGAGGGAACAACGGGGAAGCTCTGCGGATGACCTTTTCAAGCAGCAGATCGAGCAATGCAGGACTGATGAATGGTTCGACATCACGACGTTAGGAAATCCTACACGATCTGGCGCAACAGCATTACGCTGAAAATGAAAACTCTTCAGTCTCACCTCAAGCACATGCACATTCTACAGACGATTGACTTGTATTGCCCGAATGTTCACATTTGTCAGGAGGACATTGAGAACTTTAACTTATTATGCGCAGTCACTGTACCCTCAGCAGTGGCAGACAAACAGGAAAATACTGCAGTGAATGTAGTAGCAAGAGATGCAATATTTTCCACACATTGTGGATAAATGAAAACAGGACAAAGTCAAATTTGGATTTGCACACAATTGCTGTTTGCAATACCTAATTAATAGATGCTAAAGATGGTCTCCTTTAGAATACGCGAGTTATTAAATAAGCATTTCAAGTGAGTGTTTAATAATTTAAACGTGGGTGTATGTAATTACAGCTTTCGACGGCGAAGATGTTTACAAGTACAGGCAGTGTGAAGTCTAACATTTCAGTGAAAGTGTTAATGAGTACCAGATATGCTGTGCCAACACTGCAGCTCACAGCTCAGACAGGAAAAATGCTCCCACTCTCAGCACAGTTTGCATTTGTATCAAGGACCTTCAGAAGACAGACAGAAGTATAACATTTGGCATTTGGAACAGTGGTATATTAACCATTATCCAATATCCACTAAATGTCCAGAGAAGAAACATTCCTTGCAGAACTGAAAAGCTGAATGAAAAGCTTCATACGCAATGAAACATAACTCTGCTAATTCAATATACTCAGATTTTGACGCTTCAATTTGCTTGGTATGATCACTCACCACTGCTTAGATATTACATGGAAATTACATGGTATACCGATAACAAAGAACTGCTTCCCAAGTTATATTCTAGTCGCAGTGTAAATATAGACTGGATTGCATCTAGAGGGAATGTTTTGTTTCGATTGAATGAATGAGGAGATTGTGCTGCACGGAAAAATAAAGCTAAATCATCCATACTTTCCATTGACCTTGCTCCATTGTACAAAAACTGGGTTGGAAGTCATTGAGTTTTTGGACGTCATTGAGGGAAATTGGGCGGCGCAGTGGGGTGGTGGTTAGCACTGATGTCCAGCAGAGCAAGAACTTTCAGGGTTCAAATCCATTGGCTGACCAGGGCCTTTTGCATGTTCTCCTTGTGTCGGCGTGATTTCTCTGTGGGTGCTCCGGTTTCCTCTCACCCTCCAAAGACATTACGTTCACTGGTGATTCTAAATTGTCTGTAAGTGTGAGTGTGAATGGTTGTCTGTCTCTCTGTGTTAGCCCTATGAGTGGCAACCTGTCCAGGGTGGACCCCCTCCCCGCCTCTGGCCCAAACACCGCTGGGATAGACCCCAGCCCTCCGTGAACATCTAGGGGACAAGTGGCTACAGAAAATGAATGAATGAATGGGAAATTTCAACTTGAAGTTATGAAATGATGGTGGTTTCAATACAATGTAAAATTGTATTGTATTGTATCAATTGTACAATGTAAAATGTAAGGAACTGAGCGCTATTTCAAGTCATGAGGGACTTCATTTGTATTATCCCAGTGAAAATTTGGGGATTTTCAGTCTGAAGACTTGCCATTGATGAGCTCCGAGTCGTTAGACACATGACAAAGCTTCATCGTTATGTACGGAAGTAGTTTCTCAGTGGCAGGGTCTCACCATTATTTCACTGTGGGTGATTTTAGCTGACAGCAGACAAACTGACTCCACCATCGCTGTTCCCATGAAGTGCAATGTAAACACAAATGTGTTGAATAAACACATAAACACACATGACCAGGGAAGAAAATGAGAACAATAATGACGTTGCATATCTCTTAGAAAGAACATTAATTACCAGAGATAATAAACCTTGACAGCTCTTGGCATTAGATTGTTGTCCACTATTTGCAGTAGAAACATTTCATTGTCATGGTTCCTAATGGCTCTTACTGCTGGCCTCCTCATGCAGGGATACACTGGCATAATATCAGCTTGTGTGTCAACTGGAAACTGATTCACACACCAAGCCAAAAGATTCTAAGTAAATATTCCAAATTCATTTGGCAAGCATAAATGGACCACTGAAGCCCCGTGCATTCCAAGCTTTAGTCAAGACAAATCTTCAGCTGTAGTATTTTCTATGCAAAAAACATACTCATTTGAGCTGTATTCAAAACAATCAGTGGCTGTAATATAATACCTAAGTGGTATGTCGGCAGCCAGTGGTATGTGATACCACTTTGGTGGACCTACTGCATAAACAGTTTAAATTCTGGTTTCTGAATTAGAATTCAGATCAAATGTGCACTTTGGTTTCAGTCAGGAAGATCATACGTCTAAATCAAATCAAGCTCAGTGACATTTGTAGTAACCAGGAGAGGATTCACGCAGATTCTCTTCACATATGAGGAGTCCCATCTCACAATAATAAAAAATCAACCAACTTCTAAATGTTAGAGTTAGACTAGCAACTTTTCTCGCATCTGACCTTTATACATCTCTGGCTCTGGCATTTGTACGGGTGTGTGAGTGTGTGTGAGTGTGTAAACACGTAGGCAGATATGTCAGTGTGACCTTGAAGCAATTTGAGTAACAACAGGTAGGAACGCACTATAAAAATACAAGACCATTTACCGTTCACCACACCATGCCCAAAACGGTGTCTGCACCTATTCACGTTGTCTGGCGTGATAATGAGTACACTATGATCTAATTGCAGCATGTACTCGGAGGGAGTAATTGGTCTGAGAATAATTTGATCAAGCTGTTCCTTCAGCGAATATTCCCATTTTCATGCCATTTTGCATACTGAATTTTACTGATGGAGCAAATACTAATGCGCTTATTTCCCCTAAGGCAATCAACGTTGGTCAAAACTCATGACTTATCGCCGAATCAATCCGCTAAATATGACCGCAATTATGTTAAGATGCTTGTATGACCATGTCATAACCGCTGCAGTCCCATGGTAGTAGTCAAGTCGGTGGCCAGTGGGCAATGGCAATTAGATCCATCAAAAATCACAGTGTATACACAAAGTGTAACGTTCTGCTGGGCATGCAATTAGCTTAATCCAATTATTCTCGTGATCAAAGTGAGAAACAACAAGTCTGTGTAGTCACGGCTAATGAGGCAGTTTGTCATTTTGCCTTGAAGAGACAATAACATGTTCTTGTCTTTATTTCTCAAAGAAATTAGGTAATAACCACAAACGGGAGATCAGTGCAGTTGTTGTGCAACGTACGAATCAACAACAGTGGTTTTGTTTGATTTCTAGTAGATTATGCTTTAACTCAAAAAATAATAGTTGTAAGCTATAGATTTAATTAGAGAACTTAAAGCTTAAAGCTTATGTCTGTAGGCAAAATGCATATATTCATATTCATCTATTATCCTTTTTAAAATTCAATCACTGTCTGAAAGCACTGCGCACCCCCACGAAGGCATCTCTATCTCTTAGTACATAATCACAGCCACATATACAATCAGTAAGCAAGGAAATGCATGCACGGCCTTGACTCGAATCTAACACAAACTGCCAGCGGTTTCCGTCATATACAACGACTTTATGCTGCACGTCGTCATCCTGATTACAAAAACATACACACACACACACAAAACATGCATACATTAACTTGTTTACTTGTTTCTCTGTTGTTGAGAGAGTTTTACCCGGGGGAAGAGACTTGAAAAGTGGTGCAGTAAGTTTGAAGTAGTCCAGTCTCAGAATGAGAATGGCACATTTAGGTGAAGAAACACATGCTGCAGTCTCTCTCTGTCCTTCCCGATCTCAGTCTCAAGCCCAGTCAGCAATTATTTTGTTGCTTTGGATTTTTCACTTCAGTGAGACATGAAATAAAATCCAGATGGAAGGCTTCTCTCAGAATGAAACAATGCACAGCATTTTCTGTAGTGTTCTCACATTGAATAGAAGTTATTACTGCCCCCATTATTTTATATTTTGTTATGATTGCAAAGTCAACAGCGGAAATATTGCACTCTAGTTACAATGTGCATTATAATCGTCACACTGACATCTAACTGCATGTATTCGACTGGCCCTGTGCAGTAGGCCAGTTAACTCAACACTGTACTCACGGCAGTAAGGGAGACGGTTCAGTTATGGCCATACATTAAGGATTTTAGGGAAGAAAACAATGTTCTTAACATTTACCTTTTTAAGCGAGACCATGAGCTTAACAAGGCCGGAAAATATCTACGCTCTATTTCAGGAAACACTCTCGAGAACTCTCTCCTCTGCTGGGAAAGGCCTGAGGACCTATTATTATTTCTATTGTTATTATATACACCAAACGGCTGAAGTCACTGCTTATGAGGATTTTCTGTGCGTGATGTCGTACCAGTCCGTCCAATAGGCGCCAAATTATTTTCCATTTTAACAACAATGCCACAATCACACCGGCCCTAGAGGAAAAGTCAGGCAGTTTCTTCTGGAGATGTGAAGCAATAGATCGAGATATTCAGTCTTCTCATTGTCGGAGAAGTCACTCTTACTTCCCCATTCAAAGTTAATCGCTGAACAAATCTCTACCAAACTGGTCGAGGAGAGTTGTGTGGAAGCCTTCGGAGTTTGAATAAAACGATTCAAAACTTGGGAAAGCGCCACTTTCACACCACCACACTTATGTTTCATTAGGATGTGCGAAAATACACATAGTGCAAAATGTGTTGTTGATTCCGACAGTGTTATGTGCGACCACATGGTCCATGATGAGCCCATTGAGATTTCTTATTAGAAACTGTGCCGCATTGTGTTGATTACAAATATACTTTATATGTCTTTATAACACTCACCGTATCGTAAAGATAGGTAAAGTATATTTGTAATCTACGTATGGAATGTTATATATATATCAACCAACTGTAAAATCTAAACACACACTGAGATGCCTGTTACAAAAAGAGGTTGCGCTTCAGCAACAAATTCTTATGTGGAGTGTTGAAGCAAAAATAAGTGCAGTACAAAAAAATGTCAAATAATAGCAGATGTCAAAGTTCCCAAGGCCAGGCTCCGGTCATAAAACGCTCTCCGGCCATTTTGCTGATTTGGGAAAATATCTCATTTGTCTAATATGGACAAATGAGATGAGGTATGAGACTAATGGCTGTCAATGTGGATGTATAGTTTTTTGGGTTTGGCTGCTGTTTGACTCAGAAAACTCCCTGTCCACACCCACAGCGTTGCTATCAGTGCAGGGAAGTAAATAAAACAGAAACTAAACATTTGTTCACATTCAGGCAGAGGTCCAATTTCTGTCTCACTTCGAGTGCGGATCTTATAGATGAACTGTATGAGTATTTTTTCTTGGCATTTGGTGAAGCCGAGTGTAATATGAGAGAAATTAGGAATGGGACGATAATGAAAGTCATATGATGACTGACTGATAACAGGCCGTACAAAGTACATTCAGTTCACAGTAGTTAAACTATTTCCTGGACGCTGTTGATGGCATTCCAATGATTTTCTTTTTGTTTCGTAACTGACTCCTACAATGCTGTAGCCTTCACCATCATGATCTAATGTGTACTCAAGCACACAGACCGTTATATTAGCTTGTATATAAACAAGTGCTCTGCCCTGGCCACATCTAGGCAATGCTGTAGTCCACCTCACTCAATCAAAAATGAGCAAAGATGTGGCGTGAGAATGAAGCTGAGGTGGGCAGGTGATGCATATGAGCAGATGTTCATATCTTAATTATGCACGAACTGAAGCATCAATCAGCAATCAATAATCTTTCGTACTGATATCGCCAATGATGACGTTTGTTCCTTACTCATTTGAATGAAATCAGTCTGGAACACAATGCAAGTACTAAAAGCTAACTTCAGCATGTCAGTTGTCTCGAAATGACAATCATAAAGTCCTATTCACACGGGATCAGTTTTGGCTGGGGACGTTCTGAGAGATGTTATGGCTCTGCTACTTTCCACTGCCCGTCAGAGGCCACTTAAATTACACTGCAAATTATAATGGATAATGAAAAATATATGTTTGATACTATTCATCCCGGAGAAGAAATTGCCAACAACCTGGCGGTATTTAAATCAGCTCCACCTTTGCAGATGAACACATTAATGGTTGATTTAACCATTTCATCTGTCTACATCTGTTCAAACTTAATCAAACAAAAGTCTCGAAAAAATAAAAACTTCAGTCAGCATGCTAACATTTGCTAGTTATCACATAACTGCAAGTACAGTTTATGGTACCTAATTGTATGATCTGATGATGGCTATACATGAAACACAGTGGAGCAAAGGGAAAGGAGATCACCAAATATATTCCATTTGAACCAAAGTAGTGGACCAGTTAATGGTCATTACCACCATGTTGCTATCAATACTGCAAATACTTTTATACCTCATCCAAAAATTGTGCTTAATACCTTTATATTTCCACAATAGTTTTGAGTGGGCCTTCTTTTCCTGATAGCACACAATTATTTTAAGGGTTCTCAGTCATCCAGGTCCTGGTATATCTAGGACAAAGCTAAACCAAAAGCAACTAGAGTGGTATGATTTTTCTTGAATATATGAATAAGTGGTGAAAGTTGGTTAAAGGATCTCATCACAAGCACTTGCTCCTCTATGGACTGGAAGCTATACACATAAATACAAAATCTATCAGTCATTCTTAACGCAGAGAGAACGCTCTAAGTGTTAGCTATAATGATTCGGTTCCTATCATCTACACATCCCTTATATTACATCGAGCATGAAAGAGTAGAGTTCAGAGGGAACTTCATAGAATGATGGTGCTGGATTGGGTTGCAGCTCACTGTGTATTGATCTGCTCATGCAGCATTCCCTCTGCATAAAGTGAGAATTTTCCTCTGATCTGAGCCAGCTTTCAAGTGGGCAAAAACAACCTGAAACTTTTTTTCTTTTTTTTTTTACTCAAAGGTGCTTTTATTTTTGGAACGTGAATAAGGAGTACAGTGGAAAATGCAGATATTTGATTTTTTAAAAAGCAAGCCTGCAAAAGAGGTTCAACGTTCAGGGATTTTTTTTTTCTTGGATAACCTTCCAAGATACTGAATATAGATTAGCCACACACTGGAGCAGAATCAGAATGGTTGGAAGAGAGTTCAAACACTCTAGTGGAATAGCCCTCTGATAAATTTCCAAGCACATCCCGTTTCAGTATTTCCTTACAAGAACCACTCGTGAGCAGTTTGTTAAGGAAAACTCCAAAAAGTACAAATCTAAAAACTGGAGCACAGGTTCATTACTGAGACATTTCTCACGTTCTAAATTGCTTGCAGTGTAAAAACACCTGTACATGGTGCCAGGTTTGCAATTAACACATTATGAGGAAAAGAAACATATCTTTAGGACTCCAGCAGAGCCTGAGGATCATGTGTCAACGTGTAAGACAGAAACAAGACTCAGGAAACATTTCAAGAGATGTAAAATGTTCTTCTGTTATTTTAAGCCAACAAGCATTTTATTCTTTGGGTGTGAATCAATGTTGAAGGTAAAAAACAACAACAAAAACATTTTTTTAATCTCAAATGTGGGACAACCTCAACCTGTATATACTGTGTAAAGCTGTAAATCACACTGATTTATAGTTAGTACTTGGCAGAATCGATATCATTAGCCTATGGCTATACTGGTAGATCTTATTGAAATAATTATGATTGATACACTATAGTCCACACTGTACTGTTTAGATTCTATTTAGAAACTACACTAATTTACCCGAATTGCTCCCAGACTTCGTATAAAAGACAAAAGAGATGCTTACATTATTAAACTGTCTTCATTCAATTATTTTGAGAAATGAATGTCTAGAGCACATTCTAATTAAGAAATTCTAATTAAAAGACTTCTGTTTCAGGGATGCTGAAGCACAGTCAGAATGATTGGCTGCATCATGACTGTACAAAACATACTATGGCACCATTCATTTCCCCAGAAAGAGAACAGATTTCATCATCAGTAAAGAAACTATTAAAAAAAAAAAAAAAAAAACTTAAAAAATATCTGTTCTAAAATCCTATGACTCTTAACAGTCTTTTGTGAAAGACTTTTATCAAAAAGTTCTCTGTAGTTGATCCAGATTTACCTGGAGGGGAGGTTGGAAACTCATCTGGCATGTTTTATATTATAGTTTAACAAGAAAACAGGAAACTGTAAACCGTCAGAAAGCGAGTCCTGTCTGTCGACCCTGCATATTTCACAAAGAGTGACAGCTCAAAGGAGAGAAAAAAAAGGGTTCAGACCTTAATTGCAGACTGAGCTGAGCAGCTCAGCATCCAGCTCTCTGCCTGTCACCTCCTCCTCCGCTGCCTCTGCCTCCGTGCTCAAAGGATCTCGTCAAGACAGATTTCAGACACTAACTCAGGCAGTTAACGGCGTCCCTGCCGTTCATACGTGAGCGCTGCATCCCTGGGTGAATGAATAGGGCTTCCAGGTGTACACGTCGGGAATGCGCTACCAGAGCTCGCGCGCTGCTCCAGTGCTCACAGACTGAGACGTGGGAGAAGAGAGGGCAGCTTATTTGGCACTATAAACCCTCCCTCCTTCTGTTCTACTCCCCTCCCATCGCTCTTCCTCTCTCTGTCACTCTTTCTCCCCTCTTGTTAGTGTTTTTGCTGCCACTGTTCAGTTCCCATCGCGTTCCCTGAAGACAAATGCTCTGCTTATTCTTCTCTTGCTGTTATTATCAATCCCAGCAACTAGCAGCAGTGTGTGTGCGTGAGAGAGAGGCGGACACGAAATGCAGCAACACATCTAGGAGTGTATGTCTGTGGGACTGAAGGAGTCCCTGCTCTGAGGGCAGGACCAACCCCCATCCTCTCTGGAATAAGAAGCTACTGGCATGTAGCTGAGAGGGATGGACAGCTCACACGGGTGAGCATGAGGGAGAACTGTTGAGGAGACACTAAAAACAAGCACAAAACCACCATGGGCATGTGGGACACAATTAATTATTTTTTTTCCTCCCGGCAGTGAAAGATCACCCCTCGGGAACCATTAAGCGCTGCTTTTCCTCTTTTTGAAAGGTGTGACATTTAGAAGAAATGCTAAGATATTGAGGGTAATCCACCAAACTTGAGTCTAACCTTTACTAAATAATGGATTGTAGCATCACACGACAACTCAGTAAATGGAAAGCAATGCGAGAATCTAAGTGGCCGACTGTAACAGTTGTAAATCAGAGCGTGCACACTAGTTAGCTTTATGATGTATTATACTGTAGATGTACTATATTGATTACTAGCTGAGGTGTAGTTTTCAATAAGATGTGCACCCCAGCCTAGTAGTGATGAAATGAAATAACCCTCCCGAAGCCATCAATCTCATCTTTCCACTCTGCAGCGAGTAGGTGAAGGTGTGTACATGACTGGCTAGAAGTATCTCAACCTATTTAAGAGTCTAAGTGATTACTATTCCATCCATTATAGTAGTACAGTAATAGTACTTAGTCTGTATGATGTTTATCTGATGTTATACTGTGCAGTGTTCTTTTGTTAGGAGAAACAAGGGTCGATCAATCAATCAATAATCGTGCTAATGAAAATGTTAGTATGTTTTTTTTTTTATATAAGCAGGGATCTTTTCAGTCTGTCTGCAACAAGACGTGGCTTCTTCAACACGATCCCAGAAGATGCAACTGTGCAACTTGTGGCATTTCCAAGTTTAAATTTCGACCTTTAAAGCCCGTCGCTGCGATCACGGGGATTCGTAAGGAAGGCCGGGTGTGAGGGGATTCACTAATTTTCTTGGAAGTGTTTCAAACTCCAGTGGAACAGAAGAGCAATGAGAGCGCTGCAGCTTTTTTAATATAGTCGAGTGCCGTGAATGGATCGCGCCCCATCTCAGCGGCCTAATCGATGTTTCATTTGCTTTTCACTTGTGTTCCAGTGAATTGCCAAAACATCCCTTAAGGTTGCCAGACAGTACTAGCGAAGGTTTGCAGATGGAACTGGATTTATTTAATATTGGATTCGCTTTTACCTGAGCAAAACAGCGGCCTTATCAGATTTTTCAGTTTTTTTAAACATAAATTATAATCTTAATGAAGAATGAGAAGAGAGTTGTGCACCTTGGCATATTATTTTTGTTTTAATAACAACATATCTCTGAATTTGATTGGATGCATTGCAAGTGTGAAATATTTATATTTCGTTATGTCTCTACGGTTTGCCTTGCAAAGGGAACAAGTAGGTCAAAGCGCCTGGGGACCCTGTAAGCTTTTTGACAGACTTCCAGATCTCCTAGAAGTTGGTCTCTAGAGGGGTGAAGGCAATATTTAGGGCAAAGCCCTACATGGTAATCTCATTCTTCAGCTAGCGCGTCAGAAAACTAAGATCATGAAAAATATCTAAAAAAAAAGACACGTAAGAAATTGAAAAGAAAAATCAATACTGTATCTGACGCCCGTGAGTATTTCTTTTGACAAATGCTTCAGTGTTCAATATGTGCTGTTTGCCTTCAAGGTTATTTTAAGTGCGGTTAAATAATTGCATTGCCAACGCTAGCTCCACTGGGGACGTGTCATCCACCTTGTCACTGCCTCTGTTACCAGATAACTGCTCGCACAAACTGCAGCAGTGATGTTAGAAAGGGGCTGTGAGGGACAGGGACAGGGAACATGGAACGGAAGTTGCAAAAAAAAAAGAAAAGAAAAAAGGCTCAGCCATGCTGAATGGCCGGGTATTTTGTCCCTGCGTGTCTCAAAGGGCAGTCTGCAATGTGTGTTAATTCATCCTGCACAAAGAGCCTTGAAGCAAGGCTTTCCCAAACCAGCAAACAAATCACTTCCCTTGCTCCATTAGTATTCTGGGGATGATTTCCAGGTCTTTGTGTTGTGAAATGAACAAGGAATAAGGAACAGATTGAAGTCATACATGCAATTCACTTATCGAGAGGTGTCTTTGGCAGCGATACTATTGAAGACCATCTATGTGAGCATCTACTCTACCTTCATTCTGTTCATAATGATGTTCACTTGGTTAAATAAAACACACAATTAACTACATTAATTGTTATTAAAATGTCTTTGATGTGTTGTTTTGTGGATAAATTAGCATATGGTAATTCAGCTCATATTTAGTTCAAGTCAAGCTTGCCGTTAATCCGTGTGTGAGGACACTGCACTGCTTAAACAACGTTCGAGTTTAGACTGGCCCGGGTTCAAATAAGCAAAAATTATTAATTATATGCGGAGAGATTAAGAAATTGTCTTTAAAATGGTCTTTATTCGGATCAGCAGAGCTTTCAGAAACGCTTATTTCAGTTTGGAGGAACTTCAGTCATACAATCTATTTTGCAATTACCTGGAGCCATGAATGTCTTCTTAGAAATTACGCCTCTGCAAGCGTTCTTTATTTTCCACATTCAAACGAGCAGGATGTCAAGCGGCGGATTTGTCTGAAGCCATTTATTGGTGCTCCTAATGCTTTCCTGGAGTGAACAAGGTGCTCAACTTTAAAGCAGAGCCATAGAAAAGTGATGAAACTAAATTGGATTGGTAATTACACACTCACGAAAGGTTCTGGTGTGAAAAATGGAGACACCGTGCCACTGAATCCAACCACAGGTTAAATATGCTTCTCATGTTCAATCAAGCCAACTTTCAGACATTCCTGTACTTTCATCTTTTTAGCCGAGGCTTGGCCCAAGGTTATTTTATGTGGTAGCATGAATTATTAATGAACCAAATGGCCTCGCTTCATTATTCAGGAACAAATGGGGCAAGGCGACGGTCTTGTTGGTGTGTTGTGCTTTAGGGATCCTGTAAGTGAGTATATGTATGACAGTGATGCGTGCGGTACATTTGACATGTAAACTGAATTCGTGATTTCCTGTGGCTGTCGTTGTTTTGCTCTCTCTTGTTCTTTCCTAGTCTGAATGTAATTTATTTTTTATCTTTATTTTTCTCCTACTCCGCAATTGCTGTCTTGACCCGCAACGTTTATCATTCCATGAACTGTTTCCTCAGATGATTTAATTTCCTGTTTCCTTTGAAACCTGTCACAGAGTCACCTGAGTATCACTGATCCAGACTGATTGATGTCTGCAGCCTTTTGTCTCTAAGCACGGGTGCGCTGTGCCTGAGGTTGGCAGACCACTTTTTAGGAGTCGTGCTAGAATAAATGTGATCGTGTGGTTGATTGTTTTGTTCAGTCAACTCCAGTGTTCTCTTTCCATACAGTAATTAGTCAGTCACTTGTGGATTGTACGACTGTGATGAAAGCTCTTGTGTTCAATCAAAACTCTTAAATGAGCAACTTCAGTGAGACAGACTTAAGCTTAGCTGACTTCATATTTACATGTATTCTGTACACATATCACCTTCAGCTTCTCCTGTGAAATATCTCAGCATCTACTAGACGGACTCCCACAACGTTTGCACAGAAATTCTTGTTTCCCAAAGGATGAACGTCACCGGTGACCTCACGACATTTGCTCAAGTGCCACCACGAGGCTCACGTGCAGGGCCTGGAGTGAAATATCCCAACAATTATTAGTTGGATTCTCTTTAAAGTGTGCAACCCGTAACAGTGCTGTACAACATAGGTCTTCAACAGGGGGGCCGTGACCCCTAGGGGGTCTACGGAGGTCCTGCAGGGGGAGTCGCAAATTCTTTGGTTGATTAGACATTTTATATACAGTCTGTGTGTGTGTATATATAGTGTGTGTGTGTGTGTGTGTGTGTGTGTGTGTGTGTGTGTGTGTTTGTCCCCCACAAATTTAAAGAAAGCCTATTCAGTCCTCAGGTGAAATCTCATGTTTATATCAGGTACTATCAGGTATATCAGGTTTGTGTCAAGTATGTTTAGGTTTATGACAGTTGGCCACCCTACTGTTACACATGTTTGAAATAAGAAAATGAATACTTGAATGTGCGCCTTCTTTAAATAGCTTAATATTGAATGCGAAATGATAATAATTATTATCATTACAGTGACATTTTGCACCTACATGCACAGCAAGCAACCTTGTGAAAGTGGCCAAGATATTGGTGATAGTGATTACCAAGAGAAGCAGGAAGCAGTGGCTGCTTTAAGCAATCAAAACTAATTAGATTTGTGCTGATAGGTCTTTGTTCAATATCTTAGTTACTTCATAGTTTTGAATACACAAAAATAGTAAAATTAAATAAATAATAAAAATAAACTACCTGCCTTTGAATGAGTAGGTGAGTTTGTCTGAATAAGTACTGTATGGCTGATGGCAAATTCATTCACTGCAGTATGTGTGTCATTTAAATGTGTCTCTCTGAAAGCATAAGGGAGATAAATAAGAACTTTGTATGAAGGTTAAATAACAAAAAAAAATTCCACTTTTTAAAACATACTTACAAAGTGCTTTACAGAACAAATAGATATTTACTATGTGCCTCTGTATTCTCATGCATGTTGGTTTTTAAGCACTGGAGAAATTTGAGAGAACCTCAATATTCCCAATTGGATGAAGGAAAATGTTATATAAATTACATAATCAGAGGACAAGAGGTTACGGAAAATGAATGAATGACTTAATAATTGATGTGGTTGAATTCTACTACATTCAAAGACAGATGACAGATATATGGTGATGATAGAAAAGGGGCAGCAAAATTACACAGGAAGAACAAATAGATATGTTCACTGTTAAATGTAAAGTGGTAAAATGTAGAATATTAGAATATATATAATGGAACTGATGTCACTGCTTTGTGTGAAGGTCATAAATACTTTATGCTGCTGGTCCTACATTTAAAATGTGATGTGATATCCACCTCACTGTGACTGCCTGATGTCTCAGCATAATGCAGAGATGCTGTAATATCAACAGAACCTGCAATTCTGTGCCGCTACGGTCCTGGTGATGAAGATGGATGACAGACCTTTTGTAAATGAAGCTGCTGTCGGTTACTGTGCTTACTGTGCTAAAATAAAAGTGACCCAGCAAACTGCATCTACCAGATTTACTTTTTAATAATTTATTTCATCAAAGCACAACACTGCAGTTTTCACACACTGGTACCACTCTCTGCCACTGTGTGTGTTATGGAAATTCGCAGCAAACATACATTTCACTTCCCTTTCCTATGCATGAATGATTTAACTTCACCTCCTGATCAATAAAACATTTCTTAATGGTTCTTGTTTTGAGTTGTATTCAGAAAATCTGATCTTACACATGAGTGAACAGAGTCTCTAAGCAAACAACACTCAGTAATGCATTTTTGCAGAAAATCCTGCAGATGAAGCCACTGTACTGAATTAAACCGGTCAAACAGGGCAGCTCTTCTGTTTATTCGGGTTTCATGGAATCAGTCATACACACAATACTGCATGAAAAATCCTATCTGCAGACATATTGCTATGGTGTTAGTATGGATTTAACATGAATTAGAGCATGGCCTACTTATTTATGAAGTAGTTTCAGCTTTCTAAACAGAACACAGTGTAGGCAGCTTAAACAGAAAATGCATACACTTGTTCCTTGGTCGTAAGGAAATATGATGTAAATGTATCTCGGGTCATCCTTTAAACTACGTTAATGGAACAAAGTGTTCCATAAGAAGACACATTAGAAGAAACACAAACCAGTCAAACATCCTTCTCACTGAACTGAATGAGAAGGTGTGTCCAAACTTTTGACTAGCAGTGAATGTATTTGGTGTATAATTTGTGAATGTGTGATGTATAGAACGAATGGATCTGACTTGCATTAATCATCTACATTTCTCTTCCAGATCAGTTGTAGGTGAAAGCAGCCATCAGGCCCAGTCATTGCTTCTGCACAGGATGGATGGCACATGGATCTGTAGGATGGCAAGTAATAGTGATCAAAGGTCAACCTTAAGCTCCCTGAGCAGATCAGATGAACAGTTCTGGGGGATACTCCTCTAGTACGTTATGGAGCTCTATACTGTAGACGTCAGGAGTGTTTAAAGTTTGGTATGTACTGTACATCAACCATAAATGATCCCAAATAGAAAGACGCTACTACAGTACACTACTGGACATCGTTGCATTTATATAATTGAATATTATGAATAAAATGGAAATTAATATTTGCTAACAATTATGAGCAGGTCGGAGTGCATTTATCATCTGCTTGTTTAATTACTATAATGTTCCATTAAGGCAGATTACTCAGAATGCACTAGTCTGGTAGCTGACCACTAAATGTTTGTGGCGCATTCACTATCACACAGGATAAGATATTACAATCCGTTGTGGCAAGAACTGAGGCAAAACACATTTAGAAGCGCAGTCCAACTGAAAAACCAACCAGCAGGCTAGCGGTCAACTACCAGCTACCAACCAACAATAAGGGCGTATTCACACTAGGAAAGTCCAGTAGTTCACTTGCTTTGGTCCAGACCTTTTAAAAAAAAACTTGGTTCGGTTTATATTCACATTGCATTTTTTGATAAGCAGACCAACTTATAAACAAACCCACGTGTGTCCCATAGCTGCTCAATCACTGGATAAAAATTATTGGCGGGATCTCACTTTAAGCCGACACTGCGTCGGAGTCCGGGTAAAGCCAGCCTCGCACATTCGTTTGCATTTTTGTGCATCAAGCAGCTGATATATGCTCTCCTCTGACCATATATCGAGGGGGCAGTGCTCTCTTCTGTGCCCACGTTGAGCCATGGCACATTCTTGGTATGAAATATAAATGAATGAATGAATGAAACAACGATGACCGATCACAACATTTTTTGTAACTTTTTTGTCCCTGGTATACGAGTTAGTGATCGATCGCACATTTTTGTTTGTTTTTTTCTTGTGTTTGTAGACGAAACTGTCGCTTATTTTTCCTTTGGACACCTGCGGTGAATGGATTATTTTAAGTTCGTTTAACTTCACGGCATTGGCGGCCGTGAACTTAAACGAAATTAATATAATTTAAACATTAAACATTTAAGAGTGGGTTGAATGAAAAGTTTTTTCATTAGATTTGGAATTATTCTGAATTTACATAATGTAAAAAAAGGACATTATTTCTGTTAATTAAATGCGGAATGGCCTACAGGTGTCAAGCTTTTGTGCGTCGTATTAGTATTTCAAAGTCTGGGTCAGTTTTTCCGTAAGATATTAATTACATTAAAAGGTACTGTTGTCCTGAAAAGATACCCTTTGTGTGTATAGTGAATTGTTACAAACGGAAGTTTAATCCAAAAGGGTGCTCAGATGTTGCATTTGGTTCAGAAAAGGTTTGGATTGCAGTCACAGGAAAAAAACGAAACGTACCAGGATTTATTACGGACCAAACAAGTGAACCGAGTCCACACCAGAGAAAAGGTCCGTTTCAAGCGGACTAAACGAGCCTGGTGTGAATACAACCTAAGACACCAGCTTACTAGCTTAGCCAACAGTATGCTGATGGGAAGAAGAATGGGACCCAAAAATGACCCTGGATATGTTCTTAAATTAGTTGTGATTGGTTCATTATACAATTGCATGCAGTGGTATTTTTTTTCTTCTCAGTATCGTTGGAAACACGTACCATAAATCCCATAAATAACAAAATCCCAATGGAGTGTTACCAGACTCCATATGGATTTGAACAGGCTGTGAATGCATCACGTTTAAGTCAGGACTGTGCATCTCCTGCACTCCTCTAATTGCATTCACTTCGCATTATTTCATTTTGTTCCGCAAGTCTTGGCTTTCATCAAAATATTATTCTTTAAGTCTCTCTGCAAAACAAACACTCTATCTTCTAAAGCATGCAGGTTAAGTAAATCATCTCCACTGTGATAAATGAATTAGATCAGTGAATATGACAGTTGTTCACTTGTGCTTAAAACGGCTGGCGCAACATCTTGAAAAGCTATTGCTACATTCTCCCACTTGCCTGCATTACCAGACAACAAAAAGCTTCTCTGTAGCTGTCAAGCTTCTTAACTGTCTTAAGTTATGCTGATGCCCAAAATGAAGAAGCACCGCATTAAATCAGACCCTCAGCTTTTATTTCGACGTCCTCCCACAACATTAGGAGACAAACAACCTTGTGTTTAATAATGAGAGCCCGAGCAACAAGGCCTTTATCTCGGAAGAAGACCGGGGATATAATGGTAGCAATTAACTGTGCGCTACTCCTCAGCAAGACCTCCTGAGAACCCCCACAAGCTTTCCAGCCCTCGCTGTGCCACCTTCTCCTGCGCCTAAATTGACACTGCTGTCTTATTTGACATGCTTGCTCACAACAGAGGCTGTTTTCCAAGCAGTGAACAGGAAACCATTTGATTGCAAGGAGCGAGAAATATACTCCTCTTAATGTACTACTGGATCAGTGCTAGCAGTGACTGTCAGTATTTTCTTTACTTACACTATCTGTCCTGAGTATCCAGTATAATTCTGCTCTAAGAAGCCACAGTGAAAACTAGAATTCATACAGCAGTCACTAAGATCACTTTAACCATGGTACAAGTAAACTAACACATTTAACTTTGTGTGATGTTGGAATTTGTTCCAGAGGGTGCTGCCTTGGCAGCCTGCAATAAATCACCTTGCCTGGATAAATTAAGAATACGAACAAAAAGGGAGGTGTGATCATTACATTTTGACAGCTCACACGGCTACAATCCACAGCACATATATTAGATCAGCCAGGTTAACGCCTTCATCTCGACCCTATGCCGTGATGAATTGCAGTGTGCAGCTGCAGGGCCTTGTAGCGTGGAGGATTAGATTGTAGTTTCATTTTTTTGGTCTTCATAACAACATCTGTCAACATGTAATTCTCATCAATCTGGCTCCTAGAAGGGTATCATAAAGGAACAGTCTTGCATATCCTCATAAACAGCATATAATCATGGCATGAGTATATTATATTCTTCTCAGCTTTTCGGTTAAAATCTATGCTAATGTCAGAAGGTAGTTTGAAAGGAAATCAAGTTTCATTCTGCTCTTTGGTGGCCATATTTCACAAAATGAACAGCTTAAAGCCTCAGAAGCTTCTTGCAAATTTGCTTCAAGTTTGAAATCTTCTATTGAGAAGCCGGTTATTTCTGACAGGGCAAACAACCCCTGCTGCTTCGTAAATGGCTCCGCTATCGATGGTGAAAGAAAATCAGAAATCAACCTGACATTTTCCTCCTACTGCATGTGGCTTTCTGCTGAAACACGTGTTTATCATTTGCATTATTATCATCATGTTGTTGGGCTTCCTGGAAATTGTTAACGGTATTAAGAATCACAGGTTGCACTATAATTGTAATTTCAATAACATCCTTGACTCAACAATTTGCATGATTCAGCCTGCAGTACTGTGATCACGAGCTCACCTGTGATAACGATCAGGCTTTTAATGGAACTCTCGTTGTGTCAGCATTTGCATTAAGACCGTTTAATATAAGAAAAATATCCCTAAAACAAATGGCTCTAGCAACTCCGCTGGTTCACAGTGACAGCAACAGTTCTCCGGACACGCACTTGAAATGGAGACATACTCAGTAAAAAAAGAGAAGAAGCTCTCTTGATGGCTGCCATGTTGCTGACAGATACGGTGCAGATTAGGATCGGGTATTGGCAAGGACTTCACAATATGATACGTATCACGATATTTGAGTCACGATACGATACATTATTGCGAAATTATGATATTGTGATAAATTGTAATATTCTACATAGTTCACTGAGAAATTTTAAATGCATCTTCAAATGCACGCTGTACATATGTACATCAGATGACAGTGATAATTCATTGAACAAATTGAGTCAAAAAACAATATTAAACCAAAATGATCAACTTCCAATTTATTGCACTTACACAGAAAAAGTGGTGGAGGTGCAGAGGTTTTTCACGATCGGCCCAAAAGACTTTTTTTCTTTTGCTTTTAAAAGCAATATTGAGTCATTCAAAATTGATATTGTATCAGAAGTGCAGATGATCAGTGTGATAAGTTTTATCCTTATCTGTCTCATGAAATCTCACAAGAAATGATAAAAACAATGTGACGTTGGACTAAAATGAATCTGAATTTAATTTAATATTGTCCACAGCCTCTTCCAAGCTTGAAGTGACAGTAAACAAAAGACAACAAAGATATGCAGAACAACCACAACAATGTTCTTTTTGTGTGCTTTGCTTCTACGTAAGTAGTACTGGACAGCCATAGTCTCATGATCTGTGTGACTGTTACATCTGTGATCGGCAGGTTCTTGTTCGAACATTTTGTTCTTCACCTATTAATACTGATAACGCAGCTGCCAGTTTTCAGCAAGCGTGGTGGTCAGTTTCATGCCTGTTATCCATTCTTCTCCATCTGGCTGTCAGCCACACCCATGTGACAAACAGCGCTGTCAAACTTGGAGCGTGCCGGCTTCTGAAGAAACATGAAAGCACGCAGAGCAATGCAATATAGCAAGGCAACAGGTGTCTGGGATTCCCTCCTACATGGCTATGATGCTGCCTCACTGTCAAAATGATTCATCTGCGTCCTGACTGTGCTATAAATCACACCTGGAGTTTGAAATGTGAGCTTTTTTCCGGCCATTAAGGAAATGGTCGCTCCTGGTTGCTGCGGCTGCAACAGAGTAGCCTGTTGGTAGCCTGTTACTGCTTATGGCAGGCTTTCTTTTTTAAGCAAATATTTTTTGTCATTTAAGTATTTGGTATACTAAATAAAATGTATGTTCTGTGAAGAATAAATCCTGACTGTGGTGGGAAGGAAATCCTTCTGTCGCTTTCATGTATATAAACCGCCGCTCTGGGGGCGAAAAGAAACCCAGTCAGTGCTGGGATGCAGTCAACTGCTGACTGAAGATATGCACACAGCCACATATATTTTCCCAATCTAATACAACATTACGACCCACACTAAAGTTTCTGATGCCGCTTGATGCAGCAGACATTCTAGCTGCATGTGATGCTAGTGCCTTAGTTTTCTCTCTGTTGTGCCTTTTTTCAAACTGCAGGGAAAGACAGGGACTGTTGGGGGCATGAAACATTTATCAGATAATATTAAGATGTATGCGAGAGCACATAGCTGCAATGGAGCATCCAGATAAGGGTTAAATTTGCCACAGCAGATAGAGGAAAAAACTTTACTGATCCTTGTTACATTTCGAAGAAGTAAAAGAAGAAAAATACATGAAGGCTGTTCTACGATATTACAAAGCGCTGTGTGAAAGAACCTCTGCTGACTGAAGACTGCATGTATGGTTTTTACTATGAACCACTGTCTGAGCAGACTCACTGTGATATGTTCATGGTCTGTCCTCCTCATCCCTTCAACTGCCTGAGCCCTGTTCTGTCACACTACAGAAAAAAACAGCTTTGAGGGCCTGAAATATGCAAGACTCCACAAAGTGCATTCAGGGAAAGAACAGCCCACATGACCTTCCAAGATGGACCCAAAGACAAGCATGAAAGAGGAACAACCCAGCTTTCTCACCACGCTCCAGGGCACATGACACCCTGTCTCCTTTACCTACGCGTCTGCATACCAGAATGCCACAATTTGTTCAGTGTTCATTGTATGGGTGTAGAAATTAACTCGTCAATTGTTCTTTTTTTCGTTTTTTGTTTTTTTGTTAGCATTCTTATTGATAGTAACTACATTTGATACAAGCTTCTTAGCTACTTTGACACATTTTAAGCAACTGTTGCTAACTGTGATACCTTTACAGAGTTATAAAAGCCTGTTATTAACAATATAAACTAGAAAAGTATAGCAGCAAATCATTGCACCACAGTTCTCTTCATGCACATATTGGCCTTTACTTGCATTGCATTCCTTGCATTGAAGAGTAGCTACACCCCCGTAATAGTGTGTAGCTACTCCACACAAAAACAACATACACATGCCGGTGCATTATTCAGAGAATGAATTCTATGTTGTAGGTCCACCCACCAGCACCAACACAGCGGGAAATGAACAAGTTTTCATTTTTCTTCTGGTGAGAACTAAATTGTTTCAGCAGGCGAGCACTGTATACAGCCAAGAAATGACAGCATCACCGCAGGTTACTGCCCAGGTCTTTGAAAGTGCCGCTGACAACAAAATAGGTTCCTCCACTAAAGCTTTAACGCAAATGCCTTCACCAGGTGACCAACAAATGATGCATGATTACAAACTGTCGCTTCTCCCCAGAGCCAGTCATGACTGGATGTGTCATTTTGTGTCTCTGCTCTCAGTGGAGCAGAAACACTGAACTTCCTAGACTTTGTAAGCTTTCATTTTATCATACATTAAATCCCCTTGGAATTACTGATAGAAAAAGACAACAACTGTATAATAATAAGAGACCCAAAGCACCATTTTACCGCAACGTGCTTGAAAGGTTGTTTCCTATTTAGGGACCTTATCTTAAGTACTTCTTCTTCTTTTTCTTTTTTTTGTATTCTAACTTTAATTAGAGTAGTTTTTCAAGGACCATGCACTAACTACGCTAATCTCACACAAAGACTAGATCTGCTTTGTACCAGATTTATTTTTTACTTTCCATGTGCAGTCCTTGTTGGAAAAGAACGAACATTTCCCTCCCCCTGAAGACTGTCTGATGTTTCAGCTCTTGATTGCCATAGCTTTAATGGCAAATGAAAAGATAAATTCACCATTCACCGTTTAGAAATCAAGAAGAGTTAGTTAATATGCTTGCAAAGAAGGGTGGAAAAGCATTGAAAAGTGAGAGAAACAACACATTTGTTTTAAAACTGCCAAAGGCCACACAGTCATGCTAAGGGGAATTCCCCTTGATTCTATTTTGGGATCTTTGCTGTTCATATTTGGCTAATTACGAAGTTCAAACACAAATAGACATATACAATGCAGTTTTGTATTTCAGGAAACAGATTTTGTGTGCAATACATTAACAGATGTTATGTTGCCCATGGAGACATTACAGTAAATGATTTGATAGAACTCTAAGGCTGCACTGTGTGCCCCCAGCTGGAATCAGGAGAACACATCACACTTGACTTGACACCGCATACCTCATGAAGGTGCAAAAGTGGTGCAAACTACAGCTTAAAGCAGTTCAAACTGTTAAAATTCACATTCACAAGTTGGCCACGATCATTTTCATTAATATTATTTGTGCACTACTAACAGCCCAGAAGATGTGTTACCCATGCAGAATAGACAGCTCTGTGATCTAGATACTCTGAGCATATTAATCAGTTTAGAAAAAGGTAGTATACGTTTAATTTCTTTGCCTTTTGCAAAGACTTTTGTTTAATTTTGTATATCTT